>NC_140664.1:75727161-76980911 GCF_054131305.1 Coturnix japonica
GTAGAGGGACTGACTGTCCTACTTCTTTGGTTGTGTTTGGGTTTATATCTGTTTGGTTTTGTTTTATTTTTTTTGGAGGAGAGTGTATTTGCTGTTTTTTCTGGTTGTACTTTGGTCTGCTGACTTGGAGTTTTCCCTCCAACATAAGGGCCTGGAGATGGTTTTGATTTTTGTTATATATAGGGTATGAATAACATCACTTTTTTAATTAATATTTTTTATGTAGCTTGGTTTTTTGTTTGTTTGGTTTTTTTAAAACTAATTTTGTGGTTCATATTTTGGGGGAAAAATACTGAAAGAATGCAAAAGTATCATAAACTCTCACTATACAAGGTGCTTGCGTAGAAAAGGAGAGTAAAGATGGGTTCTAGAACCATGTAGGGAAAACCACCAAGCTCTGGTAAAGTGATGAATCAGGAATAGGTGTTGGTGACATGTAATTGATTCTTGTTTCCAAACTGCTGCGCAACATAGAAATGTGGGGCTTCTCCCTAAGAGGGGTCTTTGGGCTGCCCCAGCTGGCTGTGGCTTACATAACATTTAGAGGCTGAGGTTCCCAGGGTAGCACCTCTTCTACAGGGACTAAGGAAACAGAAAAGGAATGGATTTTACATTTGCGATTTATATAAAACTATTCCCTTAATTTCGCTACAAATCTTGGCTTGCTGGATTAATCCTGTCCAGACTTCCATCTTATGTAAGGAAGATACGGGATGGTTACATTCAAAGTACACTAACTTTTGCTGACTGTCTTTTGAAGCATGTTTCTAACAGTCCTCTGGCTTGAATTCTGGCTTTTGAAGCACAGTTACTCTCAGCATGGGTGGTGACTCACTGAGATCAGTTAAACATTAAGATGCTGAAGGTGTGACTCCTTAGGCTTTGACAAAAAGGGCTGTCAGTGTGTAAAAAACACTTGCAAATGTATTACCTGTCTGCTCAGGTGAAATTCTCTACATTGCTCTACTGTTACAGAAGTGGCTTTCTTTTCTTTATTTGGAGTTTACTTGGAGTGCCATCTGAGCTGCCTCTCCCAGTGTGCAGTGACATGGGAACTTGCAATTTCTTTGTGAAGCAAACCTGAGTATCCTATTTACCGAACAAAACCACTGGTGCTTGTAGTAGGCTGCACTGCATAGGCAGGCCTTGAGGGTTGTGTGTGCTTGTGCCCCGTTGTGGCTGCTCTCCTGGATGTGGAAATGTTCTCAGTTGACCCATACTGGGCTGCAGAGAAAGCCTTCAGAAGGCAGCGAGTGGCCAAATGCAGGATTGGCACGGAAATAGATGTTTTTGCTTTCACAGCGGCTGAGAAGTTGGGCAAGAGCCTTGAGAGCAAACAGACACGTGGTTCCCTGATAGCTTATCAGAAAGTGCGCTCTGGGCGTTGCTGAAGGACTTGCTGGGAGTTTAACCTTTCTTCTGTTTTTAAGCTTCTGCTCTATGTGCTAAAGTGGACAATTTAGTATCTTGTATGTTGTCCCAGCATGAAATTTCACAACAGCCCTTTGTGAGGCTTGGTCTCCTCTAGCCATGAACCTTCACCGACTGGCCTGGCATGGTACATTCCCTGTCTGGGCTCTGGTGGTGGCCAGCCATTGTGGTTGGCAGTGGTAGGCCCTGTAGGTAAATGGACCTCATGTTCTTTTCATAGTGTTACTGCTTATCTGACAGTAACAAAAGAAAAATGAGCAACTTATGGATATTGTCTTTAAGAAGTACTTGTGTATAAATTTGGCTGTTTTTAATACCTTTAATTTCTAATCTACACTGAAGAGGTTTCTCACTCTTAAGACCTTCTGGATTGTGGAAATAAGGCCAGAGGCTTCTGAAAGTTTGTCTGGAACTCAGAGGTACCTCCTAAATGTAGTTTTGTTTGCAGCTTGCCTGGTCAGCTATCTTTGTTGCAAACTAAAAGCTGATTCTTTAATTGTGCAGATACTAAGTAGAGGAAATGTAATTCCTACTAAAATACTTTGAAAATGTCAAGAGCTGAGAAGAGCAGTTTCACTGCCTTGCTGAGCTGCTTCCTGTAGATGGCCAATAGCTATTTGGTGGGAAAGAAAAATACTCATACTACTTGCTTCTGGTTCCTTTATGTACCTTCAATATGCAGCTTGCAGAACAGTGTAGAGAATCAGACAAGCTGGTACAGTGACAAACTCAAAAATACATTTAATGAAAATGAAAGCCTGAGCCTAAATGTTTGCAGAAAGCTGGCGTGTTTCTTTTAGCCACAGAGCGCTCTGCTTCTTGGTGAGATGGTACGTTTTGGGGAGGATATCTTCTGTGATGTTGAATGAACCAAATGGTTGAGTCAGAGCTGTATGTCATGAAAATGCCTAACTCTGCAGTGCACCTAATTGAGCTCTTTTGAGGGAAGGCTTCTTTTGAAGTTGCATTGGACTTTTGAGAATAAATTCATCTTTTTATTTTGCAAGGTTGACTGATAAATTTCAGTTAATATTTTTGCGACTGCCACTACAATTACATTATACACAAGCAGCTGTTTATTCTGCAGTTTTAATTCTGGTGTATCTGATCCTTCAAAGTTGGCTGTACTTATTTTTTATTAAATGTGTATGGCTCCTGTTACCATCAATATTTGAACACTTTACAAACCACCAGCAAACATGCCTTCCTACATTTATTCAAGGACGCAATAGGGCTATCTGCACTTTACACACAAGAGAGACTAAGTTGCCTGTCTGAGAGCAATGAGGATGCTGGGCTAAAGCCAGGAATGCAGCCTGACTCTCCTGAGGCTTAGTTTGAGCCTAAGAGGAAAACACCTTGAAGGTTAGAAAAGCCTTGCTAGAGACCTTCATTATCCCCACTGAGTGCCCTAATAATGGGCTTCACAGAATGGTCCATTTTCTCTTCTTTTGGATGAAAAGGGTGGTTTTGGTATTAGAGATAGCTCTGGCATGAAAGTTTGGCCCATCTGTTTTGTGAGCTGTGGTGGAGGCTGACTATGAAGGCTCTCTGGCTGAAAATGAGGAGCTGGTTTGGATGCTTTTCTGAAAGCAGAAACATCTTAATGTTTTGCCTATGGGAGCCTGAAGCCAGAAGCCACTGGGATCTTGTGTCAAGGAATTTGCTTTTTCTGTTGTATCCCATACCATATAAGTCAACAGCAGAACACTGTCCTAGGTTGTCTAGCTGTAGGTGTTTGGGGACATTATGGTAATGCACCCTATTTACATCAGTAGTGTCAGTTGTGCCCCATAGTACCTAAACAAAAGTGGCCTGAGGAGGGAGAAATTTCAGTGCTGGGTGCTCCCCTTTTGTAAATATGGGCCCGATCAAACTTACTCAA
Organism: Coturnix japonica; assembly: GCF_054131305.1. Taxonomy (NCBI): domain Eukaryota; kingdom Metazoa; phylum Chordata; class Aves; order Galliformes; family Phasianidae; genus Coturnix; species Coturnix japonica. The sequence continues at coordinate 75,730,478 of NC_140664.1, forward strand.
ATTAATCTTTATGTGAATTTCATGGGATTTCATGGGGCTTGATTTGAGGGGGAAAGCTCTCCCCTGCTGTGTCACAGAACTGCATACATTTCCATGCACTCATGCTAGGAATGAAGCTTGAAAAACAGTCTTTCAATGTTAGTATGTTTAAAAGCACTTGAGAATGTCATACCTGATTTTTGTTTATCTGTCTTCTAGTGGGATCTTGTTTGTGATTCTGCCTGGAAAGTCCACATTGCAAAATTCTCCCTACTTGTAGGATTAATCTTCGGTCATTTGATAACAGGATGTATAGCTGACTGGTAAGTGCAATATCTTCTAATGCAGTATATCAATTAATTAAATGTCAATATTAAACACTGCTTAGATTTTTATCCACTTCTTATTCATAAAGAACCTTTGCTTAATGATTTTCAGGTTTGGAAAAGAATGTGATGAACAGTTTAAAACTGTGTGTTAATTGCTTGAACTGAGTAATGTGCTCCAAGGTAAATAACAAGAAAATAAGCTATTTGATAGTTGACTTAGTTGTTTCCTGCTGGCACAATTCATTACAGCTGTAGAGCTGGTGCAGAAGTATGTATTTGCTAATCATGTAAGTGAAGCCTTTGCTTTAGGGTTTTCTCTCTTTTTCTGAACTAGGAGATAAGACGTTGAAAGCAGCATTGATTTGATTGAATACAAGAGAGTTGTGTAATGTCAACCCCGTGCTTACACAGTGACTTTTAAGAGTGGTAGAAGGCTGTTTGTTGCAAACCTTTCAATTGTTCTATTTTTAAAGCTGTTGTTAAGCAAATGTTCTGAATTAGTGTTAAGGAATCTCAGCCTTAGGTGCTGTTGATATTGGCGTTTTAGATTTGAGCACACAAAATGCAGTTCCTTAAATTACAGTACTGAAAACATAATGAGGTTCCCCAGTTGTTCAGGGTTCAGTTTTTATGTAAAAAAAGAGGGTCTGGTAGTGCAGGAGAAGGGGAAGAAAGTTGAAGGCCTGATTCAAGTGATTTAAAAGGAAACTTGCTGAATCTGAAACAATAGCTGCGATGCTGCCCCAGTCATTTCAGTGGCTTCCAGCACAATTGCAGTGTCAGAGCTTTAGTTGGCCCCGAGTTAACTCTTTCACTGTTTGCTAAACCAGGAAAGGAAGGAGTTGCTTATTAAGGAAATTCTAAAAAGCCCCAGCGATGGCTCATCAGTCAGAGGGTAGAGAAAAGGCTCCCTGCAGCTGTGCAGCAATGCGTCTCAAACTTTCATAGCAAAACTACGTCTTTCTTCTTGAACAATCATTAAATGTTTTTAGATAAGTCAGGAATTATGACTTCTCTGTGAAGCAGGGAACGGGCATGGTGAAATACAGTTGAATTTGATTAAAATGCAGCAGTAACAACATGTAGAAAGGATAGTGGGGAAATGAATCAGGGTTCTCACTTAGTTTTCCAAAATAGGAATCTGTATGAAGGAAGCAGACTTATTGCCAAGCTAGGGAAATGCTGTTATAATTGACAAATAAGTCACAAATAAGCCAACAACTTGTTGCTTAAAGGGAACAACTTGTTCTTCAAGGGAGAAATCTGCAGCAAGCAGATTTAATAGTTCTCTGAGAAATGAGTACCCTGATCTTCCATCCATTTCCTTCCTCAGTGTGTAGTTTGCTCTACCACGTGTTCTTTTTCTGTGTTTTCCCTACAGTGAGAATAAGAGAGTTTAAGGACAGACAGTTTGACAGATGTAATGTGATGGAGAAAAGGGTAGTTTGTTAAATGGGTGAGAAGAGCACACCCGTTATCCTTTTGCAAGAATTGCATTGCTCTGGCTGCTGCCACCAAAGCTGATTCTGGTGCTGGTCCTCTGCCCCCATCACTGTCGTCTAAAGTAATTGATGCAGCAAGGTAGTTCTGCACTGGGGTAGTCCTTTTTTGTTTGGTAGTGGCATTTGGTGCTGTTGAAAGAGCACCTAAACAGGATTTGCTTTGTTATTCAATCACTGTTTGAATTTCCTCTAAGAGAGGGGGTTGTGTGGAAAGACAAATACAAAGAGGATTGTACTTGTGAGGAGTTATTTTATTTCTTAAAAAGTCAATCCAGAGCAAGAACAGGCAAGATAGGGCCAGATCGATGTACATAAGTGCTATAGTCTTTCGGAATTCTCATTTCACTTGTATGAAATGAATCATGTTCTGGTCATCAGAGGAGGCTTTGGGCGTTTTTAATTTGTTTTAAGTCCATAAGATCCAGGGCATTGCTTTTCCTTTTTGGAAGGTTTTTAAAGCTGCACATGGCCGTAGCATAGCATGCATTATGACAATTTGCTAAGCAGACTGGAGTGGTCTGTGTTCAACATACAATAGGTAATGCAAGCTTCGGTAGCTGTGTGTAATAAATCCATAGGAAGAAGGTCTGCAAACCTGTTAGGCTGTGTAAAAAATCAGCAGTGTCCAAAGGCTGATTAAGCTATGTGTTTGATGGGCAGGGTGCTGCTGGCACTCTTGTCCTGGAACAGGAGCTGTAGGGGTTTCTGTGGAAGGGTCCCTCTGGAGCAAGCACCCAGACAGAAATCATGTGCCTCAACCTGCCCTGGTACTCTTTGGAGCCTCTGTACCAATTCAGATCCCAAAACTGAGAGAGAGCCTGCAAAGATTGGCGCAGGAAGGATAATGAGATTGGCTGCAGAACCAGTTTTCTCAAGGGTGGTGAGATATGTGTAAGAGCGGGAAGGGCAGGTCCTGTCCTCAAATCATTTGCCTTTGCCCTGCGCCTCTGATGACACTGGAAGTGTCTGATTCATCTGCATATCACTCTGCGTAGGTTGCGGGTTGATCAGAAGCCTGTGGTTGCTTGTATGCCTAGTTATTTACCTGTGTAGGCAGAATCCAACATCTGATATAGATAATAATACATGGTGTAGGCCGAGGCTGTTGTGGCATGGAAATTTCTCTGAAGTAGCGTGGATGGCAGCAGATAGCATCCCAGGTCTGTTTTACAAGGGAGATTGTGTATGGTTTAATCTCTCACAAGCGTTTCCATGTAGCGTTAGTCAAATAACTGTCTACACATAAAAGGCTTTATATACTCTTAAGACAGCATCCTGTCAAAACACTGCTGGATCACCAACGATGTGGCTGAAAGCTGCCCTGCAGTTCTGATTTCTTTTTATTTTGAGGAATGTAATGAATTTGGGGGTGAGGAGAAATGCTAGGGTAGGGAGGTACTGAGGGGCTCAGGAGCTTTCAGAAAGCCCAGGAGGATCTCCCTGTTCTTCATTAGCAGCAAAAATTCATTTGCATAATTTGTATAATGGTAGAAGAAATTCCAAGCCCTAATGATGGGTAACCTCAACTAAAGAGGATGGGAGGAGGGGAGGAAGGGAACTGATGTCTGTGAAGCATGGAGCCTTTTTTAATCAGCATCAGGAAATGGCAGGTCAGGCTTGTGATGAGAATTTAACTCCTAATTCTGAGGGCTTACCTTAATGCCTTTCATCTATAAAATGCTTCCACAAATACTAATTGGTATGAATTGCAGCTTGACTGTTAGGAAAACAGGGCTGTGAAATTCTGTGCACATCGCTGATAACAGAGTGGGCAGTTTTTGTATTCAGGGTTTGGTATGAGGTACTTTCCCTCCCTGCCCATGTGCTGTGTGCCCTGTAAACATAAAATGTAAAGCAGAGGCATCAGCAACTGCCATCATATCCACCATGTTCCTGGTACATTGCATATCACCGAGGGGGAAGTAAAGCTGTGTTCTCACCTTGAGGCTTGTCTCTGACAAATTGCATTTGCACCCTGATTAAGAACCTTCTCCTCTGACCTTGTGGTCTCCAGCCTGCCCCCTGCTACTTACTGCTTTCATAGAACAGAATATCCTGAGTGGGAAGGGACCCATGTGGATCCTTGAGTCCCAACTCCTGACTCTGCACAGGATGACCCCTGTTCTATAAGCATGGAATGTTTGGTGCCAATGGGTTAAGTGAGGTATCCTGTAGTTGATGCTGCAGCTGGAACTAAATGAAAGCCCCCAAACCTGTCCAATATCGTCATCTTTGGAGTACTTTGAAAAAGTGTAAGTGATGACACAATTACTGATTTGCTTTTCCAGTTCCCAAAGGCATCAAATATGATGCCTCCTCTCCAGCCCTTTGCCCCTCTATTTCATTGATCTTGTTCCATTTTAAAGCAAAATCCAAAGTTTTAGTTGTGACTTTGTGTATGAAGCTGCTGGTAACAATAAAATAATTGAGCTGAAACACTTCAGCATGTGAAACTGGATGAAGTAGTGATGTTTATATGCTCTTTGTTGCACTGACATTCAGCCTGATAGCTGGCTTGCAGCTGACAGTCTGCTTTGAATGGGTCTGTGAAAGCTGCCTACGAAAAGCAAGTTCATGTATTCTTGGTGGAAATGGCATATGGAGCTGACTGAAAGAAATCCTCAGTTCCATTGGAAAACTTGTGGGAGTTGACAAGTTGAAAAATTTTGGAAGTCTCCACATAACGATCCAATTTTTTGCTTAAAAATAGCAGCATGCTCTGGTGCTTCATTATTACCAGCCTTGTGCAGGAAGGGGAGGGTGGTGGGTGGGAAGGGGAGTTATAAACAGTGAGCATGTGAGATGTGTAGAAGGAATATGAAGCTTTGCATAGGAAGCTGACTTCTGCAGCAGGTGCCCTGTGTTTGGTGGCAGCATAGCTCCTTATCAGCACCTGCAGCTGAAAATCTTCTCTGCCAAGAAGGGCTGCAGTGCTTATACCTCAGTTGCTGATGACTGCTTTGGAGTGGCTTCTTCCTCCTCTTCCTCCTTTTCAGCTGGTTTTGTGGGTCTTTTTAGCTGCTGTGAGGATGCGAGGTGGACGGAAGAGTGGAGCTCGCTGCTTTCCTGTAAGCATTAATATCGGCTGTCTGAGGATTAGGGAAGCAGCACAAGCCCTGTTTTTACATTCAGTCCCCATTTCTTAGGCTTGTCCTTAATGATGAGGCTAAGAAAAGTGATCTTTTTAGCATGCTTTTCTTGCAGAGGAGTCTGGAAAGCACATCTCTGTTGGGAAGAAGAGACCTTTGCAATAAGCTTTGGTTGTAGGCTGTGGGGAAATAATATATGCTATCGTGTAATGCATTACCATAAATACATTTCTTCTGCTACTGAAAGCTCTGAAAAGCTGTTGTTGATCTCCCAGATATTTGTTTATGGTCCTGTTGTAGTTCCTACAAGTTTCCTCGTTCACTGTTGGTATTGTGCAATTGGTCAACTGATGTCTTAGTGAAGAAGTAACAAATCACATGATGGCCCTGCTTAATCCCACCTGAAATTAATCTGTCAATGCAAAGCTGACTGAAGAATTGAGTGGTTTTTAGCCAGCAGCAGGGTGGGCAAAATGGAACAAGCATTAAAAATGGGTGGGAATATTTGGAAGGCATTGTATGATTTGTGCTACTCTTTGTAATGCTGGAGTGTTATGTCCATCCTGGCTTTTAACACTATTTCTCTCTCTTTCTTATTTTTAGGGTTGGTCGGCGGCCCATACTGCTCTTCTCTGTCATATTCATTTTGATATTTGGACTGACTGTGGCACTCTCAGTGAATGTGACAATGTTCAGCACACTCAGGTTTTTTGAAGGGTTTTGCCTGGCTGGAATAGTCCTCTCCCTGTACGCATTGCGTGAGTATACCTTTACAGAAATCCAAATGTATTTTTACACAGTATGTAGCTTGCATCGTGCTTTCCTACAAGCAAACAATTCTGAATCATACCCATTAAAAAAAGCTTCAGCCTGTGTTCTGATAACAAAGTAGGGATTTTTGCAGCATCTCTTCAGGTTGGTACAAAGCAATACTAAGCTCAGTAGGAGACTCTGCGCTTTTCCTGTCTGGAATTATTTCAAAAGTTCCCCTGCTACTTGCAGCTAAGAGGTCTCTTGTCCCTGCCTTGGATTATGAAGTACAGCAGAAGTATGTGAGATGAGGAGCCTGATGTCTTCTTATCAAGTCTTCTTGATTCTTTGTACTTTTTGTTCTTTGGTTTTTGAGTATTTCAAGGGGATAAAACCTGAGAGAGTCTTGAAGGAAAGCCTATGAGAAATGTCTGCGTGCTCATAATATTTAGGAGAGATGCCAAGACCTATGGAAGTCCCATCCATACGTTGTGCCTTCAGAGGGTGCGTGTGCAATGCCGCCAGCCCTGATTGTGTCACTGGAATACACTCTGGGGAGCTCTGTGTGCTTGTGCTTCCTTTGCTGTTTGTGATAAAGGGGTAGTACACCACCTGAGGGAAAAATACATCCTTTCCCCCTTTTTATTATGGCTCTGGAAAAGTATTGCCTAAATATATCCTGGGACTTGCTGTACAAATCTTCATAAAATTTTATTCACTTCCTATCTTAGCTGTTAAATCCTTACGGGTTATAGATACCACAGTATCCTCACTCTACATGGAGTATTAAGCTCTACAGTATTTGGTATTTTGTTTTGAGATTGTGCCATGGGGAAAAGAACCTGAGTAGAATACGCAATGTTTTGTTCTTTTGCACTTCTTTGTAGTAGACAATACAGTACCCAAGAGAGTTTCACTCTTTTTCTTCCTGCTTCTCTTGCCTTTGGTGGTGTAATCCCAAAAGGGGGATTGGACCAGATGATCCGTGGAGGTCCCTTCCAGCCCCTACAATTCTGTGACTCTGTAATTCCCAGCAGGAATTCTTCATCAAAAAGTAAAGCTATTATTGAAGACATCAAATGTTCTTTTGTACTCCCCCCATCGTTGTTTATAGTATCAGTGAGAACTTCATTATCCCTTTTACTTAGTGACCCTAGAGACCTTGCTAGAATGGAAGAAACCGATTAGGATATTCAGCTGGAATTCAGACTAGTTAGAAAACAAAGTTTATTCAGCCAGAGTCACCAGCTGAAGTTTCCGAAGCTACTGTGCAGAAGAAAACTCTACAGGATTGCACAGCCTGCAAAGATAATTAGTCTGCCACAGAGATCCTCTTTACACTATGTCAAGCACACTGGTTATGTGCGGATTTATGGCCTGCCTCAGGGAAATTGTAAATAACCATCCTGATGCTCTAGGAGTGGGAATAGAACCAAAGTGCTGCCTTTAAAGCAAAGAGCTGCTGAACTTGAGTTGCCGTTCACACCATGCTCTGCTCAACAACCTAATGTGGTTTTCCTGTGGGTCCCTGCCAGTGTGCTGAGCAAGCCCTGGTACGGACCTTCCTTTCTGTGCCACTGCAGGCTGGTTTCAGCACGGCCATGAGTTGGCTTCTTGTAGGCTCTGCACATTGGAAAGGGGGCTGCAGCAAGATGCTGTTTGACCTGTTTTCTCAGGTGACAGTGTGACGGGATGTGAGGAAATGGCCTTGTCCTGCACCAGCAGAAGTTTAGATTGGATATTGGAAAGAATTTATTCCTGGAAAGTGTGTTTAGATATTGGAATAGACAGTGGAGTCTGGCATCCCTGTATTTAAGAGATGTGTGGATGTGGTGCTTATGAATATGGTTTAGTGGTGAATCTGGTAGCATTATGTGATGGCTGAACTTGATGATCTTAAAGGTCTTTTCCAACCTAAATAATTATGTGTCATCTTGCTGCTCAGGACTTAACTAATCTAAGTAGTTTCTTTGGCTAAGGTGAAAAGCTGTAGTGCAGTTCTTTTAGTTTTTGTCAAAACTTTAGCTGGGAAAGGATTTCAAGTGAAACTTCTGGTGAACCTGCAGGAAGAGATGGTCTCTGCACAGGTGCTGGCACTTGCTGTGAAGGGAGCAGGTAGAGGAGAAATGAACCTGGGATTTTATTTCTCAGTGCTGTATTCATTGCCTTGTTTGGGAGAAGAAGGAGATGGTACTTCTCTCCTGAAGAAACTACAGTTCTATGAAACACAGGCAGCAATGAGAGGCTTTTGTTTCATGATGGAGCTTCCTGCCTCTTCTGCTTAGTGTGCTGTATGCTACAGCCTGATGCACAGAACTTGGGTTGCTGCTTTGGTGACCTGCTGTGTTGGATGAGAAGGAGGGTGCTGAGACAGCAGGGTGAGCTTCGATTTGACCCATTGGGATGGAAAAACCAACAGCTGGGAGAACTGGCCTTGAAAGGTAGGCAAAGGGAAACCACCCTGAGCAGTGCCATGTGTGCCTGAGTGCTGCCTCAGCTGATGCCTGCAGGCTTTTACAGATGGTGAAGGTGTGCCTCTCCCCACAAATTGCTCTACTCATGGGCTGCCAGCCTTGTGGGACAAAGTATGCTCTGCACATGTGGAAACCACAGATGTGAGCAGCAAATATGACTCTAGAGAGCATGAAGGGAGTGGCTGCTGGTTCCTTCTAGCCTGGCAGGGATATTGGTGTGGCCTCGTACTGCACTTCCCTAAGGCTGGGTTTCACAACCCGGGTGTGCTGATGCAAGAGCTGGCAGGGCTGCAAGCAGGAGATCTGTACCCATACCACTGCCAAGGCTGTGCTGTGGCATCAGTAGTTGTATGGGGAAGCTGTCCCCATCCCTCAAGAGGCAGGGCAAAGATCCTGCTGCCAGCAAGATGTGCCTAGCAGTCTTTTCTCACCTGCCTTTAGGTGTTTTCTGGGCCTGGGGGTGCAGAAGCTGTCAATTCCCAGAGCAGAAGCTGGGATGATGGCGTTAATTGCATTTAAGAAGGAGGTGGGGGTGGAAGGTATTGTTCTGCAGCTCCCGTAGCAGCACTGGTGATCACACCTGAGATCAGGCAGCAGGAGCTGTGCTGTGGGTTTGCAGGCTGTTTGATTGTTTCATGGGTGGCTGGACTGCAGATTAGGCTGTGAAATTAGAAAGCCTAGGCTTGAATGGAGCAGTAAATAGGCTCTGAAAATAACTGTGCTGAAAGGGAGACATCATCTCTGCAGGTTGGATTGAGGAAGCAGGGGTGCACCTCTAATGCGTAGTAGTGGGATGAGTAGGCACATTGTTTTGTCCCTTTCATTGGTAGGAAGAAAAAGGTAGAAACACAGTGAAAAATAATAGCTTGTGTTTGGAAAGGCTGAAGAATGCTGGCAAAGGTTTCCAGACTGGTTAAGACACCCAGCTGTGATGTATCTTTCTCATTTGTAGCTAGGTCAACCTAACCTGTTACTTGTGAAAATTACAAGGCACTGACCTGAGAGAGGCTCAGTGTGATTTCTTAAGCTGCTTTTTTATTTTTATTTGTTTAATGCATATCCTGGAAAGCTGGAACAGCATGCTAGAAAGCTTGCTAATGCTGAAGAATGAGCAAAGAAGCGTGTAGACTCAGGGCTATGAAGCATCCCCAGGTACACAGCCCCCAACTCCATTGGAGCTGGAGTGGTATAAGCAATAATTGATCAATTTTAATTCTCTATTTTCCTCTCCTGACTCTTCAGCAGCAAACATGGTCTTGGCTAGGCAAGGCAGGTGAGGTGCTTCAAGCCTGTGCTGTTCCATCTGAACCAACGAAATTAAAAACACTGTAATGCCTTCTTCTCTTCAAATCAGGGGAAGTGGAAAACATCCGGCTGTGTTCCAGTGCATTGACATGTGCTTCAGTTCTGCAGTAACACGCCGTTCTCTTGGCTGACACTTGGTGACAAGAGCAAGGTTGTTAAGCCACCTACCTTCTGTTTACATAACCAGCCTTCTCCTGCTCACGTAACCAGCCTTCAGTTCTGAGTCATCCAACTCAGGTCTGGGAGGGGTGATCAAGGGAGGCTGTATTACATAGAGGTCCCCCTAAAGTGGCCATTAATTGCTAAATGATTTGGACTTTTTTGGTAGAATTAAGTTGTGACTTCTCATAGAGTCTGCTGCCCTCCTTCTCGATGTTTCTTTCCCTTTTTTGCTGCTAAGAGTGGTGTGAACTCTTCTGGGGATGTGGAGCCTGCCCATGGAGTGCTGTCTGGCATGCTTGTTTTAACCTCTGCTATCTGTTTTCCAGGTCTGAAGTGCCCTTGGAGCATTGTGGACACTTTTCCCCCAAATTTTTGGAATTGCTATGCTGTTTGAGGCAGCCAATTTGAAACAAATTTGTATCAACTCGTAAAACATGCCTAAGGGGAATAAAAACAGTATTTTCTGCAAAGCTCCTAGGGAGGTTATTATGAGAAATCCTACCTTCTGTTGTGCAGTTTCTTGTAACTCATCATAATTGTAATGACATTTCTAGGGGTTTTTATTTCTTGTTGAGTAATGGTGGGCAGAATTAGAGCTGTGCTGGAGGGATGAGCAGACCTGAGTTCACAGCCACTGGAAGGAAAGTGGGGGTTGGCTCCTCGCCTTCTAATTTACCTCAGTTGCTTATGGAACTGAGCAGTAAGTGGGAGTGTCTAAGATGGTCGTGTAGTTAAATCAAAAACATTGCCTTTCATTTGTAGCTCCTTTGCTCAAATGAAGTGGTGTTAGAGCTTTCTTGTAAGTGCAAATTGTAAAACATCTTTCCACATGCTTCTCTGTGTGTGTGTGTTCCAGCTGCTGTTTGTGTCAGCAGGGAAATGGAAATGTCCCATTACAGGGCACGCCAGTCCTTAGTACTGCTGTATGTCTGACATCACAGCTTTGTGGGTAATCGTGGACTTGTTAAGGCTGGAAAAGACCTCTAAGATCGAGTCCAACCATCACCCTATCACCAATCTATACTTCCATGATCTAAGAAGTATGTTTCTTCTCAGAAACACAAGTGGATCAGAGGCAGGGATGTGAAAATTCTGTCAGTCGTGGTTCTTATTTATTTATTCTTTTTTCCTGGCAGGAAATTGTATTTGCTACAGAAAGCTTCCTTTGTTGAAGGCATGCATATGCAGCCTATTCTGCTAAGTCTGATGGCTCACTGAAAATCACCTATGAATGGTGGTTCACTTCCCTTTCCTACTTTTTCTTACGGACTTGTCAGAAAAATCCAAGCGGCAACAGGATGTGCATAGAGGAAAAGAACGTGTATGTGGAAGGTGGATTTAGCAGTTATCTGTAGTGACTTTAATATTAAAGTCTAGCAACAAATGTCAGCACACAAATTCACTTAAATATTTATGTGCCTTTCAAGAGGAACTGTAATTTAACACGACTAGCCAAATTTCCATCCCCAGTCACATGGACATGACTCTTATTTTCTCACCTACAAATAACATGACCCCATGGAATTTTTTTGCTAGTTCAGCTTAATTAAATTTCACTCAAAGCATGAAATTTGCAGGCAGCGCTCACTGCAGTATTTCTAAAACTGCATATTATTTTGTCAGATATAATAAAAAGTTCACGCTTGTTTTAATTGTTATTTGTGTGATTAAATTCTGTAGGCTGACAACATGCTGCACCAATTCTCATACAACCCCTTTTTCTTTTTGAAAGGAAGCTTCTTAGAGATGTAAAAATCAAGCACTGCATGATTTTTACATGAAGCACATGCTGTAGTTACAAGTATGAGCTGTGTTTAAGAACATCTCATCCCCTCTTCAATTCAACTGTGCATACAACCAGGTAGTTCTTACAGATAAGTTTAGGCACAAGTGTTGTTGCTAGTTTGAAAACTTGTTTGCTTGCATTCTTTGAATTCTGGTTATGGTATGAATTTTGAGAGAAGAGTAGAGTCAGTGTCCCTGAAGGTGTTCAAGAAGCGTTGCAGATGTGTGGCACTGAGGGACATGGCTTAGTGCGTGTGGCGGAGATGGGTTGATGAAGGCTGAGCTTGATCTTTGTGGTCTCTTCCAATTTTAATGAGTCTATAGTTTGACTGGCTCCTGGATGCCCAGCATCTCAGTCCAGCTTGTCTTAACAGGAATTCAGAGCAGATAAACCATTCTCATAGTTTCTCACTTCTGCCTTTCTATCCTGTTCCTTTGTAGCAGAGATTGCCTTCTGTTAGAGATATGCTGCTAGCTTCTATAGTAAAGCCTCAGTCTCCAGTATAGTCAGGCACTGTAGTGCAAATACATCTCTACCAATGGCTTACCTCACATCATCAACATAATAGGGGGTATGCATTTCATTCTGCTTCTCTGTGCCCTCTGAGGAGGGTAATTGTTGGCAGAGGTGGTCTTGGAGCACTGTTCCTTAGCTGAGGATGCAGAGGTATTTGGAGCTGTGGAGGAGGGTAAACTCTGCCAGAATGCTGCAATTAACAATCATCTGTTGGAAATAAGTACCAGGTGCTGAGGCTCAGGTAAGTTGCTTTGTGTACCAGCTGTTATCCAATCATTCAGACTAATGGTGTGGAGAAATTAGGAGGGTGTTTCCTCTGTGAAGCATTCACTTCAACACATATTTAGGCTCCTTGATCAGGGATCATTGTTTAAAATAAACAGATTAACGAATCTGTCAAGTTTTCTGACTGATGGGGAGTACAGTGCTGCTCTCTTAGCTGTTCTGCAAGGCCCTCTTCTAGACACAGTGATGTTTTCACCCAGATTTTGGTGCTGTGCTGGCAGTGTAGGTGCACTGTGAGTACACAGAACTTGGTTTGCAACTTCATAAGGGAGGTTAGAAGGAAAAGGTGTATGAGAAACACAAGGGAAGCAGAATCAGTAATGTCAGACAGAGGATGCAGTTTAATAAGAAGTGGTTTTGAGGCTTTGTGTTTTTAGGTTTGTTTTTTTTAATTATAGCAAACAAAAGTGGGCTGAAGGCAGGGAGGAAGAGCAAGAGCAACATAAAAATTGTATAATGGTAGAAGTAGCTTGTATGTTACACTCGCAACTGGCATTTCTAATAAAATCCTATTTTGATTTCCTTTATGGCTCTGGCTTGAAAAGGGGTTTTAATCTCAAACTTGATGGACTTATTTCTCAAGACAAAAGCAAATCTTTTTCTAGGAGGCTTAAAGAAAGTTAATTAAAGAGCCTCTGGTTTATAGATCCATTAAAAATAACTCTGGAAGTTAAAGAAATAAAGCTGTAATTGTTAGTCATTGATTGGAAAAATGATACCTGTGTCTGTAGAGAAAACCAGTTGCTGCTCTTCAGTGTTTTGGGATTTGGACAGGAGAAGCTTTGACTGTATTATCCTTGGCTCTACCCACGTCAGTCTTCTGAGATGCTACATGTGCCGTTAGAGTTATGGACCATCCTGTCCTGTTCTTGCTTCCTTCATTCTTAGCGGTTGCGAAATATATAGAACGTGGAGTTAATATATATACGTGAAGTTCAGTTTGCATCTTGTAAGCTTTTAACCTGATGGATTCAACTTTTTAAGGGGGCAAATTTCACTCTTCTTGACCAAATGTTTTATCTTGATAAACTAAAAATAAAAAGTAAGTATCTGTGCAGCTGACGTTTGTCTTGACGTTTTAGTCTGCCTTCCTTGGATGAGGGAAAGTGCTTCATGCAGCTCTGGGGACAGCAATGCTTGGCAAGGCAGAGAACAAGAATAGCCTGTGCATGACCCGAGGAGGAAGAGTAAGGAAAACAGAATACATAGCGTGTACAACAGCTGTGCCTTCTCTCTTCTTCCTGGTAAGAGGGAACGTGACAGATAACTTTTCTGAAAGAAGAAATCTGCTTATATCCAGTGAAGAGTAACAGCAACAATGAAAGATTTTGTATCCTAGCTATTTCAGAAACAAAAACACAGCCAAGAGAAGCAGGCTGTGCATTGTGCTAGTCTGTACAGATCTGGGCCATATTGCCCTCCTGGTGCTTTGAGTGCCTAGCAGCACTTACATGGGACATATTAATGCCCTTTCCTGCTTGGACATCTTAGTGTGAGGTCTGTCCTGGTGAGAAAATATCTATTTATGCTATGTTTCCATCCTTACTTCAGTCCAGGTGTGTGTCCCTGCCTGCTGCCACTCAGCTGCAGCCACCCAGCTGCACCATGGTTCTGAATGCAGAAGTGGAAATCTCTCAGACATCCCACTGGCTCACCCAATATAGGGCTGGTGGGCTTTTTGTAAAGAAGATAAAGAGAAAAATCTTACTCTGATCCCTTGAAGTAGCTAAAATATCAAAACTGCTCTGCTGAACTAGGCTGAAGCTTTTTTCCCTGCTCTTGGAAGGAGTCCCTCTTGGACGCCTACCTGTGTGACCTGGTGTAGGGAACCTGCTTTGGCAGGGAGGTTGGACTCGATGATCTCTAGAGGTCCCTTCCAACCCCTACAATTCTGTGATTCTGTGGAGGAGATACAAATAGATCTTGCTGTGGTGCCCTTCTGTAGATACAGTTTTATTCTTGAATGCTTGTTGCAGCAACCTGAAGTCTGGAAATTCTCCTGTTAAAAACAGATTAGTCTGCTACAAATCACTGTGAAACTTGCCCTTATTCTGCATGGGTCATTTTTGAACGCAGAATTTAGAACGTCTTTCTTACAGGCTTTTTAGAGATTATACTGTGTTTAACTGCAGCTTGGCAGAGTCAGCAGGTTTAATGTGTTCAGCTAAATGTGTGTCTCGGACAGGTTGATGTTTCCTCCCAGGATAGCTGACTGCTTGCAATAGTAGCAGATGGAAGTCCTTTTGTGTCTTCTGGGCATTAACATGTGTTGGAGATGAGTGGATGAACTGGCAGCAGAGAGGAGGACTCTTAAAAATGATTTATAGTGATCTGTATGGCTTTGTTTAACTTTATTTACTTCAGCTCTTGGTGTGGGGAAACTGGGTTTGGGTTTATTTAAAACTTCTAAAACTCAGTTGGAGAACCAAATATGATCAGGTCTTGCCTATGAGACTTCCAATTTTCTGGCTGGCTTTTCTTAGCAACGTCTAAATTAGCGAATAAATAGAAGCCTCCAGTCTGCTGATGACAACGAATAATGTGTGATTCAGAGTAAAACAACTTGATTGTGGACTTGGCAACCCTAAACCTTCAGGAGCAGAAATGCAGACCATCAATCTGATATTGCAATGCTGGAAAGACTCATGGAAGGTCATTTTGTTGCTGTTCTTTCGGTAAATTAAATGCTTTAAGGAGAAGACTAGGTTTTATTTTTGGCTTTAGAGGGGAATAAAAAGTAGGACTGAGGGGCAGAATCTTGCTTGCATCTAGTATAAAGATGCTGAAAGGTTCACTCTGTACTGAACACAGCTCGTATGACAAAGTCCCCAGAGATTTTTATAGGTTTTGGTGTGTTTTTTTTTTTCCCCTTGTTTCTTAATAATTTTTTGATTGCTGCTTAGGTTGTTGCCTGATAATGTCTGACTACAGTGTACATCCCTATTTTAAAATTGAACTGAGTAATACAATGGGAAGTTTCTGGTGTCGTGCATTTGGGCAAAAATATCACCCATATTTTTTTGCTGTAAAAAGTAATACTGAAAAAGGAAGGGTTTTTCTCAGCACTGGAAGGGAGTAGTGCATATTCTGTGGGAAAGACTAGTGAGAAAGGTATGCTTCAACACATCTTACAATGCATTAAGAGAATTCACTAAGATTTATAGAAGATTATATGTGTCCTGATGATTCTGAATTGAGGATATTAGTCTGCAAAATGTTATGCATAATTCTAACATACATTTAAGGTGTTACTGTAACAAGGTTAAATGCCAAACCAGAATAGCTTCATTTTTTTTCTGCTGCAATGCAGTTATGCTTGTACAGTTGGTGTGAAGCAGTACTGCTGTGACACAAACCCTCTGACAATTTTAAGTCAGGCATTTGGTGTAAAATGTATCAGATGGAATGTCACTGTTTTTTCCTGGTGATTGTTATCGTGAGAACTGTGCTGCAGGTGTGATCCCAGCAGATGCTGTTGCTCAGTGATCACAGCCATCGCTTTCCCATTTCTGTGGTCACCGTGCAGGAGAGCTGCATTTTCACTCTTTGGCTGCATGCTGACTCCTGAGGATGAACCTGCATGGAGGAGCTCCTCCTATTCCCACCATCTGAGTTTTGCTGGTTTAGCCAGATTTGTGCTTGAAATCAGATGTGCAAGATGACAGGGATTAAAGAAATTCAGGAGCATCTCTTGAGCTATTACCCTCTGCCTTTTAAGAGATCTACCTTACACTTGCTGTGAGATTGCATCAGCAGTGGAGTTGGTGCAGCCGAGGGAACACAGCCCTTCCTTCTCACATGTCTATTGCTGTGTGCACTGAGAATGAGCTGAAAGCAGATGAGGCTCTCAGGTACTGGAAAATACACTTCAGGTGGGGTAAAATCAAACAGAAGGAAATCACAACATTGTGCTATGAGAAAGAATGGCAACAGCCTTTGGACCCCGGTAAAGGAAGTTAAAGAAACAAAGAGTGTGCGTATATGGCCTCTAGCTAAGCTTGCAGTTTTCATGTGGGAAGGGGGTGAAACTCTCTCAACTCACTGTTTTTGATAAAAGAGTCCTTTTTCTTTTTTCTCCCTCCTTCATTTGGAGTTGTGAAATGTTAGCAGCAGACCTAGTAAATGTGGCTGTATGAGCGAATGGAGGAAAACAGATAAAAGGTGCCTGATAAAGCACTGAATGGAAGTCATGGCAGATGACTTACAGGAGGGGAAGGCTGCCTAAAAACATATGCGGCGCGTTTCTTCTTTTGAAAACTGTATTGCCTTGAGATAAACATTCTACAGAAGATGCTTCATTTCCTTGGCATCTCTCTATGCTGTGGAAATCGTAAATGTCTTGTTCTGGGTCAAATTTAATTTCTGTGGTCTCTGAAAGTAATGCGATGCTCATAAATGTGATATTTATTCCATTCCTCATGCACAAACTCCTGGATCGTATATTTTTACTGCAGTCTTCTCCCTTGCTGAACTACTCTGTTGTATCGTGGGAATTCGTAGGCAACAAGGACAGATTTAGGTGAAAACAGATGTCAAAATAAAATTTCTCGTGGGGTAGAGACTCCTCATCCCACACACACAATGTATATAATCTGCTATTGGCATAATCTCCTCTTTTATTCTTCTGCATGAAGTTCTTAGCAATGAACTGAGACTGGTTTACAGAAGATGCTGACTGAGCACAGTGTAGAATGGCACTGACCTGAACTTTGTTGCTGCTCTTCTCTCTCTCTTCTAGGCTCCCCTTCCCCAGTTTTTTCTAAGTATTTTAGGGAATGTTGAGCGACTTGATGCAAGGAGAAGGAGCAAATCACGCTTTCATGCATCCCTATCTATTTGCTGATGGCACTGCATCCACTTTTGGTCCAACAGAAGTGCTCTTCACGTGAGCAAAGTCATATAATGCCATGCCTGTCTGCCTCACTATTGATGATGATTTCCTGGCAGTGGCATTTAATGGCTTATGTCTATTATAAGCTTCAGCTGGATTCCCTGGACACAACAGCATGATCTGTTCCTCCACTCATCACCACCCCTCTGTAGGGCACTGTGGATACTGGTAGCAGAGCAGCTGGCATTCTCATTACTTCCTGGGTTTGGTTTCTTTGCTGGCATAGCTTCTTAATGAAACACCTGATGAGTCAGTGTGAACTGATCTCGCTTGGGTGTAAGGTTGTCATCTCCCTGAAGGCCAGGGACAAGTTCTAAGTGTCGAGGATGCTGTACGCTAAAAAGATGATGTAAATGTATAATCCTGCACTTGAACGGATAGCAAATTGCGAGCGGAACTGGTGCAGCCAGAAGGAAGAGTGTCCCCTAATCCCTCAGGCAGCCCTTGTACATAAGAGGGACACTTTAGATGTGCATATTGAAATTGATTTCATCTTTCTGCCCCATTAAACAAGCAATTGGTTTTCAGCAGCAGCTCGCAGATGAATCTGAGTCAAAGCAGGCTGATTAACTGGAGGATAGCCAACTTAGCAATTGTTTGTCGTCTCCTGTTTAAATCTAGCTGTATACTTCAATAGACGTGTCAGAGGCTTAAAACTTCTCCCCTCAAGAGACAATGCAGTATATTAGTCTGTTGAGAAATTGCTGAGGTTTCAGCATCCGTACCAACTTCTGGATTTAACCAAGTACTGCTGCTGGAGTTGCTCACGTCAGTGGATTTGTGCCTCCTTGCATCCTGTGTTTATGAACGGATGGGTTGGAATTCAGTTGGATCAAATGCGCTGAAGTGAAACCTAATTCCTGTCAGTTAATAGCAACTATTTCTCGTTCAGACAAATGCGCTCCACTTTTTCTCTCAGAACTAGATGATCTGAGAGCACAAATGCCTGTTTGTATTCTGAATATCTGAATTTGGGATTTATTGGTGACTAACCTGACTTCTAAAAGGCAATGGTGCTAAGGAGTGTCTGCTTAAAGTCTCACAGGTCTTATCTGTAATATCCCAGTATTTGTTGTCTTGATTAGTTTAAAGGAAAAATACAAGTATTTAAGAGTTCTTCTCTTCACAATCTCTCTGTTGGTTTGTTGATGAGTGAAGTAAATAGACAAGAAGTGTGAGGAGAGAAGGTGGAGGGAGGAAGGAAGCTGCTACTGCTGTGCATGTGGTGCCTATTACTTATATTTTTTAATTCACTTTATTATTTCAAAGGAGAGTTAATGAAAATCAATGACTGTGTTGCTACCTGGAGGGGTGGGAACTGAAGTAAATCTACAAATGAAAATGCAAGCCTGCTGGACACTTAGTAATCTATATCAGGGACAAGTGGTATCCTTCAGGGGTCAGTGCTGTGACTGATGCTCTTTAATATCTTCATGGATGACATCAACAGTGGGATTGAGTACATTCTCTGCAAGTTTGCAGATGACATCAAGCTATGTGATGTGGTTCACACACCCAAGGGACAGGATGCCATCCAGAAATACCTAGACAGGCTCAAGCAGTGAGCCCAGTAGAACCTTACAGGGTACAATAAATCCAAATGCAAGGCCTGCACTTGGGTTGTGGTAACTCCTGCTATCAACACAAGCTGAGGAATGAAAGAATGGAGAACAGCCTTGACAAAATGTACACATGGATGGCAATGCACCTTTACAGCCCAGAAAGCCAACTGTATCCTGGTCTGCATCAAGAGAAGCATGGCCAGCAGGTTGAGGCATGGCCAGCCCCTCTAGGTCTGAGCTGGTGAGACCTCTTGGTGCCCACCAGAGGAGGGCCACAAAAATGATTCAAGGGATGGAACACCTCTGCTTCAACGTGAGTGGTGTGAAGCAGGAGGACTCTGCACTTACTCCTTTTGCCAGTACAAGTTTTCTTCCTGAGATCCCCTTATGTTTCCTAGCAGTGTTCTCTGAGCTGAGCAGCTCCTGCTGCTTTTTTTTCCGGGTGGGAGAATCACAGGTGTGTGCTGAGCTTTGTCCTGCCCACCCTTCCACTTCTCGTTAAGTCTGGTTGATACTCACTTGGCATGAAAGCGAGACTGGCTAAGGTGTGTTGGAGAGAGGAAGGACGAGGAAGCTTTTTGAGACAAAAGGAGTAATAATGTGGTTCTGGTTTAGTTTCTGAATCCCAAGGAGTGGGAAGAGGTGAAGAGAGAAGTGGAGAGCTCTATCTTTAACAAGATGTGTTTTCAGCTAGTGCATTGAGTACTGATGGCCAATGTAAGCCCTTTGAATTGATCTCCTTCCAGCTTTGTTGTATTCAAAAATATACAGAGCTGAAATTCTGAAGGTCTCTGCAGTGCAATCAGTGATGCATAAGCAGAGAATTCCTCAGTGAGGGATTTTTTTGTCTTTTTAACCTTTTTATTTTATTTTTTTTTTAGCAGTCCGTGCAGTTAAGGCCACAGTGTTGTCTTTGCGGCTGATCCTGTGTTTTAACCCTGGTTTCCAGAGGCAAGAGACCAGAGTAATATCGTTCTGCCTCATCTAACTGCTTTTAATCTGGTTGGGGTGCTGCTCAGTTCCCAGACTAGATTGTATGGGTTGCCTGGAGTGGCTCAGTTGTACAGTTAGTGCCTGGCATCACTGATGGGACAGTGTTTCTTTCTGAATCAACATAGAAAATAGGTTAAAACTGAGCCCATGCTCCTCGATTCCCTGCAGTGCTGTTGGTAACTGTGTGCATGATGAGTACCGGTTGGTATTGATGGCTGGTAGAAAAAGCCGTATTGTTTTTTCAGTTTGGTGCTATTTTAGTCACTTGTCGGTTTCCAGCAGGACATCCAACAGGCAGCGGTGCTCCATCAGAGCAAAGTATGCACTTCCCACTGTGATCACAGGAATGCACAGCTCTTCATTTCTGATGTTGGAGCACACACGTTTCTAGGATTGCTGAGGTCTACAGTTTAGTTTGGAATGCTGCTATAGCAGCGATGCTGAGTCCTCAGAAATACTGCCTGTTTGTTGTAAAGCTGTATGCGTTTTACTTTAGAAACAAATTAATTACTAATTTTGTGTTCAAAAAGTAACTTCTTTTAAGGGATGACTGTACAAATACAAAACAATTTCCTGATGTCCTGCGGTTTGTGGTGCTGATGTGAAAAACTGTGAGTCGGAGTGCACATACTTAAGTATTCTTCCTTCCTGGAACGGAGGAGCACAGCTTAGTGCCAGCATTAGACCACACTTCTCACCAGGAGCCAGATCTGTGTGCAGGGCTCTGACACGCACACATTCACAAGAAATACGTTCTAAGTTGCATGTTTTTTTCCTTACACCACTGACCTGTAGCCACACTGTTCTGGAGGTCATAAGCTGCTTCTCCTGCTTTCTCCTACCTTTGAGAGGATCGGTTTATCCATTCTCCCTGGCTTCTCCATATGCAGCACCAAACCGACTGTTGTCTGTAATTATGATTTCAGCTGTTCTCAGTTTATTGCTATTTATTTACCTTGGAAACTGGCCAGCGTTTTCCATGGGATTATTTCTCATTGCTGAAGTAGCTGCAGTCAGGATGGCTAAGGCAAAGCAAAGCAACTATTAGTTTTTAGGCACTGAAGGCCAACTTGGGACTTTGGAAGCCTTTAATTTACAGCCCAGAATTGTTTGCTGCCCAGTGTAGGGGAGCTAGAAAGTGCTGTTGCTTGCATATATTCACCTAACGTTTTGCCTCCCATGAAAATGTGAGAAATACTGCAAAGATCACTGATGCACTGTAAAAGCAGTACCTGCTGTAGGAAGCAATCTTGCTACTTTTTGGTTAACTGCCAGCAGAACAGAGCAAAAGGAGCTTTTTCCCAATGGAAGGGCAAAGGAGGAGCCTCAGCAGTCTGAGAAATGGCAAAGAAATTTGTAGAAGGAGGGACAGCATTTTGTAAGTAGCAGCATGGACACATCTAATGAAGCAGATCTCAGTGGATGGTGTTTGTTTCGTAGCTCACTGCAGTGGCTGTTTTGATTAGGCTTTCCATTGTGTTGAAATGTGTTGGAGTAGGTAAGGAGTGCAGGTAACTGTTTTTCCTGAGGTAATGGCTTTGCTTATTTGAGCCAAAGGAAGACAGGAAGCCAAGTTAATTTAGTATGGGTTTCATCTATGAGGTTTCTGGTGCCTTTTATTATTATTTTTTTTCCGTGGTGAAAACTGGCAGAATAGGAAAGGAGTCTTTGTGACCTCATGGCTGAGCAAAACAAGACTGCTAATTATGTTTAGGAGGCTTGCTTAGATTGTCATAAATATTTCTGCTTGCATTTAAACCCACAGACCTCCTTTTTTAAGAAGATAAGAATTCAGGGTGGATGTCACTGCAATTCATGGACTTCACTCCCTGTTTTTGTTCTGGTGCTGACTTCAGTGTGGCTTTATTTGGGCGGGCCAATTGCTGGGTAAAACTACCTGACCTGGCAATTGCTAAAGCTGGGCAAATGGAGGGTTTATAATTACCTTGCCTCAGGAATGAGACCTGAGGTGTTAGCTGACTTTAGCTTCCCTTGCCCTCTAGCTGCTGCCTTTCAAGAGTTGGGTGCCTGGAGGCCGCAGGAGCAGCAGCCCAGCGCTTGGGGGACAGTGGGACCCCAGGGGGGGTTCTCTTGCTTTCCTTTTCATAAACACAAAGTGAGTGGAAAGCTGCAAAGTTTGAGTCACCTAGTATTTCACTATAATGAGGCAAGGGGGAGGAGGAGGAGGCAGCTGGATTCAGATTTCCTGTTGTTCTCCCTCTTCTGGCTCAGTTTCTCAGCTTTCCTACCCCCTTGCTACGTGCCCTTGTGATCCCCTGTCAGGCTGTGCTGCTGCACAAGGCAGCCTTTGTTGCAGATGGAGTGTGGTATTTATGTGTTGTGAGAAACTCTACAACAGCAATCTATATTGGAG
Source organism: Coturnix japonica (assembly GCF_054131305.1). Lineage (NCBI taxonomy): Eukaryota > Metazoa > Chordata > Aves > Galliformes > Phasianidae > Coturnix > Coturnix japonica. Next base: position 75,752,475 of record NC_140664.1, read on the forward strand.
GCTCCAGGCACTTCGGAGCTCTTCAGACCTGAGCTGTGTCACCCACACCCCTGTGAGCTAAGCATAGAGCCGTAGGGAGGCTTCAGGCAAATGGAGAAGATGCTGCAATGCCAACCAGTGTAAAACATGCTGGTGGTCGCTGCCATGTAGGTGTTTCTTCAGAGCAACTGCTGTGTGTCCACATTAACAGCTGAGCAAATCTTAAGGTATCTGTAGAAGGGAAGAAACTTTTGATAGATCAGTCATACAGAAGTTGCAGGGAGCATCATCCACTTGGAGAAGGAATACTGCTTGGGGGAGTTACACCTGCAAGGTGCTTTCCTTCACTCACAGCTCCCAGTCTGCACTGTGTCCAGCAGCCCTCCCATGTCTGCATTAGGGTGCCTCATTGCTCTGTTATACTAAATGTCATTAAGGAAAAGCTGTCATGGAAAGGCCACGGGCACTGCATGGAGCCTTCTTTTGAGTAAGCCTGTTGATGCTGTGCTGCAAGTGTATCTTGTTCAAAGGCTGTACTAATTATAAATCAGTCTTGGGAGATGAGGGTAAAAATATCTTTAGTTGGCTTGTCTCTGTAAACAACCTGTGATGCTATTTGGAAACATGGCACAGTTTCTGTGTTACAGGGAATACACATGCTGTTTGTGAATGACTTTAGCATAGCCATGGTGCAGAGCTTTCCCCTGGTTTTGCCTATGAACGAAGCAAGAAAGGGATTTTTTTTTGAATATCAGAGAGGTCAGAGTCAATGCTGATGAGCTGCTCCACGATGCATTACAGGGAGATATTGTTTTCCTCAGAACTGGAGGAGGAAAAGGTATTTATACCAAACAGCTCCCACCTCTTCTTCTTTTAAAGAAACTCCAACAAGGAAGCACCCTTGGAGTACCCCTCTGTTCTTGCTGTATGGATTTGGGTAAAATCTCTCCTGTGCTTTACAGGACAAATAGGTCGTGATGGTTGACCTGTGTTCTGAGCTATATTTCTTATGAAACAGGCCAAATATAGGCAGAGGAGCAGTCGATACACCTGCTGAAGAGCCACCAGCTCAATACTTTGGGACTACATTGATAGTCTTGAGGGAAGAATGCCTGAAGTGCACAAAAGGATTTATCATCTGGACTAAATTATTCATTGGGGTACTAAAAGAAGAGCATATGAAAATATAAACTGCATAGCACACTGCAGGCTGTACTGGGCTAAAAGACAGGTAATGATCTTAGGGAGAAAACAGAGGATTTCAATTAACATAGTGCTGTCAGAGCATATAGCAGCACAAGGGCAATGCTAGGTATTTGTCATAGTTGTACTTGTTTTTTGGTAGCTTAAATGCAGTAGGGCTTAGTGTGTATTAACGATAGGTTACAGCAGGGCCAGTTGATAAAGAATGCTGTAAATCTTGTGAACAAGTAATGTGAACTGGAAGCTTTTTGCTCCTGGTAACTTGTAAGGTCTTTCTCATGGGTTTTCCTCCTCGCTGTTTGTCTTGCAGACACCTATAACTCAAGTTTTTGAGGTGTCGTTCTTGTGTCCCCTTCCTGCATCGGATCTGTTCTCAGTTGTTGAGTACTTTTATGCTTGAATCTGTCTTCATCAGAATTTCAAAAGCTCAGGTGTTATAGCAGTGGGATTTGATTACATAAAGTACTAGGGAGTGATTAGAAGTAGTTTGCATTCCAGATGGTAGTTAATGTGCTTGAAATTGGTCAGCTCAGAAAAGGACTTGAGCATTTTGGGGAAGAAGATGCTTTTCTGTGCTTGTTTCTAACTCTCCCCCTTTTCTCTCTCTCTCTCTATTTCTCTTATTAATTAATAATAGTCTTTGTGTGGGTGAAGATTTGTAGAGCCAGGAGTGAAATGACCTGGGAATGACCTGGGAACTTCTGCCATTCTGCACGTATATATATAGCTCCTAGACAGCCACAACAAAGGAGATACTGCTAATGATTTTCCAAATTTGATGGAGGCATGAATTAAAAAAAAGGTACTTGGTTATTTTTGGAAGATGTTGAGCAAAAAAACCTCTCAATTTAGAAGCTGCTTGATCTGTTTTTAAATAAAGAAAACGTGAAAGTCAGCTAAAAAGAAGATGAGGGAGAAGATTTTGTTGTGCTTCTTGGCAGTGTCTTTGTTTTCACTCTACAAGAGCATCTGTGTTTCAACCTATACCAGGAGAGGAGGGGGAACAGAGATATATAGTTAGGTGTGCAAATAAAATTGAAATGGCTTTCTGCAAAGAGAAGATTATCACATAGGATATGCAGTGGAAACCACAGATCTTTCTCATTATTACAGATAGCCTGGGAGATACTGTAGGGATCTCATGTGAGATTAGAAAAGTAAGCAGATCTGTCTTTCAGTGATATGATTAGGGTTAAGGTCATCCCTGCCACCTTCGCCTGGGGAAAATTTAGTCCTGTGTGCCTGAGGAACTGAGTAGTTGATGTCATTTTCTGTTGCTGCAGCTGTGGAATGCTTGGTTTTTGGCTGGATGATTTTCTGTTTGTGTCATTTACACATCTTTCTGGTCCCTTTGCGTCTTCAAATGTTCTTGTGTCCTGGGACAAATCTAGCCTGGCTCATTGCTTGCATTCTTTGGAATTGTAAGACTCTCCGTTTAGCTCTTCGCCCTCTGCTGAGTTCAAGTACTTCCTTGTCTGATACGTTTTAGCTTTCATGCTCTTACTTAGTGTTACTCCTAGTTTGGCAAGGCTCTAATTTTATGTCCCTTTAGCTCTGCTCAGTGGTCTGTAACTATTCATGTGGCCCAAAGGAACAGGTGAAAAAGTTCTACAGCAGCTGCTTCCAGCAGGGTCAGAGACTTTGGTGCATTAAGTGTAAGGCTATACCAAAACTGTTCTGAAGAGCTGTGCTTTCTATGAAGGTTTAAATTGTTTACATCCTCTTCTTGCTGTAAGACAACAACATTCTTGATTGTAGCATTGCTCAGATTTTTTTTGGAAGCTGTTATCTATTGATAGGTGTGACCTATCAAGAAGATATGACCCAAATTGTCACAGTTCTGCTTGATTTCTCCTTGGGTCTTTGGGGTTGTTCCACTCTCCCTTTGTTAAGCCTGGAAAGTGCTTCTGAAGGAGGAGTGTGTCCTCTCAGTCATTAAGCCTTTCCTTAGACCATGTTCTAATCTTAGACACCCATTTAAGAAAATCTTTCTTCAGTGCCAGTTAGGAGCTAGCAGGTCTGCAGTGGAAACAATTAGCATTTCTTTTCTTGTCACTTTAAACTGTATAGCTGTTACTATGCTACAGTTCACGTGCTAGCTTAAGAGCTATGGTTCAAAGTAGTTAATGAACTTCCTTGCTCCCAGCAGCTTGTATGCTTTGGTAAGTATGCGAGTCATCCAAACTAAATGAATGCAAATTGGCTGATTACTTCAGATAGAGCTGAGGTGAACAAAAACTGCGATTACATCATGCTTGGGGTGAGTCTCCATGCGTGCTGGAAAGACTTCTATGTATAGGTTGAATATGATCCAACTGAGAGGTGTCAGCCAAGTGATCTTCATGTCCATGACATAGCAAACAAGAAGAGGAAAAAAAGCTTAAAAACAAAAAATAAAACAACAAAAAGGACACAAAAACCATTGGACAGGGGTTTTGCAGGGTCTTTGCTTATAGCTGGGGTATATTTGTCTCCATGCTTATTACTGTGTAATTGGCGTTGTGAAAAAACTAGCATATTACATAGTATTACACAAGCTACTTTGTCCTGAGCCTGTCTTCTGTAAGTTAATTTCCAATATGTCTTTTACTAGTAATCACCAAGTATTTGTGAGCAGAGAGGTGACATATTGTAACATGTGAAGTAAAAGAGCTGAAATGAAATCAGATGATTGACGGTAAGGGGGAGGGGAGCATAAGGAAGACAGCTTGATTAGCTGCCAACATGACAAAGAGTGGTAGTTCACTGTTGTTTTTTTTCTTTAATTTTTAATTTAATTTTCAGTTTTGCCTGGTTAGGCTCTTAAAGGTATACTATTTATGTAAGGCAGTGCTGTCATTTCTTCAAGATGAATGCTTATAGCCATTTATATAAATAGAAGGACTGGTACTGGCAGGATTGATGCAGAAATACAGGTATCAGGCTGGATTTGCTGTATGCCATACATTCTCCTTACTTTTCTGGGATTTGTAGCACAAGACTGTTGTTGTTAAAAGCAAAGCTTCTTTAGGGCGTTAGTTTAACGTGTTTACTTTAAGCTTCTGAAATGCTGAATTGAAATTGTTTCCCACTTTGTATGCGCTGCCAAGCCTTCAGCAAGAATGGGGAGAATAACTTGGTTAGCTTTCATTCTGCCCTCTGCACAACACTGAACTGATTGTGACTGTACTGAATGAAATGGTCAGAAGTGCGGGCGGGGGGGGGAGAAGCTGAACACGGTGCTAATAGTGTCAAGCAGTATGGTTGTAGACCTTCAGCAGTTTATACAGAGTATGTATAAAGTCGTGTGTTTTGTTGTTTTTTTGGTGGTGGTTCTTTTTGATTTGTTTTTCTTCCAGGCAATAAATAATGCATAATTGAAACTTTAATTTGTTGAACAAATTAATATATTTTTCTCAGAAGTCAGGGTCAAGCTTTCTTGGCACAGGCAAACATTTAACAATTATTTTTATTTAATCCAAACAATCTTCGCTGTTGGCAGACAAATTGCCTGTGTCATTTCATGCTCTGTGCTGCCAACACGTTCTCTGTTTTCCACAGTGCTTGTTATATCAGAGAATCAAAGAATGGCTTGGATTGGAAGGGACCTCAAGGATCATCAAGTTCCAGCCCTGCTGTCACTGTAGGGTTGCCACTAGATCCAAGTACTAGATCAGATCATCCAGGGCTCCATCCAACCTGGCCTTAAACACCTCCAGGGATGGGGCATCCACAGCCTATCTCTGGGCACCAGTTCCAGCACCTCGGCGCTCTCAGTAAAAAACTTCCCTGACATCTAATTTAAATCTCCTCTCCTTTAGTTTAAAACCATTTCCCCCGTCCTATCATTATCTATCCTTATAAAAAGTTGATTTCCCTCGTGTATAAACTCTCTTTAAATATTGGAAGGCTGAAATGAGGTCTCCCTGCCACCTTCTCTTTTCCAGGCTGAACAAGCCTGGTTCCTTCAGTGTATATTAATAGGAGAGATGCTCCAGCCCTCTGATCATCTCATGGCCCTCCTCTGGACCCTCTTCATCTTCCCTGTTGTGGGGGGCCCAGACTTGTACATAGTACTCCAGCTGGGGCCTCATGAAGGCAGAGTAGATGGGGACCCTCTCTCTGCTGGCCACCCCTCATCTGATGGAACTCAGGATACCATTGGCCTTCTGGACTGCACTCTTGCAAGTCTCCTTGGCATGCCAAGAAGGCCAGAGTACTTCATTTTGAAAGCAGCTGTGTCAGGCAGGGAACTACTAGTCTAGTGAGGAAGCAATCCCAAGTATTACCAGGTGGCTCTGGCATGGGCCACAGCTGGAAAGAACACTCCACATTTCCTGTCGTTGCCTTCAGTGTCCTGCATCCCTGAGCCTAGCTATCTGTCATTCTGTTAACTGATTTTTTTTCTAATCCTGCCTACCTAAATTAGCATTCAGTACCTTCCGAGGGTGCTGAGCTTCATCTGGAAGGCAGGAGGAGGCTTTTGCAAAAGTTTTGGAGTAGGTAGTGAAATAGGAAGAAGCTCATGGGGCGTTTAAGCTTTGTTAGCCATTGCCAAGTTTCCACAGGGTTGTAATGTCAAGTACTTCTGTAAACAAGACCTCAGCCCACGCCCTCCTGTGTAGGTGGACACAGAGCTTTCAGTTAAAACCCTGTGCGTGCCTGTGTGCAGAAGTAGTAATGACTGAACTAACGACTCTGCCAACTAAACTTTAACTTTCAAGTCTCATTGAGTCTCATTATATGGTTGACAGGCCTAGGAAGTGCTTACGCATCCTGAAGCTTCCTGGACAAATGGGTGCAATGTAAAATATTTCCAGCTCCTGGAGCAGCCAAATGAAAGGAAAAGTAGAACAGCTCAAAAATAAAAGGAAGCACCCTCTCATCTCAGGTTAAATAAATAGATGGCGAGCTCTGAAACTGGTTGTTCCAATTTTGTTGACAGGAGGTTTTACTGAGACCTGTGCTGGACATGGCTTGTGCTGCTTGAATCTCTCGAGTTCTGACTGAGATTTGGTCACTAATGCAGGTGCAGGTAACCTTCTGGCCAGGTTGAGTGGGTGACAAAATGCATCTCAGCATGGCATGAATGCTCAGGCAGGGTAGCAGGGCAGCTGTGATGGGGTGTCTGGCTCTCTGAGTGAAGGCCATTGCTACTTGGGACCCATGTTGTTCCCAGGCATCTTTCCTGAGATGGAATGAGGGTTTCACAGTCATTTGCTTCATACTTAATATGTAGCTTGCCTCAAAGGGAGCAGAACCCTCCTGCTCATGAAAAGAGGAGCTGAAATAGAGAAGGTGGAAGTGTCCCATCAGGTCATGGAACTCAGTCCTGTTTTGGGGCCAACCTCAGGTACTGTGCAGGAGTCAGAGAGATGTCTAGACGAGCTCCCATCTGCACCATGTCTCTGAGGTGCCACACCACTGTAAACTGCTGTATGCCTATAGATTGTCTCTGGCTTCTCATCTGCCTCTCACAAAGCCCATATTAGGCTGCCTTGGACGTGGTAGGTGCTGGATGGGTGTAAGCAAAGCTGCAGCTTCTTTCTGCCTTTCTCCAAAGGGACTAGGAATCTTCTTGTGAAGAAAAGTTTTCTTGCTATTATTTTTAGTGCTGTTTGATAAAGCAGTTTTTGAGGTGAAGATCGCTGTTGTTAGAACAGTATCCCCAGTGGAGACTTCTTTTTCTCATACTGATTATACAGCCATGTCTGTAGACCACAAGTCTGTGTATTTTGTAGGATTTCTTGAACTTGCTTCAGTGCTTTGAAGTTATTTGGAATAGAAACAATCAAAACAGAGTAATGAACTTAATGTGTGCACAAAGATGTTATATCAATTAGTGCTGGAGAAATCCACACCAAGGAGCCCAAGGGGTCTTTGGGCTATTGCTTTTCTGGTTTGTAGATTCAAACCAGGATGTATTTGCAGTTAAAGCAAGAATTTTTGGTTACGTTTAACGCACAGACAGACAGACTAAGGAAATCCTTACGCGTGCATTGCTGTTCTTAAGATATCTAGTGACACTTCTGGGATATGGCTCCTTCTGGAAGGGAAGCTGGATGGTATTTAGAAATCTCTTGAATTACAGGTTTTTACTGATGCACATCCAGTATTTATTTGTCTGAAAATGTCATTCATTCAAAGGTCAAACTCAAATCCACTTGAATGTAAACGTATTAGTTTTCTCCTCTTCTTTGTAGAAGGCTGGAAAGAAGCTGCTAGGATATGTGTTTCCTTGATCAGAGTGCTTTGGATGTCCCTTAAGCCCTTGGATGGGAAGAATGCCTTGTGATTGTTCAAACCCAGATGGATTCACATGCTTGGCAATAAGGCTGTTCTGGGAAATGGAATGAACCTACAGAGGGATATATTTAAAGAACGGAACTGTAGTGAACACACATAGAAGTGAATTTAAATTTAATTAAGTGGATTTAAATCCACTTGTCTAATCTCCAAGACCAAAGTATCGTTTGCTCTGTAAGTTCATTTCCTATTGGCTTGGGTGCTTTTCTCTTTCCCTCTAGTTGTTTGCTGTCAATTTTTGCTTCTGAGATTTAAGAGCCTTATATATATATATATCAAGGTTAGGAGCTTCATAGAGAGCTTTCTATACATCAAAAATCTACTGTTAAAGTAGTATCAAAAATCTAATGTCAAAGCAATATGTAAAGAGTGCTCTTCCTCTTAATTGAGGAAGAGCTTTTCAAATCAAAGCCACTTCTGCTGCCTTCTTTTTTATTTCCCCCAAGAAAAGTGCTTTCAAAAGGAACATCTGATATTGTTGTTGCAAAATATTCTAGTCTTAGAAAAATTAGGAAGGAATAGCAATGGTCTGGCCTAATCCTACTGCCTGATAACTGCATGATTCTGTCTCAACATAAATGTCATCAGTAAAATATTGTTATCAGTGTGCTGGAATACTGAAGTTGTGGTTTTATGATGTGGTAAATGTGGTTCTGAATGTTTGTTTGTTTGTTTTTTGGTTCGTACCTGTAAGGTTTAGGGCGAGAGCACTCAGGCCCTCAACCACAGTCATAAAAGAATCATAATTCGGCAATTTTAGAAATTTCTGCTTTATAAGCATGGAAATAAATGCAAAGTGCATGTTGGGATACAGGAACAGCTGTGTGTTCAAGGTCAGGTTACAAATGTTTGTTCCTAAACCGCTCAAAGTGTACTTACAGTAAGAGTCCCATTCATTAAGGTCAGGGTTTGCAGCAGGGTCGTATGCTGCTTTAATGTAGTCCACAAAATTGCAGTGATTTTGCCAGTAATTGCAAAAGCTGGATCCAGCTGCTGAGTCCAAATCCCAATTTCACATCATACCTTAAAATAGAATATTTGGTGTGGGAAATACCAAGAGTTGGCCATAGATTTTATATTCTTGCCTTCAGGCTGAAACTCTAGCTTAAAATAAGAGCTAAATTATTTAAGATGCTTTTCCAAAGGGAAGTGATCACTGGTAGTAATTCAAATACGATGACTTGTAATTAAATATAGTTTTCACATTCGTTTGGCTCTGTTCCTGGAAAACTGGGTGGGTGCATACTGTATCTCTCTGTACACGTTCTTACCCAAGCGGTTGTAAGGGCTCAGCTCACACTTGCTCAGATCCTGATTAATAGCTGTTTTTTTTTTCCTTGTGGCTTGTGCCAAGCTGCGTTTGGATGGAAAATTGAGTTGGAAAGCACAAACATCATTTAAAGACTAATTATTAGTAAAATAAAAGCTTGTTCACGAGCTCTTCTGCTTAAGTGAGATGGAAATTTATCAAAATGTGTTTCTGTTCTTTCTAGCTACCCAATCTCTTTAAACAAAGGGAGCGTTGTGGCTTTTTGTTTCTGGTCACTGTGTCCTTCAAGGTTTTAGATATTACAGTAGATAACATAGTGTGTACTAGAGAGATGAGTAAGCTGTTGGTATCCTGAAACTTCCCCTCAGGTCATTGTCAGCATCAGGTTCAAAGCCTGTAGTAATGGGTTACTTGAAACAAACTGAAATAAACAGGGCTCCTCCAGTATGGTGAGAGGGGGAAGAGCAACAGCAAAAAACTTCCTATAATACATTTGACTTTCTAAAGTTATCTTTGTTCCCTACCTCATTCCAGTGGTGTATTTTCTTCCCTTATATCAGGGAAGACTGTATGCTTAGGTGTTGCTTTGCAGGTAGGCTGGCATAATTCCCAAGTCAGGAGTATGGGAATGAGAAAGATCACCTTACATCTGTTCAGATAGGTGTGTTCCCAGTGGAAGAAGGAGAAACAGTGATTCAGGAAGAGCAGATATCAAATTTATGGTTTCTGTTGTTTTTTTTAATTTCTGTGAATAAAAAAACAAGTAGCATCAGATATGGATGTTATTCCTTATTTCTTTTTTAACAGTTCCTTGATGTTAAAAAAAAAAAAAATAAATTCTTTTGCCTATGCTTGGGTGAAATTGCACAGTCATATCATCATAGACTCATAGTATGGTTTGGGTTGGAAGGGACCCTTAAGATCATTTGATCCAACCCCTTGCTATAGGCAGGGACATCTCCCTCTAGACCAGGTTGCTCAAAGCCCCATCCAGCCTGGCCTTGAACACCTCTGGGGTGGGAACATCCACAGCCTCACTGGGCTACTTGTTCCAGTGTCTCACCACTCTCACAGTAAAGAATTTCTTCCTCATACCTAGTCTAAATTTATCCTCTTCCAGTTTAAAGCCATTTCTCCGTGTCCTGTCACTACATGCCCTTATAAAAAAGTCCTTCCCCAGCTTTACTGTCAGCCCCTTCTGGTACTGGAAGCCTGCTGTAAGGTCTTCTTCAGCCCCCTGATCATCTTTGTGGCCCTTCTCTGGGCCCACTCCCAATAGCTCTATGTTGGTCTTGTGTTGGGGGCCCCAGAACTGGATGCAGTCGAGGCGTACCATGTCACCATCAGCTTACTTCAGCATGCTTGATGATTTCAGCAGGTGTTAGCCAATGCTGGAAAGCAGCTGTATCATCTGAGTTTATGTCTGCTTTGTAGATGGAGTGGAGATCCAGATGTTCTGAAGTGCTGGAAATGACTTAGCCATAGCTATAAAAAAATGATGCAGAGGGTAGTAGGCAAAATTGTATGGAGCTCTTGTCCATTTAGATGTGACAGTGCATGGCAAAAACATAAGTTCTTCTGCAGAACAGCAGCCAAAGCATGGGCTGAACATGAGCCAGCAGTGTGACCCAGCCAATGACAGCGTGGCTTGTATCAGAAATAGTGTAGCCAGCAGGTCTAGGGAGGTGATCATCCCTCTGTATTCAGATCTGGTGAGGCTGCATCTCTAGTACTGTGTTCAGTTTTCAACCTCTTGCTATAAGAAAGACATTGAGCATGTCCAGAGAAGGGCAACAAAAGCTGGCGAGGTGTATGGAGCACAAGTCTTCTGGGGTAACAAAAGCAGCTGAGGGATTCTTTAGCCCAGAAAAGAGGAGGCTCAGGGGAAACAATTGCTCTCTGCAACTCCTTGAAAGGAGGTTGTGTTGAAAAGAAGGTTGGTCATTTTTCCCGGGTTACTAGCAATATGATGAGAGATGGTGGCGGCCTTAAGTTGTGCCAGGAGAAATTGGATATTAGGAAAAATTTCTCATTAAAGAGTGGTGAGGTCTTGGAACAAACTGCCCATGGAGGTGGTGGAGTCGCTGTTCCTGGAGATGTTCAACAAAAGGGTATAAGCAGCACTGAGGGACATGGTTTGTGGGTATGGTGGTGATGGGTTAATGGTTGGACTAGATGATCTTAGTGGTCTTTTCCAACCTTTATGAATCTACGATATCGCTGTTAGGCAAGGAAGGCTTTGGGGCTGGTTGTTACCATTATAAAGGGAAGAATAATCCTTATGGTTTGCAAGAGTGGTAATGAGCAATCAAAAAGCAAAAATGTCTGAGATGGATGTGTTTGGCTGTGGGAAAGAGGTGGGTGCCAGGCTGCTTGGAATGCAGCTACTTTGAGAAGGAAGACCGATCACTGAAGGAGGACGCCTCCTTTTGCTCGCTCTGCAGCTCTCCTCAGTGCAGACCTGGCACACTGCCTGCTTGTGTAAGCAAGCAGCACTGCTGCAAACAAGTAGGCAAAGCATGTATTATGGATAGTGTCTCCAAAGAAGCCCGTTAGAAAGAGAAATATCGTAATTCTCAAGTAGCACCAACTTGTGTTCCTTGATTTCCTATGCAGAAGACATCCTCAGTCTGGCTCCTGAGGAAAAAGTTACTATTTCTCAAGCTCTGTCTCTTTTCTCTTTTCCTTTTATGCATTTATGAGACTTAAAAGGATCTTCCTCTTTCTAACAGCTAACCCAATTCAAAGGAAACTCTGTGGTCCCTCTCAAAGAGAGATGGTGGCCGCTGAAGCATTTCAGGTGCACACAGTGCCGAGATAGGACTTGGGGGACATGGCATATAGCTGCTATCTGAGGAAAATGGGGGAAGGGAGTTCAGGCTGTTTCTTTTGAGGATCAGTTATTAAGCCTCACATCTGTGTCTTTAGATAAGGAGCAGATTTGGCCCATGGTACATAACACCATAAATTGCTTTGTGGTTGTCTTCTAATACAAGATACAGAAATCTGCTTTGTTGCCAGCACTGCAGATGTACAAAGAATTTACCTATTGCCTTTCCTTCTTTCATTCCATGTTAAGCATGTAAGTGTCCTACCGTGTTACATTAACTCTACCACAGAGCCATCTGTTTGTAGCACTCACAGTGTTGGTTAGCAAGTTTTTCACAGGGAATGTGCTTCAGTCAGAGAAAACTTACTTCTTTTAGCCATAGTTCTGCATATTCTGGTCCTGTATAGGGTGCATTTGGCCATGGGCCTTCATAAGCTTCAGTGTATGCCTTGTGACAGGGATCAGTTTTAATTCAAGCAATAATGTGTGGGGAAAAGACTCTTTTATTGCCTTGTGGATGTTTTTTAGATGCTTCACACACAAATCTCCCAGAATGCTTTCACACATCATTAGTTATCTTAATGCTTTGTCAAAACCACAGTCATCCATCCCTCTTCATCTACATTTCCTTGGAAATTCAGTGCTCCCTTTGCTTCCTTGCCGAGAAGTGCATTGAGGATCATTTGGTGTGTAACCGGTTGAGTGCTCCCCTGGTGGCAGATGTTGTCCCTAGGGCTGCACAGCTGTGAGCATGCTGGGGAACAAGAGACTGCCAGCTTCTGGCCTTGTTTCACAGTAGTTTCACCTGTAATTTTATTTGCGTATCTTATTTATTTTTGAAAATCAACCCGTTTTTCTATATTCCCTACAAAAAGAAAAACTGAATGAGGAGAAGTTTACTCAAGTGGAAGATGCCATTGGGTGTTTTAGCACCAGGGAAGTAACAACCTGAAACAGACAAGCTTTTTCTCTTCACTGCTTTGGTACAAGGTATAATCAAACACATCCTTTGAGCTGTCTGTACCTTATACTCTTCTTTGATTAAGTCTTTGTTGTACGTGACGATGCTTCTTGTAGTACAGATGGCTGTTTGGCTGTTTCAAAACGCAGTATGTTGAAGTGGAAGTAGCACGGTCAGTCGCAAAGCCGAAACAGCAGAAGGAAGCATCAGACATTGGAAAACCTGTTTCATGGACTACAGGCGTATTGTAAACATAAGAATTTCTGCCTGAAATACATTCTCTAGCTGAAAATGTTGGTTTGTTGCTACTGTGATTGTATTCTTTCAGGCTAGTACCAATTGTACTCATCAAGAATGTCCAGAATGATTTTCCTATGATAATTCTGATGTTGGCCGTTTATGTCCCGTTATCTACTGGCCTATTTTTGTCTTAAATAATAAGCTCAGATTTCTTCATAATGACAATTTCCTAATCTCCCCTGAAATAAATTGTGCCTTCTATGAATATTTCTAGGAGATCTATGAATAATTGACTACCAAGAAAAGGGAAAATCCTTTTAATAGGCAATTGAATCTTGATACGATGTATGAAAATTAATAAGTAGATCTAAAGCTTTAGATTTGCTATAAATAGTTTAGAGTAGGTGTACAGTGTTCAGGAACGAAGATGCTCTTAGTAGTACCAATTCCAGATGTTTTTTCTATTCCAGATGTTTTCTGTATGTCGCTAAATAACATCAATCTATTTTTCCTAATGTTTGGTTTACGGTTGATGCGTTGCAATTCTGTGTTTGAATGCACAGACATGCTGAAATTGACACATTCATGTCTAGGTGAGGGAGAGGATCAAAACAAAATCCATTTAATTTTACTTTCTTTTGTTTCTTCCTTTCTATTTTTTTTTTCTAAATTATTATTAACTCCTCAACATCTGTTTCCTCTTTGTTATGCTTGTGCAGGCATTTGCTACAGTGGAAAAATCTTTGTATCTTTTAGGACAGGCGTGCAATGATTGTTGAAATGAAGAATATTTTACAGCTGTTGCTATTACGGTTGGTTTTGTTTGTAGCTACTGATGAGCCAATAATAAATCAGTGCAAGCCTTTCATGCCCACGCTTTTCTTTCTTTGCACAGAACTTGGATATTTTTTGCTGCTTGCTCTCCTTTGTGTGGTGGACTGCCTAGGGAGTTTTCCTGTTCTGGAGGAGGATTTTGAAATGAAGTTACTACCACGCTTCAGATCTTAATCTCCACCACTGTTTGCAGATGATTCTCCAGCAGCCAGCTGGGTCAATATTAAAACCATGCTGCGCTGCTGAAAACCCCGCAGCCATGTGTGTATCAGCATTTCCAATTTCTCATATCTGGAGTTCAGAAATTGGCTGTAAATCGAGTCCCCTGTGGGGAAGAAAGGGTATAAGTGGCAGCGCTCACCGACCTTCTCACCCATCTGGCCGTGTTGTGCCCATAGGGCTGAGCCAGCCATGGGTACAGGGGATGCTTGCAGGAAAAGCAACCCCAAGCACAGGAGGGAAGCTGTAGTTTTATGTTGGTGCTCATTGCCAAGCTGTGCTGCTTTTGATGAGCTGTGTAGGGCTGGGAACCAATTACATTGTTATCTTGGTATCCATGCTGCAGGCACATAGTTTTTTTTTTCCCTTAATAAACAATTTGCCTTGTTTAATTTCTGTGCTGCCTATGTTTGTATTCTCCTTTTAGGAACTTGTGTGATTGCCTGTTGTCAGCCATAGTTGTAGTAATACATATATTAATGTGGTTAGGCTTGTACCTGGGTGGTTGTTTTATTTTTTTTCCTGTGTGGTTCCCAATCCCTCCCTTGATTTGCATCTTCCCAAATTAAAAAATAGCTCCACAGTACAGTTGCTTTTGCTTTGATCATTGTGGCTGTGCAGAAAGGTTACTGGAGACAGCAGCATCGTGGTGACAGTGGCATTCTGATAGTAGCTGTCTCAGCAGTTCTCTGGCTCGTTCACCCTCAACTTTCCCATCTCTATTTGTTTCCATTTCAAAGGTGGCCTCCTTCTTAGGAGGGTTTATTTTAATCAAATGCACGTGGGTGCCTGGCTGTGTTATTTATAGGTTTGTGTGCCAAATGCAAAGTGATCTGAGCCACGGCTTCTGAATAAGTTAGAGGAGATTCCAACTCAAGCTGAGGGCTATTCCCACTGTTTAACTCTATGCAGGCAGAGGGATGTGTTGTCTGCATTCAGGAGTGAGGCTAACTCATGATAGGTTTGTGGAAGTTTTGCAGGTTGTTTGTGTATGTATGGGTGGTGTACTGTCATGCATTGAACACTGGAATATAGAATCATAGAACTGTTTGAGTTGGAAGGGAACTTTCCATCTAGTTGGACATCTAGCCCAACTTCCCTGCAGTGAACAGCAACACCCACAGCTATATCAGGTCACTCAGAGCTGGGTAACTGTTCCAGTGCCTCACCACCCTCACTGTAAATGACTTTTTCCAACCTCTTTTAGTTTACTATATCTGATCTCCAGAGTTATAAATGCTGTTTCTTGCCTCTAGCTCACGCTCCCCCGATGTGGAATTTTTGATGGTTTTTTTTGGTGGTAGGCATGGATGTCTGTGTTGGAAGATGTGGGGTAGAACTTTCATCCTGTCTTCTCTTCTGGTGCTGTCTCTTGATGTCATTAGGACACGGTGACCATTGTTGGTCAGGCTTTCCTTTCTCAGTGATGGTCTTATCCACTGTCTGCTGTAAGGCAGGAAAGCAAAATTAAATAACCAGCCCATGGTGTCCTTCATTTCTTGCTGCTCTGGGCTCAGGGATGCTTGCTTTCTCCTACACAGATATACTGCAACCATGTATAAGGTTCAGTTTTGGAGAACCTGGGCTGACCTCCAGCTGTGCTCTCCACAGGAGAGTGGAGGTCAAGGAGCACAAACAGGCTGGCCACATCGGCACTGTACATCAGTACTAGGGTAAGTCCTACAGGGTGCAGCGATGTGGGCAGACAACCAGGGCTGCATCAGGGTAGCTGCAGAGCAGGACAAATGCCATGGCCATGCATTCAGCTCTGCTCTGCTCTGTGCAGGAAGAGCTCCTTGCTCTCAGAGCTGATGGACCCTCAACCACCCATCCCTTGCATATTTAATGTAGCCAGATGTTTAATTTAGCAGATTCACTTCCTACGTTTATTTATACAATAAAAATAAAAAATGTGTTGCGGGCAGCTGGGCACTTGACATCAGCTCACATTAAAGCAGAAGAAATTTCGAGATGAGAAGCCTGTGGTGCTGGTTCTTCGCTTACAAATACTACCTCTATACCCAGACTGATGAATGCCTTTTTACACATTGAAATGAGATCTGTGTTTCTTTCAGAGGCAAATTCCAAACTGTTCAGGCATGGTTGTACACAGATGCAGATATCCCCAGCAAAATAAAAGCTCATTATGACAAATATAATTTTACAGGCTAAAGAAATTAATGGTGTATTTTACCGGCTTGCGAATGTGTAGAGGAGTCCTGATGCCAGTGGTTCTGTGAATGCAGCACGTACTGAGTGGAGATTTTTCCACTGAAACATGATTTTAAGGGTTGGGATTTTTGTTGATTAAGGGCAGTGCAGTACCACGTAACCCTTGGAAAGCCAATTCCCTTTCAGTCTCTGTCAGGCTCTGCACTGCAGAGCAGATGTCTGGCACCGCACTCGCCTGGAACTCAGGTTGTTATGTCATCCAGCACTTATGAGCACCAGGCATTTCCTGTCCTTTGGATGAAGGTAGTTTATTTAGAAAAGAGCTTGCTTTTATCTATTTTTGCTCTCAGTAGAAATGGAATTCCTTCTTCCACACGGAACATCTGGTGAAACTGTAAATGGGAGGAAGTGACTGAAGAAGTGGTTTAAGTGAAGTGTTGCGTATTGCATGATTTTGTGTGTTTTATCGCGGTAAGCCACTATATAGGAAAATCCTGTAAAATAAGGAAACAGTGGCAATAATAGAAGCTCCTGTTCTTAGAAACCTGAGCTTAACATTGCTTTGTGAGAAATAGGTGGCTGACAGAGTGGCAAGCAGTGCTGCACAGGATGTCTGCAAGTGTCGTGCAAGCAAGCAAGGTAGTCTAAAGAGGCTTCTTGCTTTACCTTTCTCTTCAGTCTCATGTGGGAGCTGTCTCAGTTTATGGAAGCATGGGTAGAGTTCAAAGATCAGAGAGCTATGGCAGCCTCTGTCTGTGCTCTCTCTGTGGAACTTGTGGGCCTTGTGTCTTTAGACATGCCTGCTTTTTCTCATTTTGACCAGCAATCTCAAAGGTAATGAGGCAAGGCAGGTTACGGTAGTCTTCACCCCATGTAATGTTAGCCATTTAATTTTACCACCACATGTTCTGATCCTCACATCTCATAAAGTTCCTTTAATCCCTCCTCCAGACCCCAAGATGGCAAAAATCCCTTCCTTCTGAGACTGCACTTGGAATAATGAAAACTGAAAAGGAAAATCGTAGAACTGTTCTTCTTCCCGTAGTCCATAAATAGCGTAGTTTGCCTATAGAAGCTTTGTGTTTTGCAACTTTAAATTGTATTTTAGTTTACCGTCTAGGACCTGTAGTTCTGAACAGTTCTGCTCTTTATTTTTATGACTCTTGTGTTACTCTTCCTTGTTTACTTGCTTATTTTTGCCTTCGGCTTGGAATTCAAGATGTGTCCCATTTAAAAGGCCTTCTGAGCTTCATCCTTCATTGTGCAAGCTTTGGAGTTCAGCTTAACAAATACAGATGTTCTATGGCGGCACCCTCCACATGTCTGTCATAGCTGAAGGGTTTACAGCACTTCCAAATGTCTTTAGTTTTTTCCTTTAAATTTTGATTAGAAACATCACTCAGCAAGAAGGAGCAGCAGCTCACATTCTCTCTGCTCCTGTAAACACATATAAACGGGAGTGAAAATTAATTTTTCGAAAAACATCTACACTGCTTTTAAGTAAGAGCAGATCTTATGGAATTAGCTATTCTGTGCAGGCATACAAACCAGATTGCCTTTTAGATATAGCTCATTAGTGAGTACTGTCACTGAGAAGGCAGTGAGGTACTGGCAAGGGTCACCCATAGAAGCTGTGGATGCCCCATCCATGGAGGTGTTCAAGGCCAGGTTGGATTGGATGGAGCCAGGGGCTGCCTGATCCAGTGCCAAATTTAGTGGTTAGCAGCCCTGTCCACGGTGGGGGGAATTGGAACTAGATGAACTTCAAGGTCCCTTCCAACCAAAGCTATTCTGTGGTCTTGGTAAAATCAGGATGTTAAGTACAGCGTGGTTTTCCTAATAAGACTATGCAGCTTAAAAGTTGCATTGGAATCTTTTTGCTAGTTGGTCCAATGCTGCTTCTGTGGAGCTGCTGGTGTCCCACCACTGCCTGGGGCCACTGAGGAGGCCTTGTGGACAGGGAGTGGCAGGGCCATCCAAAAAGCAACTATTTTTCTCCCATCACTCAATGCTTGTCTCAGGGATGGATATACCCGTCGAGTTTACCATGTTCCTTTAAGTGGCTGGGTGTGATTGCAGAGCAAAGGGTTTGCAGTTTTCAGTCTGAGCTGAAAACTGAGCTCAGCTTTCATATTTCTCCAGTTCTGCCTTTTCTTTCCTATCTCTTTACTGGCAAGAAGATCAAAAGGAAAATTTGGAAAATTTGACTTAACTATTCCTGTTGTGTTAAGCAACAGAGTGATTTGTTCGTAGCTTAGTATGGGAAGACACATGGAAAACTGCAGAACAGGCAACTAGCCCATGAGAAAGGGCTCATATTAACTTGGGAACACAAGTAAACTGCCTCTAGCTTCTGCTGGTAGCTGGAAGAAGCTTGTTTGTGAGAAACTGCTCTGAAGCTGTAACTAGGTATCCTTGCTTATCCTGATAACGTGATGCTTTATTGTCTCCCACTGTTATATATATGGCCGCGGTACTAAGGAGCATGTGAGCACCTTGCTGGCCACCACTAGTATCTGCAGGGTGAACCCCAGGGCTGCCCCCAGTAGTGAGGACTTGGTGGAAGCTGGCCATCCCCAGTAATTTGAGTGCAGGCACTGCCTGCAAAGGGTGCACCGTGTCAAAGTTGTGCTGTTGACTATGAGCAATCCATGTATCGTACAAATGTTAGTAGGATTGTAACTGAGATGTTGCTTGCTTTTTGCATTTGTCTTCAAGTCAAAAGCATGTCAAACACCAAAACTTATTAGAGATACAACCTCCCTTAAATTTCATGACCATACTGCTGCACAGTTGCACGCAGGCAGGTGAGATCTGTGCCCGGTCTCCTGGCATTGCCTCTGCCTGTAGCTCTTAGTAGGTAGGTAACCACCAGAAGCAGTGAAACTCAGCTCAGTCATACCCACTGTGTGAAATGCGTAAGCCGTGTAAAGAATTGCTTGGAAGTTGATAAGGAAAGGTTAAAGATTAAGCTCCAAAGGGCAGAGGAGTGCATGTATATATCTCGACAATTCTAATTGCGGTTGTGATGCGTATGAAGTTTGCTAACATTGTCGAGACAGCAAATGAAAAATCCACTTCTGTGAAGTGCAGCTGGATTCTTTCCAAGGAGCTTAGTTTCTTTTAAATGTTATGTTATTAATTAGTTCAGCAATTAGTTCTGGTTTTGTTTGGAACAAATCAGCGAGTGTTGCCATCTTTTAAACTCCGCTGTGAGGGACAGAGTTGAATGAAAGAAGTTTTTCACTGTTGAGAGCCAGCGTCCTCTGCAGGCCCGTCTTCTGCAAAGGGGCATCTCTGTTAATCTCTGTGAAAGGCGGTTATGATGAAATGTCAGCTTTCTCACTTGCAGTTATTACAAATGAATAGGGAGCAGTGATGTTTTGCCATCTGTTCAGTAGAAATATTCCACTGGTTTTATCAGGTTATAATTGGTATTTTCCCCTGCTAGGACCAGTATGCTTGGATTTTACATAGTGTTGAACTAACTCGTATATTTTTCAGAGGTCCTATCCTTGGAAAACTTCAAATCCAAGTGGATGTTCTTGGATGGATGGTTCTTGGGTGGTTTTGTTATTGTGTGGGCATACATAGCAGAGCAGTTTACATGGACGTTTTAATGCCAATAGCTCTTGTACTGTTCTTCATCCTCAAGTCAGTCACTCTAGGAGTTCCACTTCCTCAGTTGCCATGAGGGCTTTTTCATTCTGTGTCCCTGTCTTTGCCTTCCCCTGATCTGTGTCAGTTCTCATGCTCACCCAAATATTTGCTTAGACATTGACAATAGCAGGACACGGGGAAATGGTTTTAAGTTAAAAGAGGGAAGATTTAGGTTGGATGTTAGGGGGAAGTTCTTCACTAGGAGAGTGGCTAGGCCTTGGAACAGGCTGCCCAGGGAGGTTGTGGATGCCCTGTCCTTGGAAGTGTTCAAGACCAGGTTGGACGGGGCCCTGGGCAACCTGATCTAGTAAAGGTGTATGTTTGGTGGCCCTGCCAGGCAGGGGGGTTGGAACTATGTGATCCTTGAGGTCCCTTCCAACCCGGGTCATTGTATGATTTTGTGATTGTGCGTAAGAACATTCAGGTGATTTGTTATTAAGTTTATATAAGCTAAAGGTACAGAGTGCTTGCTGCCCTGATGTGTTGGGAGGAAGCATTTAATAAACCCCAAACAAGGGATTAGGTTGTCATCTGTCTGAAGGTTGTGAACTGAGATTTAGAAATAGCTGCTGCTGGAAAATTATTTGCCACTTGGTTAATTAAGAGATGGCCGCGCACATTGGCAGCTATTGATTTTCTTCTCCTTTTTTTAATTGAAGTGACTACAGCATCGTTTAAATTCTCCGACAAATACAGGCACAGAGTTCCCTCATCGGAAGCATCTAAAAAGAAGAGAGAGTTTCTCTGATGCTTCTTGTGCTGTGGTTTTTTGTTTCAGCTGCTTTTTTTCCTCCCCATCAAAAAGATGACAGTTGTGATTTAGAACCTGCCAGAAGAAAAGGGGCCAGCTGGCGTGAGCACAGAGGTGTTAGGTTTGCAAAATAGTCATGTGATCAGCTGCATGCTTCCTTTAGAGCAAGCCAACATTCTGGAACAAGGAAGAATGCAACAATTCTAAGCTATCTTACTCTGGGGCAAAAATGAAAACAAATACTGATGTGGTTTTGGAAAGTCTGAGGTTATTGGGAAAGACAGGAGGTTATTGGGCTGGCTCATTTCTTTTATGGGGAGAATTCAGGAAATGCCAAGCCTTGTGTTTTGGCTGGATGTTGGACAAGAGGTGTTGTCATCTTGGCTGGTGCTGTGTGACTGCACATTGCAGTGCTCGTAGTGGCAGAAGTTGGGTGTTGAGGCTGGAGGGTGCTTTGCCTGGTGGCATCTGTAACAGTACACTGTTATGTGCAGGGTCTCCAACCACCAGACCAGGCTGCCCAGAGCCACATCCAGCCTGGCCTTGAATGCCTCCAGGGATGGGGCATCCACAACCTCCTTGGGCAACCTGTTCCAGTGTGCTACCACTCACTGAGTGAAGAACCTTCTCCTAATATCTACCCTAAACCTCCCCTGTCTCAGATTAAAACCATTCCGTCACCTCAGGATACGTGTTTGTGTGTGGCTGGTTGGATAGTTAAACACATTCATTGGGTGTAAATGGTGGGATGGTGCGTGTTTAAAAAAGATGGACCCTGAGATATGTGGAAAAGTACTTTTGAAGGAACATCGTTGCCCTTTCACATACATTTTAGGATAGCTTTTGTCCTGTGCTGCATAAGAAGAAAATAACCCCATTTCTCTTACTTGAAGTTTAGTCTGTTACAGCTCTCTTTGCTTGACAACAGATTGAATTTCTCCAGAGAGGAAATTAGATTTTTCCTTTTCTTTCTCTCCATCTCTGCCGTTTGTTTACATGAATTGGCTGATTGCGGTGTGTGCGATAACCTTTCCTTCCACATTCTGCTTTATTTGCTGTTCCTTAATAAACTGTATTTACACACACTGCTTCTTTTTAGCTGCTTCTGGTGACAACCAAAACGATCAAGAAAAAGCACTGTGTCTAAACTGAGCCAGGAGTGCAAGCAGGCTTAACCTGTGCTGAATTAGAAACACACTGATTGAGGCAAGGAGACAATTGAGCTCCTGAGTAGGGTGTGTGGCACTTACAAGCCTGAGTCTGTAACTGCCTGAAAAATGGGATATATATGCAGGTATTTGGTGGATTTTATTCATGTATTTATTTTTCCCCCGGCAGCCAGCTGCAAACTTAAAAAGTCTTGCTGGGGAGTTATTAATAGCTTCTGCTGTAATAGTATCTGGTAGTCTAGCCATGGGCTGGCATGGGGGCTGTGTTCCTCTAGGAAAATCCAGCAGGATAATCTGCTCCCAGCTGAAGGCAAAGGAAGAGGCCCCTGGGTTTTGAGAAAGCTTGGTAGAAGTTGTGAAATACAGGGCAGTAGAATGGGATCGCCTCTCAGCACTCCCCAGGATCACTAGGTGCTGGAGCGTGCTGCACACAGGGATTTCATAATGCTACTGACACTAATGATTTCAGGTGCTCTGCATTTTATATCTAATGCTACGCTGCCTGAGCTTTCCCTCTGCTCACTCTGTAATGAGGGCTTTGTTACAGAACTGACTGTTCTCCTCCCTTTTGGGGTAAGGGTTGCATCTTGAGAGTCCCTGGAGTGAGGGAACTAAGACCTTTGGGTAGATAGCAATATGGTGAAAACTGCCAAGAGCTGATTTCCTTTTTTTTTTCTTTTTTCCCCCCCAGCATTTTTAAAGATACAATATGAAACTGAAAATAAATCTGTAGTCAAACCATCTCCTCAAGAATTCTTTTTCTTCAGTGGGAAGCAACAGCCCAGGCTTCAGGTGTTTTTCCTTGGCTGTTTTCTCCAAGGGATTATCCTATATAATTACAGCCTTGGCAGCTCATAGACTGAAACTGGGAGGGGGGAGAAAACTGCAAAGGCACAGAAAGCGGTTAGCTTGTGGTTTGTAATGTACCTAGCGTATGGACTGCGTTGAGAGAATTGCTTTGTGCTTTGGGACCTGAGATGGTGAGTGAATGCTAAAGAGTTCTTCAAGCAGTGTGACTTAACCTCTTTTCCCTCTTGATGTATTATTTGCAAATGGCTTACTGCTTTTTCTTCTTTTTGGTTTTTCTTGTTAAAATGAAAGTCTTTGCTATTCGCCCTTGTGCAAATGTCAGCCTTTGAGAACAAATGAGGGTCTTTCTGAAATCTGAAGCAAGAGGTCTATTATCAGTGCGCAAGGCTAAGACCAAGCAGGAAAGCCTGGTTATGGCCCTTAGTCCCTTCCCAGCCTGCTCAGCAGGTTTGGGGCCTTGTGGCTGTGTGAGCTGATGTCAGCCCAGTGTTAATGTAATCCTTCCTCCATACCTGCCTGTGTGTCCATCTCTGCAGTCTCCCATGAGCTCAGTCCTCTCACCTGAACCACAACCTGAGCTCTCAGCCCCCGGCCTTGTAAACCTCGCTGGCCATGCAGGGCCATGTGGTGCAGTGAACGTGAGCTCATAGGGAGCGTGCGCTGGGTTTAGACCGTCATGAGACAGGTTAGTTTTACCCTACTGATGATGTGTCGTTGCGCCCTTTTCTGTAAATCTGAGCCTTTTTGGTGGGCTGTTTGGATGGTAGTTAATTTTGGTGTGGAACAGTCTAGAGCCCTGTTGTCTTTAGCCAGCTGTATCTAGGTTTCCAAAAATGATTCTAAAAAAGAAGTGAAAGCTTTTGGGGCTAATGGTTGAAGACAAATGCAAGCATGAGATGTGCCATACATCTTCTGCTTAATATCCCTTCCAGACCAAGCCAATGTGTGACTCTGTGATCTAGAAGGATTAAAACATCCCAAAAACAAACAGATGCATCCAGGAGTTTATGATACTGGTGGTCATTTCCATGGTTTGTGTATATGTTAAGGGTTTGTTTGACTCTCTACAGTCAGCAAGATATTTGAGGTGCAGACCTTTTTGGTTTTGGAACCTTTTGGTTTTGGAAGGGGAGAGCTGGAGTTTTCTCACTGGATTTGCCAGAGAGCTGATCTCTGTCTTGCAGTGTTTTCACATGAGTTGGTAATGTCTCTTGTGGGACTGGGTGAGCGCATCGCGGCACTGGTAAGAGCATCAATCAGGAAGCCCTTGCTAGTCCTGCATAGAGGTGCTGCAGTGTCTTTACTGACGGGGCTGGAAAAAGCCTGACTGCTAAATGCTTGCTAAAAACAGCAGTACTGAATATTTTATTGTATCACATCGAAGGCAGAGGTTGTGGAAAGTCAGTAGACTGTCCTGATATGTAGAACATTTCAACAGAGATGCGATATTTCATTTAAGCAGAGCACTTGCCGATGACGCTTGAAGGTCACGCTCACCCAACTACTGCAAGGACTTTTCTTCCACTATCCAGTTCTTCCAGGGGAAAAGGCAAAAAAGGCCTGTGATTATCCAGAAAAGAAAACAGATGCCAGACTATCCCTGAGGTGATTTCCATCCTATACAATGACTGACTGCTGCACATGGAGTTACACGCGTTATGCTCCAGTGACTCCAAAGAGCATAACTTCCTTATTTTCATGCCTCTTCCTGACGTCATGAAGAAGTTGTTCTTGTCTCAGTGAATTTTTGTTATCTCGTACTAACCTGAGCAATGCAATTGAAATGCCAAAGTCTCACCTATCTAATGCAGACTTCCTGTTTCTATAGCAACAGAAGTCATCCTTGCACTTAGCGGATAAATACTGGAGCATGAGAAACTGCGACTTCAGGGCGTAGGAAAACAAACAGAAACACTTGTACTTGAAGATCAGGAAAAGAAAATACAAGTGACCTCTTGGCACAATTAAAAAAATGGCTGAGGCTTGGAATATTTCATTAATAAGATTGAAGCCATATTAATATCATAAGAAGTCCTGTGTTTGAATCTCATTTCCCTAATTAAAATGTAAAAGCCCTTTATAGCAAATGAGAGTCTTTGAGGGTTTTTTCTCCCCCTTTCATTTTCCAAAGCTGTTGTGTTTCTGGTTACAGTAATGAAAATTTGGGCTGCCTCACAACAGATGCGTTTCCCTTTCGTGTTGGCAGAAAAGCATCAGTGTTTTTTGTCACTGGCCGAAAGAAAAGGAAACAAACAGCATGTGGTGCCTAATCCTATATTTGATCTGCGGGCAGCCAGTTCCTGGTCAGTGGGTTTAGATCTGTGTTACAGAGATAAGTGCTGAACAAGCTACAGATGAGAAAGTGAATGAATGAGCAGCTGTCTCCTCTTCCTATTGTCTTATGGTTTTTCAAGTACTATTTTAACAACCATTAAATCATAATTTAAAATAACTGTGGGAAACATCCCAAGGAAAAACACCAGCACTGACAGCAACACATCATGAGTGTTTATGAGCTTGTGTTTCTGTATCAGCATACTGATAAGTACTGCACAACGGTTGTGGCAGGTTTATTGTACTTGGTTATTAATCTGTGGAAGTGAATGTAGGCAAGTGAGAAGTATTAAATAGGGGGTTCTATTATATTCTTACTAGCGAAAACATTATTTATGTTGGGTATATTTGCAAAAGGCAGTCCAATTTTAATGCTGTTTCTTCTGGGCATTAGAAAAGAAAAAGAAAAAGCCGCCTTTCTGATAAATTCATCTTAGTTTCTCAAGAATAAAGCCAGAATTCAGGATTTAAGGAAGCTTTTAGTCTACTGGCATCACTTGTCACAGGGCAGCTGAAACAGCCGGTGCTAGCAGTGATGATGGTTGTTTGCCCTACAACAAAAGGAGGGATGGGAGACAGGATAAGGCAGATACAAGGCTGTCTTGTATGAAAGTTGATCAAGACTAGTTATTATGAAAATAAAAACCACACCCAGAAACAATCCACTCAGCAAAATCTGCCTTGAAACCAGCTGACTTGCAGCATGTTTAGCTGTGAGAAGCTAGCATCCCATAGGATCCTGCTGAGAGCTGTGCTTTTCTGCCTCCAGCAGACTGACAGGGAGGTGTCTGGTGTCTTTGAGAATTGCAGAAAGGCTCTACGTGAAATCTGTGGATCACCTGTCATCTTCTAGTCTCCTTAAATATACACATATATATGTGTATATTTATATTTTGTTTATGGGGGTAGGAGACATAGGTTGACAGTCAGAGATGCAGCAGATCTGCAGGAGATGCAGTATGTGCATGGAAGTTGCACATGTTAGCACCACAGCCAGCTGCTAATGAGCTTCCCTTTTGCTGCAATGGTATTAAAAGCCCAAATACATGAGGAAACAGGATTTATGGGATGGTCAAAGGTCTTGATGCTAAGTCCGTGGGATTTCATGAAGCTGGGCAGCCTGCTGTGGGGAGGTGCTCCTGTGGGGTTCTGAATGCATTGCATGTGCTCTGTGTTTCAGGGATAGAGCTCTGCCCTCCTGCACATCGGTTCATGATCACCATGGTGGCAAGCTTCATTGAAATGGCGGGGCAGTTCCTGATGCCGGGGCTGGCTGCTCTCTGCAGGGACTGGCAGGTCCTCCAGGCTGTCATCATCTGCCCCTTCCTACTGATGCTGCTCTACTGGGTGTAAGTATTTCTTCCCCTTCAGGTCAAAGGCAACACAAGTTCCTAATGCTGGACTTGAGAGGTGCCTGGAAGTAAGGGTGCTTCTCCATACATATCAATTATTATCTTGTTCTTCTACTCACTTTGTATGAGGTTTTGACTGTGGAGTAAGAAGAAATAACATTATAGCTTACTGTAGTAGCCATAAGTTTTACATGTTGATGTGTCAGGACTCAGTAGATGAGTATTTTGTTGGGCAGAAAGTTGTACTTTGTAATTTCTCTGGCAGTAGCTTCCACTTTGAAGATACAAAAGGATGTGCCCCAGACTAACTGCTTCGACTTGTGGCTGCACAGCTCGGTTTTCTCTTTAAACCTGCCCTGTGGTTCTGGGCAGTCACTGTTCATTCCTTTGGCCTTGGTTAAGCCCGTCTAGGTTAAAAATAACACACCTCTGCTCGTGAGTATTACAACTGGGCCCAGTGTGTGCACGAGGTGGCTGGCTCTGAGCCTCCCTGCTAGTTGTTGCCCAAATTAATGTGCGCCAGGCTGGCAGCTGGGGAGCACTCCCACAGGTCGCTTCTCTGTTCTGGCTCCTTGTCCTCCCTCACTGCCAGCCCTGTGGGCTGTGCTTTGGCAAAGGGCTCCAGGCCTGGTGCTGCCTGTCCTGGAGAAGTGGGGGGGACTCTATTGTCACCAGAACTTCATAAACCTCCCAAAACCATGTATTTTTGCTTCTGTCTTAAGAGTGACACACAGTGGTGGCATAACATAGCAGAGACTAGCGAGAGCAGGGTTGTACAAAACCATAACAGTGAGAACAGAATAGATAATTAAAGTAATGCTGGCTATGTTTAAATGTTTAGTTGCTATAGACTGAAAACGGAGCAAGTTGGTGGTTGTAACACCTAACAAATTGCAACTTAAGTACTATGTTTTTTCTGTTCTTGGGTAAAGATGGAGTTCTCATCCATTCATCACCATAACCCCATAAGTAGAAATCTCTTTGCCTGTCTCTGAGCTCACATAAGTAGACATACTATGGCATGGGCTGAGGGCAAAGAGCAGCTCAGGAGAAAGTTATAGGTCTTTTATAAGATGATGATCTCTTTTCCTTTTTTGATTTCCAATATATAATAAGTATTTTGCTGGTGATACCTTGATGCTTTATAGCCTAGAATGTAGCTGAAACATGAGTTGTACTGTATATTTGAAGTTAAAAGAAGCTGATAAATTCATTCTTAGAAAGGTCTTTTGGAAAATGAGTGAAAATGAGGCCGAAGCAAGAGGAAAAAAAACATGCCCATTCAGAAAGTATTGATGGAAGTGAGGGAAACAAGCGGATGAAAAACAAACACTTTTATATTATGACTGTATGTGCATTTGTGTGTATGCTTGTAAGGCAGCTCAATTAACGTAACCTTGTCTTCACTGGGAGAAACTTTTATAGCAGCAACTGAACTTTATCTGGAGTACACACCATACTCACTTGTATAAGAGAAGGCCTTCAAATCAGCATGTGAAGAAGAAGATTTTTTCCGTGTTTAAAAATTAAAAATCCTGTTCCATTATAATCCTGGAAAGTAATTTTTCACTTTTTAATCTCCATCTTTACAAGAGATTTCAAATCACTTCTGTCAGATGTTTTCCTACTGCAGCCTGAATTATCCTGTGTAACCGTGCAGCTCATCTATCCCCTGCCTGGCAGCAAATGTCTCCTGCACACGGCGCTTCCTCCTTCTCCCCATTCTTTCACAATGGTATTAATAGGCAGAACTCCTCTAATATGTTATACAATTCTGATATGTCCTATCTCAAGGTGATAGGATGGTTCCTGTATCATTTGTGTATCAGTGTAAAAGGGAATGGCACCAATTCCTGTGCTTTGAGCCTTTTTTCTCTTATATTTTTAACAGATGATTTTTCCACTTTTTGAAAACAGTTCTATTGCCCACAAATACTTAAACGAGCAGCTACCCACTATACTTTAAAACTATAAAACTTTATAAACTGGGCAGCAACCCTAATGTGTTTTCCGTCTCTGAAGTATTTTCCCAGAGTCCCTACGGTGGCTGATGGCTACGCAGCAGTTTGAGGCATCCAAGGAACTTATCCTGCAGCTCACGCGCAAGAACAGGATGAACACGGAAAGTGACATCAAAGGAGTGGTGCCTGGTGAGTAGAACAGGCATCCATGAATCTGTCCATTCAGATGAAATTCTTTTCTACAAGTTATTATTCAGATGCTTTCTTTACTTTGCTGGTACTCACTGTCGAGGGTCAGTTCGGTTCTGTACTTCAGCTTGGTAGTCATACCATGGCCAGTGCTGTGATTTCTGTAGTAGTTGGCAGATCTGTGTTAATGATCTGGTTTGCATGTGAATTGCATATCTGAAGTTTCTTGGATCTACATCACACACAGCATGGCTGTACAATGTAAATGACATTTTCTTGGTAAAGTTCTGAAAAGCTCAAGGGTACGGAGCAGCCTCTGATCTCCATCCCTGTCTCTGTTCTGCACATCTTCTGCAGGGTAGATGAAGGGACTTGGAGAAAATGTGCTTCAGAGGCAATAAGAGATCTCACAGTTAGACTTGGAGATTCCCAACCAAGTCTAAATGTGGCCTTTCTCAGCTAGTTAGCTACTTGAGTTTGTCGACAAAATAAAGTGTGTTTTTAGGGGATTACTTGAGTTTCCTTTAAGGAAAACGATAAAGATGCAACTTGGTGCTATTGGAATTTATTTAAGCTATTTCTAGTTACAGTGTCACTAAGCACTTGTTACTTAGCACTTAGAGTGCTAAGTATCAAAATGGTTTTATGGCTATTACTAGCCACAGTCTGTATGTGTCTTGGTGGGTCTGTAAGCAGAAGAAAGCATCTGTTTTTGTGTGCTGTAATCACAAAGACATCATTGCTGTATCAAGGAATGGTCAAGAAGCCTGTACTTGTCCGTGTGAGAGGATGCAGTGCAGCCTGATGCTGATAGCTCCTATTTATTCTTAAATCTATTGCTGAGCTTTCCTGTCTTCATGGAGGGGGTTTTTATTTGTGATTTGTTTTATTCTCTGAAGTGGCTGGAAAACGTTTTGCTTCAGTCCAGGTCTGTTGTGTTGCTGTTTAGTATTAGTGATAGTAGCCTTGTGTGACCAAGTCACTCCGTGTGTTGACATGTACAGTCTCCGCCAGCTAGAAACCCTAGTGTAATTCTACTCACCTATATCAGTCAAATTGGTGTACCCTGTGTAACAGATTGTTACTGGAGTTGTATGTACACATTTTGGCAGCTTCTAACAGTTCAGTAATAGAAAAAATTGACACTGAAATGAGTGAAGTATTTCTGGGATGGAAGAAAATGCAATTTTAAATTGTGGTCCAAGCAGCGAATGGGTGTATTTACCCTTCTGAAGAACTGTGCTGCTCCCATTGTTGGAGGAAAGCTTTTAATTCTCCCTTTGGTTATGCTACACACAGTGGAGACCAACCTTCTATAGCCTCTTCGTGCTGTAGAGAGGTGGCCCATGTGTTAGGTAGGGAAAAAAACGAAGCTTGTTTGCTCTGTTTGAATCAATCCATGAGGTAAAAGCAGTTTGTCAGTGTTCTTCTAGAAGATGCCTCCAAAGAGAAGAATGAATTGTCTTAGTAGTGGTCGCACTGTAGTTGTGATAACAGCTTCTATGTCTGGAGACCATCACAGATGGGCAGTACTTAGCCTGCAAGGCAGTAGGCAAACAAATTAAAGCTGGACAAGAGTTTTCTAGCAATTGGCAACCCTGTCTATGGCAGGGGGTCTGGAACTTAGTGATTCTTGAGGTCTTTTCCCATCCAGGCCATTCTGTGATTCTGTGACCTGCCCTAAGGATGTGAAGGCAGTGTATGTTCTGAACGGCAAAACAAATGGAAGGTTGGCCCCTTAGCCAGGGCTTTGATCTGAGCCCTAGATGAAAACACAAAGTAGAATGGTGCTGTGGACATAGTGTATATAGTCATTGCTATCTAAGGTAGGGCTATTCTGTGGAAGAAAGCACAAAAATACTTTTGCAGCTTGGTGAAATAATACAGATGTAATTACAGAAGCGTGTGGTGATGACATGTATTGTGTGTGTGTACGAATACTGACTGCAGTTAGGAAAGCTGTGGTTTTCAGGGGGGTTTTCTTTGAATTTAAGAAAAAAAAAAAATGCAACAGCTCTCCTTATGTCTGAGTCAGTCATTTTTCCTAATATGAGAAAATAACTACAAAACCTTTGATTGTACCTCAGGCCACCACAGCTACAACTACAGTACTGTGTACGGATTGGGATGGATGAAGAGCCAGGTGCATTAGGCAGAGGAAGAAAGCAAGTTCCTTAGCTCAGTAACACAGGGCAGCCTCATGTGATGCTGCTCCATACAAACCTGCTGGATGTGTTCCTTTACAAGATCCTGTTTCTTGGTTGTTTATTAGTGCCGAGCTTAAGTACCCCATGCAAGTCTCTGGGGTTAGCCAGGTACATTGTGTTGATGAATATGATTTAGCTGGGAAGTATTGGTAATGGTTGGACTAGATGATCTTCTAGGTCTTTTCCAACCTTGATAATTCTGTGATTCTGTGATTGTGGGAAATTCAGTTCAAACCATTGGAATAAAGGCAGCCTTTAAGTCTCATGAACAAAAGAGATTTCTGTGTTAAAGGAAACCAGCCAGCAGCAGTGATTTCTGTTGCCCTCTTGAATATCCGATCAGTTTTCAGAAGGGGCTCCTTTTTTTCCTGACAGTCCCCTCTTGTCCGCCAGTGGCAGCTGATGGAGTTTATGCAGCTCCTTCAAGGCATTGCCATACAGGAAAAATAGTGAGCAACAAGAGTAAGACTGATGAATGTAAGTCTTCTTTTGCTGGCTGGATATACAGAAGTAGAAGAGGAGGTCATGCACGTGACATGAAGACGACAGTAATGACATGACAGCTACAGGATTTGAAGAGGGAGGGCATAGAAGGGAGCACTGCACTGAGAATGTGCCTTGTGGTGCCACTGGGAAAAGCCAAATATGCTGTAAAATAAAATAAAATATAAAGAGATAACCAGGTGGTGGTCAGCTTCTCTTAAAGCTTGACTGAATTTCAGTGGGAGCTTGGCATGGAGGGCTAGCAGCAAACTCTGGTGCTCTCACTGCCCATGTGAACAGGGCATGGATGTGGAGCAAGGAGAGGAAACCTAAAGAACCCATCAGAGGAGAAGAGCACTGAGAAGGACTGCTAATACAGCGGAGAGGGAGTAGGGGAGTGAAAAGAGTTGTGGGGGCACAGTATAAAGATAGTTGAAGGTGACCTCCAAAGGCAACAAGGGACAGAGGGCATTAATGGCTGTAGAGGAAGGAAGAAGGAGAGCTAGGGCACAAAGACTAAAGAGTCTGTGACTACTTGCTTCCTCCTCTGTCCAGAATAAGTTGTCAAGCCCTAGGATGCAGTTTCAGCATTCTTCTCCTGTGAAACCCACTTGTAAAATGTGTGCCTCACTCCTCTGCTGCCCACCTTGCTCGAGGCTCCCTCCATAGCTCCAGCCACAGACAGCCCTAACACCTGTGTAGGTATCTGCAACATGATGGCCCAAATACAGCTCCACACAATGACAGCTGAGATATTCCTTTTTGTTTCTTTTTGGGTGTTGGTAAGGTTAGCAGAATATAAACATTGGCAAGTCAGGCTCTCAGAAATGCAAAAAGTCAGGTTGCCTGGGCAACCTTTGCTTGGCCTCCTGTCATGAAGATAAGATGATACAGCCTTTAATAACGTGACTGCAACCTATTTTTTCACAAGACATAGGATGAATGAATCAGTGCATAGCATGGACGATGCTGTGGGAATGAAGCTGTTGTCTGTTCCTCATTTGTTGCAGAATTTGGAAGGTGTGTAGTGAATGAGCCAGAGGGTTGCAGGAGGAAAGAGGGCAGTCCTGGGGGAATGAAGCTGAATAGCTTGTAAAGAGCTGAACTCGTGCCTGTGTCCACCAGGGATGTTCGTGCACAGTGATGGAACATTCCCTGCAATTAAGCTTTTCCAGTTGCCACCAGTCATTGTTTCTTCAGTGTGTGTCTCTATAGCGTGTATTTCTGGGGCTTGGTTTGCAGAAAGGTAGAGTTTCTTTCAGGACCTACAGTGAATATTGCATGCAGAGCAACCCAGAGCTCGTATTTCTCAAGCTATACTCCTAAAATTGCTGAGTGATTTTTTTCCTCATTCTGGACATTATTTCTCTGCATTTCATCTCCCTGCATTGCAAAACTGGAATAATCTTACGAGAAAGCAGTGGGGGTGATTCCATTGATATTTATGAAGTACGGGAGTATTCTGACAGCGCTGTGGGAATGTCTCTCAGGAAAGCTATGATTTTGTATTCACTGTGAGGTCTGAATAATAAGGCAGAGGGGCGCGTCTTGAATGAGAAAGGTAGAGAATGTCTAATAGCTCATTTGTTTTCACTGAACATTTTGGAAGAGGAAAGCAATGTGCAATCATCTAATTAAGTGCTGTATCATAAAGTGTATGAGTGACTGGAAGTTGCAGAGGCAACCTTGCATCTGGCCTTTCCCACCTTTTTTTTGAATGTAATTAGAAACACGGGATTGAAACAAATTATTGCAGTCAGTCATTTGTATTTATAGTCAATGAGTTACACAGTTGCTCTGACTACCTGAGATACATCTTAAATGCTGTTAGCTTTCTTGTCCCATCCTTTTGTTGGAAAGCCATTCCCTAATCCGGATTGCTCTTATGCTTGGCTACATTTTAGCATTCAGTTCAAATATACTGTAGCTGTCCAAATTCTTTGTCTTTTTTCTTTTCCCATTTGCTCCTGTGCTGCAACTGTCTCTATCTTCATTTTCTCTTTTCCCATACTGTAGCAGGAGACAGCTGGATTTCTTCTCTATCTCCTCTCCTTTGATAAATAGGCTTACCAAGGCTTTAGTTTCTCAAATATTGATGACCAGAATTGTAAAAGAGCACCCATATTTCATCGTGTGGATTGGAAATACTTTATAAGTGCAGCATATGGGTGCCATATAGTCAGAGCAGCAGCAGAGAGCCAGCGGCATTGCAGTCCTTGTTAAAAGCTCATATTCCAGCAGAAGCGCTTCTCTTGAATTGCTGAGTTGTATTTTGCATTTCCAACTTGAATTTGCCACACACCATCTCAGGTTCATCCATTTTTCTCTGTTGTCCCTTTTCTGTGCTGAACAGCTGATAGCACCTCACTGTCATCAGCAGTCGTCATTGACACATCCCTCAGTTTTGTGCCGATCTCCCTACTGAGTTTATTAAATATCGTTTTTGTTTTTGAGAATGACAAGTCACCCCAGCAGTGATCTCCTCCATCCTGCTGTCATTTCCATTTTTGTGCCCCTTTTTGCTGTCTTTCCATCAGTCAGCCCTTTACCCAGCTTGTATTTTTGTATGTGACTTGATAGCCTTCAATACTCCTCCAGCATGAGGCTTTTAAAAAGTATGATATGCCAGATTGCCAGTCCTTGAAGACAAAAGCAAGCATGGATGAGATTCTGGAGACAGAAATCCTGGGAAGCACAAACAGCCCTGCTCAGCAACAGCGCAGTGTGGCTGTGGGCAGGTTGCTCAGCTCTGCATTTCAGCTTTGTCTGCCTCCTGCTGTTGAGCTCTGGGGACCGATGGTGCCTTTCTGTTATGCTTCCATAGCTCTTTTCATGTTCAAAACACTACAGACAGTAGCACTTAGCAGCCAGAAAAATCAAGCAACACTCCGTCACCATATGGCATTTGTCACCTTGGACATCCTTTTTTAGAGGTTTGCTTCAAGCTTTGTCCATTTTGCCTTTGCCAAACAGTGCGGGGATGGGTGGCTTCATTTGAAGCCTTGAGAGATGCTTTACAGCTTTGAAAGCCGTGGTCCTGAGATGCA
The DNA here is from genome assembly GCF_054131305.1 of Coturnix japonica. Lineage (NCBI taxonomy): Eukaryota > Metazoa > Chordata > Aves > Galliformes > Phasianidae > Coturnix > Coturnix japonica. The sequence goes on from NC_140664.1 coordinate 75,786,431, forward strand.
GTGAATCCCACGAGAATCCAGCAGCTCTGGGAGCTGGAAGCTGATGGGGTTCCCCTCCCTGTGAGACTGTCAGAATGTCCCAGTGAATAGCTTTAATTTCCACTGAGACGTGAAGAGCGAGCACGCTGACAGTTTTCCTACCGAGTCCTTGAATAGGAAGCCCGCAGTGTGTGTGGGCTCTGGAGTATGGGAAAGCTCATAATGGGCCTCTGGGAACGTGGGGGAAAATGTATTTTATTTTCCACACTCTCCTTTCTGGCGTATCAGTCAGAACTGAAATGTTTAATGCAAATTCCTTCTGAACTGATGACTTTGGTGCAAAATCAAAGAAAAGACTGGGGGAGGGGCAGTTGTTCTGCTGTAACTGGCAGAGCAATAGTTTGCTTCTGTGTGACTTTAATGGATGTTAGCTCGACTTTTAAGATCGTATCATTGACCCATGGAGTTTAGACAGCCAAGGAGCTGTCAGGACCGTGCTGCTGCTCTCCTGATGGCCTATCAGTCACATACCTGATTTGTTGCAATCTCAGTGATGTTTTGCCTATTGTAAGTGTTTGTGTGGGGGTGGATGAGTTGGGTTTTGGGTTGGTTGTTGGGTTTGGTATTTTGTTTGTTTTTTATTTGTTTGTTCTGTGTTTTTTGTTTTTTGTTTGGTTTTTTTGTTTGTTTGGTTGGTTGGTTGGTTGGTTGGTTGGGTTGTTTTTTTTTTTTGTATATATAAAAGATGGAGAAAGCCATCAGAAAGATACATGATATTGGAGACTTGGGGAGAGCCAGTCATCTGAAGGAAGTGACTTGTGAGTAGATTTGGATGTTTTAAAGATTGAAGAGATGGGGAAAAAATAAGTGGTAGAGTCCGAAGGTTCAACCAACATTACATGAAAGAATTGAAATAGCACCTGACTTTACATACATACATATATATCTTGTGTCCTCTTAATTTCATTTAACGAAGCTGTGGCTTAACAAAGCACAGACTGACAATGAAAAATGACTTTGGGAAAGCTCAAAGAGCACGGCGTTAGGGACAGTCTACTGCTGACAGAGGAGGAAATGTTTTGCTTTGAAAGTCCAGATCTGGTCGTACTTAACCAGATGGAGAGAGAACCCTCGTGCCCACAAGAAGTCTGTGCAGCGTGTATTGTGTGGGTGGTGATTTTCATTGTTTCTCTTGAGCCAAATTAGTAAACAGTCATCCTCTGTTCAGCTCTGCGAAACCTTGTGCTTTTTCTTCTGTTTTGCTTGATGTTTTCAGTGCAAAAGGTTTAGCATGGGCTCAGTTATAGGTTTTAGAACACTGTCTTATCTGACTGCTGTAGTTGTTTGGAATTATTTTCTTCCCATTTAATCCTTTCCAGAATCTCGCTACAAAAATCATTTTGACCTTGCTCTGTGAGATTAAGTACCTCCATTTTTTATTGCTTTCTTTGTTAAAATAGCTCCGATCCATTGCTGAGCCCGCTGGGTGCTCCTGTCTTGCAAATATTAATTTGGCCAATTTCCTCTTTTGCTCCAGCTCTGCTGTTCTGATTCTGTGGGCCTCACGCTGCATAGATGCTGGGGAGAATGGATATTATCAGGTATAAGGAGACTAGTGCCATAATATCCTGCTTAAGTACAGTCATTAAGTACAATGAAATACCTCTCATTTTTTTTCCTCAGAAATATTCCACATAGTTAGAGCAGATAGGTGACCAGAAGTGACCTGTGAGCAGTGAACAGTGCGACTATTTGCATCTAAATAGTCTTTTCTTTGCTTTATTATTTTTATGACACTGTTTTCCAGTAACAGTGGACAAATGCGTCTTTTGTTTTGGTTGTAAATTAGAGCTGGTCTATCTCATTTCTCCCCAGTGGTTTGCTTTTTATTTTTTTTTTCCCTTTTTTTCCCCTCCTCTCTCTCTCTCTGTCTTGTATCTCTTGAAGGGATTACTGTTCAGTGAGTAGAGCAGAGGCCAGGGCAGTGCAGTGTGGGCAGCTGAGGACACTGGGCTGATTGCCCATGCACAAAGGGAAAGGATGCAGGGTGCAAAAAGGGACTCTGCTGCTGCTGTGGAGCAGGCTGGAAAGCAGCAATACAAGTCTTTGCCCTAAAAAACAGTTGTGGTTCACACTCCTGGGATACAGCATTTTTTATGACTGTTTTATAGCTGTGGCTTTTGCTTGCAGCAGGCTTCATGCCCTCCTGCTCATCTCACTGCTGTTGTATCTTAGAATCATGGAATCATTCAGATTGGAAAAGACCTCTAAGGTCATCTCATCCAACCACCAGCCCATCCCCACTGTGCCCACTAACCATGTCCCTCAGTGCCACATCCACACCTTTCTTAAACGCCTCCAGGGATGGTGACTCCACTGCTTCCCATGGCTTGGGAACAGTGGCCCTGTTGCATCCTGAGTAGGAAGGAGTTCACTTTCAGTCTCTAGGCTAATGATATTTTGGAACTGAGCAATGTTCTTCATTTCATCCTACATCAAGTAGAGTATCAGGTGCAATATTTGAGAGGTTTGTGTGTTGTAGGATTGTAAATAGAAGTTGTCTTGCAGTTAGCTCAGTAGTTTAAGGACAAATCTGGTTCAACCGTCAACCCATGCCCACCATGTCCACTAACCACACCCTTCGGTGCCACATCCACGCATTTCCTGAGCACCTCCAGGGATAGTGACTCCACCACCTCCCTGGGCAGCCCATTCCAGTGCTTTACCACTCTTTCTGAGAAGAAATTTGTCTAAATATCCAACCTGCACCTCTCTTGGTGCAACTTAAGGTCGTTAACTCTCATCCCATCACTGATTACCTAATGATTTGGTTCATTTGTTTTGTTTCAGAGCTGGAAAAGGAGATCACTAGGAGATCGAAGAAAGTCTGCATAATCAAAGTGGTGGGAACCAGGAACCTGTGGAAAAACATTGTGGTACTGTGTGTGAACTCGTAAGTCCCATAATGTGTTCCTGTTTGAGTATTTTTGTGGCTGGTGACCTGAAAGAGATGATGGGGACTATCCAGTGAGGGACCCTTAGCTTTTAAAATGTCCATTTGAATTTGGTTCTGAGAGTTTGCCAGTGGGAAGTGGGAGCAGTCTGGACATCTGGACATCTGGACATCCTCTGCTCTCCTTAGAAGTCTGTAGTGCTCTCGTGGCTTTTTCTTCCCCAGTCCATGGCCCCACTGTGCAGCTGTTATCCCTGCTAATAGGCACGTGGACCAGTCTTAACACAGAGAGGACAGCCCCTGAGAGGCATGCAGATTCTGCACTGGTTGCAGAGCCAGCTCTCTTCTTTAGACTTTGCATTCCTCTTTGCCACCAGTATTTGGCCTGGTTCTGAACCAATGTCTTCTTCTTAGGCTGAGCAAGCAGGTTGAACAGCCAGAGTTAGCTGTATGTGGAATTCTCCCTTTCACCCACACCCTTTCTAGTGACGCGTGTTTGGAAATTCCCTAATCCAGAACTAGGGAGCCCACAGAGCAACTTAGAGCAATAGAGCATGGAGGGTGTTTGCCATCCAAATAGAGTGTGCAGCTGATGTGTGTTTAAGGAAATAGCTTTCAGGTTTGTCTTTATGAAGTGGGAAAAAGTAAATCTAAGTTCTGTTGATTCCGTTGCTTGGGTCTACACTAGGTTTTAGCAGTGTGGATGGGACATGGAGGAGGAACCTTTCTCAGGGAGTGATGAGATATCAAGGGAGATAAATGTCATCAGTTTCAGCAAGTTTAGATAACTGAGTAATTCATGGGGAAGCAGACCGGATAGCAAAGCACAGATGATACGCTAATCTGGCTTATTGGTCTTGGCCTAAATATCAACCTTAGCAAGCATGTGTGCATGCACAGAAGAGAAGGGGAGAAGATAGAAGCTGGTTAATGCTCTTATTTGTTAAAGAATGAGTTTGCTAATTAATATTTCACTTAGAAGGGGAGTTATCCAGATACCCAAAGCAGGTGACATCTCTGTATAATGGCAGGTAGCTGTGCTGCTGTTTGTTGTTGTGGGGAGGAGTGTGGTGCTGGGGGGAGTATTCTTGAACTGTGGTGTTGATTCACAAGTTTGCAAGAAAAATTCCCCAGGCTCCATGTAGTCACGCCCTCAGCAATTGTGTATTCCCCAGCTGTTTCTATGCTTAAATTAATACCCGGTTTACACTGACAAGTGCTTCAAGTTCCTGACACTCGGGAGGATAGAGGTGTATCAGCATAATTCACCTGCCATTCGTTTTTGGAGACCCAGGTCTGCAGCGCTGTGAGGCACCATGAATTTGACACGAGCTTGCAGCTCATTGCAGTCATTAGTAATAATCATTGCAGAACAATGTGTGACTTTGCAAGCTCATTTCTAAGGGGTTTTCAGTTGTAACAGGCTAACATGGGGGGTGAGATGCTGTCCGAAGTATAATCCAGTACTGTGGGCAGGAGGGTCTTTCTGGAGGAGGTGTTTGTATTGTGCTGTGTTCTGCCACCCAAGCACACAGGTTGTTCCATCACAGCAGTGCTGGTTGAGTGACCATCAGCAGTCGGATATATTGGAAACAGTGAGATGCTCGAGAGAGGAGTTCCTAAATGTGTTGGGAAAACCAGTCATAGAATCTTAGAATCACAGAATGTCCCAAGTTGGAAGGGACCGTAAGGATCATTGAGTTGGCGCTAAGTGTCCTTATGAAATTTATCATATTTTGATCTTGAGCAAAAGCTGTATGAATGATGACAGTAGATTGCAAATCTCTGTAAGGATTCTTTTTTTAATTTTCTATTTTAATCATTTCTTTTTGTGATAGCACCTGGAAGATGAATTAGAGATGGGTCTTTTTGCAGTAGGTGTTGTATTCTCACAGAAGAATTGCTTCCCACATGAATATGTTTCAGTGTTGAATTACATTGCAGTATGTGGTGATGATCTCTCACTGCCTTTTCCTGTTCCCTAGGCTGACTGGCTACGGCATTCACCACTGTTTTGCAAAAAGCATGATGGGGCACGAAGCGAAGATGACGCTTACCCAGAACTTCTATGCAGACTACTATACCATGGCTGGGATTGCGCTGGCATCCTGCCTGGCCATGTGCCCTGTGGTTGGCTTCCTGGGGAGGAGAGGAGGGCTCCTGCTCTTCATGATTCTCACAGCCCTGGCATCGCTTCTGCAGCTGGGCCTTCTGAACTGTAAGTTGGAGATGAGCTTTTCAGGACCACAAGAGGCTGAGTGTGACACATAGGGGTAAAATGGTCATAGCAGTTGATGGCAGAGAGTCTGACAGCCACGTAGCTGTGTGGGAGCATGGCTGATTTCTGTGCTATATGGTCGGGCTGATGGTGATTGCAGAAATATTACTTATAGTATATTTAGGCTCCCTTTTATCAGTTAAAGTAGTACATCATTAGGTGCTCATAGGAGTCTCCTTTTCAATGTTTCCTTGCACTGTACAGGTACAGAGATTAACACTGTCACAGTTAACAATTCACTGTCAAATTTTGGATGAAGGTTCTCTGCTCTCCCTGTTTTTTTCTTATGGGAGGGGAGAATTGATTTTAACTTGTTTGTGGAGTTGATGGAAAATATTACGCACCTTAGGTTGATTCCTCCCCACCTCCAAGGATCTTTGGATAAGGGACCAGGGAATGTTTCCATTGTCCCTCTCAGATTTGACATGCAACCTGCTTAGCTTCAGCAGCTTAATTTATCTGAAGGTTTCTCCAAACACTTGTTGCCTTAAGATTCATTAAGAAGAGGAATTGTGTTCTGGATGAGTCCCAGTGGTAAAGCTTATTGAGTGTTGGTGCTGCTTCTAGTTCTATCACGTAAAGACAAGCAAACAAAAAAACCCCATTTATTTCAGTGAAATAGGCTTTGGGGGAAGGAGCTGAGTAGGGGCTTGGGGAGGAAGGAACTTCCTACTTGGTCTGCTTTCCATATGGCCTCTAAAAGAAGCAGGAGTTAAAGCAATAGGTGCGTGTCTTCTGCCTACCCTGTCCATCTTGCTACTTAGAAATAATGTGTGGGTGGCAGAGAAGCAGAGCTGAGGAGCCCTACTTCTACTGTGGCATGTGTGTAAGGTCAACGTGTATATGTAGGTATGATTTCTTGAGGTGATGCAGCTTGTCTAAGAGGTTGTTCCTTTCAAAAGCAAGAGACTCTGCCCCTCTTCTGGAGTCTGTTGGGAGACAGCGACGTGCCTCTGGACAAACTGGAATTGTGACAAACACGAGAACACTGGTTGTTGCTGTTTTCTACTTCTAAGTTTAGAAATGACTTCAGAACTTTAATGAGAGAGGGTTTTTACTTTGAGGATGGAAAGATTTTTATGTTCCCTTGTGTTGAGGGGGAGCCCTTGGCCAGCAAATGTTGCCCATATTTGCAGACCATATTTCCTGAGAGTGTTGACCAAGTTAACCTTTAGTGAACACACTATTTGTGGAAGTGGGAAGGAGGAACAGTGAATATCTTTCAGGACATTGAGGAGACTCCAGTGTTGCTCTCCACTTGGTACAGATGTTTACATTTCCTTTGAGCTTGTGTACTGTGCCCAGCAGTGTCAGCTGAAATGAGAGAAGCTCCCTGCTACATCTCATGTTTTGAAATACTGTGACATGAAGATGCACACTGTGTGTGTGTGTGTTCTCCCAAAACTCCAGGTTCTGGTGATATTATCCAGCAGGGTCCCTACAATACATTCATCTTTCTTTTTAAGGGCATCAGATATTTGTGGAGGCTGCCAGGGTAATAAATGCAGTTGCTTTGTAGAGAGAAAGTGCACTGGAGCTGATAAAATCTGTTTTCAGCTTTTCAGCAACAAGGGCTGATGGTAGGAAGGAACGTCCTGTAAGAATTGCTAGAACCTTTTCTGTGATGGGTCTGTGTGGTTTTGTGATCAAAGGTAGTGGTGCAGCTGCTCAGAGAAGCTGTGGTGCCCCATCTCTGGAAGCTCAAGGCCAGGTTGGATGGGGCAGCCTGAGCTGGTGGGGAGCAGCTCTGGTCAGCAGGCATTGAGGCTCATCCTTATCAATGCTTGCTCCAGACCCTATGGTGCCCTTGCATTGCTGCCCAGGGAGGAGGTCACTGAGCACTCAGTGATGCTGACACTGAGAGCTTTGCTCCAAGCAGAGCCTGCATTGGCCATCTCCTTGGGGGCTGCAGGATGGGGGCAGTTTCTCTACTCCCTCTTCATTAACAACAAAGAGGCCTTTGTGTTATCCCAGCAGTAATTCTGGGTCTCTTCAAAATGCTTTTCCTCTGTGGTTATTATCACCATTTCATTAGCATTTATTTGGCTGAAGCTGGCATGTTGCATCAGAGGACATGCCAGTCCTGTTGTGGGACAGGAGGGGTGCGTGGGGCTGAGGGAGGCATGCAGGGCTTGTCTTTTCTTGCTCTGAGTTGTGTAAATAACAACAGTACATTCCTGTTTTCTCTCCCTCTCTTATTTTTATCATATTGTAACTTCCATGAACCTTGGACACAGTGATTGGAAAATACAGTCAACTTCCAGACTCAGGTACGGTTTACATACATGTCTGCAATGTGCAAGAAGCAATGTTGAAGTCTGTTCTTAGAAGGGGACTCAGACACTGTTTCTCAGCCTGAAATAATTTTGTGGCAATAACATGAGCTACATAAAGTGCCCAAGAGCCTCACAGAGCCTCACAGTGCAAGGTACTGCACTCACATCCCTATCTGCCAGCAGGATTTATCCTCTCCTGCTGGCTTGTGGTACATGGCATAAAGGGTTTAGCCCTCAGCAGGCTGTGGGAATCACTCGATACACTGCAGAACTTGTGACCTGAGGACACCCATATACTTTTTGCTCTCCCAAGAGCTGATATTTCCAGCAAGAATGTAAGTGGGTGGTTATCCATTGGATCCAACACAGAGGGTCAAGCTGAGCTGCATGTCTGCAGACCCACCGCTTGCAGGGCATTGGCAGGTGGAATGGAAGTGGGAGCACATCTATTTCCCTGCCCCGATGTGCCATGAGCCTCTCCAGCACCCAGGCCTGTGAGCTGTACCAGATGCTGGCAACCTGATGAGCACCGCCTGCATCCGCCTGTCTGTCAAATGTGGGAGGGAAATGTGTGTCTGGTGCCTAAAAGGCTGCCCAAATAGGTGGGTTGTTTTTTTTTTGTCTTTTACCTTTTTGTGGAGGCTGGGCATAAGTAATGCAGAGATCACTGCCATTTTTGGCACAACATTACAACGTTTCTTCATCTGTGTTTATGTCTTGGATGCTTGGGAAAGGATTTTATAAATACCTGTTTTAAATTAGCGTTACAGAAATGACTCAAATCCTTATTTGGGGAGAATGAGTAACGTAGACCTGTTTTCTTGTTTTCCTTCCTGGAGATGTGGCCTCCTTCTCTCTTTTCATGCTCATCCTTGTCTTTACAGGTATGAGTGACAGTGTCAAGGACAAGTTCTCTACCGCATTTTCCATTGTGGGGATGTTTTCTTCGCATGCTGTTGGAAGTCTCAGCGTATTCTTCTGTGCCGAAATCACACCCACAGTAATAAGGTGAGACACCAGGGCCCCTCACCTTAAAGTGCAGGGAAGAAATTGAACTCATTTTCTTAATAACTGGCTGTGTAACTTAACACGTTGTTTGGGGTGGGAAATCTCCCATAATTGGAGAAAACACAGTAATTTCTGAGCCACTTTTTAATCGCTGCAGTCTGTCAGTCTAAGTAAATGCCTATCTGAGGACAGAGGGGCTTTGTTTCAGATGGCTCCACCTCAAACCCCATTGTGGCGATTTTCAGCAGGCCAGTCATCACATGAAGTGCATTTGTTCACAGCGTGGTATGGTCTAAAGTACTGAGCTGAACCAGATCCTGTCGTTTTACACCATTTTGTTACTCTGCTTACCCTGCTGGATTTGTACAAGCAGTAACTGTGTGAGCCCACAGTTGGATATAAGATAGATTCATACAAGTCGGCAAAGATGGATGTAGCTGCAGTCAGTTCCCTGCCTCCGTAGGGTGAGTTAATCCTACTATAGGAGTGGTTCACTGGAAAGGACTTGCTGCATACTGTAGCGATCTGCAGTTTCACCTACAGCACCACTTAGTTCTGCCTTTACTACAGAATCATGCTCTACCTCTTTACCATCTTTCTCTGTGGCCCCAGATCTATCTCAGCCAAGACTCGATGTTTCTCTAAAGAGAAGTGCTCTCATGCTGGGCGGTAGTAGAACTCGGGCAGATGATCTCTGGAGAGCCTTCTGTAACTTGTCTTTGTATTGTGTGGCTTTTTTGTACCATTTTATTTATTCACCATTATCTTTCCCGGTATGAAGTTTGTGCTTGTGTGTTCTGGATTGTGCTTTCAGCAATGCCACGGCAATTCAGGAGTCCGCCCTGATTCCCATTGAATTTCATAGGAATGTAGGTCATATGGGTAGGAGGGAGAGGGGAGCGGGGAGGAGGAGATTCTGTGCTTCCCTCTTCCCCTCCAATTACACGGTTTTTCAGTAACTTTGTAAAAGCTTTATAACAAAGCTGTCAGATTTGCCTGTCCCCTCACACAGCCTGCTCTCCTAAGCTCTCTGACTTTGTGAGCGTATTTTGCAGATAACATTATTCCCACAGGGAAGGGCAGTGTGAGTGGCCGGCAGATTGCACAGCAGCCCAAAACACTAGCAGCTATTTATTTACGTGCCTGTCAGTTTGGTTTCTTTATGCCTCTTTAATTTGCTTCTCATCTCTGTTTGAAAGGCCTGCAGATAAGGAATTGGCCGAGTCCACTAGAAGGGGATCTGCTAAGTGGGGTCAGATATGCAGTGTGAACCTAGCAAGCTTTTTCCTTAAACTGCTCATGTTGTAACAGAGAGGGGGACAAATTCCTGTCTGGGAACCAAAGTTGTGCTTCCCCTGGCTCTGCTGGGTGACACTGGGCGAGTGACAATAGCTGGATGTGCCTCAGGGTCCCTGTTTATAAATAGGGATGATGATACTCTGCAGCGCTTTGCAGTCCTACCATTGCAAACCTGTTGATGACATCAGCTCGGGGCTGTAATTATGTTGTGGCTTTCGGGACAGTCTGTAAACATGTCTCAGGAGGAAGTACAGTTAAGCTGTCTGTGCTTTGCGCTGCAGTGGGCTCTGGCCTCGTTGCCTGTTTTCCAGAATACCACCTCTGGTGTCCCTTTAGTGTTTCAGAGCATCACACTGGGCTTTTGGTTGAACCTTGAGGAACCTTAAGAGAAGTAGTGAGAGAACTGGAGCTGTCTCTGAGGTTTCCCTGATCAGATGGTTTATTTGTACCAGGGACTTAGAGCTACTGAATGTGAGCATCGAATAGTGCTGGTAATCCATCTCCAGTAATCTTGATGAGAATACCACCGTGGGTTGCACTGCTCCTCAGTAGGAATGGGCTGAGGAAAGCATGATGTCCTCTCCCTGTCCTCTGTGTTCTCAGTCACTAACAAGTGGGAAAAGAGGCCTGGACCGAGAGTTCTCTCGGTGCCCTGCTGTTAAATGGGACCTGGACCAGGCTTGTCTTTTCAAAGGCATCAGGGCCATGGGTGTCCAGACTCCGGTATGGAGATCAGACTCCAGCAGGGCTGTTCATGTAAGAAGAAGGCTGGGAAAAGCCACGGGAGTGTTCAGGGGATGATTTCAGAAGCAGCTGAGCAGACGGGATAAAGTCCTAGTAAGCAATTGGTTCTGAGGACAAATGGCCAACCCGAGATAGGATGACAGTGCACTGTGCAAAGCTGAGAAGGGCAAGTCCTTCCTGTCAGGCTCAGCTGGGCTGAGGCTAAGAGCCCTAGGAAGGATGTTGTGCTGCTTTCTGACGGCCACTGCAGCCCTCAGGGGCCTGCACAGGGCAGCTGTTTCAGGCACAGGCCCCATCAGGACAAGGCAGGGCTGCCAGGCCACCTGCTCACTCTGTGCAGCAACATGAGCTCTGTCTGCTCCCTAGTGGTGGCACTGCTTCCCTGTTCTCAGAGCTTTCTGCTTTTTCACTTTTCTTTTCCCCCCCATTTTCATATTTGCAGCATAGTCAGACATGAAAAAACCAAGCACACCAATGTATACTTTCAGACCTTCTCCTGCCAGTTTCTGAGGGCAGGGTAAAGTAACGCTTGCTCTAATTACTGACACGACGTGGAAAAACTGTATATTTCCCCCCTCCAAATGTGAAGCTGCTTGCCCTGTAGGGACAGAGCTGCCTTTGTTGCCCTCTTCTGCTTCCTTTCAGCCTCTCCGATGTCCTTCCGCAGCTGCTTTGAAGGCTCCCCTCAGGTCCCCTCACTCGCTGGGATGCAGTGTAGCTGTAGTAAGTGCTGATGTGAGCAAGCCAACTTGGAGAGCGGCTCACCATGTGTTTGGGAGGGGTGTTCTTCACAGCACCCATGTGAGCCTATTAATGAAGCTGCAGGGAGGCCGCTTGCATAAGGGGCACATTCAGCGAGGTTTCTAAATTGCCATCGGAAAGCTGGCAAGGTTTTAATTAGGGCTTTGGCTGTATTGGGGGAAAATTCACTCCTATCTGTGAAAAGAGCTTCACCAAGTCCGGAGAAGCAGGAGGTACCTAAAGGAATTTTTAGAGAGAGCATTTATTGAAACCTGCACATCTCTGCCACTGGGCCTGACCTCCCTCTGCAGAAGAGGGCACTTTGGGAAGGGCACACTGCAGCTCTGTGGGATGCAGCTAAGGAGAGCTGCTTTGGGTTACAGCCAGGAGGTCTGAGTGTTCCTGCCACAGAAACAGGTCTGCCCATGTCTGTAGTGTCAGCAGGCGGGGTGGGACAGCCTCAGCCACGTGGCTGGATGTGCACGGGGCTTGGAGAGGCTCCAGGGAAGGTAAGGCATTGCCAGAGGGGCTGCTTGCATAACCCAGAGTCAAAATGGCATGGAATGCAGCCGGTATAAATGTTTCCATTCTTGTGATGGGGTGACAGAAGAGGCTGGTTTCACACTTCACCTTTGAGCTTTACTGCCTTTTCACTCTTTTTTGGTGCTTGCATATATGATCTCAGTACTCCGGCACATTGCTGTAATAAATAAGCATTTGTGCCATAAAGAATATTCTATGAAGTTCCCCATTTACAATTTAAATGTTTACCTGAATTCACCTTTTTGTCAGCCCTTGTTGCACAGCACACGAATACATGAGGAAAGCAAGAGCTAGGCAAGGCGCCTCCCTCATGGCGAGTCAGGAAGAGATCTCAGAAATGAATCCGTGTTATCCATCTTTGTCTTTCTATCTTCCTTTCTTTCTGTCTTTCTTTCTTTCTGAAAATGATTCATGTTGTACAGCGCCAGTGGATGTAGAGGTTCCAGCCCCAACACATTTTATAGGGAAAATATTTCAGTGCTCAGTACAGCAGAATGAGGCGATGGTCTGTGAAGCCTCATCTCCTGCCTCCGTTGGCCATTGCTGCCAGGTACTTCAGGGACATCCAAAATAGACTTCTGCACCTACCACTTCAGGTGTGTCTTGTCTAAGCAGGATGCTAAGCACAATCTGGTTTGTCCTTGCTAAATAAAGGAGCACTTGGAATAATTCAGAGGGCTGTACTCGCACAGTACAGCTGCTCTTCTCTTTATGTAGGTACAGTTATGTGGGTGTGAAAAGATACTTGCGTGAGTATGGTTATTTCTCCCCATAGCAGCAGATAGGCAGTAATCATCTACAACAGCAAAGCAACACAGCTTTTTTTTCCGCACAGCACAGAAGCTGTGAGCAAACAGCTTTGTCTCAGAGATTTCAGAGTCCATGTGCCCAAGTTGCTTGCCCAGTGAGACAGCATTGGGTCTCAAGCCAAAGGGGTGTTCAGGTGCTTTTCTGGCACAGATGTGCAAGGTCGGGCTCTCACCTCTACTGTGTTTGCAGGGGCGGAGGGCTGGGGCTGGTCCTGGCCAGTGCAGGTTTTGGCCGCCTGACTGCCCCCATCATGGAGCTGCACAACCAGAAAGGCTACTTCCTGCACCACGTCATCTTTGCCTGCTGTACGCTCATCTGCATCATCTGCATCCTGCTGCTGCCGGAGAGCAAGAACCAGAACCTGCCCGAGAACATCCCGGACGGGGAGCACTACACCAGGCAGCCCCTCCTGCCTCACAAGAAGGGCGAGCAGCCCCTGCTCCTCACAAACTCTGAACTCAAGGACTACTCGGGCCTTCACGACTCAGCAACTGTGAGCGATGGCATCTCGGAGAACACCACTGCCAACGGGATGAAGTCTATGTAACTGGGTGGATTTTCTCCTTTTTCTTCTTGGTTTTTGTTTCTTTGGTGGGTTTTTTGTTGTTGTTTTGTTTTTGTTTTCCCTTCTCCCCTTCCTTTTGTATTTTATTTGATGCTGTTGTGCAGGAGGAACAGCACTTTGGGCAAAGGTGTTTTGCGCAGGTTTTACGAACCGGCAACGGAGCAGATGTAGACTTGGGGGAATTCAACTCTGTTGCTAAAGCAACTCATAGGAGTCATCAGCTGTTGTGTGGATCACTCTTGAAAAAATCATGGGGGAAAATACTCCTCTGAGAAAGGACCTGGCTGGAGGTAGCCCTTCAGAACTCTTTTTTTCCTGCCATTAAATATGTATATTTATTTTGATTTATTCTCAAGAAGCACTTTATTTCCTTTTCCTTTCATAGATCACAAAAATGAAGCCATCTTATTATAAGAGGTGCAGCCATTCCAAGAAAGAAACCATGGGGGGAGGGGTGGGGGGAAGAAGGGAGGTTGTTTTTTGTTTCCTTTTTGTGTTCCTTTAAAGGAAGGAGGTATCACTGCAAAGTTGAACCTTGACTTGTGCAACATTCTTCTGCCTGTCTAGAAAGGCAAAGCACCCAGGTTGCCTGCTGTGTTTGTATACACCAAAAAAAAAAAAAAAAAAAAAAGAAGAAGAAGAAACAAAGCAAAACCTGTTGTGACTCAAATTCTGACTGCATTTTAGGCAGCTTATGGTTCTTTTTTATAGCCCGTGTGCATTGAAAAGTTACTTTCTAAATTAGTATGGATTTTTTTTTTTTTTTCACCAAACGCATCGAAGAAAATCCTACCCAAACAAGCTGGTTTTTCAGTGAGAATCAGCCTTACGCATTTTAAGAGTCTGTTAACCTATTTTAGACTGTTCCTGATGGTGTTTAGTACTAATGTAGATGTAAATGATTTTGACCGATGATGCAAAGATCAGTTTTGCCAAGAATGGCTTTAATTACTGGGAGGTCCTGAGCCTACAGCTGACTGCTCCAGAACAGCATGGACCAGCAGTAACAAAAAATAAGGAGCATTGGCTAGTTTGTACTTCTATTTCCCAAGGCAGCGTGGCTGCCATTGCCAGTCCTGGGAAATGAGTGTCCTGGCATTGCCCTGCCTGCGTTTAGAACCAGGGGTTTTGCTACCAGTTTAAGTGGACAAAATGTTTAAGTGACTATCGGAAAGGAAGGAATTGATAGCCTGGGTATGATTTATTGTCTGTTGTTGGACGTCTTTGGACTTTCTGAAATGTTTTCTGGTTCTGACCTGTGAATTACACGGTGAGCTCACCTGTACTTCCCCCCTTTCCCAATTGCTTTTGTAGGATTTTCTTTCAGGAAAAAAAGAAAACAAAAAAAAAAAAATTAAATGGGGTCAGTCCCCCTCTGCTACTCCAAGGAAGGTGAATATCCGATTTGTCACGTACTGTATGGATAGCACTTTGATCACAGCCACTTGACGTCCTTCCTCTGGACTCCAAGCCAACTACTTGCATTGGCCATCAGCTATTGGTTCTCACTGTATGATGACTGTGAGGACCCAGTTCAATGCAAGAACACTGTAAACAGCTTTCTTGCATTGTAATTAACCTCTCTCCTCTCCCTCCCTCTTTTCCACTCAGGCCATCCATTTGTGATTGCGCAGTAGTGCAGACGTTTGAACAAACAGAGCAGCAGGATGTCGATGTTGTATTGCGTGTCCATATGATTGCCACTTTGTTTGATGTTCATCTTGCGTTTGCGAGCACGGAAAGCGCATATTTGCACTTTCCTCCTCTACCTGCCCTCCCCTTCCTCCTTTGCTGTATATAAATTGTCTACTAACTACTGAACGTAACAGTTTCCATCCTCCACTAGGCTGCTGATGTCCTCTTCCAGTCCCCAGTATATCAGAGAGGTGCTGCCATGGCAGTTACTGAGGTACACAGCACAGCTCAGATACTGCCGAGCAGGAGGACAGGTAGACCCGCGGGAGCGACAGAGTGTCGTGTTGAGTATAATAATGTTGTCCTTAAGCTACTAATGTTTGTACAGAGGATGTGGACATTTGGGTTCTTCCTGAGCCCGGTACGAAACACTGGACCAGTTGATGCTAATTTTGCCCACAATTATACTACTGTTTTTTCACCTGTGCTAGACTTGCTGTGACGGCGAGAGCCTGATCTTCCTTACACCAAAGTTTTATTGCCCAGCTTGAGAGCGGCCATTTCCCTTTCTGTTCTGTGCTGACTTCCATGATCTGTGCTCACCTAAAGAAAACCCAAGGCCTTTTGAGTCCACGCGGTATCCACGTGCCAAACTTGTGCAATACCCTCGCCTTCAACTTAAGACATTTGTGGAAAGCCACACACACTGGGGGGAAGAAGTGAGTTCACAAGGGAAATTGACGAGGCAGAACAAGTTTGAAGGGAATAGAAAAGGTCTCTGTGTGTGTGTACTCAAGCTGCGGTACAACTATTGGAGCCCATTCGCACAGCTGGCTGCTTGCAGCACCGTCAGCAGTCCCAGTGTGCTCACAGCTGGTGTCCACAGCGCTTTATCGTTTCCTATTGTGGTGTTTGCTCTCTGAGGACAGGCAGGCCCAGGGAAGAGAATGCTTGTTTAAAAGTATCAATGTTGATGTAATGAACACGAGGTGACAGGCATATTTGGCGCTTTTTGTTGTCGTTAATTACTGCAGGCTTTTTTTTGTTTGTTTGCCTGTAAACAGGTACTTGGTACTGATCTGCAGTGTGGAGAGTCACAACTTCTCAGGCCGGTTTGGCCCTCCGCCTCCGTCGTGATAGTAAAACACAAAATCAGTAGCTCATTTTGCACCTTCTTAAAAGATGAACAATTATGTTTGTTTTCTTCTGTTTTTGTTTCCTTCTCCCCATGCTCACATAGCTGGAAAGCTTTTCTTAAGCTTCTCTGGTGTGGGAGAGCTTGGAGGAGCAGTCGGGTGCCACAGGCAGACACTCAGTGCCTCATTGCTCAGCCATCGGCTCCTCCATCCGCTCCTCTGCAGCCACAGCCAGGATTTGCTCTTCTACAATGGCCATTTCTGGCCATCACAGTGCAAGAAGCGCTCAGAGTTGTCCTGTCCACGTCAGCCTTTTTCTGTGAGCCTTTGGTAACCTCTCAGCCCGTCCGTGGATTTTTCTTTTCTTTTGGCTTACCAGTCAAGGGCTTTTTTCTTTCTTTCTCATTTTAAAGAAAAATGTGAAAGTGTTGTTATGCCTGATCTCAGTTGTCTTTCCTTTTAAGGATTCCATAATGCTTGTGTTGCCCGACATACTACAGACAGATGCAGACAGCATGGAGAAAGCTGTCATCTGTTTGGAGGTGTTTTCTGGCACCTGTGAGAGGGTTCTGTCTGATTTACCCTGCAGTTTTGGTGAGCACGTTTGTTGTACGGTTGTTGGGCTTTTTTTTTTTTTTTTTTTTTATCATTATTATTATTTTTAATGGAATTATTTTGCTTAACTGTTGCCACTTCCTGGAGCCAAACACTAAAGGTCACCAAATTGGAAGCAGAAGTGCCATTAAATGAACTCTGTGAATGTCAAGTCAAGTTGCGCCTGTAGCTGGCACATAAGACAACACTATTTAAAGTGTGGGATCATCTCCCCCACTGTAACTTTTTTTTTTTTTTTTCAAGACAAATGACAAACCTCATTTTAAATGTATTGTGTACAATGTTTTGGGAAAGGAGTAACAGTGTGTTATGTCTGTGGGTGAGACTTCCCTCCCCATTGCGGTTTCTGATGAAATTTTAAAGAACTGTGTTAACTGTATGTTTTGATCATGAATAGTCTGGTGGTGCTTCCTCATAGCACAAGCTTAAATCGAGTACTGAAAACAGTCTTACAAGCTAAATGTCTGCATGATGTTACATCCGTTGTACCTACTGAGAAACTTTGTATGTAAATGTACAGAATAAAAAGATGTCGTCCCATCGGTTTGCCTTCCGTGGTCTGACTCTCTCACCGTGAGTTCGGGTGAGCCCTCCTTTATAAACAGAATGAAACAATTTCAGTTCGGGCTAATTAAATCTGCACATTGATTTGCAACTAATTACCCTCCACATTCAGTCACTGAAGAACAGCTGTCTCTGCTTCCTGGGTTGTATAAATTAAAATCCCCTCCAACAGCTGCTTTTTGATCTTGAGCTGCAGCCAAGCGTTGGTGGCTGTGCCTAACAGGTAAGGACGTGCCCAGTGCTCCCATGTGGAATGTACGATGCCGATGGCAGGTCTGCAGCCATGGACATTCCAACTCCTTCAGACAACTGGAGACTGGCTGTAATCCAACATCACACACCAAACTCTGGTGAACTTGGGAGTTTTTGTTTGCATCAGAAGTTTGAGTCAGGGCTCAGCTTGCAATAAAAAAAGACAAATATTCCATTTCTCATCAGGTTGCTATGCTCAAAGTTCCTGAAACTGCTGTGAAGAACAGGTACTGCTCAACAGCACGGTGCGTATTGACAGCCACAGTCATTACACCATTGGCTCTGTGGTGTTTTGGGGTTTTTTTGTGTTTTTTTTTTATTTCCCAGTTAATTTTTAGCTGCCTGTTTTGTTGAACAAAATAGCAGGGGGGAGGGGTTTACCTTTGAAAGGATATCCTAGCAAGAAGCAAGTCTAGAGCTGTAGCAATAGAATACCTAGTAGTGGTGTTGGTATTGACTGCTCTGATTTCTCTAGCAAGTGTGTTCAATTTATACACATGATGTATTTGTAGCAGCTGGCAGACTTACCTATTGCTCCAGAAGTCAAGCTGTGCTTTTTGCCTCTATGTCGCTGTCAGGGCTGTACAGAAAACCCTTTGTGAAAACCTCCCAGTATCCAGAAGATGGAAGGTGATTCAGTGTTTAGCGCTAGTACAACAGCAACTAAAATGACAGAGCAAGGTAATGCTCGTTGTATTTTACAGCTGGTCAATATAAAGCACACGTGGCTCCATTCTAATAGCCCCCATTTCAGCTATTACCGTCATTTTCCTCTGAAGCAAAAGACAGTGCTGTCTGGTACCCTCACAGGTGTTTATATGAGCAACTGCAAGCTGCTCTACTACGTTCAACACTACCACGTGGCAGATGAATTGCTACAACTTGGCACTGATTTCCCAGCAGAGGAAGCAGGCCAGATGTTGTACATTGCTTCTACAATGATGTTCTTATGTGGCAGCACCTTCCAACTCAACCAACCTGTCCCCAGCTTGGCAGGGTATCAAATCTGGGGTAAAAAAACTTCCAGGTCCAACTATATTTAGGTCAGCTACATTTAATAACAAATGCAAATCCAACCAATGCAGTGCAAAACAAGTACGCTGCTTAATGCAGTGTGGACACCACACTCAGTTCTTCCGAAACAAAAAACTTCTTTTACAATGGTGCAAAGTCAGAACTTCTCAGGAAAAGCCATCATTTCTTCCTTGATCCTGTTTTCTATGAGTAAGGTGAAACCGCTGTCTGTGTTTGGCAGATTGTAGCTGACAAATACCTGCTTTTTTGTCTTCTTGGCTAAAACACAGAACAAAGCATTCAGACATAGTTTGTTCCATTAGAAAAGCCATGGAGATACTCAAGCATTCATTCTAAAAGATGACCATGAAGATGCCTACCAGACCATTCTCAACTTCCTGCATGCCAAGACACAGTTGTAAAGCACCCAGCATGGGCATGTCAGACAAATCTCTGCACATCACCCAAGTGGGCAATATAATCCCACCTGGTGACTGTGAACAAGTTTTTGGAGTGACACTGAAGCCATCAGTTGCTGGAAAACCTCCCCGTACTTTTTGTGTATTTCAGACAATTCTTAAATAGAGGACAGTGGAAGTGAAACTAGGGGCCAAGCTCAAACTCTTTTCATTATGAACACCCCCAAAAGGCTCCTAAAGCTGTGCATTGCTTTTGTCAAAGCCTGCTGTCAGTGGCTGTGTTTCCTCTACCCTTCACTTATGTGGTGTCCATGAACATCAGAATTTCTGGGCTACTGTGCTGCTAACTACCTGGAGAGAGGTGCTGTGAAATTAAAAGCTGTCATGCATCACAGAACTAATTAACAGTGACAGAACCAGTGTCCACTGGGGCAGGAAAACTTAATTATCGGAGCAGAATGGATAACACAAAGAAGCATTTTATAAACAAAATGGAATTCTACTTAGATATTACCTTTGTGATATCGCTGTTCTGTAACTCCCTTAACACATGGCTAAAATTCAACTGTTGAAGCACCACCAGGGAAAAACAGTCACTAGGTTTAAAACAGTTGGGCAAAATAAAAGACAAAAATGGTATTTAGGTCACACCATGTTCCTGACTGGAGTAAGCTGGGAGCTGCCATTCCCCAAGGAGAAATCAAGAGTGTTCCCCTCAGTGTTCAAAAGCATCATCTGAGATCTAAGCGCTGAAAATAAACATGCCAGAACGCGTGATAGCATGATACCTCAGTCCTTCTTCAGGTGGAAAGTTAATCTCAGAAAACCAATGTACATGTTTATAGTCGTATTTTAACACACACACAATATAAAATGCAGTGTAACTACTCCTTTTTGAGGCATCTTCTTTATGCAAATCTGTTTATTACCATTTTCCATTCTACCAGCTCACCCTCTCAGCCTCTTAATACACAAAGTTTTCTGTAGAAGGGGGCTCCTCCAGCTCACAGGGAACAATCTCTTAGGACACAAGTTTCTCAACACGAGATGCATCTCGTGTTAGAGTACGGAGGTAGGACACAGAGATACGCTGTGGGAAGCAGTTGCTGTACCCAATACAGATAGAAATAGGTATGAAGGAGTGGGAATGCTGAAAATGTGCTTTCATCAGTGGAGGGGAAAAAAATAAAATAAGGTAAAAGCCAGAGCCAGTACACTAAATGCAGCTGTTCTGGCTAGGAACTCGGTCAGACTGTAAAGAAAACAGTGGGAGGATGTGCGTTTACTGACACATGGGAGCACCAAACCTCCTGCATCAGAACAGGGAACCTGGCACTGCAGGAACAAAGCGCAGGTGACGGAACACAACTGCGAAGCAGAAGAAATAATACTATTCGCCTCCAGATGGCACTGTGTGCCACTTAAACGAGAGCCTGACAACAGCAGAATGGAAATGGCACATAAAAACGTGGTGACAGCACAGAGAAAAAGAAGCTATGGCCTGCTTGAGGGTTCCAAGATGGCAGGATGGGTAAGAAGGCTGCCTCAGCTATGGGGCGGGCTGAGATCAAACAGCCAACTCTGTTATTGCAGAAGCTGTGGGAGTATGAAAAACTCAAAACACTACTAGCTATTATGAGGAAGAATCACACGACTTTTTCAACTGGAATGATAGAAATAAGCAGAAAGCAAGCAGTGCTCCTCAGAGCAGAGGAGCTGAGGCCTGATGGCGGCTGCAGCTCCTCACAGGGAGCAGAGGGTAGCATTGAGCTCTGCTCTGTGTGACAGCAACAGGGAACAGCATGGAGCTGTGTCAGGGGAGGGGCAGCTCCCACACAAGGCATCCCCCGCCGCCCCCAGTCCCACCCCAGCGGTACGGTTCAGTCCCACAGCCCCGCACGTACCCAGGCGCTGGGCCAGGCAAGCAGAGGCGGTGTCGGAAGGGTCCCCCAGCAGCGATGTGGACACGGGCACGCTGTCCTGCGGGCAAAGCACAGCGCGGGGCTGAGCCGCCGAACGGCACCCGGCGGGGCGGGGACGGGGACACGCACTCACCCGAGGGCTGCACATGGCCACGGCCAGGCTGGACAGGGCGGGCGCGGCGCCCACCCAGAGGAACAACGAGTCCTGCAGCCGCATGGCGTGGAAGTGCACCCGCTGCTCGCCCAGCTGCCCGCTGAAATCGTGCAGACCGATACATCCCGGCTCTACAACGCCGGCCACCGCCTCCATCTGCCCGGCCAGGCCGCAGCGGGATCGGGGGCGGCACCGCGCGGAGCTCCGCCCCGGTAGCGGCGGGATAGGGCGGTGTGAGGGGCCGCCTTCAAAATGGCGGCTGTAGGGGGTATGTGGTGAGGTGCTTGTGGCGTGCGAATGTGAAACACGTTTTCTAATTACAGCACTGTGAGGCTGACAGAGCCCCTGCAGAATTAGAGGATAGCATGATCCGGCAGCACAGGAAGCCTCTTGTGTTTCTTTGAACTGCTCATCTTTATTTTGTAGCTAAGAAAGCTGAGCCCGTTGTCATCTGTCTGATCTGTCAGGTACAAGGCCAAGATGAACGTCAACTGCACTGAGATATCTGATAGAAAATCAATGATAAAGAAACGATACTGTAGCAAAAAGCACTGCATGTGTGTATAGGGATGCATTATATTGCTGCTGTGGTGAGGTCCAGGCCCCAGGAGTGTGGTTTAAATTCACTTCTACCTGTTCTTCTCCAAAAGTTATGTTGCCTATGGGAGCAACTGAATCCTAGGCACTGAATCTACAGCCCACCTTTTCCCTCTAAACCTTGAGTAAATCTCCTTCCTGATAACTGAAGGGCTAACAGATGTAAAGCATATGATTATGGACTGGGATGTTGCTGAGAGAAGCAAGTATTTTCATAGAATCACAGACTCATTTGAGATGGAAAGTGCTCTGAAAGGTCACTTAGTCCAACTCCCCTGAAATGAACAGGGACACCTACAGGGTGCTCAGGGCCCCAGCCAGCATCCTGTCTCTTAGATCCAAATGTACCTTGAAACACCCTGATCTAACTGGCCATACCCCTGCTCGAATGTTTATTCTAATGGAGGGCAGCATAAGGGTAGCACAAGCAGGAGAGAAAGGGAGAAGTGCCTCTGCTTCTACCTTGTAGTTGCTGTGGTAAACTAAACCAATGTTAGGTGGGGCCACCCTGCTTCATAGGGCTCATCAGATGTGATGAGACAGTGTGGGGAGTACACTGAACCCCTACTATGAATTACATGATCCAAAGCCTCTTCTTTGCATGGGGTTGGTACCCTCAGCTGCTGGCATCTCTGATGGGGTGGGGTGCAGCAGGCAGGGTGATTCTCTGGCCAGCAGCTCACTGTGACCTGCTGCAGTGTCCTGGGCCAGAAATCAGATTTCACGCCTGCCTGGAGCTGTGGCCATATGCAAATGCCTTCCACTCTGCTTCATTTCATTCATCTGCAGACTGGAAGTGTGGCAATCCCTGCCTGTCTCCCTGCAGCTGAATGAATATCTGCATAACTCGGCTCTTAAGGAGCTTTCTGAGCACAGAGCAAATGGTTTAGACGTTTTCTTTTTGTTGTTATGAGTCATGGGAGGAACTTGTCATAGATCTGTCGGAGCTTCTTAGACACGTGGGTCTATCTGTGGATGCTGGACGTGGCACTGACACTGTGTGACTCATCACTCCCTCGAGACAAGAAGAGGTTTGTGCAATCAAATGGAAATCATATTTTTTACACAGATAGAGCACTTCACCCTGGAGAAACCCCAGGCTGCTTGCAAGCATTGACTCCGGCACATAGAAGCAGTATTGAGATTTGCAGCTGTAATTGGCTGCTACATACCTGTGACATGGCTGTGATAGGGCTTGGAGGAAGGGACACAAAAGCTTAGTGGAAATGAGCTTACAAAAGGCTGAGAAAAGAAGTGTGAAAAGATGGTACTGAACAATGTTTTTCCTTATATAGCTGGATGGAATGCTGGATGCTGCTGTCTTTCTGTCCTTAGGCCACCAACAGGATCAAGGCTGGGTGTGCAGCATCCTCAGGATGAGCCTGAATCCAGAAAGGATCTGAGACTGCTGCAGCCCCCAGTGCAAGGGCTGAGGTGGGTTTCTGCTCAAGCCACACAGAGCCATGTTCCTAGCTTTGGAAATATCTGACACAACACACAGTGCTGGTTATCCTATAAACCACTGTCTGTCTGAGGTTCAGCTTGCTTTTAGGAATGAAACGCCCTTCCCAAAGTGGCTGTGCACTGCTGGCCTCTTCCCCGTCTCTCTGGGTGCTTTTCCTTTGCTGATGGCAGAATTTCCACGAATCTTCTTTTCCTCCCTGGACTTATATAATAGTCCTGCAGCCTGTGGCTTGGCCGGGTGTGTCTGCACACAGTTTCCCCCTTTCTTGAGTACCAAGTGCCAGTGTCTCAGTCCGGCTCTCCAGACAGTCAGCCTCTTTCATTACTTCTTACAGTCCTGTCACAGCCTTTTAACTTTTCCGTTCTCAACAAACCCAGCTGGACAAAATCAGCTTTGATTATTTTCCTTCCTTCTCCCCAGGCAGGGAGCGGAGCTAATAGCCTGCCACTGTCCCTGGCAGCCCCACGCATTTGCTTAGAGGTGAGCTGCCTCGAGCTGGGATCTGCTTTGTTTTTCCTTCCTGCTCTGTTGGATACGGAGCTTAGCACGAAAAGCAAATATCCCAAATGGTAGTTCAGTGTCTGTATGTGATATTGGGGGTGCATCTGATTTCCTAGCAGAAGCATCAAACTGCCGCTGTCACCCAGTTCATGTGAGTGATGATTATAGAGGGTGTAACCTTCAGAAACACCATTTAGTCCCCATTCTCCCAGGGGTAAATGTTTTAAAATGTAAATTCTTAGCACTACCGCTGTAAACGCAGAATAAATCCAAGAAGAAGGGTGTGTTACCTGCTAGTGCAACAGAAGAGCAGACAATAGCTGAGCTGTCAGAACCTGCTATAATATGTTACCAGTGTATTTTCAGCCCTGTGGGGTCCCAGCAGGCACCTACTAAAGCCTGTGTCCCACCCCTGAGCAGCAGCTGAGAGCATCCCTCCTTGCTGCCTCTTGGAAAGCAGGAGGAGCCACATCCCAGCTTGGCCGTGCATTTGGAGAAGCTGTGCCAGGCGTGGCTGGAGCTGAGCACTTGGATAGTGGCCTTCCCCATGGTCGAGAGGCAAATGCAAGCAGCGGGTGCCACAGAGCTCACCTTTGTTACGTGCTTCTTCTGAAGCAAGCAAAAAATCAGGTGAAAATCATTCCCAGAGCTTGTAGAGAGCTGCAAATGGGAAAACAGAGAGAAAGGAGGACAAAGGAATTCACAGAATAATACCTCCCTGCAACAGATTCGGGATCTGAGCCAGCCGCTACTGAAATCAATTGAAAAAGCACCTGCCGGCTTCCGAGAGCTGAGGATAAGCTGTTCATTATGAGCCTTGCTTATCACTCGCCCAAAGCCCTGCAGTCGGGCTGGCAGAGGTGTGTGCCCTCAGCCCCACAAAGCCTGCATGTGCTGCCGGGCAGGGACTGCCAATAAAACAGGGCTGGGAGCAAAACCCGTGTCTGCTGCCCACCCCACTTTGGTGAGGACGCTTCCAGCTTCATAACCCAAGTGATCAAAGCCTTTGTTTGAATCCTGCTGTCAGGAGAGGCTGCGCTGCTCTCCTGCAAGCACAGCACAGTGCAGCCGCCCCAAACCCTGCTTTGCTCAGCCGCAAATTCCTGGCGCCCCAATCTTCTCCCTCCTGCCCAACATAGGAGAGCAGCTGATGCTGGGGAGAGAGAAGAAAGAGATCTTTCCACACAGCCATTTTATTTTCCCGCAAGCCAGAGGTTTAACATAATATATATATATATATCGGAATGATCTGGGGCCATTTTGTTCATCCCCCAAAAGCATTTTCTTTTTCTTTAGCCTTCAGAAAGATGCGTATCACAGGCACCTGAGAGCAGCCAAAGTAGCTGCGGTGCCTTTTGCAAAGAGAAAAGAAAGTGTTAACGAGTTGACAGCAGCTCTGCCTTGCAGCGAGCTGCGCTGCTCTCCGCAATGCTGCTGCAGGGAGGGGAGAGCGGGGTGGTGACAGGAGACCTTGACAAACGCTTTGTTCAACCCGTTTGCCGAGCCCCTGCTTCATTAACACACCACGTCCTTGCAAGCAATGGATTCTGTAGGATCCGTAGGGATGCGGGGCGGTGTGTTGCTATTGGGTTTTCAAGGTCCTTGGGATGGATGAGAATAAGGTTTAAACAAAAAGGCTTGAAGCAAAAAGAAGCATTTCCCGGGCATGTGGGTTGCGTGTCGCCGTGGTTCCAGAGCATGACCTGAGGACTGCAAATGAAGTTCCAGCAGTGCTTTTGCCCTCTTAACGTTGCAATCTGCCACCAAACCCTCCAGCTATGCAAATCTGCCCCAATCTCGGTTCAGACCGCACACAAAGAGACACACACTCAGGACAAAACCGACTGAGAGCAGATTGCAAGAACGACTCAGACTGGCAACTGAATATTTGCTTTCATCCCTCGCTCTTGTGCATTCAGTGAATTCGTTCCACATTCACGTAAGAAACAGCTGCATCAGCACTAGTGCCGAGGCTGGAACCCTATTAATATTTATGCCCGGAGAGCCGTGCACACAGGCACCAAGTGTCCCTCCTGCCATTGGCTCAGGGATCACGGCATCAATGCTGTGCCCGGTGTCCATGCGACCGGATTTATGTGAGGATCAATTCCTCATCAGCACTCCTGCACCAGCTCAGGAAAACTCTGCCCTTCACCTCCCTCCTAATTGCACAATCATTTCCTAATCACAGACACCATTTCTCACCTCTCTTTTGTACTGTGGCGGTTCATACTCACATACTACACACGGCTTGAGATGCTGTTAGATGCTCACACCGCCCTTTGTCTGCTGTAAGGGCACACCTGTGAGCCTAAGCATGGACGAGCCAAAGCAAGGAGTGCCCACACTGTAGTTAGCAGCTCTCCCCAGGCACTCATCCTTCCCAGCCCTCCCTCTTTTCTTCCCTTAGCACCCTATGGAAAGGCTTTCTGCGCCACCGCTGATCCTCCCCTGCCCTGGAGCTACCCGTGATCCTGTTCCTATAATCCTCTTTCTGTCTGCAGTTTTACCTTCTCCTATCTGGCGAGGCTCTGCTCTAATGACTTTCTCAGAGCTTAGCCATTTTCTCAGGCTCCTGGGCCAGGCTGTGCGGCAGAGCTTGCAGAGAGGGCACACCAAGCACGCAGCCGCGTGCTGCTTCACACCCTTTCCCTCTGGCCAGCACAGGTTGAGACAAAAGCATTTCCTCAGCCCAGACACCACAGTGAAATCCTCCCAGCTCACAGGATCTTTTGGGTCTCTGAGCCATTCGCATCCTGGGGTGCCCCTGGATGAGGATGCGTGTTGGCCACAAGGTTTCCAAAAGGAAAAGCAAGTTCCTCCTTGGGAAAAAGACATCCCAGTGAGCACACACTGCTGCAGCACATCACACCAATGCAGATATCACAGAGTGAGAAGATGAATCCTTCCCCAGGGCATTCACTGGTGCCTCTGGATATGTTCTGCCCCCTGTGAGGGCCTCTGGCAGCAGAGGGCTGACAGGGATCACACCCAGCTCCCATATGGGAGGATACAAACCCTGACAGCACCGGGGAGAGGATGCATTGGAGAAAACCGGCCCGATCCTCCGAGCTTCGTTAAATGTGCTCCGTGCTGAGGTCACATTGTGCCTCCTCTCACTCTTACAGCCAGCGGGGATGGCTGCACAATAACCCTGGAGCTGCCATTGCCTGGCTCGTGTAGCCACACCACTTTGACACCATGGGAAATCAACCCTGGGAGCGAAATGATGGCGGGGCTTTTTGTTCCCCTCCCTTTGCCGCTCAGCCTGTTTCTGCCACCGGGCCGGTTGCCTGGGGAACTGCTGAGGGTGGCATCCAGCCGGCAGACACGGGGGTGCAGGGAGGAAAAGCCGGGCGGCAGAAAGGAGCAGCCCAGCAAGCAAGACACGGCCTTGCAGAGCATTTGCAATGAGCCCTGCCCAAAGGCTGCCGCAGTCATCTGGGTGGCTCCCATGCACGGCCACAGCTCTCAGCTGGGGGTACGTAGAGAAACGCAGACATGCTTCATCCCCCCCATATCCTCCTTACATTTCATTTGGAAATAACCTCTTTTTGTTCTGCCTTTCTTCTTTCTTTTCCCCTCCCAGTCTCAACAAGTCCCATAGAGAACACAGACACGAATTCCTCCCTTTCAGATCTGTGAATTAATTCCTTCTAGGAACAAGCGGGCAGGGTGGGTTCCTTTCTGGTGCTAATAATCCATTCTCTTGAACTGGGTTTTAAAATGGCTTCCTTCGGAGCTGCTGGCAATGAGCTTAGCGTAGGTAAGGAGGATGAGCGAGATCAGCTACTCCCCGCAATGCCAATAAATCTCGCAGCGAGCAACTAACACACAGCATGTGGCACTCGGAACACCTGGAGGTACCAGTGGCGAGCAATAGCGGTGCCGGCATTTTGCACCGGTTCTGCTGCAGCCGAAACGAGCCTCCCTTTCAGAAGCAGAATGGCTGCACTTGGTCAGCACCTGCAGCACGCGGTGAGCCGCTGTTCTGCGGGCTGCTTGTTGAGCGAGCACGTAATGCGCCGCAGACACCTTTCAATGCACATCGCCTGCGAAGCGTGCTCAGCCAGACAATGGGATCGCTCCGTGGCTCAGCCCAGCGCACACAGCCTTTATGGGGAGCGCAAGTGATGGGATTTTACCCCACATCCCTATGGAAGAGACAAACCCGTGGGTGCGTTTCAGATCCCTTCCAACCCCCCACCCCGCAGCTGCGGCGCTAACAAAGGGATGTGGGACACTGCACGGAGGCAGCAATCAGAGCCACGGGGACCCACGCGCGGTGCGGTTGGGTCGCAATGGGGGGTGTCGGGGACAAAGAAGACGGGCGGGGACAAAGGGGGACCAGCTGCACCCCGACACGGAGGAGCCCCGACGTCGGTCCGGCTCCGGGATGGGGACACGGAGTTTTCTTCACGTCTGGGGGCAAAACCAAAGGGCGGCCACCCCCACCCCGTGCCCTGAAGCTGGGGGGGCAGAGCACACCCGGCAGCAGCCCCTGTTTCAATACCGGCTGCCGGCACACGCCGTGGGCTCAGCACCCCCCTCCATCCATTGACAGCCCCCGCCCCTCCCGGCGCTGCGGCAGCGCTCAGCGAACAAAGGGCCGCGCGGGCACCGAGGAGCGGCGGTGCCGGTACCGCACCAATGCGGCTCTATAGCACCCACACGGCGAACACAGCCCCGGGTTGGACCCACGGGATGCCATCCCAGTGCGGACAGCCGCCCCAACCCGCTCCTTTGTCCCCATTGCCCGCGGCGGGGCAGGGCGGGGTGCGGGCGTCGGCCCCGGTACGAAGTAGGGCCGCCCCAGCCCCGCCCGTCTGCCGCTCTCCCATTTGCTGTGCGCCGCTGCCGCGTGATGTCACCTATAGGCGGTGCCCATGGGCCCTATTTAAGGAGCGGAGTGGGGCGCGGCCGCTGCAGCGCCGAGAGCGGGAGGTGACGGAGCGGGAGTAGCGCGGCACCGGCGGATACAGGCATCATGCGTGAGATCGTGCACATCCAGGCCGGGCAGTGCGGCAACCAGATCGGTGCCAAGGTACGGGGGTACGGGACGCCGCCCCTCCGAATGCACGGCGTTACACCATGCCGGTTTCCGTGCGCCCCAAAGCGGGGCTGTCCCTGTGTCCCCAAGTGGGAGCGGTTCCGCTCGGTACCGTCGTGCCGCCGGTTCCCTGTCGGGTTGCGGTGGTTCCGTGGTGTGGGCGTGGCGCGGCTCTGAACAGCAGTGTAGGGTGGGGGGGAAGCGGTTCTGCTCGACGCCGTCTATGCGGGGTCCCGGGGTATCGGTGCCACACCCGGCACCGTGGGGCGGCGGTCAGGGGGCGGGGCTGCAGTGACCCCCCTGTCCCTCTTGTGTCCCTGCAGTTCTGGGAGGTTATTAGCGATGAGCACGGCATCGATCCCACCGGCAGCTACCACGGGGACAGCGACCTGCAGCTCGAGAGGATTAATGTGTACTACAATGAGGCCACAGGTAACTGCTCCGGGGAGCCTGTTTCCTCCTTCATTTCCCTTATAGGAGTGCATGGAGACCTCATGTGTGTCTTGTCATGAGAGCTGTGCACGGCATGTGGTTTTCTAGCACAGTGCAATAGCTGATTTGTGTCGTAGCTCCTGATTTGCTCCTAAGAATGCCCTTATGCTGTGGGTGGGGACTTAGAGGGAGGCTGAAGGGAGCACAGCAGTGCTGCAGGGCAATAACACTGGCACTGGTTTGTCCCGCAGGTAACAAATATGTCCCCCGTGCCATCCTGGTTGACTTGGAGCCCGGCACAATGGACTCGGTGCGCTCCGGCCCCTTTGGACAGATCTTCCGACCTGACAACTTTGTCTTTGGTGAGTGAGTGTGCTGTGGAGGTGTCACCAGTGTGAGCGAGGCACATACAGGAGGCTCAGCGCAAGAACTGGGGGGTTGGATCCTAGTGGCACTCTGGGAATAGTATTGAGAGGCGTGAGCCCTGTGGGGTGGGTGGAAGTTGATCTGGGATTCCTTCTGGGGCACTAAGGTGGCACGTTGCTTCTGGTCCACGTGTAGGTCAGAGCGGGGCCGGCAACAACTGGGCCAAGGGGCACTACACCGAAGGCGCTGAGCTGGTGGACTCTGTGCTGGACGTGGTGAGGAAGGAGTCGGAAAGCTGCGACTGCCTGCAGGGCTTCCAGTTGACCCACTCTCTGGGTGGCGGCACTGGCTCGGGGATGGGCACCCTCCTCATCAGCAAGATCCGGGAGGAGTACCCCGACCGCATCATGAACACGTTCAGCGTCATGCCCTCTCCCAAGGTGTCGGACACGGTGGTGGAGCCCTACAATGCCACCCTTTCTGTGCACCAGCTGGTGGAGAACACGGATGAGACCTACTGCATCGACAACGAGGCCCTGTACGACATCTGTTTCCGCACCCTGAAGCTCACCACTCCCACGTACGGGGACCTCAACCACCTGGTGTCGGCCACCATGAGCGGTGTGACCACCTGCCTTCGCTTCCCCGGCCAGCTGAACGCCGACCTGCGCAAGCTGGCGGTCAACATGGTGCCTTTCCCGCGGCTGCACTTCTTCATGCCGGGCTTTGCCCCGCTGACCAGCCGCGGCAGCCAGCAGTACCGAGCCCTGACGGTGCCCGAGCTGACGCAGCAGATGTTCGACTCCAAGAACATGATGGCCGCCTGCGACCCCCGCCACGGCCGCTACCTGACGGTGGCTGCCATCTTCCGCGGCCGTATGTCCATGAAGGAGGTGGACGAGCAGATGCTCAACGTGCAGAACAAGAACAGCAGCTACTTTGTGGAGTGGATCCCCAACAACGTGAAGACGGCCGTGTGCGACATCCCCCCGCGTGGGCTCAAGATGTCCGCCACCTTCATAGGGAACAGCACGGCCATCCAGGAGCTGTTCAAGAGGATCTCGGAGCAGTTCACGGCCATGTTCCGGCGCAAGGCCTTCTTGCACTGGTACACCGGCGAGGGCATGGATGAGATGGAGTTCACGGAGGCGGAGAGCAACATGAACGACCTGGTCTCAGAGTACCAGCAATACCAGGATGCCACTGCTGATGAGCAGGGTGAATTTGAAGAGGAAGGAGAGGAGGATGAGGCATGAAGTGGAAATGGGTAGGAGTCAAGTGTAGTCTGAGCAGGCAAGTGTTCATTGGGAGGAGAAATCTGTGCAGTTGTGCTGAAGCATGCGTTTCTTAATTTGGTGCTCTCCACTGTTGCTTTTGTCAGCAGTTTTGTATCCTCGACTGTCCAATGTAACAGTAGTTGCAAGAATACTCCACAGTCTTCTGTTGAAATGGTTAACTTCTCAAACATAAAGGCTTTTTGTGTTCTAAACTGTGTCCTCTGTCTTATTTCTCTCTAGCTCTAGAAAATAACTCTTGTAGTTTTCTGTCTCTTTCACTTCTCATTCTCAGCCTTTTTCCCTCACTGAAAGGTTTAAGTCAATAAAACAAGATTTTCTGGGCCATTAATTCTGCATAGTACATAAACTGCACTTACTTGGCTTAAATGAGTAGGCACTGTAAGAGGGTAGCCAGTCCACAGGCGCTGTGAGTTCGATATTAGGCACTCA
Source organism: Coturnix japonica (assembly GCF_054131305.1). Taxonomy (NCBI): domain Eukaryota; kingdom Metazoa; phylum Chordata; class Aves; order Galliformes; family Phasianidae; genus Coturnix; species Coturnix japonica. The sequence continues at coordinate 75,817,476 of NC_140664.1, forward strand.
TGTTTAACAGTTAATCTATTGTTACTGAGGAAGCTGCCTTAACTAATAGAAACAAGATGCTCCATTTGAGGGTACTGCAACTTCTATTTATGGACATACATGGTAGTGAGGTCAGCCAGAAGGTATTGAATGCTACGTTACATACTGTCAAAGCTGATCTGACAGGATAGCAGCAGTGCAGGCTTCTCAGCTGCCATCTCGAGCGCTTCTTATTGAACTTGTCTCAGGGCATAGATGCTGTGAATATGGGTGGCTGGCTGTGGGCTTACTTGATCCTTAGCTGTCCTGGCTCTGTGATCCTTCTATAAGTAGAAAGAGTTCATGAAGGGTCTGTACTCTGAGCACAATAGCAGCTGAGATATTAACTTGAATTCTGTTCTGAGGTATGGAGAATTTCTCTGAGGTGAGTGTTTACCAAAGAAAACAACCACAAAGTGGGCCGTCTCTGTAAGAGGGAATGACCCTTTGGGATCTGGGAGGAGATGGCAGGCAGATTTCTAAGTAACATGACTCAAAGCTGCCCAGAGCATAAACATGGTCCTGGAGTAATCATGTGCATATCCTCACAGTAGTTCTTTCTCACACCCCAATTACATATTTACACTGCTGCTGTTTGATGCTCTCAGTAATTGCAACAAGAAGTGGACCTCCTGCCAGGCAGCTGAGTGGTGCAGCAGGATCCTCGTGTGCATCTTTGCTAAGGTAAATTCAGCTTTTTTTTTATGGTGAGGGCGGTGGGATTTGTTGTACCGTGTGCCAAAAGTGCACAAGAAGCCTAGGTGAATTTGAGATGGGGCAAGCCTGCAGCATAGTCACAAGTTATTATAATATCTGAGACTCTTCTACAGGATGAGAGTAAAATCCTATACCCAGAATAGTAGTTATCCCATATGTGAGCTCGCAGTTGTTAGTTCCCCCAACACTGCTTAGGGAAGTGCTCTTATGCTTAAAAAAACCCACCACATTGTGAGAGCTGCTAGTAATGCTATAACCACTGCTGTCCTTACTGTTCAGAGGGAACAGCTATCCACCTATTTGCAATCTCTTGTGTGATCCTATAATGGGACTCTGGCAAGGCATTACCAGAATCAACACTTAATTAGTGCACAGTAGCTCCCTTTTATCTTGCCTGTTTTGGCTCTGTTAGTGGACTCTATTGCTTGAGCATACCGATGTTTTGCTGATGGGCTTGTTATCCTCCAGTAAGGTCTGAGATTGTGTGCAGAACAACAAGCTTTTCATGCAGTTTCTTTTCTCATCTCTATCCTTCATTTCACATGAAACCTCTGAAAAGAGAGGTGAGGAGCACTTAAAATGCCTGAACCGTCTGTAAACAAACACAGCACTCATAATAGCACTTGTATTTCTTAGAACATGAGCAGTTCTGGGATTAAGTATTAAACAAATTAAGGTTGTTTTAGTAACTGAGTTACTGTGTGCTGCCTCTGGGCCCTTTGAGAAATAACAACCTGTCTGGTTGTCACAGTAACCTTCCCTTGAAATTGCCCAACTGGATTGTGCTCGAACCTGTTTGTCATAAACTTGATTCCTAAAGGTGAGAAGGGAAGATGGAGAACAAATTTAGTTCCTCAAAAAGATTAGAATCTGGTCATTGATAGTGACAGTAAAGATCTTTCTACAGTGGGACCTTACAGAGTTTCACTAGTGTTCAGCATGTTCAGATCCTTTTTCTTAGTGTAATTGCTCTTCAGCTAACACTTAGATATAGTTAACCCAAGAGAACCATTGCACTACAGCTCCTGTATTAGAAAGTAGGACACCTTCCTACATTGCTTTCTTGGAAACAACACTGTTGTTTCTTCCTCTTCCCAAAGGAAGAGAAACCATAAGTGGTGGTACAGAAACATGTCCATCCTACACAGCTTATTTGCCAGCCATAATACTTAAGAAAATCAAACAAACCCACTTCCCACATAACTTTAGTAGGAGTTAAGGGTAATACAGGAAAGGGGGACACTAGGAGACTTAAAAGGGAGGCTTAATCCTGTTGGATAGGAGTAGTAAATCAATTATAATGGAAGATAATCCTCATATTGTGACTGGAAGTTGCAATGCAGGTTTTTTTCCTGCTGTACCTTTGAGTTTTATCTGCATCTACACTTAGGGGACCGTTTGTTATAAAAGCTGATGACTGCTGTATGCAAAGCAACAAACAAATGTCTCTTCATATGTTCACAGCTCTACTTCTTTCACAAAGAGCGGAACCACTGAAACTATTTCAGATTAAATAATCTGATTGCCTTAGCCTGTGTCAGCTGGTGACTTGTTCTTATATATGCGATAAACAGCTCTAGGATTTAAGGTCTTGTATGAAGCATCCTTTCTGGACAAAATGATGGTAGATACCACAGGCTCAGCGGGGTTCAGTTTAAACCATGTGGCTCTGTCTCGCTCCAATTTAGGAGTGAGGCAAAGGTTCTTTTGATAATGTTATGCCCGGCGTGAGATTAAGAAGAAGAACATTCAAATGTTGATCCGACCAGTTTCTTGGAAGTAATAGACAATTGAGGGGATGGGGAAGGGAGAGCGGCGAATGCCAAAATTAGGGTGATGGGGAAGGGAAAGTAGGCGATAGAAAAAGGTAGAAAAGAGCAAGAATTACGTTAAAGCGGGGAATAGTAACCTCCTGGATGCAGCAGCGTCCCGTAGCACGTTGTTAACGTTGGTCTGGGGCAAAATAAGCGTAGGGGAGAGCAGCAGCGAAGTAGCAGGCCGCAGATCGATGAAACGCAGAGAAGATGGTCAGAGTAGCGAGGTCTCAGGAAGTGGAGTCTCGGGCAGTGAGGTCCCTCGAAGTAGAGTCTCGAGCAGCAATCCCAGAAGAGATAATAGGCAGCAGTAGGACAACGGTGGAGGAATCTGAGGTCAGATACCTAGATGCCCACAAAGGTTCTTCAGCATGCAGGCGCTCGCGTAGAGAGGCATCTGATGACAGAAAACCTCCTTGTTTCCGTAGTGAGGCATCTGGTGTCAGAAAACCTCCCAAATTCAGTGTTTGTCCGTGCCCTTTTTATCCTTCTTTCCAGCCTTCGAGACATTTCGGGACGGCTCGGGTCAGAGTCCTGTGATTTCCTCAGAGATGTCAATCTTCCTTGAGATGAGCCAACACGAGAGGAAGACCACTTAAGGGCCATCAGTCCTCAGAGATGGCCATCTTCCTTGAGATAGGCCAACACAAAAGACCACTTAAGGGCTATTGATCAGTATCTTATCTCCCTTTCGTAGCTCCCGGACTTGTCCATCTCCTAAACAAAGGGATTTCTCGAACCTTGGTTCCTGTGTGTCTCAGACAAAGGCAGTCCTGGAACCTTGGCCAGGACTTGCCTGAACTTGTCCATTTCAGCAAACTTTGAGACAGTAATGTAAAAAGCATGGCCTCTTACAGGCTCATCTGTGTTAAGTGGTTTTATCAAAAAATGGCTTCTTTCATTTAAACATAGTAATGGTGACCTGTAGGAAAGCATCCTATCCTGTCAACTGTTAGAATTGATGGTGTCAGGAAAGGGAGCTGTCTCTTTCGTCTGCTTTGTTTGATGTCTGCCATTTTAAGGTGTTAGCAGAACAATTTGACTAATAAAAGCTACAAGAGAACAACTGTATACAAGTGGATGCATAGGTGATAAAGCTAAATATGGCTGTAAATGCTTTAAATTACATGAGGTTTAGGGTTTAGTAACCTGAGATGCCAACTCTTGAATTCCCTGTTCTAGGATCTCAGTCTAAAGGTACTGTACAGTGTTGTGGAAGGTTAGTCCCATATTTGGTCTGGACCTGAAAGAAACAAGTCTGGTACCCTCTGTCACAAATTTCACATGAGCTAGTATCCAAAAGCTTGAAACATTCAAGTATCTACTGAGAATGTAGGCCTACATCAGCTTTTCAACAGATGTTTTTTAGTCTGTCAGATGGGAGTAACAGTTTTCCTTCATTCAACATGAGATGCGCTTCTACATCAGAATAGGATTGCATTTAGGATAGTCAGGATACAGGATAGTCCCAGTGATGTGATCATCTAAGAATGAAATCTATGGGGACTGTCCTGTTGCCAGAAGCTTCTTTGCAGAAAGTATGAGATAAAGAAGTTTGTTTTCTTCACTTAGAACCTGAAGAAAGAAGGGAATATAATCTCTACACTAGTTCTCTGCACAAGTGGAGGCCTAAAAACTCTGATAGTTAAAGAAATATCCTGCTTCTGAATGATAGTCTCATATTCTCCATGCTACAGTAGTATGGTGCTAGTAGATCATTCCAGGCATCTGAAAGTGCCTCCTGCCTAGACAAACCACAAACAGTCTGTTATGGGACAGGGATGTTGCAATGCACTGCTGCAAAATGTAGTGGTGGTGCCTAGAGAAACAGGCTTTCTTAACTCAAAAAACAGGGCCAGAACATCTATTATAACATTCTATGCAGAAGGGAAGAGTTCTCCTCTGACTTGCTTCTTTTGCTGCTCTGTGAGCTGAATAACAAGTTCTTATCAGGATGAACCCTGATGCTAGCTTAAAATACAATTAGTTTTGTAATTATTGCATTGAGGTATTTTTACAGAATTACCTTACTATCTATTTTTAAAGGTTCAATTCATTCTGCTTCACAGGGAGGTGGGGTCTCAGTTAGTGGATTATTTTTCTATGTAATAGGGCCTAAAAATGTTAATTGCTAAAGGGATGAGGAAATGGGAATCCTCCCTAGAGAGGCCATGTGTATCAAGTAAATGGGGTGGTCCTGCCCTTTCTGCCAGGGGATGTTACTTTTCCATTAGGCACTGCAGTATCACTGGAAGTATACAGTAGTTACTGGTCAGATACTACAGCCTGCATAGGAGCTACAAGTAACACTTACTTGGCACATGGGAGGCACTGTTCTCTCACTCCTCAATATTCCTGTGCACTTTGTTCCACATTTGTTGTCTTCATTAAACAAATCTCATGACTCTGCTCTGGGCTCAGTGTAACTCAGGTGAGGTTTTTCCTCAACTTCCACTCTGCAAAAAATAAGCCTTTGTAGTATTTGTAGCACTTTTAAATGTGATTGAATCAAAAGGTCTCGAGAGTTTTTCTCCTACCAATCTCAAATTGCCACACTAAGCATCGGCCTTCTGATGTTCCACCAATAACCTGTTCTGTTCTTTGTTAAAATGGGAAAGTACATTCTACTGCTTACCAGTGGTTCCATTTTAGATGCTTGTTATCTTTTAGCTTGTCTACATGAGAAATCAAAATGGAAGCATTTGGTCGTACAGTAAAGTGCCTGAGGCCGTGGGGTATTTTGGAAAAAGACATTACTCTATTGGACACTTACCCATCTGGAGCCCTTTGAGCATTTCTTTTAATGCATGTTGAAGGTATTGAGAGGAGCCCAATCCCTCAGTTCTTACCAGCAAAGGAAATACAATTCAACAATTCATCAATTCAACAATTACAGTTGATAATCTTCTTCCTCCCTGAGCAGTTTAATAATGACCAACCTGTTTATCTGCTTGTAGCTTCAGTCTCCAGTTTCAAGTAGTTTATTAACAGCTGCCAGAAAGACAAATCACTTATTTTCAGAGTATTGTTAAATTGGTTGTCCACTTACAGTAAGAAAGTAATTTCACAGTAGATCTTTTCATCCTTCTCACTCAAAGCCATTTTTCTTTTATGGGCAGAGTTTTTCTCTTGAGAGAACATCAAGCTGGCTTTAAATTCCTGCTTATTAACATTTGATTCTTCTGAGACACAGATTTTCAAACTGGTCTGAGTGACTGATATGTCATCTTTTATAATCAGGTTGTGCTTCTCACCTGGCTTCTCACCTGATAAACTCAAGGCTTTTTTTGTCAAGAATGTATTTATCATAGCAAACAGAAATGCTAGTAATTCAGCTTAAGAATGTGAAAGCACTTGCTCCAGGAGATGGAATGGCTGCCCTGGCAGAGGCTGTAGAGTTTGTTCAGTAAACAGCTTTGTGTTGTTTTGCAGTGAAAAATGTTTCTGCCTTTTTACTATGGATCTGACAAATACACTGCCTGCCTCTGCAGTGAATAATTAAACGGGGCTTTCAAGCAGAATTCAATTGGCCTCACAAAAAAAAAAAACCAAAACAAAATACCTTTACATGCATTAAATGAAATTCAAGTATGGCTTAATCTACTACTATGCATCCAGCATAATCCCAGTTTTATTGTTAATAAATAATTAGAATGAGTAGTATTTGAAAATGCCAGCTCCACACTAGAGGATAGGGGAGAGTGAGTTTGAATTAAAGGTTTCCAGGGCTTTAAGAGAACTGCTACTCGTGGAAGTGGGTGGCTCCATGGGTGAGACTCATTCATTATCCTTCTGCTGCTGAAAAGGATAGTCCTACCCACTGCCTTGCTTTAGGGATTTTAATTCCCTCTGGAGCATGTCTGACTCCTCTATGAGTCAGTTTCCTAAAACATAAGGATGTGGTAAATGAGGTGGGAAGAAGCTTTTTCTTGGATTAAAGAATATGTCAAAGTGAGAACTGCTACAGAGAAGGCAAAAAAAAAAAAAAACAGTTTCTGCAAGGGAGAGCAGAGCAGGTGCATGATTGGATGGAGCCACCTGGAGCAACACCACCCTGGTCTCTTGCAGAGAACCCGGGTGATTTTAAGCAATTTATATCAAATCCCACCACAGACTGTGGCATCTCTTAGAATTTTCCCAGGATAAAGCCTAGAGTTAGCAAGTGTCTGTTTGAATTACAAGTAATGATTGGATTTCAAGATAGAGCAAGGAGGCTGAGGAACAAAAGGAACTGTGACTAGCTGATCAAAGCCTCTGTCTGTTCCTTGTTCTCACTGACGAGTGGGAAATAGGCTGCCCTGGAAAACATGATAGCAGCATTTCATTTATATTGATGCTGGAATCGGTTGTATATTGACTCGAAGGTCTTAGCTGATAGAGACAGCAAACAGATTTCATCTTCTGAGTGATCTTAAAAGGTAGATGCATCCTGGGTGGGGGCAGGAGCCATCTGGCAGCTACCCCATCACATCTGGTGTGCCAAGTGGAAATAATGAGAGGCTGCATTGTTTTGCCTCTTTCCTTCTCAGTAAATCTGTGCCTGGTGATGATAAACATATTTTCTCCTTTCTGCAGTCATTTAGTGTTATCATAATGATTGTATTTGTTATGGTAACTTTTGGAAGCCAGATGAGCAGAGTCTGTTTGTCGTGTCCTTCAGGACTATGTCAACAAATTCCTGACTCAGAGGTTACAGGCCAAGTTCCCAAGAGGAGCCACGGGGTATGGAAGAAACATTAAGTTCATGAGGAAACGGTTCTCTTCTGAAAAATAAGCACACTTCATTTCAGAACTGACAGTGCCCTATATTGTTCTGTGATGTTGTCTTGCACGCTTGTCCTCTCTCTTCTTTTGTTCTTGGCCAAGCACAGAAATTTCAGTCCAAGGAAAAAGCCCAAGTACAGAAGGCTCTACACTGAGATTGCTTTTGCTCATTCATAAAATTGTGCTCAGCACTGTACTGTGTAACTGCTTTTTTTATAGTGCCTGCAGTGGGCTGTAATTCTGAAGTAAAAATAGATTTTTGTTATTATTTTATTACTAGAATAAAAAATATCTCCACAAATAATCCACCCTCTTGCTGGGGAAAATATTGTTAATACACATTGCTAGTGATTAAGCACTGGATACCATAAGTGATCTCAGAGACTCTATAAGGTGGTAATACTGTTATTGTCTGGTATAATTCAGATGAAAAAGCTAATGGACAGAGCAGCGTCCATTGATTTCAATGGGAAGACTCAAAAAATCATTTCATTTCTGATACGTGTGTCTAAGCACTAGGTGCTATCACTCCTTGTAAATGAGAATAAAGCCATAGGCAGATGCTCAACCTATTACTGTGTATGCTTCAGCAGCTCCCAAATTTGTGTTTGCAATTCTCCGTCCTACAATAGGAAATTACAGCCACATTAAAATGTGCTAACATTTCCACTGCTTCCCTTGTGCAGCTCATTTCCAAGGCTCTGCTGTTGCCTTGGAAACAGGGGAAGGTAGAGTTTTATTCAGCTGGCTGCTGAGCTGCAAGCAGTGGTTTGGCTGCACAGCGGCACATGGGCGTTCCCATGCACAGGCACTGCAAATCTATGAATGGGGTATTTGGATTTTTATTCATAATACTAAATACCTTCAGTTTGCTTGGGAAGGGGGTGTGGGAACCAAACTATGTTAAAAATGCTATATTGTACCGGTCTACTTATTTAAATGCCATTAGTGGCTATGGTTTTCTTTATAGTGTTTATTTGCCAAAATGTAGGATTCTGGATTGATGTTTAAGTAATTAATGTTTAATTTTCTTTGCTGTGTGTTCAGGAGTGCTCAGTGTTACTGCAGACAAAGGATCTTTTTAGGCACATAAACATGAGCCTCGTTGTAAGTGCTCTTTTTCTTTTTTAATCTGGAGTTACATCCCTAAAAACCAGTGGGAATCTACAAAGAAATGGGTGTTATAGCTTCTGTGAATTAACAAGTTCAAAATCCTTAAGAGTGTAATAATAATAAAGCTCTAAGGAAGCCACTGTGTGTATGTGGAAGGAAGGCATGTCAGAGAGTGTCCAGGTACCTTCAAATAGGGAATAAGAATGCCTAAAGCTGTTGCTTTGTAGATTTCCAAGAGTAACTTGGCAGCCAAAAAGCTCTTAAATACTTATGTATATCCCACAGAGATGCTGAGAGGGACAGCTGTTTTGCAGCTCTGCAAATAGTGAGAAGATGTAACAGTCCAGTGCTGCCTAAAAATATGCAGGCGACTCCCACACCATGCAGAAATGTATACGCACAAGTTGCACCTGCAGTAACAAAGATTGCCTGTGACTAAGTACTGCAAAAATGTGGCAACAGAAAACACAATAGCAGGATATTTTGTGTTTTGCAAAGCAATAGCACGTAGTTCCATGTGTTACCGAGCTTGAGACAGCCCACGTTCATGATATTTCACTGCAGCTGAGGTTTCTGCCCTGTGGAAGAAAAAGAGACGTGGTTTGTTTGCACATCAGTACACTGAACAAAACTGAGGATTGCTTTTGAAAAATCTCCGCGTTATTTTCCAAAGGTCACAGCAGCCAAATGTAAAACAAAGGAAATGTCAGTGACTTACTAGATCAGTTATTAGTTCACATCTGCAAAGTTCTGCTTGTTTTGTTGTAATTGTAATTTAATGTTATAATATATATAATGTAATATAGTACATATAATATATGTACATATAGTACATATAATATAGTACAGATAATATATATAATGTAATATAGTACAGTGTGGCGCTAGGACCAATAATCCATCGACCTGATGTTACTCGTCACATGTGTTGGTCTGCTCCTCTCCCTTTCACAGAACCAATGAATTGTTGAAGTGGGGAGGTATCACTTGAGATCATCCAGTCCAATGCTACACCCAGCCCAGCAGGATCAGCTACAGTAGATTGATCAGGGCTGTGTCCAAAGTTCTGAATATCTCCAAGGATGGAGATGCCGCAGTCTCTCTGGACAGCATGTCTCTGTGTCTGATATCAAAGCTTTTTCCTATGTTACATTTAGTTGCTGATATTCCACTATGTGCACATTGCTTCTCCTCCTGACATTAGGTGCTACTGAGAAGAGCCAGGCTCTATCTATCTTCTTTGTATCTTTCCTCCATGTATTTATGAGATTCTTGATAAGATACCCCCCCATAATTCCCCAGGACAACCCATCCTAGCTCCCAGTTTCTCCTTGTATGATGACAGTCTCTAGTCTCTTAACCTTTATGGTTCTTCACTGGACTTACTACAATGTCTTCTCTCTTGTAATGGGGAGCAGACTACAGAATTTAGATGCATAATTCCAGATGTGTTTCATCATTGGCTGAGTAGAGGGCAGAGATTCCCTTCCTTGAACTGCTGGACTAATATAGCTCAGGTTGCTGCTGGACACCCTTGTAGCAAGGTCATACTGCTGGCTTACATTCAACTTGGCACCCACCAAGACCCCCCAGGCCCCTTCCTGTAAAGCTGTTTTCCTTCTGGGTGGCCTCCACCATGCACTGGTGCCTGGGGTTCTTTCCCTCCAGATGCAGGACTTTGCTCTTCCCCTTGTTGAACTTTGTGAGGTTCTGATCAGGCATTTATTCTGCCAGTTAAGAGTCCTTTTATTTGTTTCTACTTTCAAACTGTCAGTTCAGCTAGTTTTCTCTCCCTCTTGCTGCCTGTTTATCTAGGCCATACCTCAATGATTTCCTTACCAGGATGTTACAGGAGACAGTTCAAAAGCCTGCATAGCGTAAATGATATTCAATGCTCTTCACCACCAGTAATTGTAGAAGGCTGTCAGCTAGGTCAGGCATAACTGGCTCTTGTTAAATCCATGCTGACTAATGCCGATCACCTTTTTGACCCTAATGTGTTCAGAAGTTGTTTCCTGAAGAATTTATTCTCCCATCTTTCTAGGAATTGACGTAAGGCTGACTGACCTGTTCTCTGATCTTCCTTGTTGTTCCTCTTGAAGTTAGCAGTGACATTTTCCTTTTTATAATCCTTGGGAAGATTCTCCAGTTGCTGTGATATTTCGAAGATTGTGAAGTGTCCTCATAATGACATTAGACAGCACTTGTGAGTGTGTCTCACCAATGTCTATGCACTTTTTGCATGTTCAGTTCATCTAAGTGTTCCTCAAGAAGATCCATCTCTACTAAAAATAAATTCTCATTGCTCCAAATTTTCCAACAGGTCTCAGAAGCTTGGGATTTCTTAATAGTAAAAAAGATGGAGAAAAAGACATTGAATAACTCTTTGTTTTCCACGTCCTTTGTCATCAGTTCTGTGTTCAGTACTGGGTCTAAAATTTACATTTGCTGCAGATAGGTCAGTAATTCTTGCTGTCATTCACATCCCTTGCTTGATTCAGCTCTGGGTGAGCTTTGACATTCCTAAACCTAACACTGTATACCAGGACAGAGTGTCTATATTCCTCCTGGGTCACATAACCCTACTTTCACCTCCTGTATGTTTATTTCTTACATCTGTGTTTAGCCAGCAGCTACTTGTTTGTCTCCCCAGGCCTCATGCTGCCTTTGCTTGATGTCCCACTTATCAGAAAGCACCATTCTTGAGCTGTTTCATGGAGGTGAGTCATAGAAGTCAATCAGTCCTCTCAGATCTCTCTTCTCTCCAAGACAGTCTCCCATGGGATTTTTCCAAACAGATAACTGAAGAAGCCAAAGTCAGTTCTCCTGAAAGGCTTTGTTGCGATCCTGCTTTTTCTCAGGATCTTGAACTCTGCAATGTTATGGTCACTGAAGCCAAAGATGACTCCAGCCTTTACAGTTCTCACCAGTTCTTCCTTTATAAGAAAGCCCAGCAGCTTTCTTATCTCTCTCCCCTTTGGACTTCACGACAGTAAGTTATCATTGATTTGCTTCCAAAACTTCCAGGAGTTCTTGTATCCTGCTTTGTTGATCCTGCAAGAGATACTCAGAAGATTCAAGTTCCCTTTGAGAATAAGGGTCTGTAGGTGTAAGGCTTTTTCCAGTTCTTTGATCATCTCACCTATATCTTCCTGATCAGGAAGCATGTAGCAACCAACCACCACAATACAGCATACATTAGTTTGCCCTCTAGTCTTGACCCCTTAGATCATCATCCATCCCCAGGCAGAGCTCTGCGTGTTTCTGCTGCTCCTTCACACAAAGGGTAACTCCTCTGCACCTTCCTACCCTGTCCATGCTAAAAGGGCTTTCATTCATCCGTTGCAGCATTCCAGCATTCCACCATGTCTCTGTGATCCCCACAATACCATAGTTCTGCAACTGCATACAGATCTCTCACTCATTGTGCTAATTCCTTGTGCTGTGCTGATTCACCAGCAAACACAGGAGAGTTTTCCATGCTGCCATCAGGGCCTTGGCATTTCTATATTTGTGTGCACGTGTTTGAGGTGGACCTCCTTCATTCCTTCTGAATGTGTTGAATACGAGGTACACCATGCTGATCCCTCTTTGCCAACCTTGTTGGAAGCTGCCAATACCCTTCCTTGGTTCTGCTGTAAAGCTGTCCTTGCCAGGCCAGCAAGTCAAATGAAAAACATTTTTTTTTTTTTTTTTTCCACAACTGAAAATTTACAACTGTAAATTGATTAATGTTTTACAATCAAGTTTCTGTCCAAACCAATTTTAATTTATATGTCCAGCAATGAGGATGCAGATACATCACTCATACAAAATGTCATGGGGCTCTCACTGCAGAGGTAATGGCAGCCCTTAACTACGTAATACAGATCACCTGAGCTGCTTGGGAGGCTCACGATCCCTTTTGGGCTGCCGCCTTCTCCTCCGATTCTTGTAGCACTGCTATGGCTGAAGGAAAGTCACTGTTATAAAAAGGCACATACTACAATGCTCTTTCCTTGATAAGCTTGTTCTATCCTGAGACAGGCTGAGGGAGCTTGGCTTGTTCAGCCTGGAGAAAAGAAGGCTGCAGGGGGACCTCATTACAGCCTTTCAGTACTGAGAGGGAGTCTAGAAAGAGGAGGGGAGTCAACTCTTTGAAAGGGCTGACAATAGCAGGACAAGGGGAAATGGTTTTAAGTTGAAGAAGGGAAGATTTAGGTTGGATGTTAGGGGGAAGTTCTTTACTATGAGTGGTGAGTTGCTGAAACAGGCTGCCCAGAGAGGTTGTGGATGCCCTGTCCCTGGAGGTGTTCAAGGCCAGGTTGGATGGGGCCCTGGGCAACCTGATCTGTTTTTAAATGTGGAGGTTGTTGGCCCTGCCTGTGGCAGGGGAGGTTGGTGCTTGATGATCCTTGAGGTCTCTTCTAACCCAAGCCATTCTGTGATTCCATGATATATTTCATAGAATTTTAGAATGATTTGAGTTGAGAGGGACCTTAAATACCATCTAGTTCCAACTCCTTTGCCTTGGCCAGGGATGCCTTACACTAGATCAGGTGTATATACAACTTGGTTTAAGAAACACGTTTTCTCTGCTTCCCTTGAACTGTCCTTCCTACCACAGCCATCTGCCATGGACTTGGATCAATTTAGTTTATTTCCATATGTCAACAACCAGAGATGTTAGGAGTAAGGTCAAAAATCTTCCCAGATGAGGCGCACAGTGGGTTTCTGTTGACACAGAATACAAGTTCACTTGCAGAAAAACAGACATCCCGTTCCTATGTGCATTCAGGTTACATTGCTGCCAGAGTACTCTCAGCAAAAGCTGCTCTTTTAGCAGCAGGGTGACTTCACGCTGGCCCTCTGCATTCCTCAGCTGGGAGCCTCGCATGGACAGTTCTGACGGCTTGAGCTGAAACAGTACCATACTACTTGAAAGCTGCTGTTGGCTGCACCATGGCTGCCCTCCAATTTCTGCTTGATTTAAGAGTCTGAACCTCTGAACCATGGAACGATGATTTTTGTGCTTCAAAGGTATCAAAACACAGCTCAGCAGGCCCGAGCTAGAAACACAAGCTGGAAGGCGCTGCTAAAACGTAAGCAGTGCAAGCTCTGCTGTTGCAACAGACGAGTAAAGGAACGAGCGCCAGCAGGTGCAGAAGCAGCTCGGTGTAAATTATTCGCAATTCCTGAATTCCAGCTGTCCCCGGCCTCCGAGGGGCAGCTCCACAGCCGGCCCTGAGCTGTCGGACCCCCAACGGGAGACAATACCACAACCCCGCCCCGCTCCAGCGCTTCCACTGGTTGAGCGCCGCTGCCGGGTGGCGTCACCGAGAGGCGGTGCGCAGCGCCCAATTTAAGGCTCGGAGCGGGGCGCGGCCGCCGCAGCGCGGAGAACGGGAGGTGACGGCGTGGAAATAGCTTTGATAGCGGCATCATGCGTGAGATCGTGCACATCCAGGCCGGGCAGTGCGGCAACCAGATCGGCGCTAAGGTACGGGGTCGCCTCTCGGCTGGCTGGGGAGGGTCGTGCGACCGGCACCGGGGTGCAGCTCGCAGCCCCGCGGGGGTTTATCCGCGACCGGAGCGGGGCTGCCCTGCGGCTTCGTGCCACATGGGATGTGCCCGGGTTCTAGTCCGTGGTCGTGCGGAGCCGCCTATGGCTTGTACAGCTCGTGAGGGAGAGGGGTGCAGTGTCAGGGCCAGCCCCGGCTGTGTGCTGGGGCTGCTGTCGTCTTGCGGCGACGCTGCCATGTCAGTAGAACAGCGAGGCTGGTCTAGGCGGTCTCAAGCCACGGCTAGACAATAGAAGAGTATCATATCGATGGGGATGCGTGTGTTGTCGCCCCGTGGACGTGTGCTAAAAATGAATTAGCTCGAATTCCAGCGCTGCAGCTGCCCGTTTGCCCTCCTCCGCTCGGCGCTGCTTCTGTTAATTCAGCTGCCGCGGCCAAAGGAAACTCTTCTGCACTGACTCATGGAGGTGCAGCTTCCTCCTAGGCAGCTGCTCAACCATGCTAGGGAGTGGTCGGGGACGCTGTGTGCACAGGCTGCTAGCACGTGTGATTGGCACTGACCAGCTGTAGTTAACAGCTGCCCCTTCATAAAAATGTCTTCCAGTTCTGGGAGGTCATCAGTGATGAGCATGGGATTGACCCCACCGGCAGCTACCATGGGGACAGTGACCTGCAGCTCGAGAGGATCAATGTGTACTACAATGAAGCTGCTGGTAAGTTTGCCTGCATCCTCTGACACCATTAAATAAACATGGAAGAAATGCCAGTTCATTGTAGCTGGGAAATATCTGAGTAAGGGTTGTGATCTACTTGTGACTTCTAACAGAGCTTTGTTCTCACAATGGCTCTGATAGCACTGCAGTTTTGGTCTAGACAGTGCAACTCTCCAGTGAATTATGGAGAGGCTGAAGGGAGCACAGCAGTGCTGCAGGGCAATAACACTGGCACTGGTTCGTCCCGCAGGTAACAAATATGTCCCCCGTGCCATCCTGGTTGACCTGGAGCCCGGCACAATGGACTCGGTGCGCTCTGGGCCCTTTGGACAGATCTTCCGACCTGACAACTTTGTCTTTGGTGAGTGAGTGTGCCATGGAGGTGTCCCCCAGTGTGCAGGAGGCACATGCGGGAGACTCAGAGCAAGCGTGAGTGAGCTGGGGGGGGTTGGATCCCAGTGGTGCTCTGGGTACTGGAATAAGGGGTGTGGGCCCCGTGGGGTGGGTGGAGGTTGATCTGGGATTCCTTCTGGGGCACTAAGGTGGCACGTTGCTTCTGGTCCACATGTAGGTCAGAGCGGGGCCGGCAACAACTGGGCCAAGGGGCACTACACCGAAGGCGCTGAGCTGGTGGACTCTGTGCTGGACGTGGTGAGGAAGGAGTCAGAAAGCTGCGACTGCCTGCAGGGCTTCCAGTTGACCCACTCTCTGGGTGGCGGCACTGGCTCGGGGATGGGCACCCTCCTCATCAGCAAGATCCGGGAGGAGTACCCCGACCGCATCATGAACACGTTCAGCGTCATGCCCTCTCCCAAGGTGTCGGACACGGTGGTGGAGCCCTACAATGCCACCCTTTCTGTGCACCAGCTGGTGGAGAACACGGATGAGACCTACTGCATCGACAACGAGGCCCTGTACGACATCTGTTTCCGCACCCTGAAGCTCACCACTCCCACGTACGGGGACCTCAACCACCTGGTGTCGGCCACCATGAGCGGTGTGACCACCTGCCTTCGCTTCCCCGGCCAGCTGAACGCCGACCTGCGCAAGCTGGCGGTCAACATGGTGCCTTTCCCGCGGCTGCACTTCTTCATGCCGGGCTTTGCCCCGCTGACCAGCCGTGGCAGCCAGCAGTACCGAGCCCTGACGGTGCCCGAGCTGACGCAGCAGATGTTCGACTCCAAGAACATGATGGCTGCCTGCGACCCCCGCCACGGCCGCTACTTGACAGTGGCTGCCATCTTCCGTGGCCGCATGTCCATGAAGGAGGTGGACGAGCAGATGCTCAACGTGCAGAACAAGAACAGCAGCTACTTTGTGGAGTGGATCCCCAACAACGTGAAGACGGCTGTGTGCGACATCCCCCCGCGTGGGCTCAAGATGTCCGCCACCTTCATAGGGAACAGCACGGCCATCCAGGAGCTGTTCAAGAGGATCTCTGAGCAGTTCACGGCCATGTTCCGGCGCAAGGCCTTCTTGCACTGGTACACCGGCGAGGGCATGGATGAGATGGAGTTCACGGAGGCGGAGAGCAACATGAATGACCTGGTCTCAGAGTACCAGCAATACCAGGATGCCACTGCTGATGAGCAGGGTGAATTTGAAGAGGAAGGAGAGGAGGATGAGGCTTAAGTTCCCTCTAATCTGAAGAACTTCTCTAAAGCTGGCATGTGTATGGAATGAGTTTTGATAGTAGTGGTAAAGCATGTTCTTTAGATGCTGTGTACCCAATTATCCTCTTTGCACTTGTAACTTTGACAGGTTTTATCAATGTAACAGTTCTGAATCCCAAGTTATTACAATGTTCTTTTTTGTCCTTTATAATGTTAAGAGCACATAAAGGCATGCATTCTAGATGATGTTTTCTGTCTTTCTTAACTCCCCCATTGGACACAGCACAGCTATTTCTTTCCCCACTGGCTGAATAAGTTTCAAGACATGTCAGCTGTCTTGAAATGCAGTGGTATTTTCTGATCCACAGAGGCTTACACAGTGTTAATATGGATCCCTCTAATGTGAATATCTTTTTTATTTTCCTTACAGGACTTATATCTAGTGTAAATGAAAAATGAAATCACTAAATTTCCTGAACAGTGCAAGGACAAATACCTTTAACTTTACAGTTTAGGTCACCGTAAGAATTCTTCTACTTCTCTGTTGAACTCTTCTGCAAAACGCAGGTGTAGATTATGCTTTCCTTCTGGCATCAGATGCAACCTTAAAAGAGAAGGCGAGGGGAACCAATATTCTGAATATGCACTATGTTCTGGGAGCACAGGTAAACAGTTTGTTCTTTTCCTTTGCTCTTGGTTACCCAAGTAAAAATATTGATGTAACACTGATGTACTTTTTCCATGTATGTGGATCAGAATGTCAACAGCTGAAACAACAAACATACTTCCTCTGCTTTGGGAAGGATAAGCTCTGTTTTAATCAAATTTGTGTTTCAGACTTAGTTTAAGAACCTTTTTAGTGGTCTGCAAAGATGACAGTGAAATTGAAGCAAGCATGATACATCTAAAGGTATGTCAAACACCTAAGCTGCTTTGCCTCTGTCAGAGAACAGGACAGAATGTCCTGAACAGACTGGGTGGTGAAACTAAATCTGTAGCCACAGCAAGCTTAACTGGCATTTGCAGTTTCTCATTTTTCTGCATAAAAACAAATTCAGAACTAATGTAGTGTAGCATTTTAAAGCAAAAAGGGAAGTCTGTACTTCTGTAGCTGAATTGTGACTTAAGCTACAAAAAGGCTTAGGAGAGTTTCTGGGTAGCTTGAATCTTTAGGCTGCTAACTGATAGGTGAGACAAGACTAAACTAATTGCTGTTGTTTCCTGTCTGAGAAAGGCTTCATGTATGTACTTCTAGCACTTAAATCAGGTTGTGAAACTGTTTTACAAGTTTGAGCCACTTCAACAGCTAAAGACCATGTTGTCTGATGCTTTGCTGTCCTCATACCATTTGAATCCTACAGCAAAGGCAATAACTCTTCTTTTAGTGCTTATTAAGAGATGCTTGGTTTCAGGAAGAAAAGAGTACCAGTGTAATTGTGTAGTTCTCCCAGCACTTCTGTCTGAATTTCATGAATGTTGTTTCTTCAAAGACAAAGCAATACACAGATGTGCAAACATACTACAGCAGTCATGAATACCATCCACAACAGTAAGTAAACCTAATGTTACTTAATTCTAGCCACACAAAGAGAGTTGCACATTACAGAGTAATGGCATGCTTCTGACAGAAACAATGCATCTATATTACAAACAGCAAATCCTTTTCTAATTTAATATTCAGGGGAAAAAAATCTATGCAAGTAAAGGAGATATTCAAATTATTACTGAAAATATGTTGAACTTAAGCCTTTTCACCTTTCATCTGTAGTGCAACAAAAGAAAAATGAGATCATGTGCCTGTCTTTTATCTGTATTTTTGATATTTAATCACTGGCTTAATTTCTTATTGGGCAAATGCATATATGGGAGAGCACATCAGCACAAAGACATGCAAAGAACAGCTTTACATTTTACTGTTTGGCAACTTCTAATGCTTTCTACCCTTATGGTTCTTTTGAAGAAGCTATCTGATCTTTGTCTAGTTTTTGTTACGGCATGCCTTAGCATCTAGAACGTTTTTCAGTGAAATCTAACACTATTACAGGTATTCTAAGCAGGGCATCTGTGGGACTAACTGACTGTCAAGCATTTAAAATAAAAGTCTGTATGTGGTTATTAGGAAGGTCTCCTTATCTTTCCTTTCTTATCTTTACTGTTGCATAATGTCTTTTATGAATGACAGAGCTGACTTTAAGGTAAATATGTCACTCAATTTCTCACAGAGATGACATCAGTGAAACAGATTCTTATACTCTGCTTTCATAAAAATGTTTCGCTTCTTCTAATTCTTCTCTTGAGTGTTAATCAGCATCATCTGTTCCTGAGTAGTAATAGAATCCCTGAATTTACATGCAGAAAGAAAAGAAAGATGGTGAAATCCCTCCTTTTTATGGTAAGTGTTTTTGGGCTTTCAGAATGAATGCTTCAAGACTTTTCTTGTTTATGGAGTAATTCTTGAACATAGCTGTACTTTTTGTTCCCATTTCACTTTTCTGAAACAAATTCATGGAACTTCTGAAAAATAAAATCTTAGAGGCTGTTGCTCACATCAACAAGGAAGAACAGAGATCAGTATCCTCTGCCTCTCTATAGTAACTGGTCATCTTGCTCTATTCATAGCATCTAAATTCATTCCTCCACTGAATGGAACAGAAATTAGGTATCTCACAATGTAAGGAATGCACTGGCTATAACAACAACAACAAAAAAAAAAAAAAAAGTTTTTCCTAAGAATTGGAGTGTGGTGAGATTTGCAAAGATGAAGAGGATCTGCCTAAGTTTCCTTTGGAGAACATGAGGAAGGTACTTATTGAAGTACTGATTCTTCTTACTTTTTACATAGAGAGAAAGGTCTGAATACACTGTTTGCATAACTTGATAGGGAAGTGGAGAATAGTTTCACCTACATCAGGACCAATTTGTCCAAATGCATATATATATTTTTTTAATATTGTGGATTTTAATTTCTTCTTTATCAATCAGTTAGAAACACCCCATCATGTAACTTACCGGGAGCCTTTGATGTGCTCATGAATGTAGTCTGCGTGAAAGCGTGGAACCAAAGGGTCTTTTTCACCATGAATTATTAATGTAGGACATTTAATCTGAGGCAGCAACTGTTGACAGATACTACCTAGGGAGAAAATAAATGAAGGTTACCCTTTATTAAAAAGTAAAAAACGAAAGACCAAAGCAAAGGACTTGAGCTCCACTTGGGTTCTAGCTATTGCTTCTCCTTGCGGATAGCATGCAATTATTCCACAGAAGTGCGTTAACAGGACTAATACTTATTTCTTTTAAGTTGGATGCAAGTAGTAAAATTTGCTCCATTAGTGGTTATTAACAGAAACAGAGCAAGTGAAGCTGCTGTCCCCAGCCCTGCTTTTTTCTCTTCAGCCTTAGTTTTTGTTGCTTTTGCATTCTGTTGCTTTTGCATTCAACACTACATTTTGTTACATAGGTTTACATGACCCCCAAATCTCTTTTGGTGGAGCTTCTCCTCAGCATCTCATCTCCCAGTTTGTACATATGGCATGGGCTTCCTTCCCAGGTGAAGAATCCAGCACTCAGTCTTGTTAAACTTCAAGTGGTTGGTAACTGTTCTGATTTCTAATTTGTCAAGATCTCTCTGCAAATGTTTCTCCATCCTTGATGGAGTCAGCAACTTCTCCCAATTTAGCATCATCAACAAATATGCTCAGAACAACTTCTAGTCCTGCATCCAAGTCATTTATGAAAACACTAAAGAGAACTGGCCCTAAAATGCAGCCCAGTACTAAAGACCTCTAGGAGGCAGGGCTGAAAGCATCACAAAGTTTACATTTTTCTGCAGCTAAGCAGGATCTGTGTACCTTACTTGACAGAAAATACAGGATACAGGAGGTAAGTTTCAACACATTTACCACTGAATTTCATGGCACACAAACCCATATTTCCATAAAGACTTTATTTTTGTATGTGAAGAATTAGATTAGTTGAGCCACTTAAAGACAATAAGTCTTAAAGACTAAAGTCACCTATACTGAAATAAAGGGAGGCTTCAAAGTTTAATTGGCCTGGTTTTGGACTTACTCTTTGTCTATGTAGAGTAATTGGAGAAACTTACAGAGATAAACATTCTGTAATGATTATATTGCCTGGTTTAACTACTGCTATGGATTTTAAACACCCAAGCTGTGTCAATAGTAATTTTTTAAAATGTTTTGTTCAGTTTGAGCTGTCAAAATATGAATTTCCTTCTATTTGTACTCATTATATACTACTAGTTTTTAAAGTGTTTCAGCACCCATTTTCAGAAACTTAATATGAACACACCTCATATTTTGGAGAGCTTACAAGTGTCACCAAGAGCTAGTCCTTTAACTCTAAGAAAGCAGAGGAGAAAACTGCTTAGCAGAATCCCTCCCGTTCAGTCTGCATAACAGAAACTATTTACTAATGTAGTTTAATGGTAGAAGAAGCAGAAAGACTCATCAGCTAATGATTTCCATAAATCTTTTATCCTCCTGTACCTTACTGGTTCTGTGAACTGTCTATGAAGTAACTGCTTTATTCATGGGTGTGAGTCAGATCCAGCTTTTAATGCCATATGAAAAGGCTTTCCTTTCCTGACTGCAGGATTACTGTTAGATTCTTATCCAGAATTGTCTGCTACTATAACTGCTTCAAATTAACACTCTTGGAAGCCTTACCACCTGATTTTTCAGCAAAGCGGGATATTCCATCTACCCAAGCCTCACAGGTTTCTGCAAAGTATTTATGCCCATACAGCTCCTCCAGCGGTTTCTTAACCTTTTCGCTCCATTTTGAAACATCTCGGATACCTACATAAGATAACATTGAAATATGTTAGGATCAGACCTGCAACAAGACAAAACTCAATACTTGTCAACATTTGAATAAGTTTTCAAATGCAGACACGTATTTCAAACTTGAAACTGCACCGAATGGTTTTCAATAGTTCTTAGTTTATTATCCCTGCTGGAGTCTGAGCTACAACACCGTCTTATTACATTCACAAGGAAGAAAACTATACATAGGATAGTTCTATGACTTCTTATTTTTCTTTTGTGAGGGTATGAAGAAGATGAGTTCAAGGAGGTACTTTGTGTATAAAGAGAAGTATTTTTGTAACTGTGGCAGAGCTGGCAGTTCTTTTTATATCCTTCAGCCTTTTGCTTTGGCTTATGGATGGAAGCTCTTCCATGATTCTTAGCACTGTTCAGAAGAATGAAGCTCTTACTAAGGCATTCCAGCAGGCTGACATCATTGCATGTTTGCCCTGGTCTTCAAGAAAAACAAGCAACTTTGCTTAATAGAGCCCAGTGACTCATGACATCCTGACTACAGTTGTTGAAATAATCTGACATTAAGTTCACCTATTTTTCCCCTAACATTTTCATTACAGGTCACAGATCAGACACCCACAGAGGTAACTTTCTTTCAACTCTATTTATTTCAGTTGTAAATTTTTAAATCAAGAAAGCTCAAAATAATGTTGATAAAGCAGAGAATGTGAAAGAGACCTATTCAGTAGTGAAAAGTACCAAATCATCAAACAGTAATATATGCCATATAATATTTGCCATAAGCAAAGCTCTTAATTGGCTTCAAACAGGAATTAAGG
Organism: Coturnix japonica; assembly: GCF_054131305.1. Lineage (NCBI taxonomy): Eukaryota > Metazoa > Chordata > Aves > Galliformes > Phasianidae > Coturnix > Coturnix japonica. The sequence continues at coordinate 75,839,355 of NC_140664.1, forward strand.
GGAAAAGGAGTTTGACATTAATTAGCAAACAGAACCTGTCAAGCCAAATGAGCAAAGCAGTACTGACTGATTGAAAGTGTTGTTTTATAACAGCATCTGATTGGTAACCGCTGGGAAATAAGTTCAATCATCCCAGGCTATCTGTTACTTACTGTTGAGGCTCACCACAAAAACTCCACAAAGAAGCAATCTCCAGAAAGAGATGCTACCTTAGTGGTGGTCAGCCCTAAAATGGAATCTAGGAGAGGTGGAGTCAAGCTCCATCCCTTCTGGTAGCACAGCTGAATTACCTTCACCTGTGCTCCTGCAGCTGACTCGTTGCTTGCCTCAGATGGTTAATCAGAGGTTCAGATTGTGATCAACTGTTTCCCTTACAAAATCTGCTGTTTCATCTGTGCTGACCTTATTTTATGAAGATGAGGGAAAAAGAAAGCTAAATATTGAAACCCTTTCTCTCTTACCAAACCCTCAACCACAGATGAAATGCACTGATACTCAAGCAGCTTTATGGCCCAGAGATGCTGGAAGCACCAATCCACAAAAAGGCCAAAAGTCAGCACTGGAGAAGATGCTACTTGCAGTCTTTTCGAAGTAAGGCTTATTTTATTCCAAATGACTGATTCTGACTGATGTACATTTTGCAATTATTACGTAATAGAACTTCTGTTCATATAATAGCATGTAAAGAACTAAAGTAGCCTGTTTACAAAGCTAAAAAAAGAAACAATAAACTACTGCTACTACTAATGATAATAAAAATGACTTAGCACAGGTGATCTAAGCACACGTGTGAAACACACACATTAGTTACTGAGATGAAAAAACAGCTCGGTTTCACAGCTGGTAGAAATCAAACTCTAATCATTTAAATTAAACTACCCTCAGTTACCCTTGTTGAGAGCCGTTAGGGTTAATTCTTCATTTCTGATTTCAACTAGTGCTTGTTGTTGTTGTTTTGCTTTAGATGGTAAATGGTCAGGTTTTATTTTGCATGAATTTAATAATGATCAGAAATTCGGTGTTTATTTATTTTGGAAAGATTTTGTAACCACAGTAATTAACTTAAAAGAAATGCAAATTAAAAAGGTATTCTGGGATTTTACATGAATAATTCATTTGCTTTCTGACCTCCAAACAGCAAGTTATGAGCTTGTTTTCTTATTATGTATTATACGTGCCCTAGAAGCAAAAGATATTACGTGTTGACGTAACGATTTTCTGTGGACCTTGTCTAAAAGTTGTGCAAGATGTGAGAACGTAAATTCAGCCAAGGGTTGGTAAGATAATTCAGAATTTAACTTTAAGAACTTGGCATAGCAACAAAAATCTTACCTTCTGAAATATGCTACTAGAAGTGATACTTTTTAGCAGCTGTTGGTGAGGATTTCTTTTTAATCCTGCTATGTTACCCTGGAGTAACTGTTGGGCAATTTTTACCTATGATTTTAGTCTATCCCTATGTGTAACAACTTGGTGGATTTTGTACCCTGTTGCTTTAAATTTGTTGTGTCCTCAGCTCTGTCACTACTTAGCTGTAACATGGCAAAGATCCTTAGATGAAGAAGAAATTAATTATTCTAGGATATGATATTTCTCTAGTCATTAATTTCATACGTACCATTATAAATTCTCACGTCCTCTTGAGTAACACTAGCGTTTGCTCCCCAGACAACCATCTTGTGGATAAGAGCTGGATACTTCGCAGCTGCAATGAGTGCTGTAATGCCACCATCACTCCATCCCAGCAAAGAGAACTTCTTAAATTTCAGTGCCTTTTTGGTACAAGAAAGTTATATAAAGCTGATATTTTTCATAAGCATATATAAAGCATTCATCAAAAACTAGCAGTACAGATCTAGATGCAACACTGCATCATTGAATTAGATAGGGTAGCTTCCAGCTAGATTTTCCTGCTATAGTAAAGGTCATACACTTAGAAAAAATAAAAAAGAAACTCCACCCACTCTTCTACTTTTTCATGACTACTTAATAAAACAATCAGTGATTATATTAGACTCTTACTGCATTTAAGAAGCTGTCTTGAAATTAAGAAATGCTTAGTTAGAATGGATAGTGAAGACCTAGAGACCCAGGCTGCCCAGGGGGGTTGTTGATGCCCTGTCCTTGGAGGTGTTCAAGGCCAGCTTGGACAGAGCCCTGGGCAACCTGATCTAGTAAAGGTGTATGTTTGGTGGCCCTGCCAGGCAGGGGGGTTGGAACTACATGATCCTTGAGGTCTCTTCCAACCCGGGTCATTCTGTGATTCTGTGTTAGAGATTCACTTAGTCCTATGACAGTGAAGTCTTGGAGACCGATGGTACATAGAACATGTGGATTCTCTTCATATAAAGTTGGTAAAGACTACTGCAGTGTGGGATGGCATGTAACCAAAGATGAACTTGAGAAAAATAAAAGTTTAAAAATTGGAAAATGAAATCCAGTGATTTAATTTATTGATGCTAGCTGACCTATTTTAAAAACATCTGTAATGACCAAAAAATGCTTAAAGAGTGTTTGCTATAGGATTGTATCAAATTTAGGTGCCTAATCCACATTTTCTGAAGCATACGTGATGTTTTAAATATTAGCACCCCATGAATTTCAATTCAAAACATTAATATTGCAATGCCTTGTTCTTAAAAAGGAAGGCTCAGAACAAAAAAAATACGTCAACCAGGACATTAATTCATTCTGACTTATACATTCCTTTGCACTTAGAATCTGAAACTAGTTTTCTCATATTCCAAGATCTGTGGTAGAGGGTAACAGCAGTGACTGGAGAGAAGATTTTGTGTGATGTTCAGTGAGCAAAAGGTGAGGAAGATAAAGATGCTGGGAAGCAAAGGAATAGACCTCATTGCAGCCCTCCAGCATTTAAAAGGGGATCATAAACAGGAGGGTAATCAACTTTTCACAAGGGTAGATAGTGATAGGACAAGGGGGAATGGTTTTAAGCACAAGGAGAGAAAGCTTAGATTGGATGTCAGGGGGAAGTTCTTTATTATGAGAGTGCTGAGGTGGTTTAACAGGCTGCCTAGAGTGGTTGTGGATGCTCTGTCACTGAAGGTGTCCAAGGACAGGTTGGATGGGGCCCTGAGCAGCCTGGTCTAGTACTAGATCTGGAGGCTGGTGGCCTTGCGTGTAGCAGGGGGGTTGGAACTTGATGATCCTTGGGGTCCTCCCCAAGCCAAGCCATTCTATGAAAGAAATCTGCAATTTGTAGCGGAACAATATTCAATAGCAGTTTTGTATGTAGGAGCCTGAGTTTGAGAACTCCTTAGCAAAAAGGAATAATTGAAAGTTTTGAAAGGGTTTGTTTGTTTGTATTCTTTTTTATTTTTATTTTTAATTTATTTTTTTATTTTTTTTATTTTAGATGGCTTTAAAGAAGATATTGTACTTCTGAAGGAAAGGGAGAAAAAACAACACCAAGTCAGTTGAATGTGTTGTTTTGGCACTGAAGTGCTTTGTTGTTGGAATACCACTCCTTCTTTCTTCGGAGAAAAGAAAGCAGAAGCAGGAAAAGAGACACAAAAGAACTACAGAGAAAGGAAAAAAGTAGTTATAATCTGAAAGCTTGTTCCTGCTTGTAAACATGATGCTCAAGCAAGGCACACCCTTGCAGTCAAACTGATACTTGGTTTTCTTCCATTGCTACCGGACTTATCTGGTTTTGGCAGCTTCCTTGATTCTAGGCTCACTGTAGTCCGGCTCAATCCCAGATTTCATCTGTCTAAACCCTAATTAGCAAACAGAAAAGAAATAAGATAGGGGATAGAGAAGGACACGTAAGGTAAGATCTGACAACAAGGAGCCTTGAATTTTAGCAGCTAGTCACATGTTGGCCCTGGTCTGCTGAAAAAAATTAGTTACAAATGAGCAACTCCCAGTATTGTTCTGCCAAAGAGTCGCTGGTGTCTTGGCAAGTTTTAGGAGTTGGCAGCAGTGCTCATAAAGCTTTAGTTTTTGTTGTTGCTGCTGTTCTCCTAGTGCCAGTAGCAAATTATGCATCTCAAAGTTGCCTGATGGGTGGTATAGATGATTAAAATCTTTGTTCTAGGAAATCTGCCAGTGCTTTAACTGAGATCTACTTGCCTCCAGTTATGTATTTCTCTCACTAGCTAGCCATTATTTTGTTGCATTTTGGGGGGTTTTCTCAGGATGCCTTTTCAGCAGGGGGAATTTATTTTATCCTTTGTGGCTTTCCAAACAAAACCAATGCAATCTAACAGATGTCTTGAAAATGGTTTGTGTATTTGTTTGCTTTAGTTCTGAACTTACAGTGTGGGCCACTAACTTACATCGGCAGTTACCTGGGAGCTGGTTTCATCTCCTCAAGTTCTGTGGGTGATTTTGTGCTATCTTTACCCAACAAATGAACAACGTTTATTTTGAAATCACCTTCTCCATCAAGGTCTATGATGTGAAATGCAATCAAAAGATCATGCATGCTGTGACAAAAAATAATTAACAACATTAAGTTGCAATGTAATATCACTCTATACTATATTATTTCTTTGGACCACAGGAAGTACACCAACAGGCTGCAAAAACTGGGAGAAGCCCAAACCCACCTTTTTACTTCAACAGTACATTTTCAGACTCTTAAATATCACACTGTCTGTTTCCATAATAATAATTATTAATGTTTTGAGCCTTCATTGTGGTTTTCATTAGAGACTGGGATGGAGTATAGCAGGATGGACCTAAATACATTAGACTCCATCAATTTCAATTATATCTCAATTCCTTTGCAGAACACGTTCAGTGATATATAGCACTGTCATCTGCATCAAGATGATAAATACTCTTCTGAATTTATACTTCTGTTGTTTCACCGAAACCCTGCAGCAGTCACAGCTCCAGGAGAGGCAGCAGAATCTGAAAGAGCCCAGAATATTCTGAAGGTTCACCCATACAAATGGGTTTTGTCTGTCTGCAGGCTGTCTGCATGCAAACCACGCACCATTAGACAGCCCTCTGCAGGAGCTCTGACTTTGTTTTGTGCTGGAAATCCTAGTTGGAGTGATTACGTGGGAGCTGTGCTGTCCTTCACATGTTGTGCTAAAATAGAATCAAGTTACCTGCCCTTGGGAAGACTTTAACAAATAGTTGCATGATTACATGGTTTTTAAGGACTGCTCTGTTTTCTATTTTGCAGCTCTTAGTTTTTTAACAGAGGCAGGGAAAGGGAGTTACAACCATTTAGACTGAAAGTTTGTCACCTAACCACGGTAGCAGCTTTATTTTCTTTGTGTAGCAGAAGAAATTGGTGATTTACTGTGCAGAGAGATTGCTTATATGGTTAGAGGGCACAACTGTATTTTAATCCTGATTCTGCTGTCAGACTTATTTTGTTTCACCACACAGAATACTCGAGGGAGGTTGCCTTTCCAGTTTCATATGGTTCTTTCTGTAAGGTTACTGCTTGTTACAGAAATACAGTTGGATCCACTGACTGAATCTTGTCTCATATTTTTGGAATTTTCATGCTCTGCCAACTTTCTTAACATGGCCAAAGAAACTGTATAGCTTAACATAACAAGGCCAAATCATTAGTTAGAACTAAACCAGAAAACAGTGTTTGCACGTAGAGGAAGGAATAAAAGCACAGCTTAGGAACATAAATTTGAAATATTAAAAAAATCCATAAGATGGAGAAATAACAACAGCTTTGAATCATAGTCTTCATAATCGCAATAGCAGTGTTGGTTAAGACCTGGTATGATTACAGGAATCCTTTGATTTCCCACAAAAATAATTTCAGTTATAGGCTGTTAAATGCAAAGCGCTAAGTCAGTTTTCACTATCAGGTGTCTGTTGAACTGGATTGCTTGAGGTAAAATGTCAAGTTTCTATTAGCTAGAAAAATTTCTAAGAACCTTTCACTACTGTAATCTCTTCTAGTTAAATCACTCTGCTTAACCTTTGTTTTTCATACATAGTTTATCAAAACTCATGTGGTTCTCATCTGTAAATCTCATAGGGCAGGGCTTTGGAGTAAGAACATATTGCTTTGTAATTCCCTAAGCTGAACTTCTCTGTATATTGCAGAAGAAACCATTTTCCAGGATAGTGTATATCAGCCCAGTTTTAAGCCTTCATTTGTATGTTTTGCTTAACTCGTCATCTGTTGGAAATACTATATTACACAGAATCACAGAACTGTAGGGGTTGGAAGGGATCTCTAGAGATCATCGAGTCCAACACCACATTCCCTACACCACATCACACAGGTAGGTGTCCAGATGGGTCTTGAATATCTCCAGAGAAGGAGACTCCACCACCTCCCTGGGCAGCCTGTTCCATGGTTTTGATTGGGATAGACTTAATTTTCTTCATAGAGGCTTGTATGATGCTGTGGTTTGGATTTTTACTGAAAATAACAGTGATAATACACCAGTGACTTTAGTTATTGCAGAGCAGTGCTTATACAGGCAAGGATTTCTCTGCTTCTCATACCAATCTGCGGTGAGGAAGCTGAGGGTGTGAGAGAAGCTGGGAGGGGACACAGCCATATGTGAGACAATGCTTGGCAATACAAGCTAGGAGAAAAGAAGGAGGAAGAGATGGATGTTGAGAATGAAGGTGTTTGCCTTCTCAGGTAAATGTGTGATGAGCTGTGCTTTCCTGTGGCTGAACATCTGCCTGCCAATGTGAACTACTGAAATAGATTCCTTATTTTGCCTTGTTTGAATGCATAGCTTTCACTTTACCTAGTAAGCTGCCTATCTCAACCCATGATTTTCACCTTTCTGCTGCTTTCTCCCATCCTACGAGAGCAGAATGAGCAATCAGTTGTGTGCTGCTGAGCTGCCTGCTGGGGTTAAACCAAAACACATACTTAGAAGAACTCTTCCACATGCAAAATTTAAGGTTTTATATAAATAAAAATATAAATAAAATCACAGAATCACAGAATGACCCGGGCTGGAAGGGACCTCAAGGATCATGTAGTTCCAACCCCCCTGCCTGGCAGGGCCACCAAACATACACCTTTACTAGATCACGTTGCCCAGGGCCCTGTCCAAGGACAAGGCATCCACAACCTCCCTGGGCAGCCTGTTCCAGGGCCTAACCACTGTCCTAGTGAAGAACTTCCCCCTAACATCCAGCCTAAATCTTCCCTCTTTCAACTTAAAACCATTTCCCCGTGTCCTGCTATTGTCAGCCCTTTCGAAGAGTCTGAGAATACATTTACCTGCATAAGATCCACAGCATCTTTTGCATCTCTCTCAAAGAAATCTGGAGGGAAGTCTCGAGAGGGAGGGATGGACTTTCCATATCCTCGTGGATCCCAAGCAACAATAGTGAATAGCTGCTTATTCATGGATTTAAGCTGTGGTCCAAAATCCGTTTGACCACTCCCTGGAAAACCATCATTCTTCAATTAAAGAAACCACCATAATAACAAGACTATGGGTGTTTGAAGCTGGACTTTAAATACATTGTTTGAGGAGACAGTAGTGACACAAAAGTACAGAATTCTAACTTTTTATTATTCTAAGATGTTTGTTGCCAATTCTTTTCCTCCTGACACAGTACAGTTTCTTGCATTGATAGCCTTGACTTTCAAATGATTAAATACACTGAGTCTAGAAAAATACTGTTGCACTAAGCTATCTGTGAACACCAGGAAATGTATGAGTGACTATGAGAGTCAAGCAATTGAGAACCAATATCATTATATATAAAAGTCACCCAGCGAGATATCTGAAATCTTTAAAAGCAGTTAACTGGTTGCTATACCTCTACATTTTCCTATCTTTTGTATGTGTAACAATTCACCTCTTAATGAAAATGTTCTATAATCAGGTGCTGGACACGTTACAAAACAGTTTGTGCATCGTAGCAAAAGAGCAGATGGTTAAAGAGGTGGTTGCTGTACAAAGGAAAAACAAAATCTCCAGACCTAGCATTCCGGGAAGCAGAAGAACAGCATGGTTTCCTTCTCCTGTTTGCTGATAATGCAGGTTGACTCCATTCACTTGGATTTTGGCAGATGGTATCGAAGTACTAGGGATGCAGCAAGGAAAAGAAAAACATTCAGACAGGTAATTCTCATCACTACAAGGTCATTCAAGGAATACAGAATAATTACTTATTAATACCACAGAGGAGAAATCTCCTTATGTCATGTAATAACTTTTGAAGTAGCTACGGTTGACCTTATTGCTTCTAAACTGCATTTCTGTGTCTGTGAAACACATCACAATCTCTTGTTATGGTGGATATATTGTTCTGTAATAGTGGCATATATAGAAGGTAACCAACGTGTAGACAAGGGATGTATAGAACGATTTTGAGATTCAGATAGTGTTAGACTTTTCCCACAGCTCTACCTTTCTCCTGATTAATTATTAACACTGGGGGCTCAGGAATTTTGCTGAGCTTGTGACATACAACCCTTGGATCGTGTCTCAGTGTAAAGTCCATTGAAATCCCAGTATTTCACACATAGTGTGTTTTTAACACTTTTTGGACTTTTTTTTGGTTCTTTAGCATGCTGAGAAACAGTACTGGAACCGGGTATTGCTAAAATAGATGTAGTCTTCTCCACACAAAACTTCTGCATCTGAACTTAGCTCAGTATTGCTGCCACCACCACGACTTCATTTCTGCTAAATGAAGCTAAAACACCCCATTTTTCATTGCTTGGCATAATCATACCCGCAAAAAAACCCACTTAAAACAGCGAACCAACAAACAAACAAACACTGACAACCCGCAACGTAAGGCAGCTAGCAGCGTTAAGGCTTATAGCACCTGCCTGCATACACCACATCGGCACAAGGCAAAGCACACAACGAGCCTCTGGGGACTGTGCTTTTCATTACCCGTAGGAGGCGGCCGGTCCCCGGCTTGTGAACATCGAAGTGCGAGGTTGCAACACCAGCAGAGCCGTGACCGAGCTCCGCCATGCCATGGTGCCTCCTCCCCCTTCCCTGTGAGGGGCGGGGCGACATCAACCCTGAGGTAACGCGGCCGCTCAGTGACTCTCTGCGCATGCGAAGAACCGCCATAACCCGACAGGCTGGAGAGCTGGGCTCGGGTGAACCTAATGAGGTTCAACACGGCAAAGTGCAAGGTTTTGCACTTGGGCTGGAAGAACCACAGGCACCTGTACAGGCTGGGAGGAGTTGTCCTTGAGAGCAGCTCGGCAGAGAAAGACCTAGGGGTCCTGATAGATGAGAAACTTAACATGAGCCAGCAGTGCGCTCTGGCAGCCTGGAAAGCAAATGGGATCCTGGGCTCCATCAGGAGAGGGGTGGTCAGCAGGGATAGGGAGGTGATCGTCCCTCTCTACTCGGCTCTTGTGAGGCCCCATCTGGAGTACTGTGTCCAGGTGTGGAGCCCTCAGTACAAAAAAGACATGGAGATTTTGGAAAGGGTCCAGAGGAGGGTCACAAAGATGATCAGGGGGCTGGAGCACCTCCCCTATGAGGACAGGCTGAGGGAGTTGGGTTTGTTCAGCCTGGAGAAGAGAAGGTTGCGGGGTGACCTCATTGCAGCCTTTCAATACCTGAAGGGAACTTACACCCAGGAGGGGAGTAAACTCTTCGAAAGGGCTGACAATAGCAGGACACGGGGAAATGGTTTTAAGTTGAAAGAGGGAAGATTTAGGTTGGATGTTAGGGGGAAGTTCTTCACTAGGAGAGTGGTTAGGCCCTGGAACAGGCTGCCCAGGGAGGTTGTGGATGCCCCGTCCTTGGAGGTGTTCAAGACCAGGTTGGACGGGGCCCTGGGCAACCTGATCTAGTAAATGTGTATGTTTGGTGGCCCTGCCAGGCAGGGGGGTTGGAACTACATGATCCTTGAGGTCCCTTCCAACCCAGGTCATTCTGTGATTCTGTGATTCTGAGGTGGTTGAGTTGCCACCCCTGAATGTGTTTAAAATCTGTTTGGATGTGGTGCTCAGGGATGTGATTTAGCAGAGGGTTGTTAGCGTTAAGGTAGCGTGGTTAAGTTGTGGTCAGACTCGATGATCTTTAAGGTCTTTTCCAACCTGAATAATTCTATATTACTATATACGTATCCTCCAACCCACTGGGAGCTCAGTGGCTGTCCTGAGTGAAAAGTTGTCAGCCTTGCTCCAGTGCAGTTTGTTTGTATATAACCGACAATGCTTAGAGGTGAATGCCAGTCATAGCAAATGCCAGTGCGTAAAGAGATTAACTCAGCTGTGTGAGCATGCTGGTTTCGTTTATCCCCTCAGCAGATCAAACCATTTAAGATTAAGGTCTTTAGTGTAGCTAATTACGAGTAATCCACCCTCAAGACAAGCTGCCTTCACTCTTGCCCAATGGCATACACGGGACCCTGCAGTTTCCTTCCACTTTCAGAGGCCCGTTTTTGCTGTGTGTGTCACTGTTCTCACTTCCTTCTGGTGAAAGGTGGTGACAGCTGACTGTTGTGACACCACACACGCACACAAAGACATAGCTTGCTGTTTCACTACACAAACTGGTTTGTTTCTTTGGAACTCTCACATCAAAAGGGTTCCTATCTCACCTTTCACTGAGGGAGATGTCTCAGACTTTCTATATCTGATTTCATTCATGTGCAAATGCCTTTCAGCGACTAGTCTTACACATCCTCCTCCTACTATGGCTGAAGTAACTTGTCAGAACCTGTGGTGAAGAAGTGAGGGGTAAGGTAGAAAGCATTGAGTACAATGTAAGAGGAGAAAAGGGGTGGTTAGAAAGGTAAAGGCCCAACCTCCCACCAGATAAGAGAAGAGGGAGACGAGGAGGTTTATGTATCACTTAGGAATTAAGGTTTGTGTAGTTCTGGATCTGTTCACCACACTGTCATTGTGGTGAAAAGCAGGTGGGTGTGCTGCACTGTCTTTAATCACAGATCTGGGCCAAGTGAGTAATGAAAGCAACCATTCCTTTCCCATATGCTTGGGCTGTGCAACTCCTCTCTTAGGTTTTTGTGCCTTCTTTGGCCTAAAGAGAGAAAAGCAGAAACAGTTCTGGCAAAAACTTTTATTTTATTATTTTTTTTCCCCATGTATGTGGAAAAAATGACTTATTCCACAAAATATAACAAATGAGAGAGTGGAGAGAGATGCCATCTGGGTCCACAGAGCAGTGGCCCCAGCTGTGGAAGCAAGGCCAAAGCTGGATGCTGATGGAAGATAATCTGGGACCAAAATGAGTGGGAAGTTGTAGGGCAGAGCCCTTCCTTGCCCTACAAACTGCATTATTATATTATAGAACTGCTGAGTTCCTGGCTCCCTGTCACACAGAATCATAGAATCATTTGCTCAGGTTGGAAAATACCTTAAAGATCATGAAGTCCAACTGCAACCTACCCATAACACCCTAACAACTCTCTGCTAAATCATGGCCCTAAGCACCACATCCAAATAGATTTTACACACATCCAGGGATGATGACTCAACCACAGGGGGAAGCTGGCTCTGCACTTGATCAGGGCAATGATCATAGAATCATAGAATGGCCTGGGTTGAAAAGGACCGTAATGTTCATCTAGTTTCTATCCCCCTGCTTTGTGCAGGGTCACCAACCACCAGACCAGGCTGCCCAGAGCCACATCCAGCCTGGCCTTGAATGCCTCCAGGGATGGGGCAGCCACAACCTCTCTGGGCAACCTGTTCCCGTGCATCACCACCCTCTGAGTGAAAAAATTCCTCCCAAAATCCAACCTAAACCTCTCCTGTCTCAGTTTAAAACCATTCCCCCTTGTTCTATCACTATCCACCCATGTAAACAGCCGTTCCCCCTCCTAGTACTGGAAGGCCACAGCGAGGAAGAAGAGTAACATTCAGAAGATGGCTTTTGGTTTGCTTGTGGAAGAGGCTGTATGAATCTCTTTGCATTTATAAGAGGTGAACTTGGTGACCCAGATATTTCTTCTAGTCCTCCACTTAGCTCTTGTGACTTGAGATATGTGTGGGACGCACAGGAACTGCAAGCCACGGTTCAAAACCTAAGCAGTATTACTGACTCATTAAGGTGATTAGAGTGGATTTTTGTCTCAAACAACTCTCATCAGGAATCTCTGAGTTCTGTAAGCTTTAGTGCTTGTTATCCGATTGCATCTTAGTTCTGGTGCAAGTTAGCATCAGTACCAAAGAAATAAGGAAACTGTGCTATAGAGAAAGGAAGTGACCTACTTACAGTTATAAAGGAGTTGGAGAGCGGAGGGAAAGCCAGCATAAGTCAGGAGTTCTCTGACTCTTTCATTTTTAGGACAGCTTCCTCCAGCACAAAGGCAGCCTATGGACTTTATGCTAGACCCTGTGCTGATCATATCTTAGCGTGTGGGTATCATGCCTTTTGACTTGCCTGGGCCACACTGAGTGCAGAGGAATTGTCTTGGGACACATACAGAATATATAGTATGGTTAATGCGTACAAGTAACAAAACATTATATATATTTACTGTTATTAAAATTCAAAAATCAGCAACAAAAACATAAGACAAGTGGGATACAAGTCCCTCTTTTTTATCTACCATTGCCAGGGCACCATCAGAAGCTACACCAGATATATATAATGCCATGACAAACAAGTACTGATCTGTCCAGTTTTAGTTGAATGCTCTTCCTTCTTGTTCTTGTTACTGACCAGTGGATACACATCTGGTGCTGGGCCAAACTGAACCACTTGGCAGGGGAACCTGTATGTCAGGGCTTCAAGTGGTGGTTGATTGAGCACCTGCTGATGGAGTGTGGTTGCCCATGTGACCAGAGAGGGTGGACTGAAGGTGGAGCCACCCTGAGCTCATATAAAGGCCAGCCACTGAAGGGAGAGCTTCTCTTGGACCTAAGCTGTTTCTTTGTGAAGCAGTGCTGTATAGCCAGAGATCTCTTGCACCGAGTAGGTAAGTTCAGTTCTTTCTGTCCATGACTTTTGGCCTACCTGTGAATGCTTTGATATTGCTAAGAACCTGTCAGAAGCAATTTTGCTTCTTTGTGAGCAGAACAGATACCTAGAGGGTTTTAGAAGCTAGCGAAGAAAGCCCTTTATAGTAGTAGGAGCTGTTAGTTGTCCCTGCTTTCACTGGATGATCTTTCCTACTTTGTTTGCCTTTAGATCCCTCTGGCCATGTACAAGGCTGGGCATATTTCAGAAACTTGAAGGTTCTTGCTATTTTTCATGTGGCTCTAAGGCTGAACTAAGGCCTTTGTTGTAGTGTAATGAAGAAAAAAAGAAAATTAATGCAGTTAAAAACAGAGTTTATTTAATGCCACGTAATCAGTCGGGGCCAAATTCAAGAGTATTGCCTCTGTTTGGATAAGTGGCCACAGGAAGAGGGAACGAAGTGTTGTCAGCCCACTTCAAGTCCGGGTATCAAACATTTGCAACAGTGTCTTCTCTGAGTTTTTCATTCTGTACCACTAATTGGTATTATTAAACAGCTATTTTAGAAGCAGTAAAAGTCGGGGGAGGTGCTTAGCTGTTTTGTGCGCTGTTAATGGACATATAGTAACAAAATTTACCAATGAAATTGCTGTAGATACATTGTATTCCTCTGGGTATTTAAGAATTTCACCATATCAGCTTCTTTGTAACAATCACTGAGGCTGAGGGAGTTGGGTTTGTTCAGCCTGGAGAAGAGAAGGCTGCGGAGTGACCTCATTGCAGCCTTTCAATACCTGAAGGGAACCTACACCCAGGAGGGGAGTAAACTCTTCAAAAGGGCTGACAATAGCAGGACACGGGGAAATGGTTTTAAGTTGAAAGAAGGAAGATTTAGGTTGGATGTTAAGGGGAAGTTCTTCACTAGGAGAGTGGTTAGGCCCTGGAACAGGCTGCCCAGGGAGGTTGTGGATGCCCCGTCCTTGGAGGTGTTCAAGGCCAGGTTGGACGGGGCCCTGGGCAACCTGATCTAGTAAAGGTGTATGTTTGGTGGCCCTGCCAGGCAGGGGGGTTGGAACTACATGATCCTTGAGGTCCCTTCCAACCCGGGTCATTCTGTGATTCTGTGAATCACTGTAGCTACAGGATGGAGGCTGCACTTCATTGACCACATGCTAGTAGACAGTTCTTTCTTTGTCTCCACTAGGAGCTCCTAGACTTGCTGCCTAGAGTGAAAAAGAAAGCAAATATAAATAATAGCAAGGAACATAATCTTGAATTAGTCCTTCTGCCATAGCTCAAAAAGTCCTTGAATTTCAGTCTGAGGATGGTGCTAACTCTCTTCCTTGGGCCTTCACCCATTTAACCTTGCACAGAGACCTATAGCTTTATTTTTTACTATCTACGTCTAAAGAGAGATGTCCAGTAGTAGTTTAAAGACATCAAGAAGATTTACAAATTCCCTAGGTAGTCTATTCCAGTAGTTAATTAACCAGTTAATTAAATATGTATTAATTCTAATTTCAGTGTGCCTGGCTGCAGCTTCCAGCCACTGGGTGCTATTATGTGGCTTTTCACAATACCGAAGAATTTATAATGCTTTGTACTCTGCCCAGGAATCTGTGATTGACTTCTGTAAACAGTACATTAAAAGATTTTCTTGTAGCTCCCACTTCTTTTCTATACCATCCACAAAGCAAACTGAATGCTGAGCGCTAGTGTTAGGATTGGACTTGCCAGTATTAAAGCTTAAATGAACATCTGTCTCCCACATCCCAGTTCAAAGATCTTTGCCTACTCTATGCCTGTTGTACTGAGTTGTTTTACATCTTTTGTTGTCACAGTTACTTCAGAATGTAAGGTCTCGGCTTGCTTTCATTAATAAAGTGTGATTCCAGTTTGATTTTACCTTTACTAAAATAGTGGCTGCTGTATCCTACAGAACTCTTCCAATGCTTCCCAGTACGTCTTATATGTGGTGAGACAGTCCTTGCTTACATGATTCCTAAGAATGATTTAATATTTTCAAGGTTAAATGAATTTGTTATCCTGGCAGCAAGCTACTCTTTGCCAGCTCACCTCAGCACCCAAAGTGCATTTTAATTAACTGCATAATTTAATGCAGCCTAGGAGTTTTAGTAACTAGTAATACTCTTAGTCATATAGTAAGCAGAATGGGTCTTCTGTCCTGTAATAATAAAGCACTTTCCCCTTCCCAAAGCTCTCAGGTTTCCCAAGTCTTTATTTTGGATTGCATAATGATTGTTTTTTCCATATTATAAACCAGAGATCACTTGTGTAAAGTCTTCTCTACCAAGCAACGTTAAATCTAATGCAATGTTAACCTGTGAAAGAAGATTACTTTATCCATTACACACTTCTTCAACAACATCAAAAATCATTCTTGCTTTTATTCACACTTCTATTCAGGATAGTTCAAGATATACAATGAACATTATAAAAAGATTAAAAAATAATAGCACGTTAACTTAGAGCGGTCTGAGATAGTAGTAGCTTTGTAAGTACTGGAGAAATTTAAGGGTTGATTTTGCTTCAAAACAGTGAGCCAGTCTTTCATGTTTGTACTGATCCATTGGTATTGCTGAAATGACATACCTTCTGTTCAGAACCAAAGTTTGGTTCATCATGTTTAAACAGACTAGGAACTTAGTATAACTTATCTTCCTTGAATCAATATTATTAATGCCTTTGTCTAATGTTTCAGCCTGGAGAAGAGGAGGCCCAGGGGAGACCTTATAGCTCTCTATAACTTCCTGAAGGGAGGTTGTAGTGAGCTGGGGGTCGGCCTTTTCTCTCATGTAGGCAGTGATAGAACTAGAGGGAATGGTTCCAAGCTGTGCCAGGGCAGATTCAGGCTGGACATTAGGAAGTATTACTTCTCAGAAAGGGTAGTCAGGCATTGGAATGCACTGCCCAGGGAGGTGGTAGACCACCTGACCATGGGAGTGTTCAAGAAATGTTTGGATGTTGTGTTGATGAATATGATTTAGTCGGGAAGTATTGGTAATGGTTGGACTAGATGATCTTCTAGGTCTTTTCCAACCTTGATAATTCTGCGATTCTGTTTGGAAAAATCTTTGTTTTTAATTTTCCCTCCCAGAAGGAAAATATCAAATTTTAGCATCTGGAAGACCTCATTATCTTGACACAAGTTTTTCTGAGTTGCTGGAGGTATTCACTGAAAACTGCTTGGCAGAAAAATCCATTCCAAAGAGGAAAAGTGTGCAAAAAGCTCCAGAAAGTCTGTTCAGAATGATTTGTTATTAGAAAGTCTTCAGGTAAAAATATCCCGTGTTCCTCCCTCTCCAGCATCAGTCAATTTACTCCTCATTCATTTGCATCAAGGCATCAAGGAGATCTAGTCTTTGGCAGCCAAAGAGGGCTCTGGCAATTTTTCCAACTGTTGTACCTTTGGAGCCTTCTCTCATTTCCCACTTACTCAGCATTTGGTAAACTTTTTCTTTTAGTCCGTATCGTTCATAGTCGTGATCAATTTCATCAATTTCAGAGTTGCTGAAGCCTAATTTACGGGCACAGTGCATCCACTGTTTAGCCAACTTTTCTCTCACCAGATCCATCTGTTTCTCAGTCAAGACAGTATTATTGTCTGAAGAAGAAGGAAAAAAAAGTATAAGTAAATAACATTATTTAACATTCCTTCTGCTCCCCACTCTATGTCTGTATGGGAAATCACCGCTTGAACCTCTGATTAATTAGCTGAGGCAAGTATTGGGTCAGCTGTGGGAGCACAGGTGAGAGTAATGTAGCTGTGCTCCCAGAAGGGCTGGACTTCGACTCCACCTCCTCTGAGACCTCATTTAAGGGCTGACCACCACTGAGGCAGCATCTCTTGGAGATTGCTCCCCAGTGGAGACTGCCTCAGCTTTCTGGTCAAGGCATTGACACTGGTGAGTTTTCTTTACTAATAACCTTTGACTATTTACCACCATCTTGGTCAACATCTTTATATTAGCCACCCTTACATATGTCAATTGTCCTTTCCAAAGTATTTGCAATATCCTGAGGTAGAACTTTAGTGACAGGATCAAAAGTGGAGGTGATATTACCTAATGAATACCACAAAAGAAGCTCACAGTCGGAACATGTGTTCACAAGTCGGTTGGGAGACTTGCTTTTTTTCCCCGAGTCTACTTAAGTTTGTTACTGAAACACTTGCCAAATTCACAAGCTCTTTCCTAAAGTCCTTGTGTAGCTGACTGATGTTTATATGTGATCTCTTTTATATTCTAGGACTCTGTTACTCTGTTTACTTAGGAATAAAAGAGTAGTTAATCCAATATTGACTTAAAGAAATTTTAAAAAAAATCTTCCAAATTCTACCCTAATAGAATACTTAGGTGAGAACCATCAATCCCAGCCTCACTTCTATCAGTTTTAGCATTGCTATTCCTCTACATGTGTATTTGGATCTGGTGTTTCATGAAGCCAAAAAAGAAATAAGATACACAGTATTACAGAACAGCACTGGCACAGGTCTTTAAATCACAGTCTTGTGCGGGTTGGAAGGGACCTTAGAGATCATCGAGTCCAACCCCTGGGATTTGAGCCTCCTGTGTAGCAGAGCGGCACTTCTACCACTTGCGCCACAGGGGGATTTGAACCCAGGCCTCAGGTGTTGCAGCGCGGCATTCCTACCACTGCGCCACTGGAGTACTGTGCTACTGTGTAGAAAAGGAGTCACAGAGCAGCTAAGTTGTACTGTTCTCACTGAGGATAATACACTGAAGCCAGGGAGATGTATCTTACCAAATATACCCGTTGATTCATAGTATGAGTAAGATGCTTCTGTAGCAACAGGAGAAGTGCTGGTGTGTTGTTTCTGCTCTTCAATCTTCATGTGATTGTGGGATCCAATTTGAATTCTAGAGCTGTTAGTTATGTTGTACATGACTGAATCTTCTGTGTAAGGAAATTAATAGAGTTTCATAAATATCTGCATGCAAATAAAAAATTGAAGCAGTGCTGTATGAAGGGTGAGGATGAAGGTTTTGATAATCAAGGGAGTGATTAAATTCTTGTATTTAACATAGAAATAGTAGAATTGTTTGAGTTGGAAGAGACCCTTAAAAGTCATCTAGTCAGACTCCCCTGCAGTGCACAGGCAATCAGGAATGTATTTTAATGTAGTGTGACACAGCTGTGCTCTACTGAAAGTCAGTGTTACT
The DNA here is from genome assembly GCF_054131305.1 of Coturnix japonica. Classification (NCBI taxonomy): domain Eukaryota; kingdom Metazoa; phylum Chordata; class Aves; order Galliformes; family Phasianidae; genus Coturnix; species Coturnix japonica. Next base: position 75,857,395 of record NC_140664.1, read on the forward strand.
CTATCCCATACCAAAATGCCCTAGACAAAGGACAGGACAAAACTCGAGGGGTTTAAGGTAGCTGAACTTTAAAGACCTGTGCTCCAAGGTAGGCTGATTAGAATGATCCTTTTGATTTACATTAAAGATGATGACATCCTTGATCAAGCAAATATAAATATGTATATACAGGTAATTGTAGAGACAGAAATTAGTTTTGCTTAGTTATATAACTTCTGCTATATTTAAAGCTCTTGGATGAGTTGTTTCAAGATCACAGAATTGTAGGTGTTGGAAGGGACCTCTAGAGAACATCGAGTCCAACCCCCCTGCCAAAGCAGGCTCCCCAAACCACGTCACACAGGTAGGCGTCCAGGTGGGTCTTGAATATGTCCAGAGAAGGAGACTCCACCACCCCCCTGGGCAGCCTGATGATGAAGATGCTGAAGCTTTTTTCTGCACTGATCGTAATGCAATGCATAAACTGTTGGCTACCAAGACAAACAAAGGCTACAGCATTTACCTCTGGTTATTGGAGTTGCAGGAGGATAATATGTGAAAGTTCCCCTTGTGAAAGAGGCGGAAACCTTGATACCTAAAGAGAGAGGAAATGCCAGAAGTGTTATGGAAATTAAAAAAAACAAATCTACAAGTACTGCTGTTATTTGTACAGTGTGCATAGCGCTCTTAAATACAAAAAGACAGCAAGTTTTTTAACAAACAGGACTTTATCTCCTTAAATAACTCTGAAGCAGTTACCCTTATTGTGGTTTTGCTTATGGACTGATAGCCTTCGTGATCCTTGGATCCCAGTGAGAACAACAGGATTCCACATGGGTGTATGAACACCTGCCTGGCAGAAAGCAGCACAGGATCACAGCGTAGACACAGATATTACTGCCTCCAAGCCAAGAAGGCTGCCGAGCACACTGCTATTTACTGCTGAGACTGCTCATGGTTTGTTAGCATGTTAGTTGTGACCAGCTGTAGCTGGGGATGCCACCGTATCTTCTGTTGGTAGCAATAATGTCCTGCAGAGATGTAACTTCCTGTCTGATGTAGTAATGGATTTGGATGCGCTCAGATGAGCTCTCACAGTTTGTGACTGGGCAGTAAGAGTGACTGGGTTATGGTCACCAAATAAGACAATAGAAGAACTGCAGTGCAGGTCTTCTGCATCTGCCTGATGCCTGCTATGATATTGTATGTTGCCTCCCTACAATAACTGCTTCCACTCGTTACTGACACTCACTGTTCTCTTCGTTTTCTCCATACCTTTCTATTCCACAGTTCACTAGCAAACTGTAAGGGCATCTCTGTGTTAGCACTGAGCAGTGTTCTCTGGAGAAACCAGTTAAGAGCTTTAGTTCCTTGTTAGCTCCCTGAACTCTTAACTTGCTGCAAATCAAGCTTAAATATCTCTTTTCTGAAATGCTACACGCACACACATGAGAAAAGTTCCATTTTTGCGCACACAGCCTGTGGTGTGAATGTTACATTATGTGAGTCAAAAATACTCCTTAGTTTTCCAAGTGTGATTAGTAAGAGCTCTTGGTTTTGTTAGCTGCTGCAGTATTATCCACTGTCTGCTATTATTAAGGCTGCTTTGTCTTTAGAGGAAAAAACACATTTTCAGAAACACAGGAGTTAAGAGGAGGAAGAATCTCACCTGTATCCACATCTGCATTCTTTTGTTGCTGGTTTATGCTGTTCTGTGCCCCCAGGTTTGGGCGAGATTCCGGCACAGGAGTTTTGCTTAGGCTAAAGGCACTTGTTGAACATGGATCATAGCGATCTTCAGTGTTTCCTGTTAGGAGACTGTTAACGTTTGGCCCATAAAAATTTTCTAAATTTCCCTGAGTTGGTATTGCAGCTTGTTTCGGCCAAAACCAAGGGTTAGTGTTTGATCCTATATTTTCAGCTTTGTAATACAGTTCACCCCACTGAGGAACAGAAGGCAGCTTTGCAAATGGATCATTGGAAACTTTAGGTCTCGTTTCTCTCTCTCTCATTTCAGGGCTGTACGGTGGAGCTACTGATTTATCCATCCGGCTGCCATATGCGTGGTAGTCGTATTCACGTTCAAGTTTTCTTTCAAGATTGTCAGGGGATGTAAACGAAGTCTCACAGCTCTCAACAGGCTGGTTCTCAGGGTAGGCAGCAAACAAGGCTTCATTAATCTGACCCTGAGAGCTGTGTAGAGAATTAGGTTGATCTGAAAGGGAGAAAAATGAAGTATTTGAAATAGATTCTATTGCAAGTATATAACCAGTGGTGACATTAGATTCTATTAATTTATTTTTAATACTATGGTAAATTATAAAAGATGAAACTGTAGCATCACTTCCAGCATAAACTGTTTTATGTAATACTTCCCTTTCTGGGAAGTGTCACTGAATTATGCCTAGGAAAGCAGTGTCTGAATTCACTGTGTATTCTGCATATATCGACACCAGGTTCTTAGTCACTGAAACAACAGGTTCCCAGCAGCACTCATAGGGTCTAATTTACTACCAAGTCTTGACTTCATTAACTGGTATTTAACCAGTGTAAGACCAGAGTATAACCAGATGGAAGATAGAACTCACTGTAATTGGCGTTACTTAATGCAACACAAATAATTTGTCACTGAAGTCATATCTGCAAAAGATTATGTAGAAATCCTATCTGGAGATGTCACAAAAAAAAAAAAAAGCACAAAAGCATCTGTAATCTGTAGTCTTACATTATTATTTTTGCTAGGGAAATGTACCTACGCTACTTTAAAAGTACAGCAATTGGCCTGCCTTACTAGGTCCAATAGTTCTACTTCTGTTATGGCAAACGTAGCTTTGGTGAAGGTTTATCGGTTGCCTGTTATAGTTCCAAGTTACTTGCTTAATAAAATCTTTACAGTGGTGTGGGCAAAGTTAGTAGGATTTGACTTCTACTGGATTTTAGAAGTACTGAATGATTGAGTCTCTCCATAGCTACAAAAGGGGCAACTTTATCTTTAGCAGAGTACATGCCAGGATGATGTGCTAGTTATGCAACTTGGAACACCCACCTATTTGGCCATTGCTGGTATCTACTACAGCATCTATTTGAAGGGATTTCATCCTCTGCAGCAGTTCTTCTGACTTGGGCCACATTTCCTACATGTAAGAAAAGAGCATATGGTCAAGTTATAGGTAAAAGCTTAACGAGAGGAAGCACCTATAGAGTAGAAAACACATCCTTATACTGAAGTCACCTGGGTGAACAGATTCCATCAATCTTACAGAGGACAGAGCCTTGCAGAAAATAGCTGCTGCTTTGCTACAGATGGGCAAAATCTTATCTTCAGTGAAAGGAGGAAGAACTGTAATGCAACTGTAGTAATTCTGAGCTGGCCAGAGAACACCATTTACCTAAATGAGTATAAGTTTAATCGGTACATAGGGATACATTTCATAATTAATGTCTCTCCTAAGGTCTTAGCAAAGAAGCTGATAACTGTGAGCTAGATAAGTGTATAGTGACTTGAAAACTAGTTGAATAACTGGATCCAGAGGGTAGTGTTCAGTAATTTGAAGTCTAGTTTGAGGCTTGAAACTATCAGTGTGCCCCATGTGTCATCACTGAGTCCAATCCTGTTCAAAATCTCCATTAATGATCCAGAAGGACATGAGTAGGATGGAGAAATGAGCTGACTTGAACCTCATGAAGGTTGATAAAAGGGAATGCTAAATTCTGAACCTAAGGAGGAATAAATCCATGCACCAATATATACTAGGGGCTGATTGGCTGGAAGGAACTCTGCAGAAAAGGACCTGGGAGTCCCAGTGGATGTCAAATTGAGTGCAAACTAGCAATACACCCTTAAAGTGAGGAAGGCTGATATTGCTCTGGTGCCTTGTCACTAGGTCTAGGGAGATGAACCCTCTTCTCTACTCAGGGTTCATCTAGAGTGCTGTGTTCAGTTCTGAGCCCCTGCAGTATAACAGCCAACAGAGAAGGTCCAGATAAGATGACTAAGGGACTGGAGCATCTTTCTTGTGAGAGAGAGGCTGAGAGAGCTGGGATGGGTTAGCATGGAGATGAGGAGGATCAGGAAATCATGTCAGTGTGTATAAATATCTGATGACATGGTGTAAAGAAGATGGATTCTTTTCAGTGGTGCTCAGTGACAGGACAAGAGGTGGTGGGAACAAATGGAACCACAAGAGGTTCTGTCTGAATGTCAGAAAGTGGTAGCACCTCAAGCCAGACAAGGAAGAGAAACCAACTTACGCACTAAGGAAAAATAACTGATTTCAAATAAAAACGGGAACTATTCTTATTGCTGTTGTGTAGCTCCTGCTTTCAAGCAGGCTGGGAATTTACAAGCAATAAAGTTTTGGAGTTTTATAAGGTTTTTGTCTAGGCTCTTCTAGTTCTTCTAGGCTGTTGTGGGCAACCTTGACCACAATGGTACTCATCTATCCCCATAGTCTGTCATCTGCACACCTTATGAGACAGCTCCTTTGGTTGCTGATCAAGGTGTAAATTGAGGCATGTCCCAATATAGTAGATCCCTGTATTATTCCAATTGTTCCTGTTCTCCAGGTGAGGTAGGGCCTGCTAACCACTACCCTCTAGGACCATCTGTTTTTAACCCATCTGGCTGTCTACCCGTCCAGATGGTAACATCTAATCCTGGACAAAGGAATATTTGGGGAGACAGTGCTGAAAATCTTCCTGAAGTTGAGGTAAATGATGTACAGTGTTCTCCCCTCATTCACAAATCCATCCATTTTTACACTGAAGGAAATCAGGTTGGTCAGGCATGAGCAGAGCTGGGGTGAATCTGGCAGTAACTGGGGATGTGTCATGGCATGGTTGGGAAACTGACACTTTAACACTTAGGAAATAATACCAAACAAATTACTCACTTCTATCTTCTTCAGATCGTCGTCAATATTTTTTTCTAGATTTTGATGGTAAAAGGGCACGTACTTGTTACTAACTTCTGCAAAAAATAAATAAATAAATAAAAATAATAATAAAAAAAAAAATATATATATATATATACACAAAAAAGGAGAACTAGATGAAGGTGGTTTTCAGTAGAAAATAAGTAACTTGTACTGTTAACAGCCTTGATGTACAAGAAGTCAATCGAGATTTCAGCCTGGAGAAGAGGAGGTTGTGGGGTGACCTCATTGCAGTCTTTCAATACCTGAAGGGAACCTACACCCAGGAGGGGAGTAAACTCTTCAAAAGGGCTGACAATAGCAGGACACGGGGAAATGGTTTTAAGTTAAAAGAGGGGAGATTTAGGTTGGATGTTAGGGGAAAGTTCTTCACTAGGAGAGTGGTTAGGCCCTGGAACAGGCTGCCCAGGGAGGTTGTGGATGCCCCGTTCTTGGAGGTGTTCAAGGCCAGGTTGGACGGGGCCCTGGGCAACCTGATGTAGTAAATGTGTATGTTTGGTGGCCCTGCCAGGCAGGGGGGTTGGAACTACATGATCCTTGAGGTCCCTTCCAACCCGGGTGATTCTGTGATTTTATATCAAGTCAGAAACAGTAATGGGAAAGTTAAACGCACATGACTTGTTTAGCCTTAGTGTAGTTAAAAAGAATAAGATTATTTCTATGGATTTTTTTGGTTCTCTTATTGCTTTTTAGAAGGAAAGTGATCTGTGGCTGAAGTACCTTCCCTTGCCTGCCAAAATAAACAGTAAGACCTGCATTCAGGTATTGAATAAATAGCTACTCTACTTCTACTAAAAATGGAATTACTCAAAGAATCTACAAACATCACTGCAGGTTAAATACAGAAACAGTTGATTTGTTTCTCCATGTCTATATGCTTCCTATGAATATTGATTCTGCTGCATATGAAGCTCTAGGTGCCTCTGCATAAATCCTAACTCCCTATTTCCTATAACATGCAGTTTTTCTTTTTTGGGACTTCTATTGTGACAGAGAGAAAAGGCAAAAGGAAATGAGGAATACCAGCTTATTTATGTTGTATATTTAATGACTACTCTTATTTCCACCCTTCTTCCCCCCTCGCCCCCCCACCTGCCACCTTCTGTCAGACCATTCAATTCAGGCTTTTACTAACTTCAGTTGTTTTGGATTCTGGGCTTTACTGGGCATCTGAGTTGGTCACTTTATTTCCTAACTGAGAATTAATTCATGTTTGCTGCATTGTAAACTATTGATGGGCACATAACAAAAATAATCCCCCCAGTTATGTCTTACCTGCGAAGGTTGGTCGATTCTCTACCTCCTGCTCCCAGCATTGTTTCATTATGTCGATAATTTCCTTTGGACATTCCTTAATGATTTCTTCTATGTCTGGTCTGTTTCCACGCATGATTCCAAAGTAAACATGGTTTACATTTATACAATCTGAAAAATTAAAGTTCCAGATCAGGTTCTGATCATGGTTTTTTTCTCTCCCTCAAAGTCACAGCTTTGCAGGTAAAAAGGAACAGCTGAAGCAACAGCCTGTATATTTATGGATACATACATGAAGATTTCAAAGAAAGATATCCGAGTTACAGATAGAAATTTGAGAGATTTGTAAATCTGAACCCGGTTCCCTAACTCCTGTACATTAGAGACCTAAGATTAATGGATGTTTTTACAAATGTGTGCTACGTGAGGGTGACACATCTAGATTTGTAGAACCCGAATCTCAGTTATGCTCCGTGCTAGGTCAGAGCACAGAGATAGTCGCATAGGCACTGTTTAGACAGTTAGCAGAACAAAACAAACATTCAGAATGATAAACACTGCTCTGGAATTCCATGGTCTGCTCCCACTTTTCTACATGTATGCATGTTTAGCATTACACAGCTGAGAAACAATAACTGGCTGCAGGCACGCTTAGCCCATGTTAGGAAACAGCATACATGGGAGTTTCCATCCTGGCCTGCTAAGGCTTGTCTAATTTCTGCCACTGAGTGCAGGTTTACATGCATTCTATATGTTTGAACTTGGGCTTATGACTATTTCAAGTGCAACTGGGTTATTCCTGATCACATTTAAAAGGAATGATGCAACCAATGCCTATAAGTGGCCATGAGATGTAAAACTGGGGCTATGCTTGGGCACAAGCAACATAATCCACAATTGTTAACTCTGTAATTTTAAATGCTTAGCATTTATAACTTAATTCTGTAATCTAGTCTAGTCTTTTTCCAAGTAACTTACTCTCATATGGTTCTTTGTTAGCAAAAATTGCCCAGATTACAATGCCAAAGCTGTAAATATCTGATTTCTCCACAGGTTTTACATTAACACTCTCTAAGTGCTCTGGGGCCATATAGAAAAGGGTCCCAGCATTGTTCTGGGAAGCGCTCTTGATTTTCTTCTGTCGGGAAGTCTCTTCTGTGGTCAGCCTGCTCCAGTGCTTAAAGGAAGCAACACCAAGATCTGCAATCTTTAAAAAATAAACAAATAATTAAAATGTCAGAGCTGGTGCTGTGAGGAAAAGGAGATAAAAAAATCATTCATGCAGTGCGTGATAACAGTTGCTGGTAGAAACTGCAAAAATGTAACTAAAGAGAAGGAAGCAAAATGCTTTACTTTATTCATAGCATAATAGAATATCCACAAAAGCAGCAGCTAAGATTGAGGGATAATCTATGAGAAACACATACATCCATACCTCCCCCTTTCCATTTAGAATCCATTTAACACAATCCCCGTTAAGCCTTTCTACAAAAAAAGGAGAGGAATTAGATCTAAAGTGATAAAATGTGTGCTATAAGAGACGTGGAAAAAGGACAGCATGAAACAAAGCCAGAGTATTTGGGTACTGTGCACTGGACACCATGATGCTACTGAAACCTTAGGATGCTGTTTTATGACAGCTGGACTAATGGCTGGTGGTGAACAAAGTAATTTTACCCTCCTTTTCTCACAGCCTCCTCTCATGTGCTCCCTTGTCTTATTATGGTCCTGCAGTGGCAGGGCATGTAGTGCAAGACACTCAACCAGCTCCCTGACAGAAGGGAAAAAATCCTCCTGCATTTTCAGTTTCCTAGAATGGCTGTTTCCTATTATAGATATTAGCAACGTTAAACACATCTGAGCAGACAGATCATTCAACAGCTGCCTTACGTGAGACTTTTGGTCAAACTGCTAAGTCTGATCTGATTGGGAATTTGATCCTGGGCTCCAGTTTGGTCTGCCATACATTGTGATAATCTAATTCATGTCTGTCTGTATAAGCAGTCTGAAACGCCCCAAACCATCCAATTTACCTTTAAAGTGGATAAAGAGGTGGTGGGTTTGTTGTTGGTTTTTTGTTTTGGTAAACAAAACAAAACTCTACAAGCTTATCTCTCTTTTCTGCAAGCTGCTCATACTGCACTATGACTTGCTAGTATCTTAACCTTGTCAAATTATTTCTGATTTATGTGTGAGAAGTATCAAATGACAGAGTTTTCTTCACAACATTCTACTCACTAGTTTCACAGAATCACAGAATCACAGAATTATCAAGGTTGGAAAAGACCTAGAAGATCATCTAGTCCAACCATTACCAATACTTCCAGGCTAAATCGTATTCCTCAGCACCACATCCAAGCGTTTCTTGAACACTCCCATGGTCGGTGACTCCACCACCTCCCTGGGCAGTGCATTCTAATGCCTGACTACTCTTTCCGAGAAGTAATACTTCCTAATGTCCAGCCTGAAACTGCCCTGCTGCAGCTTGAAACCATTCCCTCTAGTTCTGTCACTGATCACACGAGAGAAGAGGCCAACCCCCAGCTCACTACAACCCCCCTTCAGGAAGTTATAGAGAGCAATAAGGTCTCCCCTGAGCCTCCTCTTCTCCAGGCTGAACAATCCCAGCTCTCTCAGCCGCTCCTCGTAAGGCCTGTGCTCCAGACCCCTCACCAGCTTTGTAGCCCTCCTCTGAACACGTTTCAGGGCCACAATGTCTTTCTTGCAGTGAGGGGCCCAAAACTGAACACAGTACTCAAGGTGCGGCCGCACCAATGCTGAGTACAGGGGGACAATTACCTCCCTGTTCCTGCTAGTAACACTGTTTTTGATGCAAGCCAGGATGCCGCTGGCCTACTTTTCCTATTGCAATGAACTGATTATCTCAGTAACTCACCTTGAGCAGGACAACTGATGAGGACTGCTGCAAATTGTACTCAGGTTTATTGAGCAGTTGGCTCTATATGCACACATCTGGATCCAAAAGCCCCCTGAATTTAACAGAAGGACTTTGGAACTGGTTTATAGATCATTCTCTGTAGTAGTCTCCTGCTGATTTATTTATTTACTTATTTGTTTATTTCTGTAGCTCCTGGCTGTCATTTAAAAATGATGACTAAGGGAAAAAAGAGAGAGAGAGACAAAAGAGGAAAAGATAATAAGGAGAAGAAGAAAAAGGAGTTAGAGACAGGATGAGAAATTGCAGCAATAAAGGACAACAGATGTGATCCTTAAGAAACCTTTAGATTCAAACTGTGGGTGCTAAAGTTTGCTCTTTTTTCTCTTTAGCTGTTTCATTATTCACTAATTCTCACTAATATTATTCAACTTTTAAATGCCTGCAGTGAATTCTTTTTCCCCCATAGACAGGGGGAAGATTACGCAAATCTCAGGTGCAGAGCTTGCGTAGGTCACTGCTCATATTTCCTTAGCGATAGCTCAGTGAAATACAGAAGAGTTCATCTACCAATCAGCAATACCATCCGAATGCAGACAGAATGCAAATTATCAGCATTCTCCATTTTTACTTTAACACGCACCTTAATGTGGAAGTCTTTATCCACAAGGATGTTTTCTGGTTTCAGATCTTTGTGTACTAAGCCTTGCTCGTGTAGATAAAGCATTCCTTCTATGATCTCCAGGATGAAACGCCCTTTCACTGACAAAGGTACTGGGAGCTGAAATGAAAGAAAACCACCTGGTAAAGAATGCTATTACAACCATCAAATAAGAAACAGTATTTAACCAATTTTGTTTCTCAGTCTTACGATTGCCTCTGTTTAAGACAGGCTAGGAAATGAACTAAAGGTCCTTCCTGAATCTGAATTATTCCATTATGGTAGTTTTAGAGTCACTCCATATTTACAAAAGCACTCTTAATTAAGAAAATTCTTCAGATCTACAAATATTTCTACCCCATTAACTCTGAACCTACAACTGTGGTTTGTTCCTCTGCAATGCACAGGAAAGCCAAAGCTGCATTCTGCTTTTACAACCTGCCATCTCTAGAGCAGGAAAGGTGCTGCTGGCCCTTTAATAGAGAATCAGAAACTAAAAGGAGTAGATCCTCTGGTGATGGCAAAAACATCCTGTCCCTTTCAACCATCAACTGAAAGGAGCAGCAAGGAATGAAGCAATTGACTGCTTACTTTTTGGAGCACTTTCATCATGTTGCCCCGGTGCACATATTCCATCACGAGTGAGTAGTTTCCATCTTCCAAAATTACACCTAGTAGTTTTACCACACGGTCGTGCTGCAGCTTGCGCATAATCCTTCCTTCTTCAAGGAGGGAAGCATTACATCTGCAAAAAAGATAAAGCAAAATAAAGACTCGAGTTATTCACCCTCACTCAAATTAGAACATGGGCTTTTGTCTTTCTCTAGTAGATGACTCAAGGGAGAGTTTTATGATGGTTAGGACTATGAGGAAGTAGAGATAGAACGTGACCTGAATCCATTGAAATCAACAGCTATTTCAGTCCCTAAATTAAGTCAGTGGGTTTAGCTCACAGTCCTTCTCAGAAGAGAGAGCTGCATTCTTGGTATCATAACTGTAGGCTTGGCATGCTGCCGACAGACAGTGTCTGTTCAGTTCCTAGTGGTCATCTACAGTTGGGACAACTATATTGAAAACTGATCAGCAAGCTTGAAAGTAACACGTCCATTGAGTTCCTGCATCTGCTTAGGTGTGCAAGACTTAACAATTTACAGCAGAGCACACCTTGCAAAATAAAACAAATCAAAACTAAACCAAACCAACAAACATGGAGGCATTCAAGGCCAGGCTGGTTGTGGCTCTGGGCAGCCTGGTCTGGTGGTTGGTGACCCTGCACATAGCAGGGGGGTTGAAACTAGATGATCATTGTGGTCCTTTTCAACTCAGGCCATTCTATGATTGTATGAACTTGAGAACTCTACTGTAATGAGTTAAAACTGCAGAAAATGTGGCTAATGAAGGAAAAGTGAAAATGTGAAGGAAAGCTGCTAATACTGTATTAGGAGTGTTTTCACCCAGCATCTCCAGGATTCAAAGATCTACAATTACAAACTTGTATACAGATTTATCTCCATTGAATTTAGAGGACTCATTAGACTGAAAGAACTAATCCTTAACTTACTCAGTGCGCTGGGGTCCTGTGTACACTGTTTTTAATACTACATATCCATGTGTCCTGTGACGACATAACAAAATCTTTCCGTATCCTCCAGCATCTAATTGTTGTTTGTCAAGCAAATCCTCTGTGCTCATGTGGATGTCATCCAGTGACATGTTTGCAGGCTTTGCGGCTTAGCAGTCAAAAGGAAATGAAGTACTCTAGCGGTTCTGGATCTATAGGAAAGAGGAAAAGAAAGTGTCATTATTCAGCATTTAGCTGTTCCACTAAATCAGCCTCTATGTAAGGAGAGCAATGCTGGTGTATACACTCTTGTAACTCCTCCGAACTAGCTGCATTTCAAAGGGCCTCGATGTGAAACTGAAGATTCTGTTGTTCTCTTATACGATCAGACCTTAAGATCACAAACGATGTATTCTGTCAATCCATTAGTTAGATTAAATTGATGTTAAATTCACCTGATTGCTGCAGAGTACTGTTAATAACAATAATGTGTTCTTATCCATATAATATGTAATGGGTTGGTAGTGTCGTACATCAAGCTTCGCTTGCAAAAACTGAGAACCTGAAAAACCAAGAGCCACAGCTCTAAAGGCAAGTTGTTCATAGCAATTCTGAGGGGCAGTTTACTTTCTATATTGCTTGAATTTGGGTCTGCCAGGTGCCTAGATACTTATAAGTATCTTATAACTCTAATAAGTAACTCTTATAAGTAACTTATAACTCTAAGCTACATCTCAGGCATCTTTGCAAACTCAGCTTCCAAGACTCTGCTTGAAGCTTAAAACAAAGGCAAGTTTTCTCTGGATGATGAAAGAGAACTCAACTTTTGCAGAAATCTCCTTTGCCCAGCTGCCTCAATTTAAGGAGACAAACAGTGGCAAGGACTGTGGTGGGGATATAAGGCAATACTTTCGTCCCCATCCCTTAGGGAAAGAAAAAGATGAAGAAATGATGAAGGCTTGCAGTAACTCCTAAATAAACCAAGAACTTGGGGGAGCCTTGAAATGGGTAGGCAAGTCACCCCAGTGAATACCCAAATGATTTTAAGCTTTTGATAAAGCTGCAGCACTCTCACCTGACGTGTCTCTCAGGAGGTAAAACCTGAAAAGAAGGCTCCACAGCCTACCCCAAGTGCACATCAGTAACCCACAAGCTCTGCTTTTCCATCCTGAACTCTCACCTTAATCATGTTATGTCACGTAAAGGAAAAGTTTTCTAACAAAAGGCAAAGTCCAAGAGACCAGAAGGGTTGTGCAGTTGCAGTTTACATATCCATAGTTTTGGTTTCGGTTAGACATTAGGAGGAAGTTTTTCACACAGGGGGTGGTGACGCACTGGAACAGGTTGCCCAAGGAGGTTGTGGATGCCCCATCCCTGGAAGCATTCAAGGCCAGGCTGGATGTGGCTCTGGGCAGCCTGGTCTGGTGGTTGGTGACCCTGCACATAGCAGGGAGATGAAACTGTGCTCCTTTTCAACGCAGGCCAATCTACCATTCTATGATCCATAGTAAGTTATGCACGCTAGCGGTAATTTCACATCTGAGTAGTAACTCATACAAGAATTGCACGTACTGCTCTTCTGAATGCAAATTACATATGTAGGTGTATTTAAAGACTGCTTATTTCAGTATGCTAACTAACGAGATACTAACTTGTTACCTGGGAGTGTCAGATAATGCGGAACTCAAGGAGGAGGGCTCAGGTCCATTCAAAGCTTACTTCTTATTGAGATACATGGCGATTCAGATGTATCCTTAGCACCTGCGATACATCAATACACACATTAAGTGCCTGTGATTGAGAGAAAAGTTTTGTAGTTCAGCTCAGCCTGACCTTACAGAAGCCCAGTACACTCCTGTCAGTGCCTCGTAGCTCTATCTGCGACTCTCATAACCCACTCAGCTCAAACCCTTCTACTCTGCTTAGTTTTTTTCTTTTTCTCTATGGTGTTTTTTCACTGAGGACCATTTACTTCTTTACTTTTGGAAACTGCAAAGACAATACGTGTTGCACGAGCAGTCTCTAGAGGGGAGTCCATGGGAATGCACGGAGAAGCCAAACTAAAGGAAGCAAAGACAGTAACGACAGTGCGTTCTGGTAAAAGAGCAGAGGCAGATGGGGAAATGGAGAGCAGAGGGTCTGCCCGACGCTTTGCAGCAGCACAGTTGTATCACCGTCGCTTTATAAGCGGTCACAAAGACACGCATCCCTCCGCGGTACACAGCACGGACGGGCTCCGGCCTACTTCTCGTTTCGGCTCCTCCCGGCTGCTTCCTGCCCGCCGGTCCCCGTCGGGCCGCCTCCCCGAGCGGCCCGGTGCCCCTTCTCTTGTGCCGCACACCCTCTCCTCGCCTCGCCCGGGGCTGTCAACCCGGCGGGCACCGGGGCCGGCCCGGGAGCTGCGAACCGGCGCCGGTATCGCCACCCACAAGACGGGAGCGGTGCGGGACTTTCGGTTTCAGCAGGGCACTCGGCTGCCCGGCCCGCTCTCCCTCGATCCGTCGAGCCTTACCGTGGCTACGGGCTCCGTCCTGCCGCCTCGCCGACCCCTGCCGAGCCCCGCAGCCCGGCGGCGGAGGTATTACCGCACCCGCGTTCCGCCGCTGCGCCTGCTCGGAAGTGAAGGAGGCGGCTCGGGCTGCGGCTGTCGCTCCGTCGGCTCTTGCGCAGGGTAGCCGGGGCTGAGCGAAAGTCACACACCCTCCGACGGGAAGCGGCAGCGCGGGCCTGGCGGGGCAGGGGTGCCGCTGAGTCGCTGAGGTTGGAGAAGCGCGTTACTTCGTTGCGGCATCGGTGCTTAAAAGGCAGCTTAGTGTGGAGGATACATGATGCAGCCGCAGAAATACATAACCTAAAAGGACCGGCGTAAAGCATCCGGTCCATTCAGCTCTACGGAGGTCAGGTGTGTCCTGCCTGCTTCTGTCCAACTTTGTTGTTATACTAACAGCAAGGAAGACTGCACAACTTCGTAATGCGTTCTATTCTTTTCATTAGGAAAGCTATTCTAAAATAGAAATAATGGCTAATGTAGCGTCTTCGCATAAGACCAATCCCTAAATCACAGTTTGTTCAGTGAAACAATAACTACCTTTCCCATTCTAGGGCATTCTTGCACTCTTCACTGTGCTGAGTGGCTCAGCACTAACAGAACAGCAGGAGCAGGCCCATGTGGGAGGTAACAGCAGCCCACAGCTTATGTTTAAGGGAGGGTGTCTTTCTACAGCTGGAGAGCAAGCTCTAGAAGTGTGATGAAGCATCCCAGTAAGTGATCTAGTAGCCTGTTTCTGTTCCCTGGTGGAAGCTGAGGGCCAAGACTATTGCAGATGAAAAAGAAACACAATGGCCAGGGTGGGGTTGTTTAATTCTATGCTAAACCCTACAGTGAGTTTCCTTGATGAGGTTCCTTTGCTGTGAAGACTTCTGAGGCGATGTCTGTATCAATCCTATGCCTGTCTCTTGCAAACAAAATGATCATACTCCCTTCAGTATTGCAAACCTTTTGATGTTTATGTGAGTATACTGGTGTGTAATGCTGGCATATCATGGAACTCTGGCCCTCTGCAAGTACAGAAGTTGACCTTTATCCCTTTCTGAGATGGTCATCAAGGAATCCGAATTTTTTAAACCACTGGTGCATCCTTATTTGCCCTTTTAGAGAAAGAGGCAATCTGACTTGTACCTTCTGTTTACCCTTAAATATCTTTATGGATGATCCAACACTAAGTTGGGAGGGTGTGCTGATCTGCCTGAGAGTAGGAAAGCCCTACAGAGGGATCTAGATAGGCTGGATTGGTGGTCTGAGGCCAGTTGTTCAGCAAGACCAAGGGCCATGTCTTGCACTTTGATCGCAACATCCCCATACATCCTTACAGGCTTGGTGCAGAGTGACTGGAAAGCTGCCCATCAGAAAAGGACCTGGAGAAGTGCAAGAAATGTGCAGGTATGACACTGAGAGTTGGGTTTAGTAGACATGCTTGTGATGGATTGGCAGTCGGACTAGATGATCTTAGAGGTCTTTCCAACTTTAATGATCTATGATAACAATGATGATAGCAATGGAATTGGCGTGTGCCTAGTGCATCCCTGTTTTCAACTAATTCTGGATTGACTAGAATGGAAACAGCCACAGGTGTTTAATGCTCTGGCAGCTCTGAATGGAAGGGCTGTTAACACTGATAGTAATTCAGAGGCTTAGGGCAGCCTCGTTGAGATGACAAATTAAGTTTAAGGTAGTTTGAGGACAGGAGTTTCTTGGTAGCCCATATTGTGAAGGGTTGTAAAGAAGGCTGTACTAAAACCCACAGTCCAGAGATTCTGAGATGGTGTAGCAATGAAATAAAGCAAAACTTAATTCAGACATATAACTGGGGTGAAGTCATAGATTAGCATTTATTTGCTGGTTTTCAAGAGCTCAGTGTTGACAGTTATGACACCCCTTCTTAAAACGAGTAGGGAAAAGAAACTGATCCAGCAATGCAATCTGAATTTACACAGAAATCTCTCAATTGTGACTGAGAAGAAAGGAAGGCTATCCCACAGTGGGCAATAACCAAGATTACCTGGAACAGATTCCCATCTTATTAATCTTCAAAATAAAATGAGATCACAGTAAGTTTGTGCCGTACTGGAAAAGGGACTTTTCAATGGAAACTGGATTTCCTTCCTTTCTATTTGTGACTGTGGTTAGCTCAGAGGCTTTCTTTTCTGTGTCTCACGTGCTTTAGGAGCTGTGTAGGGACCAGCATATTGGTGGGATGTGAGCTTGGTGGCACTGTGGCTGCCCATGATTGCAGGCTCCATGGGGATCCCTCACATTGAATGTTCCCAGCTCTGGAGTCAATGCTGAGACATTAATTCTGGGCTCAGCACCCTTCCCAGGATGCTGTACAAAGGGATGATCAGTGGACAATACCCTAAGCAGGTATTTGTCTGTAATCTTTCTTTCTGTAATCTACCTTTTAATCTAAAGCTGAAGCATTATCTGATCTAATTGATCCCACTGCTGTCCTGCAGCTGTCAAGATATTATGTTGTGCTGTTGATTTTAACAAGGAGAGGTCATGATATTTAGATACCTTTGGCCCATCCATTCCTCAGCAAGTTCTGTTGTATTTCCCTGACACCATAGGGCAGAGGAAGAAGCAACCGTGCAACAGTCAGCACTGAGGTGTGGAAAAGGGGCTGTATCCCCTCAGGGAGCACAAGTGCAGAGTGTGATGAGGCACTACTGTTGTTTGTGACTGAATGCAGCCAAAATTGCTTGTTGTAGTTAAGTTCAGAAGATCTTCCACGATCCTCCCTGGATGCTGAGGTGTGGCCCAGCAGCAGCTGTAAGTGTAGAGAATATTAAGAGGATTTACTTTCACTCGGACTTTATATTGAGTTCCACTAAAGGCTGGCCTGGAAAGCCTCCAGGGAAGGGGCATCCACATCCTCACTGGGTCTTTGTAATGACTCACCTAATTTAAAAGAAAACACCACAAAAATTTCAAGCTTTGTTTTTAAGTATATTAATTCCCTTAGAATGACAAGACAGTGTCTGGCACAGAAACTTAAACATCACCACAAACTTCAATTATTTGCTTTCCTTTTGTGTATGTAAGGTCAAATACTTCAGCCAAAGAGTAATATAAATCAGAGGGGGATCTACTTGTTTATCTGTGTTTTTCTGATGTTGCAAACGTGCTTCACCTGCTGCTGTAGAATATAAAAATAAAGAAAAATTGTCATGATTTTTTTGGAACAAATCATCAGAGAACAAGACCAGTGTTGCCTAAACACGTGTGGGAGAGGAGGATCAGCTGCAAGAAAATAGAAATCCAGACTAAATGGAGGAGGGAAGCATGTTGCCCTTATACCATTCTCCCCTGTCTGAGACAGAGCTGAAGCTACCTAGATCTAACCTGGTTCTGATGAAGGCACTGAGAGTGTCTCAGCACTCACTATTGAACAGCTGACTGGCTTCTAAAGCACTGCGTGAGCACCCTTCAGCAAACATGATTTAATCTGGTACAGATCCACACCCTAGACACAGTTCAGAGTTCTGATTACCTCATCCCAGAATAGATATAGCAAAGGTAGAAAGGAGTGACAAGGATTATTTGGCACGTGGAGCAGTTTCTGTATGGGAAAAGACTACACAGGAATCGACTGAGATGACTGCAGAGAGTTGCAGTTGGATGGTTGTTCTTGGTTTATTTATGCACCCCATCATATATCCCTTTGTATAATGGCTTCAAGAATTCTGATAAGGTAAGGTTAGGAAAGATTACAGCATGGACACATATCTAGAAGACAGGACAAAGAAGGCAAACGTAAATGGTCAGTTCTCTGTTCATGGGTTGTTACAAGTCAGGTTCTGCAGGTGATCCATGCTGCTGAAAATAAATGGCTTGGAAAAGGATGTGAGCACTGAAGCTGAGGATGTTTGCTGATAATACAGTTGCTTCACGTGAGAGAAGCCCCCTTTAGCTGTCCCTCCTGGGCAGTTCAGTGGTCCCACAGCTCTTTCTGAAAGTCCACTTCCTCAAAGCCAGGCAGCAAGCAGCTTAAAACAACAAAAGACCTCTGGACAAGGGGGTTGCTTACAGTTCTTCATCCTCTTGCCTCTCCCACTGTGTAGGTGTTTTCTGACTGGCTGGGTGAGGAGAAGTGACTCAGATGCACTGTTTCATCAAGAGGGCAAGTTGCTGATAGATTATGTATCCCAGTTTTGGTGAGGGTGAGGAATTAGAGTCGATGTGTAAAAGAGGCTAATGTTTATCATCCTCAGCTGTAATTAATAAGGTGATGTTTTTGCTACCTACTGCAGGTCACCAGGGTAAGCTGGAGCCTCAGGTGATGATCAGTGCTACAGGCACTTGTGCCTTTGACTTCAGCCCTTGAGCCTACAGAGCTGCTGCCCATTTCATTGTGCCTTTTGTCTCTTTTCCATGGAAAATTGTGAAAGGTGTTTTGTTGATATTGATGCACAAGGGCTTGGAGAAATGATCTGAGAATCCTCTGTGGGATCTTTTCCACTAGGCCAGGATTTTATCTAATTTTTGAGGGCTCTGAGAGTTTAATGATATCTTAAGACAAGGCTCCAAGTCACCCTGGTGATAACTAATGGGCACTTGTTTTCCAGTGACAGCCTTGCTCATGTTTTTCCCCTGGACCTTGCAGGGTTTGAGTACAAGGTGTGAGTCTTCTTCTCATTAAATCACTTCTAATCTGCTCCACTCAGACAGAGGAACTGAGGCTGCATCTTAAATTTTGACTCAAACAGAATAATGAGAACAGATTTCTTCATGTCATTAACAGACAGACTGGCTGTAAAGGAGTGAAATGCTGGAGCTCCTGAAGTCAGTGAGATCCGAATTTCTTCCCTTGTGGTCTGAGTTTATTTAAGACTTTGCTTTTACTTTATCTTATAGTTTGGCAGAAAGCCCACTTCCAAACATTCCAGACTTGCTTGTATTTATGAAGGAATTTTCCATAATTTCATTATTTAAGCAAGTAAACAAACATAACTGTGGTTAATAGTCCACCTCATGGGTATCAAACCTTTTGGCTTGTCTGGGCAAAACCGAGTGAAGAGGGATTGTCTCGGGCAGATATAAAAATATGCAATATAGTTAATGTGTATAAGTAACAAAACTTATTTCATCTTTTAATATTTTTATTAAAACATGAAAAAAAGAGCAACAAAAACATAAAACTGGTTGGATATTTAACCCTGTTTTTGTGAAACTAAACAAGCTACTCTTCTCTTTATCTGCTATTGATCTGTTGGTGTGGTGATCCACATGTCACAGCATGAAGGTGCTGAAAACACTGATGAACAGCATGGCCTGAATTTAAAGAGAACTTGGAGAAGCAGGATATGTTTACCTACTATGATCTAAGGAAATAAGTTCTGTTCTCTTAAATATATTTTGCTCCTTTTCCTTCACATTGCTCTATGTATCTCTGTTCCCCCATTCTGAATAGGAGAAGAACATTAAAATTCCATCTCAGACCTGCATAAGTCAATGAGAGGCTCAGATAAAAACGTGTCCCTCTGCTGGCTTGCTTGAATGCTTGAAGGAGGTGAAGATCCACTATACGTGGTAAGGAGGCGGGAAAGGTTTGCAAGCGAAGATATAGGTATGTACTTTCAGTATTTCTTGGTTGGGATGGTATGTTAACTATGATCTGCCAGTCTTCTGATTTTCAAAGATGAGTACTTGGGAAAAGACACAAATAAATACCAAAACAAATACTCCATGCACAACAGGTATGAAGGACTGAAATGGTTTGTGTCCAGCAAAACCTAAATATATGAAGACACAAGTCTACATTTAATGTCCTTGTGGTGACAGGTGCAGGAGGAACAAAGGTTTCTGAGGTTAGGATTTGACCGTGTGTGAATATCTGTTCTTTCAATTCTAGCCATGACTGTAGGACACCTCGTGTCACAGAGAATGTGTGTGGCAGGGATGCCTGAGTTTTTAGTTTGTTCCACTGTTTTAATGACTGTGGAAGCCAAAAGCCCACATTGACATGCAAACGTGATGATAGGTGAGTGAGTAGTTGTAAGGCATGAGGGAACATCACACCTTTGTGGTGGGCTGGCTCTTCTCTGAGGCTGGGGACAAGCCCCGCTCCTCACAGCAAGCCGTGCTCCCCTCCAAACTCAGCACCAAGCCTAGCAAGATCTGGGCAGTTTGGACAGGGACAGTCAGCACATTCCAGGGCAGCAGGCGTGCGAGATGATCAAGGGCAGGTCTCCCTGATACTGGGGAGTCTATGGCTGTGCCCTGAGGTCCAGCTGTGGCCTCCCCAGAGCTGAGCAGAGGGGCAGCATCTCTGCCCTTTGCATGCTGGTAGCACGCAGGCACCTCATGCAGCCCAGGGCAGCACTCAGGTTTGTGGGCAGCGCTCCTTGCTGGTTGAGCCGAGTGTCTGGCAGGACTCCTGGGTCCTGTCCAGCTAGGTGGCCCCGGCTGTGGTGTGGCCTGGAGGTGTTCCACCACAAGTGCAGAAATTTGCCCTTCCTCACACTGCTCCTGATGATGGGATTATTGGAGTAAGGTGTGCTCCATCTCTGACCATTACTGGGGCCCTTGTATATTTTATTAGTGCTGTGAAGAGTGCTGAATCACGGTGGAGGAAATAAAGTTGCATTTCTGAACCGACCTCCAGGACCAGAAGTGGGAGAAAGCAGCACGGGTAGGATGGGTAGGAACAGCAATGCCAGCAGTCTTGTCAAGAACACAAAGACTTTGTATTTTTTAACATTTTTAAAAATGATATTTATTAGGTGTTATAAGCAGCAGGCTGAGAGGTAGATGTTGGGCTCCCAGCCCACCGGAGCCGTGCTGCGACGGCAGTGCGGTTCTGGCCTAGCGCCGCCGCCGGGGCCGCCTCTTGCAGGGCGGCGCAGAGTCCTGGGGGCTGCTGCGGGCCTTCCTCTTCGGGGGGCGCCGGGGCCCCCCACATGAGCGGTCTCTGCCCTGGGAAGAGGGGCCCGCTGCTGCCGCCTGCCCTGACTCCGTGCTGGGCCCTGCAGGGCTGGTGGAGCGGGCTGGGCCCGAGGCGGGAGGCTCCTGATGGGAGGTGCTGTTGATGGAGCTGGCTGCAGGACTGTCCTCCCTCCCTCCAGCAGCATGGGTGTCCTGGTGGTCAAGCTGGTGGCGGATCGTGGGACCGTACAGGGCTGCAGCGGTGCTGATGAGCCTCCTAACAAAGGACAGCACGTCGCCGCTGGTGCTCATCTGCAGCGCCTGCACCAAGGCCTCCTGGTCCAGCCCGTGCTCACACAGGAAGTTCATGGTGGTGCACTGTCCCACGTAGACTTCCCACCAGTCATTGCTGGACACCTGCTGGATCTCCTCCTGCAGCCACTGGAGCAGGGGTCCAAGGTCTTCCGGATGGTCTTGGAAAAAGGCAGCCCAGACCTCGGCTGGGAAATTGTGCTCAGGTGGGATGAGCACCGGCTCTGCAGGCCCCTGCTCGTCCTGCAGGTCGTGATCTGAGTGTGCTGCGGGCTGCGGGACAGCACACTCGAGGTAATCGTCGTCCGACCTCACCGAGTATCGGATGGTATCGATTTTGTGCCCGCATACGGCACAACTCGGCTTCTTGTTAGCCCACCAGATGGCACAGCCGTAGCACAGCTGGTGCTGGCAGGGGGTCACGTAGGTGACATCCTCCCGGATTTGCCCGCAGATGGGGCAGGTCCAGTTGGATGGCACGTCCATGGCCCTGGGCTGTGCGGTGGGCTGGGGAGAGCTGAGGTCGGGACGCTGCTCCCCTCACAGGTGCTGCAGCAGGCAGAAGGTGTTACCACCTGCAAGAGAGAGAGAGAGGCCACGGTCACTCGCTGCCCCGGTCCCTCGCCGTCAATCCCTCCCAGTCCCTGTTCCCCTCCAGCCACTGTAGGAAGCGAACAAGTGGCCCCAGTGTGCGTAGGCCAGCCTGGGGAGGGTTCCTCAAGAAGCACCCCCAGCTGCCGGCATGAGGCATTGCCATGCTGCCCACCTGCTCTGCTGCACGCTCCTCTCCTTGATGTCCCGGCTGCCTGCTGCCAACCAGCAGGGTCGGGGTACAACACAAGCGGCTCTGAGACGGCACCTGAGAGCTGCGCAAGCAGCACCCAGAGCACGTTTCAGCTCCAAATTTCGCCCTGTCCACACTCCAGTCCTCGCACACTCGCTCGGTTGGAGGCCAGGCACGAACTGCTGGGCTGGGCTGCTGCGCCCGAATTGGAGCAGCGTGGGCCAAGCAGTCACAATCCATTGCACGGAGATGTCACAAACCAGGGCTTGGCCGTGTTGCCAGGCCTCACCTTCACTGGGGCACATCACCACCCGTCCCACAGCGATGACGCCTTCCATTGCTTGGTCATCACCATGTGCCGGCCTCACCTGCTGCACGTGTGCCAGCAGCACTCCAGCTCCACCACACATTTCTGGGCTTTCTCCAGCGCTTCTGCCTGCCTCCTTAATCCCCCCAGCTCTTGTGTGCTTGGCATCAGTCTTTTGCATCAGTGCTTCTTATCAGTGTTCTGGGGCCTGGGCTGTGTCTTCCCACATGCCCCATCTGGTATCTCTGGCCATGGCCATGGCACACAGCCCCTGGCTCATACAGCAAGAAGGTTTATTGTTCAATAAAATTTCATACTTCCCTCTGTCTCTTGGAGCAGGTGATCTTGGAGATCTTTTCCAGCCTTCATGATTCTATGATTCTGTGCTGCCCAAGATCACTGTTGAGTGAACCTTTCACTTCAGTGGAACATGAGATAGTGTGTCACTGTCCCCAGCATCGTCAACATTCCTTTATTTAAGCATTTATTTTTACTGTTCAACCTTAAGCACAGTGCTCTAGTGTGCTGAAAAGCCAGCCACTGCAGAACAAACGTAGGGCATCTAATTAGCAGGGGTAGGGTAGCAAAAGGGGACCACATTTGACTAGAATAGAGAACTAGAATTACTAATATGCTTTCACTACTGAGATGCCAAGTAGCCACTGGGGCAACTGTCTGTGCTTGTCAGAGTGCTGGGAATTAACTGGCCACCAGTGAACAGGATGTGTGTGTGTGCCTTGCCTGAATATGGCCATCTGTGTGAGTTCACAGAGCAGTCCCAGCTGGTTTTATTCAGTCACTACACTGGGTTTGCTTGCTGCATAACCCGTACACTTCCATTACCAGGCCTACAGTGGTTACCTGACGCACATCAGGGATCACGATCTTGATCCTGCTTAGTCTGTGAAACGTGATGAAATAAAAGCCTAACGTGCTTCACGTGTAACTTCTGCTCTGTTGCTGTTCAGCTGATGTTGCCACATCTGCACTGAGTGGACAAGGTGGCTCTGCTGACTCCTTGACTGAAGTGCCAGGAAGTTTGTTACGGGTGAACTTGCTGAAGCTTTTCATTGCATTGAATAATATGGGATTGTTTCTCACTTCTCCTGTGTTCTCTGAACAGTCATTGGTGCCTGGTGTTATTTGCAATTTTTCATTGGACAGATTTTAAAACCTGAAAAACGGGTACCACATATGAAGCTGTTCTCCATTAAAAAAATCAAGGGATTCAGGCCAAAGATCATGATATAACTGAAGAGTTTCAAAAATTAAGGAGATCAGTCATAGCTGTTATTGGCTTTGAGTTTGATTCTTTACTTTTCATGTGTTTTCCTTCCTCTGATGAATTCCTGCATTACTCACAGTGAGATGGTTTGGGACGGGGTCTGATATTGTGATGTCATCACCGAATGTCATCACACGTCATCACATTTTGTCCATCCTCTGCTCTTTGGGGTCTTTGTCTCTTTTATTAGTAACATCAGGAGTGCTGATTTATGGTCATGGAAAAAAAAGATGAAATTTAACACCCTCCATCAGGACGGAAATATGGAGAAAGCAGCATGGGTAGGATGGGTAGGAACAGCAATGCCAGCAGTCTTGTCAAGAACACAAAGACTTTGTATTTTTTAACATTTTTTAAAATGATATTTATTAGGTGTTATAAGCAGCAGGCTGAGAGGTAGATGTTGGGCTCCCAGCCCGCCGGAGCCGTGCTGTGACGGCAGTGCGGTTCTGGCCTAGCGCCGCCGCCGGGGTCGCCTCTTGCAGGGCGGCGCAGAGTCCTGGGGGCTGCTGCGGGCCTTCCTCTTCGGGGGGCGCCGGGGCCCCCCACATGAGCGGTCTCTGCCCTGGGAAGAGGGGCCCGCTGCTGCCGCCTGCCCTGGCTCCGTGCTGGGCCCTGCAGGGCTGGTGGAGCGGGCTGGGCCCGAGGCGGGAGGCTCCTGATGGGAGGTGCTGTTGATGGAGCTGGCTGCAGGACTGTCCTCCCTCCCTCCAGCAGCATGGGTGTCCTGGTGGTCAAGCTGGTGGCGGATCGTGGGACCGTACAGGGCTGCAGCGGTGCTGATGAGCCTCCTAACAAAGGACAGCACGTCGCCGCTGGTGCTCATCTGCAGCGCCTGCACCAAGGCCTCCTGGTCCAGCCCGTGCTCACACAGGAAGTTCATGGTGGTGCACTGTCCCACGTAGACTTCCCACCAGTCATTGCTGGACACCTGCTGGATCTCCTCCTGCAGCCACTGGAGCAGGGGTCCGAGGTCTTCCGGATGGTCTTGGAAAAAGGCAGCCCAGACCTCGGCTGGGAAATTGTGCTCAGGTGGGATGAGCACCGGCTCTGCAGGCCCCTGCTCGTCCTGCAGGTCGTGATCTGAGTGTGCTGCGGGCTGCGGGACAGCACACTCGAGGTAATCGTCGTCCGACCTCACCGAGTATCGGATGGTATCGATTTTGTGCCCGCATACGGCACAACTCGGCTTCTTGTTAGCCCACCAGATGGCACAGCCGTAGCACAGCTGGTGCTGGCAGGGGGTCACGTAGGTGACATCCTCCCGGATTTGCCCGCAGATGGGGCAGGTCCAGTTGGATGGCACGTCCATGGCCCTGGGCTGTGCGGTGGGCTGGGGAGAGCTGAGGTCGGGACGCTGCTCCCCTCACAGGTGCTGCAGCAGGCAGAAGGTGTTACCACCTGCAAGAGAGAGAGAGAGGCCACGGTCACTCGCTGCCCCGGTCCCTCGCCGTCAATCCCTCCTAGTCCCTGTTCCCCTCCAGCCACTGTAGGAAGCGAACAAGTGGCCCCAGTGTGCGTAGGCCAGCCTGGGGAGGGTTCCTCAAGAAGCACCCCCAGCTGCCGGCATGAGGCATTGCCATGCTGCCCACCTGCTCTGCTGCACGCTCCTCTCCTTGATGTCCCGGCTGCCTGCTGCCAACCAGCAGGGTCGGGGTACAACACAAGCGGCTCTGAGACGGCACCTGAGAGCTGCGCAAGCAGCACCCAGAGCACGTTTCAGCTCCAAATTTCGCCCTGTCCACACTCCAGTCCTCGCACACTCGCTCGGTTGGAGGCCAGGCACGAACTGCTGGGCTGGGCTGCTGCGCCCGAATTGGAGCAGCGTGGGCCAAGCAGTCACAATCCATTGCAAGGAGATGTCACAAACCAGGGCTTGGCCGTGTTGCCAGGCCTCACCTTCACTGGGGCACATCACCACCCGTCCCACAGCGATGACGCCTTCCATTGCTTGGTCATCACCATGTGCCGGCCTCACCTGCTGCACGTGTGCCAGCAGCACTCCAGCTCCACCACACATTTCTGGGCTTTCTCCAGCGCTTCTGCCTGCCTCCTTAATCCCCCCAGCTCTTGTGTGCTTGGCATCAGTCTTTTGCATCAGTGCTTCTTATCAGTGTTCTGGGGCCTGGGCTGTGTCTTCCCACATGCCCCATGTTGTAGCTCTGGCCATGGCCATGGCACACAGCCCCTGGCTCATACAGCAAGAAGGTTTATTGTTCAATAAAATTTCATACTTCCCTCTGTCTCTTGGAGCAGGTGATCTTGGAGATCTTTTCCAGCCTTCATGATTCTATGATTCTGTGCTGCCCAAGATCACTGTTGAGTGAACCTTTCACTTCAGTGGAACATGAGATAGTGTGTCACTGTCCCCAGCATCGTCAACATTCCTTTATTTAAGCATTTATTTTTACTGTTCAACCTTAAGCACAGTGCTCTAGTGTGCTGAAAAGCCAGCCACTGCAGAACAAACGTAGGGCATCTAATTAGCAGGGGTAGGGTAGCAAAAGGGGACCACATTTGACTAGAATAGAGAACTAGAATTACTAATATGCTTTCACTACTGAGATGCCAAGTAGCCACTGGGGCAACTGTCTGTGCTTGTCAGAGTGCTGGGAATTAACTGGCCACCAGTGAACAGGATGTGTGTGTGTGCCTTGCCTGAATATGGCCATCTGTGTGAGTTCACAGAGCAGTCCCAGCTGGTTTTATTCAGTCACTACACTGGGTTTGCTTGCTGCATAACCCGTACACTTCCATTACCAGGCCTACAGTGGTTACCTGACGCACATCAGGGATCACGATCTTGATCCTGCTTAGTCTGTGAAACGTGATGAAATAAAAGCCTAACGTGCTTCACGTGTAACTTCTGCTCTGTTGCTGTTCAGCTGATGTTGCCACATCTGCACTGAGTGGACAAGGTGGCTCTGCTGACTCCTTGACTGAAGTGCCAGGAAGTTTGTTACGGGTGAACTTGCTGAAGCTTTTCATTGCATTGAATAATATGGGATTGTTTCTCACTTCTCCTGTGTTCTCTGAACAGTCATTGGTGCCTGGTGTTATTTGCAATTTTTCATTGGACAGATTTTAAAACCTGAAAAACGGGTACCACATATGAAGCTGTTCTCCATTAAAAAAATCAAGGGATTCAGGCCAAAGATCATGATATAACTGAAGAGTTTCAAAAATTAAGGAGATCAGTCATAGCTGTTATTGGCTTTGAGTTTGATTCTTTACTTTTCATGTGTTTTCCTTCCTCTGATGAATTCCTGCATTACTCACAGTGAGATGGTTTGGGACGGGGTCTGATATTGTGATGTCATCACCGAATGTCATCACACGTCATCACATTTTGTCCATCCTCTGCTCTTTGGGGTCTTTGTCTCTTTTATTAGTAACATCAGGAGTGCTGATTTATGGTCATGGAAAAAAAAGATGAAATTTAACACCCTCCATCAGGACGGAAATATGGAGAAAGCAGCATGGGTAGGATGGGTAGGAACAGCAATGCCAGCAGTCTTGTCAAGAACACAAAGACTTTGTATTTTTTAACATTTTTTAAAATGATATTTATTAGGTGTTATAAGCAGCAGGCTGAGAGGTAGATGTTGGGCTCCCAGCCCGCCGGAGCCGTGCTGTGACGGCAGTGCGGTTCTGGCCTAGCGCCGCCGCCGGGGTCGCCTCTTGCAGGGCGGCGCAGAGTCCTGGGGGCTGCTGCGGGCCTTCCTCTTCGGGGGGCGCTGGGGCCCCCCACATGAGCGGTCTCTGCCCTGGGAAGAGGGGCCCGCTGCTGCCGCCTGCCCTGGCTCCGTGCTGGGCCCTGCAGGGCTGGTGGAGCGGGCTGGGCCCGAGGCGGGAGGCTCCTGATGGGAGGTGCTGTTGATGGAGCTGGCTGCAGGACTGTCCTCCCTCCCTCCAGCAGCATGGGTGTCCTGGTGGTCAAGCTGGTGGCGGATCGTGGGACCGTACAGGGCTGCAGCGGTGCTGATGAGCCTCCTAACAAAGGACAGCACGTCGCCGCTGGTGCTCATCTGCAGCGCCTGCACCAAGGCCTCCTGGTCCAGCCCGTGCTCACACAGGAAGTTCATGGTGGTGCACTGTCCCACGTAGACTTCCCACCAGTCATTGCTGGACACCTGCTGGATCTCCTCCTGCAGCCACTGGAGCAGGGGTCCGAGGTCTTCCGGATGGTCTTGGAAAAAGGCAGCCCAGACCTCGGCTGGGAAATTGTGCTCAGGTGGGATGAGCACCGGCTCTGCAGGCCCCTGCTCGTCCTGCAGGTCGTGATCTGAGTGTGCTGCGGGCTGCGGGACAGCACACTCGAGGTAATCGTCGTCCGACCTCACCGAGTATCGGATGGTATCGATTTTGTGCCCGCATACGGCACAACTCGGCTTCTTGTTAGCCCACCAGATGGCACAGCCGTAGCACAGCTGGTGCTGGCAGGGGGTCACGTAGGTGACATCCTCCCGGATTTGCCCGCAGATGGGGCAGGTCCAGTTGGATGGCACGTCCATGGCCCTGGGCTGTGCGGTGGGCTGGGGAGAGCTGAGGTCGGGACGCTGCTCCCCTCACAGGTGCTGCAGCAGGCAGAAGGTGTTACCACCTGCAAGAGAGAGAGAGAGGCCACGGTCACTCGCTGCCCCGGTCCCTCGCCGTCAATCCCTCCCAGTCCCTGTTCCCCTCCAGCCACTGTAGGAAGCGAACAAGTGGCCCCAGTGTGCGTAGGCCAGCCTGGGGAGGGTTCCTCAAGAAGCACCCCCAGCTGCCGGCATGAGGCATTGCCATGCTGCCCACCTGCTCTGCTGCACGCTCCTCTCCTTGATGTCCCGGCTGCCTGCTGCCAACCAGCAGGGTCGGGGTACAACACAAGCGGCTCTGAGACGGCACCTGAGAGCTGCGCAAGCAGCACCCAGAGCACGTTTCAGCTCCAAATTTCGCCCTGTCCACACTCCAGTCCTCGCACACTCGCTCGGTTGGAGGCCAGGCACGAACTGCTGGGCTGGGCTGCTGCGCCCGAATTGGAGCAGCGTGGGCCAAGCAGTCACAATCCATTGCAAGGAGATGTCACAAACCAGGGCTTGGCCGTGTTGCCAGGCCTCACCTTCACTGGGGCACATCACCACCCGTCCCACAGCGATGACGCCTTCCATTGCTTGGTCATCACCATGTGCCGGCCTCACCTGCTGCACGTGTGCCAGCAGCACTCCAGCTCCACCACACATTTCTGGGCTTTCTCCAGCGCTTCTGCCTGCCTCCTTAATCCCCCCAGCTCTTGTGTGCTTGGCATCAGTCTTTTGCATC
The DNA here is from genome assembly GCF_054131305.1 of Coturnix japonica. NCBI lineage: Eukaryota > Metazoa > Chordata > Aves > Galliformes > Phasianidae > Coturnix > Coturnix japonica. The sequence continues at coordinate 75,886,093 of NC_140664.1, forward strand.
AGTGCTTCTTATCAGTGTTCTGGGGCCTGGGCTGTGTCTTCCCACATGCCCCATGTTGTAGCTCTGGCCATGGCCATGGCACACAGCCCCTGGCTCATACAGCAAGAAGGTTTATTGTTCAATAAAATTTCATACTTCCCTCTGTCTCTTGGAGCAGGTGATCTTGGAGATCTTTTCCAGCCTTCATGATTCTATGATTCTGTGCTGCCCAAGATCACTGTTGAGTGAACCTTTCACTTCAGTGGAACATGAGATAGTGTGTCACTGTCCCCAGCATCGTCAACATTCCTTTATTTAAGCATTTATTTTTACTGTTCAACCTTAAGCACAGTGCTCTAGTGTGCTGAAAAGCCAGCCACTGCAGAACAAACGTAGGGCATCTAATTAGCAGGGGTAGGGTAGCAAAAGGGGACCACATTTGACTAGAATAGAGAACTAGAATTACTAATATGCTTTCACTACTGAGATGCCAAGTAGCCACTGGGGCAACTGTCTGTGCTTGTCAGAGTGCTGGGAATTAACTGGCCACCAGTGAACAGGATGTGTGTGTGTGCCTTGCCTGAATATGGCCATCTGTGTGAGTTCACAGAGCAGTCCCAGCTGGTTTTATTCAGTCACTACACTGGGTTTGCTTGCTGCATAACCCGTACACTTCCATTACCAGGCCTACAGTGGTTACCTGACGCACATCAGGGATCACGATCTTGATCCTGCTTAGTCTGTGAAACGTGATGAAATAAAAGCCTAACGTGCTTCACGTGTAACTTCTGCTCTGTTGCTGTTCAGCTGATGTTGCCACATCTGCACTGAGTGGACAAGGTGGCTCTGCTGACTCCTTGACTGAAGTGCCAGGAAGTTTGTTACGGGTGAACTTGCTGAAGCTTTTCATTGCATTGAATAATATGGGATTGTTTCTCACTTCTCCTGTGTTCTCTGAACAGTCATTGGTGCCTGGTGTTATTTGCAATTTTTCATTGGACAGATTTTAAAACCTGAAAAACGGGTACCACATATGAAGCTGTTCTCCATTAAAAAAATCAAGGGATTCAGGCCAAAGATCATGATATAACTGAAGAGTTTCAAAAATTAAGGAGATCAGTCATAGCTGTTATTGGCTTTGAGTTTGATTCTTTACTTTTCATGTGTTTTCCTTCCTCTGATGAATTCCTGCATTACTCACAGTGAGATGGTTTGGGACGGGGTCTGATATTGTGATGTCATCACCGAATGTCATCACACGTCATCACATTTTGTCCATCCTCTGCTCTTTGGGGTCTTTGTCTCTTTTATTAGTAACATCAGGAGTGCTGATTTATGGTCATGGAAAAAAAAGATGAAATTTAACACCCTCCATCAGGACGGAAATATGGAGAAAGCAGCATGGGTAGGATGGGTAGGAACAGCAATGCCAGCAGTCTTGTCAAGAACACAAAGACTTTGTATTTTTTAACATTTTTTAAAATGATATTTATTAGGTGTTATAAGCAGCAGGCTGAGAGGTAGATGTTGGGCTCCCAGCCCGCCGGAGCCGTGCTGTGACGGCAGTGCGGTTCTGGCCTAGCGCCGCCGCCGGGGTCGCCTCTTGCAGGGCGGCGCAGAGTCCTGGGGGCTGCTGCGGGCCTTCCTCTTCGGGGGGCGCCGGGGCCCCCCACATGAGCGGTCTCTGCCCTGGGAAGAGGGGCCCGCTGCTGCCGCCTGCCCTGGCTCCGTGCTGGGCCCTGCAGGGCTGGTGGAGCGGGCTGGGCCCGAGGCGGGAGGCTCCTGATGGGAGGTGCTGTTGATGGAGCTGGCTGCAGGACTGTCCTCCCTCCCTCCAGCAGCATGGGTGTCCTGGTGGTCAAGCTGGTGGCGGATCGTGGGACCGTACAGGGCTGCAGCGGTGCTGATGAGCCTCCTAACAAAGGACAGCACGTCGCCGCTGGTGCTCATCTGCAGCGCCTGCACCAAGGCCTCCTGGTCCAGCCCGTGCTCACACAGGAAGTTCATGGTGGTGCACTGTCCCACGTAGACTTCCCACCAGTCATTGCTGGACACCTGCTGGATCTCCTCCTGCAGCCACTGGAGCAGGGGTCCGAGGTCTTCCGGATGGTCTTGGAAAAAGGCAGCCCAGACCTCGGCTGGGAAATTGTGCTCAGGTGGGATGAGCACCGGCTCTGCAGGCCCCTGCTCGTCCTGCAGGTCGTGATCTGAGTGTGCTGCGGGCTGCGGGACAGCACACTCGAGGTAATCGTCGTCCGACCTCACCGAGTATCGGATGGTATCGATTTTGTGCCCGCATACGGCACAACTCGGCTTCTTGTTAGCCCACCAGATGGCACAGCCGTAGCACAGCTGGTGCTGGCAGGGGGTCACGTAGGTGACATCCTCCCGGATTTGCCCGCAGATGGGGCAGGTCCAGTTGGATGGCACGTCCATGGCCCTGGGCTGTGCGGTGGGCTGGGGAGAGCTGAGGTCGGGACGCTGCTCCCCTCACAGGTGCTGCAGCAGGCAGAAGGTGTTACCACCTGCAAGAGAGAGAGAGAGGCCACGGTCACTCGCTGCCCCGGTCCCTCGCCGTCAATCCCTCCCAGTCCCTGTTCCCCTCCAGCCACTGTAGGAAGCGAACAAGTGGCCCCAGTGTGCGTAGGCCAGCCTGGGGAGGGTTCCTCAAGAAGCACCCCCAGCTGCCGGCATGAGGCATTGCCATGCTGCCCACCTGCTCTGCTGCACGCTCCTCTCCTTGATGTCCCGGCTGCCTGCTGCCAACCAGCAGGGTCGGGGTACAACACAAGCGGCTCTGAGACGGCACCTGAGAGCTGCGCAAGCAGCACCCAGAGCACGTTTCAGCTCCAAATTTCGCCCTGTCCACACTCCAGTCCTCGCACACTCGCTCGGTTGGAGGCCAGGCACGAACTGCTGGGCTGGGCTGCTGCGCCCGAATTGGAGCAGCGTGGGCCAAGCAGTCACAATCCATTGCAAGGAGATGTCACAAACCAGGGCTTGGCCGTGTTGCCAGGCCTCACCTTCACTGGGGCACATCACCACCCGTCCCACAGCGATGACGCCTTCCATTGCTTGGTCATCACCATGTGCCGGCCTCACCTGCTGCACGTGTGCCAGCAGCACTCCAGCTCCACCACACATTTCTGGGCTTTCTCCAGCGCTTCTGCCTGCCTCCTTAATCCCCCCAGCTCTTGTGTGCTTGGCATCAGTCTTTTGCATCAGTGCTTCTTATCAGTGTTCTGGGGCCTGGGCTGTGTCTTCCCACATGCCCCATGTTGTAGCTCTGGCCATGGCCATGGCACACAGCCCCTGGCTCATACAGCAAGAAGGTTTATTGTTCAATAAAATTTCATACTTCCCTCTGTCTCTTGGAGCAGGTGATCTTGGAGATCTTTTCCAGCCTTCATGATTCTATGATTCTGTGCTGCCCAAGATCACTGTTGAGTGAACCTTTCACTTCAGTGGAACATGAGATAGTGTGTCACTGTCCCCAGCATCGTCAACATTCCTTTATTTAAGCATTTATTTTTACTGTTCAACCTTAAGCACAGTGCTCTAGTGTGCTGAAAAGCCAGCCACTGCAGAACAAACGTAGGGCATCTAATTAGCAGGGGTAGGGTAGCAAAAGGGGACCACATTTGACTAGAATAGAGAACTAGAATTACTAATATGCTTTCACTACTGAGATGCCAAGTAGCCACTGGGGCAACTGTCTGTGCTTGTCAGAGTGCTGGGAATTAACTGGCCACCAGTGAACAGGATGTGTGTGTGTGCCTTGCCTGAATATGGCCATCTGTGTGAGTTCACAGAGCAGTCCCAGCTGGTTTTATTCAGTCACTACACTGGGTTTGCTTGCTGCATAACCCGTACACTTCCATTACCAGGCCTACAGTGGTTACCTGACGCACATCAGGGATCACGATCTTGATCCTGCTTAGTCTGTGAAACGTGATGAAATAAAAGCCTAACGTGCTTCACGTGTAACTTCTGCTCTGTTGCTGTTCAGCTGATGTTGCCACATCTGCACTGAGTGGACAAGGTGGCTCTGCTGACTCCTTGACTGAAGTGCCAGGAAGTTTGTTACGGGTGAACTTGCTGAAGCTTTTCATTGCATTGAATAATATGGGATTGTTTCTCACTTCTCCTGTGTTCTCTGAACAGTCATTGGTGCCTGGTGTTATTTGCAATTTTTCATTGGACAGATTTTAAAACCTGAAAAACGGGTACCACATATGAAGCTGTTCTCCATTAAAAAAATCAAGGGATTCAGGCCAAAGATCATGATATAACTGAAGAGTTTCAAAAATTAAGGAGATCAGTCATAGCTGTTATTGGCTTTGAGTTTGATTCTTTACTTTTCATGTGTTTTCCTTCCTCTGATGAATTCCTGCATTACTCACAGTGAGATGGTTTGGGACGGGGTCTGATATTGTGATGTCATCACCGAATGTCATCACACGTCATCACATTTTGTCCATCCTCTGCTCTTTGGGGTCTTTGTCTCTTTTATTAGTAACATCAGGAGTGCTGATTTATGGTCATGGAAAAAAAAGATGAAATTTAACACCCTCCATCAGGACGGAAATATGGAGAAAGCAGCATGGGTAGGATGGGTAGGAACAGCAATGCCAGCAGTCTTGTCAAGAACACAAAGACTTTGTATTTTTTAACATTTTTTAAAATGATATTTATTAGGTGTTATAAGCAGCAGGCTGAGAGGTAGATGTTGGGCTCCCAGCCCGCCGGAGCCGTGCTGTGACGGCAGTGCGGTTCTGGCCTAGCGCCGCCGCCGGGGTCGCCTCTTGCAGGGCGGCGCAGAGTCCTGGGGGCTGCTGCGGGCCTTCCTCTTCGGGGGGCGCCGGGGCCCCCCACATGAGCGGTCTCTGCCCTGGGAAGAGGGGCCCGCTGCTGCCGCCTGCCCTGGCTCCGTGCTGGGCCCTGCAGGGCTGGTGGAGCGGGCTGGGCCCGAGGCGGGAGGCTCCTGATGGGAGGTGCTGTTGATGGAGCTGGCTGCAGGACTGTCCTCCCTCCCTCCAGCAGCATGGGTGTCCTGGTGGTCAAGCTGGTGGCGGATCGTGGGACCGTACAGGGCTGCAGCGGTGCTGATGAGCCTCCTAACAAAGGACAGCACGTCGCCGCTGGTGCTCATCTGCAGCGCCTGCACCAAGGCCTCCTGGTCCAGCCCGTGCTCACACAGGAAGTTCATGGTGGTGCACTGTCCCACGTAGACTTCCCACCAGTCATTGCTGGACACCTGCTGGATCTCCTCCTGCAGCCACTGGAGCAGGGGTCCGAGGTCTTCCGGATGGTCTTGGAAAAAGGCAGCCCAGACCTCGGCTGGGAAATTGTGCTCAGGTGGGATGAGCACCGGCTCTGCAGGCCCCTGCTCGTCCTGCAGGTCGTGATCTGAGTGTGCTGCGGGCTGCGGGACAGCACACTCGAGGTAATCGTCGTCCGACCTCACCGAGTATCGGATGGTATCGATTTTGTGCCCGCATACGGCACAACTCGGCTTCTTGTTAGCCCACCAGATGGCACAGCCGTAGCACAGCTGGTGCTGGCAGGGGGTCACGTAGGTGACATCCTCCCGGATTTGCCCGCAGATGGGGCAGGTCCAGTTGGATGGCACGTCCATGGCCCTGGGCTGTGCGGTGGGCTGGGGAGAGCTGAGGTCGGGACGCTGCTCCCCTCACAGGTGCTGCAGCAGGCAGAAGGTGTTACCACCTGCAAGAGAGAGAGAGAGGCCACGGTCACTCGCTGCCCCGGTCCCTCGCCGTCAATCCCTCCCAGTCCCTGTTCCCCTCCAGCCACTGTAGGAAGCGAACAAGTGGCCCCAGTGTGCGTAGGCCAGCCTGGGGAGGGTTCCTCAAGAAGCACCCCCAGCTGCCGGCATGAGGCATTGCCATGCTGCCCACCTGCTCTGCTGCACGCTCTTCTCCTTGATGTCCCGGCTGCCTGCTGCCAACCAGCAGGGTCGGGGTACAACACAAGCGGCTCTGAGACGGCACCTGAGAGCTGCGCAAGCAGCACCCAGAGCACGTTTCAGCTCCAAATTTCGCCCTGTCCACACTCCAGTCCTCGCACACTCGCTCGGTTGGAGGCCAGGCACGAACTGCTGGGCTGGGCTGCTGCGCCCGAATTGGAGCAGCGTGGGCCAAGCAGTCACAATCCATCGCACGGAGATGTCACAAACCAGGGCTTGGCCGTGTTGCCAGGCCTCACCTTCACTGGGGCACATCACCACCCGTCCCACAGCGATGACGCCATCCATTGCTTGGTCATCACCATGTGCCGGCCTCACCTGCTGCACGTGTGCCAGCAGCACTCCAGCCTCAGCACATGTTCCTGGGATGTCTCCAGCATGGCTGACCACTCAGTTTCCCCCATCTCATGTGCTCAGCATCAATGTTTCACAGCAATCAGAACTGCCTGAACCGTGTCTTTACACAGGCCCTTTGGGTGGCCATGGTACACAGCTCCAGGCTGATACAGCAAGAGGCTTTATTCAATAAAAGTTCATGGTTCCGTCTGCCTCATGGACTGGATGATTATAGAGGACTTTCCCAGCCTTCATGATTCTGTGATTCTGTGCTACCTTCACCCAAGATCACTGTTGAGTTTTCCTTTCCCTGACTCTGTCATCATTCCATCCTTGATGCATTTAATTTTTTCTATTTAATCTTATGTTTGCAGTGGTTTGGTCTGCCTCAAAGCCAGCCACTGTAGAAGCAGCACAGGGCTGCTAATTAGCTTGGGCAGGAAACAGGACCACATTTGACTAGATTAGAGACCTAGAATTACTACTTATTTTTCATTACTGGGGTGCTGAGTTGCTGCTGGGGTAACTGTCTGTGCTTTCCAAGGTGCTGTGGAATTACCTGTCCACTGGTGAATATGGTGTGTATGTGTGACCTAGCTGAAAATGGCCACCTCTGCAAGAACACAGTGCAGTCCCAGCTGATGATGTGGTTCCAAGTTAGGAAGCAACCTTTTATTGAAAAGGAGTCTCAGTTGAAGCTCCTGCATTTCACCATACTTTGCTTGATCTTGGCCTTGATGAAAGCATTTCAGTAAACAACCTGAGACATCTTTGCTCACTGTTCAATACAAAGCTTTTTGTAACTCTTTTCTGAGCCAAAAGGTACTTCTGTTGGAAACTTTATTTATTCCAAGGCTCCCAGTATTAATAATTCATGGAATTGTGGATATAACTTAAATGTTTCAAAAATTAAGGAGATCACTCACAGCTGTGTGCTGTTACTGTGTTTGAGTTTGATTCTTTACACTTGTGTGTGCTCTCCTTCCTCTGATAAGTTCCTGCATAGTGGGATGGTTTGGGATGGGTTCTGCTTTAGTGAGTTTGTCTGTGTGCATCCTAGAAGTGTAGAAAGAGGTGAGTAGAGGCAAAGATACAGTTTATATTCATAGTAAATACTTTTTTTCAGAAGTATTTGTGCTATCGTGTGCTGTCATTCTTAATGGAGAGAATGGAAGTGATGCACTTAAAGGGGTTGCAGTTGAAACTAGTTTAAAAGTGACTGTGTGCCACTGCAGGCAGGAGTCAGTTTGGGAATTTCCATTAATGCTTTAGCAAACTTGTTCTTTTTGAGGATGTGTACCCATTGTGCTGTCCTCTGAGAAGCTGAAGGTTCCATCTGGAAAGTGCTAGATAATGGAAGATGTGTGCTGCCTCTGTGAGAATCTGCAGTGTGCTCAGCACCCGCAGTTGTATCCAAACATACTCAAGAAACAAGCTTTGAAGATCTGTGCTATATGTGAATGTTCTGGTCTTTTCTTTGCCCCTAGCCAGCAAGAGGGCTGAGAGCATGTCACTGGAGATTGTTCCTCCTGTGCAGGGACTGCAGAGCTCTCTGCCCTTACTAGAAGGGAGCAAGGCCAAGTCATGCAGCAGGTAGCAGCTTCAGGAAAATCTGTACAGGCTGAAGCCTCCTCTCATGAAAGAAACAAAGTGCTACCCATGTGTATGGGAGATTAGTAATCACAGCGTGAACCACTGATTAATCAGCTGGGGCAAGTGTTGGGTCAGCTGCGGGAGCACAGGTGAGAGTAATTTAGCTGTGCTCCCGGGAGGGGTGGAGCTCGACTCCACCTCCTCTGAGACCTCATTTAAGGGCTGACCATCACTGAGGCAGCATCTCTTGGAGATCACTTGCTAGTGAAGATTGCCCCAGCTCCTTCAGCTAAAGTGTCATCACTGGTGAGTTCCCCTTTTATTTATATCTCCTTTACATTTCTTACCATCCTTGTAGTTACCACCTATACACTATGCAAAAGGAAGTCCAGCATAGAGCACAAGTTAAACAGGTTGATGATGTGGTTCACTGAGGCATATGCTCTCCGTCTTGCATAAGGACTACTGATTTCAACTTAAGTGCATCAGTAGTTGCTGCTCTGATTTGGAGCTACAAATAATAAAACCTCCTACTACACACTTAAGGGTGTGCTCCTTAACTGCAGTTTAGTTCTGGCACGGCAAGCCTGCTAGTTTACCAGCTTTCTAAGTTTAATTGAGCAGAATAACATCCCAAATTACACATGTTCAGACACTTCTCTTTATAAGCCTCTGAACTTTATAAGAAGCAACATTTATTTGAAGTAATCAAATACAATTCAATTAATGAAATGATAGAATTAGCATAATTGGTGTGAGTTCAGTAGACAGCCATGATTCAGCTGTTCCTGTGTCTCATTTTGACTGTAAAGATGGTGCTTCCAACCTCCACAGTACATGTGCAACAAGTGTCTAGGCAGGAAAAAAGTTGTTTTTAAAAGAACCTTATGGGAAGTACAGGTAGAGCTTCCTTCACAGTGTAACAGGATGTGAGTAGAGCTCCTTATTCATTTAAAACAAAAACCAAGAAGTTATTCCAGGCTGGTTATGCATCATGTATTTATTAAACTGGCCAAAAATATTCTTAAGCTGGGCATTTAAGGACAAGGCAGTCTGTCTCAGTCACCTTGATCATACTCCTTTGACTCGCCATCCTCCCACAGCTCCTTAGTATCTTCTATTATAGCAGTGGATTTTTGCATATGGAGAATTTCGGAAACAAAGAATAGTTAATTTATTTGTGTGTATGTACATGTACCTTTTTTTGTGTGTGGATAAACATACAAAGAATATTTTTGTGTGTAGTTATCCATACCAAAGTATATGTGTCTGTGTATATACGTACATATAAAAGCACTTCAGAGCACTCCAGCCTCATACTTTTTATTGCAGGTTCAGCAAGGCAGAATCGTGCAAGCAAGGTCACATATTCCTACTGCTGAGCTTGCTGCAGAGTAGCAATGCACCATGGCTGCCTGCAAACAGCTGTAATGATGGGCCACACCATGGATGGAATCGATAATTTATTGCTTGATTGGGTGTAAACAAATTAAGCTCTCAGAACCAGGTGCTTCTCCTCCTCTGGGTTTCTCCAGCTCCAGTGCTATGTGCAAAGAAAAAGTTGACCAGATGGACGTTGCCGAAGAGCACTGACTGCTTAAAATTGACATAAATCCATGAGAAGACTAAACAAAATACAGAAGAAAGATCTACTGCAGCTGGTAAATATGGAGAGAACAAACACAGCCCAGGAAATCCCCAAACTAAATGTAGTCAGAGGTTGGGACAGCATTTGGGGGAAGTGTTTGCTCTTCTTGGCTCATAACCACTGCATAGAAAAGATTTGGAGTTAGAGAATCCTTGTTTTGACCTGCTGCTTATGTATGCTTACTTTATGCATAAGTGGTCTAATACTGTCACTTATGATATAAATGAGCTGACACACACGCAGCAAGTAGTATCCAGAAGTGTGTCATAATCATATTTGAGTAATTATCATACACTGAATAATAGATGCACATAATGTATGTGTATATAATATGTATATAAAAATACACATATGGAATAATATGTATATTAACTATACTCTTCACCTAACATTTAAACCTACACTGCAGTTGATTCAGCAAAGTAACATTTTGTTTGACAGTTTCAACTTCTGTTCTCGTATCCACTTCCTTCTTTCTTGAATTATCTAGTAACTGGACATAGTAAAGTTAAGGATGATTTCTCTTATGTACAACTTTAATATTTGCATTTACAATCATATAGATTGGAGAAGACCTTCAAGATGGTCATGTGCAACTGTCAACCTGACCATGTCCCTTCATATCCTTATCATCCATGATAATCTGAGTTTTGAGTTGATTCTTATTTTCTCAGAAACTGTTTTATTTCCTTCATGGGTTTAATGATGGAAGGACTTAGGAAGCAATAATTTCCAAATCTAAAATTAGGCTTTGTTGTTAGAATAATAGTTTTAAAAGCTATTATATTCTGGTCATGATTGCTTTGATGGAGACACCACCTATTGTGCTATGTAACACCTCAGTTCCATCTTTGCACATGCCTCTGGTATTAATTCTTCTGCAGGAAATAACGCACACAGGATGTGCTGAGAAATTCTGATACAGTTTCACTTGTTGTCCATAGGAAATAACAGTAAGTATTCCACTGACCCTGAATAATGTCTTATTCTTTCCATATTTTTAGAAAATAATTTTCTTCTGCTGTGTTAACTCGTCAGATCACTCAACACAGTGAAGAGTGAGGGGGAATCCTTTACTGGCCATCCTTTACTGAGCAAATGTTTTGGCCTGACTGGGCTTTGCAGTGGGGTTCTGTGCTCGGCAGGAAATTGTAATTGGGATATTTAGAATTTTTATGCATGTTGAGAATTCTTATCAGCCAGACAGTGACATGAAATTTCCTTCTTGAGAAAGTCCTTACAGTGTTCAAGAAACATTTAGATGTTGTATTAAGGGTTTAGTGGGGAAATTTTGGTGGTAGGTGGACTGGATGATCTCAGAGGTCTTTCCTAACCTTGGTGATTCTACGATTCTGTTCTATTTTCAGGTGTTCTGTATGCACATGATTTCACAAGATTGGTTGTCAGCTGAAGAAGCAGATACAATAGTCATGGTTAGCTATACAGAATGGTAGAATTTCCATGTCAGTTGAGATTTTTTCTTGGTACTAGATACTCATCCATCTTCTGGTAAGGTAAGCACCATAATTATAAAATCCAGGAAACTGTAAAATTAGGTTCTACACATCTGAAGATACTCTGAGGAATATGGATAATACTGTACGTCTTCCAAAGAATTACTCTCCTCCAAATCAATGAGTCTTCCATGGTAAAACACTTATTTTCCTGTGGAGGGGGTTTTACTTGTTCTTCAATCCCTCTTTAGGCAACTTCAAGTTATTTTCCTTGTGTCTTTTGGACAAAAAATGTATTTTTCCCACAGCTTCTGCACATGACATTTTCCTTTTTATTCCCATTCCCCTTCATGTACAAGAGATATTGTACCAAGGCAAAACTGTCTCTTGCTTGTATAACTTAAGGGCTCTGAGTCACTGTGCAACTGTACATCCTTTTGTATTATCCGCGGTCGAGCTTCATAGTTCAAAGGCACAAGTGTAAATCTTTCATTTAAAAAAACAGGTTTGGCCACAATGAAGTTGAGTATAGGCAGTGTATTTCCTGGCCAGTAAAAAGAAAGAGGCAGTTGGTAAGAAGAGTGTTGAAATAAAATTGGCAATTTAATTTACTGTCTCATAAGCGTTAATGGTATAATTTGCAATTAAAAAATTCTTGTGTTACTAACCACATGCAGGCAGAATGTCACTGTTTATATGGGTGAGGACAGTTCTTCACAAAGAGTTGTGCATTCACAATTGAAGAGAATTCCTCAGAAATCAATAAAGACAAGCGCTTTACTGCCAACAAAGCTGTCAGTTGTAGTATTGAAGATATGAATTCTGAAGCTAACATTCTGATACTGAGATAAAGCACCAAAAATAATGTAAAAAAGTGTCTATAGTCTTGCGCTTGAACATTACTTAAAATACCACTCAGCAGAGCAGTTTATGGGTTCTTCCTTCCAAAGAGTCTTCAGTCGCTGTGCCCAGGCAATAAGCATCTCCTTCCTTTTCTCCTCAGAGACATGTTCTGGAGCAAAGCAGATGTGAGGCTCAAGGACTTTCACACCGCAAAAGTGCATGATGCCATGCTAAAACCAAAGGAAAGAAAGAAACACGTTAGCAGGTAGTTAGTTTTTCACTTTCAATTCAAGCACGTGGAATATTCAAGTCTAAAACTGTTTCTGTGACCCTATGGAAGACAGGTTTTCTAAACCTTTATCAAGAGAAGGGAAATTAATTGAGGGCATTTTGGCAGTTAGTGCTGAAGGGCAGACACTAAGCAGAATGGCATACAGTGCACTGAATAAGGTCAGTTTCATTGATCCTGGTCTGTGGAATTTGTCGACTCAACTAGCTGTTTCTCTTTGTGTATGTCTGAATTCACAGCTGCATTTAACATTCCTTATTACATTGATTTGCAAGATCCACAGCTAGGTAGCCCCAAAAGGGCACAAAGACAGTATTCAAAATGGTTAGACCAAAGAATTTCTAGAGACATTAATACATACTGATTGTGTTATGTCAAGAAGTAGCTGTTCCAATTTGCCTTATCACCAAAATTACACAAGGCACTTTTTCTACCTCTGACAAAAGAGCAGCAGTAAGAAAAGATACGCCAAAATAATGTGACCCCGTCCTACGTGATTCAGGTAGGTATGAGAACAAGAAACTGCATGCTAAAGCTAAAGGAAATTGTATTATACTGAAGGAGCTAAAAGTCAGATATTGTAAGTTTTCTTCAGAGGAGAAGGTACAAAACAACTTTAAAACTCTGTGGACTTTCAAAACAGTTGCAAGATTATAGGGCCTGGCTTGTAGATGGTTGGAATTAACAAACTAGTTATTTCTTATTATAATATACAATAAATATACCTTATGTAAAACTAGCATCAATACAATTGAAAAAAAAAATAGTAGAAGAGACGTAGAGATAATAAGATATAATAAAGAATAATAAAAATTCAGGCCAATGAGTAACAACAACAATAGTTTTCATTTCTTATACCTGCATGGGCCACAGGATATAGCGGATATCACCACTCATACTTCCTTTTGTATACATCTCTTCAGTTCCTCCAGTGGTGAAAGAAAACATAGCTAACTTGTTCTAGAATTAAAAAACAAAACGAGTCAGACATGTTTAAAGGAGAGTTGTTGAAAAGTTTAAGAGAGGCCCAGTAATAGACTAGTAAGCAGTTTTTATAACTCCTTGCACTTACCAAGCAACTATTGAGTGCTGCTCAAGATACCTTTGGATTGATAATAACCTCAGTGTGTCAAAGACCTGAACTTATGTATTAAGACTGCTCCAAAAGTAATGCATTCTATTTATTTCCAGGGAAACCACAACAGATACAAAAAGCATGTAATATTATTTGATAGAGAAAATTCTCAGCTACAAAGCGCTACTTTTCAACATAGTCACAACCACTAGCTATGCATTTTCACCAGTGATGAACAGCAGCCTGAATGCCTTGCTCATAAAAATCTGCACCAGTGGAGGTGACATTCTCACTGTTGCCACTGCTGAAATGTACAGCTCACCACCTCACTGTGCTCACAGCCCCTGTTTGGTCTCCAGAAATGTCCAGCAAGCGTTGATGAATGTCAATGAATGGCATGTTTTCTGCATGGATGAATTCAGTTCCATACCTTTGTTTCATACACAATTCCGCGTCAGATGTCATTTGGTCAGACCACTCCTCTGCTTCCATCTATCACACAGCAGCAACATGTGACAGAGTACTGGAGGGAAGGTTCAACCTCTACTGCCATATCACCATCTACCTCTGACATCAAGTGACAACATAATCAATTAGGCATTACTCTTGGAGTTGCCCTTGTAACTGCAATGCTGAAGGCCTGAATGAGCCAGATGCTTTCAAAAACGAGTAATTCCTCCAAAGAATGGAGGACAGCTGAAAGTGAAAGCTTTATACAAATATAATAGAAAAGATCACTTCCAACCCAACCATACGGTGCTATGATTATATGAAAAGAAAGACCATTATCTAAAGTGTGTTGCAAAGATCTTCAACTTAATAAAACAGTCTCAGAAACATACCTTAAGCAAACCAGTATCATAACACATTGGAAAATCGTGAGCAAATCCTTGGACCAAGACTCTGTCCATCCAGCCCTTCATGATTGCTGGCATGCTGAACCAGTACAAGGGAAACTAGGCAAAAAAAAAAGGAATGACCCCATTAGTGCAGAGAGCCCAGGGCATCCTTAGGCCTGGTCTTTAGGCAATCTCTTGTTTTCCTAATCTGTTCAGATCTTGTACATGTCTTTTTCCAAGGAGAGGGAGTAACTATGCTTGGCAAAAATAACTGAAGTGCTTTCTGTTTGTAGTGATCTCAGGTACACAGCTCAGAGACCATGGTCAATGTCAGAGCTTCTACACAGATGGAAGCTGGAAAACGGTAGAGTTGGAACATCATTTAGTTCAAACTCAAGACCATACAAAATACAAAAGGAATGTACAAGCCAATGGTTATTGCTGCCAAAATGGCCACAGAGAGACCTATTACCAGGACATCTGGTGCTCACTTCTGATCTGACATTTGTTAATGCCGCAATGTTCTAAGAGACTGTCTCACAGCCTACTGACATGATGACTTTGAACCACCATTCTGAGAAGAAACCTTCCTAACAGTAGAGCAGGACAGCGGAATATATGCAAGCTGTGCCTAGGCCAACAGTTTGATCATGAATTTGGCCAGAATATTTCCCTGGATATCAGCACTCTGGAGGCCAGTACATTGTGTTCTTTATCCTTGCTATTGACTGCATTTGCACAAGTATGTGACATGTTTCACTCTCTACACTGCTGATGCCACTGTTTCATTTAGGAGCTACTCTGCACACAGGCATCTGTTTCCCATAGGTAACACTATTTCCGTGTTGTGGGGCTAGTGATATTTCTGGGCCTTTTTGATGTTTTCGAAAATACACACCATATCAGGAAAACCTGACTCCTTGCAATTGCTATGCTGGGTACAAACCATTGGCTGAACTGTTGGCTGTTTTCACTCTGGCTAGAGTTAACGTTCTTAATGAAATCTATAATCTTTTTGCTTACTATTCCTTTTAGGTTGTTCAGCCCTGTACATTACAACTGAAGTGTTTTAATACAATTTAAAATAGCCACCTGAAAAATCAGCAAGTCTGCTTCCTGCACCTTCTTTTGCTCTTCAATCAAATCGTTGGACAAACATCCTCTCTTGTAAGCTTCCGTTGCCTCCACTGCATAACTGAAGTTGTCTGAGTTGTGCAAACAATCTGTGGAGAGAAGGGCACAGTCACTGTTTACTCCATCCACAGCACTGTAGTCAAATAATTAAATACATGTTGTGATCTACAGTTCTAAACTGAGTTACTTGCTTGCCTTTTTTTTCCTCACATTTTTTCATGGCTATTCAGTATCACAGCTGATAGCTGAAGGGCTGGAAAATCAACCCTGTAAGGAGAGGCTGAGGGAGCTGGGGCTGTTTAGTCTGGGGAAAAGGAGGCTGAGGGGAGACCTTATTGCTGTCTTCCTGTATCTGAAAGGTGCTTACAGTGAGAGCAGGGCAAGTCTCTTCTCACTGGAGACAGGTGACAGGACAAGGGGAAACGGCCTCCAGTTGCACCAAGGTAAGTTTAGGTTGGACATTAGAAAACACTTCTCCACAGAAGGGGTAGTTAAACACTGGAATAGGCTCCCCAGGGAGGTGGTTGAGTCACCAACCCTGGATGTGTTTAAGAGCAGTTTGGATGTGGTGCTTAAAGATATGACTTAGCAGAGGGTTGTTAGAGTTAGGGTACTATGGTTAGGCTGTGGAAACTCAGCAGAGGGAGGGGTACCAGTGTCTCTGCTGGCTCCACCATAGCTGGGTGAGCTGACTCAGGTATGTCCAAATGAAACTACACATCCATTCCTGCAGATTGAATTAGCAGTTCATCAGTCATTAGCAACAGGATGGTGAAAAGTATGGGAAGGTGGAAGCATTAATCTCATAAACTAAGCTAAGTAAGTTGGACAATGATATCTGAAGACATTTCTCACTCGAGAGAAGTGGACTTTAGATGAGAGACTGATTCTGAACAAGTGCTAATGCATTTTTGTTTCTCACTACTCTCACTGTGAGCCAAGGGTCACATCCAGGAGTCAACTTTTAGAAATGCTTAAGTTTTGTAGTCTCACTGTGTATGGGAAATTGTTGATCACAGCCTGAATCTCTGATTGAACACCCGAAGCAAAGCAATGAGTCAGCTGCGGGAGCACAGGTGAAGGTAATTCAGCTGTGCTACCAGAAGCGTAGAGCTTGGCTCCACCTCTCTCAGATGTCATTTAAGGGCTGACTACCACAAAGGCAGGATTTCTTTCTCTGGAGATTGCTCCTGTGTGGAGTTTACTGCGAACCTTCAACATCAGTAAGCATTTTCCATTTATCATAGATTATTTTTCTATTATGAAATATAATTATGAAATGTAACTTGTAATATTGTTCATTAAGGGGATGTGGTTCTTAAAACGTCTCTTCAGTTGATTGCAAATACCAGGAAACCAATGACATCCCTGATTCCTTTCAGTCTATAGACAGAACCCTGTTTTACAGGTCTGTGCTATATAGTTGATTTATCATTCTGATTGAAGGGGCATTTTTAAGACCTATTACAAAATAGGTGATACTTACACTGGCATTTCTTGATCAGTGCTTGCAGAAAATAAAAAAGCAGAGTCTTGTTAGTGGAGTTATATTTGTACAGAATGATAGCAACTGCTTTCCAGAATGCACCTAACGGCATGGGTTCTAGATTGTTAATGCAGCAGGATGAACAAGATGCAAGTTTGTCTCATTGCTACTGTTAAAATCTCTCACCGACAATGTCATTTCTTGTTGCCCGTGGCTCAAACTGCATTGCATATAAGTCAGACACTGTGACACTGCAGCCCTGTTTGCTCAGTTCTTCCACAGCAACAGTCTTCAAAGATCCATTAAAAGAGTTGGGCTCTTGATGTGCGTAGACTATCAGGACTTTTCTCCCTGGGGGCAGAAAGAAAAGCAGAGGACTCCTTTGAGACAGGCAGATACAAAGCAGTTATTGTGCTGTATTTTCTAGTGAAAATTGCAATGGCATTTGATTCTGGCTCGACAGGAGTGACTCATGAGGAAGTAATCAGTAAGTGCCTCTCCTCCAACTATTCTGTGCTATGCTGTGTTTTCCTGGGTGGGACCCAGTGGACAGTGGGTATATTTCTTTAGCATGTCACACTGCCCTATGGATGTGGCACTGATGGCTGTGGTTAGTAGGCAGGGTGGGGGTGGGCTGATAGTTGAAATAGGTGATTTTAGCAGTCTTTTCCAACCTTAATGAATCTATGATTCTATTCCCTGGAATTTTGAGGTATTATAGGAGAAAACCTGAATACACAAAACAAGCAGCTCTCAGTGCCTGGCTGGCAATATATAATGCAGATGTCTCCTGAGCTCATTTTCTCCTGTGGTTTATTGCCCTTGAAGGGGAGCTGAGGGTGCTCTGACACCGTGTTTGGAGAGACTGGAGATTTCAAGTGCATCCTCTGCTGAGGGAATTGCAGTGATTTGACAAAATACTGGCTTAGTATCACAAGCCAACACTACAGGCATTCCCTACATCAGCCTGCCGAGGGTCTAAGTGATTTGCATTTGTATTAGTAGATGTTCTTACCTGCCATTTTCCACTAGCGTTCTCTGATGCGGCCTGTAAGCTCGAACGACGTTTGTTTACGTGAGAAACGCCACCAGGAGGTATAGGAAGATCACTGTCCCGTGCTATTCCTGTGTGCAGGAGCAGGGTGAGAGGCCCGCAAGCACGATCTTTTGTGAGCTCTTTCAGACGGACAGAGCGATGGGAGAGAACGGACTTCTTACATCTCCCCCTCCCACGTTTGGCAGAGAATCGTGCTTTCGTTTCGTCCCTTCTTCTTGCAGCCTTTTCAAACCCTGTTTCAGACCCACTCGCCGCTCCCCGGCCTCGCTGCAGCGCAGCCCCTGGGGCGATGATGACCGGCTCCGAGCTCACGGCTCCGCACCGCTCCCCGTTGTGCTTCACCCACAGCGGGGCCCGGCCGACCCGGCGTTCCGCGTCCTCTCAGCGCTGATGCCGGCTGCCAGGCGGGTCGGATCCGAGCCGAGCCTCTCCCTGCCCTCCCGGTGCCTTCCGGAGGGCCGGGCTCTATGCGGGGCGGGCAGCGGCCCGAGGCTGCGGCTGCTGCCACCGCTGGAGGCGTTGGTTGCGCTGCGCGCTGTCATTACCGTTGTGTCTATGCCTTTAAGCGTACGTATGTGATGGATCACACGCTCACTCGTGTTCTGCTATAAAGGGCGATGCTGGCTGCTCTCAGAGTACAAAATATTTTTGTCCTCCTCGAGGTGTGTTGTTAAAATATATGTAGTTAATGTCAATGATATTTGAAAAGGTTCAAATGAACATAGAGATCACGTTAACAGGGGAGTCTTTCATGTGAGGAAGGACTTCAGGGAGGACATCAGATGGATGGAAAGATGAGGAGCTTTTGGGATAGGCCCAGAGCAGAGCCATGAAGATCATCAGAGGGTTGGAGCACCTCTATTATGAAGACAGACTGAGGGAGATGGGCTTGCTCAGCCTGGAGAAGAGAAGATTCCTGGGAGACATTCCAAAACTTAAAGGGAGTTTATAAGTGGGAGGAAAATAAACTCTTTATTGTGTCTAGGTAGTGATAAGACAGGAAAGAATGGCTTTAAAGTGAAAGAGGGGACATTTAGACTAGATGTCAGGAGGAAATTATTCATTGAGAGGATGATTAGACACTGGCACAGGCTGCCAAGAGAGGTTGTAGTTGCCCTGCTGCTGGAAATGTTCATAGTCAGGTTGGATGGGATGCTGGGCAACCTGATCTAGTGCCTGATATAGTGATTGCTAACCCTGCCTGTGGCAAGAGCGTTGGAACTAAAAGGGGTGTTTGAGGTCCCTTCCAACCTAAGTTATTCTGTGATACACTAAAGTGTGTCTTTCCAATATTGTGAGGCTGATCTCTAATGATTTTACAAAATAATATTGGAAAAGTCAGTCTGTTTTCCTGTTTGCCTTTGGACGAGTCCCCTTGTAAGGATTTCAGCAACCTGGTTCAGGCATTTCTTAGAAATCTAATGAGCACATTTTTCAGAGAAAGTTCAGAGGTTTTAGGAATTATTTTTGTTGTTTGGGCTACACTGTGGGACAGAGTGGGGTTTCTTATAGTCTCCCTTCCACCTCTTTTGAGTCCCCCTCATTTTTAATATTAATTAGTTCCCATGAAAGTGTTTAGAGTGGCTCAGGCATTCTCCAAGAACAGTGTATTCTCCTGTCCCTGCCAGTTATCCCCGAGCACTGACTGAGTAGTACTTCATAAGAAATATGTATATTTAGAGCTTATCTGGCTTTTATCTAGGCTGGTCCCCTATGACCGGAGGTGATTTGCTGGGCTAGGGTGTAGGGTACAGTCACCTTCCTTGGAAAGTAAATAAATTAGATTATAGCTACATAGGAGCGATTTAAGTTTCCTTACAATTTTCTGAGGAGTAATGCCAAGTTTATTGTACACATGGTCCCTCAGTAGTGTATTGAGAGTTTAAAATAGGTATCCAAAGGATACCTGTTGTGCCCTCTAGTGCCTAGTGCAAGGGTTTGCACTTTTATCTGGGGTTAAAATGAAAGGAAGCCTTTATCGAGGGCAAGTTTTTGTTCAGGCCATGAATGCTGAACTACTGCACTGTACCCTCATAGGTGTCTCAGTAACACTGTTGTTATTCCTGTGTTTGTTTTGTGAGGTAGTAAAAAGGAGGCGGTCAACCCTCATGTGGGTCTCTCTCCTTAAAGCAGTAGAGTTGACAGGCTTGAATAACAGGAAGGAAGGCAGCAGGAAGCCTACGTAACTAACAGCCTCTCACTGTGACCTGTTTTTCTTCTCAGCCTCTGTCTGGGAGTGAGTAACAGAAATTGGAAATGGTAACCTAAGTGAAAAACAAAGCATTGATGAAGACAGTGTCCTGGGAAGCAATTCTGATCCGTCATTCGGGTTGGTATTAAAACTTGTGATGGTAAACATTTAATAATGCTTGAATGCTTTAGAGTGCTTTCAAATGTATATATTTAAGGCTTCTATCAATCTGAAACTTAATTGCAGCTTCTTCTAGCAAGTCTTTGGCAAGGCATTAGGGGAGCAGTTAGGTACTAATCTATGCAATGCATAAACCTCATAGAATCATAGAACCTCCTGATTTAGAAGGGGCCCACAATGGTCAGTGAGCCCAACTCTGTCCTGGGAAAGTTCCAAGTCATAAAATTTGGAACAGATAGATTTAAACATTATAGATTAGATAGGAGAACAGTTCACAGGGCAGGAATCTTGAGCATAGCCAGATGGGAGATGGCTATACATTCTGCTGAATCTCTCCCTCTGTCTCTAGGTATCAGTTTGCCTATGCATAGAATATAAACTATTTCTATTGTTGTATTATTCTTGGTTTGTACCAACTACTATGACAGCAGTGTTTGTTCTATGATCAAACTGTAGTTATGGGTGAAATTCAGGTTTCCCCATCTGATAGTGTTGTTTAAACACTCCTTGAACTCCAGCACTTGGGGCTGTGCCCACTGCCCTGGGCAGCCTGTTCCATGCCCACAACCTCCTGGTGCAGGACCTGTCCCTGACCCTCCCCGGATGCAGCCTCATGATGTTCCCTCAGGCCTTGATGCTGTTTTATGTCCTTCTCATACAATGGCACTTAAACCTGCACTCAGTGCTGGAGGTGCAGCTGCACAGCGCAGAACACAGTGGGACAGCCCCTTCCTTGCACCACAGTGTACATTTGGACCTTTGGTTTGCTAGGGCACACTGCTGACTGAGATTCAGTTTGTCATGAGCCAGAACCCCCATATCCTTTCCCATGGGGCTGCTCTGTAGCTTCTCATCCCCCAGTTTGTACAGATCTCCAAAGCTGCCTTGTACCAGGTGCAGAAACTGGCAGCTGCTCTTGTTAATCTTTATGTGGTCGGTGATTTCCCTGCCTGTTAATCTCAGGCCAGACTTCCAAATAAAAAAAAACAAAACATGCAGGAGAGATTAATAACTTATAAGCAGCAAAACTGTCCTTCTATGGCAAGGTTGAGCTCATGGGTTATTGAAAAATATGTGGAAAGACAATGTAGTCACTGGTCACTGCCAGTACAGGCTCATGTGGGGAAAGCCCTGTTTAATGAACTTACTTAATCTCTGTTTATGGCAAGGTTAACCACCTGGTTGACCAAGGGAAGCCAATTGAACTAATCTTTTTGGATCTCAGCAGATCTAGACTAGACAAAATATCTGGCATAGAGCAGGACAACAACATAATATGAAGGTTAAACTATTGGCTCACAAGTTGGGATCAAAGGGTTCCAGCAAATGGGCTTACATCCAGCTGGCAGCCTAATGAGTGGGCTCCATTTTAGGCTGAGTTTTCTTTAATGTTTTCATCAGTAACTTGGATAAAGGACTTGAAGGTGTAAGTAAATTTGCAAACGACACTAGATTAGGAGGAGCTATTGACTTCTTTGAGGGTAGAGGGACCTCGCAGAGAGATTTTGACAAACCAGAGAGCTGGGAAATCACCAACTACATGAAGTTCAACAAGAGCAGGTGCCAGATTTTGCACCTGCGAAGGAACAACCCTGGATATCTGTACAGACTGGGAGATGAGAGGCTGGAGAACAGCCCCATGGAAAGGGAACAGGATGTTCTGGTTGACAAGTTGAATCTGAGTCAGATTATTATACAGAAGACATAATTCTGGGGGTAGGCTCCTAAAAATTTATGCCACACTAATAATCACTGGGGTTTCAACAGGAGTAAAGAAACAATTCATAATCTTTAGTATCCCAACATTACTTGGGCCCTTAGTGAACCGCAGAAAAGGGTGGATAGTGCTTCCCTAGTCAGAGCCCAGAAGAGGGTGCTGGAGAGCTGAGAACACTCTTCTAAACGCATTAAGTCACAGAAACGTAATGAACAGTAGATCCAAATACCAACTTTCTCGATAGATCAGTAAAATAATGAGTTAGTCAAAGTCTTTCTCACATTGGCAGATACAAAACACATGTATATGCTGATGCCAAGTGTACCATCTTTCAAATGTATTTCAGGACCCATTTTCATTGCTTCATTTCTGTGCAATTCTGAGCAGTTATTTTGTTACTACAACCAACACTTACTGGGCTACATTTATACCAGAAAAATATCTATGTAATGTGAGCTTCATAAATAGCATTTTATGCGTAGGACAGATATCATTTCTGTAGTATTTGGTACAAATCAGTAATAATATAATAATAATACATAGAATCATAGAATTCTCAGGTTGGAAAAGACCCTAAAGACCATCGAGTCCAACCACAACCTAACCGTAGTATCCTAACTCTAACAACTCTGCTAAATTATATCCCGAGCACCACATCCAAATGGTTTTTAAACACATCCAGGGATGGTGACTCAACCACTTCCCTGGGGAGCCTATTCCGGTGCTTAACAACCCTTTCTGTAAACAAATGTTTCCTAACATCCAACCTAAACTTACCCTGGTGCAACTAGAGGCCATTTCCCTCTAATAAGAATAGTTTATATTCTCTGTATAGGCAAACTGATACTTAGACACTGCTGGAGCGATTCAGCAGAATCTATCTCCCTTTTGTCCATGCTCAAGATTTCTGCCCTTTAAACTGCTCTCCTGTCTAATCTGCAATGTTTAAAATCCTTCTGGTCCAAACTTTCTGACTTAGAATTTTTCCAGGACAATTTCAGGCAATGATTATGTTGTACAAATGCAGAAGATGATGCCTGGAGAAATAGCAGTGGTCCAGATTTCTCCTCCTTGCAGTAACAGACATAAATCATCAGGCTACAGTCTTGCTGCTTGTGAGCTGTCAGTTTCTCAGCTCTATTCTGTACATTGAAATCACTTCAGCCTGGGGAGATGCCCTACCTTTCCCCCATTCTTTAATTTCCTGCTCAGCTATAATACCATGCATTTTGAGGGCCAAGGTGCACCGAAGTGTGAAACTTGTGACAAAATCTTTTATTTCATGACTTGAAGTTCAGCCTTAGTCACTGAGCTATAACACAGAGGAAAACTGAAGGGTAGTACC
Source organism: Coturnix japonica (assembly GCF_054131305.1). Lineage (NCBI taxonomy): Eukaryota > Metazoa > Chordata > Aves > Galliformes > Phasianidae > Coturnix > Coturnix japonica. The sequence continues at coordinate 75,909,245 of NC_140664.1, forward strand.
CATACATTCTGGAAAAGATAAGTGCCTGCTTCTGGCTGTGGTTATTTGTTTCCTGAGGATGTACCAGAATGTCAGAGGAAGGAGATAGCTGAAGATAGATTCCTGGCATTAGCTACTGTTGTTTTTACTATTGCCTAAATGCAGGAATGTTGTCTCTATTTGTATTTTATATTTATTTGTATTTATAATGTAAGCCTCTTCAGGACTGGAGTTTTAACATACCTGATGGGCACTCTCTGCCAACTCAGGATGGCACTCACCAGAGGTGTGAAAGGGTTGTTTTAACAAATGTAACCGCTGTCCGGACCTGCCTCCTCCACATGCATGGGAAGGAGAAGTAGCTCACCACAAAAGGAGGTATTTATTTCTGCAGTACCAGTGCAGAATATGGCCTGGTAAGCTGCCTTGTAAGGTAGAATATTACAGTCTTGGAAACCAAGGAATACAGTAAATTTTGGCAAATGACAGTCTCTACAGACCATTAGGGTGATATAAAATTGCATATTCGTGTAAGTTGTTAACTGATTGATTTACATGTGCTTAGTGTTTAGTGTGTGCTTTGAGAGTTCTGGTTTGAGCAATGCAAAAAATGTGATTAGGTTTGTTGCAATAATGCTGACTAAAATCACCTTGGTGTGTACCATTACTTTAGACTGTGTCTACACTTGCTCTGTATGATATAGTTCCATAAACTTAGTATGTGATTCAGAGTGATACATCCCCAGTACTAACTTGAATTAATAGTATATATATATATGTGTGCTTTGACACCCCCCCCCCCCCCCCCTTTTTGTTAAGCACTGATTTGGGGTATCCCCATTTGTGCCCAGAGCTCCTGCACAAAAGGCTCAAGCACAAAATATACTTCCCTGAAGCACTGTAACCAGTTGTGCAGATCTACCACTGCTGCAACAGCGCTGCCACATTTTAGAATTACTTCCTTACTATACATCTGCACAGCCTTTCTCCCATCCCCTCCCCCCTTTTCTTCTTTGCTACTTGCAGCATTGCAAACCCTGAGAGCAATGAGCAGAACTGAGAAATCCCCCAAACTCAGTTATCCGTGCAGCTACTCAGCATAGCTCTCACAGTACTCAACACGTGCACTGCTTGCCCCATTGGGTTTTTTGACCTTTTTCTGTGGCCTATCATCATTTAGCATCCCGCGTCACACTACCTTACAAGCTCAAGTAATACGTTCTGGTATTAACTGTTGTGGTTCAGGGGCTCAACCCAAAGTGCAGGATAGTGACTGCTATACAACAAGGCTAACAATGAAACCTCAAGTGGAAAACTGAAAGAGAGCTGAATCTCTCCTCTCCCTCTCCCTCTCCCTCTCCCTCTCCCTCTCCCTCTCCCTCTCCCTCTCCCTCTCCCTCTCCCTCTCCCTCTCCCTCTCCCTCTCCCTCTCCCTCTCCCTCTCCCTCTCCCTCTCCCTCTCCCTCTCCCTCTCCCTCTCCCTCTCCCTCTCCCTCTCCCTCTCCCTCTCCCTCTCCCTCTCCCTCTCCCTCTCCCTCTCCCTCTCCTCTCCCTGATTTTGATTCAATCTTAGGAGATGTTAATGACAAACAATATGGTCACCTTTTGATCAGAAGGTTTTGGTGTTATTTATTCATTTATTATAGGAAAGGATCTAAAATATAAACATCATTGGAAAGATGAGAGAAATGGGAACAAGAACATGCATGACATGTTCCTGACCTATGTAAGTGCATCACAGAATTGAGTTAAAAATAGTAAAGCAGCAGAAAGCTCTGTGGATTACCAGTCATCTGCTTAATAAGTGGTGTGACAGGTTAAGCTGGAAAATTTAGCCTCGGTTTAACAGAAACCGATTCCTTCCTTTTCTTTTAGTTTGCCTACCAAAACCCTTGCCCAAAATGCATCAGTGCTGCACTCCTTCAAGCATCTATTATTGCACAATAGGACTTACTATTATATTTTCAGTAGCACAGGCAAAAACTGTATAATTTTCATTACCTAACAAAATGGGGTATGGGTCACACTTGGAATCCTCATGTCACAGTGCTAACAGAAATCATGGGACAAATAGTGAACTGTTTGCCTAGCACTATGGGTGCCAGTGGTTACACCAGACGTTTACTCAAGCCATTCTCACCACTGTTATCTTCTACAGTAAAGCATTTTCATGCACTCTGGAAAGAGCTTTTTACTGATTTCATGTGTGCTGGAGTATGATTTTTGAAGGCAGTGTGAGTATAATGAACAGAGCATTTGAGAATTCTTACAGTTTCACCCCTTGTGATGTAGTGACTCATTTCTTTGCGTGTGTGCTTGTGGCAAGTAACACTTGCAAAGCTGTTCTTATGGTTTCTGGTACTTGAGTGTGGATACCTGTGTTCTCTCTTCATGACTTTGCTTTTGGAAAATATCATTCTTGAAAAAACCTTTCAATTTCATTTTAATTACCATATCCAACTTCTTCTCTTGACTTGCAACCCCAGAGTAGTATAAGACTTGAAATCATTCTTCCACTATGTTGAAAGGTGTCGAGAGAGGAACCTCCTCTTAATAGTTCTTGTATCCCATAGCACTGATTATTTCCTTTCTCACTTCCACAATATAGCTGTGTATTGGAAAGCTGCCCGCTTATACTTACATCCTAGGGTTCATATAAAAGCTTAAGAAAATAACAATTACACTGTTTGAAACAGGAGTGGGAATGCATGTTTGTCTGTGTCTTCCAAGATCTGACCATCTTTCTGACTGACTTTTTGATGTTATCATCATCATCAGCCAGTGTCAAACACTGCTCACCTTCCTCTGAACTCTGCTGAGAGCTCTTCTTGAGGCGGGGAATCTGCAAAGAGGAGGAAATGGTAGTGGTCTCATCAGAAGTCAAATGTGCTTCACTTTTTCCTTGCCCACAGCAGAGCTCCTGAGCAAACACTGTGTAGGAAAACAGTTCAGTATTGCATGTTCTGTATTGCACAACACACGTAACCCAAGTGTACGAGGGAGAAGATAGGCATGTCGCATACAGGGGGAGGTGGCTCAGAGCCAGAAGCAAAGCATCTAGAAGAAATTGTGACTGTTGCAGTAATGCTGATGTATGTGAGATACATTACTCAGAGAGATTTCCTCTGGCTTCCCCGTGAGTTTGAAAGACTTGCATGGAGCCAAAGGTAGAGATGCAAAATTTGTGGCTGGGCTTGCAAAACTGATTTTGTTTGTCCCCAGATCCCAGGACTGTACAGTTTCATGTGCCAGATTTTATTAGTAGTTTTGGTTCTTAAACAAAGAACGTGGGTGTATGGAAAGAGATGATTGTAAGCAGGTGATTTAATGCAAATATGAAAGAGGAAAGTGAGCCTTCATTCCCCTTGTGTACTTGATTTTCCAACTAGAGACCTCCTCTGCCTTCAGAGGTAGTACAGAACTAGGAGAAACACAGCTGGAGCTATGAAAACCAATGCAAAGCCTTCAGTAAGACTCCGAATGAAAACCAAGTAAATTGAACGAAACCAAGTCTGTGAGTGTTAGATGTAAAATCTTAACTATTGATGATAATTCATTGTTTTGTAAGCAGAAGGGCTAACCCTCACTTGGGCATGAATCTTCACTTACTCTTGACGTCAGTCAGGTGCAAGGTTTAACCATGCAAGGGAGTTACCTAATGAAACTTCAGCTTTTAAGATTTAACAGCCTGTGTTTATGAGATCAATGTGCATAGTTCAGGTACTGTTCCTGTCACAAACTTTGTCTTCCTTTTTGTGGCAGGTTATTCTATGTTGGAAAGCAAACAACGCTTAAAGAGATCTTAGATTAGCGTTAATTAAAATAGCTGTGCAATGATGTACATGATTACAAAAGTATAGCTGCAGTCGTAGATATTTCCTCTGTAAGAGAAGCCAAAAGCTTTTATTCCAGTTCTTAATGAGGATATATTTAATTAAGTTACGTTTCAGTGTTTGTGTTCCAAAACTCTTCCTTGGAAATGAAGGCTCTGTATTATCATCTTTCTAACCTGAAAGGTGGAGGGATGAGCTGATCTTCTGGGGGGTTTAAGACTCCAATATGAGTAAATCTATTATAAATGTAGCAACAGAACTTCAGATGAGTTACTTGTCCAATCTCTGTTGCTGCAGAATTTGATCCCTAGAACATCCTAATTTAACAATCCTGATAAACAGTATTAAATCTCATGGTAGTAGCATGCATTACAATACACACTAAAGCAAACCAATTCACAACTTCTCTTATACAGTATGTTATCTGTATAAATGCTAAAAAAAAACAAACAAAACCACCCAAAAACCAACAGGTCATAAACCTTCAGCAATGAGCTTTTCAAGGTAATTTTCAAGAATTAACTCTGAATCCATGAATTTGAAAAGGGTCTGTTGTGAATGGATTGTGTGAGACTGCTATCTGATACAGCTGCACACTTGATGATGTTGACCTGTGAAAGCCTTTATGGGAAGGTCTTGTGAAAAAGGAGAAGTTGTTTAAAAGCCCTGTGCTTCCTTCCTTCCTCTGATGGGCTGCTCTAGCAGTATCTTAAGTTCTGTTGCGCACATTAGGGCTTGATTTTCTTTGAATTCACCTGACTGGGGGTTATATTGGAAGAGATGGGAGAGAAGACACTTAGAGCTCACTCATAAAGTACACAAAAATAGTAAACTCTGCATGGAAAGATTAAGAAGGATACTGAGGAGTCTGATAGGTATGTAGAGGCTGCTCCCAGTGCAGTAGTAATATGATATATTTGCACGTGTATTACACAAGCTTTTGAAGAGGAAGTTATGAGAGAAAGCAAAGGAACCACATACATAATGAAACTATATTATGAGTGATGAAAGTACTACCTAGCCTGTTGGCCTCCCTTTCTCCAGGAGATGTTTAAGCCTTAGTTTCTTTGTATCTGTATTCTGTGATTGGCCCTTGTTTCATTTCCCTGACTGTCCAGAAAACTTCTCCCTTGTTGGTGACTCAGAATGTTTCCCACGTGAGCAGTATCACTGTGCTTGTGCTGGTGACTTACTAAGGCAATATGTTGGCTAGAACCAGCACAGTGCCAGTGCATTCCCAAAGATGTCACGTCTGGATAGAAGTAGAAAGACAGAGGAATTGGGAGATGGGATAGAGTGGATCTTTGGAAATATTTAGGTATTCCTGAGGCAACAGAAGAATGATGAACACAACTGTTTCCCTGATGATTTCTGTCTCCCTGAGTACATGTGCCCCTTCAATAGTATCCAGTTCACTTTCCTGGACGCTGACAAAAACAAGATGTGGCCATTTGCCCATTCTCCCTGTATTTTCCAGCCCTTATGCAATACCTCTCATTCAGTTCTTCAGAAACTGAATGAAACCATAGTGTTCTAAGTTTACTCTTTCTGTATTATCCAAAGATGCTCATAAGGGCCACCGTGGTTGAGACGGTAGGATTCTATTTCAGCTCTTCCAACAGGCAGCCAATGGACCACAGGTGTTCTGCAATTTTGTAGTTAATTTCTAAGAAGATACTGAAGCCAGCATTTTGCCTCACAAATATGAATTGCTACATCATAGTTTCTGCACCAAATGTACCTTCTTATTAATGTAGAATAGCTTTACATGATGAGCAAGATGTTTCCTGATAAAGCAATGTGTTTAAGGTTTGCTGATGAGTGTGAAATTTGGCTTTCTTGAAACGTGACCAGCTCTGGTTTAAAATAGCCCTGTACTGAGAAAAGAGGACAGAAGTTAAAAGACTTATCTATTAAGAAACTGATATGTGGTTGAAGGGATTTTAGAATTATTTGGAGGCATAAAGCATGGGATGAAACCTGAGTAAAATACTAGTAATTTATACTGAAACAAAACGTTTCGTAAAACCCATCAACCATATCCATTGCTTATATACCAGCCTTATCTTTTAGTGACTTCAGTTGTCCTTGAAGGAAGGCTGACTCTGAAACAGTACTGCAGGATCCAACACTATGCTTTCCTTTTGGCTTGCTTGATATCTCCCATCCTCATAGGGCCCAAAGCTACGGTATGAAATTATTAATGAACAGTTCTGTGAAATGTGCTCTCAATCAAGAGGAACATATTCAAGCAAAAGGAAGATATTCTACCAACATTTTCTGGTAGCCCACATCACCCACATCCTCTGCAAATGAGAGAAAAAAGGTAACAAAGATGATAAAAGTCTTTGTATGTGTTCTCCATAGGCAAAAGGCCAGGTTATTCACTCCAGAGAACTCCTAAATGTTACCACTTGCTCAGCAATGTAGGGCAGTCCCTCTGCCCCTTTACCCTACCCCTCTTTTTAAAGAGCACATAAGCAGTTGTGAACAAAATTTTCTTTGTTTTAGGACTTCTGAGTCACTCCATTAGGACAGCACTTTCCCACATTTGATATGATTATCTTACCGTGCTCATGGGGAAAAAATGATTGTTCTTGCATTTGACTGAGCACAGTGAGGTTGGAAGGTGCTCAGCACTGTTCAGTGGAAGTCTATTGCAGAAGACAGATTGAATAGTTTTGGATATTTTACAAGCGCAACAAATTTGAGGTCATCTTTACACCATTCTGTGCTTTCTTCCAGGTATCATACCAGTTCTGGAAGGTGGTAAAATGCTTGGATAACTTTGTGTCTGATATGTGGTCATTCCTAACAATATTTTAGGGATGTGAGGGAGCGAATGCTCAGTGATACCTGAAGTGAGGCCAATTTTGCTTGGAAAAGATTATGACTAGACTTCTCTACAAGCTTTTTTTTCCTACTGGTAGTTTCTGAGTCTTTTCCTGGAAAGTTGTTCTCTATGGCTCACAGTGTGTGGCCAGCTTTCTCTCAAATTCCCATATGGCACTTTCAGGAGCAAACCCAGCTTTCTGGTTCATCTCACTACTCCCACAGAGAGAAGATTTTAGAGGAGAACCGAGTCACAGATAGAATTGCAAGGGAGTCCCTTTTCTTAATTAAGCCCTGAGTAGTCAAGATTTTCTGTGCTTTGGTTGTGGGTACAAAAGCTTCACACAGTCACATCAGGAGATCCTAAGCTATTGCTCTGGGATGTGGAGAAGGCAGCTGTTTCTTCTACTGGCTCAATTTGCAAGGTGTTAGTCTTCTACATGGAGTAGTAGTTGTGCTTTGGGCTAAACCTGAAAAATAAGTATTTTTATTTTTTTTCCATTTTCATATTTTTTCACATAAAAATCAGTCTCTGATTTAGATCATGACAAGATATATTGATAGAAACCCACAGGAAACTATTAATACAGATCTTTCCCTATGGCTCTGTCTAGCTCATATCTTCTTAAGATAGGAGGAGAAAGTATTAATTTAGCATGAATTGGTGTCTGAGGTAGAAGGATTTAGCAGAAACTTTTTTATCTCAAGATGCAGTGTAGAAATATGGGAAGTGGGATGTCGAGTGAGAAACTTCAACATCTGATTCAGTTACAAGTCCAGATGCAAATTTCAGAGGCTTATCTGAATCTTCATTTCATCCCTAACACAAGACAAGGACAGAACTGGACTTGTGAATAAAGAATACCTACTATATAGTGTGTGTCTGTTGAACTGCAGACGCAAAATTCCCCCTTCAGAGAAACTTCCCAAAGAAAAGAACGTTAGTTGCACTACTTCAACACAATCAAAAGATGTCACTGCCAGATACAAAAAGAGTTGAGCTAATTAAGGATTAGTCTGAAACTGTTCAGATCATGCCATCATGAAACAACAGTGAATATTTTTTAGTTTCTTTCTTTATGCGAAGGGAAACTACTAAAGACAAGCTGTGAAACTACTTCATTTGAAAAAAAAAAATATCCACGTTCTGACTTATGAAGCTCCTTTCTTGATAGAAATGCTTATAGAAATGCTTCCAGGTTCCTGTAAATGCCCCCACATTTCACACTCATCATATCACGTGAAGTTCTTGACCCTAAAGAAGATGCAGGGTGAATTATTAAACCAAAATGAAAGAAGAAGAATAAGGAGAATAGAAAGTTTGTGGATTGTGAAGGCAAAACATAGTATAGAATAGAAAAATAGTGGAAGTTTGCAATGCAAACTGAAGGAAGATATTATCTCCCCACTCTCCTTGTTACTACAATGGAGTTACATTAAGTGTGTTAGAAGGATGTCTAGTACCTAATGCACATAGATTTTCATGGTACTATTGAAGTCAAACTCCTATTGCCTTTTTAGAAAGGAGAGCTATATTAATGTATTATAATCAGACAAAATTGTAGGGCAGTGCTTTCCCAGGAGCATAACTACCAGGAAAGCAGGCACAGCCAGACTCTTTCCATGTCCAGATGGATGTGCATATCCCACCCTCCTGTTCTGGGTTACCTCTGCCAGAGATATTCTGGACTAGATCTGAAAATCTGTGCCAGGGCCAACTTCTCTCTTCCAGCTTTCTTGAGAGTTCCAGCTGTTCTCTCTGATTCTTAGGAGTGGTAGAGCAGAACACTGCCTCAACACAGTGATATACACTGGTATATCAGCCAAAAGAAATGTGCATACCTGATACTCTTTATCCCTGCTTTCATGTCTGCCTAGTCACCCTCTGATACTCTTGTTCATGCTTTACAATGCTCACTTTGTTTTTCTTTCTTTTCTGCTGAGTGAGCACAATGTTCATATAAGAGGCAGTTCAAGGGAAGAAATTAATTGTCCCTCTGTTAGTCCCTTGGGGAAGCTGTTCAATGCTCAGTTCAGCTGGAGACTCATATTAATTTCTCTGCAAGTTCCTTCTGCTCTGGAAAACTTCCCCTTTAAGGGAAAATCCAACTTCAGCCACCAGTGGGGAGTCCCAGGCAGCTGGACAAGAGGAGAGGGGGATGTAAAGGACATAGAAATTGTTTCAGTGGAACAAAAGCATCTGTGGAGACAATCATCTGTGCATGCCAGTAGACATAACTGGGTCTTTGGAGACCAGTAGATGGAACCTATGACTTGTTCCATGTTGAAACTGGCTATCTTGGTCCCACGCCCTGGCAACAGAGAGTTTGGAAAGTAGGTGAAAGCAAGCTGTGGAAAGTGATGGGAATTTTTGCCTGATAAAACACTGGGAAAAAGCTGACCGAACATGTTGAGATCCAGCCAAACGAAGGAGTAGAGGAGGCCTCTAATGTTTGCAGAAACTAAAAATAATACTCAAATAATTCAGGCATATTTTTCAGGGTGTAGAAATTTTATCTCCCAAATTGATTCGTAAGCTAGTTGGTAGGGAATATACCAGTATGTGTGTGAATACAGGGGCTGGTATGGCACAGTAGGAAGCCTGTTGTGTAACTCAACTGCTGATGAATGTATTTAGAAGTTGAATCTATTCTTTCAATATTTATTTTCAGGACCAATTTTGATTATTGTTATTGTACCAATGACCTAAAAGATCATGAGGTCAGGTGGGCATCATCCTACACTGTGCTTAGGATGTAAATTTAAGAATATATTTGCATCTATTTAGATAATTTGTCTTTTAACAGAACTCAAAGTCTTTGGAACCTTGACTTTGAATATATCAAAGTAATGAAAATTTTTCTGTTTCTTCCATAGGATCTTTCAATCAGATTATCACTTTCTTGTTGAATGATAATAGAAGTGTTAGTGGTTTGATCTTACTAAGGATGAAAGACAAGAAAAACCTTTCCCATCTCAGGAAAACTGTTAGGTAGGTGACAGCAGAAAATGTATTTAAGAGATATTCCAAGTGTTGATAAAAACACTGATCAGTTCTGGATATCATAAGAACTTCCCTGAAAGATGAGAAGCACAGTCTTCTTTTCTCTTCCTTATCTTGGCATCTCCTTAAAAGAATCAACTATGTCACTCAGCAGAGTGCAGTGTTACATTAATTATAGCATGTAGTGAGAGCTGATTCATTTAGCTTCGGGAAAAAATAACCAAGTCAAATTACTTTTGTTTCTGAAGAAGTGTGCATAGCACCTAGAATTTGTACTTCTTAAGTGATTTCTATCATAGCCTAAATTTCTATCATTCCTAAATGTTTTTACATGTTCCTTTGTGTACTAAGTGGTTATATGAAATATTTACAGATACTCTTCTGTTGCCAATTCATGTTTTTGTTTTCCAGCAATTGTAGGACATTTTTTTCTTTTTTTCTTTTTTTTATTTTTTCTTTTTTTTTTCTGTAACTGTTCTTTTTATTGATGCTGTTCTAAAATGAAAAGCCTGTTATTCGGTCATGTAAAAGCATAATCATGTCATCTGATACACATTATATGCCAGTAGCGGCACGTGTATCTGTGTCAATGCGATGAACTGGATGCTGAGCTATAAAAAAGACTTTTGGGAAACATCTGCTCAGATGCACAAGGGAACACTGTATTTGTACTGTGTTTGTTGCTTATTTGCCTTGCTGTGGTGCTTAGACTGAAAATGGATGTTGAATGGCATTGCACCTGGAAATTAGAGTCATACTGCTTTGCACAAGTCTTTGTGTAATGCTTCATTGTTTCACTGGGTTATTTACGTTGTATTCATTTTACTTGCCTGCGGTAGAACAAGGAAGTTACTGATGGGTCTAATCCTGTAGTTAAGAGTGATTAAATTGTACAGTTTAGTACACAATCATCTGAATTATGCAAGCATTTACAAACCTCAGTCAGTCTACCTTAGAAGCAAATTTATTTTGGAAAAGGTATCATTTATTGACATGTTAGGAGTTAGTAGTACTGAAGAGTACCATAGCATCAATGCAAGGATAATGTAGCTATTATTTTTTCACTTATCTATTCATTTACATGTATTTCAGGAACCACAAAATCCATTGCTACCTTCACTGTCCTCTTAGAGCTTTATAATCTATGAGTAACTCAAAGAGTCAAGAGAGGAACAGTTGGTAGTATAGAGGGAACTTAAATGGATCTTGCTGTAGCATAATTTTTTAGGACTCTCAGCAAAGTAACGTTTTTAAGGAAAATGTGAAGGAACACATAAATAGGATAGAAGAAAATAACAGAGGGGCTGTTCCACAGGCAGTAGACACGTTAGGGCTATACTGTAGCATCCTACTAAAGATACTACAAACAGAAGACTAGTAGTGTTCTATTTGTAATGATACAAAGCCAAGAATAAGAGCAGAGAGGTCACAAGAAAGGAGATTAAATCAATATATCAAGGTATAAAGTTCATCTTGGCTGAAACATCTATATGGTGCAGGATGGTTTTGCTAAAGCCAAGAAAAGAAGATTATTGCTAGCACTGAGATGATGAATGATGAGAAACAAAGCAATCATAGCTGGATAAACAGAAGAATGTTTTATTTAAGGCTGTTATTCAGAAAGTATCTTCAAGATTTCTTTGTAGCCTTGCATGAAGATCAAGAGAGAAATTCAAGCTGAACATGATGCTGTCTTAATGGGTCCAAATGATTGTCAGGATGGTGATGTTTCCACTGTAAGGGAAAAAAAAGGGGGGGGCAGGTGGGAAATTACTGGAGGAGGATGATTAACCATAATAAGCTTACACTGATGATTTCACATCCACTGTGAGCTGTCAGAAAGACAAGCTGCGTGGTTAGTTAAGTGAAAATGATTCATGGCTAGAATGGAAACGTGGATTTGTAAGCTGTGAGTATGAAGGTGCTAAGTGCACTGAGGGAGTAATTAGAGAAAAGGAGAAGAAGAGAAAGGAGGCCAAATGAATGCTGTTCCTCTTTTAAGTGCTGGAGGGCATCGAAGATGTTCTCCAAACCGTGTTTGTGAGCTGCTTAAGAGGTGGAGAGAATGGAGACTCCGAAGCCAATGAATGCCAGACTTTCAGAAATACATGACAGTTGTGTCAAGATGTGGCAGACCAAGAATGAGATGACTGCAGTGCTGCAGTTGTGAGGTTCAGTTAAGAAGTCACTGGAGGCTGTGGTGAAAATAGTTGAGTTGAATTCAGTTGCCAGGAACTCAAATAGATGAGGTCTAAGATGTAAATAATAAAATCAGCTTCAGGTAGTTCTTCTCACAGCATGTTCGACAAATTTGGAGTATCTGAAATCATTAGTTTGATCTACTTGCTAAGTTAAGCGTCATTGCAAAATAATTCTGTAAGAAAGAACTCTTCCATTTTCCAATATCAAGCCTGCACAAAACAGCTGTAGCTGATTAAAGAAGACTAGTAGCATAGGATGAATTAGTCAAGGATGTGATTAGACAGGGAGTGATGCAAGGAGGTGTAAAATAAGGCCAAGAGCTGGGAGAGGGAAGGATCATAGAATTCGAATCATAATATTACTCAGGTTGGAAAAGACCTCAAAGATCATCAAGTCCAACTGCGGCCTAACCATAGTACCCTAACTAACAACCCTCTGCTAAATCATGGCCCTGAGCACCGAATCCAAACAGCTCTTAAAAACATCCAGGGACGGTGACTCAACCACCTCCATGGGGATAACGGTAATGGGAGAAGATGTTAAATGGGGAGAAAAGGAATCAAATTTCTACGTGTTAGGTGAGAAAAGGGAGAAAGCCAAAGAAAAAGCATGAATGACTAAAAGCAAGCTAAAGCGGGGAAGAATATCACAGTGTATTTACTCAGTTATCACTTGAAAGAAATTGGTGGCTTTTGGTACGATTTAGCACATATTCTGAAATGTCCTTACAGAGACACGTTCTGTTGGACATTAGCTCCTGGTTTTCACCTCAACACTTTTGCCCTGCTTTGATTTTTCCTGTTAAATCAATCTCTCCTCCCATCATCTTTTTAATAATAAATTCTTGCTTTGAGTTTACATTTCCCTTTCTCTTTCATGAAGGCTAACATTATCATATGAGAAACAGTGTTAAAAGAGTTCACTTGCTCTGGATTGTTTATCTGCTCTCCAGATCCCATCTTACAAATCCACCCACTTGCAATGAATGGATGATCATTGGAATTAATGATCTTTCTACAATGAAACCAAGTAAAGCTACCTGTCATTGTTTCTTTCTAAAATGGTACCAGGAAGCTACTATTAGTATGAATTCACCCTGCTTCAATACTGTAAATTTTGTCTCTATTGATTACGGTAGAAGATTTTTTTTTTTTAACTTCCTTATTCAGATGAAAAGTCTTTTGGAAAATCATGAGAAGGTTTGTTTGAACGTGGACTGAAGAATAAATGGGTAGATTTAGATGATGAAATAAAACTTGGAAGTACTTGGAACACTGCAAGACAACAAAACCAAGCCAAATTTTTTAAAGTTCTAATTGGAATGTACCCAAAACTAGTAAAACTTCAGCGAGGAGCAAAGGGTGAGAAACGCTCTGGGAAGTTCCAGCAAAAGCTGAGATTTGGTTAAGATTAACTTTCAATTTCCCCCACCCACATGTGTCATCTGATATTCAAAAATCTTCAGAGAAAAGAGAAACTGTATGGAAGATTATAGTTTCAGCATCATTTCCTAGCCTTAATTTTAGGACTAAGATTAAATGAGAAAATTTAGTTTCATTGGTTCTCTCAGAAAATAGGAATCTCTTCTGACAGGATGCAGCATAGAGAAAGAAATTCTTAGAAGTCTGGCATTTAAAAGATGAAGCAGTAAAACCTGTTATTCTTTTCCTCCATTTCTGCTTAAAACTGTTCATCCATTTATAAGACTGTCTCTCTGATCTTGCTTTGCAAACAAAATAATGCATTCCTACTGCAAAGACCTTAAATTCAGCTGAAGCAGATGAAGAAGGGTAGGAGGGAGGAAATAGTGCTATCCCCACTTTCTTGAGGTTCAATTTTCAGCATGATCATTGTGTATATTTACTCTGTGGACTTCATTAGGGTAAATATATATCAAAGGTAGCTTTAAATAAAGAATTCTACTTTTATGATGTAAATTAGACTTTTAAAAGCCTTAGCATGCTCCAGCTATACTACTTTTGCCTCTGAACTAATTCATATGAAGCTCTGCAATGGAGACCTACCTAAATGCAGGAAATAACCCTGAGTTTTCTGAATCTCGAATCCAGCATCTTTGCTAACACCCTTCCTGTCTTCCATTAAAAAATAGGCAGGAAATAAGAACCGGGAGGAGAGCTAAGAACATGAAATTAATCTTCCTATGTAGCTTACAGAATTTATTTACTTAATTAATGGAGGAGCTCAACACTTTTAGCAAAAGGAAAAATTATAGGAAGCAAAAAGTTTGTGCTAATCTAGAATATCCTGAAGGAATTATCAAAGACTACAGGGAAAATCATAACAATTGATGAATAGAAGTAGATACAGTACTAAGTTTAAAATTCAGATCTCCGGCTCTGTGTCTTGGACACCTGATGACTGAAAGGAAGGGATGAGTGTTAGAGAGCTGTTGTACAAAGGAAACACACCATTTAGAAATAGATTGAATGTGTAAGTTGTCAGAGCCGGATGAGTAAAAGATGGCACATAATAGTGAGAAAGGAGAAAGGCACAGTTGTTTAAATTCAAAAGGAATCTGTTTGGAGGCTTTCCTTGGCTTTGTAAAAATGCACAACCAAATTCAATACAAATGCTGTTGATTTTGGTGAAAGCAGAGTTAGTTTTACGCTTTGTGGTTTTGAAAATTCTGCCTATCAATGACAATTGAAACTACTCTGAATATTAACTGTGATGGAAAAAATGCATAAGTACTAATATTTGAGACTGAGAGTTGCAACTTATAATTTAGTAATGTGATGTAGGTGCCAGACCTGCTTGGTTTTCTCACCTCTGTGCTGCATACCCAAGAGTGACACCTTGCCTAGGGCAAGGCAGAGATACTTTCTTGTCAGAGTGTCTCAGGAAGCCACAAAACAATGGAACAATGGCTTGAATGTCACAAGCACACAACAAGCACGCAAAGCATGTAGCAGATTTCCAGCTGAACAGCAATTTGAGGCTGGTAAGTAAAATCTATAGTGGAAGCAGTACATTTCAGGTCCAAGGGAGACACATGAACTTTGCTGAATTACAGATTAACTGCTGGTGTGTGCTATAGCTTCTTTAAGGTTTGCCTATCCAGACCTCTCTACTGAGGTGTCAGTGATATAGAGGTGGTTGTGTTTTAGTCCCCTTCTTTTGTTCCACAGAGTATTCCGGTCACCCTGAAAACAGTGAGTTTGCATAGGAAATATCAAGTGTCATAATACCATCTTCTGGAAAAAAATAAATCAAGAAGGAAAGCAGTCATCTTGATTGAAATTACTGATGATGACCAAAATAAAACCTCGCTTCAACAGTGTATAACTGGCCCTGAGATGTTAATTTTGAATTCATAAAGCTGAACAATACTTTCGCTGAGCTCTATGAGCAGTAGATACTATTGTACATAAAAGATTTTGAATCAATTGAAGAACATAAGAACAGTTGTGCCTGGTCAGACTGGATGCTCTTCCAGACCAGATGCCTAGGAAGTGAATAAAAAAGGTGAGATTATAGGACAGCTTCTCCAGAATATTCTTCTAGTCTTCAATAATGTGCAACTTGGGCACATCCATTGCCAAAGGTTCTCCCATTTAGCGATCCTTTATGGATTTTTTGCAGTTGCCTATTGAACCTTAGTGCACGTGGTCTTATGCAGCAAGGTCTGCCCCCATTTAACTAAATTTTAAAGAATCACTTCCACTGGCCTGCGCTCTGGAAGCTTTATTTGATGCCCCTTTGCTCTTGTAGGGGAAGAAAAACTAGGAACAGCCAGCCATTGCCTCTTCACCTCCCCTATAACACACTGTTTGATAGATCTCTGAGCTTGCCCTTCTTCAGCCATCTCCAAACTCTTTGAGTTTCGTGTAGCAGAATGCTTCACGCTCATGGAGACTTGATGTACTTCAGTTGACTGCCATCTTTTGGTTTCCAGTAAAACATAAACTCCATTTGAGTGTTTCGAAGGCAGACGTAAGTAAATGCAACCCCTTTTATTGAATGTCTATTTCAAATTTCTTCTAGGAGCAGAGATACACTGAATTTACAGCATGGACTGGATATAGCTCCTGTTTCTCGGGAGTCAGTGTTCTACTTTGTTTGGTTTCTTGCAGAACAGAAGAATATATTAATGTAGCTGATTGTATTCTAAAAGAAACCCCATTCAGAGTGAATGAACTAAAAGAGATCTACATACTTCAGAGAGCATCCTGCTACTACAAAAACTGTCCACCAAAACATCAGCTGGAAATGCTTTTCTTCTGTGTGATCACTCCTGTATAGTTATGTTTAAGTGGCTTCAGAGAGGAGAGTACAGATGTACAGAGAGTGGAACAGCTGCTATTTCCTCTTGAGCTTCGTGAAATTGACATTTCAAGCAGAATGAGATACTGTCACCAGGATCAGCATCAACCCTCTTCTCGGGTGTAAATCATACCAACAGAGAAAGCAGAAATGTGTCTTGAGAAAGTCACAGAAATGAGAACCACCCAAGGTATTTGTATCCCAGTCTCAACAGCTTTCACTATCACTCCTTTCTATATCTTCTCCAAGTAAGCCTCCTCTGAAAGAGTGATGTGTGGAAACACTAATTTGCTTTGTTTCTCTGATCCCTTGAGAAGCTTACTTATATTGCAGGGTTCAGTGCATTTGATTAATACAGTTGCTAGTCTTTTGCAAATCAGAATCGTTAAGGTTGGAGAAGACTACTAAGACCATCTAGTTCACCCACCGAACTTCTGCTACAATCCACCCGACTCCAAGAGGTGGAATGGAGTTGAATCTGGTGAAACTGCTTAGATTTGTGTGTTGTGTTCACAAAGATTTTCAGATTTGGAAAATCTTCATCTGTTTCTTAACTCCGGCATTTCAGGCATGTTTTTTGGGTACTGAATCTCTGGAGCCTCATCCAGGAGAAAGGATCTTGCAGTTCAGCTGCCCCAGCACGTTTATGTAAATAGTTTTGTCCTAGTAGCATTTGTCTTTCCCGCCTAGATATTTTATGTTCAGCCCTGCAGATTACCTCATGTCATCAAGCTACAGCCATTGTTGCTTAATTGTATTGTTCTGTGGTGTTTCTAACTTGCATGGGAAATTGTTCATATTAATAACTCTCCATTGTTCATGTCTTCCTTAGTTGTGTTGGAGGGCGACACAATGCAAGACCTACTGTCAAAAGGCTTCTGTATACTTTCAGGCATTAAGTGATTTGTCTTTGGTGAATTCAAATGAATTCAAGGCTTTTAGGGACTGACATAAAATCAGGCTAAATTCTTCAGATTTTCTTAATTTCTCCTCGGGTCACGTTGTCCAGTTTTACCTCTGATAGCAGGCTTTGACCTAAATGCTTCCGCCTCTACTACTGCTGAGCCTTGTCTCTGAAGAGAGACAGCTTGTCGTTCTGTGTAGGGACAGAATTTATGCAGTGTACAGTGCAAGGGAAGGGTGGAGACTGGATTAAAATATCGCATTACAGATACCGCTTGAATTCAGCCTTTGCTCATATGGAGAGATGAGGCTTTTAGGTTCACTGCAACACCAGCATAAGATGTAGTGTCTTAAGCGTAACTACAGAAAACTCTAACATGTTTTTAGAGGATAAGGGAGTGCTTAGAAAAACATCAAAGCATCTTTTCAGTTGCTGTTTAAAACCACTCTTGTTTCGCAGTTTTTAAGCACTATCACTCAGCACTGGTTTTGCCTCCTAATGTTGATTTGCTTTCAGCCGAGCTTTTGTTTCGCAAAGTCTGTGAAACACACCTGCCTAAATACTTCAGTAATATGGAGCAAATGTGAAAATGGCTCAGTATCTATTATTTCGTAACTGAAACCTAGTCAGGTTTCTTTTGTATTTTAGTGCGATATTGTAAGCCACACAGGAAACCTACCTTCATTTCTATAGTGACTTATTCTAGAATATTTGGTCAGATATTATCAACTATATAATATATTAAAATTACTCAGTGTTGGCACCACTCCTAAATTCAAGCCCATCTATGTGCATTATAGCACTATTCGGATATTCAAAGAGATTGAAATGAGTTTCATTTTCTGCCAGACGGCAAATAAAGTAACCATCAAAGCAGGTAAAGCCAAAATAAAAAGAAAAAAAAGAAGACACAGTGTCTTTTTTTTTATTTACAGAAAGATTAGGTCAAGTGATTCTTTTATGACAAATGGTGTTCCTGTTCCTACTGAAATCAATGACAAAGCCCCATTGAGTTCACTGACAGCATAAGCTGTTCCAGTTAGGCAGCGCAAGCAGAAACCCTGACTGTGCCTTTGCTGACTTCAGTGTAAATCTGCATTAACCATACTCAGTTTCTGTCTAGCTAGAATTTGACTGTTCTTGAATTCTGTCAAAGTGGGTTTAACTTTTTCTGATCGAGGTACAGTTGTTAACAATGAAGAGAGAAGGTTTTTTACTAACAGGAATAGGTTCAAAGAGTTAATGAGTTAATGAAACCAAACTTCATAAATATACAGATCAGCAGAATGTTCAGCTATTGTCATCAGCATTGCCAGATGGATTTCAGTGGAAATATACTGCTTTTTCACAGGCAGAGGTCTGGCAGACTACACAGTTTTCTCAGGTCAGGGGAAGTTTAGACATAGAATCATAGAATTGCTTAGGTTGGAGAAGACCTTAAAGATTCTCAAGTCCAACCACAACCTAACCATGCTACCCTAACAACCCTCTAAATCATGGCCCTGAGCACCACATCCAAACTTTTTTTAAACACATCCAGGGATGGTGACTCAACCACATATGGAAGACTAAATACCTTCTGTTCTCAGAGTCAAACTGTTCCACCTTTTCTCACTCTCCATCCTTCTCCCCATTCCAATTTCCCCCAGCATTTATATATTGGTGATTTTCTGAAAACTTTTCATAGGATACCCCACATCCTCAAGAGCTTAATAAAAAGTCTGAGTCTGAAGTAAGGTCTCTTTTTGAGTTAGTCATTGGTGAGGAGGTGAAAAGCAAAGTTAGGTGGGAGCTGCTGGTCATTTTCCACAATTCAAGGAAGTTAAATGAGGAAGGCAGGGAAAGGAGACTGTGCCAGACCCTACTTTGTCCAACACATTCACAAATGGCCTGGAAAAGATGGTAGATAGCCAAGGTGCATGATGATACAAAGTCATTTCCACTAGTCAGTAAGAAAATCTGCCTGAGAAATTAGCATGGGGATTTCACATTGACTGCCCAAGTAATACAATAGTAAAGAAAATATAGTGCTGATAAATGTCACCTGTGATAACTGTGCATCTGTGAAAAATACAGCCCTAAGAAGTGCAGATCGTTCTGAATGAGCTGTTGACATTTAACAGAGATCCTGGAGTCACTGTAAATGCTAATATTAAAGAAAAAAATAACATCGACTTAACATTCAGCCCAGGGACTAGGTGTGGTTCTTGGCTTAAAAAAAACAAACTGCTGGTTGCTAGAAACTGGAAGATATAAAAGGGGAAGGAACACCGTGTACTCACCCAGTTTCCCATAATGTTCACTACTTGTCAGTCTTGAGAAATGTCGAGCTATATAGATCTTTGCGAAGACCTACATCATTAGCTCTTATATCCTTATGTAAAATGAACTGTACAAGAATGTTGAATTAAGCTGTAGTCACAAAGGAAAGTGAAAGCGTAGAGAAGTATTTGACCTGAGAACCAATGTTGCGAGTCCCAGGCAAAGGACTAAAGGATCACAACAAACAAAAGAAGCCTCAGAAGAGACCACAAAGACACACTAAATTAACCTCCGTCAGGTTAGAAGCTTGCTAGATGTTGCTGTTGCTACAGCATGAGGGATGACTGAGACTCCAAAATACCAAATAAAGCACAGAAACACTTGATGAGCTCAGAGATACCTGTGAACAGCACATTCTTGAACTGTAGAGTGTCCAGTAGGTGCAGAATTAGATATGCATCAGCTCAATGAACACAGTGTTTATATGGAAAACAGCATCTTCCCCTTGGAAAGACACTGGTTGAAAAGAAAGTGAAAGAGCTGTCAACTTTAAAGCAAGTGGAATCCATCCCAGACTACCAATTCTTATCTTCTGTTACATAACTTTACGGTTAAACTGATGATTGTGCCTGTTGTGCTAGACAAGGCATATGGGATATTATAACGTCTGAAAGTGTCTTTAATGAACTTAGGCCAACTGCAGAAAAGTACAGGTTGACATTTCAACAATGGATGTGCTTCATTGGGCCACTTCAGTGAGATACAGCTTGTCAGCAGTTGATGCTTTACTCAGCAGACACTGCAGTGCTAGAAGGCAATGTTAAACAAACAGGATTTGCAGAAGTACAAGGAGGATATTCAGGCAAACAATAACATTTGAAGCCTTGACATTGTTTCTACTTTCAGAGCTTGACATAATTCGCATCTGTAATCATACTGATCCAACCATACAGATGCAATCTTACTTATCCAAGATGCTAGAAGTTACATCTCTGGTGGTCATACACTTACGAACAAAACACATTTTTTTTACACCTAAAAGCTAAGATATTTTGCAAGAGAAAACAAAGTGCGAGGTGGAGAATGATAGATTTAACTGTTTTCAACTTTTCAAATAGAGGAAATATTAAGACATATCCCATTAAGCAGAAAGTACAGGGAAAATGACATTAGAATAAAGATCTCTGTGCAGCATTTTGGCTGGAGGTAGGAGGTAATTACTGAATGTCACAGCCTACGTTGTATAAATTCCCCAGCAGGAAGGCTGGGGAATTATCTCCCTACCACAGCTTCTTCTGGGCTACTTCAGAGATCCCTCCTGACTTGAGAAGATCATGCAGCAGTAGCCTCCAGTTGAGGTGTGAACCAAGGTGATCACCAAGCTTCTGTGGGAACTGCAAAATCAATCTCTTTCTGCTCCAAATTGTTTCCAGGGACTATGTAAGAAAAATTCAATGGATATGATGGTCTACAAGCTTCCTGCAGAAAGGTTTTGTGAAACAACCTCTTTTCCTATGATTCCACTTACTTATATGACCTAGAAGGAGCTGTGTTTCCATTTGAGAATGCTTTGACATGTGCCCAGAGAAACAAATATATACCTTGCTTATCAAAGAAATGTGTTTGGATATTTTCATTCACACTCAGCAATGAACTATTCTTAGTAACCAATAATATGCACGTGCCACACAGTATACTTGTTGATTGCCTTGTTCTTATTGAAATAAGAGCTTTGCTTTCAGGGATCAAATATTTGACTCCTGGACTGATAGAAAATGTTGTACTCTTTTTATAACATCTCACAGTGTAAAATAAAGAGGCCTGCCAGGACCAGTTTCTTTCTTATATAAGCATTGGAGGTAAAGGTATTAAGTTGAGCTGGTAAATATATGGAACAAAGTCAAAGCAGTACGAGTTTCCATTCTACTAATGGAAAGCTTTAAAGATTTAAAAATTATGTATGTTTTAACCAGTTAGTGAAACCAGAATTTTCAAGGCTTGCTATATCGTTCTATCTTCTAAATGGTTAAGCCAATTGGTCCACAGCACTCCCAATATCAACACTTTGTTTGCAATCCTTCATTATTAAGCTGGATTATTTTTTATTAAGGCCTTAAGTATGTACAAACAAAGTGACTGCTGGTGGGTTCAGAGACACTGAAGTGCTGTAATTTTGTACATAGTTGTCATGGCAGCTGACCTACATCTAAATGATCTCGTACAGATTTCTCAGCCATTGTCTGGCGTTGTTCTTCCTGTTTGAATCATCAGTTCCTTTTTTGGGAGACCTGCCTTCCACAAAACCCTCCTTTGTGCCATTTTGGCCTCATCTGCTGGCTCAGCCCTTCCATCCTGGCACACTCCATATTCTATTGGTGTTGTCCATTAGTGGAAGGGTAAGGCAGTAGGCAAGGCAGTAGGAGACTATGGGCTCCCAGCTACTCTGGCTGTTGCAAGCAGCTTCCGAAAGCTGAGCTTTGCTGAAGCAAGCCACAGTGGCAACTCCCTTCAGTTTCAGTACGTAAAATATTCTACCACACCATTGTTTTTGATGGGAGCCAAATTTAGCCTTAAGACTGAACTTATAAAACAATGAATGAATTCTGCTCTGTGAATACATGGCCGTAAATCAGGAGGCCATCTTTTCCATCCAGTACAACAGCTCTAAAATGCTTTAGCAATGTTCAGAAGCACAATTACCAAGTCGAAGTTTACAAAGCAGAGGCAAAGAGTCTTCCACACTCTTTTCCTTCCACTGAACACCCTCACTTAGAAAACAAGACCAGTGCTATTTATGAATGTTAAGGTTTTGTGCTGTTTATTTCTGCTGAAACAGTTCCTTCCTGTCAAAGCAGCCCATTTGGGAGGAAAACTGACTATTTCTGATTAGCCATCCCTTTTATCTCCCTTCTTGCCACCTCTGAGAACTGAGCTGTGACGCAACTTCAGGGGAACCCAGCCCAGGTCTTATCAGTTCCTGGCAGATCATGGATAGCTGAGATGCCTCCTGTCCATGGCTGAATTGCAAGCTCAGCAGTCTGGGGTTTACAGAAAGTGAGACCAAGAGATAAGAAGAGAGCATTTACTCTTCTTTTTCTTTCTTTTTCCTACATAACAAACTCTAAGTACTATTGGGGCAGAAGTTTTGACTTTTTTTTTTTTTCCTTTTTTTCTTTAAGAATGCTTAGTTTCAGTATCAGTTCACTCCTGTGTGTTTGTTAGTTTTTAGGTAATTGCAAAGAAGATGATCACTGTTGCTGAACTCTTTGCATCACCAGACAGACTGCAAGTCAAGAAGTAGAGTTTACTCAATTTACCATCTTCAAATCACAGAGTGATAGAAAAATGCCAGATCTGTGGGATTATGTGACGTTTTAAAGTGATGTCTCTTTTCAATGATACTGAATGTTATGAGATTTGTTGAGAGCTTTTTGCTCTTACTTGCAAGTTGGCTTATTCAGTCCAGTCATCTAGGGAGAGCTTGCTTTTTAAAGAGGACTTTCAAAGCATTACAAACAATGCAGATATTAAGTGCAAAGAATATCACGAGGAGCGACCATCATTGAACAACTATACATTGATTCAGACCTGTTGAATGAACACCAAGGATTATGTGACAGTTTCTTAAACAACAGTGAAGAATTAGAACAATCAGCTTATGGAATAATTGGCAAGAGAAGTGAATCTGGCAACAATATGAGGATTACCCCTCTAGAATGCTGGGGAAGGGAAGCAGATAATATATACATCATGATAAATGTGCCTTTCCTCCCACTGCTTTTGAATCTCAGTATGTAACACTCTCTCACTCTGATTTTTGCTCTTTCGCTGTAGAAAGCTATACACATGCAATGAAATTCTATCTGATGGAAAGCACTGCAGGCTGAAGGGAGTCATGAAACTTGAAAACAAAACAGAGACGACTGCATGACACTTCCCATTCAGAAAAAATTGTCAGATGACTAAGCAAGATGTACTCGTATTCCATCTGCATTGCCTAAGTCAATGTAGTGATTTCACGTGCATTGCCCACACACAGGACTACTCAGTCCTCTTTGCAAAGGACAGAAATACCAACCTTTTTTAGATAATGGAAGTGACCGTGCAAGACTTTCAGCATACTGAGCACAGGGGTTTCCAGCTATCACAGATTGCTTAGTACAACACAGATGCCTGCAGTAATCAGAGATATTGTTAATTGTTTATCCTTTTGTCTCATGAACAGAAAGCGTTTGCTAGAGTTGCTGGCAAAGGACTCTTTCACTTAGGAGGCAGAATGTATTTAGTAGTTATTATGGCAAGCAGTGATTCATACCCTTTGGACCTCAGTCGTATTTTGTGTGCTATAAGAATAGAGTAAATTACATTCTAGAGAGTTTTGCCAATGAAATATTAAAGCTAATATCTGTGATAGCTCTGATTGCAATACTTTTTGGAAGTACTGAGGAGGAAGAGAGGAGAGAAGTGAAATACATTGTCAGTAACTATCCTTCCAGCCTTTCCAAGAGCTGCTCTGATGTTTTTGTGGCTAAGGATGTGACATACACATTAGGAAGTATTACTTCTCGGAAAGGGTAGTCAGGCATTGGAATGCACTGCCCAGGGAGTAGGTGGAGTCACTGACCATGGGAGTGCTCAAGAAACGTTTGGATGTTGTGTTGAGGAATATGATTTAGCTGGGAAGTATTGGTAATGGTTGGACTAGATGATCTTCTAGGTCTTTTCCAACCTTGATAATTCTGTGATTCTGTGATATACCACAAACTGTGGAGCCTCATGAAGGGGAAGATTCAGGTGTGTGTTCTGCTGTGAGCTGCAGCAGGACCAGGCATGTTAGTCAGTCATGGATGTATGTGAGATGTTCTATGGTGTAGCCAAGATCCTTATCCCTAATGGTCCACATTGAAGCATGAGAGGGCTTCCAACTAGCAGGCTGACATAGTCCCACGGAAGAAACAGAATCACAGAATCACAGAATGACCCGGGTTGGAAGGGACCTCAAGGATCATGTAGTTCCAACCCCCCTGCATACCAGGGCCACCAAACATACACATTTACTAGATCAGGTTGCCCAGGGCCCCATCCAACCTGGTCTTGAACACCTCCAAGGACGGGGCATCCACAACCTCCCTGGGCAGCCTTTTCCAGGGCCTAACCACTCTCCTAGTGAAGAACTTCCCCCTAACATCCAACCTAAATCTTCCCTCTTTTAACTTAAAACCATTTCACCGTGTCCTGCTATTGTCAGCCCTTTCGAAGAGTTTACTCCCCTCCTGGGAGTAAGTTCCCTTCAGGTATTGAAAGGCTGCAATGAGGTCACCCCGCAACCTTCTCTTCTCTAGGCTGAACAAGCCCAGCTCCTTCAGCCTGTCCTCATAGGGGAGGTAAAGAAACCAAGCTATATGGAAGGCAGAGGAGCTCTGAGCTTACCCTTGTACCACAAGTACAGGGTAATACTGGCAGTGCAGCCTGCAGACAGGCCGTATTACAGCAACAGAGAGCATCTCTGAGGAGCTCACCCCCCCACCCACAGAGTGGAGGCGCAGCTCGGCGCTCCAGGTGAGGCAGCACCGCGGGGAGCGCCGGGATCTGTAGTTCTCAATGCGAGGCGGCCAGACTACAAGCCCCAAGGGCGGCTGGAGGCAGCTCCCGGCTGCCCGGCCCTGCGGCTCGCCGCTCCCGCGGCCGGCCGAGGGGCGGGGGTGATGCTTGGCGCCTCGCCCCGCCGCTCTCCTCGTTAACCAGTCCGCTCGTTCCCGGCCGCTGCCGGCCGGCCCTGCCCCATGAGCGCCGCCCCGCCGCCAGCCGCTCGCTAACCGGCAGCCGCCCAGGGTACCGCCGGCGGGCGGCCGGCAGGCGTAGCCATGGGGAATGGCATGAACAAGGTAACGCCGCTCGTTAAGGGCCTCGGAGCCGCGGGGCGAGTGCGTGTGCGCGGGGGCGGCCGCCGAGGGTACCGCCTTTGTCTGGTGGCGGCACCTGGCTGCGGAACAAAGGCGGCGGGCGGGAGGGCTTCCCCTCGGCTCTCGGGGTTTTTTCGGTTTCCTTCTCGTTGTTTTTCCCTCCCCTACGAGGCGGGGGGAAGGGACGAGGCCGTGCGGCTCCTGGGCGCGTTTCCTGCCCGGCCGCGGCCACGGAGGGGCGGTGGAAGGGGGGTGGGGGTGCCGGTTTCGGTGGTGCCCGCCCGGGGGTTCCCCGCACGGCGGCCCCCGAGCCCTGGCTGCCACCGGACCGCGGGGCAGGAGAGCCCCGACCAGCCTGCGGTGAGGCAGGGAGGTGGATCTGTGCCGCTCAGGGTGTTGGCCTCTCGGGCTCTCGGTGTCGGCTCTCAGCTCCCTTGGCGCCTTGTGTTGTGGAAGGACAGCTGTGATTCCTGTCAGCATCTCTGCCTCTGCCTTAGGGGCAGGTTTGGAGGTGCGGTGACTGGCCCGCTGTAAGGAAGAGGAGTTGAGTCATCTCCTTTGTCGAACATCCTGCTCTGGGAGTAGCCTTGCACCGAACCTGGCCTCCTTGCAAGCAGTATAGCTGGAGATGGGTGCCTAGTGGGGTGCTGCTGTGGTCAGGCTGATGAACATCCTGGTGCTCCTCCTGCATGGGGGTGCCCCTCATCCTGTGGGCAGACACTTTGGGATAAGACAATGTAGGCAGGGAGAAGGCCTGGGTGGTTAATCCAGCTGAGTGGTAGGAGTGACGCTTCCCCTGGTTCTTCTCTTCAGCTCTCGGTTTTAAAGTGTATTGGTCGAATCATGGAATCATTTGAGTTGGAGGGAACTCTCAAGGGCTGAGTAGTCCAACTTCTCTGCAATGAACACCTACAGTGAGATCAGGTTGCTCAGAGCCCCATCCAGCCTGACCTTGAGTGTCCCCACCACCTCTCTGTAGCCACCCTCTACAAGTGAACAGTGAGGAATAAATACAGCTGGTATATTGGTAGTATTTCTCTAGGAATGTCCTGCCACTCCCAGTATTTTGATGTGGGATGCTACCATTGCAATCCAGGGGGAGAAAGCCTCAGCCCCTTCAACCTGAGCATTATTTGCTCTGTTTCTTACTTCAGTGCTCTGTGAGCAGACAGTCCATGACTCAGGGAAATCTGGTCACTCTGGGTTTGTTACGTGTTGTCCTGATGTGTTGCAGCCAGAGTGTTCAGAACAAGCACAGCACCACGTTAGTTCTTCTCTCTTTCCTATGTAACCAAGAGGGTGAAACCTCCGTTGGTCTGGAGGGGCTGACTCCTTTAAGGAGGCTGTGATTGTGCTGGGTACTGATTTATTTTTGCAAGGGTCCCGTTTGCAGGTCTGGTACATGGCACCTTCAGAATGTGCCCCTGGATCATCTGTTCCTTTTGATCTTGTGAGTCAGCGAAAGCCAGAGAGGTGAAGAGAGGTGTGGACTCATCAGCTGTTGGATTTGCTTGGCTTGGAGGAGTAGTCTGTCAATACAAATTACCTTAGTTTCCAACTGAAGTGAGGTTTTTTTGTGTGTGTGTGTGCGTGGGGCAGAGCTGTATTTTGCAATAAAAGGAAATAAGCAGTTTGTTCAATGCTGGATTATTTCATTTAGAAAATCTCTGTACTGAAGCCAAGGAAAGAGGATTAGTGGTGACCCATAATAGGGTATGGTAAGGAAAACTCTGGAGACTGCTGCTCTTGGATTCTGAGCCTTTCTCAGTGGCGCGATCCCCTCCTCTTTTTCTGTCACATGATACTGATGTATATTATACCAACTGACTTTATGCAGCTATTGCTGTTGATTGGAAGGCTTGAGGCCTGGCATTTTTATTTCCTTATTTATCTTTAATTATTGCTTTCCTCTGTAAAATTAGCCATGTTAATTCTTTTCCTTAAGCCTACCCAAATATCCTGATTTTTCCCAAGTTAAGCCGAAAGCATTGGTTTCTAATGCTATTCTTACTCTGCTTAGAGAAAAGCAATGGTCTGCTGACTGCATTGACTTCAAACTCATCTCCTGGCTGCTATTAATTTTCACATTTATTTTTATTTTTCGGTTTTATGTAAGTGCAGGATGAGTCATGAGATTGGGCTTAGGAAAGGTGGCCTTATTTGTCTTCTCACTTAATGCCTAACTTTGACTTGTATTCAAAGGTCAACCTAAGTCTGCGGTTGAAAATGACAAAGACGTTTTCCAGGAGCTGAAGTCTAGTGGCAGAAACGGTGATAGAAATGATAGTACTTAGATCTGGCTGGCTGTGAACCACGGCATCCTTAGTCAAGAGTTTTTTTCCTGGGTTGAATCTTTGTATTGTTACAGTTTAAACACCCACTATTCATACAGACCCTGCTGAAGGGGCGAGTTGAGTGTTAGCACTACGGAAAGAGCAGGTAAGCTGTGTTCATTGTAGGAGCTGATTCGTGAGGAACGTAAATCACCGTGGACAGTTGCATCTAGTTCTGTGGAAGTCAGCAGAGCTGTGCCACTTAATGTCAGCAGCAGCAAATCCCTCTCCCTTGCTGGCTGATGAGGTGGGCTGACCTGTTCCCCCCCTGCAGCCTTTTGCAGCCTCTCCAGAGCACCCATCCTTACCAACACAGCGTAACACAGCGTAATACAGCAAATAGAAGTATATTTTTTCCAAGAGGACTGGTGAGAAGCCTTAGCAATCCATGGTAGGGCTCTGTGGTCACGCATGGTGAAGAGCGCGAGCTGTTCTCATGGGAGATATGACCAAAGGCAGGCGTTGCTCTTCTCGTTGTTGGTTATGCAGCCTTCTGTTATTGAGTCCATGGTCATTTTGGCATCGTTTCGGATGATAGAAAGGAGGCTACTGTTTTTATTCAGAAAGCAGTGGTTGAAAAGTTCACAAAAACAACCACCTTGTGTTTTTCTCCTGTGACTCCCACCCCTTCTCTCGCACGCTCCTGGCAGCCATCGGCCCTGGTTGTGCACAGCCTGGAGTTGCAGTTGCTGAAGTCAGTGTGAGATGACACAGCTGAAAGTTCCCAGCCATAGTCTAGTGCTGAAGTATTAGTCAGCACAGTATGAAGATTCACTTCTTTCCAGGTAGCTTTCACCCATAGTCATGTTTCTTGCTTCTAGAATGACTAGGACAACAGGGGCAACATCTGGCCTTGGTTGCACAGTGTCCTAATTTTCTGCATAGCATACAGCGTTGCTTCATAATGCGCTGGTGCAAATGCAAACATCTTCTGCTTTTGCTGGCAACAATCTAAAAAGCCTCCATTTTAAATCTCTCCACCCTGGTATCTCTTTAATTTATAATGTTTAGCCTTAATGACTGCAGCTGAAGCTTTCATGTTCTCTCGAGAGCACGCTTTTGATGCAGAAATAATGTCCTGGAGCCTAAAATGCTGTAGTGTACTGTAGCGGGGGATGTGATTTGAGACTTGTGCTGCACATAGTCTACAATAGCAAGGCTATTTAGAATAGAAAGGTGATTAAATTTATTTGCATTTTAAACATCAGCTAAGAAAGTTGGCTGGGGTGGCCTGGTTGGTGAAGTTGGTTCCTAACTAGGCTCACTTTTTGCTTTAGAGCATGCAAGGAGCCCAGAGCAGCTATCTTTTAATAATGATTGCAGACTTGAGCTCCCTGCTTTAGAGCTGTGATCACCCAATGAAGCCTGGAGGGAAGAATACTTGTGCAAAGCATGCACGTCATTGGAGCTTTGCTGGTTTTTGAGAGGCCATGTAGTAATAGTGAACGCAACATTTTTATATCTGGGGAAAGCCATGGCATTAGGACATACTTGAAGGTATTTCACAGGTCCTGCCTGGCCTAGGCGTGGTGCACTGGGTTGTCTTTCAGCAGGCAGGCTGCTGCAAGGGGAGGCTTGAGTGATAATCCTCAATGAGAACTTGCCATGGCTTTTGGAACTTGGCGGCTGCTGGACGGAGCAAAAACGGGTGGAGTTTTACCTTTAAATAGCCACGCTCAAGAAGCTGTTGCTGCTGTTGTGATGACACATGGGTGTTGCTAAGGCTTTCGGAAGCCAGTGCTGACATATCTGTATTGGTGGTATGCTTTGCATGCACCAAAGAAAAGCGGATCATGTGCTCTCAGTGCCACAGTTCTGCTCCCTTCAAAGGATGCGGGTGTGGATCAGATTTTTCAGGTGTCAGAAGATGAAATTTTTGACCAGAAAGCATGTGCTTGGGCTGCTTGTTTTATTTTTATGCCCTTAGTGCCGTTCCCAAGTTGGGAGGGGTAGCACTGCGGTATTTATCCCTGTGTGTGTGCACAGGACCAGCCCTCAGCTTGACCTTGGTGCTCACGAGTTAATGAAAGTCTTCTAACCGAGGCCTGCGCAGGCTGCTGGGTGCAGTGGGGTGAGTGGGCAGATCTGGGAGAGGAAAATGCAACTCACAGACTGCAATCGATTCTCACTCTGTAAATGCACAACTAGCTGGGTGCAGTGATTTCCTCCAGCTAAGAGCCCGGCAGTGCTGTATCCCCCACTTGCATGGCTTTACACTTCGAGGGTTCCTCAGGATTTTGTGTTGCAGTGCTTTATCCAGCTCGCTTAGCAACTCTAGGCAAATCGCCTTCTCTTTTTGAAGTTTCATCATTAGTTAACTGAGTGTGCTCTTATCAAGCTCTGTGTGTGTGTGTGGGAGGGGGGTGTTGGGGTGTGTTCTGAGGCACACTCCATGTTTGTCAAGGGCTTCTGATATCCTTGGAGAGCGCCCGTTATGTGAGAGTCCACATGATTAACAACTCTGGTTGTCAACAAGAGCTTTTGGAGAGCCATGCATGGAGAGTAAGGCAGCTTGAGAAGGTTGCAGAGAGGCACAAAATGCTGCCAGCAGGCTGGAGATTGCATTTGACAATGGTCTGCTGAAGTAGTATGTTCCATCCTGTATGCAAATTGAACTTTGTCAAATTGTGTTACCACAAGATATCTATATTTGATACTATATTTCTTTCTCACAGATTCTGCCTGGCTTGTTCATTGGCAACTTTAAAGGTAAGATTAGTTTTATCATTATTTCTAGGCTTGCTTGACAGGGGTCTCAGGTTGTTGTTTCGCAGGCCTGGGGAGTTCACTGATGTCTGTGCAGCTGCTTTGACCTCATCTTGTTTCATTCTTGGATTCACCCGGTAGCATTTAAAGAAGAACCCGTTTGCCATCTCATCTGTGTGCTGTGCTGCAAGTAGTTTTAAGAAAAGACAAATGAATGCCATCTCCTCAGTTCATGTTTCAGCTGGAATTCCTAAACACTGGACTGCCTTGAATGATTCCTGTGCTAGGCAGACAAGCATGTGAGCCAGGCAGATTCTTTGTAAGGCTTACAGCGAGCCCTCCTTATAAGTAAAGCTTAGTGTGCCTCCTGCATGTTGCTTTCTTTATTTTGGTTATTTGTAACAGCTGCCAACCAGTTCTGTTGTCGCTGCGTGCGAGACTGGTAGGTCTGCAGATTGCTGTCTGACCACTGATACTTGCATTGCCCGTGCTGCAGATGTATGATCCTCTACTTGTTTACCCTTTTGCATGAGGTTTACCTTTTGTTCCCAGAAAGACAACCATATTTAGAAAAAAATAGGAGACTTCATATAGGCATCCAAACAAATGACCGGTTCTCAAAGCTCCCTTTTAGTAGCAGTTGCAGTTGACTGTCCCTGCTCTGAAATAAAGGAGTTGTGCCTGTACAGTCTTTTTGAGGTAGAGGTGCTATACTTGCTGTGTAACGAAGTAGGACTCATGGGGGCTACTGCAGCATCATACCCTTCTCAATCTGTCCAGTACCATAGCTGGCCTGCTAAGATTGGACAAGGTCTGCTCTGCATTTAGATACTGCTGTATGTCTTCTCTGTTCCCCTCTCCCTTGCCTCTCCTGCACCAGAACCTGCACCTTCATTATTTTCTGTCTGAACTGCCATCTGATTTACCTGACTCTGAACCTGAAAGCTCTAGAAGACAGTCTTGCTGCCTGGGTCCAGTGCTTGCTGCTGCTGTGAAGCAGAGCTGAATGCCCTGGGAAGCAGCCCAGGGTACACGTGAAGCTGAGAGCTGCCTTTTGCTACACTGGGATGCCAACACAAGCACAATGGCTAGTGTGTGAGACCAAGAGCCATCTTTGGGCCCATGATGGGCTGCTTCAGCTCTGCTGATAAACCTTTGACAATGCTCCTAGAGGAGTGAAACTCAGCTGGAGCATCTGTTTCTTCATGCAGTTCTGTTTTCAGCCAGAGAACAATATGACCAGCTGAGGGGAGCTGACTGGGGTTGCAGAGTGTCAGCACTGCCTGTGCCAGGGTTGTGACCCTTGTGCTTGCTCTGCTTTGCTGGTTCAGCCGTGTTTGCCATCGATGCTACGTCAGTCACTTCTGCACAGGGAGCAGAGGTGTGCATGGGGGTGGGTAGTGTTCCTGGAAGCATCTCTTGGAAAAAAAACAGACTGGAATGCTTCAATTACCCACATAAAAGAGGGAAAGGGCAGGCTTTAATATCAATATCCTAGATATTGATATTAAATTATTAGAGTCTGTTTTTAAATTGATTAAAAACCCAAGGAAAATGTTCACTTATTTATTGCTATGACACTTGGTCACGTTGAGTTTAATTCTTAACCTCCACAGGCATCATTCTGTATCTCTGTACAGGTATTAAACACAAACAGCAAGAGAGAATATTGATGTTTCAGTACTTCATTAACATAAAAGTGAAGTTTTATTGTATTAGCATCTTTGGCTTTTTCTGCAGCTCCCATCTCTTCCAGCTGCTTCAAAACAATTGCAGTGAGCTTTCCATGCAGTGAAGTCATCCCGTTTAGGAGCAGGCAGTGGGTTTATCACCAGTGTATTTTTCCAGAGGAGTTTGATCACCACGTTCCCAGGGCATGTTCTGATTTGTGGCACTCTTTCAAAAAGTGACTAATGAATTTCGAGACTTCCATAAGGGGGATTGTTGCTGAGAAATGCTCGGCAACATGTGCTTGGGCTTGGTTAGAATATCCCAATTTGGGCGGCTGAAACATGTAGCTACTAATACAGACAGGGCTTTTAGCAGAGTGATTACTGTAATGCTCTACTTAAAGAATAGCCAGGCTGCTCAGAATTGAATGAAGTTCCATATGGTCAGCAAGGGTAGCACTGAATCCTTGGTGTTGTGTATTTACCTGGATGCAGAGTCGAGGCACTCTGGTGTGCTCTGTGTCTATGTGCAGGGGGTGAGAAGTTGGCAGGGAGCTCTGAAATGCTCTGATCTGCCCTCTGGAGGATAGTCTCTCCTCCTTTCTTCAGTGGCCAACCAGAGAGCACAGGGAAGGAGTGTTTCCATAGCTGGTTCCTAAAGACATCATCCTACTCATGTTTGTCTCCCCACTGAATGAGAAACCTCTGGGGAAGCTGGCACTCTGAGGGAAGAGGGACAGTGTTCTGTAGTTCCTGCTAACTGAAAGCAGGATGTGAAAGGGTGTTAAATGCTGTAGTTGTGGAGGTGTGTTGTTTGGAGAAGGCATTCAGCGGTTGTTCTCTGGAATTACTTACTATTCAATATTCAGCAATATTTCTGCTTTATGCCTTAATGTTCCTACCATCTTTTTATGTGTAATTAACACAAAAACAGTGTATGCTTGAGAAAGTGCAAGCTCTTCTGCCTTTAACTGTGAGATAAACTAGTGCCCAAGAAAAACCTGTAGGATATATCTGACAGAAATGGGAGCTGAGCTTTCCCACTGTGGTTTGAGTGCTGCTGCTATGTAAGCTTCTAGCTGCATCACAGTGAGAGGGGTTTCTGCAGCTACCTTAGGGTGTTTAGGTTAGAAAGCATGCAGTCCTGACTATGGAAAGCACTGGAATACATGCTGAGATCCAACTCTCAGTCTCTAACACTTGAGTATGTCTCTTCTTGTTATCTTTGAAGATCTGTGGGCATTGTTGTGCTCAGCAGTAGCAAATCAAAATAGTAACGTTTAGTGTAGTTGAGATTGCACAGCTAGAGGGCAGAAAGATTCAAGAAGAACCCAAGGTGTCTATAAAAAATAGTCTAGACTGAGTTTGGTCTGAAAGCCCAGGGGGATTTGGAACTTCTGGGCTTCCTCGGTGACAATGAATGAGGAGTTATAGCCTCGAAATAAAGGGGAGGGGCAAAATTAGGAATGGGAAAGTAGTAGTAAACTCTTCAACCTGGCTGTAGTTTAGGGGGAAATTTAGATAGTTGCAGTTGCTCCTTTCAGATGAAATTCAATTCTGCAACCCTCAAAAGACAAATAGTTTATTGTGGGATCACGTGCCTGTGTATCTTCTGCATCGGGAATTTGGTTTCCCCTGAAAGGCACCTGAGTAGCTGACAAAAACAGATGCTTTGTTTCTTCACAGACTGATAGGGCAGGGAGCTTTTTCTGCACAAATAGAACAAATTAGTTTTTCCATGATGAAGTTCCAAGTGTATGTTTGATTGCTTCTGTAGCAGTTGTAAGCCCCAGAGATTCAAGAGTTTTTCTACCTTGAGTATTTGAGGAGCTTTTGTCCTTCATTGTGTGTTGGAAGAGTCAAGTTTTTCCAATGGAATATTTGGGGGCTTTTTGATTCGAAGGGGAAAGCCGCAATATGAGGCTTAATTCCCCCAAAGAGTCCGGTGTTGCTGTGAACGAGCTGGAGAGTCTAGGGAAAGTTTATACTCTTCCCATTGCTGAGTGCAGAAAGGTGGTATCCACCAAGTGGTTCTGCTGTGTTTCTAGATCCATTCTATTATCAGCTTTGTAGTTCTTTTGAGAACTACATTTTTTCCCTAATTCCCTAAAGCTTTATTTCAGATAGTGAAAGCAGGTGAGGATGAAGATACTGCTGGGATGCAGCTCTAGGATAAAGCCATTTCCAGCTTGCTTCTAGGAATATCATTTATGGCATGATTTTGATTTGTTGAAATGAACTTACTTAGCTGAAGGACTAACATCTTTCAGTCCTATTGAGTTGCACCGTGTCCATTAGGCTTTTCAGTCTGCCTTGAAGCAGTTAATGTTCATTGTGG
This sequence comes from Coturnix japonica, assembly GCF_054131305.1. Classification (NCBI taxonomy): domain Eukaryota; kingdom Metazoa; phylum Chordata; class Aves; order Galliformes; family Phasianidae; genus Coturnix; species Coturnix japonica. The sequence goes on from NC_140664.1 coordinate 75,943,495, forward strand.
CTTTTGTCTGCCTTATGTGACAAGCCACTTCTTACCATGCAGGTCGTACCTTATCTTAGGGAATGGGGTCTAATTGTGCCCTTATGCATTCACACCAGGAATTATATCTAGCAGGTTTTCAAGTCTGTCTCTAGTCTTTTGGGAACTGAAAGCATTTGCTTTTAGGAATGTTTAGGCTGTTTTCTAGGGCTTTCAGAACCTTAGGTGTTCTCTGAGAAATCAGGACTATTCTATATACTTCTCATAAACCCAAAGGATTAGGAGACCTCTCCTGGCAAACATTAGCGTTTCTTCTTTGAAATGCCTGCTCTGGGATTCTTAGGAAATTCTAATTGTTCTATGAAGCTGGACTTAGATTCTGTTTCAGATAGAATTTGGGTTAATTCTCTCCTGAAGGGATAAGTAACTGTGTTGGTCATACAAGCACAAACCAAACAGTAGCTATTGGGAATTGATTCAGCTCTGACTTTTCATTTTATTAGCCTCGAATAAGCTTTTGCACTCGGATTAATTTTAAGTATTCTTTCCTGTTACAGTGCTCACGTGGATTTGTCTGTGGGGGGAGTATAATTAAATGTCCAGTTCCTCTTTGAGATGTAGAAAAGGCATTGAAACTTTATAGTGGAGTGGAGAAAGATGAAGCAAGAGGTGCTGATTGAGCTCTTGCACGTACACAAAAAAAACGTGTACAGGTGATACTATTGTTATTTTTGTACCTAGAGAGAGCCGGTTTGAAACCTTTGTGGTCAATGTTCTTTTTTTGTGTGCAGCCAGGCTAATGTGAACAGATTGTATGGGCTAATTTGGAAGGCAGGTGTTCTCATCATAAAACCACCGCTGTAATAGCTGTGATGTGTTGTGTCATACTCATGGGAAAAGGTCAAGAGTAAGTGGACATAAACTAACTTTTACCTGTATTTGTGGTTCAGCAAGGTCATCTTCTGACATGTAGATCATTCAGTGGAGGGAAAGTTGCTCACTGATGACTAATGATCTACTTTACCTTCTTTCTCATAGAAACAAAACCATATTTTCACAACATCTAGCATCAAAATCTGTTGCCCCAGTTTGCTTTCCAGTTTTGAATGTTTGAAACACCTCAATTAAAGGTCTAGGAATCACTTTTTCACTGCTGTGTTTCCTCATTACAGCATTTTTCTTCATGCATTCAGAATCTTCTCAGTCTCTCTTCATATTTAAAATAATGCTGTGTATTAGGTAAATGCACCATATTCTTTACTAGTCCACAGAAAATAAGAATCTAGTTCTGGTGGTGGCTGGCCCATTAATACCTTAATTTGAGTGATTCAGGCCAGGTGGCTTGCTTCACTACTCAGCCTGAATATGGCAAGGTCAGTGCCTCAAATTATATCTCTCAAAGTGGGATTTGTGGGTGAGAGGATTTCTTGTACAGCTCTGACTGCTTGTTCAGATGGCCATCACCTGCATGTTCACATGCACAGATTTACATTTCAGATGCAAAATATGTGAAACTTTTGACTTTAGAACACATTCCTGAGTCACTTAAGCTTGTTCTTTATATAGTATTTAATTTGGTTTGGAGTTAAAGTGTTCTTTTTTCCCATCCCTCTCTGATGATGGTGTTCTAGAACAGCTGCATTTGCCGTTTTGCTTTACTACTCGAAGCTTTGAAAAGAAATGTAGCAATGATGTTGTTTTTTAACATGCTCAGGGGAAAAAGGAATCAAGTGTTGTTTCAAGAGATTAAATATGTCTTCCTTTTTTTTCCCTTTACTGCAGATGCCCGAGATGTAGAGCAGTTGAGCAAGAATAACATTACGCACATTCTTTCAATTCATGACAGTGCCCGTCCTATGCTTGAGGTAAGAGGGATGGAAACTCCGTAATAAACTCTTACTTTGACACTGAGAGTCACAGCTACCTTGGGATTTATATTGAGTTCTGTTTGACTGGTGTTTTGAAATGGGATTTGAAAATGTTTGACAGCTGTAGACTTGGGATCCTGTCACAAATGTTGCTGTTGCTGCTGTTGCAACAAGAAGTAATCTAGCTGACAGAGACAATTAATAGCGTCAGTCAGCTAAACATAACAACAGGATTGTTATCAATCTAATAGTAAAGGTAAGTTTTTTTTGTGTGTTGAATTCATGCATCACATCAACAACAATATTCCTTCTCCCCTTTTTGTGTTGCCAGCTTGCCTTTGTACTAGGCCACTTTCTTAAGTCTTTAAAGCAAATTGTTGTCTGAGTAGTTTGCAGTCCTCCCTAGGGCTTGGGGCCTGGGAGAAACAAGTGCTCTCTTGTGTAATGTATCTAAGACAGTGGAGCATCTGTAGGTCTCCAACACTTTAACACAAAATATTCCTCATTTTACGGAAGGGGAACTTATCTCAAGAGTTGAAATGACTTGACTTGCTGTGTCATCTTGAGCAGTGAAAGAGCTGGAACCAATCCGTAGCTCTCTTTGACTGTTGCGCTTTCTTCTTTATGCCACATTGCCTTAAAGGGAGAAAAGTGTGTCACGGCTCTGCTACACCCTAAAATCCTGCTGTTTGATTTATACTGGGAACTATCTGTCCACTTAAATTCACTAGCTTGTTCTCAGCATTTCGTTTTTTGTGAAGTATGGCAAAGTAGGAGATAAGACCATTGGTGATTTCACCTCTGGAATCTCTCCTTTTCACTCTTATCGCATGAAGTCTCTAGTGGATTCAGTCCTAAAACTGAAAACTACAGACTTATTACAAAAGCTACAAAACTTCCACTCCTCTCAGGCAAACCAGTAGTCAAGCTGAACAAAAGATAGCCCTAATATGTCATGATTAAAACAAAAATGAAGTTCATGGGGAATTCAAGGTTTCCCTTTAGCTTAGAAGTGGGTTTAAGCGGAGTTTACATGAGCTGTAAACTTAGTAGTGTCCATCTGACTTACAATGAGCCTGATGCAGGTTAGTTCTGAATCACTGAACTTCAAACTGCGCTTAGTTGAGAAGAGATGTAGTTGCTTCCTCTAGCGTGCTGCTCTCTAAAATGAGTAGAGGCTTGATTTGTTTTATTATCATTATTAGAAAGGTAGGAATGCTAATTATGGCACATTCCAGCTGCAACCTCAGGTCAGTGTTTCTTGTGGTGTTGGTGGTAATGCTGACAGCCCACATGTCTTCCTGACATGGCGTTGCATCTGTTTGTGGGTCTGTGTGGTGAACAGATCTGGGAGCTTGTGTGAGCCAAACATAATCAAGTCACCATTTCTTCTTGTAGCTATTTCCACAAAAGACATCAAATGTTAAATTTGCTCAGCTCAGTTCCCTATCTGGTTCATGATGCAGTCTTATAACTTACAGTGGTAAGGGAGCAGTGGCTGGTTGAGGGTAGGCTTTCTTTGTTCACCCCTTCCTCTGAAATAAATATTTCTCTAAGGATGCCTTCTGCTTTTGCAACACGCAATGTATTCTTTTCCTTGCAGGTACTGTGGAAAGCAACAGTTAAACTTCTGTAAATAGTGCAAGGATTTCAAAGTCCATTCGTTTGAGAGCTGAACTGATTGTTATTGCTTTATAATTCATAGTCTTACTGTGAACTTATTTTATCTTCATCTGAATGTTTCTCTTTTGGAACAAAGATCTAGAAGATATTGTGTTATTTCCTTTATTATTTGCATCTTCCCATGTAGGTTTGTTTACAGATGATATATCCATGTAGTGCTTGAGGCTTGTTCTCAAGTCCACTGAAGTCAAACATATTCTATTAAGCAAAGCTTTCTCTGCAAGCCATGAAAGGGTAAGTGGTTTTAGGAACAGAAGACTCACTGTTGCTGTCAAAGAGGATTTGGTCATCTTTAGCTGTCTCTGGAACAAATAAATATGGGTGCATACTCTCCAAGAGATGCCAGATTACTCACATCTTGCCTGTCATGTTTTGAAATTATGGTAGTGACTGTTACGGTGTGAAAGTTGTTCTGATACAGCACCTGAAGCTACAAACCTTGGGTAGAAGATGAAAATGAGCAATCTGGTTGCGACGTCGGTACTGGGAAGGAACAATACTCAAGAGGGAAAAAGCCATTGTCCAGTATATGTTGAAAGAACCAACTTGTTAGATTATAAAATTACTTTCCCTTTAGTAGCTTAAAGCATTGCCCTCTCTTGGCAAACCGCTCTTAGCTGATTGTGTTTAAAATATTCACAGTAGTTTATAAAATCTGTGCTTCTTTCTGTGTTTTATAAGTATTGCAGTATTTGGAAGTATTTTCTTACCAGCTTGCTAGAAAATGACTGAAGAGTTTCACAAAAAACATTTGTCTTATTGGTTTAGGTTTCATAGTGTTTTTCTGTTGAAGAGATGATTAAAAGGAAGCTTTTCTCACTGAGATTTGGTTTCAGAACTTATTTTGATGATCATGTACAAATCCGCGTGGACTTCTAAGCTGTGTGTGGCTCATAATCGGTGTTCAGCCTTGGGAAGCTACAGTGTGCTTTCAAGTTGGAATAACGAGAAAAAGTAGGTTGGTAAATGAGTTTGAATGTAAAATTTCTCATACTTTCAGATAGTGTAAGCCTACATTAAGTACAAGGCATAGAACTGTTTTGTGAAGCTTTCAGGTGTTTTAGACTGAAAGGAATCTGCCAAAATCTAGACTAAGCTATATTGCAGTATTGCCCTGTAGTTGTTCTTATTTAAATTATTTCAAGGAAATATAAAACCAAGCTTAAATCTAAGTAATGTTTAGAAAGCACCCTGAAGCTGTTGTTCCAGTGGAGCAGACCATTACTAAATGGGATATTAACCTCTTAGGTAAACATTTTATGTTTTAAAGATGCATCTTTATTACTCTGCCAGAAAAACTATAGGTAACTGGTGGCGTGTTCCAGTGAAAGGACTGTGTGCTACACTCAGTAAGGCTTGTTACTTCAGCTGTACAGGAGTCCTCTGAATAAGAGTGATGTCCATGTACATGCTATGTTGTCCAGACGTGGAAGCAAGCTGGCTCCTCCAGAGCACATTGGGCAGGTGCCATTGGAACACTTGCAGAGGTTTTATAAATCCACACAAAAGCCATGTGCAGAGGAGAACGATTAGATTTCTTGTCACCTGCTTTCTAATTTCTCTCCTAGCTAGTTCAGATTTGAAAACCTCTGTTCAGAATGTGAGAGAGAGTGAAAGGCAGATGGGAAATCAGATACCTGTGTGCTTTAAGTGGTTGTATAGCTTGCAATGACCTGTTGTAGCTCTTAGTTGAACTCCTTTTTTGTTTTAAGGCCAAGGCAAATAGCTGTTGGGTTTAAGAGACCTAAATGCTGAAATATCTGACTGCTGTGATATCCAGGTATCCTAACCAAGCAGTCAGTCAGAATATACAGAGAAAGTGGACACTTAATTCCTCCTAAGCATTTCAACCTATTGCTTCAGAGAAGCCTAACTGAGCCAATTTGAGCCTTTGCTTTTGGACTGCCCTTGCAAGCAGTGTTCTTTTGGGTTGCTCTGGGAAAGGTGGGAAATGGCCCCCAAGGGACATTCCTGTCAAGCTCAAATGCTGCTTTATTTCCTAGAACTTTTCAGTATGTCAGGGGATACAAAACCTAACACATTCAGACCTACCTTGCTACTACTGTTGAGAAAGACATGCAGCGAAGTCATGTTGGTGATATTTACCTTTACTCTACTCCTTTAAATTTGGGATCTAACCAGTTTTTTGACAGTTGATCTAAATGAAGGAGGTGAAGGCAAATCTTGTTAATCTTGCTTACAGAAATCTGGTTGCAGGTTGTTTCACTCTGGAGTTTCCAGGCTTTTGATCCTGTTTGGAGGGAAGCAGGAGTGCTAGGAATTATTCTAATTTTGAGGCTGTTCAAGCTCAGTCTCGGAGACTGATAACCACAGAAGAAGGCAGGGAATTTTCTGATTGAAGTCTTCAGGTCCTCACGCAGAGAAACTGTATTGGAATAAGAAATGAAGGTATATGTGTTCAAGTTGGAAGTAAGCAAGGTTTTTAACAAGGAGGATAAGTAATTGCTGAAAAGTACAGCCAAGGAAGCGATGAATTTTCTTGTGCTCCACTTTTGTGTGAAGTTAATTAAAGTGCAAAGTCTCTGAGCTTTGTACTTCCATGTCAGAGCACTTCTCAGTCCTTGGTCTGTCCGAGATGCTTTGAAGTGCCAGCTGTGGCGATTGCTGAGTATACTGCAGGCACCTGTCCATCAATCCAGAAATGGACTGAAACTACCAGCTTCTTTCACTTGGTTCACCACACATTTGTCAGTTATTAATAATTTCGTGTTGTTTTTTTTTCCTCTTAACTAACACCAGAAGTTTGACTTAGTAAATACTTAACGTGCATTACTTGTTGCCTGTATTTGTGCAGTCCTTTGGGATTAATGTATTTACAACATTCTCACTGTCAGTCTGGCCAGTGCTGCACTGCAGGCAGCTAAATGCTGCACACTCATCTTGGAGTTATCACAGTAACAACGTAGATCTTAAATCAGCAAGACTTTACCTGGGCATCCCTGTACTGTCCTCAGTCACAAAAACTTTCTGTGTTTACAGCAGTTCTATTTGCAACGTGTTGCATTAGGAGTAGGCTTTTGCATGTGTGCTGCTTCTATATGCCTGTGAGTTTTTAGTTCTGTGTATTCTGTTGCTAGAGAACTTGTTTTGCTTTTATTTTTAGTTTTAGTGGCCTTTTTCAGATGGCTTGTATCAGTATATGTGTGTAGTCATTTGACAGGAGTGTGAGTAAAATCCTGACAAAATATGCCTGATTTTTCAGGAGTTTGGGATGTTATTATTTTTCTCTGCCCAGTACAAAAAAGTTCTCAGGAGTTGTGGACATCCCTATTTCATGTGAATAACCCATCCGTATCCTTGTGATAATCAGGTACTCAGATGCTGTTCTTTCAAGTCTTGTGGCTTGCTAGACTTATTCTCTAGATGAGTGATCTTAAGGCACTAGACTATTGAATGCTGCAGTGTCTTCTGGTTGCTAAGAAAATATTTTAATATCTACGAAACATCTTTTTTCCTCTAACTCTCTTAATATGCTATCGTATAGATTGTTTTAATCTTCACTCTGCAGTTAACCAAAGTACCATCAGGTTATTTGTTTTTCTTTCCTTGAGTATTCTGATGCCATTTATGGTATCATTATTATCTGGTATGTGCTATCTCCAGAGTCAGCGGCTTTTCTCCTTGTTTTCTTGGACTGATGACTGTATATAACTGGTAGGTAGTTGCAGGGGGAGTTAGGGAAGGGCAAATTGCATCTTGCTCAGTTTGCTTGCTTGTGCAGCCAGCACGACTGAACCATATATATGAGAATAAACTGTATGGTCCAGTAGAAATAGGACCGAAAATACTCTGTCCTTGAGAAGCTAAGCCAGAATAGAAAAGCGCAGTTAAAATGCTGTGCTGTTATCTAAGAACAGTCTTTCTTGCTCCTTGAATAAACAATAAACAGATGAAATCACAGAATCATAGAGGTCTCTTCTCAGACCATCAAGTTCAACTGTCAGCCAGTCAACACTGTGCCCACTGAACCGTGTCCCTGAGTGCCACATCTACACGTTTCTTCAATAGTCGTAGCCTGCAGGCCTAGTATATATAATGCATTTATATCAGGCTGCTTCAAGATCTGGATCTCATTTCATTTTTCAAAGCCTGGTTGGATGTTGTAAACCTTAATGCAATTCCAGTTGGACATGACAGTCTTGAAAATGTGTGAAGATCATCTTTAGAAACCTGCATAAATATCATTAAGAAAAGCAAAGCAAACTAATCTGCCACAATTCAGATAAACTGCTTCAATAAAGATAAGTATTTTTTTTGTTTATTTGCGTGTATGTATGCATTGGTGACTTTGTGCTGAAGCAAAGGGAATAAAGTCCTGTCATGCCTCTTGACAGCCCTGAAAGTGTTGACACTGACACTTGACAGCTGAAAGCCTCTTCAGTTCTTTCTTCTTTGGCTCTGTAACATGAAGGAATATCCCCGCACAGAAACAAAGCAGTCCAGAAAGCACTTGTCTGGGACTAGAAGCATACCAGTTTTCAAAGTGAAATAACTAAAAAAGGGAAAAATAGGGAAACTAAGCAGCTGGCATAAGCTAGTTCTGGACAGAGAAATGCTATTCTGAGAAATACTAGTGTATTAAAACTGCATTACTGAGTTGGATAGCATACAGAAGCCTTGAGTTGGAGGAACCCATTCATACATGAAGACTGCATCTCAGTGACATGATGAAAGAGATCCCTGCTTCATATGACTGGCAGCACATTCTGTGCATAGACTCTGCTGTCCAGAGACTTAGGGGAACTATTAAAGAGTGAAATGAAAAAGAAAGTCTTCAGAATCAGAGTTGCTAATATATCAAAAGGCCGTTGCTGTTGTATAAAGATAGCAAATCATTTTGTCAAGTCAGAGTATTGCCTTTGTATCTACAGCAATAAGCTCTCATATGACCAGTGTTGCCACCAGTGGAAGTGATCAAATTTCAGCCTTTTTGCTATCGTCAAGGGGAAGTATAGAAACTGCCTCTTATAATTAAAAATGCTGAACTTTCTTTTATGGTATTTCAGTGCTTTGGGGGTAAGGTTTTCCCCTTGTGAGATGTTTCAGAAGACTATGCTGAGCAAAACAGGTACTACCTTTCTCTCACGTGTAGTGGCACCAGAAGATTTTCTCCAGTTTGAAGTGATGCCCTTTTTGGCTTTGGCTCTGCTTGTGAAGTTAGGAGCTCTGACTAATTTTTCAAAAATCACTTTGATGTCCCATCAAAGAAGCCTCCAAGTGACTTCCACGGAGCAACTTTTAAAGCTTGTTAGGCTGGGTCTTCATCAGGATTTACCCTTGGCGAAGGCTGCTGTACTGGTGATGCAGTCAGATCAGTTCATTGTTTGAATTGCTCAGTATCCACTAGCTGTGTCAGGGGAAGCATGTTCCTTTAGTGGCAAATGGTAGGGAAGAGAGGATGAAGAATGTTTGAAGCTTGCAGTTGTTTGTACAAGGGATTTTTTGTCCAGCAGATGTCAAGGCTGGTTGTTGGGTACTGTGTTGACTGGAGCAGACCAAATGCTTTGACTTAGACTGTGGCAAAGAGGTTGTGTTGAGGGAGTTAATCCAGATGTGTAAATGTGAATGTGTTCTTGAGGTTTAATACTTGTGTCCCAGGGTTCCCTGAGATGAAGACATAGGTGTGGGAGAGATTGCTTTAATGTAGTATTCAGAGCCCCCTTAGGGGTCAGGGCCTAGTGTGATAGTTGGTGCTCTGTTGGTGCGCGTGGGCCATAGAGTAAGCCAAGCTGTAAAGGCCTTAACAAGGTCCTTACTCTAAGCTGAAGTATGTAGTTCTAAAGGAGCTAAGAAGTGTAAAGTTATTGGTTATTTCTCCTTGTTTCTCATTCTTTCACAGAATCACAGAATGACCCGGGTTGGAAGGGACCTCAAGGATCATGTAGTTCCAACCCCCATTCTTTCAGATAAGCCAGGTCAAAGATAGAATGAGAAATGATATACAGAGCTCTTTGTAAGTCAGGTCAAAGCCATAACTTTTTCAGTGTTTCAGCATTATGTTAGAAAGGCAGATTGAGTAGAGATTATGTTTGAGTGGACTTAATGATAGGGACTTTTCAAAAAATGTTACTAAGAAAACTGTGCAAAAACAAACAAAAAAAGAAACACCCCAAAACCAACACCTCCCCTACAAAAAAAAAGCCAACAAACCACACAACAACCAACCATCATGACTGGCTTATAATAAAATAGTTTTTACAAGACAGTGCATGCTATGTGTGTAAATTCTATTGCAGGAGCTTTCTGCAGTTCATGTTCTTTATCTAATTTCAATTTCATTTGTATTTTTTCAAAGTCAAACCTGAGTGTGTTGTTCACTGAAGTCAATTAGCAGTTGTTGGTTTTTTTTTTTTGCTGAAACACAAATGTATTTTCTATGAGTCATTAATAAAATCAGCACCAGAAAGCAACTGAAAGGACAAGCAAACGGTTGAATGGTTTTCAGTTTAGCATGTTCAGTTTGGCATATTACTGAGCAATACTCTTAATCTGCTCTTGTTGGTTTGGCTTGAGGAAGCTTTGTGCTGGCTGTTTCCCACTTTAGCTTTTTTGCTGAAATGCCCCTAAACAAAAATAAGTCCTGTCCTCATCTGTTGATGGGACGACTCAAATTAACACGTTTTTTGACTAACCTGAAAGAACTTGCCAGGTGCTGGAGGTTTTCTATTTGCATTTGGCTTCACAAATTTAAGTTTAGGGTTTTAGGTTTAAAAAAAAATTCTTGGAAGTCGTTGATGGCATCTTTACATAAATTTAAATATAGAGTTGTCTTTTGCCAAAAATACAATTCTGCCCTTTTATTTTTTTAAACAACAGAAAAAGCAACTTTCAAATAACCTTAATAACCTCTTCCCCCACCCCTCCTATGGGAGTAGAAATTTTGTATTTGATATTATTTTTTCTCCTTTCACCCCTGTCTTTTAAATTCTAGATTTGGATTTCCAATACTAATTGCTGTGTGGAAAAAGAATGTACTAAAAGAACTGAGTTTTGTGTAAAAATCCCTGGACTGTTTTATTTCTCAGATAAGTTTGTATGATTTTGTTGAATTGTGCCTCATTCTAAATCACCTCTTGATGTGTTTTCTCATATAGAAAATAAAATGTCCATGTAGGTGCTGCATTTCTCTCACAGTACTGCTTTTTTGCGCCTTCTCCTGTTTGGATGTGAAGTTTTTTCTTGGTATTGAGACTAAATTTGTGTGTTCTTTAGCGATCTTATTTTCAGTCACTGACCGAATATCCGACACGTAGTACTTGTGGATGTGTCATTATGCTACTGCAAAATTCTGCGTGTTCTTCTACGAAAACCTGAATGCCAGTTTGTATGGTGTTAATTGAAATGAAGCAGGGATTACTTAAGCTAAAAAGAAGGTAAATAGGTTACAAATTGAGCACAACTGGACTGTTTTCTTTCCTGTGCAGTCTGTGGAACACTGGATTTAATAACAAAGATGTAATGATACTTCCTTTCTTTTTTTCTTTATGCAGCTAAAATATTAGAAAGTTCTTGTTTAGTCTTACTGACTTTTCTGAGTGTGTAATTCCTATGCAGTTACCGATATTGCTGGACTGACCTCAAAAAGAAAGACAAATTTGGAAATGCCTGAAGTTCCAGTAGTATCTTCAGTGTAAAATCTCTGTGCATGCTCACATATACATGCACACCTAAACCTTTTTACTCTTCATACCTCGATGCTCAGTGTCACAGAGCTGCTTCAGTTCTGGAATCACCGAAATTGTGCCAGTGTTGTTGTTGCTCAAATACCAGTGAATTTTAGAAATTTTACTTAACTCTCGCTTGTTTCACCTTTGACAATCTTGAAATCAGAATACTTGCTCTAGTTTTGTTAGCTCTCACTGTATCGGTTTAACTGTAGCATTTAGTTTCAGGGCCTAAGAGACAGAAATCTAGTTTTGGTGGTTACTGTGTCTGCTGGAACAGAAAACAGAAAAGTAAATAATGTTTTATTCAATTTTTTTTTTTCTCCTCTCTAATCTTAGCATTTCAACAGAAATGTTTTTAATTGTTTAGGACATCAGTCCGGATCATGAGGTGAATAATAATGAAAAGATATAGAAAAGTGTGTGTGTGTTGGAAGGTTTGTTGCCAAATGTGATTGCTCCTTTTCACAGAATGACCCGGGTTGGGACCTCAAGGATCATGAAGCTTCAACCCCCCTGCCTGGCAAGGCCACCAAACTTCCACATTTACTAGATCAGGTTACCCAGGGCCCCGTCCAACCTGGCCTTTTCTCCGTTGGTGATTTAAAAGTTACAACTGGGGAGTAGTAGTGATTCGAGAGATGGGCAGAAGAAAGCTGTGTTCAGCACCTCATTGATCTGGAAGCTTAGATATGAACTGGTGAATATTTACTGGAGAGCATGGTTTTCTTCTGTGTTGGCGTATGGATGGAATGTTTTGTTATCTGAGAACATACATGACCTCAGTTTAATGAAAAAGTTAGGTTGATTTTTTGATAATCTGAAAAACTTGAGAGATAAGACGCAGCTGACAGAAATGTTTGAGTAATTACTTATTAGCACCAGTCCTCAAAGAAGTCATTTTATTACTTCATGTACAATTTAAAGTAATATTACTTCTCTCCAGTTCTTGCAACAGCAAACTTTTCTCTGTGCTTTGACAAATGCCATTGTTTTGCAGCTATTGGTTATTTTGTCACACCTGGTTTATTGTATGTAGTGGGTGTGGTACAGTACCTGTTTTAAAGTGTTCTGTCCTTCCTCCACCAAATGGTTTTTAGGGAGCTGTCATTCCTAAAGAACATTTAGAATGAATAAATAAGATCAGGACTTGCAGGCAGTGTGAAATTTAACTTGTGTTTTGTCTTAATTAATGTGGGTCTTGGGAGCAACTGTGGATGTTGCGTATACAAGCAGATTAAAGCTTCTTGAGTGGAACTGCTAACAAGGTGATGGTCTGGAAGTTGTTGAAATCTTCACTAGGAGCTGGTCTGTTTGACTGTTAAACTATCTTTTGATTTTAGTTTGCTTTGTTTAGTTGCCATGTTTCGCTAATTGTTGCCTGCCTACGTCTTACACTTTGCGGTTTCAGAATGGCAAGTGAACTCTTCTAGGTAACAAACAGTGTCTGTATCTTTCTTTCATGCTAATACCCTATCTAAAATTTGTTCCTATTTACTTGTTCCCTTGACTTAAGCTGTTCTGCTTTGAGGAGTCCCTTTCAGATGGTTCATAGATATTATCTGTCTGCAAGATATGTGCACAGAAAGGATAGCGATGCCTTGGGGCACAGAAACTCAAGGTCATGACAGCACTTGTGAAGTTTGTTGTTTTTTTTGTTTTTTTGTTTTTTTTAAACAAGAGCAACAAACAGTAATTAAGAATCATTTTACTGCCAATGTTTTAAAATTGTGTACCCAGAATGTAAAGAAAAGCTAATCCCAGAAGTCAAGCTGCAAATGGCTACACAAAAAGCCCTCAGGGCTCATCTGTGGATATCTGCCCCCATGCATTCTTTTATAGTTGCTGTATTTCAGGTATACCATTAGGATGAATGATATTTGATTCTGTTATTGTTTAAACAATGAGAACCAAAACTTGATGGTAGGATAGAATCCTCAGGAGTTACTAAGTCTTGTCCAACTGCTTGGGTCAAAGTTAGAGTTCTGTGCTTTCCCCCCCCCCACTTTTGTGAGAGTTGGGTTAAGTAACTGTACAGTACTTCTGAAATGCCACCTCTATTTCTGAGTGCTATTTCACTGGAAGTGGTGCTGAAGACCTCCAAGAAGAGGCTCTGGATGAGCCATTCAGTACCAAATGTGGTCTGTCATAGGCTAGTTTCATGCCTGCTTGTGGTAGTGGGAACTAGCCAGCCATGACAAAGAGAAAAAAAAAAGAACGTTGTGGCTCTTCAGCTTTTAAAGTGAACATGATCTGAAAGCCCCTTTGCACTCAATGTGTGAAGAGTGCTCAGCATGTGCCATAGCATCTGAATCAGGCATCCCTGATGAAGAGCAGTACAAACTGTCACTTGTTGATGCAGATCCCCTTTGGCAGTGAGCTGCTTTGGCTTGTGAACTGCCTTATTTCCCAATCTCTCAGCTACCTTCTCCTAGGTAGCTATCCCACAGTCCCACAGAGTACCACATACTGTCTCTGTCTTGGCATTGTCATTATGGTTCCTTCCCCCTCATCTGGTGCTGCCACATCTCTGTGCTTAGCATCTGCCTGCAAATCCTTTCCTGTTCTGGCCATCTTTTCCAAACCAGAAAACATTGGCTTTACAAGTACATCTGAACAATTCTCACAGCTCTCCTTATCTTGGATACTGAAAGACTTGCAGTGAATAAGCTGCAACCTGTGTTCTTGGAAGTTTTGAAAGCGTATCTAGCTGACTTCTTAAATGGAAGTGGTCTTTTTCTTAACTGTCATAGGGACAAACTGACCTTTGAAAATAGAATGAGTTAAAATGAACGTTGACAATGCAAAGCAGGAGTGTATGATTATAGTATTGCTTTAAGTGTACCCAGTAACACTTACAATGCGTCAGAAATGCTTACCTAACTTCCCTAATTGATGCTATAACTTGCTAAGTTAGCTGACTAGGAAAGAGAGGCTAACTTTGTGGAACAAAAGTATCCATTTTATGAGTCTCCTTCTTGAAGTTTCCAAAATAATAAAAGTAATTGAGTGTATTTAACTTGGATGTTTTCTTCTCATTTCTTTTTGCTTCTTTACACAGGGGGTGAAGTACCTCTGCATTCCCGCTGCTGACTCACCTTCACAGAACTTGTAAGTTTTCGTTGAAAATAAAACACAAAACCCCAGAATTCCTTCAGTGCTGTGCTATATAAATAAGTATATAGACGCTCTTTATTAATTTTTGCTGTGTTCCTAATATATTCCCAGTTTATTCCAGCAAATGTTTTTGTAAACCTTTGTTGCTTATCTCTTCTTTTTTACTAAAGCAGTCTCTCTAGTCGTTGAAGAAAGGGAAATTATTTGAAAGAGCTGTGAAGTTTGGTGCTTCAGGAGTTAAATTCCTCACAGTGTGCCTAAGAGGTGCAATATGCAAACTGCTCCTGCAACTATATGCTCTGGATGGCTTGTACCTACCTCTGAAGGCCCCACTTCTCTTATTAGTAGACTGGCATGGCAGGGAATTTGTCTGCCCTGGAATGATTCTTGCCTCGGAGATGTATGTACTGAAACTGTTGTGTGCCAGTCTCAGTTTTTCTTTCCACTGCTCACGTTCATGCAATGCTGATTAACTTGACCTCGGTTTTAATGTTTTGAACCATTGAACTAAAGGAGCATAGCAGATCTCGATTCCAAAGAGAAATCAAAACAAATTTTCTAAGAGAATTTGGATGGTAACCAACTCTTTCCTCTAGAGCTCAGTGTTTATGTTGGGGAGAGATGAGGGGGGTTTCAGCCACATCCTGCCAGAAAGTTTGGTAGAGAAATAAGTACTTGAAAGAGGCCTGGTACGTACGGGAGGAAACGCAGCACTGCTTTTCTCTCACATCACAGCAATATTCCGGCTGATGCTTTCGGTGAATATTTTTAGAGCTTATATTTCTCGTACCCTAGAAAGATTCCAGTATGACACTTGTTGTCTATTGGTTTGCCTTCCCATTCCGATGCATTTTTGTCAAAATCTTAAATAAATCCCTGTTCCAGGACCCTGATTTTCAACATGGGTCTGTAATGAGAAGTCAGATAGTTAACTGCCTTTGTCAAGCACAACTGGCCATGTTTGTGACCTTGATACTTAAATTTTAAAATTCAATCCTTTTGTACAGGAGAAAAAATATCATATTGTTTGTTGGCATTCGGGGATCTGCTCCATTTCTGAAAATATTTTCCAGACCTGTTTCATTTGTAGAGATCAGGATCGTTTCAGGAGTGGAAGTAAAGGGGCCAACATTTCTGATGATGTTAATCACTGTCTTGCTTTGTCCTTTCCTCACTGTTTTGAGTATCAAGGAATTACATTGAAAAACCACCCCCCAGGACTTAGCAACTGTCTGGCATGTTACCAGAGCTATTAAAGCCTCTGTAAGATACAATATTTGCATGAGTATTGTTTCTGTTAGGCTGAAGGCGTCTGCAATTCTTGCTTTGGTATCAGGTGGTTGCAGGCAAACGTCATTACTTCTAATACTGAGACATTTTATCACTTAAAATAAAACTTGATGAGTAACTGATTTTTCTTTTTTCGCTTTGTAGAGTGCAGAAATTGAAGTAAAGTCAAATCACGATGCCCACAAGCAGTATTTTTGCTTGCTGTGCACAGAGAGTCCTCTGAAAGCAAGAGGAAATTGTTTTTCTTCAGGCTTAGAGGCTATGACAATCTTATCTAGGAGCGAGTAGCTGCACTACATGCACCCTCTGTTTAGGGAATGCAGCTGAGGAACGGGAAAGGGAGTATGTCCCTCTGCAACATCCTTACATATCTACTTCATTCTCTGGAAAGACACTATGGAGTTAGCAGGAAAAAAATATAGTACCATTTTGTGTTGCAGATGCTTGTGTTTTCTTAGCAATCTGAGTGGTACGACTGTCTGGACGTGTGCTTCTGTCTTACCTGTCTGGCCAAATGGCAGGTTTGTTAGAAGCTTCTGAAACTTGGTTGCTATTTTCTGGTTGCTGGCAGATTGAAAGTGTCCAACTGACGGCCCTTACTCATTGAATTTTGGATCTCTTAGCTCTTAATCCATTTCAGCTGAGTTTGTGTGAGGGGAGCTTTGGTTTCTTGTGTGTGTAATGCACATTTATTTGTAGTAAGCTTGTTTAGTGGACATCTTCCTTACAGAGATGATTTGCCAGTGAAATACAACAGAGATTCCCCTGTTAATATGCTAATGCTCACCAAAGGGGCTCAAAAGCTCGTCTAGGCTCCTCTGTTCTTCCCCTACCTAGTGTAGGAATGAAGCAGTTGCTTTTGAGATCTGAGGTGCTTCCTCAGAGTCAAATGCATGTTTTCCTGGACAGTGAGAATTTTGTCTTGGGCCACTGACTTCCTCAGAAATGCCATGTCCTACAGAACCTGTTTTTAAGAAGGCATTCTATTGGAATCTGATCTTCTGTTTCTGAGCTATTCTAGTTAGTTGTCTTAGTCTATGTGTTTCTAAGGAACTAACATCCAACTGTCAGGCCATTAATGGTGACAATACAGAAGCCTGTTAAGGAAAGAAATTTAGGTGGATCCCCGTGTTTAGGCTGCCAAAAGGAAAGAAACATCGAGATACTTATTTCTATCTGTGTGCATTCCTTTTAATATTTATAGTTATTTGCAGGAGCCTGACTAGCAGTTCTGATATTTAGAGCTGGTATCATAACTCATCCCTCTGGCAAGCTTTGGGTTATCTGGTTAGCCAGTGCATAAGCTTAGACAACTTTCACATCCTGCTGGCAGGGGCACTGTACTAGTTCTTCTCCATGTGGTGTTTTTCCCCCCGAAGATGATGCAGTTCAGTACCCAGGTTTAAGCTTAGAGATGTATAAGTCAAGATGTCACATAATGAATTGTCTTGAAGTAGCTGCTTTGTTCTAACAAACAGGTTAACATTCAAGGCATTCATCAAGTGCTTTCCTGTTACAGATGATAATTATTGATTTTGCAATTAATGTAAGATTTGCTATCAAACAGTGCTTATTGGAGCCAGCAAAGACCATGTACTTCTGGAAAAGTACATTTTTCCTTTTCTGTGACTTAAAGTGAGAAGGGATTGTCATTCTACAGAGCAGCCCTGACTCTAAGCTTGGTTCTTTCTCTTCTCATTTTCATGAATGCTTGTAGACAGTTAGCAGTGAAATCAGCAGACTGAGTATCAGCAGAAAGGAAGGACAAATAAGACTGAGTGCATGGAGCTCACTGCTAGCTATATTTAGTACTTTATAAAGATGCTCTGCTCATTCACAGATACTTTTCAAACCAAAGCACTGAAGTGTTTAACCAAAACTTGTGCCTAGACCATTGAAGTGAATTCACTGATGCTTGGAGCTTCTCTGTTGGCCCTGTTCTCTAGAGAAGAGGGAAGATGGCTCTGTGAGGTAGGGATGTTGTCAATCGAGCCCTAACCAAGTTTCATCTGATCACTTTTGGACAAGCACTCCTTCATTGTATATCAGCTGTGCCTCTTGCGCATACAGCACAAAGTCTTATTTGTCTTCTTGAGTTGCCTAGGTGAAGCTGCCTGTGTTCCACAGGCAGGCCTGAATGTCATGTTGTGTTGGAACTCAGCCAGTGAAAATGTCTCAGAGCAGCAGTCTGGGCATAGAAATGCATTTGCAAGGCTTCCTCTCTCTTCTTCATTCATCCTGCGAAATAAAAAAATCCTGAGTTTACACACTGCCCTAAAACTTGAGGCTACATCACGCCTTCAGGTTTTTTAGTCAATCAGATTTCCTCTGGCAGTTTTCCACAGTGTATCCAGTGAAACAAGAATTGCCTCGAAGAAGGAGTCGTGGGCTTTATTATTCCTCTTTTTGGATATGTCAGTTTAGGCTTCATCACCTCTGTAATTTCCACAAGCACTCTTGCAGTACTGTTGTCCTCCTCCAGGTCTTAGTGTAATATCAGCAGCTGCTCTGTTGGGCAGGAAGGGAAGTTTCCTCTTATGTGTGCATTCCTGATTTTTGTGTGGCTGCTGGTGCTGGGTTGAGGTTTTTTCTACTCACCCTTGTGGTATAATATATACTTAGTGTGGGGAAACATTTGAGTACAGGATGTTCTTTCATGGGTATTAAGTTCAGTGTGCTTTTCAGGTTCATTTTTGCCTACAAGCCTGCTATTGAGTACTACTTAAGAAGCAGCCTCCTCTGTGCTGCACAAATTGCAGCTGCTTGCAAGCCTAAAGTGCAGGAGCACTCAAAGGCTATGGAAAACTCCAGCTGAGTTGATCCAAGAATTGCTGTTGGCTTCTGTGTTAGGTGGTAGGCAGCCCCAAGAGCTTTGTATCCTGAAAGGGTGAGCGCTCTGGGGCTGAGATGCAAAGAGGTGAGGTTGCAGGCTTGCTGTGAGATACTGCTTTGTAAGAGGCAGTGTACTTTGAGCATTGCTAACATAGCTGCACTCTGTTTCACCTAATGTCTGAGTATACTCAAGGAGATATGAGGTCAAGTTACCAGAGGAATAAAACACAAACTGAAACATAGACTTGCTGTTCATCAGAATGAAGTGTTCGCCAAAATTTATCACACTGCAGTACCTTAGATACCAGTTCCTCCCTCAGGTAGCATGGTGAATAACTATGCCAAGTGAATTTTGGGTTTCGTTGGGGGATGCTAAGTTTTACATTGCAAGTCCTGTGTTCACTTCGAAATTCTAGAAACAGGATTAGGTGAGCTTTCAGATGCATTTCTTTCTAAGTAGTGATTTTACTAAATCTTTACACTTTCTTCACTCTCTTTCTGCTTCTGTTTTCAGGGCAAGGCATTTCAGAGAGAGCATCAAATTTATTCACGAGTGCCGGCTTACAGGTGAAGGCTGCCTAGTTCATTGGTATGTATAACACTGGCTAAAGAAACTTCTTAAAGGTTTCCATGCCTTTACTTTATGTTCATCTTCACTCAAGATGGATGGTACAGGGTTCTCCCTTAGACAAGAAAACCACATTACTTTATTAAAACAGTGTTTCTATCTGTACTGCTGTGACAGTGTGCTGCTGGCTTTCTGTTTCTGATCTGTTATGAACAGAAAAACAGTATTTTGGGCTAAGTGGGAGTTGTCTTCTCTGGAGATATTCAAGACTCACATGCAGGCTTTCCTGGGGAGTCTGCTTTAGCAAGGTGTTGGACTCAATAATCTCCAAAGTTCCATTCCAGCCCCTACAATTCTGTGATTCTGTGATTCATCAGTTTAATGACAAGTTAGCACTCATTTCATAGCAAAATCCACCTGAACTGAAGTGCTGTCGTTATTTGAAGAGCATCAGAAGACGCATAAATGTTACTAAAGCCTTATGCAGCTCCTCAAGGAGCTTGAGAAATTCTTGAGCTTCTCTCCAAATCAAGCCTTTCCATAGGTCCTTCCTAACAAAGCACCACTAAAATCTTTGACTAGAGATTTTATTTATTGTTGTTAATCATTGTTTTTTAAAGACTTCCATAATCCTAATAATCTAATCAGTTTATGTGGCAGCTATTTTGGTGACTTCAGTAATTTGTTATTAAAAAAAAATAAAAAGCCCTCTGAAAGTGAATTGATATATGTATTTTTAAAATTTTAACTGCTGAAGTGTTCTAAAGTTGCATTTCTTAATAGTGAGCTTCTGATTGGAGAGATGCTCCTACGACTATACAGTGTAAAAAAGGAAATCCCACCCTGGGTTTTTTCTTGCTCCCTGCTATTGGTTGTAGTCTATGCTGCATGTCCAAGTGGCATATCTGAGTCTGTATTTGGAATCAGTCATCTCTTGATCTGAGAAACAAATTTATATATGGGCTCTGAGCGTAAATCCTCAGTTTGCTACTGACTCGTGGCAGGGTGTGGACGGGTCATTCAATCAGTCTCTGTGTATGTAAAATGGACAAATTTGTCTGAATTCTGATGGTGATAAAAAGCTTGTATTTAAATTTGTGGCATACTTCAAGAGCATGAGATAGCTTGGAAATGCCAGGTGAAAGAATCTGATATAAATGCAACTCAAGCTCATTACATATATAGTGATAGAAAGAGTTAGGAGTTTTTCCAGAACAATGAAATCAGTACTAGGGAATGATTCTCACTTTATCCCAGTGTTTCAGGAAACTGGAGTCCTGAGAACCTAAGTCACACCAAGCATGCAGAGAAGAAAGAGGAGAACAGCTTAAGCAATCAGACCTGTGCATTTTAACAATTCAGTTAATTGCAGAACCTGTAAAATGGAGCTTTTATTGATGAGGAGGAGGGAACAGTCTTATTTTTGTGCTTTCATCTGTATAGGCAAAAGACTGGGTGACTTATCAAATGATTTTTGACAAAATCAAATGTAACTTAGAAATGTATGCTCTCCTCCCCTTTTGTGAGCACTTAATGTTTACTGCTTCTTTTCTAATCTCATACAAATTATCACCCAGAGCCAACTTGTTCAATCTTGTTATAGATTTATTCTGAATCATTTGAAAAAGTGGTACCAAAACCCCCTTAACTCCAATACAGTAGTATTTATGGTGGCAATTAATGCAGCAAACCTGCTGTGGGGTTGGTTGGTTGCTTTTAAATGTAATTGAAGTAGAGCTGTACTTCATCTGTTTATTGTACTTCGTTTTTCATGCAGCCTTGCAGGTGTCTCTAGGAGTGTAACGCTGGTAGTTGCGTACATCATGACCATCACAGACTTTGGCTGGGAAGATGCACTGTCTGTTGTCCGAGCAGCGAGATCCTGTGCCAATCCTAACATGGGCTTCCAGAGACAGCTACAGGACTTCGAAAAGCACGATGTTGATCAGGTATAACCTACAAACAAATGATATGAGAAACAGAACTCCAAGTTGGGGCTACTTCTCACTGTTCTGAGGTCTGCCTGGTCTGTCTTGACTCCTTGGGCACACTTAGTGAAAGTGACTTCTTTGGTAAACCTGCTACACTAGGGAGGTGCAGGAGAGTATCAAGGAATATATGGGATGGGTGTAAAGATGAAGCATAACATCCACGTACACCTTGTGCCCAGCTGTGTTCTCAATCCAGTGATCTTAATTGTACCAAAGACGTAATACAACGTTTGAACCTATAGAGAGAGAAGATAAAAAGATAAGGGGCTCAGAATGTGGCAGCAAGACCAACCTTTAAGTCGCTTAAAAATATTTTTTCCTCCATATTCATTTGAATTAGTAATTAGGAAGAAATCATAATAGTAAATCTGCTACTCATAAATTAATTTAGGTAATCATTAAGATCTGTGTCTTCTGACAGCAATACCTTCTATAACTGAGACTTAATAAATATTTAAATGTGGAGAACAGTCTCAAGATTTTCTTATTTCCTATCCTCTGAAGGCTTTGTAGGCGAGGATAATTAAGGAAACAATAGAACTGCAAAGCAATTATCATAAAATGAGTTTCTTACACCTAAAAACAACCATTCTATGCAAAAGACCTGCTCCCCGTGCGTGATCAATGACTTCCATTTATGTTAACTTCCTACTCTGCCTGTCCTCTCTGCTTTCCAGTGCTCGGCCTATGGTTCTCTGGGCTTTCCTGGATTGTACTTAGCAGGAAAATCAACAGCAGAAGCCAACCAGAATACGTCAGATTAAAGAATAATAGATAAATTTATTATTACATACCCATCATTCTGCTACAGAATGTCCAGAGATCAGAAATGACCATTTGTTTTGCATAATGCAGCTTGCAAATGTAAACATTTGAGAGTTTTTTTTAAATATTTAACTGAATGTTTCCTGGATCGTTTGGAACTGGTGTAAATGATAGAGTTAACTGATTTTTTTTTTTTTTTAAGAGGCAAAAGTCAAAGGGGGGACTTTCCAGCCTTGTCTCCTTCCTCCCTTACAGTCATTTCTGCTCTGGGCAAATTGGTCTGGGCAAACAGCAATGACAATTAAGGCTATATGCAAATAGCCCGATAAAGACAGTAACGTCTTTTTTTTCATCCATGATGGACAGGACATTCAGCCTATTTCGCTGAGGGGGAGGCAGGAGGCAGTAGCTTGCAAAAAGAAATATCCACCTGTAGTCACTGGCTGGGCTGTAGTTTCCTACTGTCTCTTAATAACAACCACATCCTTAGCAGGTGTCTGTTTACACACCTGATTTCAGTGGAATATTGCCATCTGCAAAGGGTGTGAACCTTTTTTTTTCTTTCTGATTTCAAGCACTGTCAGTGTTTTGCTAATGTCTATTCAGAGTGATATCCTGTGGGGTTTCTGGGATGGAGTCCCTTAGATCTTGGTCTTACGTGAGGGGTTTAGTTGCTAAGGTAGTCACGTAGTTTGCAGTAATTCCAGATTTCCAGGTGGAGGCCTGAGACTTCAGATTTTCCTTAGTATTATCATGGTCTTTAAGGAATAGGAGACAATAACTCTGTGTAGGTCTTGCCTCCCAGTGTTTAAGTAGATGGTCTTTACAGCTAAAGTCCATAATCCCCAAACAGAATAAATCTGTGGAAGTTAAGGCTTTTAAAAATTCACAGGGGTATTATCTCCACTGGAACAGAGCAACTGTGGTCTGTATCTTTTTGCTGCTTTTATGGTAAAGAGCAACAAAATTGTTATGAGTGACTTAAGTAGATTCAAATCTTCAGCTGGCAAAGAAATGATAGAAAAGAACCTGACAAAGATTTGTGAAACTAAGCAGAATAGAGGAGGTGAACAGATGTGATTTTCTTTTTTCCTTGCAGTGTGAGGTAGAGGTATCAACTGGTTGGTCCCAATCAGATAAAATCATACAACAGGTACTTGTGGATGATGTTGGCAAAAATATGTGGATTCAAAACTATGTGGCAGAAGAAAAGTGCATTTTTTTGTGTCAAGCACAAAGTTATTGCCTCAGCGTCTAAAAGTACCTGAGCTGAAAACTGCAGGAAGGTGTGGAAATCACAGGGAAGATGCCCCAGCATTGTTGCCCTTCCCCTACATTGTTCCCTCATCTTCAAGTGACTCTGGTCCTTTGGTTGTGTACCAGTCAGTCATTTATGTCAGTAACATAGAGGATCCTATGCTATAGCTGTTAGATCTCCTGGTCTTTTTCTTCCGACTGGTTACCTTTTCTAGTATCTGCAGTGCAATTTCTACTACCAGTGTTAGTTAGATCAGGATGAAAAAATCATATTAGTGTTTCACTTTCTGGTCTTTTAACTTTTAGTAGTTCTGTAAGCTTGCTTGTGACTTGCGCTGATCATGCTAGTGTCCACACTTACGTATCTCATTGCTTAAACATGCTTGTACAAGTCTAGGATGTCCTTGCCCAGTGGATGTTCCTTATTCAGGATTACTCTAGTCAGCCAAGCTGTTAAGCAAGTATTTCATTTTAGAGAATGTAAGGGATCTCACTGATTTCATATGTGTTCCTCTGCCTATTCATTCTGTGCTCCTTTTGTAGGATATGCAGTATTTACATATTTTTTCAGATTGCTTGTGTTCTTAAAGGCTCTTGAAAATCTGTACGGCCGGAGGGAATGTTACTTGTGCGTAAGCCTCCTGATATTGCTTCATCGTGTTGTATCTGTCTGTTTAATCTCTGCAGTTCAGGCAGTGGCTGAAAGAAGAATATGGGGAAAACTCTTTTCAGGATCTGCAAGAAGCCAAAAACCTTCTGAGCAAGTACAAGGAGCAGGCAGAATTGCAGCAGAGTACTGGAGGAAGACAATGGAATAACAACTTCTCATCTGTGCCATCTCTCTCATACAACAACTACACAACAGAGACCTAGTCGTAGAAGGTTGAATTTTTCTCTCTACCTTTGAAGAATATTTTGCCATAATTTCTATCCCATCTTCAAGACTCGACAGTAATCATGCAAACAATTGATTTGTAGAAAGCTTCTTGATGAAAATTGTACATTATGTGTGTGTGGATGAATGTGTTTAACACGATTTTATAATTCAGGCAGGATCTAGCTCTCTGTACGCTCAGAGACAAGATCCAATTACTGTGGCTGAGCCAGTCCGTCAGCCACAGCTGTTATCCCTACATAGCCTGGCATTTGCTGTGAGGTTAGCTCAACTTCTTTTGTTGTAGGCTAGCAAAGGGCTCTGAGAGATGAACTCTAGTGATTCAAGCTTTGGCACTTTGACATCTCTGCACTTTTAATGTGGCAAATGTATTATTGCACCTGAAGAAGGGAACTCAAGTAAGTCTACTGTTCACAGTCCATTGTCAAGTAATACCCCATGGACGGACTTGTGCTCGAATGCTAGGCTGTAAACTGGGGCAGGTTAGATATGTACATGCACCTTTCTACCAACAGTAACAGCTAGGGGAGAAGTGGGGCAGACAGCTCTGAGTAATAACATCTTCAACTGCCACAGTTGTACTTGCTTCAGTGCACGTGAGACAGAGCTGTCAGCAGAACTCCCGCAGACAGAAAACACAAACTGCCACCGCAGTTCAGCTGATACAGTGATTTAAGCCATGTACCTCAGTTGTGCTTAGGATCTCCCAACATAAACTTCTCTGTAGTGTAGTTAGTCAGGTCTCCGATGCCACTGATCTTCATTCCCTGTGGAACACATGCCTCTTCAACACATGCCCCTGTGCACGTGATAACGTGTCTCCAAAGAGTGGGCTTGGTGTGAGTGCGAGCACCTGTTTCTTTCCTTGTGCTGTGGTTTGCTCTTTGACTTCAGCTACCTCAAAAATGCTGTACATGTCATTGTGGTTGTAAATGCAACCTTGAAAATGGCCTTGTGTAATCTTAATCTGGCACTGAGTAATGTGTGTGAGTGTGTGAAGGTGTGCGTGTTTCACAGATGTCTGTATCTGAGAAGTTTGTTTTAAAATCACCCATGTTTCACAGTAGAATTGTTTGAATTTGGTTTTCTGCCATTTAAAAACCACCCTGTATTTTGCTGTGATCAAATCAGTAGGAATGCATTTGTAAATTGTTTTCAGGTAGATTCAAACAAGAGGCCGTACACCACTGCTCGTGGTAACACGGTGTGTTGCTCGAGCGGAGTCATTGCCTGACTCAGGTGCATTCCAAGCGTGTAACTTCAAATATGTCACCACAGATGCTGGGCAGTGTATTGGGTTGCAATGGTATCATGGGGAGGGCCATTGATGCTGAGCTAATGGCTTCTTGCCTTTGGCTCAAAGGATGAAAGGCTTATTTTTCTTGAAGATTGAAATAAATAAATCTGAATAGTCAGGGTATTGAAAAACAAAAACAAAACTCATTTGTTTCAGTTTGTGATGTGTATCATGTTAAAAGCTGAGCACTGAGTGAGAGGCAGTCAGCATGTTAAGTACAATTGTCATCTCTTTCAGTCGCTTTGGTACTCTGACCCTCCCATCCTTCCGCAAAATTCCTCTTTGTGTGATTTCCTGCTTGCTTGGAGTGGCAGTGAATTCTATGGATGGGAGCAGTGCTTTTTGGGGTCAGGTGAACTCTGGCCTTGTTAAATATCTTCATGGTCTGTGTTGGCATGATAACAGAAGTCTATGGTGTTTCTCAAAGAGCTTGATCTGCAAGTAAGTAGCGTTCATGAATTCCAGCACAGCAGCGCCCAAGTTGGCAGCACCCCCTGCGCTCTGAGAGTGACCGTGTTAATTGCAAAAGGCATTCTGTGATAACAGGGTCTAATATACGCTCAGGATGGTGCTCCATTTGTTCAGCCCTCTCAGAATAAGTTAGTAGCGTAATATCCGCTTGTCCCTGGAGGGTGGCTGCCAGAAGTATTCCGCTTACTCTCTTGCAGGTATCCAGTCAATCCATCCTGTAGGGGACTACCAACAGTACGTGCTCTGTTAACAGATTTGACGCTTGTCCTTGCAGTAGTAATGGTGTGAGTGTTGATAAGTTGGCAGATTTTCTGCTCTGGCAAATACAAGGCAAGATGGGAGACATGATACTGTCTGTACATCCAAGGTTATTCTGCATTGGTTTTTTAAAGTAGTTTGATTATCCCCAAAGAGTCAGTCCTGGAAACAGGACTTTTTGTAAAAAGCTGAATTTGTATTTAGGGCCATATAGCCATATCAATGTGCATTATGCTGCAACTGGAAAGTAGATACAGGGTAAAGCAGGAAGACAGAGGAAATGCCATATTGTTATTAAGCAGACGTGCTTCCCTCTTTTTAGAAGACAGGAGGTATTTTCTGTAGGCTCTTGCTCCTACATCTTAAGTGGAATCTTTGTATTGAGTGCCTCATTTCAGGGTGACAGAAGAGGAGCGGTGGTCTGAGTGAACTTGATTCTGAGTGAACTTGAATCTGTTTCCTCTGTGTAGGGAGCACTGGGGTACTTTACTCTTTTATTTCCATAGAGTACGGAAGAGAGAGTAGCTACAATTCCCACCTCTGGCTTTTTCTAGAAAGGGAAAGGGGCAAACACTGAATACTTGACAGGATTTGTCTTCCAACCAGCCTTTCAGTGGCAGTTAGCAGGACTATCCAGCTATCTGGAATGTGACTAGACCCCCGTCCACATCTTAATAGTTGGCCTTTACGGTGTAGATGATGCATTCAGTTATTTTGTTTCTGTACTTCCAAACATTCTTGTGATGATCACTGGAAAATGTGTAAAGTTTGTAACACTTTATTGGATATCCAGATTTGAAATGTATAATCTTTTTTTTTTTTGGTAAGCTTGATATCCGTGTTTGATTATAAGCAAATGTTATACGATGTAGGTAATGGGTAAATACACTAATATTTATTACCCTGATTTTTAACCTGGAAAGAGTTGCTTCCTTACATCTCTTGGTTGATTGGGAAGATGTGGTGCATCATATCTGTTTGTTTTTTTTTTTTAAAGGACAGTCATAACATTGGTTGCTGTAATGGCCACTGTCTATAAGGAAGTCAGTGAAAAATGATAGTATTTCAACTACTTTGAAAGCTCTAAACCTGGTAAGCTTCTTGACTCCGTCTTCCTGTTCTTGGGCATCTTAGCAAAGCCTTGATTGCATTTTCCAAATGTTTGTATTTAATACGTTCTACAATTTTTTTACAAATAAAAGTAAATGTTAACAGCTGATCTGCTTGTGTATTTCTTGAAATTAGCAGTGGTCTCTGACAGGCTTCTGGGCACCGTTTGTGGCCCTGCAGGTACAGTAAGCGTAACACTGACCGATTGGGGTATTTAGATGGCTTTTCTCCTGCACACAGATTGACTAAGACTTCTCATCTCCTCACCAGGCTCATGCAGGTGAGTTCAAGAATCTACAGAACAATCATCTCTTTGATACTAGTCCCAAAGGATTTGCTTGTTGCTGTCTTGTTGCTGGCCCATCATCACAACAGAGTAGGTAGGAAACCTATTTATTTATTTATCACTCTTCTGTGAGACACTTTATTCTGTACAAGACACTGGTCTGGGGCTTCATTCACTGCAAAATGTGGCTTAACTAAGCCAAGGTTCGAGGCTGTCTGAGGAAGATGATATAAGTGGTAGAAGGTGGTGCCAGAGCAAAAATAAAAAGCCAGTCTAAGTGGGGAAAAAGCCCCATTTAAATTCCCACAGATAACACAGCATTTCTGGTTGGCCAGAATTACCCTCTTAGCAGAGGTAGTGTCATTCAAACCCATCAGAAAACCCCCAAGCCCCAACGTGAAAATGGAGTCAGTTTTATCTAAGTTGCCAAATCTGATGGCCGCTTTACTCATTGCTGGAGGGCTGAGCTGTGATTGTGCAGGGGGTGCCCTCCTCACAAAGGCATTGTGCTCAAACAAAGTGGGGTTTGGGGCTCTTCTTCCTGCCTTCTTTTCCCCCTGCCAGCTCTCGCTTGCTTCTGGGCTGCTGGATATTATGTGGATGTTTCCTCTGGGATATCTGAGATGCAATTAATAATGTTCCCAGCTGAAGCTCTAATACCTCCATAGATAGCTTTGAATGTGTTAGATGCTATTTTTTCAAGATGTTTCATTTCTGCTTCTTCAGTGTTAGCTGCTTTTACACTGAGGCTCTTCAGTTCATCCCCCTTCTCTTTAATTTCTCTGTAAGACTTCAGTGCAGCCCGCTATGGAAAGCCTGCATTAATAATTACCTCATTTCTCCAATGCTGTGTCAGAAATACATGCTCTAGTAGAGGTGAGCCAGAGAATGTATTTAAAATGTAATTCCTGCCCATTACAAAACTCTTCTAAGTTTTAGGGGAGGCTTCCTTCTGTCCCCAGGGAAAAACAACTTCCAAATGGAAAACTCACTGTCGCTCTGGCTTCTTTCCAACCCCTCAGCACCTTTCTGTGGTAGTTTTTGCCCAAATCAAATGTAAAAATGAACTGTGCTGCAGCCATGGTGCCGTACTATTGATCTCAAGCGCACATTTTGTCGTCTTCGGTGTTATATATAACTGTTGTGAGTTCTGATTTGATTCGTGTAAAACTGTCCTTCCACATACTGAACTGAGGGAGCCAGAGGGCAAAGCACGTCCTTAGATGTGCTCATAACCTGATGAAGATCTTGGTCCTTACACCATCTCAAGATGATTGTACTGGAGGAGGGAAAATGGTGATTGTCTCTGGAAAATGTTAGACAGCATGAAGAAGGTGACCTTGCACCTTAGTGTGTTTCTGTAGAAACCCCTGGAGATATTGTATGGGACAGAAACAGCTTTTTTTCACACTTAATTCTCAGTAGGGCTTTAAATACAGCTCTAATTTGCCATGTGACCCAGCTCCTGTACGTTTAACCATTTCACTGCTATGTTTAGTAGTAATGTTCTGTCCTCACCTAGGGAACAGATTTTAGTTTGTCTATGTTTTATTGTATGAAGGCTGCTTCGAATGTAATGCCTCCTGCTTTACGGTGTTGGCCCATGACATTAGAGGCAGATGCTGGTGGTACGGCAGTAGAGGTTGAACCTTCCTACCAATATTCCGCTACATGTTGTTGCTGTGGGACAGATGGCGGCAGAGGGGCAGTTGGACAACATGGCATCTGACATGGAAGTATGTATGAAGCAAAGGAGTGTCACAGAATTCCTCCATATAGAAAATATGGCACCCTCTGACATTCACAAGTGATTGCTAGACATTTTTGGAGACCAACCAGTGGATCGACCACCTGCATAGGAGCGCTGTGCATCCAAGTGTTGGGAATTGATGGGTAGAGAGAAGAATCCCCCAGGTATTGTTCCCTTGGTGCTGTATTAGAACTTGAATTACATGAAGTGCAGATGTTATTTCTACCTGGAAAAAGGAGTGAAAAGAAACAGTTGCAGACGAATTCTGACTGTGATGGCCCTAGACAAAATTCATTCCATAGGTGCATCTGTTGAACATAAAATCTCAGGTAACAATAAAACTGTAGGAATACACCATGTGGCCACGATGTTAGGAGGGATAGGGGCAAGGGGAGGAGAAGTAATACACAGAAAACATAAAAGCATTGGAGTACCTGAAGGCAATACAAGAAGGACCTGTGATAAATGCGCTGAGACATTCCATGCACTGCAGAAAGGAGTCTGCAGATTAAAAAAAAAATGAATAAATTGAATGGGAATCTCTGCTATTTCATATGCTTTAGATATATGCTTAATATTCTAGAAAGAGTGATGTCCTGATTTTCCCCTAGGTTTTTTTTTGTGGAAAGAGCGTGCATATGGAGAACACATCTAATAAAAGCTCTTCTGGCCAATGAGAGCTGGAGGAGGAACAAAAATAGTGCCTCCTTGGCCAGGCAGCAGCTGCTGCTTTTGGACTGTTTCATGGAAGACGTGAATTTGATTCATTTCCAAAGACAATTTGGAAACTCCAGGCAGCAGAGAAAGGGACTCCCCCTTGACTTGGCTGTTATTCTCTGAATTGCAGTTGTGTGAAATGCAGTCAGCTGTGCTTCTCGGGTCAGTTCTGGGGGATGGCAGTGTGTAGGGTTTTGTTCTCTGTTCTTCAGTTCAAGAAATTTGGGAGCCTCGGTGCCTCGAGTCAAGCACAATGGATTTCAAAAGGCTGGGGAAGCTTTGCAGCTCCTGCTGTGGCCACCTCAGTGGAAAAGTTCCCTTTAACTTCAAACCAAAGCAGATCTCAACTGCATGTTGAAGATTCTCTGCTGGTGGACAGTGCCTCCTTGATCTCTCTGGTTACCAAGCACTGGTTAGGGCTGTCTTAGTCCCTCTGGACCTCCCTCCTGTCCAGACTGAGTGAAGGTGGTAGCTGAACTCTGTGCTGTTCTTCTATTTGACAGGGCCAGGTCTTATCCAACATTAACATGAAGCACATACACTAGGGTGCTCAGGAACTAAACTTACCTAGCTGAAAACAACCCATGTGAGGGCTGGGCTGCAGAAATAGCTGAGATAAATGTAGGAGAGCACCATTTGGTGTCTGCTCCGACAGTAATTTGCCTGCTCTGATGGGAAGCAATAATGGGGAGGAAGAGACAATAACCAGTGAATCAATCCACACACTTGTTTAAAAATACCTCCGTTCTGTGGCTTTGGTTACAAGAACGCTTTGTGGGCCACAGAAGAAAAGCATTAGCAGTAGTTTAGGCCATATTCTGATTTCTTTTTTCCTTTCATGAAGTCCCATGAATCTCTAAGCAACAGAATTTCCACCAGCGAACATACTGCATGGAGAAGGGGAGCAGAGGGGCAGTGCATCTTTTAAGCCAACCGTTGCAGTTAAAGCAAGCAGGAACTTCTGTAACTAGCAATAGACTGCAGTTAAGAAGCACATTTGTTTGAGAAGGGTCAAGGTGAGAGACTAGAGACGCCAATTTTGCTTTTTAGATACTCTCCAAAGGGGGATGATGAATATACTTAGTCTGCCTCATGTTGTTGTGTATTGAGGAAATGGGAGCTATATGTTTCAAGGATGATTTTTACCAACCCTTGCAGATGCAAAGGAGAAAAGATGTGGTGGTCAGAGAAAGGATGGCCTGTGCTATGGCATACCTCCTCCTCCACCTGTCAATGATGATTGGTGTGGGAAGATTTGATAAAGATCGGATCCTAGAGAGGCAGTATTTATTTTAATGAATGTAGCGATGAAGTACAGCCAAATGTTAAGGTTTCAAAAGAACTTCCATCAACTTGGTGTGTTTGAAATCCTACAGGCACCAGATAGCCTGAGCAGCAAACAGAACACTTGTCAGACTTAAGCAGATGCCCAGTGGAAACCTCTTTGAAAGTAACACACAGAAAGTAGTAGAAAAGATCTCAGTCATCGTCTGACTTTGGGTTGTTGTTCAACTTAGTTTTTTTCCTGCGATCTTCTAGAGTTCATGCCAGTTCTTCTCAGTTTTTCTTGCTGTGTCTTGACAATCACAGTGCATGGTTGTTAAGACTGATGGTTAATAGTAGAACCAGATAATATGATCAGAGTGAGGTTTGTATTGGCCCGGCTCAGTGGAGGTAAGAGAAACCTGTAATGATGTTTTTAGAAGGAAGCCAAGCAGGACTTTAATTTTGGTCTCTTGGTTTCCTGCAGCTTTATTACAGGGGGAAAGCAGTACAAGCAAATAGCAGCACCTGGAATGGAATGGAAAAATTGGAGGAGCTCTCAGGAGCTGCATAAAACAGTGAAGTATAGCTTTGTTCTGGGTCTTCTGAGATGGCAGAAAAAATGGCAAATATTACACATGAAACAAAGAAAGGAAAATGGGCTCTTATATATATATATATATATATATATATATATATAACTAGCACTATATATATATATGTATGTATGTATGTGTATATTGATTATTTGTTGTGGTTTAATCTGGCAAATGACTGAGCACCACACGATCATTCACTTACTCCCCTCCTTCCCAGTGGGATGTGGGAGAGAACTGCAAAAAAAACCAAAATACCCACTCCAACAAAGTAGAACTTGTGAATTGACATAAAACTATTTACTAAGGTAGATAAAAGGAAAAGGATAACAGTTAGAACTACATATGTATGTATGTATATATATGTGTGTGTATATATATGTGTGTGTGTGTGTGTGTACATATGTATGTATGTATGTATATGAATGTATATAACAAGAACCACCATGCCAGGAAGCATGTCACAGCTGTATATGCCAGTCCATGCTCCTTCTACTGCTGTCTTTTCTGAGTCTTTACAAAAACAGACTTGTAGATGGGGAGGGACACCTCACAGTTCACATCTGCTAGAGCAGTACAGCAGCATGGATGGGACCTGCACACCAGCTTGCTCATTGCCCAGATGCTCTGCCCTCATGAAGCCAGTGGCGAAGCTCCTCCTCCTGAGATTAGTGACAGCAAGATCTGTCTTTCGGTGCTTTGAGTAACGGTTTAAGGCCACCAAGTGGCCATTTCTTTCTTGTTTTTTTCTCTTCAAGGCAATCAGAGACAGCACCAGCCTGCCAGAAAGGCAGGCATAGTAATAAGGAGATGTAGCAGGGCTTCGTCTTCTACAAGACAAAATCACATCACCTCTCTATGTCTTATACTGTTGGGTAGCCACAGATAAATTCTCCTGTCTCCGAGGGAAAAGAGTTAGAGAAGCTCTGAAAACTCCTGCAGTTATGGCAATGTGCTCTTATAGCAAACGCTGGCAGCTATTTGCATGCTTTTCAAGGAGGGAGAGCCAGGGAGCACTGCAGGCAGATCTGGGAGGCCTGAATACACAGAGGTGCTAAGGAGGAGGCTGGCCTGTGACTGAGTGGAGGTGTTGCAGGGAAGCAGTCCTTTACTGTGGCCAGTTCCTGCTCTACCATCAACCAGTGGTGCCTTCCCACACAGCAACAGTAAGAACAGCGACTACTACAAATAAGCACAATGGCCAGTTGTGTATCTTCTTTTCTTATTCTTTTTATTTTTTATAGCAGGCACTATGTGTGTATATATATATATATATATATATATATATATATATATATATATATATTTACCCAATCCACAGCAAAAAGAAGAAAAAAAAAAGAAAAAAGAAAAAAAAAAGAAAGAATTATGTAACAAAATGAGTAATGCTTAGTGGTGAGGGAATTTCTTGGTGTTTTCTATCATGCATTGCCTTCGGTCGAAGTGTGCATAGCTAAATTTGCATCACTGGCAATGTGAAGAACTTTATTTTGCTTCAAAAGGAGAAGCACTCGCCCATGCTAGTAAGTCACCCTTCAGAGTATCTATCCTTCCTGTTCGTGCTCACCAAGGGTAGCCACGCATGCAGAGATCTCTCTTTTTTCACTGTCAGAAGAGAACAGTTTGGTGCTAAAGTCAATGCAATGGGCCATCCCACCTCCATCAGCTGCCAGCAGCTGCTGCAGCTGTTACACTCATCAGAAGTCACCGTGGGCCGATGTCAACTGTCAGACAATGTTCAGAGAGTGTTCAGAGTCTGTCTGAGAGAAATGGAAATGAAACGAGGTGGACACAGCGTGCTTTCAAAGGGGAGATTTTTCATGCCACCAAAAGGACAGAAGCACACCACTGCCACTGAGAATGTCCCTTCCCACCTTGGTACATCTCCCTTTTATGTTCCCAGTGCTTTGTTTTGGACAGTGTGAGGTGAGTTAAAGCCAAACGCTGACCACGTGAAACCCTCTGTCTATGTGCATGCTTCCCCAGCAGTCCCTGGCAGCAGCTCTCATGTCATCTATGATGTTTTCTTCTATCTACATTCCACCAAGCACCAAATGTCATTCCACTGACTAGGCGGTTGTGGATTGCCTCTCCTTATGTAGCAACATCAAAAGGTGCTGCAACCTGGAATGGAGAAAGGCATGAGAAGGAGACACACTGACATACTGCTAATGTAACTCAGTCTAAGTGTTGGGTTATCTTAAGCATTAGGATGAGAGGTAATGCCCTTACATTACACTAGGGGAGGTTCAGGTGGGACACTTGTGGATGTGGCACTGAGGGATGTAGGCAGTGGGCATGGAGGGGATGGACTGGTGGTTGGGCTGGATGATCTCGGTGGTGTTAGTGATTCAGTGATTCAATGATTCTACAAAATCAAGGCTTCTCTTTGTTAAAGTGGTCACAATTTTATGAAGCTTTCTGCAGACTTTTGATGGCATTTTGGCTCTTGCGTGGTGTTTTTCTTTTGGTCACAATTGGTAGTTTTATCCCACATCATCAAGGTGTTTGTTTGCTCTTTGCTAATGGAGGTACGCTGTCAGCATCTTTGAACACAAAGGCATTGTGACCACTGGACTCTGCAGGGAAGGAGCACTTGCCATGGAGGGCTGTAAGTGCCAACATTGTCACTGCCCCAGATTTGGAGAAGAATGATCTCCCTCCTGCCTAGAGCAGCTGCTTTACCAGAGCAGTGTGTTCTGTTCTGTCTGCTCTGTGGGTTGAAGCTGCTCACCTGGCTCTGCCCTGCGCATGAGATTAGCTGCATTTTGTGGTGCAGCCAATAGAGGTGTTTCATGTTTCTGAAAACTGCCAGAAAGCACTCAATGATCCATTTACTTGCAAGACTGATAACCAATAGCCGGACAAATTCTGACCGTAGGTACTTGTTACTTCCCTTTCTTACTCTTCTTCAAAATCCTTGTTAACACAGATTTGTTTTTGTTGTTGTTTGATTTTTTTTTTCCTTTAAATCATTCTTCTGCACACCTAATAGGGCTGACTTGCTTCTCGTCAAGGAGAAATGCCACTGCAGATTCATTTTAGTCTCACATTCACTTGCTCTTGGAAACAGCCAAACTCCTGCATGGTGCCAGTGTGAATGAAGAGTCAGGTCTCCACTCAACAACACAGGCAAGTTGTGCTGCTGCTTAAGGAAAAGCAATTAAAAAGTGGGATTCTCCTTTAAATAAGTTCACTTCATATTTTTTCCTTTGGGGCTGTGAGTTCTGCTTTATCAAAAAGAAGAAGGTAACTCAGACTGTGAGGCCACCAACACCACTTTTTCTCAGCCACCTGCAGTTCATCAGCATCTGCTCCGTATGTCTATGCTGAGAACTTACCGCTCACTAATCAAGGTAGAATGAAACAAAGCCATGTTTCACATTGTACAGGGCATGCTATACCTACAGCCCCTGAAATATCTCCTTCCAAAGTGCTGTATGTGCCTTGAGGGACTTCCATGCCAGAAGGGTCATGGACAAGAGCCAACTCTTCCAGTTTCTTTAAAGCAGGGAAATGCCAGTGGCAGCTGCATCTGTGTTTTAAGTGAAACTTCACAAAGCTCCCTGCATTAAGTCCTTTTCTCTGTCATTTAAATTCCTGCTTTGCATTGCTGTTCTCAAAGATACTTCCACACACATGGACAGAAAACCCAGACAATTTTATTTTTAATTGAAATTTGTAGTAGGTAGTGGGAACAGAATGGTCAATACTTAAGTAATATAGATCTTGTGGGTTTTTTAATGTTATGAGTTTAGCTTTCAGCATCTTGTATTCCTCCGCTGTACAGATCTCTACCCTCCCCAAGTCATTTTCTGATTTAATTGAACTCCTTGCATACCATCTTCTTTGAAGTGGAACCTCAAACCCAGAATGTACAAAACCAAGATGATCATTTGAACCCAGCAAATGAACTGTAGTTGAAGTTAGATGCAAGCAAGCCCAAATACAATACTTGCTGTATTCTGATATGAAAACAAGCAAAGCTCAGTTAAAGCAAAAATACCTGATGTGGCCAAACAAGCAGCCTCCCATCCCTAGGACTGCATTTTCTTTTGTTTTGTTTCCAAAGGAATCAACTCAGCCTTTACCTTGCTCTTCATTGCAATAAAGAGTATTTAGATTGGGTACTGTCTCTGGAGCAGTTCTGCTCCTCCACTCTTTTGAGATGCCATGACCAGCTTGGTTTAACTGCCTGTAGCACAGTTGAGCTTACAAGTAGGTGGGGGACTGACTTTTTATATGGGCTGATAGTGACAGGATGAGGGGAAATGGCTTTAAACTAAAAAAGAGGAAATTTAGGTTAGAGGTTAGGAAGAAATTTTTCTACTCAAAGAGTGGTGAGACACTGGCACAGCTGCCCAGAGAAGCTGTGATGCTCCACCCCTAGAGGCACCCAAGGCCAGGTTGAATGGGGCCCTGGGCATCCTGAGCTGGTGTGGGGCAGCCCTGCCCAGGGCATGGGGTTGAGATTGAGTGGGCTTTAAGTTCCCTTCCAACCTAAGCCTTCCCATGATGACACTGTATTCAGAAACAGAGCCAACACAGAAAAAGAGAATAGGAAAAATACATTGCTCTAGACTAAACCATTGCACTATTAATCCAGCCTTGGCACACGCTTACTCCAGTTTCTTACTTCAGTCAGCAAAAACCCCTCTTGTTATTGCTTTTGTTCATAATGCTGGACGATATGATTAGTGACGCTGCTTATTCATGTTTTCATTCCTCAGCTTGGAGGAATCACTGGATTCATGTATCCAACACAAAGGTGACTGCAGGGTTGTCAGATATCTTCATCTTGACTTGCTGTGATTGTTGGTGAATAGGTAGTGACACGGAGCTGCCTCATGGTTTCTCAAGCAGTGCAGAGCGACCTTTCAAGAAATACTTTTTAGCAATACAGGCGTTGTTATTAGTATCCTACAAAACACAGGCACACACATGTGCACACACTCACAGACAAACGCAAAACCCAAGGTTTTTGCTCCCTTATGAAATACTGAAATTTAGAGCATCACAAGAGCAAATCCCAGTCCTCTGTCTAGTTTTGTGCAGGAAAAGTTAATGCTGTGTGGTTCTAGATGATTACACCAGTCTAAATGCTGAAGCACTATGCAGTTCATATTTTTCATACTCATCTTCACTCCTTCGGTTTCCCAAAGGCAAATTTCTTTTCTTTTTTCTTCCTATGCTGTTTTCTTGCACTCTCTCAGGGCACTTGCCATTTGCCTCATGCTCACCCACAAGGCCCAGTGGGAAGTCCAACAAAAGCTTTGCTGTGGGTTGATGGGGGAAGACATCAGCGCAGGGTTTATGAGCAGTGTCCTTATCTTGGTGAACCGAGTGTCCTGTGTCAGCGAGTGAGCATGCCAAGCTTCCCTCTGCGCAGCACAGTTGCTTCAGGTATTGTGATGCACGATGCAAAGCTGGTTTAGTAGCAGACAGGAGCTGGGGCATGGAGACATAAAGGCAGCCGTACAAAAGGCAGCATGAAGTATTCTTGTCTATGAAGCAGAGGGGAAGTACATAAAAAGGAAAAAAAATGTACACCAAATTCACCAAAAATAATCACAAGTAGAACGTGAGACTTTTCTGTTGAAAATCACAAAGACATGGCTGTATGCTGATATCCTAAAATGACTGTTTAATTACTAATATGGAAGACGCATGATAGAGCAACACTGTTCCAGAAGTCACTGTTTGAAATGGAGGAACTACAGATATCCTCCCAAAATGAGAGGAGAATGCTTGTGTCCTGGTTTTAGAAGGAATAGTTTTCCTCCTTGTAGCTGGTGTGGTGCTGTGTTTTCAGTTTAGGATGAGAATAACACTGGTAACGCACCAATGTTTCAGTTGCTGAAGAACAGTGCTTACAGTGAGTCACTGATGCTACTATGGGTCTGAACTGTACTCCTTCTTTGGGTGGTGGAGGGCATTGCACCAGAAATGGGGATGTGTGAGGACTTCTGAGGGAAGAAGGCACTCACTGGAAACTAGTTCCAACAACGAGGCATGAAGCCCTTCAAAACCCTGATCTCAGGAAAGGGATCATGGGGCAAACAAAGATGTAAATTTAGCATCTGTGGACTTCTCAATGCCACTTTTGGGGGCTTAATCCACTTCTGAAAATGCGTTTGCTGAGGTGCTTCAGCACCATTACTAGCTGGGTCCCTGAAGATCCCTCCAACTCAGTCTCCATGTTTGTACCCATTGGGACAGCCCAGTTGCTGGGTGACTGCTTCCAGGCCCAAAGGGGCTTGCACAGCTGCACCTGAGGCCATGCAGAGCCACAAGGCAGGAAGGAAAGCAGGGCCCAGCTGCCCGCTGTCTCCATCCAGGTCCATAAGATGGTTCCCAGTGGCACAGCCTCCCCTACCCTTACAGCACGCCGTCACCAGTGCTGGTGAGGTGTGACCAGTGTGGCACTCTCAGTGAGCGGGAGCAAGGCGAGCCCTGGTTAGGTTCCTCTTCTTCATGAAGGGGATTTCACGGTCTCCAGAGTGGGGAGAGCCCCTGAACGGTGGCAATCCTCACAGGGCCCTGCTGCGTGACGTGTTGCCTCCACCACATTCCCAGCAGGGCCCTGACGTATGGTCAGACGGGCAGATCACATGCCTCTATGGAGAGGCCGGCTGGCCTTGCCCCAGGGGAAGCAGCAAGGACAACCCTTCTGAAGGGTCACCCAAGTTTGAGGAGCATCAAGTTGCAGGAGATTTAACACGTGCACCTTAGAGATCAGCGCTTCCTAAGAGCCCCGGCTCCATGGCTGCTCTGAGCTCATCTCTGGTTGTTCTGCTCTGAGTGCAATTCCCACGTGAGTCAGCTGGAACTTCAGAGGGTTTTGGTGAAAGCAGAAGCCAGCTTTCTATGCACTGGGCATCAGCGAGTGGCTGTTGAGAAGAAACAGTCACTTTTCCTGGCATGCCTTTAGTCAGTGTGACCTTCAGAGTGTGAAACCAGGGGCCTGGTGGTGAGTGCAGTGGTTAAACAGCAGCAAGAGCGTTTCACAAGACGACTTCATTTGACACTGAGAAAACTTCCATGTAGACACTGAGGCTTTAGGGCAGAGTTTGTAGGGTTAGGTGCTCGAGGTGGTGTTGAAATCACTAGAAAAAGCAGCAAAGAGGCTGTGAAGTGCTCTGAGTGTTCAGGTCAGGAGCAAGACCAGTGAGGGAGAAACAATCTCAACGTACACCAAAAGGACGTGGGGCACGGGCAGCCTCCTGGTGTGCTGCTGCAGCTTCTGATGCAGATAACACAGTTGCGTTATTGATCAGAGTTTTCTACTTTGCAGTCTGAAATGGTGGTCCTGATTTTTTTGGCCATCTAAATGGCTGTTTTCCAGAAACCCTCAGCAATGAAGTCGGCAAAACTAATGACATTATCACGTCTCACTCATAGGAAGACTTCTTTGTAAAGCTAAGTGTGTACTTGGGAGTCTGGCTTTAGCATCTACTCTAAGATTTGGGCAACTGCACATGGTTTTCTAATACAGTTCTTTTTGCATAAAGACAGCAACCAACCACCCAGATGTGTATATATATAGATATATATGTATGTATATATACTGTCTTTATTTTTTTGTGAGGGGTTTGATGGAATGCAGATCAAATCTGCATGTTTCACAGTAGCCAATTTTTTTCTGTCTTAAAAAACTGCAATAAAAGGTATAACAAGCCTTCATTTTGTAGGGATATATTTCAGGATGGTTTTGTACTTAATGAAATTACAGCTGGTGGCCAGTTTTGTGTCTTGGAATCAAACTATGGATTTTTTAGGAAGCCTTTCAGATGCCTTTGAATCATGGAATCATTAGGGTTGGAAAAGATCTCTAAAAACACTTAGTCCAACTGCCAACCCATCACCAATATTGCCCACTAAAACATGTCCCTAAGTACTACCCTTTCCTTAAATACTTGCTGGGATGGTGACTCCACCACCTCCCAGGGCAGCCTGTTCTAGTGCCTCACCTCTCTTTTGGAGAAGAAATTATTCCTAATATCCAACCTGATAGTATCCAGCCTCCTGGTAAAGCCATGGTTCCTTGTCCTGCTTTATGGCGGCTGTCCCCTCCAATCTCAAAGAGATGTTCCAGTGCTTTGATGGTTCATTAACTCATGACTGCAAAGATTTGGTGGGAGCTGCCAGTTCTTTTTCTAGAGGATGGTGTGCTATAAACCCAGTACCTAAAAATGGCTGTGCTTCTCACTTCCCCCTCAAAACGTGGCGATAATTACATTTAAATTTCAGAAGATGGCGTTGAAGATTTGCAATTAATATCCTAAGCCCCACGCATGCCCTGCTGCCAGCGCAAGGCGCGATGGCTGGGCTTTCATCTGATACGTTACAGCAGAAAGGATGTGGATGTGTTGGAAACGTTACAACAGAACAACAACAAGAAAGTGTAGCGGCACGAAACACGTGTCAGAAACCCGAACGAACTGAGAGACCTCCACGACAGCTCGAACCTCGCACTTTTTGACATCCAGCTCCTTCGGGCTGCTGGCAAGTGGGTCACCCACCTCCCCGGGCCCAGGAACAGCTCAAGAAGGGGAAATGATGGGGTCAAGAAGGGGTCATGATGGGATCACGAAGCGGTCTCGTGGGGGAGAAGCCACGCTGGGGTGTCCCACGGATCCAGACCCGGCTCGGTCCTTGCTTCCACCCCGCGCTGTCTGAGCTGGGCTCAGTCGGGGTGCGGGCAGCGGTGGGTTGGGGGGGTGGGAGCCGCCGGTCCCCGCGGCGCCGTCTGGGCCGTTTCTGGTGGGTGTCGCTGCCCGGCTCTGTTACAGTAAAGCCAGCCCGGCGAGCGCAGGTAGGAGTTTCCCCGCGCTATTTATGTCTACGTGTGTGTCTGCTTCGATTAAAAAAAAACACACGCGGACTCGCAGAGGGCGCCGTGCCGCTCCCCCCCGCCCCGCAGCGTATGTTTACCAGCAATGGGCATGTGTCACTGCCTCAGATGTTTTCCAGCTCGCGAAGTCCCCGCTCCACTCTGCCGGCTCCACCTCCGAGCGGGGGCCCGCCTCCCCCCCCCTCCCGGGCCCGGCTCCCTCCATCATATAAAGAAACTTCCCGGGGCCGCCGGCCCAGTCGCGCTGCATCCGACGGAGAGCAGCCGCACGGCTGTGCCCGCTCCGGCGTCCGGTAAGCGGCAACGGGAGCAGGGAGCCGTGCCCCGACGGGGGAACCCGAGCTCAGTCTGCGCTGGCGGGAGGAGCGCTGCTGGGGGCTTTGCTCGAGGTTCCCCGTGAGCACCAGCCGGGGAGGGATGCGCGGACCGGGTTTGGTGTGCGGGGCGTGAGGGATGCGGGGATGCGCGGCTCCCACTGCGGTACTTTAACGGGGGCACCGAATGTTGTCCGAGAGCGGAGGCGAAGGCTGTATTTAGGGGAGCCGCCGAGCTTTGGAGCAGAGGGGCACTCGGTGCCGGCTAACTTTGCAGAGCTCTGAGCGTTACTCTTTTGGGAGCAGCTGAGCGTGGTTTTATGTGGGATATCGCGTGCTCGGATGCGCCTTGCTTAAGGGAGGCTGTGAAAGCACCTTTTCCAGTGCAAAGTGGCTCAGCGAAGAGCCACATGAGTCGTAAACTTGTGTGAAGCCCTCCGATTTGTGTGGGTCTGCCCTTGCATAGCAAATGTGCTTCCTGATTTTTATTTTTTTTTACGTTTTATTTTTGTTGCTTTTTGGTTAAAAAGATCTAGTGGAACTCAGGGCGGGACAGGAGGTTATGCCTGAAGTCATTCACGCTGAGCATCTCAACCACCCGTGTGTGCTCATGCAGAACAGCATCACTGGGGCAGGGAGACCTATGTCAAAGCCCACGATGTGGGGGGCTGCCTGGAGTGGGGGGGCTGCTGGAGCTCTGTGCTGTCTTTCCTAGGTGCTCTTAGCATCCTTTGACCCTTAGGTTACCCTTTACCTCCCACAGCCCCCACGGAGCTGGTGCTCAGCCACGTGTGGTGTGGTGGGCTCAGCAACGCGCCCCCAACCCTGATCCCCTGTTACGAGTGGCATGAACTTGGAGCCAGGAGAGTGCGGGATGAACTCGGTGAGCTGCGGAAACGGGAAGCTCCGCCAGTGGCTGATCGACCAGATAGACAGCGGCAAGTACCCGGGGCTGGTGTGGGAGAATGATGAGAAGAGCATCTTCCGCATCCCATGGAAGCATGCTGGCAAGCAAGACTACAACCGTGAAGAGGATGCTGCCCTCTTCAAGGTACGGCAGTAGGGCTGCTCACTCTTTCTCCTTACCTTGTGTCCTCTGAGATGTTTTCCTGCCTTGCCCTGCTGCTTTTTTTCTTTTCCTAAACCTATAGAATCATTAAAGTTGAAAAAGACCCCTAAGGTCATTTAGTCCGACTGTCAACTCATCACCAGAATGCCCACTCAGCTATGCTGTAGGGAGTAAATTCATGCACATGTGGGCATGGGCATATATGGTGTTTCTAGCATTGTGAATGTGTACCTTATAGTTGATCGACTGAGGTTTTTTTTCTTCTTCTTTATATATATATATTTAATTTTTTTTCTCTCTTGCTCTTTTGATTCCATGAAATGTTTCCAGGCTTGGGCTCTTTTTAAAGGGAAGTTCAGAGAGGGCATTGATAAACCAGATCCCCCTACCTGGAAGACCAGATTGAGGTGTGCTTTGAACAAGAGCAACGACTTTGAAGAGCTGGTGGAGAGAAGCCAGTTGGACATCTCAGATCCCTATAAAGTGTACAGAATAGTGCCAGAAGGAGCTAAAAAAGGTAAAACATCTCAAATTCCCCATGTAACAGAGTGTGAATGTCTGTCTCACTGTAAGCACACGAGGACTGAAGCATGGAATGGCCATGCAGTCTTTGCAGGCATAGGAGCCCAAGTGCAGAGGTCAAATATGTCTCATTCTGACTGACAGGCAAAAACACCCTGGGAAAAAAAAAATAGCTTTCTTGATGTAGGTTTTGAATACAGGGAGGAGCAGAAGTGCTCTGAGCTGTGCAGCCACTGGGCTGGGGATGCCCAATCTGTGACTGCTAGCAGCCAGTATCTGCAAGCAGTCCCATAGCAGACAGGGCCCCAAAGGCAGGGGTACAGCGGGGTATTAGAGGGCACCTGAGGGCTTTTAGCCTTCCAGGGTGTGTGGGGTGTCCTCCCCCGGTGGGTGCTACAGAGCATGTAGTCCTGAGGACAGGCTGTCCTCAGATGTGCTTGACGCCATTTATTTCCATCCCTCTGGTGAACATAGGTGCGAAACAGAACAGCATGGAGGAGCAGCCATTGATGAACCATCCCTTCCCAATCCCGTCTCCTTACACCTCACTACCATCCCAGGTATGACATTGATTGTGCATTCGGTGCTTGTGCCCTGGGCAGGAGTGGCTCTGTACTCTGCAGTGTGTCCTTTTTTGCTGGCATAGCTCTCTTGAGTTCTTTCTGGAAAGAACAAAAAACATTTTATTATGAAAACAGAAATTGGGAAGCAACTTTTCTAATGTCATATGAGGCCACAGGGCATTTGATTTCCTTTGGTGCTGTTTATCCCTGAGTAATTGCTCTCTTCTGTTTGGCGATAGATATTAGTGTACTGCCATCCTCTTGGAGCCAGAATGTAAGCACCCGATGAAGCATTGCTATTCCAAGTAGACATTTACCAGCGATGCTTTGACTGCCTTTTGTTATTTCACCCAGCTTGTTATTTACACCAGTGGTGGAGAAGTTCATTTGAAAGTCCCATTGGTGGTGGTGGCGAAGTGCCATGCATGTAGGCTGGGCAGTGCTTAGACCTCCATGAGCTTTGTGAGGGCAAATAATGCCAGGGAGCTGAAAGCTGATGTGACACACAGCATCAGTTCTGACAGCTACCAGGTAAAAGAATATCTCATTACATTGAATAGGTACCCAACTACATGGTGCCCCATGAACGCAACTGGAGAGAATTTGCCCCGGAACAGCCGCATCCCGATATCCCCTACCCATGTGCCAGCGTCCCCTTCGCAGCTCGCGGTCATCACTGGCAAGGGCCTGGCTGTGAAAATGGTAAGAGGGTCTGTTCCATCCAGGGCTGGTGGTTGAGGCTGATCAAAGAAGAGGACAAGTGGCCACCCACAAGAACTGCAGGGTTCACCTTAGCTATTCACAACTTTCACTGGTGGACCTCATTCACCCCAGTCCTGACTATGCAGACCTTAGATCTCTGCTCACAAACCAACCCTCAAGAGTCCCAAGCTATCTTGAAAGCCCTGAGCAATAAGAAGGGATCCAACCTCCCAGCCCCAGATGGGAATATGTGTTCCTTAGCTATGATTTCTGATTTTGGGACTTCTGAAGCACACATGAGCAAGAT
Source organism: Coturnix japonica (assembly GCF_054131305.1). Lineage (NCBI taxonomy): Eukaryota > Metazoa > Chordata > Aves > Galliformes > Phasianidae > Coturnix > Coturnix japonica. The sequence goes on from NC_140664.1 coordinate 75,987,504, forward strand.
TTTTTCCCTCCAGCCTTGTGGGTTAGAATGGTGTTATTCTCCCAAGAGGGCAGCTGAAGTTATTACTTTTTCTATGAGATGACTTGTCATAGGTTGAGCATTTCTTGGGGCTGGCACAGAAGAAGTGGAATAAAGAGACATTCTCTTCCCAAGAGATCTTATAGTTTGAGCCCAGTATAATCATAGATTTCCAAGCACTGCACAGAATCATTGAATGGTTTAGCTTTGAAGGGACCTTAACAATGTTCTAATTTCAGCCCGTCTGACATGGGCAAAATTGGCAACACTAACATCTAAAAAAACATAAGAGAAAGGGAACTGTGTGTCATAGGCACTTGCAGAACAACTCACCTCAAGTAGAGGGGCATTTGCTTCGTGAGGAGGAGGTGATGCAGTGGGATGGGCAGCAAGGAGAGACTTGGGAGAGCAGATACTGAGTGTTCAGAGGACACTTCTCTGGGTGTTTTTTTGTGCAGAAAAATAGAGTTTTTATTCTCTGGGTCTGCTGAAGACAAAATGCTCAATGCAGTGCAACTGGAATTATCAAGAACTGTTTGCTTTTAGCTGAGCTACTTGCTTATAGGCCTGTTTGCTGCAAGTACAGTGTCCTGCAGTACATCTCATGCAGCGGTTGGATGCACATTGGGATACTTTGCTGATGTTGGTGACAGTTGTTGGTGGCTTGTCCTGGGTGTGTCACTGAGCTCTAGGACTTGTCAGGAGGTGCAGTGCTTTGAATATGCCTCACTCCAGCTCCTGGTTGTGGTGGGTCCTGCTGCTGGGAAGAACGCTTGCTTCATCACAGCGGGACCTTTACTGATGTTAAGAAACAGAGGAAAATACCAATTGCTTATGTGATAATTTGAGTACTGATAGGTATTTTTTCAGCTAATAGTAGACCTGGTAATACAATTCCGGTAGTCTCCTGCTGAACAGGGCTTTTTTTGCTACTTCTAAACCAGTGCTGATTCCAGCTTTATTATTATACCTGTCTTAAGTAGAATTCTTTATACTGAATATGTAAACATATTTGAATAATGGGAAAGTAAAGGAGAGGAGAGGGAGAGAGAGTTTGTGGGGCCCAGAAAAACTCAGTTTTGCTTGTCTTTGACCTCTGCCCAAACATTTCTCTTAGGATTTAGGTAGCTGTCACTGACTTTTGTTTGTGAAACAGGTTGTCAGGTGACAGGAACCTTTTATGCTTGTGCCCCTCCTGAGTCCCAGACTCCTGGCATTCCGATTGAACCAAGCATAAGGTCTGGTGAAGCCCTCGCCCTGTCAGGTAAGGCCTGCAGCCCCTTGGGGCTTCTGGGGATCCCTACAAGAGACTCCTACTTTTGACTTGCCCTGGTTGTTTCTTCTTTCTGATGAAAAGAAAAAAAAAAAAAAAAAAAAAAAAAAGAACAAAAAATAACTTATCTCTTTTTAGGGAATGAATCTGTTGCATGGGCTTAAGCCCCTTGATTTGCTAGGATATTGAAGCACTTGTAGCCTGAATTCCGAGGGACGTAGGGGCAGTGGGCTGAGTAGGTGGAAAGCTTTTCTGGCTCTTGGTTTCAGTGCCAGGTAGTGTTGATTAACCCCCAAGGGTGTCTGAAGATAGTGATGGTCAGTGATGTTTAGCTCAGTTTTTATCTGAGAGGAGCCCTGTGGCACCTTGCTGTGCTCCTGCTAATGCCACCTGGCTTGGCTCTGTTTCATTATTTGTGGTACATGAAGACATTTGGGAAAGTAGAAGGGAATGGTTTCAGTCAGCCAGATCTGCAGACATGTAGCTGCCAGGGGCAGTATGAATAACTCTGGGAAAGGGTGCAGGAATATGCTTGTCACAGAAATAGCGGATAAACCTACAGCAGGATGCTCAGCAGGTTTCTTGAGTCTTCTGAATCGATGTGTGTATATTTATATGGGCATATGTGTGTATACTTATGTATGTATACACATGTATTCAGTGCCAGCTGAGTGCCAAGCTGACCGAACTGTCATTTGAAAGGTAGATTTGGGAATTCAGGTATAGCTGTGCAGAGCTGGCACCAGCAGCTGCTTCTACTCAAGCAGCCAAATGCAGGTTTGCAGGTTTCCTGTGCAGAAGTCCCTGTTATGTAAAATCCTTGGAGAAATAGAGGTACTTCTTGATTATATCTGAGGAAGTCTACTGAGCCATTATGTTTAATTGTGACTGGAGCTTGGAAAATGTGATAAACAACTGTTTTTTTTTTATGCTGGCTTTCCCTGCTTAAACAGAAATGTGAAGTTTGCTGGGCATTAGTTCCTACCAAATTCTCACATGAGAAGCCCTCTTAATATAATTAGAGACCATTCATATTACTGTATCCCATGCTTTTTTAAAGGTTTTTGCTAATGTCTTTTGGGTGGTGATGGCACAGAGGCTCAGAATTCTCATGCACGTATGTCACTTGGCCTTAACACAAGTTTAAATCATAACATATTTGTGCGAATATACCATAATCATCCTTTTCATCTTTCTTCTTGTAGATTGTCGGCTCCACATCTGCTTATATTACCGTGAGATACTGGTAAAGGAGGTGACAACTTCTAGTCCTGAAGGCTGTAGGATATCCCAGGGCCAAAGTTATGAGGTCAGCAGCCTGGAACAAGTCATCTTCCCTTATCCAGAGGATAACGGCCAGAGGAAGAACATAGAAAAGCTGCTGAGCCACTTGGAGCGAGGAGTAATACTGTGGATGGCACCCGATGGCCTCTATGCTAAGAGACTTTGTCAAAGTAGAATCTACTGGGATGGGCCTCTGGCTCTCTGCAGTGACCGACCCAACAAGTTGGAGCGGGATCAGACATGCAAGCTCTTTGATACTCAGCAGTTTTTAGCAGGTGAATCCCTCTGTGGCTTTGGTATTATTTCTGAAAAGGTAACCCAGTCACTCTCCATGCTTTATGGGAGTGCTCTTTTTATGATTGCAATTGCCCGTCTCTGCGTCTGCCAGAGAAATACAGCCAGGGAGCAGTTGCCTTTGAGCAATCTTATCTAGTTCTGCTCTGTGCATAGTCAGTGTCCCTGCACAAATGGGTAGGAGTGACAGCAAAACCACACATCACTTTGTTAAGCATAGGGAGGAACCTAATAAAATAGTTTTCCCAAATGTTGGGTGGCAGAGGGAGATGGATTCTGGCCTTGGATCTGCTTTGATAAGTCCAGAGCAGCACTGTGATCTGTGGTCATCCTACTCTCAGCCTGACCCAGAGAGAGCCTGGCATCTGTCTCAGAACATTCCAGTATTGACATGGATTCCAGCAGGTGGCTTTCTTTTCTATCTGGGTCCAGCACCAATTGATGGGGCCAGTGGTACATTTGGGACTGGACTTTTTTCTTACACCTCACAGAGTATGGCCTTGTATTGCAGCCCTTTTGAGCATGTAAAGGTGCCCACCCAGAGAAACTGGAAGCCAGGCCATGCCTGAACATCAGAGGACAGCTTGGGCAGTGGGAGTGCATGCAGCCCCTGGTTTGAGGTGTATGACATGGCAGCCAGGCAGTTTACACATCTCCCATTAGAACAAGGCATCAGTGCAGCATGAGTCTCTTAGAGGAATAATGTTTTGCAATCTGTTTTTAAACCCCCAAAACCTAAACTAGCAGTTGTAGCACACATAATGTTCCAGGGTTGCTGCATCATCCTAGCAAAATGGACAAGCAAAAAATGCATCTAAATGAAAGAAATCTCATGGATATGAAAACTGACAGTTAGAAAGGGGAATTTGAGGTTAGGGCATTGGCTTGAGCTTCAATCACATGCTAATTTAAAGACTCAATTCTGCCGGTGATGATGGTTTTGGAAATCCCTTTCCCTTTTCTCTGAAGGCTTTTTAGATGTATTCTGGGTTTGTCCAAACAGTTGACAGTACCTCTCTTTTTAGAAGCCTGACCCCAAAGAGAAGCTAAAACAATAGCTACTTTTCCCTCCCTACTAAATTACTTATGCACTAAAACCCGTGCAAGCCCAAGGATGTGGTTGTAGCCATAGTCTGCGGTGCGTGCAAAATAAGCTTTTGCATGTGTTGATGCTCAGCTAGGTTTATTACTGACTTGTCATGGACACACTAAATCTGCAAGTCAATTGAATATGTCAGGGTCCCAGACTGCAAGCAAGTTTGAGCTTTCCTTTATTAGGAAATTCAGCCTTCCTTGGGAAGAGACATAGGAGACCTCTGCCAGGAGAGGAAGTACTGGACAGCAAAGAAAGGGGCAGAAGCAGAACTGAGAACTGCAACTGTTAGGATCCTGTTGAGAAGCTGGATCCTGCAGTGCAAACTGCTGCTTGCCATGAGAGTCCTACAATAGCAGTAACTCAGAAAGTGGGTGGATGGCCTCTGGGGAGCACTGCATAATAAATACAGTAAACTAGGGTGGGCAGTAAGTGGGAGGATCCAAAAAGGGAATTGGGAGCATGGTAGATGGTAGCTGCAGGAGGACTGGCTTGGCAAAAGGATCCTCCCAGCAAGATCATTATGTCTAACTGGGGAACTGTTATATCAGCTGCTGAACTCATACTTTGGTCTGAAAAGCTTGAAGTTAGAGTAGAAGCAGCAGGTATATAAGAAAAGATGCATTTGTCATATCAAGTTCAAAGACTCTCATTCCCCTGTATAGCAGGGAGTGCTTCGTCCTTAAGACATGGGTTTTTAACTTTAATTGCCTTTGCAGCTTTTCTTCAGAAAGCATAAAGAAAGCTGTAAATTAAAAGGAACTCTAAATCAATCAATTATGTAGTGATACTTCACATAATGAAGACTTGAAGGAGAATTTTGTATTAGATGCAATTTTCTATGCTGTGGAAGGAAATATATTCCCTAAAACACAAAGCAGTGATTTTGGTCTCTCTCATAAAAGCTGCCACACCTATCTGTTACTGGGGACACTTTGATTGTTGGTGTAATGATATAATTTGGCTTTTTCTAAGTGCAAGGTGTGGGTTAGTGAAGAGAGTATAGGGACACAGAAGACATGGTCTTTTTTTGCCAGTTTTGGTGCAGGGCTGAGATAAGGTTCTTCATCTTCCCATACCTTCCTTTCCCCCTCTAGAAGAATTGGTGGCAGTGAATTCATGGTGAAGTCTTCTAGGTGAGTCTGAGTTTGTGCTTTGCAGTACTTTGGCTCTACAAAGCCACTGGTTTCAGTGATACTTTAGATGTGCTCTTGAGTGGGTCAGGGCTACTGCTGGCATCTGCTCCATGAGGTCTTTCTGACCAGGCCAAATGAAAATGCTTAATGGAAGACATCCTGGTTTGTGCATATGAAATGATTTACAAGGCAAGACAAACAGGAAAATGGCAATGTTATCACCAGCTTCCCCAGTCTGCAGAAAAGTCTCCAGACTCTGTTTCTTCTCCTTGCCTCTGGTCTTTCTCCTGACTTCTCTCATCCTCTCCCAGGAGTTACTTTACCTTCTCTCACTGTGCTCCAGGATCCTCCATTTGGAGTTCAGCCATCCACAGAGACTTTCTTAACAGCTCTTTCTCTCTTCCCAGAGCTTCAAGCCTTTGCTCATCATGGACGTCCACTCCCAAGGTACCAGGTTGCTCTGTGCTTTGGGGAGGAATTTCCAGATCCACAGAGGCAGCGAAAACTAATTACAGCCCATGTAAGTAGGACTTCTTCTTTTGCTAAATGAAACATATCCCTTGGAGGATATGAATCTGCCAGTCAAACTTCTACCTCGCATAGGATGTGAGGGAGATGGCAATTTCATGATAATGCAGCACCTTTGGGTCTGAGATTGAGTTCCCAGATCTGCCAGGACTAGTGGCTCTCAGTAGATCAGAGAACCCAGTTACCCCCCTCTGTAAAGCATTTGTCATCACAAATCTCTTTTACAAAGCCTGTCTGGACCTAAAAGGTACCCTAGAAGAGCTGGGCAGTGTTGTCATTACTGGTGCAAAACCTTGGGCTGCCAGGCCAGTGCAGGACACGGTGCTTTCACCTGAAGTTGCTCCAGAGGCCCAGCCTGCATCCCAGAGACCTCAGCCTTTGGTGTGATGCAGGGACTGCCTGTGCAGCTCCTGTGTTAGGGTAGCTGGCAAGCTCGCAAGCTGGCTGACCACAGTTCACACACATTCAAAGCTAGTGTTTCAGGATTCTATCTGAGAGAGGGTGCTGACAGAGACTGAGACCAGGTACTTTCTAAATTGACTGTATTGGCCCATAAAACCACATGAGAGGTGACAATCCACACGCTAGGCTATAACTCATTGCTTCATTGGGTAGAAAGCTGGTGTCTTAATTTTTCAAAAGCCCCAGGGTAACACAGGACCCAAATCAACATTTGCTTGGGCCTTATTGGTTTTTCCTCAGCCTGAGAAGTTGAACAGGTTGTCCCAGCTCATGGAACTGCTCTATGACAGGGTTCCCTGCTGGTTCTGTCCCTTTCTGCAGGTGGGACCTGCTACAAGTGTATGCTTCCACCCAAATAGTGCCTCTGTCTTATTGTGTAGGGGTTGTAGAGAAGAGCCCAGCTGCAGTGAAGAATTGCTTCAGGTACTGGTGCATAGTGTGCAATGTAAATATTTGCAGCCGGTGCCCTGAGGCCTGTCGAGAGAAATTGGTTTCTAAGCAAATAGAAGTGAAGGCAGTGTTAAGTCATATACATCCCTCTTGGTGATGGGCAGTGGCTGAAGTGGTTCCTCAACAGGGCTTAAAGGAAAAGAAGTTAAGAGTAACCTTGCAATTAGGTTGAAGTCTAATTTAAGAGGTAGTTTATTCTGTGGCATACCTAAGCATATCTGAACATTTCAATTTAAGACCTCAAAGTTCTTGAGAACGAAGATAAGACTTGCAAAGTTCTGGGTATGCATTTAAACACATAAAGTGGTCACAGACATGTTGTATGTCACATTGCTCTCATACGTGGGTGCAATTGCAAGTACATCATCTGTGTCACTGATAAGGCACTCCTCTAGATGAAGACTGAGCAAATAAAGTGTGTGTGCAATTAGCGAAACATTTGTCAGCAGAACAGGCAAGTGCTATCTTAGAGGAGAGATCAGTGAAAACACAGACATTATTTTCCCATTCTGGTAAGCAGAAGTGTTTTGTCCTGCCCTTTTTGTTTGTTTGTTTAGTTTTAAAATGCTGTAAATGACTAACATGGGGAATATGAGATTTTGTCATACTTCTGATTAACATTTTGTCTGTTCTTAAGGTTGAACCCATGTTTGCCAGGCAGCTGTATTACTTTGCGCAACAAAACAGTGGACATCTTCTGAGAGGCTATGATTTACCAGAACTCATGACTAGTCCAGAGGATTATCACAGATCTATTCGCCATTCCTCTATTCAAGAATGAGATCCTCAGAATAAGTGTTTCTAAATGCACTGTAAAGATTATGCAGAGTGGGGGAACTGATCTGGATAGCAATTTGGAGATCCAAATCACAGCCGGATGTATCTGGGGGACCAAAGGTTCAATGATAGGAAAGTGAACTGGGACAGCCATACTGTATGATACAAATGACGGGTCGTCAACGTTTGGATGCTACATCTCACATAAGTTCCACTGTTGCTGGGAATGACTCGAAACTGACGAAATGATTGTTGTTTACGTTTGCTTGCTGTTTTCCTTGTGTTGTGAGGACTGATTCTTACCGAAGACTTAAATCCAGAGTTTACACTGTTACATTGGCAGGGCTATTTATTTTGGATTACCGATCTCAGGGAAGGTACATAAATTTGCGGTGTTCCCAGTTTGAAGCTGTAGCTACTGTAGATAGGTAGCGAATGTAGATGGTTTATTGAGAGTAGCTATACATGTAAATGTTTTTAAACGTAGACTGATAAGCGTGATACTTATATTCTTATGTAGAATTTTTTAAAAACAATGTAAATCTTCAGAGACATATTTTTTTAATACCTGATGGACGTTTTCCCTTACAATGCCACTTTGCTGCCACTGTTAGTATCAGATTAGGCCCCTTGATAGTAGTTTCTAAGCTGAATGGTTTGTGGTACCATGTTATGACCATTTAGCTCACATTACCTGTGGATTAAGTGAATTAACCACTATAATTCTAGAGTCCCAAAGAACATATTTAGAAGTAAATCACTTTTTTTTTTTTTCTTACCATTGCAGACTACTATGCATTATATATACATGTGCATTAGAATTAAGTTGGCAGACATTGAAAATGGCACAGGGAGTGGTCCTGCTACCCTTGGTCGTTGTGACACACAGGAGGCAAGCTGAAGTGATCACCACTTCTGGCTTGTATTGAGCTGAGCTCTGCTGTTGGTGTGTACTTACAGCTTCCTTCCATTGGTACTGAAATGAACACGAAGGGAGAGATTGAGGAGAGCAGAACTTGGCCTCCCAAACTAAGACAGCCCAAGGGAAGGCTTGTTTTAATGTTTGTTTTGAAACCTTCACAGAAGTATGACTTCATGCAGTTTGCAGCCTTGTGTGCTGGAGTGCCATTACAGAGGTGAAGGGAAGGGGTTTGTTGAGTCTGTGTGGTACTAAAACCTTCTCACTGTCACACTGGAGATCAGGTTGTGTGATCATGCTGCTTCAGCTCCAGAGTATGACCTCCGTGTGGTTAATGTATGTACTTCTAAATGAGTTTCTAAATGAGGAAGAAATGAATGGTACTTAGTCTGGCAGCAGACTTGTTTTCTAGGGACTTCTAACTTATACATCTTAAAGATGCATACTTTCTTGGGATATGTTATCCCCTTCCTGCTCCACAGTGCCAGGCAGAACTAATGGATCATTTTTACTTTGTTACCTGAGGTGTTTTTCCTGGTTTAAAGATTTTCATAGGGGAGACCTCTTCTATAGACATTAAAAGCACTGTTCCAGGTGACCTTCAGAGCTTCTGCATATGCTTTTGGTCTGTGCATACATTTTACTGGAATGGACTTTTGAGTTCAAACTGAACTGGTACGATACAATATAATATCTGATGTTTTTCACTTTTTTCTAGTGGCGGTTGCTTCATATGCTCATTTGCTTCAGCTCATGTCTTAGAATAAAGTCCTTATTCCCTACCAATTCGATTTGTATGTGTTGCTTTCAGTAGTGGGGCAAATCTAATGGGCTCAGTCCTACACTGCTAACCTGGATGATGCTGCTGGATAAGTCTATGGGGAACTGCATTTTCAGACAAAAGTGCAGGGAAAGGTCAAAAGGTAAGGATTTTTGCTCTTGTGAAAAATGAGGGATATTAGCTCATGTCCCCTGGCTCAGCCCAGCATCCTATAGATGTATACTCAATAGAGCTCAACCACTGGGGTGAATTTCACAGGGCAGCTGTCATCCATCCACTGGCAGTCAGGGTCTCGAAGAAGTCTGTTACACTCACTAGCTTAGAGAAAAGTGTGGAAAGTTATCTGTGAGGTGTCAGAAGATGGGGAGCATCTTTCTGTTGAGTATCAAGGTACATTATCATTCTTGGCTTTGGAATGAGCTCTCGAAGAGTGATTTAGAAGCAGCTGAGGAGAGAAAAGGAGAAGAAAACCATCTAACTCCTGGCCATGCACAACTTGCTTAGCTTTCATGCATCCAGATCCAGGTGAAGGACTTACTGTAAGCGAGTGGAGAGGCTAAGGGATGGGACGGCGAGAGTAGAAGAGAAATCAAACTCTTGATTTATACCACAGATTATTTTGCACGTGGGGGATTTAAAATTGTGTTTGACTTTTGGAACAATCTTTTGCTGTTCAAAATAACTAATGGATACGTAAAGTGGAGGGGGGGGGGGGGGGGGGGGGGAAGAGAAGAAAAAGGCAACAAGACTAACCCTGAAAACATTTTCTCCTTTTAGTATCTTTCTGCAGTCGCTACGTGAAAACATTTGAAGTACTTCCTACTTCTGTTAACTTCTGTTTATAGTTTCTGAGGTCTACTTCCTTCCTGTTATGATTTCAGTGGTGTTACAAATGACATGCTTTACTCCTGTCAAAGCCAAAGGCATGGCTGGTGTTTTTAACGATTTCAGTGCGCGATTTATCTCAATATTGGTTTCTCTTATTTTAATAATGCTCAAACTGTTTCTTGAAAGAGTTTCGTGCCAGACTTCTGCAACTGAAGTACTTATCTTCAAAGTTTGGTTCTGCTCAGTGGTTTTGCCTGCTACTGTAAACTCTGTGAGCCTTAACGGGATTGTAGGTTAACCAGAAAGAGGAGATGATATATTTTAAGCTGAAATAGGGTGTAACGGGGTTTGTGGAAAAAACACAGGATTCACGTGAAAACCCCCGTGGCCTTTCAGACAGGCATATGTGTGCTGTTTACATCAGCGTTTGTCAGCAACGTGGAGGTGGGGAAACACCACCTTCGCAGAGAGCTTTCAGGAAAAAGAAGCATTTTCTTGCACGCTGTCAGATCATTGTCTGTGAATTCATGTAGAGAGGCAGAGGGAGAGAGAGCACAATAACAAAAAATGGGTGGGTATCTTGAAATTAATCGTAGTATCTCATTTCCCATTCAGTTCTATAAATTACATTCAGCTGAATCTGGATGGTATGATGTGAAAAACTGGCAGGATGTTTTTAAATCTGAATCCCCGGCCCCAGAATAGTTCAAGGCCAGGCTGAGTGGGGCCCTGGGTGATGGGATCTAATAGTTGACAACCTTGGCTGTGGCAAGGGGTTGGAACCAAACTGTCTTTGAGGTCCTTAGAGATGAGAAGCTGTTGTGTCTCATAGAAATCTTAAGGGTTTGCACTTTGGACAAGAGTTTCGTTGGCTCTAAGATGCCAAAAGATTCCCGTGAGTTGGAGCCAGTTGCATTGGAGCTGGTATTCAGGCTATTCACCAGCCAACAAACATTTGCCTTTCAAGCCTATAGCCAGGTAGTTTTGAACCCACATATGGTGGCTGCATCCACTCATCATGGCACTGCTGGCTGTGGACACCCACTGCCTGAGGAATGCACAGTGCTCTGAGGCTTGTGTGTGCTGAAATGACAATCAGCATGGAGCTGAGGTGTCCAAGAATAACAGCTCCTTTGTCTTCCTCTTATACTGGAGTTCTAGATAGATAAACAGTGGATTGGATCAGATGGCTTGCTGTGGAAGATGGGAACTTGCCCCTTAGGGAGTTAGAGAGTAGGGTGATCATCTGTGCTCAAACAGGGACTGGAAAAGGTCAGGTTTCCTTGATTATGGACTTGAATTTGGTTGCCTGCTCTGTACTGATGGGATATTACCTGAATGCTGATGCTCAAATGGCCACACATGAGGTGGTGGTTCATGAAAAGGAAATAGTCAAGAACGGGTAGAGCCCCGTCCATTTCTTTTTCAGCTCTTAGATCTTAAATGTGAGTAGATCCATGCCCTGGAAAACAATGAAAATGAAATGCAGGGCTTCATTTTGCAAATGCATGTTTATTTTTTCTACAGTGCTGGCACAGTGAGGCTGTCTTCCATTCCTTTGCAGGCCTGTTGGCAGTGACAGTGCTACTCATGCGGACCAGGCTGCACACTGGTCACTTCTCTGAAATCGGTCTTCCAGGCTCAGGCTATCATTTCCTTCTCCCTTTGAAAAAGCAGATCTGACATTATACACAAATTCTGTCTCAAGCAAAGGGAAAACAGATGTAGGTGACTTCTGCATAAAGCACAGACAACATTTGTCCACCATATTCCTGGGAGGTAGTTTCATGTGCCAGCATCAATGAGACTCCTCTTATCACTATCAGAGGAAAATGTCCTGTAAGTGCGCGTATCAGCTTGGTGAGGAGTTTAGAGTTGGTTCTTGCACCTTAGCAGCAGTAATGCACTTGCTAAGCCCTCTATGCTGTACTAGTGTATTGTGTGTATCTACATGTGTGTCAAACTCATTTCATCACATCCTCACCCTGTTTTCTACCTTACTTTCTGACTTTCTGATTTCTTTCAAGAAAAGATGTTTAGATCTGAATTGGGTAGTTAGTTAGAGGGATGCCCTGACTTTTTCAGTTCTCTGGGTTGCATATTCTCTGTCCTAATGGCTCTTCTGATCTGGGAATGCCTCCAGAGCACAGGCAGAGGTAAGGCACTTTTAAGTTCTAAGTTCAACTTGAAAGTGTTTGGACTTTTGTCTTTAAAATGCATTAGTCTTTGTTCATGGGTATATCCAATTTATCTGTCTGGGAACTGTGTACCTCATGTAATCCTCCATCTTCTCCTCCTGATTTGATACAGGTACCAGCTTCGGCATGTGTTCATCAAGAAATTTCCTTCTTTACTGGAGGGTTGCAGCCAACTCGTAATGATGTCCCTTGCTAAATACCTTGATGTAGGTCTAGTTAATGCTTCTGTCCCTCTCTTGGGTTCTCTTTCTGTCTTTGTCTGTGTTAATGCTACAATCTAAAGGCAGGGAAGGCTTTTTGCTGTTTGCACAGTGTCAAGCACAATGATCGTTGTCTTTGAAGTTTAGGCTTTGTAAAATATGATAATGAGAAAAGGTGTCCTTGAGTTTTGTCAGTTATGATTCTTACCCCAGAAACCATGAACCATGAAACACTCAGCAAAATGTAATCGTGGCAATCATTCATGCAAGGCTTTCCCATGGGAAGCTGGTGTGCAGCTTAATTCAGCCTTAGCTACCACATTCATATTATATTTTTTTTTTTCTCAGAGAGGCGACTGAATTGCTTCTCATGCTCCTCTTAGAGCTGTTCAGAATTCTCTTGTACAAATGAAGTCTGAGAATTTCCAGCTTCTAGACTAGAACTTCTTGATTCAGATAAGTTCATTTTAGAGCTCAATGACCTGTATTTTTGGTAGGTATCCCCTTCAAATTTCTCCTACAGATCAAGTTTTTTATATCTTCAGAAACCAAAGTTATGGGTGAAGTCTAGCTACAACTCCAATAACTCATTTTCATTTCCTCTTTTCACACATGATCAAGAGGTTTAGCCCTCTTCATGACTGTCCCCTCCCACAGAAAAACCCATGCGAGGAGTAGTGAGAGAGGAAGACTTCAAAAACAGGGTGAGTGACATCACCGTGTATCTACTGTAGAGACGTCAGTCTCCAAGAAATAGGAAAGGTCAGAGCTGTTTAGAGCAAGGGGTTTTCACAAAACGGCTGAAAAACCCAGACCAGGTCTGAAGAAATCATGCCATCCTTTCCCCCTGCCGATTCTTTTCCCCAGATAGTTGAAGACTCTATGTCCAGAAGAGAAACTGCTGTGTGATTTTTAATGTTGGTTTCTATCATGAAGATTAAGCTGGTCATGAAGATTAAGATGGTAGCTTTTGCCAGGTTTGAGCTAGCAAGGAAATAACATGGACTTCCCAGAAGAAAGCTGTGAAAGAAATGACAGATGCTTGCAAGGGAATGGGGCAAATTTCTTTTGTTGTTTTCCTTTTAAATAAAACCCTTTGCAATTTTTTTCCCCCCATCAGTCATGGGAGTGATGTAGGAATGATGTGACCCTGCTCATCACAGCATCATTGTGCCACTGGGCTTCCACCATCTTGGCACAGCCATTGCTGGGTGATGGAGGGCAGAGAGCTGGGACGGCTCCTGGTAGAGGGGAAGCAGGAGGTGGAGGAGCAGAGTAACCCCTTGGCATGAGAGCTGGGAGGGGGTTTGCCTGGTGGCTCACAGCATCCTGTGGACCAGAGTTTGTCACCAGATAGCACCAGACTGAGGGTGACACTGAAGTCTCACTTTCCTTTAAAACCATCTCTGTGTGAATAAAATGGCTTACCTACAATCCCTGCAGATACAGGCACAATTTAAATATAGCAAGCATTGATGTCTATCTGTAAATTACAAAGAAATGAATAAATCGAGGCAACGTAGACCACAAAAAGGAAGTTTGAGATCAGCCCGAGGCTTTGGTTGGTTGGCTCCTGCCTGGGGAACCTGCCTAACCTTCATGATCCCCTACAGAGGTGACACAGCCATGAATCAGACCCGCGGTTCCCGCTCCCCTGGTGGCTACGCCGGGGCTGAAGCTGTAGCAGCTCTGCACGTATGCCCACCTGCAGCAGTTTGGATGTGTGTTGTAGAGCACAGAAAAGTTAAATGAGCCCCTGCTCTGAACATCTCAGGATCCATACCCTTCTGGAAACCCCTGAGCTCATTTTGGGGAGGCAGTGGAAAAGTTCACAAAGGGCTGTAAAGAAGATTTGTGCAGGAAGCTGGGGGGAAAGAACTTGTTTCTTCTTTAAGTTCAAGTTACATCTATTACGTTGCTTGCCATCGCACAGCCTGCTCAGTGCAGATACTTGGCCAGGGGTGCTTGGCTCAGCTTTATTATGAAGGTCAAAAATGTAAAATTGGGGTTTTGCACACAGCCCTTGTGTCTATGGGTAGACAGCTACCTTCACTCCTCTGAAATGGCCTTTTATGCAGTTGGCCCACATGTTTGAGGGAAACAGTGGTGATGAAGTCCTAGAATATTTATGGTGAAACTTGGTTGGGAGAGGAGACAGAAAGATCAAGAGGGCATATGGGAATGGCAGCTTGCTGCAGACCCTCCAGATGTGTTAGGCACTCGGTGTTTTAGGCTCCAGCCAAGGATGAGTGTCTGTCGATGCTTTGAACTCTTATAAACCATGGAGACCAAACTTCAGGATTTGATGTTCCCTGGATGAAGTCAGTAACTCTGGAACCACAACTGTTTTTTACTTTTTGACTGTGCAGGTGACCTGGAGAGCTGGTGGTGTCTCCATGCTTGGAGCTCTCCAGAAGACACATGGATGTGGCTCTAGCCTGGCAGTAAAAACAAGGAAGGAAATAAATGTCTGGCAGGATGCATTGGTCTATATGGCGCAGAAGTGGAGCCAGGGTGATGCATGGAGGTGGAGAGCAAGTGGTGATGAGGAGAGCTGCTGGAGAACAATGCATCTGTCAGGTGTCATGGAGCTAGGGGTCACCAGGGCCATTTTGTGCATGCTGCAGGTGTACATTTGCCCTGCCTCTCGTGAGGGGAGAGCCACTCTAGAGTGGAGAAGTGGGTTTTGGCCAGGACGAGAAGTCAGCTATTTCTCAGAATTAAGGCGGAGCATGCAGACTTGGGGAGAAGGAAAGGCATTAAAAAAAATATAATCAATGCATAAAGTCATCATTCCCCCCCTCCTCCCCCACCAAAAAAAGGAAGAGAGAAGCTAAAAATGGCTGGAAGAAGAGGAGGGTAGGTGTTAGCTTCTGCATGTAGCGGGAGAAAGCTGCCTGCGGGGTGGGGGAAGAGAAGCAGCTGCCCAGCAATGAGGGTAGGAGATGGGTGCTAGAGGAGAAGGGGCAACCCTAGGCCAGGAGCGAGCCTGGAGGCCACTTTAGTGGGTGGAGGAGAGGACAGGAGAGTGAGAGGATCCCAAAGGGTGGGCCTCAGGTGTTGGAGAAGGAGGCTGTGGGATGGCTGACAGGAGGTGGAGGTTTTAGGGCTGTGCCTGGATTCTGGGAGAGCTTGAAGAAAGGGGTCAAATGGAAGGAAAGTGCAGATGAAGGAATATAATGAAGGGTGGTGCAGCCACTGATTCTCTGTTGAAGAGGAGGATGGGAGGACAGGGAAGAGGAATTGGGTGGCGATGTTCAGAAATTAGGAGCTGTTTCTATTTTGAGGAGTCAGTGCTGTGAGGTGGCATCTTCAGGAGATGCAGAGAAACATTCTCAGAGGATCTTACAAGAAGACTTTCAGTCAAAACCTGAAAAAACAGGGAAGAAAACAGATCTTGAACTGGGATAGAACTTCCTGGAATAGATCCAGTTGAAGAGACAGAGAAAAACAGGAGACTCTAAGCTGCTGTAGGAGTTTAGCTGTGTGCCTCTATGCTGAAAAAGACAGAGGAGCCACAGCCAGTGTTGCAGCCGAGGTCATGGCAAGGCCGTGCTGAGAGACAAGAAGATGATGCTGAGGGAGAGAAGGTGGTCATAGAGAAGGAACCGAGAGCCCAGAGATCAGATAAGGAGCCATGTGAATACTATAGAATGTTTTTGAGAGGAGTAAAAGTTAACAAGTGGTCCTGATGTGGTGAAGCCTTAGTGAAAGTGGGACGTTGAATAATTCCTCAGTTCCTCAATAAAGTCAAGTGAAGCTTCCTTGGCTTCGCGTGAGCATCTCCCCACAGCTACTCATGTGCTCCTGTGTGCTTGGAGAGAGAAGTTAAATGATAAAAGAATAGAATACTTAGAACTGGAAGGGACCCTTTAAGTCTGTCTAGTCCAACTCCTCTGCAATGAACAAAGACATCTACAGCAAGATGGGGTTGCTCAGAGCCTCATTCAGCCTGACCTTGAGACTCACCAGGGGCAGGACTTCCACAACCTCTCCAGGCAACCTGCTCCAGTGCCTCATTACCCTTACTGTAAAATCTTCTTCCCTATATAAAGTCTAAATCTCTCTAAAGGCTAAATCACTATGAGCTGCACAGGATCAAGGATGTGTACCAGTACATATGGGATTGCAGTGCCTATAATGCATCTCCAGGCTCACAGCTCCTCTATCTTGGGTCTTGTATAAGCATGGATTGAGCATTGGAAACATTTGGTGAAGTTTGCTAAGGGGCATGTGAAAAGTCAGTGTCAGCTCGAGTAAACCTGTGGCCAGGAGCTGCCCAAAGTCACCCATCCACTCCTGAAGCAATCCCATGCCTGTCTTCTCTCAAAATGTACCCAGACTTGCTTTAAATGCACTGGGAGCAACTGAGCGTTCAAGGCAAGCACAGAAAGTGCAAGTGCTATTTATCCCTCCTTAGGCTTAAGGGTAAAGCAAAGGGTTAAAGCAAAAAGTATTCTGTTCTGTCTAAGGAATATTCTGAGCTGTGCTCAATCATGGTAACAACAGCAGCAACATCAGCAGTATTATGCTGATGGAAATGGAGGTGTTCACACGATGCTTGTGGACACTGAGCAGGGAAGGGCTGGGGGGCTGGAAATCCTGACTTTGTGGTCTGAGATTTCACCCCCAGTGACAGTGAAGTTTTAAACTGCAGAGTTGCTTGGGAGCAGGTCTGTGATGTTACTTAACTGCAGAGGACATCCCGTGAACCTCACGGCTCGTGAGCAAAGCTGCCAGTGTTTTGATGGCCAATTTCTAACCAAAGTGAGTTATGCGGTGGAAAGAATTATCTCATTGTCTGATTCAGTCACTTCAGCAAGGTGTTTGCAGAACGTAGTGGCTTTGTATAGGATAACAGAAAAGCGTTGGGCTGGCTAATTCAATTAAAAGCGAATAACTACAGTCTAGGCACTGACAGCACGTGGGAGGAAGTGGTGTTTCCACTGTGACTGGCATTGCACGACTAGCAAAAACAAGGTGGTTTGAGGAACGCTTGCGTGTTAATGGCATTTCCCTGTTCTGTTTGTCAAGCAAAGGTGGGAATATAGAGTCAGAACTTACTTGAATCAGTTCTTTTACAAGAAAAGAAAAGGGGCTACCATGGGAACGATGCCGAGTGTCTGGCTGTCGCCGTGCACAGGTAGCACTATGCTGCAGGGGCTCAGGCTGTGGTTGAGAAAGAAAACGCTGTGGGGTGTTGGAGATGGGCAGGCTGCCTGGGAACCTCTCTACTCATGCCTACTGTCCCTGTGCCATAGCAGGGCCCATGGTGTGCCACGCAGGTGGCAGGGCTGGTGTTCTCCAGGAGCACAGTGATGGCAGACCCTACTCACAGCCACGGGCCTGGCCATAGAGCTGGAGCAGCTCTAGAGTGAGTCAGGCACTCACCAGACAGCTTAGCCCAACAGCGTGTAATGGCATCGTCCTCTGTGCACACACCTGTGGTCTGCTTAATTGGTTTCAGCTGTTTGAAAAGCCTCTTACCTCCACTGCATAGCAGCAAAAGAAAAAAAAAACCCAACCCTAATGTATTGGATGCACCATTGCTATGGTGCACAAAGGAGCTCTTTCAGGACTCCTCAGGGTAAACACATGACACCCAGCTAAAACTTAGCACTGGAAGAGCTGTTGCAGCTAGAGCTGCCTGTGTGAGCACTGGCTTGAGCTGGCATAGCCTCCTGTCCCGCCCATCATACTCCTCCCAGGGGAGCTTATAAACAGCAAGAGGACAAAATCTGTGATATTGATAGGACATGGGGGAATGGTTTTATACTAAAAGAAGGGACGAGAATGATAGATGATAGGAATACATTTTTTACTCAGAAGGTAGTGAGGCAGTGGCACAGCTACCCAGAGAAGCTGTGGTACTTTATCCATGGAGGCACTCAAGGGCAGGCTGTATGGGGTCCTGGGCAGCTGAGCTGGTGGGGGACAGCCGTGCCCATGGCAGGGCTTGGGACTGGGTGAACTTTAAGATCCATTTCAATCTAAAGCCATTCTGTGATTCTAAGATTTGTATCCTGATTCAAGTTGTAACCCATCGATATGGCAAGAGCTGTCAGCAGAGCATGACTGTGCTATGCACATAGCCATAATGAGCAGCTCCAGCTGACCCAGAGTTCTTCAGCCCTGTGCTCCCCAGCCACCACTGCTGCATTTCATCTGTCTCAAATGGCTTTCTATGGCATCTTGTTCAAGGGAAGCAGTGGGGCTGGCAGGAGCCTGGTCTGGCTGAGGTAGGACCAGCATGTGTCATCTGCAGGCACAGCTCCATACTTGCAGTGACCCAGCCACACAGAGGCTGCTAGACCACACTCACTCACATAAAAGAGTCGTTCCTTCTGCTCTGTGGTTGGCATCAGGAACTCCACATCAGTGGGGTTTTTGTTTTCAAAAGTAGTTGTGTTGCGGGGAGTAGGTGCAGCCCTGCTGCTTTTTCACCCTACCATTGCATCCCCCTGGGCCACCATGGGGCAGGAAACACCATGTAGGTCCTCAACAGCTGGAAGCAAAACCAAAAGCACCATATTAGATGCTGGAAGTGGAACTTTAGTTTATTGCCTTATTTCTGAGTGATGCAGGGAATCAGGACCACCCCCAACCGATGGGTTGGTTGTGGGATATGGCAGCAGGGCAGCTCCCCAGCACCTGGGTACCCAGGGCCTAAGCCCCACTCATAGCAGCAACATCATTGTTGGGTATTGAGCTGCATCCCATGTAGGAGGGTGTTTCTCTTCCTTCTTTCTGGTTTTCTTTCCCCCCCCCCCCCTTTTTTTCTTTCTTTATTTTTTCCACTGCCGTCACAGGTCTGTCTGCTTTGCTTCTGCCTGTCAATAAGTTGGGGCTGCCGGACAATAAGAATTCTGTTTTGCAGAAGAAGCAGGGAGCTTTCTGACATTTGGGGTTTGGGCTTCCTTTATTATTATTATTTTTTTTTTTTTACTTCATTCAAGTGAGAGGGGAGAAAAGCAACAATTCTTCAAAGTTTTCCCATTGAAAAAAAAAAATAAAACCCACAAAAAAACTCAGAGAAACAAATAAATAAAAATTAAAATAATTAAAGAAACAACGAATGGAAGAGTAGCCCACTTCCAGGCAGCGGCCACTGCTCTGTACCAGCACCACTGCCTCCGGCTCTGGCCCAGCCCAATCTCACCAGCCACCCATCTGTAGCACTATAGGCAGACCAGCAGAGCATAGCGATGCCTCTGTCCCCAGAGGAAGGCCACCAGCCAAGGCTGGCCATCAGCGTGAGGAGGCAGAACTCATCCCTACTGCAGTTCTGAGGCTCAGACCTGCTGCTCCTTGCCAGCATCCACAGGGAAAGCTGAGCCTGTGGCTGGCTGGAGCAGCACTGCTGTGCCTGTTTTGCTAAAAACAAAAGGTTTACTCAGAAGTAGAATCGAGGTGCCACATGCCTTTACTCCAGCCCTTTTATATATAGTTCTCATTGCTCCTGATTTTACTGCAGCAGTCACCATATGAATCTCAGTGCAGAAGTGGTGGAGGGGAGGGAGCTGCTGAGCTGCTGCGGGAGCTGGGGACCTCACAGCTGGGGAGTCCCCATTGCTGGGACTGTTCCAAAGAGCAGCACTGACCCATCCAACTCTTAGTAGAGCTGCTGTTTTTTATTGCTCTTGGTGGTGTTTTTGGTTTTATTTCTTTCCTTTTTTTTTTTTTTTTTGTTTTGTTTGTTATCTTAAATGAAACCTGTTTCTCTTCATATTCCCCAAGGAGCATTAGAGTTTTCATTGATGCTTTCCTTCCTGTTTTGTTGGTTTTCTTTTTTAATTTGCATCACCAAGCTGCAAAATGAAGAGCCATATTTTCCTGTAGTGAAGGGCTAAGCAATACAACCTCAAGCCTTAAAACATACTCCAAGAGAAGGAAAGCGAGCAGTGGTGCTTCAACATTCAGTCTAGGCACCTTGGCACCTTGGAGGCAGCAATAGGTTTGCTTTCAGCATGTCTACAACTCTGAAGATCTCCAGAACCATCAACCAAATGCCTCAAGGAACTGCAGTGTTTCCAGCACCCTTTTCCTCCATATGCGTTACAGTGATGAGAGTTGGAAGTGCGCTTACTTTGAAGATTCCCAAATTGATGACTCAGAGTCTCTGCATACGGCACTGATTCACAGCAACCATTACCAGGAGGCCAGCCTTGTTCTCTCTTGGCACTTTTACAAAGTCATGGCAACGTAAACAAAGATTCATAACGGTCAGAACAGAGATCACTCGAGCAGCTTGAAGTATCTATGTAGGAAAGTCTCATACACATATACCTTAGGCCCATACGTTTATAAGCAGAGTTGGCAAATGCTCTTTTGGGATGTTACTTAGGCTCAGCGTTGTTAGGGAATTTGAATGTGAGGGATCTCTTTCCATACTGGCAACTTGAAATGACCTATTTATTTATTTATTTTTCCCATCAGTACAGGGCAACTTCTGAGAAATAAATAATCAGCGTGCCTTTTTCTGCTGCTTCCTTGTACATTAACTAAAGCAGTGCGCTATGAAGTACACACACAAATCAGGTCATCTGCTCATTGAAGCCCAAATGAAAAACGAATGAATCACTCCAAAGCTCCAGCAAATGCCAACCTTCTAAAAACCCAAAGACTTGGCTCCATCTCTAGTGAAGGCGGCTGTGAGGCTGTCGAGCAGAACTTTCTAAAATTCAGCTCTTCGTTTTCATTAATGCTCTCCTCTGCATTACTGTCTAGACATCAAACCAAAATGAGGTTACTCAGAGAAGAAGCATGTAATAAGGGACATTTCTTGTCCTCAGAAGCTTCCTGTCTGCATCAGTGAGGCAAATGGCAGGAGAATGGAAGCCGAACTAATCAGATCCCCCCTCTACCAACACCTTCAAGAGACTACACAGAGAGACAGCTGATAACAAAAAGAAGATCTAGGTTTTGATAAAAAGGAAATAAAGCAACTCAAAATGTGGATGGCATTTTCAAATGGAGTCAAACACCTAGCAGTGCTGGGAATGGCACTTCTTGCAGCCTTATGTGCTAGACCTGCATCTCCCATGGGCTTTCAGGGATACTGTAACCAGCCCTGTGGGTTCCTGGCCACAGGTAGCCTCAAGAGAAGCTCCCATGGCTCCTGCTGGTGAGTCCACAGTCACAGACTCTGCCTTTGCCCAAGAACTGCTGTCCTCGATGGAGTACTGCCTGCTTCTCCATGTCCATGTAGAGATGACAAAGGAGCAGCAGGCATGCATGCAATTGCAGATGGGGAAGGAGGGGGTCTGTGCCCTCTTTGCAATTGTCAGGTGAGTTCTTAACAACACATAACGGTTGGATGAGCCTACATACAACCTGAGCCCTTCCCTAGGGCTTCAAGGTCCTGGCTGGCCTGATGGTGAAGTGGCTTTGACAGGCTGTGCAGCAGCAGTGGGAGGCAAGCACAGGCTCAGGGTTGCTTCTGAATGGGCTGAGCAATTCACTAGTGATCACATGGGAGAAGTAATAGCGGAGCTGAGGATTAAAGTGAGATCACCTGTATCCTTTCAGCGCCATAAGGGAAAAGCTTCTGCACCATTTTTTGGAGTTGAAACTGCAATTGTAGTGGTGACGATGAACATATACCTATCAATCACCTAAATCAAAACCAACCACTCAGAAACACCAACAACCCATTTTTATGAGAAATTGTGTTCATTATCTTAAAGGAGGAGGAAATCCCATAATTCTGTGCAAGGTCTGCACCTGAAGTGATTAGCCACCAGTTCTTGCCAGTGGGAAATTCTTCAGTGGGTGCAAAAGGAGTCAAAAAGTGTTGAGGGATGCAACTGTAGCCCACAAAATGCGTCTCAGTGGATCTAGAACAGAAGAGCAGAGGTAAGGGGCACTTACATATGGCACAAATCACAGGCATTAGGAAGGCCTCAGGGACCATCATTTAGAGGTACAGGCCTCCTTTGCAGCTCTGTTTGACATGGTGGGTATTTAGCTTGTCAGTTGTCCCTTTATTTACAAACTCACTCATCATTTACAAAGCCAACTTATTTACAAAGACTGCTGCTGAAAGTGCCTCTTCTTGAACTCTCGTAGGAAGTTTCTTTAATCAGAAAAGTTTCAGATCTCTGACTTGCATTGGGTTGGTTTTTCTTCTCTTTTGCTTTTTACTTTTTCTTTTGCACTTCATATACAGTGTTATAGAAAATTATGAAGGCTATGTAGTTAAGATCAATGTTAGTCTTCTCCATGTGAGATTTGCGTTAACCCTACTTCAGCAGGCCATTATTTCCTTAGCTCAAGGTAGCAGAAATGGAAGAGACATTTAACTAAAGAAGCAAGATACACTGATGTTATGTCAGACCCTTTGGGTGCAGCCTGCTGCTTTAGCTTATGAAGGTACTTTAAGTTATCATCCTCCTGAGGAGTTCTCATACAGTCCCCCCAGTGCTCCAGGCACTTGGTCTTTCATTGCCTGCTGGATCCTCTTGTATCTTGTTCTCTCTCCCTTTTCCCATGCCCTTGTTTCGCTCTCTCTCTCTCTGCCGTTTATTCTAGACTCCCTTGAGGCCAACCTCACACCCTACCACCACTAGCCTCAGGCAGTTGGTGGGGGGCTGGGGATCCATTTACCTCGCTGGATTTTGCTTGGGTGCAGACCTGTGAGAAGCTCATGAGGAGCTGTGAGACCAGAAAAAAAAAGATAAGGAGAATTTCTGGAGGATTATTTGTTTTAATGTGTCCAGCTTTAGTGAGTGCTCTAGATGATTTTCTCTTCAGAGGCTTATAACTTGGTAAAAATTGGATGCAGCCTTTTTAGCAGGCGAGCATCAAGTTCCTGACACATAAGCCAAAAACCTGCCACATTTCAATTCCTTTTTCCAAAGCCTGGGGGCATGAAAAGAAAGGTCACCAAGTTTCTTGAAGCAAGGGGGAAAAAAGAGCTTATTTTCTTCCAGATAAGTGATTAGCACTTAAAATTTCCAGGCAGAAAAAAAAAAAAGTAATGGGGCAGACTCCAACCTGGAATATTCCTGGCCCAAGCAGTTGTCATTTGACAGTGTTACATGCAAATGGTGTTAGGAAGCATCGGACAACTGCTGGAGTTGCTGGTGCCCCATTAAAACATGTGTTTTAAAACTTCTTTTCAAAGAATGAGAATGGCTGTGCAGGTGTATTTGCTATGGTTGGGGAGAGGTAGCACCCTGCTTCCCTTCTAACCCCCCTCACTTATTTCTTTTTTTTTTTCTGAATGAAAGTGCTTTACAAGTGAAAAATGAGGTTTCTTGAAATGAAGGGGCTGCCTTCTAGTCTGAGCTGGCTTCCATGAAATTGAGAACCTCCTGTGCTTATCTCTGAACTTGTTTCGGGGTGACAAGCAGCTGTCCATGTTGGTGTGGTTGGGCTGGAGCTCCTGTGAGTGCAGCAGCAGGGATGGTTCTGCTGGTCCTTGGTTGGGGTGCATTTCAGGAGGGCAATGCTGGCTGGAGGTTACAGAAAGAAATGGAGTGTCTCTGAAGGCTTCACTTTCCCCCAGACCAAGTGAAGAGTGGTCCTGGGCCATGCATTGGTAGTGACCTCACACAGCAACCATCAACACTACCCAAGACAACTGTTGTAATGCATGTGATAAACTGTTAACTGCAGTTACTGCTCTCGGCACAAGTTATGCTAACAGTCTAAAGAGTATGCACAGTGTTTGAGCTGTTCACTCTCTAATGATCTATAAACTCACAGCCATGAAGTACTGCTGAGGCAATAGCTCAACAGAAAATCTGGTAATTCAGCTTCTTCCCTCTCATCCGTAGGGCTCCTGGGTTAGGACAAGAAAAAACCTTGCAGTTTGGCGCAGCCATTAAACACTGCAGGGATACAGTAGTGAAACTACCACGAAGCCACCAGGTATGCAGGATGACTGCTCCATCACATTAGGTTGAAGCACTTACTCCTCTTCATGTGCAAGGAGAGCACTCTTGAGCACTCCTTCCCTGAGTTTCCACCTTTTGGGACAAACCTAATAGGAAAAGTTGGTGCCTGTGAGTAGTGAACACATCTGAGGAGACACAGATTCTCTGTTTGCTTCCATCTCTCGCCAGTATCACTGTCCCACTGCTAGCACTGTACAGTCCTATCCCATGGTCACGATGCACCATTTCTTATGTCACAGAGCAGATGACATAAATCACATTATCTTTTGCCAGAGAGAAAATCTTCAGTTAAGACTGAAATAACATACTGGTGGGAAGGAAAGGACACTGCCACTGCAAAATCCTCCTAGAGTAACACCCCAGTCCAATAAATCACAGATAAACAACCTCTTCCCAACAAAAATTCAAGCAAAACAAACTGAGCCGAAGACAAAAGAAACGCAAAACCCAAAAGGACCAACAAACCCCAGAGCTCTGACAAAAGACCAGAAATCATGTTTCATTGGAACATGGTGAATCTAGTAGCTGAAAACCCAAACAAAATGCAGATATGGGAAACAGGGAAAAAACAAAAAGCCAAGATGAAGACCAGAAGGAAATGACTGCCTGGGGCACCACTCCCCAAATCCTAATGTTCTGCAGCTTGGCACATTGCTTCAGATGAGTCCCCAGCAGCCCTGCACAGCTTTGCTCCCCTCCCTGCTCGCTGCAGCTCGATGAAAGAACAGGAAGGATGTTTGACTGCAGATTGGCCAGCAGCCACTTTCAAAGGGGAGTCATTTAGTGAGATTCACTCATACTTGTATCAGCTCAACCAAAAAAAAAAAAAAAATTTATATAATAATATGAACACCAGTGGTGAAGCAGCTAGACAGATCTTGCAAACACACTTCATCCTGGACCCAACTGATGGGAAAAACACTCCGTTGTGCAGAATGTAGCATTACAAGTACTGATAACACCTCCCTGCAAACCTCAAGCACCCATTTCCAGATGACTGTTTACTACCACGTGGTCAACCAGGGCTGACCATAATGTGTACACATCTGATTATTACAGCCCCAGCACTGTGCTGGTTTTACTTTCCTTTAAATATGGGTGTGTATGGAGGTGCTTTTGACTAGTCCTTTATTTCTGCAACAAAGCTGTCGTGCGTAAACCAGAATCTGAGAGCTGTTCAACCTGAGGTGGTCAGGCTGACTAAGAAGGATCCCCAAGAACGCTGAACTGCTTTTAACAGCGAATACTTATCAGTCAGTCAGACCTCAGGCTGCAAAGAGACAAACCACGATGCTGCTTCAGTTACTTCAGCCCTGTACCGCGCTTGGGACTGTCTAGAAAGTTCTGGATGATTTTTCATTCATGAGTTATTTTTTGTCCTTTCACACCCATCATCTCATAGATAACTTGACGTGTTTCACTTCTGGAAGGAAACTTTGGGAGGGTGAGATCTGCTGGGCAGAGCTGGGCTTTTGCACTTCTCAATCCCACCCCCTACTCATTGCGGGGCTGAGTCACCGCCCCACAGTGGTGACGTTCCTCCTGGGGCAGCTCTGTTGGTGAAGCTGGTGAGCACCAGGTAGCGACAGGGGTGGTTTCTCTTTTTTTCAGCTTTCACAGGTTCTGAAGTTCTTCTCTGCAAGAGTCAGAGATCAAAGGCCCAGGGTGATGTTAGAAGCCACTCTGGATTTGCAAACCGCTTCTTGAACACGCTCTGAAATCACAAGCTGAGTTAAAACAAGACTGCCTTCTCCAAAGCCTCAAAAGCTGGCCACATCTCAGCCTCCCGGACTTCTGGATCCAGGTTTCTGCCTCCGCTCTGGCATCAATGCGTGAGGCCACAGGCGAGGCATGGAGGCTGATCTGCCACGAGCCATGGGGCACTTTGTCCCATCTCCAGCAAGGCTGGTCTTGACCCATCCAGCCCTACAGCCATATGTCCCTGCTTCCAGTCTCTTCTTTGTGTGATCCTCTGTGCTTTAGCAACCACCTTCCCTGAAACCTTCTTAGGTTGCAGTTGAGGTGAGGGTGGATGTCCAGGCTAGGATGGCAGTAAGGCAGCCTCAGACCCTGTTGAGCTGTGCTGGAGCATTTTAGGCAACTTTGCAATGTCTCAGCCCCATAGAAGAATGCATTCATAACACCATAAGCCAAACACCATAACAAGGTGTCTTGGGAGCACAAAAGCTGTACGAAGAGGCACCTACACTATCTGTTAGGGAAAGTCAGGATTCATCTTTGAATGGTCCTTATCTACAAGGATTCAGCAGTCTTCAAACCTGATACGTAGGTCTCCCTCATCCTCAGTCATAATACTAAGCAACCAAATACCGCTTTGCTCCTTCTTTCCAAAGAAATCTTGACTTCAGCTTAAACCATGGCTGTAGGAGGGCACATGAGGAGTTCAGCTCTGGGACTGCAATTATGTTTTAATGTAAGGCATGATAAAGATGAATGTAGATGACAGGCATACATAAATGCTGCAACTTGTTGGTAAGCAGACTGTGATTACCACGGTTAGGCACAGCTGGCACAAGCAAGGAGATCCAGTGTTGCACTCTTGCTCTTTGACTGTTGCTTTTTTTTGTTTTTGTTTTTTTTGTTTTTTTGGTTTTTTTTTTGCCTGCCTCCCACCTTAGGCGCAAAAATCTGCTTGCTTGTGAAGCTGGTAATACAAAGTTACGAGATGGGGCCACTGTAAAAGTAAAGAGATGAGTTGTGGTGCGCTATGAGAACGGTTAGCACAATTCAGAAGGGTCTGTAGCACTGTCAGGAGGCTATCAATACATACGCAGACTGTACTGGCACTAAAGGTCCTGAAATAGCAGAGTTTACTGAGGATCAAGAGATGTGCACTTACTTGGGACCCTCAGAAAGCGGTATTTTACTAACAAACTAATCCACAAACCACCTGGGTTTGTAAAGCAGACACCAAATACATGAGTTAGAAATCACCTTCCCCTTTTGACATAAACTTTGAATAACTGCTCTAAAAAGCCAACCTGGCGCTGCGGCTGCATAACAGAATGCTAAAATGTGCTTACAGTGGGCACCTTCCTTACACATTTAACCAACTTTAGCTCATTTAACCAACTTTAGTTCTGCTGATTTTTTAAGTTTCAAAACAGGCAGATTGCAAGATGGCAGAACATTTAAGTGGGGCTTGGTGGTGTTTGAGTTAAGGCAGAGAAGTGTCTCGCAACCTGCACCAAGGCATCACCCTCTGCTGCTCCCAGCACTGGCAGGTGGGAATGTCCCACGAGACATGGAGGGAGATTTTCTTCCCTGCACAGGCTGCACAAAGGAGGGTTACAACAGGTGTGTCTACCAACGTTTTTACCACAAGTGGTTGAGAGCACTCTGGTCTATTAATTTATTTTCAAATCTTTGTCTGCCCATATTTATGTCGGGTTCTAAAAATAAGTAGCACCGTTAACATTTTGAATTTTAATTATCTCCTGAATATCTAAAAAGATAAGCTGGAAGGGGAAACTCCCCCCACCCCTCCCCCCCTCCCTGTGAGCAGAAGTACAATCTGGTTACATGAGTGGAATATATCAGAAAAAGTGAGTAATGAGCAGTGAGAAAGACTGTCTCATTTTGCAGTTTTTACTTCATAAATTATCTGATTTGACATTCTGAGCTAAAAATCTGCTTATGAACCAAGAAAGGCGAGGGACGTACTCCACTTGGCTGAAGCAGAATCTGCAGCCACAGAAATTTTGCTGCTTTAGTACAGAGGCACAAACCACCTCCTGCCACTGAGATGAAGACTCTTGCTCCTAAGATCAACATGGCTCTAGAAACAGGTACTCCTGGCTTCAGGTTGGAGTCTAGATAGGGCTTCCTTGTTTTGTGCATTCACATCAGAACTGTATTAATTCTGCCGCAGAGGTACTGTCTATGCACAGAAAGATGCAGCACACGAGTGCTAACCAAAGTTGTCCTCCCTACCTGCACACCTAAGCCCAATTCAGGAGTTAGAGAGAACTCTTATCCTTAATAAATTAATTCTTAATCTGTGACTTGCATTTAATGCATTTTTAATGAACCGCGCTGAGTCTATCAACTCATTTTATTTAGGAATTCTTGCCTGGGAATGGCAATGAGTATTTTATACTGAAGATATTTCACAAGAAAGAGGCAAAGTGGTGCCAAGACAGGCTATAAAACTAAGCATGTGTTAATAGCATCTGTTACAAATAAGGCTGGATTCCACTTTCCATTGTCTTACTCTTTTTTTTCCTCAAGTTGTTTAAATTTTCCAATTCAAAAGGAATTTGGCTGAAGGTTTTCCTTACTCGGTCTTGACCCTGAAGAGGACTGTTAGCAGAAGAGTTGCACAGTATCTATTATGAGCCTTTAAATAGTGAGACCACGAGGGAAAGGGAACACAGGCTTCTTGGATATTCAGACTAGAAAAAAAATGAGGTGCAAAAACGAGCCTTTTCAGTCCCCCACTGCCTGCTCCCCAGAATAAACTGCAGCAGCTCTGTGCTGCTAACCCAATATTAGCACGAGACTGCTCCCAATGAAAGATATAGCAAAGTGTGTTAAAAGTGACTCATCAACACACGTTATTTCAAAGGACTTCAAGGATGTGTCAATGACTGTCCAAATTAAAGCCATCTTGGGCCATCAAGTCATACTGAAAGAAGCATTCAATTTAGGTGCTGTACATCTTGCTCAGAAATAAACACATCGTCTTGGATATAGACTCGTAAACTTAAAGACAAGCTTCAGAACGCAAACAGCACAAAGAGAAGGGAAGATGAATTGCACACATTTTCTCTTTAACCTGTGGCCAGAACTGATTATCTACTGAAAAGACAAAGACAGAAGTGGCTATTGTGTTTCCTAATGAAACTGTTCTCCCGATAATTCCCAAAACTGGGAATTTTTCCCCTTTATTCCATGCAAATAACCTCTTAGCAGGTACTGCAAAGTCAGTAAACAAGCTGTCAACCACATGAAGCTGAAATACTCTAACAGGTAACATAGCTTGTGCAAAATTAATTTGCCTGTAATTATCCATGTAGTGCTTTCTATGGCCTCCTCCAAGAACCTTAAGAGTGTCAGATGTTAACACTGCCGAAGCCCTCATGAGTCTACAAGCGTTCTAACACGTGCACATGCCATATTAATATCTAATACAGAACATGAATGTTGCTAATGAAGATACAACAGGCAAATTTGCCTTTTTCTTTATCAGAGCATAAAAGGTTGCAATGTAAGTAGAGATGCATGTTCAAGCAGGATTTTGTTTTCTTGACTGGTAAATTAATCAGAATATCCCTTGAAGTTTTTAAAACAAACTTACAAGACACAGTGACTTTTATTCTCTCTCATCTCTCATGTGAGATGTTCGCAGGCAAGAGAAATTCTACATCTTACTCAGCAGACTCAGCAGAGAGCTCCATAGATTTCCTTCCACTATCATCTGGATTATCTGGTTTCTTTTTCTTTTCCTTTATTTTTTTAATTTT
Source organism: Coturnix japonica (assembly GCF_054131305.1). Classification (NCBI taxonomy): domain Eukaryota; kingdom Metazoa; phylum Chordata; class Aves; order Galliformes; family Phasianidae; genus Coturnix; species Coturnix japonica. Next base: position 76,017,131 of record NC_140664.1, read on the forward strand.
ATTTTTATTTTATTTTATTTTTAAAAATTTTTTAAATAAAGTCTACAATTTCCATTTCACTTTCTTCTGAGGGAGCTGGGCTTGTTTAGCTTGGAGAAAAGAAGGCTCTGGACAGACCTCATTGCAGCTTTCAAGTACTGGAAGGGTGCATATAAACAGGAGGGGGAACAGCTGTGTATGAGGGTAGATAGTGGTAGGACAAGGGGGAATGGTTTTAAACTGAGACAGGGGAGGTTTAGGTTGGATATTAGGAGGAAGTTTTTCACACAGAGGGTGGTGACGCACTGGAACAGGTTGCCCAAGCAGGTTGTGGATGCCCCATCCCTGGAGGCATTCAAGGCCAGGCTGGATGTGGCTCTGGGCAGCCTGGTCTGGTGGTTGGTGACCCTGCATATGGCAGGGAGGGGTGTTGAAACTAGGTGATCATTGTGATCCTTTTCAACCCAGGTCATTCTATGATTCTATGATCAACAATAAATTCTGATCCCTTCTTTTTTTCTGAACGTATGTAAGAGTATTGAACTCTAGTAGAATCAGGATAAACAATGACTAAGTTTATTTTTTTTCTTCTGAGTCCATGCTCAGTACAGTCCATCTCTCTATTCAATACCGCTAGAGAAACATGCTATTATTTCATAGATGCTTCTTTAGTTCTGGAAGGCAAATGGCTGTCTGCATTGAAAACAAAAAAACCCTCACCTTTCACAGTCACACATCTCTGCTACAGTGAAAAGTATAAAGCATAACCTTACAGCACCCCAAGCACAGATTTCTCATTTCCTTCTCTATTGCCATACAGTGAAATTAAACTGGGTTGAGCTCTGGTTCTCCATATGCAACTAGAGGAAGATGCAAGGGGTTTAGGCACAAGATACAACTGACTTGATCCTCAAGTGGTGGGCAGACTTTAAACACTTGAAGGAGATCAGAGCAAGGAGCCCCAGGTCTGTTCACACACTTGAAATTCAGCATGTATATGAAACTTACCATTTCTCTTTTAATATTTTAAGCTCTAAATTGATTTTAGAACTTTTTATGAAGGTGTTTAACTTGGACAAGAATGTACTATCAGCACATGCCATAAACACAGTTTCCAAACAGCACTAATTTAAGAAATAAATATCTAGTGAGTGAGAAGGGACAGTATTTCATCCTTGTTTTATGCTATTTTTTGATCCATTTCAATAAGTTACCTTCCAGATATGTAGTGTAATGAATTTCCCCTTATTTTTTCCACCATTTTTATTTAAGCATTTTTTCTGCTGCCTTCTTCCCATGCCCATTTTGTTACATTCATACAATTTTTGTTCTTTTTTATTATTATTTCTTTGCTTTTAGCCTAAGCAATTCACGGCTATTCAAAATAAATACAGAATAACAGGAGAATGCTTCAACATCTCCAGGAGCTGAATATTTCAACAACAATGTATCACTGAATTTTCCTTTAAAACTTCACCAATTTTTAACAAGGTATTTCACAACCTTATTTACTTCGTTATTTTTTTTAAAGAGAAATAATGCTTTCCAGGTTTCTACATCAGTGTCCTTTTTCTTAAGGCTGAATAGCCTTTAGGTTTCCTACAGGTCCAAAGTTAATGTAGTAATTCACTTTTCTCTTGCAGTTTTTTTCAGTGCTTACCTTTCACTTCTGTTACTTTAATTTCCTTATCGCCTCCCTTTGCTCTGCGAGCCCTTTGTATTTTGATGTGGTCTCTCATCCTTTTCCATGTCCAATACTATCTTTACACCTTTCTTTTTCCTCTTTTTTTTTGCAAAGCCACACCGATCACTACTTCTTTTTTTCTGAGGAAGTGCAGCAACCTGTATACCTCAGCTATGAAGTCCTTGCAACACTAACTCTCCTTCCACAGAAACTTTCAGTGTCTTCTTTAATTCATAATGCTGGATTCATGGAGATCCGGTGCTCTGGCTTGACCACCAGCATTTACCTCAAATCAGGTTGAATTCAAGCAATGTTTTGATTCTTCACACATTATTCTTGTTTGCTGTTCGTGACGTGTTCCACAGTGTACCTTAGCAAGGCGACGCAACAGAATGATACCATACAAAATGCCCAGACCTCTATTACGTTAGCACAGACAGTGAGTTAAGTTTTCAATACTTAGGAGCATTTCTGATACAAATCCAGAAAAACATTTCTTGGAAAGCAAAGAATTCAGGAAAAGCTTACAATCATCTTTCCTAACACTTTATTATTCTGAAAGTAACCCTTTACAATCAAACTAATTACTTCTGTTCATACCAGTATCTGAGACCATGACCAGCTTCAAACAGACAACATTTAACAAAACAACACTGCTTTAGATGTTTAACGACTCTCCCTGTTAATCCACTAACGACATATGTTTGAAATTTCAAACATCCATTCAACACTCTATTATTACATATACACAATTTTAATGAGTAAATACATCAGTATCAAGCTGTTTTTTCACAGCATTTTATAATTACTGAAACTGTGTGTTGTATTTTTAAAGCGTGTAACTAGACTGGCAAAATACATAAGCTGACATAATTGATAACTCAATGCACAGTTTCTGCAAGTATAGAAAGAATACATAATTTTTGCATATTTTACTTAGTGTGTGATTTCAGTGTTAAAATTAAACCCACCCCATGCCACAAGACCACTTTATATTAGTTGCTTCCTCCATGTTTTATTGAGTCTCAAAATGAGCATCAGTGTCAAATCTGGTCCTGCTTCTTTGTTGGGAAGCCAGCTCATAAACTCTGTGTAACTGTAAGCTAATAGCAGCAAAACTGTTCTTGTCCTGTTCACCTCCGAACAAATTCAGGAACCGGTGGTGAAAAGAAGACTGAATAACAAGACAGAAGAGGAAGACAGTGATAGAAAGACTGTAAGAACAAGAAGAGATAACAAGAATGAAAATTAAATAGCAAAAGCAATGACATATTGTGCTCCACCTTAGCTTACCTAGCACAGTCAGAAGTGCTTACTATTGTAGTCCTTAATACTAAAGAGTATTTTTCAATATTCTTAAATATTTTAAACAATTGTGAAGGTTAACACCAGTACTCAAACAGAAGGGAAACACTAAAGATAGAGGAAAATCTGTCCAGATAAAAAGAAAAAAGAAAATAAAAGCCTTCCAAGAAATCAGACTTAATGACCATTACAACTTCAGATTTTAGCAGGAAAAAAAGTCGATCACTGTTAAGCATAGAAATAGTAGTGTCCTCCAGTATACTGTATCTGAATACTTATTAATCACCTGTAGGTTGTAATCTTTATAGAATACTTCTCAACTTGCAGAAGCTGAGTCTTCCAGTCATTTACATCAGCACTGCTCTACATCCAGAAAGTGACAGATTGAAACACCGAGCAGCACGTGTAATACTCAAATTTAAGGCAACAGTTGCTAGAAATACATTCAAACATATTTTTAACAAATGAAACTGAGAATACAGCACGTAAATAAATAAAGATTTCTTCACAAACATACAGCCAAGAAGAGTGTATGTAAACAAAACTTAGTCCCTTCCACCAAATGAAATACAGTAGACAGAAAACCATTTTGTCAAGATAATCATGAAGAGAACTCTCACTCAGCAGGATACCTCAAGCCATTACTCAGAGTTGGATCTCATCATTTCTTTTTCAATGAAATTCCTTCTGATTTCCTCAGGGTCTTCAAAGAAATCCAAGTAGTACAGAAAAATGGGTGACGTTTATTGGTGTTCATTTGTTGAGTTGCCTGTATTGCGTTGATGTCTATGTTTTTATCATTGCTGATGAAGACGTTTGAAAACAGGTCAGCTGCAAGTGCATGCTGCTTTTAAATTTGTTCAGCAGCTCTTCTAACAACCTGTAAAAGGAAATTATTTACAACTTCTGCAGATTCTGAAAAGTGAACAATTGCCAAAAATTTCAACTATTTTGTCCATGACTTCAAATGCACTGCCTGCTTAACTAATGCGCCTAGAATTAGACCAGGTTTAAATATCTCAGTCTTACAGATATTTAGAAATACAGCATCTACGTTGGGATGATCTGTGATGAGAGGAGGGGACGCACACAACTACAAAGACTTCATCAAGGTTATAAAATAGGCCTTTATGTGCCTTTCCATCCTCATGAAGACCATTTTCCTTAAAGAAATACATATGCAAACTACAGTGGTAAAAGAAATAGTAGAGAGAATCATACAGTACTGCTGTAAGAAAGCTGTCAGTCTATATGCCATAAAACCTGTATTCCTATTACAGCTAAGGCTTTTAGCTTGCAGCTGAATTGCGAATGTGAGTTATCCAACTTGCCCTTGGGAGGTATTCCACAGGTTTCTGTTAAGGATCATAGCTGAAAGATCAGAAATTGAATGGTAGCTCCAGGAGAATCATTAATTCCCTGGCAAACATATGCCTTTAATCTTTCTAGGTAACAAAGTATCTGTGAGCTCATTTTGGACAATAGCAATAGTTTGTTGCCAAAAGGGTACACGGTACAATGGATGATATTTATTATAGCTCTCAGACTACAGTTTTGATTACTAAACAGCCAGTAACAGAATAAATTATACTGAATGTCAATTAAAAAAAAAACAAAAACAACAACACAAAACAAGAATAACTCGCACCACAAAAATCAGCATCTGCTTCTTCAGAAAGCCCTTTGGAAGATGCCTATGGCCACACTCATCATTCAGTATCACACTAATGACTGAATAAACAGAAATGATCGGATCTAAATCAGTGCATAAATGTGTATTATTTAATATAATTACACGTGTGCCCCAGTGGCGCAGTGGTAGGAATGCCGCATTGCAACACCGGAGGCCCGGGTTCAAATCCCCTGTGGTGCAAGTGGTAGAAGTGCCGCTCTGCTACACAGAGGCTCGAATCCCGGGGGTTGGACTCGATGATCTCTAAGGTCCCTTCCAACCCGCACGAGACTATGAGACTATGAGATATAGATTATAATGAGCCGTGTGGGATGATGACAATTGTCTTCTAGCAACCTGAGAAATGCAACAAGGTTTACACTGTCTAAGGCTCAGAACTCTGTGACAAATGTAAAAATGAAGGAGTTCTTGATTCTCATCTGTCCCTGTGACTAAGGAGAAAATATAAATCAAAAAACAAACAAGCCTACAGGTGTTGTGGAAAGTCTGAGTTGAAAGAACTGTCTCAAAACTGATTCCTGTGTTTAATTAGGCTAAGTAAGGCAGCAAGAAGGTATCTTTAGACTTCTTATGTCCTGTGAAGGGTAGTTTTGAATACAAAAGACATCTGGGAGAAGACCGTTTGTGGATCATGGATTGTACAAAGAAGCTCAACTTTTTTTCTAATATACTTCAGACAAATCCATTCTAGTTTTACCATATTATTATGTATTAAGCTATTCTTGTAAAATAAACTAACAAATACTGTACTTAGTGCACTGCAGCAGCTTGGTTCTCAAAGTTTGCTGTGGTGGGGAAGTAAGAACCCCAAATGCCTCCTCCTGATGTTAAGACAGAACAAAAGACTCTTCTTGTTTCTAAAATGAAGCAAGCCAGTTTTGAGAGTTGCCTAAATATCAGCCACTGAAAACTTGCACTTTGTTACTTGGTATTTTCTTTATTGCTGTTAAATTCAGTAAGACAAGACAATGGACCTCACAGAAACTAAAATCAGCATGGAAAGCTAAAATGAACTGAATTTATAAAATAAAAATAAAACTACAGAGAATTGATAAGACTAGAATGAGAAAGCGACATATGCTACAAAGCCATTGGCTCCTCTGTATAAATTAATAGGCCATATAATGAATGAGATATGATGAATTACAAGAATTATCTAAATAGGTAATTTTTAACCCTGTCTGAAGATCCTTCTACACTGTAAATCTAAAGGGTCAAATACAGTATAAGTTAACACTCTTCTAGTAAAGCTCTGATATGAAAGTGGCTCCAGAAAGCAGAAGAAAGACAAGAAGGTGCAGTATACTCACTTTTTGTCAGCTCCACTTGAGAGCTGAGGCAAGGCTTCCAAAGCTTGCTTAAAGCTTGAGCTGCAAGGAAAACAAAAATATTCATATTCCCCTGGTACAAGTCTCAACTTTCAGTTAAATTAACAAAATGTTAACTTAGCACTTGATGTTCATGTGCAAATTAAACAAAGTGGCCATGGGCTCAAGCAGGTCTCTCAGCTCTCCTAGTATGAAGTACAACAGATGCAAACAGGAAATGTTCAATCTGCCACTGATTTAAAACAGCGCCTGACAATGCAGACCATTGAAAAATTATAGATAGTTGCTAGCCTGCCTTGTACCTAGAACATAGTGAAGGTTTCTTGGTCCAACTATCCTCTCAAATTAGGGACAACTCTGAGGATACAGGAGGTTTCTTGAGGCAAAGTCAAATTCTGAGCATCTCCAAGGAAGGCAGTTCCACACCTCTCTGAGCAGCAGATGTGGAATAGAAGTGCAGGGAATGATGCAATTCCTGCACAGATTGATTTAATCTTCCTCTACAAAATTAAAACGGTGACTTTAGGACAACTACTACCAGTGAAGAGCCCAGAAATAAAGAGACATCTATGAAGCTCCATCTTCCACAGTTCACAACAGCAACTTCATTTTATTCAATATGAGCTGGTGCCAAATAGCTTACATTTAGGTCTACGTCACTGTCAAACACTCAGAACAGGGAAGCAAGTTTTTTGAAATTGAAATCAATGACACCATAGAATTCTATCATGTGTGATATAAAGACATATCAGGGCCTCAAGTCCTGTAATGTCTCCTACAAAATACTAATCAGATAAGAAGACTAAATCGCAATCTGTGGGAGCATGTAATGTTAATCCTAACAAAAGCGTAGGCAAATGAAAAAACAATGAATGAAAACACCCATATCCAGACCCAAAAAATACTCGCTCAGAAACTTCAATTAACCAGCTTTACTCAAAACTGCTGACAGCTTTCATGACTTGTATTTTTACATGCCTTGACTACATCAACCACTGATGCTGCTAACACTTTCCTTCCCCATTATAATGCTGTATGCATGAGCATGTCCTCCAGTACTTATCTGCAATCTTGCACCTCACTGACAAATTGCTAAAAGCCTTTTGAAGGTTTTCATTCAAAAAGGAGGAGAATATACAAGCTTGTGGAAAGCCCTACTCTCCATGTCCTTATGAGGGGATCCTATTAGTCTCTGGTTCTACTCCCTCCCTGAAGTGGCTGGCAGACTCTTGGTAGTGTGCTTTAAGATAAATGGGATGAAACTCAGTGTCAATTGCTTTTGCTATAACAACAGTTTCTTTAGCAAGTCAACTAAGAACTTTGTTTTGTTTTTTTTCCAACTCTCATTTGATAAGGATGAGGAATACCTGGTTTGTGTTCACAAATTCAAATCAACTGATAAACCTTTAGAAGTAATTAATTTTCTACATACATATGTAGTATATCACATACCTGAACCAATCTTTTGAAAATCCTTAATTTACATCATGTATTTTTGCATGTTTACAAACGATTCCATTACAGTGAAAACAGCAGAAAATGTAGCAGAACTTACTTGCTTTCAGGAGTTAGATATATGGCCACCGTATCCCTCAAAGCACAGATTTCAAGTCTTGCCTAAAGACAGAAATACAAGTACTGAAACAATGACATAACGTCTTCTGATCAAGAGAACACCGCTGTCCCAAACCTTCATCTTTCTTAGAAGCAAAAACTAAAACATGCTACAGCAGTGAGTAGCCTTGGCCTGTAACAGTTCATTTCCTGTATTTCTGGTTGCCACGCTGCTTCGTCAGTTAGGAGACTGCAATAAATTTCATACTTTTGATTCAAGTCAAACAGCCTAAAAACATTGGTTTGTCTCCCAGTAACAGTAACAAAGCTTTGATTTTGCTCTGTCTTTTCAGTTCTGTGATAGAAAGGGAGAGGGATGCTACCTTAAAAACAGAGCAAAATAAAACAAAAAAATAATACAGCGAGTTTGACTTTTCACTGTATGGCTTGCCCAGGGAGGAAGGAAACAGGAGTACAAAAGTCTGTCAATATATGTTTTATTCTTGACTTTGCTGCTGAATTTTTTTTTTCCATTAGATGAGGAAGTAGAATGGTTCTGGTCTGCTTCTCGTCTGTCACCTGGTGGGCACATAAGCTTGAGGATGTCACTCCTGCACGGTTCAGCTTGTCTAGGTACATCACAGGGGGTTGGAACTAGATGATCTTTAAGGTCCACTCCAACCTAAGCTTTCTGTGATCCTATGATGATTTTCACCTACACCATTCTCCACCATACATAATGTTAGACAATGAAGTCAAAGATTAACCAAAGTTCCTATATCTTCCTTCAGTCTTTGAAAAATAATTGTTCTCATGACATAAGTTTTATGTAAAACAAAAATATTCAGAAAGTGATCAAGCATTTCATTTAAATTATAAACTGAATTTCATCCAAATTCAGATTCAGTTCTTCATCATGAAGGTACAATTTACAATTTAATTCCAGTTAGTAATTACATATCTATATTTAAACCAAATTTATATTATATTGCTTTTCCAAAACAAAACTTTAATCATGCAAAATAGACACTTAATTCTGATTCCAACTAAAAATTTTGGTTTTTATGTCTTTCTCCTTATCTCTCCCCTAGGGAGAAAGCCAAGAGCTTAATACTTTCTTTTTGTGCCAGAACATTCTGGCACAAAGTATAAGATAGAAACCACCAATTTTATACCCATAAGAAACGCTTTTCTCACCACAGAATGTTTCACCTTTTTCTGCATAGTACTCCAAGTAGAACAGTCTGGGACTTGAGACTCAAGTCCTACACATGTGATTTTGGAGTTTTTCCTAAGTTCTAGGAGATAGCAGTAGAATGTTTTGAGTTGGAAGGCATGCACAAGGATCATTAAGTCCAACTCCAGTACTGTGGGACAGACTAAAAAAAACCATGGTGTGAAGGCAAATCTTGTGAAAATATGGGCCATTTGATACGGATATACAGATTCAGACTTCTTTTAGGGAACAGGTCTCTTCGTCATTCTGACCAGGCCTAGAGCACTCCCATGCTGCTGTTGACTGCCTTGAGTGACACAGATTTACAGTGTTCAGAGGAACAGAAAAGGAACAGTAATTTACAGAAGGGAGAGAAATTCCTTGTATTTAAGGGTTTAGGCAGTGAGTTCATATGATGGGTCATCTTGTCAAACAAAAATGATACAACAGATATCTTTGCTGCTGTTCACAGATACTGTTTTAGACTAGCAGTAAATCTTATTTGGCTGTCATCTTCCTTTGTTAATTGTCTGTTACATGCAATTACTAACAGCAATTGGAAAATAAGGCTTTCATTTGGTTACTTATTTTCCCATGATAATGTAAGAATGCTGTCATGGACAATAAAAAATGGGGGTTGGGTCTTCCTGCTTGTTACAGTGACAGTAATCATTAAATCAATGAGATTTGCTTTTTAATACTTTTTTTTTTTTCTTTCTATCTTTCTTATAGAATCCTTTAGAACTTATTCAGTAGTAAATAAAACTACCAGTTCTGTCACAATTGAAGAGGGCAGCGTAAGGGTAGCTGTTGAACAGAAATAGCGATTGGGCAAGTGATCAGATCTGCTGAGACCTACAGGATCCTACCCCATGGCATTTTCACGATTTTTAAAAGTCAAAAATGTCATAAACTTCTTCCTTTTCTCTTTAAGACAAAACAGTGACAAGACAAATATAGTTCATTAACATTTCAAGCAGATATCATTCTGGTGGTTTGGGCAGCTTGATCTAGTGACAGATGCTCCTGCCCATGGCAGAGTGGTTGAACTAGATGATCCTTAAAGGTCCCTTCCAACTCAAAACACTCTTATGATTCTATAATGCTTTTTATCTCATAGGATATGGGCAACCCTTCATGTACTTGGACATAAAGAGAATGCTAAAATATAACTAAACCCATGACCTAATATCCCAAAAGGTATTTATCCATCCGTCTTAGAAAGAAGTTGCAGTGTCATATCTTTTACTTCGTTTTCACTGCTACAATAAAACCAACAAATACACAGGTTATACCGCTCTGTTATTTTCTGTTCTAAACTTCAGTGTTTGACAGAACAAAGTATTCAACTACCTGTAAAGCTCCATTTTTGCTGAACGATGAAACACACTGCATCAGCCGACTCAGTTCTTCAGAGACTGCTTCTACAATCCTTGACATTACCCGAGGAACTAGATCTTTGGAAATGGTAAACACCTGATTTTTATAAAACAAGAATCATGAGCACATTACCTACATTAAAAGAAACATTTTATGAAGTAACATTTTGTTAAAAAAACAACACCATTTGTTGATTGAAAGGACCACTGTTTATGGACAAAGCAATTTCAAAGTAACAGGAACCTGAAGCATTTCTTTTGGCATTTGCCCCATGCTTTGACCAAACACCTCTGTTAGTAGCAATGTCAGCTACGTAGTATATGATACTGACAACTTTCTGGCAGTGCCTAAAAGCATTGGGATAACAAAATATCTGCTCTCACAGGCTGCATGCAGGTAGTCAGGTCACTGCAGATAGACTGCTTTGTGGATTGCACCTTTAATGCAGGACTGGATTACTGACTGACCTGATTATGCATTCAGCAACATTTTAAAAAAGCATTTCACAATTTCTTTTAGAATCCTTTAGATGTGGCACAGACTCAGCTGCACACTTGCCTCATCACAGTCAAATGGCGAGTGTCTTGTTGCTCTCTGGTGGAGATGAGTCTTTGAAAAGGTTTGAGAGTACAATGGTGGCTTTTCATTCAGATATTTTTCCCCTACTGAGAGCTGCTAATTTCCAGGCAAAGACATTTACATGCTACTGTTTTTTCCATGCAATAAGACGACCCTCTACACTATTTATTTGTACGACTTTTTAAAGTGATGCTTGGATCCACCATTTGAGGTTCAGAACAGCAACTGCAGCATAGCATCACCATTACCACAGAATTAATTGTTAGATCGATGCCTCAAGAAAAACCTGAAGTAACTGTCTTCCTTAAAGCTTTCATTAAAGAAGTGAGAAATTGTTGGTGAATTAAAAGAATGGTGTTCTACTTAGCACTGGAGAAAATGCAAGCCAAGAGACTGGAACACAGGAGGAAGTGAGATTATAGGTTAAACAGATCGTGAACTTACAGGTGAAGATAAAGCCGCATTAAAACTGTATTAGGTTGGGGGAAAAGATGAGAAAAGATACTGCAGATAATGTGACTAGAGTGGTAAAAGAAAGAAAATGAACTAGATAGAATTTTTAAGAAATGCTTCCCTGATTTCTACTTTAAAAAAACCTAAATAATTAAGTAGTCAAATGTTTTTCCTTGAATAATGTCAGACAAGGAAATGTAATTAAAAGAAGATATTCATACACGCATGCAGAAATAAATTAAAGGAAGCAAAAATAAATGTATAATTTCTTATCAATTTCCAGTGATTTCAGAAATGAATTATATATTAGAGTAATGTAAGGTCCTTTCCGAAAGGGCAATTTGAACCACAGACTAAATAAGCTGATCACATATATGAGGGCTGCTCTGAAAGTAATGCCTCCACAGTGTTGGTGGTATGGCATTAGAGGCTGAACCTTCTCACTAATATTCCATTATGTGTTGTGATGCTGTGTGACAGATGGCAGCAGAGGGGCAGTCTGACAGAATGGTACTTGATATGGAAGAGCATATGAAGCATAAGCGTGGAACTGAATTCCTTCTTGTGGAAAAAAGGGCACCCGGTGGCATTCACCGGCACTTGCTGAATGTTTACAGAGACCAAGCAGTGGATGTGAGCACAGTGAGGCAGTGGGTGGTGCATTTCAGCAGTGGTGACAGTGCCAGTGGGTCAGGTCTGTTGGTGCAGATGTTTATGAGTGTGGCATGCAGGCTCTTGCTCATCACTGGAGAAAATGTAGAGCTACTGCTAATGACTGTGTTGAAATTGATGCCTTTTAGCCGACAAATCAAATAGTCTTATTGCACTTTTTTTCTGTCTGTTGTAGTTTCCAGTGAAATAAATAGGAGGCATTACTTTCAGAGTGACCTATGTATATCACTGATACCACCGCTACTTCAACACACAGCCTACTTTTGTGTTTTGGCCCACACAAGCAGGGCAACTGACATACTTAGTGGTACAGTGAAAAAAAACCCAACACAATAATTTGTAAAGGGGTCATCTTAATCAGCAACAAATACCGCAGAGCAATTCAACTCAGCGTACTAGGAACACGCGTACAGATTTTCTACTGAGAAGAGATTATTTGTGCCCCTAACAAGTACTCTTGATGTTACTATACAGAATCCAGGAAAAAAAAAGAAAGTTCTCAGCAACAGTGAATCATCACAAATTTGCAATACAGTGTCCTTATTTTGATTTCAGTTAAACTTGAATTCAAAGGCAGGAAAACAGTTTTCTTTCCACTTCAGATCATACTTGCTGTTCAGCTGATGGTTAATTTTTGCTGTTTCAAACACCAGAAACTCACAGCCTTGTGAACTAAACTTAAATCTTACGTGGCTAAGAGAATTTTGCCAGAAAAAATGGTGTAAATGGGTGTCACATCTTGACACACATTTTCATATTTCCTCAATATTTCACGTATCAAAATTTACCAAGCAACACCCTATTTGGGCCAAAATCAATATCAGTCTCAATTAAGCCAGGAAAACAGTGCCCCTTTCTGTAGCATAATTTTAATAAGCACATCTGTTAACAGGATTAGCTAAATCAGTCAAAGGTGGCCCTGAATCTACAAAGCTCATTTTTATTAATTTTAACTATGCTGAAAAACTGCAGTAACAAAGAAATGCCATGTTGGCGTGTATTTTTGTTTACTTTTTTGTTATAAAGCATTTGGTAGAATCATCAACACTTGCCAGAAAACTGCTTTAAGTATACGCTGAAAAAATCAAACAAAAATGTTAGGAGAGATTAAAGTAACTTTTTGGAAAATATTTAATGGACTGTGATGATTATTATTTTTTTTTTAAATTTAAGAAGGTGTAAAACAAAAACATCAAGTGAATCTTACCAGGTTTTAGATATATGCGAGAGGTAGAACAGCTCTATTAGCGGTATTTTGGAGCTGTTTCTGATAACACATAGTGATACAATTACAAACACTTAACACTGTGAACAACAGCAATCTGAAACACTGTTGGTGGTAGGAAGGAAGGAGCTTGTAGAAGAAGCTGCAACTTAATGCACTGTAAGAAACTGCATATTACCATTAAAGACCAAGTTACTGCGACTCTACGAGCTGATTAGTTTAATAATGTGTATATTTTAATATACATTCCCTGTCATGAGCCACTGTGTACCTAAGTATTTTGAAGGCTGTGTCATACAGAGACTACAAGAATTTGTATTTAGCTTTTCACTTTTTACCCTATGTATAAGAATAGGACATACACATTGTCTTTTCACTACAAATGATATATACTCAAAATTTCTTTGTAAGTGATACACAAGATTTTCTCTATTTGCTGTGCAAAATAAAGTTAATCAGAGAAAGCGAGCATTATCTCCACCTCTTTCTCCCCCTCTTTTTCCCTTTGTCTCTCTCCTTGCCCTGTATGGAAAGGGAAGAACTCTGCTTTAGATTTTGGCTTTCTTCTTCAGAGAGTGGAAAGAATAAAGTACTCCAAAATGAATAACAGAGTGTCACTGAGGATAAACAGGAACTGTTTATCACTTTCTGCCTTTAAAAAAGTTAGCAGTTTCATACTTGGTTGGCTAAAACTAACCCAGTGCTCTTATACCAATAATGAAGATCACTCAACAGACGGATGATTTTCAGAGGTATGAAAGACAGAATTTACCATGCACAGTACAGTGAAATTATTTGTATGAATGTAAGCATCAAACAATCTGAAGCTGTCTCACCTCTGCATGCACGGCAATGATATTCACTAATGCTTCTTTCAAATAGTTTCTGACACCTGAAAATAAAAACAAAGAAGGTAATTAATCACCGTCATTCTGTTGTCTCAACAAAGTCATAACATTCTCCTGTTCAATACTGTATTTTTTTTTTCATTCCTTTCACTAGTATTTTTGCAATCAGAGGCAGAAAGAGAAAGTTCCATGGCCACACCACTAGTCTATTTCCTTTTTCAAATCAAATGGAGAAAGGCACATTTCCCTACAGCAAAAGCAGGTTCCTGTTTCAGTATTCATCTCTGGCAACCCAATTTCACCACTGTGCAATTTAATAAAAACCTAGCATCGTTAAGATATAACTTCTGGATGCCTTGCTGGGAGACACGTACTGTGGCAAAGAACATGCACTACATGTAAATTCTAAGGAAATGGAAGAAAAGGGCTTACTGTCACTGCTTTGTACCTTTATATCATTACATAAGCAACTGTATATTATTATTGTAGACAGAAATAGCAAGGATTTTTGTTTCTCTGAAAGTGCTTCAGAAGGTATTACTCATGACAGTTTAAGAAGGCGTCACATCTTTCTTAGTAGAAATTTCCTCTTGGGGAAGGTGAACAAGTCAAGCAATTTATTTACCAAGCATATTAAATGATTGTTAATTTAAACCATACTCTGAACAGGAGGACATTCAGCACGGTATGCTTCACAATTAGGACAGGTTCTGAGTCCCCTGAGCTACTGTGGATCTGGAGTAACTTTGCAGAACTAGATTCCAGATCGGGAAGATCTAAAATAGGCAACAATCTAAAATTTGCCTCAGCTGCTTTTCTGGTGGCTCACTTTGTAGGCAAAAACAGATTAGAAAGCATTTAATTCATCACAGTACATATAAACAGTGGAAGTGTAAATGCAGTAATGAGAAGGTTACTGATCCACATGACAGATCAACTTCCATTTTCAACTGCTCCAGCACAAGAGAACATTCAACGACCTCATTGCTCCCTTCAGTAAATTGAATTTATAGTATGGTATTAGAATCTTGGACAAAGACTAGTGAGACCACATAGGTCAGACATCACACTGTGATTAATAGTGCTGTTATAAAAATTACAAAGCAAACTTTTAATTAGTTCATTTTATTTACTCCACTTTTCCTCAGGCTCTCCTATGAAAAATCACTTTAAAAAAAAGATGCATCTGAGTTTATCAAAATGAGATACGCTATAAGAGGATACAGTAACATCTCACAATCACCAACACAGTTGTGGTTAGGTTTGCTTCATACAATGAACATGCTCCCACAGCACATCCCAAGATCTAAACAGAGACACTTGTTCTTTCTTAGACAATTATTAGGGACAAATATTTTATAAGAGGAGGACAAAAGGAAAACAAGACCCCCTTGCAGGAGATAATAATGCATATCTCCTATGTCTATACTGAGAGATATGATGCAGCCTAATATTCAGATTGGAGGGCTCCTTCTGAAGCAGCCACAGATCTCTTAAGAGTGTCTGGGTGAAGGTGGAGAAAGAAGTGCTAGGTAATAACTCCTATTTCAACCTGCTGACAACATGTAGATGAACTCTGCAGCTACATCTCTGTATCAACACAGCCTCTTTCCAAAAGTTCATGGCAGAGAGGCAAGCATCAAAGATGACTTTACTGTTTATTTCTGAACAAGCAAAAGAGCTGCAATCTTTTTAGACAGAAAGTCAACTTTCACTTGGGAAGAAATGTAAATAACTGTCAGAGGTAAAGAAAAAAAACCAAGCATTTCCAACATATTCCAAAATGTCTCTGATGTCTCTTGTTGCTAACTTTATCCTCTTCCTTGAAAATCTGTCACTCTTTCCATTTCCAGTAACCAATAACAAAACAAACAACACAGCACACTAGGTTGCAATCGTATAATTTCTTGTTATCTTAGTAATTTTTTTTTTTTTGCAACAAGGAAGGAAGGGAGGGAGGAATAAAGCAATAGCAGAAATTTTATGAAACTTTTTTTTCCTCCCGTGTAACCTGCAAAACAAAGTAAGGATGCTACACGCCAGTACTTGAACCACACCAAAAGATAACAGGTATGTGTGGAAATGAAACACCCCCTTCCTTTTCCTCTGCTGCTGCTCTCCTCCTGCTTTACTCTGCCTCAGTTTAGATCCTTCAGAGGCTTTGTACCACAGAGGATAAAATTTGTATCACCTCCCATAGCCAAACACAACTCCACAAGGCACCAAGAAGTGGTATGCAAATCACATCAAGAGGTACAGGGCAGATTTGGGGACTGGTTTGCCGTTAAACTCAGGGTGCAAAGCTCGATTTCAGTCTGCAGACCTATGCGGTATTCAGCTCCTGGCTGCCTTCTAGCCTCTTCTTGTGACAGGAGGACCTTTCATGTGGAAACAGCATGTTTTTCTTTTGTGCAAACGCCATGCAAGTTAAAGGCTTATATGGTCCCTTTCTCTAAGGATACTTTAACACTGCTAGAGCACTTTCATTAGTCAGCCAAAGTAATATTCTTGAACTAAGCTGCTGCTTCTCCAACGCAGCAACTCTCACACACTCCAACTCTTGTACAGCTGGGAGCTGCAATGGAAGTACAGAGAGGGGGGCTGCCGTGTGAAAACAGGCAGGGAAGGTCCGTGTCCTAAAGAGAGGAGGCCAGCTGGCTGAGCTAGGAAAAGCGTTATCAAGGAGGCGAGTGAAAAGCTGGGATGCGTACAAACTGAACAAGGTGGGCTGCGTAAGAGGGTGATGTGGTTCGAAGGAAGAATCCTCGTTTCCAACCCATCCCACCAAAGCTCCTGAGGTAGCATACTTTGTGTGCTTTTAAGCAGCTTGGCTCTGCACAAGAGCTGCTAATTTTGCCTGCTGCTGCTGCTGAGAGCAGCATTAAACAACTTTTGACTGTGCTAGTGGAGGTTGCCTATCACCTCTGTGCGAAGAAACCTTCCATAACAAAACTAGTTAAAAGCTCAGTCGCAGAGATGGGGGCTAAAATGAGGTACTGTTAATTTGTACAAATGCGAAATACTAATGTCAGCAAAACCAGCACCAAGTTTTAGGTATCTCTGCCTGAGACAGATTACATAAATTACCATAAATGGAACAGAGAAGGAATCTACAGTAAAAACAAAGTGACAATAGTGTAACTACTGTACATTGCTACCCCATCCCTGCTTTAAGATAGAACTGTTAACTAAAACCTCAGTGAAAGGGCATTAGCAGACATTTTATTGTGCTTCCTTTACCTTGCATTTGTCCTTGGACAAAAGGGTGAGCTGGGAGCTTAAAGATTACTTCTTGCAGCAATTCAAGTATCTAGCAGTAACGAGGTTTTCCTAAGGTTCTGCTATGTCTTCAGAACCCGGAGGCTCAACATAGGCTCAGAGATGTCCTCAGTTTCTTAGATTTTGCAATTTAACAACAAAGAACTAAAAACAAACTGTGCTAATAACAGTAGTAAAGCTATGCAGCTTAGAGGCAGTCCATGCACATGAAGCTGTCATTGCCTTAACTGCAGTACCTCATAGTCTGAAAGATCCTGTATTGGTAAGCTAAACCAGAGAGGGTACAACTGTACTCCAAAACTGCCAGTAAGTGGAGGTACTCAGGGAGGGAAGGGAAAAATAGTTGAGGTGAAGAACACTACTAGAGTATAACAGAATGGACCATTGGTAAAATTAGGCTGGAAACTAAAAAGTAACCATGTTAACAGGTTTAATCTCATTTTGCTATTTAATATATGTTGGTATGAAAACCACTGCTATCTGGGAGTCAGTTTTCTATCTTGAATAGAGTGTGAGTAAAAAGGGCATTCCCCCCCAGCCCCCCAGCCCTTCTTTTTTGCTCTTTATGAAGGATTTTCATTTTTGCATTTAGAGACAAAGCCAAACATATCTGAATGTCAGGACCTGCAGGCATAGTTAATAACAATACTATATTTTGAACTACAATTAGAAAATATCGAATTTCTGATTTATATCACTGCACTGTTTGTGGCAAGCTTTGTTGAAGCAAAGTATTACTTTTCTGGAGTATGATTCAGTGGAAATACAAGCAGTGGCATCCAACTGTGAATTTGTTGTGAAATTCATTTCAAAATGAAAAAAACTCTGTCTAGAATAGAATTTTTGTGCAGCTTTCTCTACGGCTGCTCAGCAGCCCACGCAATTACAGTTTTTGGGACACCGCGTTGCCAGTTCTATTATACAGCACTGAAAGGTAATGCAGCATATAACTGTAGGTTGTAACTATTAGGCTAATCAAGTGAAACATAACATTCTTAAGTTTAAAATACCACTTATTTAGACTATTGAAGCACAAATACAATACCGTTTCCTAGCTTCTGACAGAAACGCGTTAAAGAAAGTCTCAACAAGTCCTTGCAATTTCTCTCAGGAAAATGTTATTATTCTGTTAGAGCATAAATGCAGTCCACTCCCACTCTATTCTTAACATCGAAGAATCTGACTTGCTGGAGAGTTCTAGCTTCCATTAACAAAGAGCCATTAACGCTCTAAAGAAAAATGGATGGGAAGATTTAAGATGTAAAAGTGAAGGACAGTTTCAGCCATCAACTATCACAATGGCTGACAAACTTTAAAATAGCATCTTCCAATCTGGGGCCCTCCACTGTAGATTTTGCTGGTAAAACATCTAGCAAATTAATCTATTAAACTTAATTTTCAATTTACATCGCTGATTAAAATTTTCACAAATGAAATCTGACAGAAAGTCTACATCTATGAGCAATTTTAATGATACTGTAAAGCGGTAGCAAGGATGACTGTGTGAACTATGGGAAAAGGAAAAGGGAAGAAGAGTTGTGGTTCTGCGGATTAACAGAAACTGAACTTCTAGCCCACCAGTGCAGGAGTCATTCAGGAGATGTTCTGAGGGTGCAGCGCTACCAGTTGTCCCACATGCAATTCTAAGAGCGATGCTTCCCCCAAGTACTTAGATGACAGCATTCTACTATGAAACCTCCGAAGTGACTGAATAAGCATGCAAAAGTTGGAACTGCAATGCCGTATGCGTAATTCTAAGATGCAAGGAAGCTGAAAACACTTGCACGCACAAATAGAGCAAACGTTGCACACATGCTACAAATGAACCCACAGGATGGGGTTTCTTTTTTGTGTGTGCCAGAAGCCAACTTGGCTCTTCAAATGATCCTAAGAGTAAGAAAAGAGGATATGAATACCAAACATTTTTCACCTCTTTTGCAGGCTAGAAAACTCCAGTTCAAGGAATGACTTGTCATCCTGCTAGGGCAACATAAACACTCAGGGAAGTGCGTTTGCAGCTTAGATTTGACATGTTTTAACTTCAGTGACAAGGGGATCTTATTTGAAGCTACCAGTGCTGTGTGGACTGTGAAGCTAATCATGCCTATTCTTTGAATGTACATTTTTTTACTCACTGACCAGTTACCAGACCTCTTTTGAGTGAGTTGACATAAACTCTGAGAGACTGAAACAGAAATGAGTCTTGGGCAGGCACAGAGCCACCAACTTAGGGAGCATTCTGGCCTCAGTAGGAGGTCAGTACTTGCTTGGACAAGTAATTGCTTCTGATGGCAGCAACTTTTCTAGTGCCTCTGAAAAGTGAGCACTGAATTTGCTGGCCTTCAGGCCTGAACATGACTTGGTACAGCTAGGAAAACTGATGCCTGGGAGCCTACAGTTTCAAATTGTAAAGCCATCCAATTGTATGCAGTATTTGTACAATTTATTGTTCTATTTGGCGAGTTATGCCAGTAACAGTCAATTAGTCTGAAAACTAAAACTCTTTTTTTTTTTTTCTTTTTTGCCTGATTACTTTCTGATAAAAACATTCCTCAAAAAATAACAACAGAATTTGTCAATCCAGAAAGACAACTGTACCTACCTGCATTTGATACCTGTTATTTTTGCTATGCTGACAGTGAATTTAAGAATAACAATATATAAAGGAAGGTAAACAGAGAAAAAATCATTTCAACTGCTCCATTTTAAGGAATGTACCCACTTTTACATTTATTTGATATACACCATCTTCAATTTCATTACACCCTACTGCCAGGCTTAACTGATCTGATATTGGAAGTGCTGATCACCAAGCTTCAAAAATACAGTACTGCAACTTTACATCTGTCACACAGAATGCTTTGAACGGTCAGTTAAGTTCCTTCAGCTCTTCTCTAAGATTTTAACCTGTTATATGAAACTGCTGAAGAAAAAACCTGCAAACATGTATTGCAAGTCGTTAATCACTGCTGTGTAGTGCACAGTAATAAAGAAACTCAATGATAGCCACAAAGAAGATCTAACTTCTTTAAACAGTCTGATTTTAACTGTTGAATTTCCTACAGGTTCTGGCTGCTGAGGTAGTATTTATCAACTGTTTTAACTAACTATTCTGACACAATTTCTAGTGCGGTTAGGATGTTTTTCTTTCCTCCAAGAACTCCCCCTTACACAAAAAGCACTACAGGTGAGCTGGATACCCCATAGGATGGCAGCCTATTTTCATGATGGCAGGTCTTATAACTCCAGGCTTCACTTTGCAACACACCAAGCAAGACCCATTCTACCTGACAAAGCTTTCTCAGGAACCCGATGGCTCAACTGATGTGTCCTGACAAGCTGAGCCGTCCAGTGTGCAAAATACACTACAGAATTTCACTTTCCTACCCAACCTACCGTTACCCATAACTTGTGACTCAAAGCAAATATTTTATTTGAAAACTAAAACTATAAACAGGTAAAACATTGGGTGGGAGGGGGAAGAGGCATTAAAAAGTGAAACGCTGTCTGAGGTCACAGCAGGTCAGCAGAGAGGTTAATGTTGTCTGCACATAAGTTGCTAGAAGGACTTTAAATAAATCAGTGCCAATATGCCCTGGACACAAACCCTTAAGTTATCTTCAGAACAACTCTAGGTTTCCCACATTTATAGATCACTTCCTGAGACTAGAGCAGGAGGAAGCTCTAACCATTGACTATCCCATGAATCAAATGGGAGGCAGCACAGAATAAAAGTCCAAAGTAAAATGGATGTGCAGCATTCTGAATAAACGTAATTTATAATATAACTTACACACAAAGTATTTCAAAGACTTGGGCTTCAGAAACACAAAGTTTGTATAGCAAAAATTGTTTTACATTATGCTGATGTTATAAAACAGTTTGAAATGACAGTATTTCACTTGGGTTTGGAAAAAAAAAGTACATATACAAACAATTTAGACTTAAACATTCAGGATTACATGAAAAAAGGTTACATGTACCATCAATGAGACCAAGAGCATGCCTGGGACCATTAAGAATGCATTTGAATTAAAGTGTTGTTTCACAAAAATATTTAGTAATCTAACATCAACTATAAGGGAAAATTTAATGCAATTGACAGTCTATTTGATTCAAATATATGTATAAACTGAAAGAATGAAAATTATCTTATGGACAAAAACTTTGCACATTTCTAGAATAAGAACTTTGATTTGCTTCATTAGAAAATGATCTGAATTATTTCATATTTCTGAAAATAATTTTAATAGCTAGCTACTAGTTCCAATTACTGCAGTGAAAACAATACTTCATTTAGAAAAATGACCTTCTAATTTCCAAGAAGCCTGTAGGGTTCAAGATAGTCTCCTAACCGTGGAATAGAAAGAAACTTAACTTGTTTGCAGACATGAGTATTTCATGAACTGCAGCACTTGTATCTGAGTATGTCATGCCTCTTTACTAAGTGTCCCCACCCACACAGTGTTATCACCTAACCCAACACCCCACAGATGTTAAAAAGATAAAGAAAAAAAGAAGTAGAGATGTGACTGGGAATTTCCCCATGGACATAACAAAGCAGCTCACTTCTACTCTTTACAACAGGTTTCTGCCTTCAGAGATGGCTAATAGGAAATCAGCTTCATATACTGGTACTTCAAGTGGCCTGTTTTCTGAATTAAGGTAGTTATAGAAGCATATTTTTTCTAATTATTAAAGTCTTATATATATATATAATATATATATAAATATATATTTTTTATATCTATCTATCTATCTATCTATCTATCTATCTATCTATCTATCTATCTATCTATCTATCTATCATCACACTTTGCTTTTTCTTGGATAAAAAAATCTCCAGTACACTGCAAGATCCCAACAGTAAAACACTGATGTCTGACAGTAACTCTAAAAATAGAACTCTACCAGGTCACAGCCTTTACCACAACTAAAGCTACTTGATTTATTATACTCTCTCTTCCTGTTGACTCGAATAACGTTTGAATTGATTTTTAAAAAGCTAATAATTACATCCAGTCAAAAAATAATGAGAAGTGCAAAGAATGACCCTCAGGTGAATGTTACTGCTTCTGCACTCTCCAAGACAAGAAACACAGACAATACTTCCTGGAGCAACTAAATGGATACCAAAAGCATGGTCAGTAATTTTGTTATTTCGCAGTAAGATTTATGCAGTCTGATTCACAGAACTACTTTTGCTACCTCCAAACATGATTACATATATTATTAAAAAATACGTGCATAGTGTTACTAACAAATGAGCAAAATCCTAACTGGAAAAAAAGGGTGAAGTTCAAGGAAAGACATTATTTAAAATTAAAGTGGAACTGAAGATGCAATTACAATATTTACAGACTTTTATGGATGCATTTGATACATCTGAACCAAGTGAAATGTAATATGAACACATCAATGCTATTAAAGCAGAAAAAAAACACAGTGACTCCAGAGCCTCATTTGAATTGAACAGAGAACATAAAAATTTTCTCTAGGCCACTTCCTGCTATTGCTGGAAACATTCCCTCCTTTAAGCAGAGATGGATTTCAAGGTACTGTACTTAGTGTTGTTTTCAGAACACATTCAGAAGAAAATGTGAACGTGTAGGCAAACTGGAAACTCTCTGGAGAGATTACCCACTTACTTAACCACATTTCCTGTTTTTTTAACCCATTTGTCCTAAGTCAGTCCTTAACCACTGACAAAAATAGATACAAGTGTGCTATAAATAGTTCATTAGTGGGTCTTTCTTGGTAAGACTGAAAATGTTTTGATAGATCTATTGTTCATGCTAGCTCCACACTAATTAAAGTGAATAGGAGTAATGTTTGCTTGAAATTCTCCTCCGTATAACTAATAGTAATTATGATCATACAACACCCTAGAAATTAGAGCGCTAAAATCTAATACTGACCTAAAAAATATCTACTGAAAACTGAAATTTGATGAAGAAGAAATAATTTGTAAAGCATCTGGGAAAATGGTTTTTCAAAATGCAGTTCTGACACAAGTGAGAACAAAATCTAATAGCTGTGAGTCAAGACCTGGCCAAATACTTTGAGCTCTCAGGAACAGAGCACTACAGTTTTGAATTAGCTGCCTTGCTCTTACTTTCAGCCATGATACTGTTGATGTAGCTAACGTGCTGAATGTCACTTGAAATACTTGACAGAGGTAGCCACAAAACTATTTTCCAGAAACTTCAAACGTAAAGGCTTTCAAGACTTACACTATTTGTACTTTGCGAACTATTTTAATTCAAACAATAAAAAATTACTTTACGATGTTCAAAGAACCCGAATGTTTCTGTGTTTCAGAACGATAGGCGTTGCAAGAGCTCTAACGACTGTCAATACCGTAGTTAATATCTTCATCAATGCATGAACATCAATCTACAAGAAGAGGTTGCCAAAATAACTGGAATGATTCTGCGCCCATGTGCATAGATTGCACTAAGGTGTACTTAGAAGAGAAGCTGCAGACATGGTTGTGAACTTCATCAAACCTGGCTCTGAGGGATGGCTGAAGAAGTCTGCGATCCAGAATCACGGAATCTCCCATTAGATGGGTCCTATAAGGATCATTGAGTCCAACTCCTGGATCAGTACACAGCAACACTCAAAATTCAAATCGTATGTCTGAGCACATTGCCCAGACACTTCCTGAACACTAGCAGCTTGCAGCCATGACCACCATGCTGGGCAGCCTGTTCCATGCCCACCACCCTCTAATGCAGACCCTTTCCTCATCCCCTGGCACAGCTCCATGCTGTTCCCTCGGGCCCTGTCGCTGTCACACAGAGCAGAGCTCAGCACTCCCCCTCCGCTCCCTGTGAGGAGCTGCAGCCGCCATCAGGCCTCACCTCAGCTCCTCTGCTCTGGGCTGAGCAAACCCAGGGATCTCAGCTGCTCCTCACACACCTTGCCCTACAGACCTTTCCCACTTTCATAGCATTCCTCTGGATGCCCTCTGATAGTTCTATGTCCCTTTAGTCCCACGATGCCCAAAACTGCATATGGTACTCACACTGAGGCTCACACTCACACAGTGTGGAGTGGAACAATCTTGTAATATGAAATGTAAATGGCAAAAGAAAGTCAAAAATCCTTCTGCTATACAAATAGCATATACACAAAAACAGCAGCAACAACAAAAAACACAACAAAACTTAATTTTGAGCTTATAGTTGTCCATACATCTTCATGTAAGCATACACAGGTATCAGTTCACCCACATCCCTACTTGTAAGCAAGAGCATCAATAATGCTTAGCTGAGTGCCTGAGAAACAGGACCCATGGAAGCTAGACTTTTTGTTGTCATTTAATTATTATTACAGTCACAGCCATTAAACAGTGTTGTATATACACAAATGCCCCGTCAGCGTGGATGTAACCCATATAACACAACCTTGATACAGACTAAGAATATAAACACTTCACGAACAACAATGTGCTGCCACACACATTCAGCAGCCCATAAAAAGATTAAACCTTACTGTATCTACTTCAGCATTAACAGTGTTGGGGTAGTTGAGTCTTTTTTTGTTTGAAATTAAGTAGCTGTGTGACTTATGGGGAAACTCAACAGTATCACATAATCAAACCATCAGATATTTAACATGGTTGGTATGAAGTAGGTGAAACAAAATTATTCTGTAAGAGAAGACATATACTACCAAAACAAAATCACTGTTCTCCCTGAGTGGGAAAAAACAGGCTTGAATAATGAAATTCACGTACAAGACTCTTAAACACAACAAATCCTCCTTCTTCATATAAATACACTTAATCATGTCTTAGTATCATCTTAAGTTTTCCTACTACCATCTGCTACCAGCAGGATGGCTTCCTAAGCAAAAACTACTTTATTATCCTCAAGGAAAATTCCTTCTTTGTTTTGTTTTTTTAATATTTCCTCCCTCTGTCTCCCTAGAAATGTAATGAACAGACTGTTACATGTCCTATTATCACTAGATTTCCACTTCAGAACAATTTTTATGCTGGAAGTTTTTCTTTTGATACAGCAGGGAATGTTAAAAACTAATACACAAGGTGCTGAAAAAAAATATCAACAGAAGACATTCCTTGTATGGCAAGTTTGCCAGTGATTTCAGCAGTTAAGGCAGGAGTGAAATGCTTCTGTGTATCAACATAACACAAAGTGGGCAACAAACAGGATTTTTCTTGCTGCAGAACACATGTAAGTTATCAGTCTCCCTCAGCAAGAGAAACACTGAGGCAAGACGCAATACTGTACATGAGAGAGGGCGGACTGTTTAAGCACACATTTGATACACGTAGGGTGTGTAATAATGCCTCCTATTTATTTCCATGAGAATCACAGCAGACACTAGGAGGACAATAACATGTTTGACAGAGCCAAATCTACTAGATTTAGAATATACAATTTTTCGATATAGTCACCGCCTTTATCTATGCATTTTTGCTAGTGACAAACAAGAGCCTGCACACCATGCTTACAAAAATCCATATGCCTTGTTTTCCATATTGCTATTGCCACTGATGAGATGCACTACTCACTGCCCTGCTTTGTTCACATCCACTGTTTGGTCTTTGTAAACACTCAACAAGCATCCACGAACATCAGTGGGTACCATTTTTTCCTGCGTGAAGGAATTCAGTGACACACTTTTGCTTCATATTCACTTCCATGTTAGATGTCGACCTATCAGACCGCTCTTCTGCTCCCACCTGACACACACCAACAAAATATAATGCAATATTGGTGGGAAGGTTCAATCTTTACTGCCATACCACCAACATCTGCCTCTGATGACACAGGTCTACATAATAAAACAGGAGGCATTTTTTTTCAGAGCAGTCCTCACATGTTATACGTATTTTCAAAAGCACCATCTGCACCAACACTTCTGAAATAAGGTTGGAGAACACTGTCTAGGAAACTACTTTGCTGCTTAAAAGCCTGTTTGTGTTTTGTCAGATTTTAGAAAAAAAAATCAAGAAACCACACAACATAGCAACTACACAGCTGGTGGGCTATGTACAAGCATTATCACCTTCTGAAACAAGTACTCATGTTCTTAGATAACCAGTATTCAAACTTTCCAGTACTGTGCCCTGTTTGGCATTTACCTACAGGATTTTCCAAATTCTTGACAATTGAGCCCCTGAGGAAAAACAATAAACTAATTCTACCTCTTCACAATTTTGTTATAAGGTTACAAATGGCTTAGTGTTATAACTCATCATTTTCCGTGGTCCTTGCCAATCCCAAGCACACCTCTCACTTTACAGATGCTCACATTGATGCCAAGAGATGTGAGTGGAGGGTCAAAGCCAGCAATAAAGACTGACCTCATTATAATACTAACAGATGTCCTGATACAGGAGGATTTACGTAATGGCAAAAAGTGAGGATTTCAAAAAGATGTGTTTCATAGCAAAAACAGAGTAGCTGTATGCACCATAAGGATACTGAGTGACCAAATCATAGGGAAAAGCAATCATTTCTTTAATTCTAAGGTATACTAATAATCAACAACTTTATCAAAACTGAGAACAGCTCAATCCAAAAAACTCAAGCAATATTTCCTTTCACTAACACAAACCAAGCATAGACTGCAAGAATATTAATTTATTTCTTTCAAACACATCATTTTTAAGGCACCCTGAAGGTGTCCTTTCACGATTTTATAAAACCTAAAATTATTAAAACCTTTCAAAACAAGACTTGCTAAGGAAACGGTGTGTTCTTCCCAATTCCTGAAGTTACTGTTACAGTAATAATAGCCTGTCATATGCAAAATGACAGCAATTTCATAAATGAAGAATGGGTTTAGAGATATACTATGTTTATGAATTTATTTGCTTGTCACTCAAACATTATTATTATAAAAAAACGGAACCCAATTGATCCAAAAGATACAAATGTCACAAAGAAAGTACTTGGAACAATACAGACACTCATATGTTAGTGTCCAGTTATGTCCTACATTTGTCTGACCAGTGAAACATATCCCACAGTTACTGACTCAAGACAGATGTACTTTGTAAATGAAAAGGCAAACAAGCAAAAGGAAGTACAGTATGGACCTTTAAAAAGAGACTTTCTTATTTAAAAACTTTAAAAGTTATGCTTTGAGCAAAAGAACTACAAGTAGCAATAAGATAAATATCCTGTCTTTTACCACACATCTCTCTTTGCAATTAAAAAAGCCTACTACTGTCATTGAATAGTATCAATAGTACAACCATAAACAGCAGGCCAAAGAATCTTTCTAAGGTGTGGCACAGATAAAATACAACCCCATACTTCTGGATATTAATTTTGCAAAGGTCTGGGACTGTTCCTAACTCAAAAAACGCAAAAAAGCAAACACTGAAATAAACCACAGAACTGCCTGTTAATATTCTTTCTTATTTTCTTCCAAAACACGTATGTGTCCCACTTGTGGATACAAAGGATTTTTTTTTTGTCCTTATTAATTGAGTTCAGCAAATCAGAAACAAAATCAAAGCTATGGTATTAGCATACAGGCAAACAATCAGGTAGCAATGTTCTGCAGCCGTGGTGGAGGTACTAATGAAGACCTAACGCTTTAGATCTGATGGATGCCTCAGAAGATGTACTGGGAGGTTATCTCTGCTTCATTCCACCAAATTCTCAAGTTTGATTTCTATGGTAAAACACAGTTTCTTTTTCATGGACGTGGTGACGCAGTCATAACTTAAGACTTTCAGACAGTCCTTACTTTTACCAACATATGCATTTAAAACTGCAGCGTGGGCTGAAGTCAAAATGCATGCAGATCAGCAAACCTGGAAATTACTTGCAAGAGGATGTTTAATGGCAAAAAATGCCATTAGTTGGATTTTACATAGAATTTTATTTATTGGTGCGTTTAAACACGCAGTGACTTGGAATCAAACCGCAGCAGCTTTTAGAGATGTTACTACAGTAAAAAGAATAATTTGTTGCCTGCTCTTCTGCCAGGAAAATGTTAAAAAGGAAAATAAAAAAAAGAGAAATTTTGGCTAAGCATGTAGTAACCTGGTAAGATTGCAAATTTATCCTATTTATTAGAATGAAGGTGAGAACTCATACTAGCTTCCAACGTTAGTGTTTCATAGCTTTTTACTTCCAAGTTTCAGTCAATCCCAACTGTGTTTTGAAAAGGGCACGGGTCTGAAATGAAGAATGTCTTTGCATGACCCAAACAATAGATCCTTAAACATTGTTCAAGTACAAATTTAACATTTGGAAGCTATCTGGACTCAGGAGTGACCCATAATAACTGGAAAGCTAAAGATTTTTCACAGTTCAAAGTGAAGGATTTTAATAATTTTGAATTACTTCAACGGCTGAAGTCTAGCACTATAATTTTATCCAAACATCAATAAAGTTTAAGTGTTTCATTAAATTTAAATTGCTATTCATCGTGTAAAGAAATTTTAAGCTAATGAAATGTTGCTTTTTCTTCTTCTTTCTTTCTTTTTTTTTTTTTTACTACAATGGCTCTGCTGTTTTGTTAGAAGTCTATCATACTTTCCCACTTAACAAAAATAAGAGTTCAAGGGTTTTATAACTTGGCTACAGAGAGAACACGCTCTAGGCTGAATTTTGTAGAATTTCTGTACAGAAAGCCGAGACTATCATATTAGAATTTCCAACTTAAGAACATGCATGTGCTTGCTCTCCAGGGCAGAACATGTTACTGAGTAGATAGCTATTTTCCCATTCTGCTAGCTAGCTGTCCGGTGGCGAGGCACATTTTGGAGACTGTATTTCAAACAATGCTTTTAAAATATTAAGAACCACAATATCTTTAACTGCTGCACATATTCAGGGAATAAAAACATTTACAAGTCCTCTTTTGTCCTGAATTCACTATGCTTTATGCTTTACCACAGTGTTTGTCACTACTCTGGCAGCAATCTGCAGAGACAAGTCCAGTAGAATTTTCCTAGAGCAAAAGCAAAGTTTTACTTGTGACTTTCCATTTAAACAAAAAATTCTGAACCTGTATAACTTGAGCTAGAAGATTATAACTTAGCTAGCAGCAGCAGAAACAAAACTTTACAGCACAACAGTCATTAACAGAAACGAGAACCCCAGTCACCTACAAGTAACAACACAAGTTTCTCAAATATTGCCATCTGTGCATACTTGACATCACACTGCCGCCATGCATGCTCTCTTCTTAAATTGGGAACGTGGTTTCCATATGACTTACTAAACTGCTCCAAGTTTAAAGCTCCAGTTTCTATGGAGTATCAACTGACCTTGAGCCCAACTTTTAAAACAGACACTTTGATTTCAACAGGATTTTGTCTTCCTTCACAACAGTGAATACAAAGTATGCTGACTGAATACAACCGTCACAAAAGAATAAACAAATTTAAATATAAAATAGCAGAAAAGAAATAGCTCAGTGATATTTCTAAGATATTTGTAGATAAATGCCGTATAGTAGAAAAACAGTTCCATCCAAAAGGCCGAGACAGAATGACAGTCATGCAGCAACAGCACGAGTGTGGATGTTATTTGATTTTGTCTAGAAAAGGTCAAAGGGACATTAACATTGTGCTAGGGTACAAGAAGAGAGCAGTTCTAAGCTCTTTTAGTTGCCAGTATTATTCTACCAGGTAGTCTGGGAGATATAGCAAAGAATCTACAAGCGAGCACTTCAGTAGAAATGAACATTTGTTTTTGAGCTTATCCTCTTCCTAAAAAGCCTAAAGAGGTTGGGACTACAAACAGTTTTACATCCCATGAGACCTTCCTTCCACACTGTGGTTGTACCACTGCCTCTCAGTATGTTAACGAGAGCTGCAGAAACTACCCTGAACATTATCAAGAACATAACAGAAATCTAGCCTGTGTATGTAACTATCACTCAGTCCACACAACCTTATTCAAAACCAATGTCTTACATTGACTACAAGACAAAGAATCCAGTCATCAAATAAAAACAAGTAACAGTGATTACTGGAGTTCTAAGCTTTTGCCTTTTTGTATTTATGCTCACTCTACCTCCCTCACCATCCTGGGTCTTCAGTTCTGTCTCTCAAAGTCATCTGAAGTATGTCTGAGTTTTTCCCCTCCCATAACTTCATCCATTCATTCCTGCTGACTTTCTCAGCCTGCAAACCCAACCTGCCAATGCTCTCATTACAGCTGCAGAAAGCTTTCTGCAGTTGGATCGTATCCTCCCCTCTCTTCCACCCCCTGCAGGTTTTCTTCATGCTCCTAGAACACTTTCTGAGCTTTTAAACAGAGCTCTAACTTGGGAAATATTTTCTAGTTCAGTTTATTATTTTGGATTTTTTTAAAAACCAACATATGAAAATCAGCTATTGGTTAATTGAATGAGATGATCTAAATGACCCTCTTGTGTTAAATGGATATTTCACCAGCAAAGAAAACAGGAATAAACTTTAAAGGAAAACAAACTGACCAGAAAGAACTCAGGAAAGAAAGCAAGTTTATGAGACCTTTAGGAAAACTTCAGATAAAATCCCTGTAAAAACCAGTATTTTTAAAGTGTAAAACATTAAAATAACTTTTAAAAATTTTTTTAAAAAGTGAAAATACTTTGCTTACAAACACATGAAGCTAAGCTATATTTAATGTTCTTACCAAATAAATTACCTATCATACTGTACAGATCATAGATCTTATCTGATCTATTAGCTTCCAAACATTTAAACTGTCTAGAAATTAGAAGACACAGTATCCAAAGAAAAGCGCTAAAGAAGCTGTCTGGCTTCACAATGCCTCATTCTTTGGAGAAGGCTGCTTCCTTGAGGGATTTACAGTAGGAAATCTTTTGGTGCTTCTGGAATTCAAAGCCAGCTCCAATACAGTATTGTTAGTTACTATGTAAAGACAAAGCTTTACATAGATGTTTTTCTTAATTCTCCTCTGGAAAGGCAGGCGTATAAATATTTTTTTCTTAACAAATACCTGAAAGTCAATAATAATATGTTAGTGTTCAAAAATGGAGGAATAAAAAAAAAGAAAAAAAAAAAGAAGAAAGAAATCAGTCTGTCTAGTTACAAATAGTTGCAATGCTGAAGGAAAAAGAAACCCGCTTCAGCCCTTTTCCGCTCCAAAAGAAATCACAGACTTTCTAATGTTTAAATTACACAATGATGCAGTGCTAAACATGTTTGATAATAAGCTCTCTTGATTGAGAACAGCTTTGAACTCTTTGATCAAATACAGACCTATATGAAGAGTCATAACTTGCAGAACGGTCGAACCGTAAGACTCATTAATGTGTTAGAGGGAAATGATGCAGAGAGTATAACCTGAAATTTGGATGAAACCATTCCATATTCTACTAAAACCAATGTGTCTGCAAAGTCTCAACCAGACCTCAGAATAAAAGAATTACGCATGCAGTGAGGTAAGAAAACAGAACAGAGGGAATAACTGTAAACATTATGGTGACATTTCTGCCTGTCAAATACAAGCTACTGCATTTCTGCACATATAAAGTCTGGAGTCTGTTGAGAGCAGCAAACAAGAAACCTGACTAAAAATATTTAGCAGCAGAAAATCTTGCATGCAAGATGTGTGAAAAGCACAAGTTGATAACTGAAATTCAGTCCATGTGCAACTCTGTATGTGTCAGGAGGATATATATGGAGAATGCAATGTCTCTACAGGATAGTTTCTAGTGTGATTTCTGTAGCAGTCAGAAATCAACCTCCATGCCAGTAGATAAAGAAAAATGGAAAAAGAGGTCCTTCTCCTGTTCTAATCTTTTGCAGCTGTTACCAGTGACTCAGAAGGTACCACGTCAACTCCATTCCACCAGCAAGAATTATATTTAATGTTTATAATTCAGACATCAATGCAATATGTTAAAGAAATCTCACCGTTATCAGAAGTGAGAAGTGTAATGAAAAGTGAAAGTTTGAAAGTGAAATTGAAGAGAAATTTGAGGTTAAGATGAAGCTACACAAATGAAAGTATTTTGAAACACGCAGTGACATTTGTGCATCAAATTATCGTATAATTAACTTTTACAAAATTAATTTAAAAGCTATGATATGATAACCACTGATTGTAAAGTTATAGTATGTGATTCTAGTCTGCTAATAACTGCATGCAGTGAACCAAATGCAGGAACAGCGGTCTTACAATGTATGCAGGATATGCCTGCTGGAATGGTTGTTTAAGAACTTTGAATTGAACTCACCCTAATAAGATTTTGATTGTTGATGTGGAAAGTTATTACTATTTTCTTGCTACATTGATTAAATATCAATTTATTAATGTATGCTGTAAATGGAGTTAGTTGGAATGAAAGCTAACGTATTAGCAAGAGCACTTAAATACTGCGTATAAATAGTAGTACTCCAAAGATTCTCCACAAATCCACATCACATCTGCATTAAACTTGCTAAGATAATTCTGAAATCATCCATTTGAAATGTTAGAAGCAACCTAAAGGGTTACAGAGATTTCAAACCAAACCATTTTGTGCATTTCAGTCAAAAAGTAATTGCCTATTTAAAAAAAAAGTAAAAACCTACTATATCCAAATGGTTTTTAGATGTAAATGCACTTGTCATCGTAAATGTAAGCAGGGTGCTGGTGCCCCAAATTAAACAAAAGAAGAAAAGTTAGGGTTGACAAGCATGTCACTGTGAAACTACAAATTAAATATGCCTTTTGATATTTCATTTATTAACTGTTGAGTACCTTTTCATCAGGCTATTGCCATTACAAGTTCTTTATTAGATTTTAAAATTAGACAAATAACAGATAAGAGATGTGACATGTATAACAAATTTGATTTAGCAGATCTGATGTACCTCATATTTTAATGTAAGAATGGCGTTTGATATATTTGAAATGTTTCAAACAATGCTCTGTTAACATGCCAAATAGGATGAAATTCAGATTTAGCTCTACTATGCTCAGTTTATGCCAAGTACAGAACGAATGCCTAAAAAACACAATCAACTTTCACATGAAAACGTGAGATCACCTGAAACTTTCAATGCAATGTGAAATTTTAACTACTACCAAAAATACTTACTGATAATGGTCTGATAATACCAGTGAAACACAGATACATATTTTAAGATTAACTCACCTCTGCAACTCTGTATACTGTGAACTTTGAATAAATGCCAGCTAGACTGCACAGCAGCCAGCATTTTAGAAAGGAATTATGAAGGATCATCATATTTAAATTACTCAGAAAAACAAACACCCATTTTTGTGTGGTAAGCAAATCCACAGACTGTAGTCTCAAATATACATAGCAGCTGTATATAAAGCACTTCAAATGTAATTATCCTTGCCAATTTATTAAGAAAAAAATAAGTCGGTATTTGCATGCATGCTTCACATTAATAATCTAAAAGACTGAATGTCCTACAACTACTTTTGCTTGTAGTGCACAAACTTCAGCGTGCAGAAATCTTTTCTATCCAAATTCCATGTAACACAACCACTTCATTAACCCTCTCAAAGACACCAGGTTTGGAATGCAGAAGAGAATAGAGCCTAATTTCAGTTGTCAGGTGACTGAGATAAAACATATGCATTTTAAATTCAATTACAAAACAGAATTAATGAAACAAGGAAAACAAATCCACTACCAGAAGAGCAAAGAATGAACATAAGCGAAAAAGCCCCATATACTGAACTAGCTGACTGTTCAGTATACACAAAGAAAAATCATCTAAAAAACATACTAGGCAACTGATTAACACCGTTTCTCATTATCCCTTAAATTTCTCTTAATTGTCAGAAACATAAATTAGAATGATGTTTCAAGAAAAAAAAAAGTCATTGTTACTACATGTTAAAATTGAAGACTTTCTTGTAAAGACTCAGATGCCGTGACCGGAATTAAAATGAACATTTAAATGAAAGTTATTTATTCTCAATAAATAAGCCAATCATGCCGCCTTCTACCACCAGCAGTGAGTCACACCTTAGATCAAAATAAAGGGACAAATGTATAATTACACTGTATACAAGTGTTCTTACTGACATTCAGAACTTCCATAACGAAAAGAGCATGCATGATGAAAATGTAAGTAATAAAAACTTTAGCACGTAGGCTAAATTAAAATTTGCTCAGTGTAAACAGTTTGGCCTCCCTTATGCATATGTTTTTTGTTAGTTTTAAATAAGTAAATGTCTAATAATTAAAGAACAACTGCCTGATAGAGCAGAGTACACGCTTTTTCCACACTGACAGAAGCACGGCATGTTTTAATATAGCGTGTTTTTTCTAAACTTACTCCAAAAGTGGCTTTTCTATCTTCATTCAGATTTCTCTGTAACTGTTCATTTATTACAACACTTCCCATTCTCCTATTTCTCTGTGAATTCCAGGATGTAAGGAAATAGTGTTTCCAGCACTTATAGACAGATAACTGGAAAGACATCAGTGACATAAAGTATGGATTGCAAAGATTTTTGGGTAAGATTTTTTCTGAGTATTTCATGTGTTACAGTTCTTTAGACAGGCAAATTAAACATGACTGTTCAAACTGACAGGATTCAAAGCAGGTGTTTTAAAAATAAAGACAAGATGCTCATTTGACTTGACAACATGAAGTAGAAAACCCCGCAGAGGCAGTAACAGAATTCTGCCTCTACTTTTTTTCCTCCTTTCTCATTCACTTTTGTCATGGTTTTGTAATGTTGCTGTCAATATTCCAGCAATATATTGATATAGTATATTGATTGAAATTGGAATATTGACAGCAACATTACAAAACCATGACAACATTTCAATATCTAACTGCTGAGAGTGGAATTTTGCCTGCAACAGCTCCAGTTAATCCAAAATCCCATTTTATCTCCAACATGGCCTCCATTTTGAGAAACAAGTGCACCCATGTAGGATATCATGTTATTATTAAAAACTGTGTACCCTGCACATAACTTCTACTCATGTTTAAAAGAAAGTAAGCAGCAAACAAAATGGAAACCAGGAAATATTTCTATTGCATTGATCTATATGGCTCAACAACAGAATCGGTAGACGTACATATGTGTAACTTTTTTTACAGTGGATTTACATTGATATAAGTCATTTGGCAAGTGATGTTGACTTTGGAGCCTTGATCCTAAAAATGAAATAAAGTTGATGGCATCAGCATGGCAAAGCATTTGGGATATTGTGTTTCTCAGTGGTTCTACAAATAGAAAGTAGTATTTCCTATTCCAGTAGAGTAACTGGAAGCATGAAGTAATATACACACAATTTCTGCTAGTTCTACAAAGAAATAATGATGAACAGCACTGATGAACAGTTCCAAATATTTTCAGAATTATCTAATCATGGTCAGAAGTAGAGAAATTGAAGTCAAACTTTTTTTATACTAGTAGTGAATATTGTATATTTCCACATATATGAGGGAAGCTTCAAAAGTAGAATCATAGAATCATAGAACTACTCAGGTTGGAAAAGACCTTAAAGATCATCAAGTCCAACCACAGCCAAACCATAGTACCCTAACTCTAATAACCCTCTACTAAATCATATCTCTGAATACCACATCCAAACGGCTCTTAAAGACATCCAGGGATGGTGACTCAACCACCTCCCGGGGGAGCCTATTCCAGTGTTTAACTACCCTTTCTGTAGAGAAGTGTTTCCTAACATCAAACCTAAACTTACCTTGGCACAACTTGAGTCCATTTCCCCTCATCCTGTGTTCTGTCACACAGAATCACAGAATCACAGAATCACAGAATTACCCGGGTTGGAAGGGACCTCAAGGATCATGTAGTTCCAACCCCCCTGCCTGGCAGGGCCACCAAACATACACATTTACTAGATCAGGTTGCCCAGGGCCCCGTCCAACCTGGTCTTGAACACCTCCAAGGACGGGGCATCCACAACCTCACTGGGCAGCCTGTTCCAGGACCTAACCACCCTTCTAGTAAAGAACTTACCCCTAACATCCAACCTAAATCTTCCCTCCTTCAACTTAAAACCATTTCCCCTAGTCCTGCTATTATCAGCCCTTTCGAAGAGTTTACTCCCCTCCTGGGAGTAAGTTCCCTTCAGGTACTGAAAGGCTGCAATGAGGTCACCCCGCAACCTTCTCTTCTCCAGGCTGAACAAACCCAACTCCCTCAGCCTGTCCTCATAGGGGAGGTGCTCCAGCCCCCTGATCATCTTTGTGGCCCTCCTCTGGACCCTTTCCAAAATCTCCATATCTTTTTTGTACTGAGGGCTCCACACCTGGACACAGTACTCCAGATGGGGCCTCACAAGAGCAGAGTAGAGAGGGACGATCACCTCCCTATCCCTGCTGACCACCCCTCTCCTGATGGAGCCCAGGATCCCATTTGCTTTCTGGGCTGCCAGAGCGCACTGCTGGCTCATGTTAAGTTTCTCATCTATCAGGACCCCTAGGTCTTTTTCAGCCGAGCTGCTCTCAAGGACAACTCCTCCCAGCCTGTACAGGTGCCTGGGGTTCTTCCGGCCCAAGTGCAAAACCTTGCACTTTGCCGTGTTGAACCTCATTAGGTTCACCCGAGCCCAGCTTTCCAGCCTGTCAAGGTCCCTCTGAATGGCATCTGTTCCCTCCACCGTATCAACTGCACCACTCAGCTTGGTGTCATCAGCAAACTTGCTGAGGGTGCACTCCATTCCCTCATCGATGTCATTAATAAAGATGTTAAAGAGCACCGGTCCCAAGACAGACCCTTGAGGGACGCCGCTCGTTACCGGCCTCCACCTGGACATAGAGCCATTGACCACCACCCTCTGTCTGCGGCCTTTCAACCAATTGCTTATCCATCTAGTTGTCCACCCATCAAATCCACCTCCCTCCAATTTGGAGATGAGGATGTGATGGGGGACCATGTCAAAGGCCTTGCTCAGGTCCAGGTAAATGACATCGGTCGCCTTCCCTTCATCCACCAACGCCGTCACTCCATCATAGAAGGCCACAAGATTAGTTAAGCATGACCTTCCCCTGGTGAAGCCATGCTGGCTGTCTCGGATCACATGCTTGTTCTTTATGTGATCAAGCATGTTGTCCAGGAGGATCTGTTCCATAATCTTCCCAGGCACAGAGGTGAGACTCACCGGCCTGTAGTTACCCGGGTCGTCCCTGCTCCCCTTCTTGTAAATGGGAGTGACGTGACCCTTCCTCCAATCATCCGGGACCTCACCTGACAGCCACGACTTCTCAAATATGATGGAGAGCGGCTCAGCAACCACCTCAGCCAGCTCCTTCAGTAATGGAGCTGTACTGATACTTCAGTATACAGTATACTTCAGTATAAGTATTTACTGATACTTCAGTAAAAGTAATGCCTCCTATTTTATTATGCTGGCACATGACATCAGAGGTGGATGTTAGTGGTATGGTAGAAGAGGTTGAACCTTCCCACCAATAATCGCTGGCATTTTGTAGCTGCGTGACAGATGGCAACAGAGAGGCAGCCATGCAAAACGGTGTCTGATATAGAAGAGGGTATGAAGGAAAGCCCTATCACTGAATTCCTCCATGTGGAAAAAACGGAACTCCCTGACATTCATGGATGCTTGCTAAACATTTACAGAAACCAAACAGTGAATGTGTTAGATCCACACCAAATAGTGGGTGGTATGTTTCAGCAGTGATGGCAGTGCCAGTGGATCACTTCTATACATGAAGATTTTCATGAGTATAGCATACAGGCTCCTGATCATCACTGGTGAAAATGCAGAGCAGTGCTGCTTATGGCCATGTAGAAAAAATGCATTTTGTAGCTGAGAATTTTCTCTTTCAAAGAGTGTTACTATGCTCTTTATATCTGTTGTAGCTTCCATGGTAATAAATATGATGCATTACTTTTGGAGCAACCTAGATATAAGATTAAAATTTACCTCTATTCCACATACCAGAGCATACTTTCCAAACACAAAACTAATAATGAAAGATAAAAGAAATACTGCTTTCAAAAGTAACAAACCCTACAGTTTCTGCATTTATGTCAATTAGCATGCGCTGTAGCCCATGGATTACAAATGTTTCTTGTAATCACCTAATTTTAAATTATCACAAAATTTCTACTAAGGGCACTAAATACAACTCTGTAAAACAATCAAGCCAAGAACATATGAATTGTCATCTAACCAATTCTTTATTGAAAATTAATATGTCATGTAAAAAAGCAAGTACTAAGTTGCTGCAACTAATTTCCACATAAATACCATGTTCAGAGGATCTAAACCTAATGTGCACAGCATCCACTTGTGGAAAAAAAAGAACAACAAACCAGACTCTTATTATGCTTCTCTAAAATGGAGGCTCTCAGAGCACTTAAGTAAATGACTAACATCTCAGTCATTCTAAATACAGTATTCCTGCCCTTCTTCAATGGTTTGACATTTGTTGTTGAACTACTTTTATATTACACATTTGCTCATAATTTTACCTTTTCAGACCTGTAATTATGTCTATTACCAAAATGGCCGGAGTCTTTGGAAAGAAATCCAAACAATCTCAATGAATTTCATAAGAAAATAGCAAAGATGTCTTTTATAATAATTTCTATTCTATATAAGCAATGAAGCAAAATAATCACAAAAACAAGCATTAAAAAGATTATCAGTGATAAAAGCTGCTTTAATCATTTGGGGGTATTCAGAAATGATTTAAAAATTAAACAAAACCTGTGAGAAAGAACTTATAATGAGAACTTGTCAAAAATTAAAAACAGAGTAGAAGAAAGTTTTTAATTGTACAGTATATTTTATCTTCTATCAATCACTGTTAAAGTAATTTCAGAGTTTAATAAGCAGATATTTACCTGCTGGAACAAGACAATCTTTCCAGTCAAAATATCCTGCATAAATGCCAGGTTCTAATGACCCAACTATGGGATCTGCCTTGGATTCAATGTACATTTCAAACAGTCTCTGATCCAACTCTTTCAAGGATTCCATACTAGCCTAAGCAAAAAAAACAAACAAAAAAAGGTTATTAATTACAAATATTAAATCATATACCCTAAAACCTTAGAACATTGTCTTTAATTTTCCCTATCAAGTAGGGATACTTTTCAGTGCATAAAGTATATAAAAAGCACAAAATCCCACAAAATCGTTTAATTCCAATTAATATACAAGCTTTTTCTGATTGTGCTCAGCACGAAGAATTTTTGGGAAAGATCTAAGAAATAACAAAGCAGGCAGATCATTCCATAACTGACTACTGGCATAAGTTTTTTCTGTCTGTTAGGATGCCTTGATCTTGCATCAAGTAAACAACTGAACATAGAATATATATGTAGAATATATGCATAATAATTTCCATTATAAAACATGAAGATTTCATTAGAATACTTGAAATCTACCAACTGAAGCATTACAATTTCTTGTTATAGATTCATCATCTGAAGATGTATATATTAAGGAGCCACTGACTTCTGAAAACCTATGTGAACTTCCCCACTCCAAGGCATCTTCATATAACATGCATAAGCTGCAGCTCACAAACACCTATGGTATTATTCTGTTAAGAGCTCTCAATGGAGTTTTCTAGTACTTTACACAGCTTAACTACACTGGAAGCTAATGGAATACACAGAATTTGTTCACTGAATCTGAAAAACTTTACATCCTACACAGATCTACTTTATTAAACACTGCAGCCCCTTTGTAGTTATATCTTCTAAAACAATTCTGGAATACATTGCATACCATAAAACGTTCCAACTTCATATGGCAATAAGTGCTAAATGCAAATACAATATACTGAAAAAATCGTGTGACATTTGGTTAAATGTATTTATGTCTGAGTAAGAGCTTTTCAACTACTGCTCATTTTCTTCACGCACTGGGTAAAAAATCAAAACAACAGATTAATATAATTGCATAATTTACAGAAGTTAAGGGATTGTAAAGGCAAGGATGCAGGCAGGGCTCCAGATCAAACAGGCAATTCAGAAAAGGAAAGAAAGAAAGGAAAAATAGCAACTCTTTATCATTCCTTTCTCCATGAAAGACAGGCAAAAGGTTTAATTCAATAAACTGCAGAATAAGGGATGAAGTTTCTTCACTACGTGGATAGCTCTAAACTGTGTTCTCTGGCATACCTATGCACTACCAAGTTAGGAGAAAAGGAAACAGCAATTTCTGTGTCAGGAAGGGAGATACAACTTCAGGAATGAGATCATGAGTTCAGGGGAAAGCAGAGGTATTACTGAGGTCAAAGAATCTGCTAAGTTCAGAAAAGTTCAGGTGGTTAATCTGTTGACCAGGAACAATTTAGACACCATAACTCTCTTGATTTTCTTCTGGCAAACCTCCTTTTATTTGTCATGAAAAGACCCACATACTGAAGGCAGGATTTTCATTAGGCACTGAGAATTTAGCCCTAACTGAAGATCAAGTCAAGTATTTCCTCTACTTCCTCTTCTCTCCCACAGCCTGTTAAAATGTGAAAGAGAACACATTCAAAAATGTTGAGCAATCTCACTAAACTTTATTTTCTCCCTTAGTGAAAAAACATATACGAGGAAGGAGTTTCAAGAGATTTCCCCCTTCAATTCCTTTTGATTAGGGAGAGTGAATAAATATCCACAGGCTGTTCCTATTAGCCTCTGAGGCTAATTCCTAGACTCTCTTAAATTTAATGAAGATTTCAAAAAAATTGCCATCTTAAGATGAGAAATATCTGAAATGATTATTCAATGCCTCACATCTAGCATTGCTGATTGACACATATCAGACATGTAGGACAGCATCAATCACTATTTTCAAAGGGTTAACAGAGATTTGAAATTAACCTGTGACTGCAACA
The DNA here is from genome assembly GCF_054131305.1 of Coturnix japonica. Classification (NCBI taxonomy): domain Eukaryota; kingdom Metazoa; phylum Chordata; class Aves; order Galliformes; family Phasianidae; genus Coturnix; species Coturnix japonica. The sequence continues at coordinate 76,058,102 of NC_140664.1, forward strand.
TTTGAATTCTGTCATTTACGAGCCTACCAGATACAGCCACATCAAAGTAATGCGTTTCAGTAAAGACAGAGTGTTGAATACATAAGAGGCGTCTCATTTTCCTGTATAGTCAACACAAACTGTAAGTAGCTCAACTCTTAATTGTCTCAGCAGGAATGAATGATGACATACAGAATAATTTCAATTATCTGCTACCAATACACGTGTGCTATCAACACCACATAAGCGCTATCAAAAATATCCTCTGGCTGGAAGTGTTTTTTAATTTCTGTGGCTGAACAGGACAAAGCACATACAGTATGGTATAAGTATCAGTTTGAGTGAAATATTTTACTCTATACCGGAAGAGGTAACATTTTACTAACAGTCAACAAATGTTTCTGGAAATAAAAAAACTTTATGGCTCTAAGGAGTAAGCTAAAAAACATTTCTCATTAAAAAAATGATTAATCTTTACAAAAAGGCAGGGAAATGAGACAGCTACTGCCGCCCACTTTGACATTTTCATTCTTCGAAAAGAAAGAAAAGGAAAAAACAAACACAACAAAAAACTGAACTAGTTTACGAACAACAGCTATCAGTAATGCAGATTGCCAGATGAAATAATTTATCAAGTGTATTTCTCAGATAATGATCTTTTACTCTCTGCATTAAGAAAACACTGACATTAAACTGCTTTACTAAGAAATCTGATAAGCTTTGCCAGGGAACATACAAAAACCTGAGTAAGAGGTCACATTTATTTTCTACACTAGCTATATAGGCATTATAAGAATGCATACAAATGTATCATCACCGCTGTGTCCTTCAAGTGATGCTTGTAGTTCCACACATTGGTAGAAGGCTCACTAAAGAGTCATTTGGGATATCTGAACGCTTAATTCCCAAAGAAAGCAAAACAAGTACAAACTGATTACTTCAAGCAGTCATACTTCTACCCTGTGTTCCCACTTACTTGAGTTATTTTATCAACGCCTTGAAAGCCATGTTTTTCAAAGTGTTCAGCTATGTTTAGGAAGGTATGACGTTCCAGATAGCGACAGTTACTGAGTGCAATTAAAACTCTTTGTTCCTAAAAATTTATTTTAAAAGAGAAAGAGGACAACAGTGAGAAAACAAGAAGTATCGACATGATCAATAATCTTAGTGTGTACTATCATATTGACACCATGTGTAGTAGGCATGCCCATAAATAAAATGAACTTAAGTAATATTTCTGTCAACAAAACATCGATAATTGAGTGAATATCAGGTGTAATGAATGAACATATATGGTTTTTCTTCTAGGATTCAGAGCATTCACTGGAATAACAGTGACTAATTCAGAACTGTGGTTAAGCCTTATTTACAGAAATTAGGTTTGGACAACTCAGGAAGTGGTTTTTAGCTTTTACTGTTTCAAGAAATTTACTGATGACCATTGTAGAAATATAACTGAAGATCATCATCACATGAAGCTGGCTAAAACATGGGAAACAAAACAGGTACTGAACAAATGCATCCGCCCATTCTAAAATACCAGAAGATTTTGTAGTAGTTGATAAAACTTCAGCAGTTTAAAAAATTCTAGGTAGTTATAACTTTCATATACATACAAGAAGATTAAAACACACTGGAGTTGAGATACCAGAATTGCCTTTCCCTGGCTTTGTTGCAGTAAGGTGTAATTTCCAAAGAGGAGACAACCAAACAAAAAGATACAACTGCTATTTCAATAATTTGATTTTCTCTCTTCCCTTTTGTTCCCACCAATGGACAAATAACTTTCAATCTCAGATGGCAATTCTGAATCAACAATGGCAAATATTTTGAAAACAAAATTATTTGGTAATGACATCACCGTAATCACAGTGGAGATCTCATAAAAAGTTGTGTTGACTTTCAGACTCAGAAAAATTCCTGACAGTTTTGTCTTCCAGTAATACAATGACTGATACTGAGATGTGCAGTTGCTTACTACTTTACACGTTAGTCTGTTGGTATACAACAGACTCATTATTTTTTCTATTCTCATCATTCATTTAGAAGAGATGGTGTTCTGTGATTTATAGAAGAAAATAAATGTGGTGTAATTGAAGTCCTAAGTAATGTTTTAGTTTATTGATATAAACAGAAAAAACAACAACACAACAACAGCCATTTCAGTGACACGTGGGAGCAAGGCTGGAACGGCCATGAACTCCACCAGCAATTTATGTCAAAATCCATGTATTTTAAGAACGAAAGATACATGTTATTATAGTCTACAGTTCAGATAATTTAGCTCGATTTTGCAACCTGAAATTGTTTATTGCAGTGGTAATGCATACAGCTCTTATAAATGTGGTAAAGCTTCTGACATTTAATCCCGTACCAAGTCACATTGACCTCAAAAGAGGAATTTGTTAGGCTTCTTGCTGGGATTAGTGCAAAGAATATAAACTTTTTGATATCTTAACAAAGTCTCAACCGAAATACAGAAATAATCAACACTACCATCAGCAAAGAAAGTTTTTGGCAAAAATTATATTGCTCAATATCAATAACTCCATGTATTTAAAAAAAGTAACTGATGACCAGAATAGTTCTTATCATTTAAAACATGCTGATTAATCAAAACACAAGCCCTCAGCTCTTTGAGCACTAGGGCTATTTTCACTGATTTCAATGATACCATTTTAGTTTCTTAATTATTTAATAATCTTAATTAAAGGTACTATGGAAAGATACCATGGACAGTGGTATCTTTAAAATATTTATATTTTAAATATATTTAAAATACCCTTACATTCAAGCATTATATCCATATAGTTTTTGTATGTACGTATACATATATATGTATATTTACACTAGAAAATGCCTCTCAAAAAAGGAAACTAAAAAAATCTAAAACAATTTAAAAAAGAAAAGGAAAGATAAAAAGAACCATACTGCTGGAATTTTGAGAAGTACTGAGTTTCACATCAACTTGTAAAAACAGAAGTCAGAACTTACTGAAGTAAGACTGGAGTCCTCATGTATACTTCCAAACAAATCCGGAGATGAAACATCAACTGAAAGACTAGGAATATTGTTTAAAATGAGTTGCATAAGTGATTTTGAGTACCTGACATATGGTGAATTCAACGAACAAACTGTAACCACAGAATGGTATTTTATTGAATAATACCTCACAGCAGATAATAAAGTAGTCCATGAGAAGATGCTTAGAAATGCTGCAAGTTCTTTGTGGACAGCCAGTACAATTTTAGCTACAGACTTTTCTGAAAAGCATTTTCACTTTCTTTAGGTTCTTTGGTTTGCCACAGATTCTGATCTATTTTTACACTTACCCAGTCAACAGTGGCATCCAAATTGCAAATAAAAGTGACATCAGAAACACAGTTAATTGCTCTCTTCCTAACACAAGTTGAGGGTACCAATATTTGCTAAGTCTCAAGCATTTTACTAAGAAATTATTTGAGCTCCTGGAAATTCAGACTACTCTGACAGTTTTGGTCTCCAAAACAAGTGGCTCATGAGCAACTGTGGAACAAACTCCTATGAATTTAGTGGAAATACTAGACGATCCATTCAAAATTGAAGAGAAGAAAAGCAGTGGCTTTGACTCCATGAATAGACAGAGAAAAGGACAATTCATTTAATGGAAGGTCATGTCAAAAACAACACAAGATCTACAGCATGATACCAAGCCTTCCACTGAATAAACTTGTATAACAAATACCATCTTCATTATCTTGTGTAATACTTATCAGTTCACATCACTCAATATTTTGGAGTAAAATGTATCTGCTCATATTTCCAAGTCTCACTAGCCACATGCAAAAGTATTAATACATAAGTATCAATATGAAATATGTAATACCAGAAGGCACAAAACCACCACCTTTACCGCAATTTGATACTTGCACCCACAAATTCAAAACACTGTAAGTGGGTTATGTTTATTTTACTTACTGTGACGTATCTATGTCACCATCAGGCTTGGTACTCAACTGCTCCAAACAGTCTATGAAAACCTAAAATACAAGAGAGCAAGACATTTCCTATTAGAATTGAAGGGGAAAAAAAAAAAAAAAGAATCTTAAATTTGCTACGGCAGTAGTCAGTAGAAAAGGAACAATCATTATTGCCTTCCACTTATTTACCTTGTGCCTTTTAAAGGTTTACTTCTAATTTTATATGCATCACATCGATGATTGTAGCAAAAGAACAATTGTTATTTCCACCATATACGGCTAAAATCTCATTTGTGAAGAAAGCATTGCCAATAACTTTCAAGACATCAGTCTAAACAGTTTTTTGTTTTTTTTAAAATGAAGTCCAATCTTTGCTTTGCCATAAGATTTCTTATTTGAGAATACTATAAAATTAATTCAGAAGCCTAAAGCATGCTATTACCAGATTTCAAATATATTTATTTTTAAATACTAAAGCTTACTGTAAAAAATATTGGTTTGCAATTAGAAGCTAGATCCTCAGCAGACAGAAATCAGCACTGCTCCCTTTATGACAGTATATTGACACTGACATCACAGCTCAGCAAGTGTCTCCATCATGATGACGGGGGTTCAGCAAAATACTCTGCTGAAGTATAAAGCATTTCTAGGGAAACAATGTACTACCATCAACTTAAGCTACTTTTTGGGAACTGGGCAGGATTCAAAGCATCTATTTTTGTTTGTTCACATTTGTTCACAATTTCATACTTCAAAATGTTTGAGTTACCTGAAGGATCCCAATGCTTAACTGGCACACATCTTCCTGTATTTTCTGCTGCTGGAACACCTGAAGAGAAAACACATTATTATAGCTTCGTAAGGCTTACGCTCATGGAAGGCCTGAATAAATGTGTACATACAGTGAAAACAAAATCATGGGAATGACTGCTGAGACACAGTGCTTCCTCAGATATCAGTTCTGATTATTCTCCATTATATTCTTTCTTCCCATTCTTATAAGTCCAAATAAATAAGCACTTTCACAAGCATGAAAGCATGAAAACACTAGTGGCAAGGAAACTCCAGTACTTAGATACCAGGGTTGATGCACTGCAGAGTCTTTTGAATAATGATCAGTAAGGAACTCGACAAGCTAGTCATAAAATACAAAATAAGGGAGAGGAGAGCATATACACAGAATGGTCCAACGGGAGGAACCAAAATCCTAAAAGCTAGCAGCAGTGAAGAGAATACACCAAAAGTAAAAATTCTGTACCATTCTTTGAAAGTTCTTCATCCGAAACATAATAGTAATTTGCAGAAAAAGAAGAAAACTAGAAGTATATGTAAAAACTTACACTGGCCTCTCCAGGTTTGCAGTCCAGCACAGTTTTAAGAGATTGCAAGGAATGGACAATGCACTGTTCAAAATGGGAAGGCTGAAAGACAAATGACTTTTTAGCTTCTAGATAAGCATGTCATGTAAAACGAATACTGCAACAAGCAAATACATTAAAAAACCTCACATGCTGTATGGTTAAACTCTTTATTTTCAACTTACCCTATACCCCCTTGATTTAAGTTGGGATAGAATTTCACTTTAGATATATATTATCTCTACATTTTATTGCAGCAAAAATCTTCTACAAAGTGTAGACTGAAATGACTTTCACACATGAAGCTGAAGGAAAAAAAAACTGGCTTAGGGAACTGTTTTGTTTGCTTTTTTTTTTTTTTCTTTTTCTTTTCTTTTCTTTTTTTTTTTTTTTTTTTTTTTAACTTCCAGATTTCCAGACCTGAAGTAAAAATGTCTTGGGGCATGTACCAATTTCACTTTGAAAGTGCAAATGAGTTCACAGCATCATAGTCATTAGTCAGTTTTTCTGGGCATTCTTTCTTTCTTCCCTGTTAAGTCACCCTATTCTCTAAGACTGCCTGTTGGTATTAGGCAGAAAGCTTTTGTATCATGCAGATTGGTGTCACTGTTCTACGAAAGAGGGAAGTAATTCATACCTTTCAGTCAAAGAGATGGATGAAAAAGCTAAGCTGTGTAAACTGTGTAAACAGCAGATAGCTCATGGCATGTCACCCACTTAAGGCTTAGGAGTAAGCTGTATTTCTGTAAATGCTGGGATGGAGGCAGAACATGATTTTCAGCTTGACATCACTCTCATGTAAAATTTCTAAACATCTGTTTATTATTTTTCCCAATCGATTTAGAAGGAAAAGAACAGTGAAGTGCTGCTTTTGTATTTTGTCATAGAACACCACACCTCAGGAGAAGAAATCCATTCAGATACATTATTCTTTGCACATAATGAAACTGAGGAAAGCTGGCTCTCTGTCTTATTGTATTCTCTTACCTGCAGCAGTATTTCCTATCTTCTTAAAATAGTTTCTGCCATAAACCTAACACATCTCCAAAGAGAGTGATTGGTCCCTGTTTGCACTGATTCATTTTTGCTACGGTGAACACTAGACTTATTATCTCATTATGTAAAAAACATAATCAACTGCCACCACTGTCATGTCCCAACCACTGCTTCAAGAGGGGGAATCTATGAAGATGCTGTGCACAAGGAATCCATGGCTAACTTCTAAATAGATAAAAAGCTGTTAAATGCTTATTAACAAAGCTTTTTTAGGATACAGCCAACATTAAAAATAATAATAATAAAAAAAAATCAGCAGAGGCTCTTTCCTCCTCGTGTCCGTCCATTTCACAGATGCATAAAGTGAAAAACAGAAAAGTAAAGGGACTTGCCCAAGTCATTCACAACTGAAACCAAGACGAGAAGCTACAAATCTGGTTATAACACTCAAATTCTCAACAACATCCCTTCCTGCAATATGTATATTGTGACTGCTTCATGCCCTCCTACTCAACTTTGAACACGTATTTATAGAAGCAAACAAGAAAAACTAGAAAAAGTCTGTGGAGCATTCCCTTAGATAACGTACACAAAGCAATTCTCCCTCCCACAGGGCCTTTTTGCTTTCACAGGGTGTTTTTAAGTCACATCTACAAGGTGCTTGCTGTGTTTTAGCCATTACTCAATACTGTTTATTTCCAGAAAGCATCTCACTAGTTTATCTGAAATTGGTTTCAAGTCACTTGCTATGTGTAGGCAACCTCCCAAATTAGTTGCATCTCACTTCAATTTCTCGTTATAACAGAGAAGTGACCTATTTATTCGGCTAAAAACCAATTCCATGGAAGTGTGCCTACTAAGTTATGAAGCATCTTGATGTGAACTGAACTGGTTATGACCTTAAAAAGAATTCTTTACTCCAGTAAACCATCCCTAACATAAGATACTTAACAATTAAAGCTATTGTTGATTATATCAGCAAAATCATACTGAAGGTCAGCAGTAATTGTCCTGATACTCAAATAATCCTACTACAGGCAGTTAAGCTACAGATTTTCATGTCCAGATCTTATTTCTTGTCTCAATAGGTGGCATATATACAAAGCCTTTATTTATATGTATTTTTAATGCATAGTATCCCCCATAAGCTGATACAGATGCATACAGATGAGTATGCATATGAAAAGAAAAAAAGTGTATTATTTATTTTTAGGTTTATAATGTATTTTAGATCCAGTAATTTATCATAAACTGGCATATGCTGAACTGCTTTTGATTTTTTAAAAAATGAATACTGCAAACACAGATCTGGTTCTGAAAAATCTTACTGATAGTTGGGAAGAAAACACCACGTATTTATTTAAAAATAATAAGACGAAGGTTGTGTAGAAGTTACTAAAGGCTTTCTTTTAGCATACATAAAATAGCAGAAAGAAATAGAAATTGTACTTAGGTAAGAAGTAAATTCTCAACCATTTTATTCTCAGCTTTGAACTCACCCTAGAACTGCAAAGTTTTATCTACTTTGTTCCTAAATTTCAATCACAGTAACTGAGCTCACTCAAGGAGTTTTTCAACACAAAATCTGCATTCAGTTACAGAACATCAATGTGAGAAGGAATACATACACAATTCAATAGCTGAAGTGACAAAATCTCTAGGTTAATGATAAGTGGTTATACTGTAGACAAAGAATTAACTTTTTACCTCTCCCTGTACAAGTGTGGTAATAGGAAATACTAAAAAACTCATCTTTTTACAGTTCTGAACCACTCCACTCCTCAAGTGAGAAAGGGCTGCTTTTGAAAGATGAGAAACTATGCATCTCAAAGACTAAAGACTGAGCTGTGTTCTCTGCCTCTTGTCGAACAAATGAGACCACTAGAATATCAAAGCTTTCATTTTGTTGGTAATGTGTCAATACTAAACAATTACCCCAAATAACTTCTCTGATAATTTTTGCAGACATAAGAAGCTACTTTATCCTACTGTTAACTTCACCAGCTCTCCTGCGCTTTAGAAACTATGACTATCGAGTAATACAATTACTACGTAATGTTAAAATTCCTCTGACATAACAAAGTACAAACAAAAAAAGGAAGGATTCCTTGAAAAAGGAAGATAAAATAACTCTGTGTTTGGTGATGTGTGTACTGAGATTGCGTACAGTAACAGCTCAATTAAAAATATGGATTTTTAAACTTCCTGTTATTTCATATTTTGATAAGATACCAGTATGCACAAAGTCCAAACTTCCAATTTTCTGGAGTACAGACAGAACAGTTTCATTGCACTTCTTAAAAAATAAAAATAAAAATCTAGCAAAGAAAGTGGCTACAACACGCAAGTTTACCCACCAATGATGTCAAGCCTTCATTGTCAACAACCCAGTCTTCCTTTTCAGCTAGCCTCTTTATATCTGCAAGACAGAGAATGAAAGAAAAAAAAAGGAGGTGTTAATTTTCATTATTAAAAACTCCTTGAACTTGAAAAGATAAACCACAGACACTGGGACAGCAATGACTAGGCATACAAGCACATAGCACTAAAGTCTAGAACTTTTCAGCCTTCTTAAATGACTAACCACGAAACATGCACATAGGACACTGGTGAAACCACACAGAGAAGCACATTTATGATACATGGCAAGAGTTGCATGAAGCCCACCTTTTACTGGAAAGCTTAAAATCCAGAGTGTTAAGAAAGCTCTGGATTTGTTTTTATTTTCTAAATTTTTAATCACAACAGAAAATGTTGTATTTAAGAACTGAAGTCACTAAACTATTACACTCCAGCTCCTACTTAAAAAATGACCAGACATACTGCTTGGCATTCCAGCAAAGATGAAACAGACAGCATATATACTCATAATTAACAACTACAAAGAAGCTCAAAATCACCACACAGGTTTAAGGGTGTATGGTGCTAAGCTTTCTTCAAAAATACATGAAATATATAACAAATTCTTCCGCTATCCAAAAGGTACCAATTTCAACAGGCTTACTGATCCTAACCCAGAGTTATGACAAAATATAAATCCAGAGCTCTTGTTCTGCAAACGAATTCCACTATGGACAAACTTAAAATGATGTAAAATAATTTCATTTTTTGGCTTAATTGACTTATAAACAGAAATCAGATAGAACTCTATAGTTCAGATGGGCAAAACCAGGTCAAAACGCACAGTGTCCCCATGGGCAACTAACTGCTCAGAACCATCTTATATCACAAAACATCCTTTTATATGAGGAATTATTTCAATGAATTACCATCTCTTCCTTAAGGCCAAGAAAGAGTGTAACTAATGCATGCTGAAGAGTATCTTTGCTACTCTAGGTGCCTTAGCTGCTAATTTAAAAAGCTTGACAAAGTGGCAACATCCTGCAATTCCACATCTCATGGAAACAGTCTTATTGAGAATAAAATGTATTTAGAGATCGTAGAGAATAATGACTGATTCTTTATTTTAGCAAAGCACCAATTCAAACGGTACTTCTGTGGGGCGTTAGATCACGCTGGTCAGCTTTTTTGTTGGCTTTTTTTTTTTTTTTTTAATTCAGATCTGAGCTAGCAAAAATATATACTAAAAAAACAATCCATCTAAAAAAAACAACACAACCCCCCCCCCCCCCCCCCCCAACAACAACAACAATTAATTTCAGTGAAATAATTCACCATATTCCAGTCAAATACACTCATGTAAACTCCCTGTCTGATTTGGCATTCATCAGTCTGGGTTTCATGACCTTTATGACCAGTGAACGCACACGACAGAGAAAGAACAGAGATTGCTCTTGAGTGCTGTATATAAAATAACAAGAAAACCCTCTGTGTGGGCAGATTCATCCCACTTAAATAGCTAATGGTAGAATGATCTATCAATTGATCTGAATGACCCTATCAACTTATGACATGCAGTATGAGATTGAGCCTTACATTAATAGTCTCTACAGCTCATAATTCAGATAGCTTATAGAGATTCAAGCTCGAGAAGAGCCCTTCAACTAATACAACATGGGTAGGTCTGAGACCAGTTTACATAGCCCAGTGAGAATACCCATTAGTTGTTCTTTCATCGATTCTCTAAAAACAACAGTTTCTCCAAGGGTCCAACTAATCCAGTCTTGTCTAAAAAAATAATCTATCAGTAAGTAACTCACAGAGATCAATATCTTCATATTTCAAGTAAAATCTTAAACAGTGATAATACTTGCCCCACAGAGTGTAAGAAAGACAATCAGTACACCGGTATGGCTAATATGCTTGGAATTAATGTAGGCAAAATAATATTAATGCTGAAGTGGGATTTAGTCAAATAGGAGACAAAAATACAATTAATATTAATGTTGTATAGAATAAATAATACAGACTTTCACACTTGTCACTGAAACTTTAAAAGTTTGTTTAATGAATGTAGTCACCTACACTTAGCAATTTTAAGCCTTGAGTAAGATGCTTAGATTCATGTCAATTAAATAATGACAAAATGTATAATAGAGAAAAAATTGATTAAACTGTAAATTTAATTTGAGAAGGTTATTAAAATTGTTGTTTTAGCATTGAGGGTAATTAATCCTTCTTAGGAAAAAATGTTGAACTATTAGTCTGAACTTTTATTAAGAGGGAGATTTATTTCCGCAAGATTTACTTCACTTGAATTCAAGTTTCAGAATTAACTACGAGTTGATAAGATGAATTGCCTCTGATGCACACGGAATCACACTAGAGAATGTATTATTGGCCTTTATGATTCTGACATTTATGGCAAAAACTATGTACACTGTTGGAAGCACAAGGATTATATTGTTTATGTTGTAAATATGAGAATTACACAGTGGAAAAACCCACAACTAGAATATTCCACAAAGGGGTTTTTTTTGTTTGTTTGTTTTAAATTGGGCCGGGGGGGTATAAGGAAGACCAGGCAGAAGACAGGGGGTAAGAGCTGGACCAGGGGTTTTGAGGCAGAGGGCACTGCCTATTTAATTATTCACTCTGTGGAAGAACTCAAAAAAGAAAATAAGTGGTATTTCCAATACAGAAAAGTTGCATGATGAGATAAATCACTTGCATTATAAAACTGCCTCAGCTAAGAGAAGACAGATTTCATCTACAGCATCCATCCAATTAAGGGAAGAAAACATTCAGAATACAGAATTTTCTCAGAGTAGCAAAATATTTCAGTAATTCTTGTGAGATATTACAGAATTAACTGTCAATTAAACAACTGTAACAAACACAATTATTGTCTTGAATGTGGTTTGGTGAGCAGAGAGAGATGCAGTCTTTTATTACCTTCAGCTGTGTGTTGCAAAGTCACTATAATGCAACGTACTCGAAGGTCTAAAATAAGATCCTGGATGATCTGAAGCATATCATTAGGTATCTCAAGTGCAGTAAGAGACTCAGAGCTAAGCCTGGAAAGAAAAGAAAAAAAATAACCTAACATGTAAACCTATGAGTCTTTTAAGCTGATAAAACTACGCAAATCTTTTTAAACTGGCTGTCAATACAGTAGCTTCACCCATATTAAGCCTCTGAAAACTAGCTACCCCATTCATAAGTTTACTTATTTGCTTAATTCATAAGCATGAAAATATAGATTTATTTTTCCTATAACATTAATGTCAATTCTTGCACTTTTCCTCCTGCCTTCCTGCAATGATCTTGTCCTTTAATCTAAGATTCCTTCTGCAGCAGAGGTACCTTCTTTTGCTATGTATGTATACAGCAAATCTTAGGTCTACAATGAGGATACTGAATTATAGTCTACCTGTATTAAACAATAACAGTCATCAATAAATGGTGATGTAGCCATGTGTCAGATCATGACGGTAACACAATACAAAATACAGCTACTGCCAAGTGAAGAGTGAATTCATTAACTATTTTGTTGCCAGCAGTGACTGGCCTCATACCACCAGACAGAGTAGCAGAAGATGGAAAGATTCACTTCTATTTTTCCCTTTAGAAATACCAATACAACAGCTCCTTACAAGAAATAGCATTTTAGCTTTTTAAAAAATGACTGTAGGCTACAGACTGTAGTAATGGGCACAAAGTGAAGTTTATTGTTTTTATTTATCTCCTGGGTGTCTGAGCAAGGACAACTCAAATGCAGTTGTTGTTTCTCTTGCTGTTAATACTGAACAATAGATTTTGACTTCTATCAGTTCAGCACAACTACTGAATTTGTAAATTTCATAAATCTGCATTATCTCAGTCATCGATGAAACACAGGGTTTAACAGACATCTGTGAGAAGTTTAAGCAACTTTACACTGCATAAAAGTACGTAGAGCTGATTCCATTCCCAAGTAAGCACAAAGCTTTCAACACCCTCACTTTTCCTTGTATAACTGACCCTAATGCAAATACCATTCTATACCTACAATGAGGCTGAAGTCTTGCAGGCAATAGCTTCACCTTATATTAAGCTCCAATTTGTCCTCTGGAACCTACTCAACCCGGGGAATGACAGAGTGTGATACAAAGAACAAAGCCGCATAACCACCCCCCTCTGTGCTTTATGATTTTCCAAATACAAACAAAAAACAATTGTTTGTAAAATGACTGAAAAGAGCAGGATCCTATCAGGCGCTTCAAGATGAAAATACGTTGGGAATTATAAAGATATGACCTAAGCTACTACATAAGTTTGCAACTAGTAAGGTTTATTTGCAATACACAGATTATTCAGAAGCGTCTATCTGCTTTGTTGGTGTGAGCACCTGGGAAGTGCTAAAAATACTCAACAAAAGGTATGCAACATTGCGACTCATCTCTAGAAAGAATTAACTACGTATGAGTTAACATGTGTAAGATAATAAAGAAGAAGGGTACGCTTAACTCTAATTTTCTTGTTATTGACTTTGAAACTTGCAGGTAAAAAGTACAGTGTCAAATCTAGGTATTACTTGAGTTTCCAAAAGCTAGTGATGATGCTTACATTCTCCATAGAGAAATGGAAGCAAATTCTGTACGTTTACTGAGACATTTTGAAATTGATGACACGCACACTAATTAGTTTATAAATAAACAATTATAAAAAGAATGACATCATGACATCACCTTTCATAAGACAATTAAGAAAGTAAACAGTATCTTAAGAATCACACTATAGTAGAGGCATGTCATTTTTACCCATTTTGGCAGAAATGTGAAGATGGGAAGATGCTAATTGCAAAGCTTCCTAATAATTCTACTCTAAAGAATCAAATCCCACCTCATGTAAATTATTTAATCAAACTTCTACCTAGGTTCTCTGGGTAAAATAAAGAGATTATAATTACATAGTAAGACTATGAGACACCATGAATTAAACTCGGACTCAGAATCCTAAATCTTCCACAAGCAATTTTTTTGTGATTATATTTTTGAAAAGAAAATTAACTTTCTCAGTACTCAGAGTATTTAACAAAAAAAAAAGCAACCCACAAACCCAAAACAATACGTGCTAAAAAAAGTACACATTCTAGCAGTAACAACATATTGCAGGTCAACAGCTTCGTTTACCTTACTGTCTGGATAACATGTGTTAGCCACTGGCCAGAAAGTTCAGATTTCATCTCCCAGCCACCATACTGTCTTGATTCTCCTTCTTTGAGGCTGAAGGGAAGCAAAGCTCCACGGATAAGTTTCTCCAGGGAATGCATAACTTCCTGAATCATTTTCTGTATCAGAATAAGGGAAAGCAAAATCAAACAAAAGACCTACCAGTATGCTTAAGCAGGAATGCGTGCACTTGCTATATATAGCACCTTGTAACATTAGATTTACATAAGGCTCCTCATGCTAGAGAGTCTGGAAGGATGAGGTATAAGGGCACACATGATTTAAGAAATCTGGTTTTCAAGGTGGTGATGCTTAAGCATCCTGCTTGGAAGGGCAAGTGAAAGAAAGCAATGTTTCCTTGCCATAACATACCTTGAAATCATTTTGTCTTTGTCTAGCGTTTTTCTTTGATTTTTCCATTTGGCCAGATTTTTCAGCAGTCTGGTGAAAATGAGAAAATTGAAAAGTGTAAGTATCTCATAACCACTTTTAAAATAATTCTGAAAAAGGGGGGTTTCAATGTGAAGAAGTGAAAACCAATCACTGAGTTTGTGATGTAATTATAAAAACTAACTCATGCTATCTGAACAGGCAGAGACTATACCTGACAATGAACTTTACTTCCAGTTGGTCAGTGTGCTAATGTTTAGTTCCGAGGAACAACGTTTATTTGAAACAAAGCTGGAGATAAGTCCAAGAGCAGCTCAGATAACACAAACTTCATAAAATTAAACTACTCTCATTAAAATGTTAATGAGAACTAAAACATACATAGCCTAATTGTGCAACAGATTTCTATGAAGAAATGATATTCTCCGCATAGAAGCTACCCAGATAAGAATACTGACATGAAGTGACAGATGCTTTATGTAATGTGAGCAATTTGGAATTGCAATGTGTGTAGAAGATGGTATGCTTTTTAAAACTTAATTTTTTTTCTGCTCATGTGCCTATATAAACAGTATTGTGCTGAAAATATTCTTGAGACAATTCAACTGACTGAAAAAGAGACACTGCAAAATAATCAGCATCTTCATGGACAGTTCACATTTCTGAAAACGGAGGAACATCAGCACACTTTGCATGAGACAGTTACAGTTGAAGAAAAACGTGGTTTGACTAATAGTCTTCCTGTTTGTAGTACAACTTTCTGTGGAGTCTACTGAGAAACAAAGCAAATTATAGAGAAAAAGCCATTCAAAATACCATGTTAAAGTGTAGATACAGCTTTATACTTAGAAAATCTCCTATTTAATGTATGTACAGCAACATCTACTGGACAAAGAGTGCAATAACAAGACAATAGTTTATTCTCAGACTAAGTTTACTTTCAGATTATTAAACTAAAATACTATCATTTGAATTCCATCTGTGTTACAGATTTTTAGGATAAAATAAGCATTTTGAATTGAAAATAAAATAGAGAAAAATAGAACCACAGAACTTAACAGTTTTGGAAAATAAAGTGCTATGAAACTGTTATACTCCAAAGCTGAACTCTAGAGTTTCAGACAAGGAGAACAAAGCTGAAGAATTACTGCTGTACATAATAACCATTTCCCTCTTGTAATGCCTGAAAAACAAAAAGAAACTGCACTCCTTTAAACCTCAAGTATCAAATTAAAATTCACACTCTTGCTGCTGGATTAAAGAACAACAAAAAGTTCAGAAATCTTTGATATGCCTTTTCTCAGTGGTTTTGCTGAAGATCAATCTTAATTCTTTCCTGCACAGACAGACCAAAACTATTTTGTGGTAAGACCAACGGTTACTACTCAGATACGCTATTTCACCTAGAATGATTCAAAGAACTACCCTTTTTAAACTGTTGAAAATATCACGTAAATCTTTAACTGACAGTATTGGAAGACACACGAGATAACCTTTCAGAAGTAAAAAAAAAAAACAACAAACCTACCCAAAAAAACCTACAAACCAAACAAGAGAAAATAAATACAGCTTATTATTAATAAGTGGGGATTTTCTTTTAGATTCATCGAAGTCCATTGAAATGATCCTCTATACCATTTTCACAGAACTTTTCTCACAGAATATTAGCAGCAAAGATGACTGCTTCCAGAACGCCAAGTTTCAATAATGATAACAAACAACAAGAGACACGGTAAATATATTTCATAAAAGACATATAAGACCTATATGGTTTCTTATAGAAAAAGATGTCAGGAATGAGCTGTGCTGACAGATTCTACTAGGTACCCTGGAATAAACCTTCTAAGTTATACCACTACATTCTCTTTGCTCCTCTCAGGTGACTTGTGGCAAGCAGATGCTCAAAAGGAACTGAGAGCACAGTCCTTCCTCCTGTTTCCAAGAACAAATGGATCTTACGTGAGGATGAAAATTGGTCCTATGTGTGACCAATGGATCAGAAGAAGCCATGTATATGGAGGAGAATTTCTTAAAAGCTCAGAATCTGGCCCAACAGGAGAAAACAGACACTTTGCAGACTAACAGGAAAAGCACTTTTGCCCCATTCCTCTCCCCACCAGCCCCCCCCCCCCCCCCCCCCCTTTTTTTTAATAACTAACATGGAAAACATGTTTTGATGGGACATAAGGTCACTGTAATTTCCATTAGCCGTTATTCTCAAGAGCAAAATTTCTCAACCTCATTTACAGTTCAAGTCTCAGCTTCCCTTGAAATTGCTTTCCTTTTCATTGCACTCAGAGAAAGAAAAATCACAATAACTTGCAGTTGAATTTGTGAAGTCAAATTTCCAAAGTGCTATTATCAAATACAAAAGTCATTTCCCTTACGAAATGAACAATTTTTGTGAAAGTCAACAGTATCAAGTTTATTCTTGATTCTACTTCCTTCACACAATGTTATGAGTAAATGCAAAACCTTTCTTTCAATTTTTTATCAGGTGAAAATACGATCATGAATAGAATCTATTTCACCATAGCTCCATATAGGCTATAGTACTTATGAGTATTATCATATGAAAACATTACAGTAAAAAAGAGACAGCGGTAAAAGTAGAACTGATAGCTTGAAAATGCAATTCTTTAGATAGAGAAAAGGGAAAATAACAGAATAATTGTCACTGTAGTTCTAATTTAGAGATAATTTTTGCAGTGGAATAATGCAACTGTGATGATTTAGGATTCTAAATACAGGATACTATAAGCATGACAGGATGAGAATTCTCAAGAGATTAAATGAGATTGTTACCAATAAACAAAAACCTTAGGTATATAAATATTTTTTATATATTATATATATATATAAATAAAGAAACCGATCTGAATAAGACTAGCTTACTATCCAACTGCTTTGTTGTATCCTGACTGACGCTATATCTGCTTGAAGACCTTGTTTTCACACTTTTCTAGGATCCTCAATGACCAGCATATGACTTGCAGTAACAAGTCTTTCCAGTGAAAGTTATGTAGATAAGGTATGAATGAGTGCCTAGACATCTCTTGAAGGCACAGAAGACTACATTTTACCATGCATAAATTATGTGTTTATTAGACTTGCTCCTTGGAAATATCCCAATCCTCTAATTCCCCTGAAGAAGGAGCAGCACAGCTTGAGGACCAGAAGTGAGCCAAAACTTATTCTGTGACCACATTTTAGCAATGACAGAAAACCAAAAGTTATTAAAATAATCCATTAATGAGTTCATTATCAAATGCGCCTTTTTCAAACTCATAAACAGTGCACACACAAATATGCCACATGATGGCATGAATCCTTTTTTGTTTTGTTTAATATCTTCTGCTACATGGAGTGTCAACATCATATTTACAGAACTGTAGAAATGAGATAATCTGAGCAAGGACTAGAAGCACAGATGACTACTGCAGCTGACTATTTTCAGACAAAACTCCCTGTACAGAATGCCTGCAAGCCAGCACTCTGCGCCTGGTCATTTTGCAACTCTAGTATTGAAACTATCTTCACTTCCAAATTCTTAAAGCTCAAGAAATGAGTATTCCTATTCTGAAGAAATGCAAAAATTTCTCTATGACTTTATCTTCTGCACATCTCTACCCTTCATTCAATTTGCACTTTTTTCAGACCATAAAAAAAGGGAAGTTTGCTGGTTATGATTAAGAGATGAAACCACACAGATATCAACTCCAGCATCTGGAATGCACACACACAGAATTCAAAGTTATCTCAGTATATGTATTTTACAGTAGCTTATTGGTCGATATTTTTAATAAACTAAAGATAGCATCTCTCAAATGCGTAAGATTTTAATTTATTTTTAAAGCTGAGAGGTTTGTAAAACAACGCCATCATGTCTTCCAATGAAACATAATAAATCAAATGAAATTATTACAGAATTATTAGGACATATTTATATGCAAGAATCCATACCTCACTGAACAAACTTCCATTCACATAAGAAATCCAGAGCTTCCAGAAGTTGGGCAGCTGACTTACAACAAGTTTTGTCAACTTTTCAACAAACACAACTTGCTGTGGTGCTTTGTATCGCCAGGCTAAAAGAGAAGAAATGGAAGGAGAAGAGTAAAACTAAAACCTTTGTATTAATAATATAACACATACTACAAGCTTGCTGTTGCCTTGTATTGAAGAATTGGTTATATGTTATTTACATAAACATTTCAGTGGAAAAAAAATAACAGCATGATCTGTATATAGGCTCATAATTGGTACACATGTAAATTCATTCTTCCTTTCTGTTATGCTTACTAGGTGCCAGTGCTATGACAGTACGCACCTGAACAAAGAAAGCCTATTCTGTATCTAATGCAATTCACTTAAGAATCCATTCAGCTGTTCCTCTGTCATTGAAACACAAACATAAACTAACATAGGAGCAATCAAGACATTAGAAATTTCAGATGATGAGGTGGTGATACTAAAGAAACCGGACTGCTAGGATAGGTTTGTGACCAAGGCAAGCAATGGGAATGGGAAGACCACTTAATCCTCAAAGCTCAAACAATTTCCCATTGTAACCTGGGTCAAGCTGCCATTGACAGTATTGCCTATGCATAACAGGAGTTAACCAGTCAGGCAAAATTAGCTGTATAAGAGTATTGTTAGGCATCACCAAGGCCTCACTACTTTGTTGAGTCAGTAGCTGGCCTTGAATCTTCCTGAAGAACAATGTGCCTTCAGTGATATCCATCTGCAGAGGTTCAGCTCCATTAATTATTGGTCTACTTGTTGATTGTATGGAAAAACACCTGTTCAGTAAAATTTTCTTTCACATCACAGCCAAAAATTTTAGAGAATGTCAATTAGCATTCGAAAATCCAAATCCAAGTTTGATAATTTACCTCCAAAATTTTGTCTTCACAGAGGATCTAAGACAACCAGTGGCAGTAAGTAACACTAATAAAGATGACTAGAAAGACTTGGTATCAACAAACCCATACAATATACAAGCAGATTAGGGATTTCAGTTTGTTTTTCCAACTGTGCAACACAGTGGACATATGTAAACGTAGGTATGTGTTTCCAAACAGAACAGTCACCTACCGTCATTGCGGCCAGACTGAAAACTGCTGCCTCTTTTCAGTGAAGCAGTTTGACTGAGATGGCCAATTGGAGATGGTCGCACATCACTGTCCAGATCTAGCATGGAGCTGTGGAGCAACGACGTGCCTAAGGAAAGGGGGGGTGGGGGGGAAGCAGTAATGATGATTTTGCATATCAAATGATAAGCATGTGCAAAGGAATTCTATATAATAATAATTTCTATATAATAATAATAATAATATATTCTATATTATAATAATTTTATATGGAAGTGATAAAAGACTAAAGTTATCTAGCAAAAACAATCTTGCTTACTTAGGGTGTTTGTTCATCTACATCAATGCTATTCCATAACACTGCTTTTGACTCTCAAAAAAAGCCCAAAATACTAGTAGCAAGTGAGAAATATTCTTTGGTCGGTATGTCTCTCAGCTTTTACAGCTAAGGCTCTACAATTAATTGTTTGAAAGCCATGGATAAATATGTATTTATATGACATTAATGGCAGGACACACACTTTCTCATGGCTCATAACTGAATATTCTTTTGACAGTAAAGGTTTTCTGTGCTATTTACATTGAAAAGGGCAGAGTATTCAACTGCTTCTAAGATATACAGAATGCTTCTAAGATGCACAGAATACAGGTAGCAACGGTACATCCATCATGAAGCAAATAAACTAACAGCATTGTGTTCTTGTGTATGGCTATAAATCACCTTGTACATACACACAATATTTTGCAGAAACCAGAGTTACAGTTTTCAACTAATTTGATTTTCTAGAATATCTGCCCATATGTACATCACTGTAACTTAGTCCTAAACAATCATACAACTTGATAGAAGTAGATACTTGGAGGATAATAAATGTTTTGGAAAACAGCCATATCATAATGATAAGACCATGATTATTATTTTTTTAAGCACATCAAAGTACTGTTGGTATTTCTCTAAGTCCAAATTGTTGCTTTATGCACTTCACTTTAAAGACATTTCTGAAGGTAAAAAGGGACAGCAAGTCACTTTACTTCAGCATCTGGGGCTTAAAGAACAATATTAACCATTGTGAAGCTTACTGCAAACTTGCAAGGTTGTTCTTGAGCAGAATTCTTCCTCCCGTATCAATGGCTTTTTAAGAAATGTCCTGTGGCCTCAAGGAGGCGCTGTCATTACAGAACTCACGGTCAGTTCCTGGATTCGCCTCCTTACTACTCACACTATAAAACACCTCAGCAAATTTGACTCCTTTGCTGCAGTTAAAAACTGCCACACTGCTCTAATCAACTTGGTGAACCCAGCTATCTTTGGCCTGCATTATTGTTCGTTGACTATATAACTCCACTTACTAAAACTGGCTTATATTTACAACACTGTTAATATCAATGAGTTTGCAGCTACGTGGAATCTGCTGCAGTGGGTGAGTGGCACTATGAGCAATTTCTATTATGAGTTGGAGTAAGAATTGGGGACTTTTCGTTCTGCATCAACTAAAACCAGACAGTAATGAGGAAGGAAAACACTAATGCTATCAGGAGTTTTAAAAGTAGGTAATGTATAATGCAAATCCATATAGTTTATTACGATCTAGTATTATCACACTATCCATTCAACACAGATCTGCATAAGGTTACGTAACATCTGCATTTGGATTTAGTATGATTACCAAAGCATATTTTAAACACTGTAGATTTGTAATAATTAATTTGTGGGAAAACATTCCAGCAACCTTGCAGAATGGAGAGGAAGCAAAACAAATCTATTTCTCTCTAGCTCTGAGAAACAAAACAACCAAAAGCAATAATGTATCTGATAACTTGCAAAGATTCTATCCAGAATAAAAAAGAAAAATGTAGAAAATTCTGAGAAGTTTTAAGTGTCTCCCATAGTTCCTTGGTTTCCATAAAAACATGACCCTGAGATTCAACATATCTATGTTTTATTTGGTTGAAAAAAACCAAAAAACAAAAAAACACAAAGAACAACACAACGTGCTCGTAAGGACAAATCAGAAATGTCACAGGCATTGCTAGTAAAAAAAAAAAAAAAGCAAATTTATATGCCTGTTTTATATTTTAAATCAAAAAGTAGCAATCCTATTTTCACAAAACCTGCATTTAGAAAAATGCAAGATACACCAAAGCTTCCCTCTTTGATGTCTTCCTATATAATTCATGCTTTCACCCTTCGAACACCTTGTTAATAAGATGAATTTCTTGTAAACAGATGGTCTCTTAAAATGACAGTGCCAATTAGACCTTGGAATTAAGAAAAACAGATACACTTACCCAAACATCTTAATGTGAATTAGTTCAATTAAATCCATTTGTCTGAGGGAGCTGAAAACCTAAAAATCCTGTATTACTGATATACTAACCCCACACTGCCCAAATGGTTTATATATATTCACCAGGAACAGAAAACACATAAAGAATACTCTCTTGTTCCACCAGAAAAACCACATCATCAGCTTGCAGCCGTACCAGGAAAAGAAAGTTTAACATCAACTAATTTCTTAATTGGTTGTCTAGCATTACAAGCAACTATAACACAGCAGCAGGGAACTACAACAGCACATATACCCTCAGGACTAATAAACATCTGGACTACATTAACAAAGCTGATCTTGCTCTCACCCGACCAGAAGATAGCGCTTGAAGACTACACACTAACACATAAATCTTGCATTAAAAAAAAAAAAAAAAAAAAGTGGGAATTGACTTACAAACACTTTTTCTCCCAACCCAGCTCATTCCTTCTCTGGAGCCAAGAGCTTAAACTTAGCTGCATAATGTAATGCAATGAATTAATATTAGTATGGACTGTAGACAATAATATTTATAAAGTTAAATGAACTACTCAAATACTAACTGACTGCTTTTCATTTTTTTATTTGTATGCTATTTCTACGTTCTTAGATCCTGAATACAGGATAGCAACAATCTCAGGTTTTAAGAAATTAACTCTTCATTGTGTTAATAGCTTTTAGGATATCAGATATACATTTCTGGATGACATTTGTTTTATAAAATCATACTGCATCTTTGAAGCTACAGAAATGCTGGTTTTGTTGTTTTTTGCGTCTACGTGGAGCATATCTGTCTGACCCCCATGACAATTGTATATTTAACCAAGGAAACACAGGAAAAATAAGTGTACTACATTCCCCTCTCCTACCAAGCAGTCATGACATACCAGAAGTACTGTTACATTTATTATTACAACTACTCTAAAATTATGAGATCAAATAATACGTTTTAAGGACCTTAACACTGCTTTAATTTTTTCTTTTTAAGGGATTTTACAGGGCTTCAATTTTTTTGCACACAAGGCACACAGAACAACATACAAGTAATTCAGATAGTGTGTGAGATACAAAGAACACAGTGCCTGATACAAATAAGATGCTTTTTTCTGACCCCTCTGCTCTAGTGCAATAAGATATCATTAGAATAAGAATCTCAAATAAAATCCAAGTGCAATGCTTTCTGAGGTCATTTAAATTATTTCCACTTTTCCTCAAACTTATCAGGGCTGGAGCTGATACAGAATACAGTGTAACTGTGGCTGATGCACATGCCTTGAGGTTTTGTGCATGCTGTCTGCACACTCCTGGCCTCGATGTAAAAGACAACTAGTGTGAAATGTGCCTAAAATAAGACACTTTCATGCTCAACAACTGAAATCTTTTAAAGGAGCTTGATTTCTGTGTTATAAAACAATTACAGAACCAAGTGTAAAGAGGTTCCATAAAGCTGCCAGGCCATGGCTGTGTCTGCTTCTCTCAGCCACCTCAGAGGACTGGGAGAACCCCACCTCTGGCTGCCACCCAGCCGCATCCATACCACTCAGCCGAAGCTTTTTAAAAGGCTTTTTGCAAAAGATACTGACTGACTACAAGAAGTTTACACAAAGCATCTTTTGCAGCAACAAACAAAAAAGTTAACAAGTGGCCAGCCTCGGGCCGAGTCATTCGTCAGCGTGATTTTCCACGGCAAGTCAAACAGCAGTCATTACACAGACTAAATGTATATACACAGCATGTATATGAGCAAGATTAGGAAAGAAAAAGCCTCTACAGATGTGCAACCAGGTGAATACAGTTACTGTATTCTTTCATCCATTATGTATCTGGGAGTGAATTTTCTCACAGGCCACAATGGTGAGGGAAGGCTGATCTATAGCCTCCGGACGCTCAGAAGGGCGGCCGACTTCCTTACCACCCTTAAACACCTTTGAACATTTTTTCCTGCGCACAGCGGGCCCTTGTCCTGTGCTGCAGCCTGACCACCCACTGTTGCTTGTTGACCAAACACGCGGTGCCTGGAGCCTGCACTGACACAACCAGGATAAGATTCCTTTCAAGGACGCCGCAGAGAGAATTTCAATTTGTCTGGGCAAGAAATTAGGCGAGCAGGAGAAATTACCTAAAAATTAACCTGCTCAGCAGATGAATGACTGCATTTTCTTTTCCTTGAGTACCTTTTCCTTACTAGCATTACTAGCAAAGAAATAGGTGTGGGGATAAAATTGCTTCAATTTTAAGGAAAGAACATTTCAGGAACACATTGAAAAATGAACATTTTAAAAAATATTTTTAAAATCTTAAGGCTAGTCTTTGTTATCCCAGTTGTAGAACAAAACCATTTTTTTGGTTCACCACAAAAAAGGGCAATTGGGTATACTGTTATTTTCAGAGGCGTTCTAAGTATTTCACAACGTAAGGGTAAACCTTACTGTCAGTCCCGCAGGCCAAAATACACTGAAGCAAAAGCCAAATACTTCAAGCTCAGTGTATAAACAAAAGTGATGTCATTTTACTACACCAGCTCCAATGGACACTATGATCTTCAGTGACTCTGAAAACAGTTTGCTTCTACTTCATTTCCTGTGTAGTGATTTAAAAGATTCAAGAAGACACCAAGGTAAAATTCTGGCCAGAGGACAGATTCCTTTATCTTCAGTGTTACCATTTCTTTTTCAGCTTTGCTTTAAAACTACACGTGCTTCTTTTTAATCACAGTATTTAATATCTGCACGAGATAGGTTCTTACTATTTAAAGTATTAGATAAAGAACAGTGCCCCCCCGCCAATCCCCACCAAAAATCTAAACAACAACAAAGTTACAGGCACAGGTGGTAAAAGACAAAAACAAATCTGGTGTCAAATTTTGCACTGATTAATTTTTAAAATTTAATTAATAACCCATTAAGGGTTTGCTTGACATCTGCTGTCAAAAGAGTATTTCTGCTACGGACAGGGGATGTAGTTTAGACATGAAATGGTTCCCAGCTGCAAGAAGTCTTCTTCCAGATGTACAGTAAGCAAAGGCAATGGAAGAGAACCAGCTGCTAGGATAACAAATTGAAAAGGCCCTTTTGACACAAGCCTTGCTGGTCTGCCTGATCTAACAAAGATAGATCATTCATTGCATGGTGAAAAGAATCTCAGTGTGGCACAGAAGACAGACCATTGCAGTTTAAGTATCCATCTCCCTTCTTCACGCTACATACAACTGCTGTTATATCCTGGCACAAAAAGCACTTGCTTGTACAATATTCTGAGTGCTGCAAAAATTGCCTTCTTTCAACAGTTAGAACAACAAAAACCCCATCACTACGACTGAACTATTATACTTGAATATCAAGAACTACCTCTACGTTGGGAACATCGAAAACATATTTTGCAGACTGAAGGGCAGTAGAAAGGCCATGCTACCACTTTCTTAGTGTTTCCACGTGCAGGTTTGGTTTCTTAAGGGTATTAACAGCTTATATACTCTAAAATTACACATATCACAAAAAGACCAGTTAGAAGATGCTTTCAGTCAGTTTGAAGATAACTGTCCCTATCCATTTTAGCTCAGATGATCATGAAACCTGTCCAGCCAATACTGAAGGCTAAGCAATAACCATTGGCCACACAGGAAACGGTCCAATCTCCATAGCTTCTTTTTCTGGTACTCACAGTATGAATCTCATTGCTTGATTCATTTTGGCTAGCTGCCTAGTGCCCCAGGCAGATTTTCAACTAAACCTCATATATTTACATCTATTTTCATGCCATTTAACATTATTATATCCTCCAGGTTTCCTGTACTCCAACAAGTCTGAAAAGCTGAAGACCATACTAAAGATCTAAAATTATGCCCCAAAACTAGGGGAACTGCCAAATAAAGTTAAAAATTACAAATATAACAATTTTTTAATTGAAGGGAACTGTTTTCTATCCAGATACCAGGTCTGAAAGTCCTCAGGCTTCTCCAAGTCTTGGTTCAAAGCTCAGAAGAAGTAACTCAGGATTTAGCCAAAAAAAGGCACAAAATATCATCAGCACAATTCAGTTTGTCATCCACGTACCTCTTGCTAGACATACTAGAAATACCACTTCGAGTATATTGGTTCTCTATGTTAAATTTTATATTTGTAGCCACCAGAAGTATTCATTTTCCTTGTTTTAGTCTCATCTGTATCTTCTTAACAAATAACTATATATGAAGTAAAAGCAGCAAACCAGCTTTATCTACCTCAGAACCTTCCAGCAGGCTGCAATAGCAGAGAGCAATCAGATTTATATGGATTCTGTCATTGTTTCAGGAAATCACTTCACAACCATAATTAAAAAAAATGCCATTAACAAGGGGGCACTCATTAGACAAAGGTAATGAATCCACACAGAAAAGTACATTTACTTCTTGTCAATACTGGAGCTTTGTCTTGACTGTCATTACTAGTGGCCCAGACAAGACGATACATTGACACTATTTCTTAGTGAAGATAGGAGTAGATCCTATTTCTCTGTATGAAAAAACTAAGCGTTAAGTCTCAATGGTCATCCTCCTGGTACTGCGTAAACAACTTGGAATGCACTGTTAGTTTGTTATCAATGGGTATATTTGGACTAAGTACTCCTTAGAATGCATTTGGTTTTGTTTTTTAGCCTGTTTAGGAAATAATTACAATGGTAGCCACCCTTTCCCGAATCATGACCCACAAATTCTTTGAGAACGTTTGGAGATTCACAGTTAGCTACCAAACTCTGCGCCAAGAATGTTAATAGAAGACTTCTCCAGATAAGAAAAGCAAAGTTTCTTGTATAATTCCAAATCCATTTCAGGTAGTAAAATTCATCATGTATAACAACTTACAGCTCCAGTGTGCTTCCAAAACTATTAAGTCAGCAGCAAAATTATTTGGCACAAACTCAACAGAAAGTTGAAAAATAAAACACAAGTATCTATTTATGCATTTGTATGCAATCTGTTACTCCACTGAAGAGCTTTGATTCAGTTAGCTTGAACCAACAGAAAAACTGCTAATATCAGCCACAAATGTTGGTACATTCAAGGTGGGACTATTCACATACTCTAGCAGACACCATCTGCTAGAAACAAAGGATATTATCCGTACTGAGGAGAGAAACCTAGGAAAATATCTAATGCATTTGTCAAGAGGCTGTCAACATTATGACCCACCTCCTCCTCCAAATACTACATGTTCAAAACCTTTTCTGGAAGCATATTTTAAGGACACTAGTCTGAAAATTTACTACTGTTATGTTATAAAAATAACTTCTGAGTTTATGAATGTATAAAACCTATTTCTGATTTCAAGTTGATTTGAGTCCTTGAAGTCATGCAAAACCAATTTGATATCTGAGCGAAAAAAAACACTCTTTTCCTTCTAGAAAATTATGCATCAGTGAAAGTAGATGAAAATAAATTCCATGTCTCAGATCACAGTCAGCACTGTTCTGCTTGGCAGTTAATACCAACTCTTCCAAGTTTCCTCTTTGCCTTCTCCCCTCTGGTGTATGTTAAAATTAAAGATCCGTGGAAAGAAGAAACTGAGTTTAGCAACTTTCCTTTGCTCAAGCTGATATTGAATGGGGAATACTATGAATCAGGATCAATATAATGTGCGCAAAAACTAAGGACCATAGAAAAGGATGAAAGAAAACTATTTAAATGGTACTAGCTTTTTAAAATAAAAGTCATACTATATTAGCATTTTTTTTTTCATGCAAATATTAACTATTCATACATGCATTTACTGGGCAGACAAGTTATGCAAATTTCTCCATCTGTGAGCCAAACAAAGCTGCTAACATAATAAGTTCCTTTGATATTAAGGCTGAGGTAAGCAGAATTGTTGCAAGAAAAACACCAAAAAGGTTAAGATTTTCAAGACAAGCCGTGGAATTTAGGTCCATTTTTGATTAATTACTGGACCATGCACATCAATATTATATAGACTACTACAACAAAGAAGTCACAAGTATTTAACATCTTTGTGCCCCTATTTTTTCTCTTAGATAAGAAGCTAAGGGATTGGTATATAATGTTTTGCAACTGAAAGG
Organism: Coturnix japonica; assembly: GCF_054131305.1. Taxonomy (NCBI): domain Eukaryota; kingdom Metazoa; phylum Chordata; class Aves; order Galliformes; family Phasianidae; genus Coturnix; species Coturnix japonica. Next base: position 76,085,790 of record NC_140664.1, read on the forward strand.
AGAAAAAGATAGTTTAGAATCATTAATATTGGCCATTTTCACTAGTGAATTTTGCCCTTCACGGATATATACTGCAGGGTCGGGTCTCTCAGGTTGTTGGGAAGGATGAGAGATGGTGAGGTTTTGGAAATGTTCTGGATTTTGACTATGAGTACAAGAAATCAGCCTCGCATTCCAGCTGGTCCCATAGCACTCAATAACGTGTTGTAGCAAAAAAAAAGTCCGTGTATACTTCAAGCTACAACTTACTGACATCACTGTCACATTAAGCACACTGCGAACCCTATACCTGAAGTTGTAATCTCTGCTGAAGAACAAAATGCGAGAATCTTGCAGCAATTAATTTCACAGCACTTATCTGCCACAGCTCTGACTAAGAAAAATTACTGTGCTTCTCAGAAGAGAACATCTCAGTTGGCTTGGGATAAACAGAGACAAAACGGGAATTACTACTCATTTTAGGAAAATCAGTAAACTTGTTAAGACTACTTGAGAAACAACACAGTATTTTCAATTTCTAATCCAGGTTATAGATTTAACTCCTAGAAACACCAGGTCTGTAGTTTCCTGCCAATTCCCTTTTGAAAATACAAAGATGTGATGGATTATGACTGGTAGCTCAATTGCTGCCACACCTGCGAAGCATCTATGAGGGTGCATTTCTTCAAGGAACAACACTGGCAGAACTAGACAGAATACAGCTAAATATTCATATAGCTCTTAATGTAAAATAGACAAACTGAATACTTAAGATAATCTCACAGGTCTGTGTTTGAACAAAAAGAATCAGTTTTGAAACTGCACTGGCAAAAAAGAGTAAGAGAACCCTGTGTTATCATTTACTGCATACCAAGAAATTAGACTTTATCATATGGTACTTTGATGTCCTTCATAACAATACACTATCAGTATACTGTACGAAGAAGAATATAAATGGTGGATTTAACGTGACTTTCTAGTACTATTTCTGGAGGACTGTATACCTCAGGTATATGACTGAAATTTTTCCCATTTAAGAAGCTTACAAGTTCTAAATAAAAAACAAACAAACAAAAAAATAAAACAACAAACAAAATTCTAACAGATACTTCCCTTTTATAATAAAGAAAAAAATATATAGTTCAATATTTAGCTTTGTGAAAAGCTATCAAAATTAAGCAGAGAACAACAACAACCAAAAGCATCATTCACACACTAAAACTTGTCAAAGAAAAGGCAATGCCAAATTCCTAAGTGTCAAATACATATAAGTAACAAAAACATATCCTTGCCTTTTTGCTCTTTAACATAGCTCTCCTTACAGTTGTGCATGAGCTGTAGAATCCACTGATGCTGAGCACCGATGCACTGCCAAGCAGGGTCCCCAGGCGCATGAAGATCAGAAAGATATCTGCAAAATCCAGTCCAAAAATCACAGCTCTGACTTGACACATTAAAGGCCTCATTAAAACAGAAATATCTTCATATGTATTTATACACACATATACACAGAGATGTATAATTTTAAAAATTCAAGAACTTGTACCCAATGCAAATGCAAACTTTGCATTCTCACTTCCTAATTTAGTGAAACAAAATTCTACTAAAAAAACCTTATAATAATATACAAAAGCACATACACTGAAAATCAGATTAGGTACGTATTTTCTGTTGTGCCTCTAGAAGTGTTCTCTGGTAACCAAGATTTTTATCTGTCAAAGTTGCAGATCAGTATTTCATGTTTCACTTGAAACCTCTGATGACATCTCAAGCATATAAAATATGGTACTTTGCTCCCCACTTTGCACGTCTCAATTGGAACAGGCAAGTACAGAAGGAACTAATTTTTGGTGGCTCATTAATCCAACCATGGACATGCATAGGCAAATATAAACTAAGCCCCTGGTTGTTGTTTTTTTATTTTCCATTAGGTTGTGCGCACACTGTGGGACTGCATCTTATTTATATGTATATATATATACACTCACAAACACAGGTTGCTCCAAAAGTAATGCCTCTCCTGTTTATTTCCATGGAAACTACAACTGCTACGAAGAGCAAATTCTCAGCTACAAAACACTATTTTTCAACACAGTCACCACCATTACTTCTGTATTTTCACCAGTAATGAACATGAGCCTTCATGCTGTGCTCTCAAATATCTGTCCCAGTGGAAGCAACTCACTGTCACCACTGCTGAAATGCATCACCCACTGCCTCACTGTACTCACATCTACTATTTGCTCCCCAGAAAAGCTGAGGAACACCAATGAATGTCAGTGGGTGCCATTTTTTCCTCACATGGAGGAATTTAATGGCACACCTTTGTTTCATGCTTTTGTGTCCACTGCCTCTCTGTTGCCCTCTGTCATATGGCAACAAATATTACAGAGTATTGGTGGGATTGCCATACCACCACCATCTCCATTATATTCTGCATTAAAAACACAGGACAAATTCAAAAATTCAAGATGCTCAAGATGAAATACACTAACTTCTCTTAAGCAGTGCAGTGAGCGTTTTAACTCCTTCACAGAAGTGATGTTACTATAATAACACCTAAGGTTAATTACGAATGCATTGCAAAAATTGGTCTTCCTTGTCTGCAGTACTTTCACGAACAAAATGAACTGTCAAAGGACAATTGGTGGGATAGATGAGAACATTACACAACCAACCATTTTGACAGGGTGGTATTTATAAACTATGAGCTCATGTCTTTCCTTAACATTTAGGGGGACTTTAGTCATTGTTTAGACACAAGATTTAATAAATAAATAAATAAATAAATACGCATATATCACTAGCACTGGAAATAATGCATCTTCTTGCTTGTTCAGCGATATGTTAAACATTACCTTAAAAATATTAAAAAAAAAAAGTTATTTTTAAGGTTTTTCAAGACTAAAATAGAAAGAAAGAAACAGTAGCCTTTTCAAGACACACAAAATGTTTAACACTCCTCATCTTAAAATGTAACTCTAACAAATATGCAATATTTACACGGCACCTAGAAGAATGAGAAGGACTAAATGCACACTGGTCACTGTCCTCATAAACTAACAAAGTAAAAGGGCAGAAGACTCCAGCATTCCCTGCCTGTGAAACTGGGCTGGGTGAACACAAAAATACCTTAAAGACCTCACACAGGTGTCAGATTTCTAAGAATGCTACGTGCATATTGCATTCGGTCTTCAACTTTTAAGATAAGTGGAAAAAAACACAGAGAATATCAAGCCACACTGGGAGTCCTACCAACACTCAGGGCTCAAAAGCTTGCTAGTAACTTCGTCAAATGTTTCAGAGCATTCTAAATTCTGTTCCCAAGGATTGTAAAGCAGGCTAAGGTCTATTGTTAGGGTAAGGTCTGAGCAACTCAAGTTAGTAATCCTACCATTGGCTTGGACATAACCTTACAGAATGAGAGCAAATATAGGAATTTTAATGAAAAGTAGAAAATTGGTAAATGTTCATGAAATGTAAAGGACATTCATTATTTAGAATGAACAGTAAAAGAGTCAAAAACAAATTTAAACTCAATTCTGGATTAAAAACTTTCTATTATCTGACTCAAAATGATGCATTTTTAACACCACGCTGAAATGGAGCACAAGTTAACATGCAGTCTATTTTGAGATCTGCATCTTACAAAGGATCATTTCATACACAGCTTACAATGAGATGATTTAGAAGAAGAAATGAACATACCTTTATGATTTTTAAAAACTACAATCTCAATCACTCCATAAACAATCAAACATCAATCCAAAATCATTATATATTCAAAAAAATCACAACACAATCTACTTTCAGCTTTAAAAGCAGTATTCAAACTATCATAAAAAATAGTAACTACCCTATTTAGGAAACAATAAAATATGTATCTAATATCATAAATCCAAAGAAGACAAAAGTTGAATGACTACCTTATATAACGTTTCTGATCATGCAGTGTTGATGGAGTTTCAAGGAGTTTATCCAACAGAAGTTCTCTTAAAGCTTCTATTCTGGTTTCAACTTCAGCATAATCTAGGAGTGAGGAGAGGAAATAAATCTCACCCGTGCTTTCAGTAGTAGCATGAACTGAAAATTACATTATTTTTCTAGGACATCAGACACTTTTGGATTTATTATGGGAAAAAATTTAAATATGTACCTGATATTTTCATATACAACAGTTCTATGAAAAAAGATCATACTTTGAAATCTTTCCAACAGTACGTTGGAATTATCCACAGTCCCATTTTCAGTCACTGTAACCCTTTTTTCTCACACCAAATGTCCAGTCTTAATAAGTAAATTTGACTGTGAATATACCTCGCATAGAAAATCTGCTAGAAATATTATTTAACTTTTCCTATATATACACATAACTTTTAAGGATTAAAATCATATGTCTCTTTTAACTACTATGTGCTTTTTAGCTTATATGCTGAGAAGAAACAGAAGTAATACAATACATATCTTACATTTTTTGAATACTTGAACCTCTGTCTTTCCAAAGAGCGACTTGGCCTTTTCGTAGTCATTAATAACCACATCATAATCACCCTTAAAAACAACAATAAAAAACAAATAAACGTTTATATTTATTAAAAGGTAACAGTCATTTCATCAAAGGTTAAAGTATTTTTAAAGGTTTATACCTTCTGGATATTTCTTTCTATATTCAGTGGAAGGTTGAAAAGAAATTTAAAACGCTGAAGAACATTGAGTGCATTTCTTGTTGAATCAGCTTTATCCTTGCGGCCCAGCACTTCTTGGAATAAAGTATCTGCTGTGTTACTGGCTCCTGTTTTAAAAAGGATGAAGTTAAGTGAAATTAGAGCAAGTAAACGGTTTAAATCATAAGCAGATTTTCCTCATTTTAATGAATGGCATCATCATCTAAGCTTTTTTAGAGAAAATGAATAACTATTGCAAAGTTTTTACTGTTTCTTCTGTGCAACAGTTTTTACATTTTACAACTGATGAAATACTATTTCAGAGGGAACCACTTAGCATTTTAATGTGGTAAGACCCCTGTGCAATTAAAAACAATCACTCTTTCCTATTTCAAATGCTTAACTTTGTTGCAGATATTTTATAGCTTGCTTTGGCTCCAGATCTACATTTTTACAACTAAATTATGCATCTCAGGATATGGAAAAAGTCACAGAAAGTTTTCGCTCTTAGAAAAGTATAATTTCATTATGTTAATTAATGCTATAGCTTCCAGAGTTAGGACCGTGAATTTTGCAAGCATCCAGTGTTCTCAAATTAATTCTTAAATACAATTAGTAATGTTCAATTTAAAAGAAACACCTTTAGAAGTACTGGTGATTAAATCACAGACAATGGTGTGACTGAAAAATTAACTAGTTGGTAATTGTAACAGAATGAATATTGTTGTCTTCACCGTGCATTTAAACCCTGTTTAGTTTCATCACATACAGGATAAAGGCTAGGACAATAATTACATGCAATCACATTGTGATATTATTCATGGATATTCTTCCACACAGAAATCCTTAGAACCTTTTATGATGGAACGTGTTCTATTTTGTAACAGAGTTTTTCCATACTTCCTGAGAGATTAACAGTATTTCATTTATATTCGCACACGATTATTTGCATTTTTCAACTCGTGACTTATTTTTAATTAACCAATAAAAGAAAAAAAGAACTGGAAATGTTTTAGCCTTTTTGATCGTTGCATGTAAAAGTTTCTACATTATCTGGTCTGGTGACTATAATTTAAGCAAAGATGAAAAAAATTACATCAGTCTCACTGGGTGGCTTGCATGCCATTTTCTCTAGTCAACACTGTGGGTGGCCTGTTCATGTTAAAAGTAGTCTTTGTAAAATAATTGTTATATCTAAATAATGTTTAAACTTGGTTGAAATTCTAAAGCCCTGATGTAAAAAAATGTTTTGTCACGACAGCTATTCCTACTACATACTATTTAATATAAAATACTTTAACACACTATGGAGAAATACACAATGAGAACAACTAGCTGGATATCTAAATACAGATCACTGGTGAAGTTTGATTTTATTTTCTCTTGATGCTTTAACAAATGTTAATTTTTTTGAGCCCTTTGAGTAAATACATTCGGTTTGTTTGAATTCATGTGTTTCTCATGCATTCTATTAACAGTCAAGAAGAAACGTACTGTATTCACAAAGTTTTATTCACAAAACACCATTTCTTTAATTCACTGCCTTATCAAATGTCTAATTACTTTTTCAAAGTCAATTGGCAACTGCAACAACAGTGATTTCCATCTCCAGTTCAAAACTGCACATTCATTTGTACAAAATTAATGATGTAAAATCCTCAATTTAAGGAAATGATTTTACTTCTTTTTCCTGTTTTACTTAGAAAATGAAGTGTGTTAAATCCAATGCCTTGATCACTTTCAATGCTTTCTTCAGAATAGGTTTCTCTTCTAGGGCTTAGAAAAACATTGTAAAATTTCTTCCCTTCTCTGCTCTTCCCAAATCCCTTCTACATTAACAATTTATCTATTCACTAGTAATGAATAATCTAAAAGTAAACTAGGAAGCTCATGGATAAAGGATGACTGATTATACTTTCCAAATAGACAATATACTTTGTTCAAATTACAGGAAAAAAAAAAAAAGATAAAAAAAGCTCTTGTTAAGCAACAGTTGTCTTTTATAGAACCTGTCAAAAACAAAACTTAATGGAACTTGACTGACCTCCTATAAGAGGCAATTCTTTGTGAAATGAAGTGCAGCCTATACCATGTTTTTGTGAATATACATTCTGTAAGTTATTTAACAATAATATCTAGCAATCTAGCAGAAACTGCAAGCAGCTGCAATTCTAACTACGGAAGCAGATTCTACTTCTACTAACTTCTGACATGTCAATCCAATAACTTGGCACATTCTCTTTGCATGCTTGGTAGCTGTAGAAAGCATCCTTTGTCTTAGGAGTCTGAATCAAGCTATCAACAACAATTGTCATTTAAGATATGCACCTACAACCTATGAAGTGTAAAATCCAACTGAAGATTTTAAGTCAGTTTTGACAGCAGACCCTGTAATTCAAGGATTACAGCAGCACTTGAAAGCCTGTTCTTTGCAGAACAGTAACTAAGGATACTTTTGAATGGTCAGACAAGAAACAAAGCTTTGATCCTAAACTACTTTGCATAATATTATTTACTCTTTTTAAATCCTTGTATTCCTACCCCCCTGCCTTCCACCCATCATGACTTGCAAAGTATCAGAAGGAAAAGCAGCCAATTTTTTTTCGCAGCAGAGCCAAACTTAATAACACTCTGAAGTGGCTGGCAGACGTTCCTCTAAAGATCCAATTGTATAAGACAATCTGTATTATCTGCATATAGATTTCAGGTATCAAGTGAAAAAGTGGTAATACATTATAGGTATGTTTACCTTAAACTAGTGTGCACAAAAACAAGTCACGGACCTTGACACTGCACTCTTTTTTTGCCTTTTAATGTTATGTAACATCATATAATTTTGTCAAAGGAAAAGTGCTCTCTAAAGGATCTGCACTAAGTGCTTGACATGACATAAACACACAACTAGAGACAGCACTATCAACTCCAGCAAATGCTTCTTTCTCCCACCTCTCACACACAAAAACAATCAGCCTGCACATTATATTTTGCACATGCAGACACACATTATCTTTTCACATTATCAGTTGTGTGTGCATGTGATTGAATCTTTTTTTGTTGCTGTTGTTTTGCACATGATAGGGGAATAATGTTCAACCCACATCATTACTGAAAAAAGCCAAAGCTGTTCACAAAATAAAACAAAAAGCCTGCTTTATTTGTGCTCCACACAAAAACACACGCAGTCACAGCTTTCTTCATACGAGAGAACAAAAACAGTGAACTTCCATGTCACTTTCTTGATTTCACAGAACACACTCAGACTGAGTCAGCTATCTGCATGTCATTGCTGCTTATTGATACAGCACTAAGGGAAACATCCATTCCTCTGTGAAAAAAATCACAATGAAACAAAGTAAAATTATCTTGGCAGAAGTCCCAGAATTAAAAAAAGTAACTTTTTGATCTGCTGAGACACATACAAAGCTGCACTGAATTCAAGACACTTGTCTCAATGCGATCTTACAGCTAATACAGAGAAAAGAAAGTACCAAGAGCTTTTCAAAGTTTCTAAAACAAATGCTAGTTCCAAGTAGTCTAAATGATAACACAAAGTGAGAAAGATTCTGTTAACAGATCCTGTTTCTGCAAACAGTTTGTTGTTTTTTTTTTCTTTTTTCCCCCCACTTGCTCAAATATCTTACAATCCTGGTGCTCAGCTTAGCTCATCCTTCTACAGCTGCAGCTATACATATATCCTTGTTTTCTTTGCATGCCTGTAACTGAGATACAACCAAAATTAATTTGAAGAAAATGCTCTAGATTTCCTTTGTTCTGACCACTGATGGTCACAGCAAAAACTGCCACTTACTCAAAAGGTATTCCATTGCACCTAGAACAGCTACCATCAAACAAGAAACAGTAAGAGAGAATGCACTGTTTTCAACTTTCTACCATATTCTGAGGCATATATTAAAGCTTGTTAAAAAGTCCAACATCCAGAAATAGTTGCTGTTGGAAGGACAAAACTTACTGTTCAGGACATTCTCCAGTTTTTGCGTCATGGATCCTTCTACTTTTTCCGTTCCATCCGCTTCCAGTTTTTGATGGATTGCTGGAATAAAGCGTCTAGTTAAAATGCAGGACATTTTAATAGGTGGGAATACATTACATCAAAGTGACACTTTTAAACATTTTTTAAAATTTAATATAAAGTGTTATTTTTCTTGTTAGACATAAAAAATACAAACATGTTTCATTGCAGCTGAGACTAGTGGAGGAGAAGGCGCAGAGCCAGACACTGCAGATTTTTAACTATTACTTTAACACAGATTTACTCTACATTCTTGAACAAGTCACCAATGCTCAAGAAAAAGAGGAGGTCAGGGAGGCAAAATAATCGCATTTAGTTATTTCGTAGAACAAGTATTAATCATTTAGTATTCTGGAAAGTGACCATCATTCAAGGACAAAATAGTTTTGGTCTGCAGAGCAGAATTTCTACGCTGGTCACACTGAAAAGGAATTGCCAATAATTCAAACTTTCAGTGACAGTCACAGGGAATCTGAGTAATCCCAACTCAGATATTACATATATGAAATATCAAGTAATTAAAATGGTATTTCCACTTAAAAACTTTAATTTGTTAGACTATGTAAAATCCTCTACCAAAAGTTCCTGTTGCTTTAGAATAAACTGAGATTACTAAAAAACCTCCCACTGCCTGCTCTGTCTCAATACAGTAATCTAAAGTTGAACTACCCTTGAGAACAGTGATGCTGTTCAATGTTTTTCAGTGAATAATAATACATTTTACTTTAGACCATAAACACAGTTTTGAAAGTAATCTCTCAGTTGTCTCAGCCTATCTTAGATCGGTTTGCATGACAAGGTTTCTCAAATGAATTCTCTTCAGATGAAACTTAACCAGGACACTAATTCCAGATACCTGGAATTCAATCCCTACTTGTTGCTGGTATGTAGATGCAGACCAAAGACAAAGTGAACACAGACCAAAAACACCCTTAGTCAGGCAATCATGTAGCATCAGTCCTACTGTGAATAGTGAAAGAAGGTGGCTATTCTGAAAGAGGTTAGCTCTTTCTTTTATGAGTCACTCCTTGCTCAAAGGAAGAATTTCTACTAAAAAAGCAAAGGGGAAAAAAGGAAAAGTGGCAATTCCAATTATCTTAAATGTTTAAATTTGACTCACTAATTGGTTCATGCATATAGTATCTCAATAAGCTTTGCATTCACGACAATGTGACAGCACTTTCATTTTTGTTATTTAATTCATTAGAGGCAAAAATAATAATAATAATAATAATTTAGATTTAGTATACCATGTATCTTATGACAACACTTCAACAAAATGAACTGAAACTTGCAGATCCCTGCATATTTTAAAGGAACAACAACAAAAATCTATTCTACAGACTATGTAACCTTAACAATATCATATTATTTTATGCATGACATGAACACCACTTACCTGTAAGAATATCTCCACAACTTTGTAACAAATCCACTAAGGGTTCTAATTATGTTATTCCTTTTATATGCATCAGTTGGGTTTGTGTGCAGTCAATTACACTCTTTGCCATTAAAAACTGAACGGCTTGTTCATTAGAACAGCAACCACAACATAAGCATATATTTTTTTAAGCCACATGTTGCAAATGCTACTGGAACTGCATCAAAGTGTAATGATAGGAACTGAACATCCTGTCACCTGGCATGAAGTATTTGAGATTTTTGGTTTCAGGACATTGGTGTTGTAAATTAGGAAAAACTGTCATATTAAATCAATTCATAGATGTGCTCAGACAGAAAATGTTACCAACAAAACGAACAAAAATCAAAGAGTTAAGTTTTACGAAGGAGAAAAGCACTGTGGACTACACACAAAGACATATTAACAGGTAGGATAAACCGAAAGAGTGTTGGGCCACTGTCTAAAATAAGGCAACTTAGACCACAGAGAATAAAAAGTGTAGAGCTACCTAAACTACTCAGTGCGCACACAAAGGGAATCGCTGCATTCCTTTTATGTTTAACATACTACTTTCTTCACATCAGCTATTTTTACACTTTGTATTAATATTTTGCAATAAGGGCATTCATAGGTACAGAAAAGCGAGTTTACAAAAAAAGGTTAAGTTTTCAAAGTAAAAAAACAAAGTACACGTTCCTTCTGTGAGAACCACGTAAAATGTCTCTGAGTTAGAAGTTCAGACAAGAAAAACTATATACAGTCAAGAAAAATATGTGTAGATGTAATCTGATTGGAAGGAATACAGAGATACTCAAAATACCCTTTTCTTCTTAGATGGAGTCCATGTGGTAGCGGGCTGCTGCTGTCTAGGACAGCCCCCTTCTCTTCAGCACTTGCATCTACATGCTTTAATTTGCTGAATCTACCAATCACACGGCTGTAGTGCAGGAACTGTGAGATAATCTGGTGGAAAATTAACTTGGTAAAGAAAAGAGTTTTCTTTATTTATTAGTGAGCTTGCCTAATCCTTGCCTTGGCTGCACTACTGCCATACCAGCAGAGAGGAAGGAGCACAGGGCTGATGGAAAGCCAGTTTACATTTTCCACACTAGCCACTTCAATTGCAGTTTCATTCTGCTGGCAGTGATGAATAGGCAGTAAGAAGGGCTCCCTTTGGAGGCCTGAAGAAAAGAGGGATGGGCAGGATATTTTTCTTGAATTACCAGTTACCCTTGTCTTTGTTGGATTAACAGTAGGAAACCTAGGACAGACTGTTTACCATTACTGATAAACTTTACTGTGAGTAGCACAGAATAAACGAGCAGAGGATTTCGTCTAGATGCTTTAAGCAGGGCCAGAAAATTAACTGTGTTTTGTATTATCTTTGCCTTTATGTTCTCAGGTTGACCAGTTAAGCAAAAATATTTAAAGGCTTGCAAGCTTCACAGCTACAGCAATATAACTAACTTGTAGTAGCGAAGAAACAAATTTAGAGCTCAAAATCTCCAGCCTATGACTAAATTCTGCAAACTGCTTATTTTTTTTTTTTCCAAAACATATGCAAAGTTCAGTCTGGCAAATAGACAACAGCAGACTTTGCAGTAGAATAAACTAGCAATTAATTTATTGTTACTTGTGTTGAAAACAATTTTATTTCATCTAAGGAAGGATACTGTTCACTACTTGGTAAATCTGTAGCAAATTAAACTATTCTTCCAAGGTTACAGTTTTTGACTTGCAAAACGCATTCTTGATTTACTCCTCAGATACTTAAAATCATTCTTTGAGCTAAACACCAAGAGTAGTATTCTCAAACCATCTTCAGTCTAACTCATCTTAAAGTGACAGACATGCAACTTTTCTGCTATGTTCTGATGGAAAGAGGTTCTACATGAACTTAGCATATCTGAAAATTTAACCCTCTTACACAAAACTATGTTTAAAGAAGAAAAAGTACTCAAAACGTACCAAAACTTTTTAGCCAGAAACAGAAAGAAAAAAAACAGACAAAAAGGAAAGACTGACTCAGCAAAGTAGTTCAAAAGACCTCATGTGGTAACCATGAACAATTTGGCACCAAAGAACAATAAGGAAAGGATAAAGAACACATGTTAACATGCTTCCAGCATTTATGGCACTGACTGACTGTCTTTGGTTTGCTTTTTTAAAAGATGTAACAATTTTCTGCTATTTGAACACATCAGTATCATTGATAAGGACAGCACCAGTACGTAGGATAAAAACTCCTCTGAACTGATTCAAAAGGAATGTCTAACCATATACAGTGCATAAGAATCATAGAATCACCAAGGTTGGAAAAGACCTAAAGATCATCCAGTCCAACCGTTCACCTATTACCAACAGCTCCCACTAAACCATGTTCCTCAACTCAACATCCAGTCATTCCTTGAACATCCCCAGGGTCGGTGACTCCAGCACCTCCCTGTGCAGTCCATTCCAGTGCCTGACCACCCTTTCTGAGAAGTAATACTTCCTAATGTCCAGCCTGAATCTCCCCTACTGTAGCTGGAAACCATTCCCTCAAGTCAAAGGGAATACATAAAGACAACGTATCACAAACATTGATGATAATACGTTAGTTTCTTTAGGTTTACATAATGAAAAGTTTGTTATTCTGGCCAACAGCCTGTACTACTATGTGTAATTACTTTTTTCCGGAGAATTTCCAGATATTTTTTTGAATTGCAGAGCAAACTTGGCCTTATTTTGATAAACACTGCTAAGCCAAGCCAAAGCCACCAAAAACTGAAGTAAAGGTAATATTCTCTTTAATTGCTTTTTTGTATTTTGTTTCTCTAGCACTTACTTTTTCAAGTTTAATTACACAACGCAACAGCAAAATTTCAAAAGATAAAAAAACCAAAATAAAACAATGACCACAAAAACTAGAGCACAGTGCCAGGAGGGGAAGTTTTATGCAAATAAGAGACCAAACATTGTTTAGCAACAACGTGAGAGAAAAGTTAACAGACCTCACAGAGGATTATATTTAAGCAAGTGTGACATTTCCAGGCAAATACCTCAAAAACACACCTCAAAACAGCATTTATGACCTATTAAGATTCAAGGACTGGACCCAGGCCCACACCGGGACACTTGAGAATTTTAGAGCATGAAAACTGCTATTATCTTTGCAGTCCTTCTTTGGAGAAGGTCCAGAGGAAACCAATGAAGATGACAAGGGCCTGGGGCACCTCTCTCCTACGAAGATACACTGAAGGAACTGGGCTTGTTCAGCCTGGGAGAGAGAAGGCTGTGGAGAGTCCTCACTGTCGCTTTCCAATATTTAATATTTATAAACACTAGGGAAATCAACTTTTTACATGCATAGATAGTGATACCATGAGGGGGACTGGTTCCAAACTAAAGGAAGGCAGATTTAGATTAGACCTCAGGGGGAAGTTCTCACAAAGAGAGTGGGGAGGTGCTGGAACAGGCTGCCCAGAGAGGCTGTAGATAACCTGTCCCTAGAGGTGCTTAAGACCAGGTTGGATGGAGTACAGTCTGATCAAGTGCCTCGATCTAGCAGCTGGCAACTTTGCTGTGACAGCAGGGTTGAAACTTGTTCATCCTTGAGGTCCCTTCCAATCCAAGCCATTCTATAATTCTGTGATGACTCTAGGATCTTATATACACATAGATACGTATATATAAAATATAAAAATATAAAATATTATATATATATATATATATATAAAAAATATTTTATATTTTTTTCTGACAGTGCTAACCCTTCCACATAGGGGAAAACTAACAATAGAAATGAAAGCAGCTTTTAAATGTTTCTTGTATGTTAAAAATTGGACTGAAATAAAAAATTGAGTAATGCAACTTGAAATTCAGCTGATTATCTGTAGGTTATGACTGACTCAAATTTAGTCAAAGGTCATTTTTTGCATACTTGTTATCAACTGCAACATTTACTAGATGAAAGCAGCAAGTGCAAAACTGATCTTTCCTTTTATGCTTTTAATATTTTTTAAATACAAATTTTCATGTACTTGAAAACCCCAGATTCATAGAACACAACAGACAGCTAAAAGCTGTCACAACTTCATCTATTTGGTGAAACTCTGCTAGTAGTTACTGTTAGCAGCTTACACCTCTAAAAGGAGCATTGATTAAAAGGAAGCAGTATGAGTACTTAGCATAAAAACAGGCACAGCCTTGGGCAACAGAAACTTCACTGTGGACAGAGACTATTCCTGCCATTTCTCACATGTTCAAATCATACTACTTTCTGGCTTGGGACACTGAAAAAAAATTATTACAAAATGCTGTGCTAGAACCTTACCCTTTACAAAGGTTTTGTTAATAGAAGAATTTGTGTAACACAGAAGTTCACTGCAGGTATTGTATAAAGAGGAAGCATCCACTTGACATTTAACTACCTATTACCATTCACTCATTTGACTGGAGAAACATTATCAGGTCACCTTCATCTCAGTAGGCATTGTTCACTGCACGCTCATGTTCTCCTTGCTATGTTTAGCACTGCAGTAACAGAACATACGTTTTCAAGAAAGAAACTGTAATGAGATATGTCTGTCAGATATATGACACACAGTATTCAAGCTTATCACAGGCAGCTTGTTTCCACAGCCCCATTCTTTCTTGATCTCTACTAATTCCCATATTGAAAATTGCCAGGAATAATTCTTCACTGTTCTTAAATTTACGAAGCCCATATTCCATAGCTTGAAGCAGAAGGGAGATGATAACATTAATAGTCATGCCACACTAAAAATGGACCTACTTTAGATTTTAAATTCAGTTGTATGACGTGGACGCTAATCACGTGTTTGAATTTGGTTTAATCAAATGCTTACGTATAAAGAAACATTGAATTGAAAGCTCAAATTTGTTCTGGATAACCATGCTTCAAAGACAGTATTGTCTTTAATTACCAATATGAATGTCATACTTGCATGTTTTGATGGAATTGAGCAACTAAAGTGTCCATTATTTTTACTGTTACTACAATAAAAAGAAGCACCGTAGCCTGAGGTTTCTAAAGCACCTCTGAAAAAACACATTCAGAGTAAACTCATTTTCTAGCTTTCCAGAGGATTCTGCATGGAACCCAATTTGCTTATGGCAATAAAACATAATGTCTCTACAAGCGTATAAACAGTACCACTTTTAGGAATGCTGCTTTCTAGGATGCAATTAGAATTATGGGAAATAAATCAGCTGAACTCCCTGATGCTGACAAGTGGGTCAAGCTGAGGCGCTCAGTTCCCCTCAGCTCAGTTTACAGCTCCCTTCAGCTGACGAAACAAACTTCCTGTTGAACATCTCTGCTGCGACACAATCACTGTCAAACTGTCAGCCAAGCTAGCAGACAGCGAGACACAAGGATCTGATAAGGCAATTCTATTTTCCAAGAAACTAAACCAAGCAAACAAGGGTTCTGGCTTATTCAACTGCTTATTTTCTTAGTAAACCCCTTCCAACACGCATAACATAATAGAATCATGGAATCACAAAATGGCTTGGGTTGGAAGGAACCTTGAAGTTAATCTAGTTCCAGTGCCCCTACCATGGGCAGGGTAGCCAACCAACAAGCAACCTGGTATAAATCTCAGGGTTTTCACTGGATTCTGGTGAAAATATTAAAACAAATATGTGTGTGTAATGCAGTCTGATAGCATGCTTAAAATCAGACTGCTCTTACTGATCCCTACTAATGAAAACACTATATATATAAAAAAAAAGAATAGTAATTCAGTGTTTCCCTGATGAAGTTCTTGTATTTGCAGTAAACACTGTTCCCAGAGTATAAGTTTAAAAAGCATGTACAAAAATATAAACATGAAAAACTTGGTAAAACAAGTGATCTGCCTGCAAAAAGTACCATCCTGTACAAACAGTGCAGAGAGAACAAAGAGAAATAACAACACACTGACAGCTCTGCTACACAACAAAATCCCACAGAGAAATGGAACTGATCTACAGTTTATAAGGCATAGTCACTGGGGTTGGAAAAAACATTCTAGAATATCTGGAAAGGAAAAGTGGGTGCCTAAATTCTTCCTCATTGACATTTTCTCTTATGAGAACACATATGATTTTAGAATATCTTCCAAAAAGTATTGAATAATTAAAACAAAAAAAAAAGATAAGACAATTCAAATCAAAACCCAAACAACTCAGGACATTTAAACTTTACTGGAAAACTGACAGAATGGTTTTCCCTTCAGTCACTTTTCATCTGTAACAATAAAAGTTCATAGAATGGAGTCTGTGTCCAAACTAATATTGATGTAGCCTTGTGCAGATACAATTTCTAGGGGGCATTTTTCTAAATCAGAATATAAAACAAATTCACCCTTGTGCGGGAACAGAAAAATGACATCATATCATCTTGTACAAATGCTGTGTAGTCAGAACATAATGGGACTTTTAATTAATTATTCTTCTGCTAAACAGTTTGAATTTCACAGTTGCATGCCTTGAAAGTATTTTGTTTGCTCTGCTTTTGATTTTGTCTTTAATTTTGCACCTGAGCTGCTTCTCCAGAAATGACTCTATTAATGCTCATCCTGAATTCTTCACACTTTCCCTTTGACAATAATGTAGTAATGAAACACCCCGGAGACAAGATGTGACATCTGGCATGAGGGCCTAGGTGATGGTGCCAAAGATTTCCATTTTTCTTGCTGCTACTGGAATGCTCTTGACATCCAACTTAGCTGTTGCTTTTAAAAATACAGCTCTCTCAAAAGATGTATTTTTTTTTTTCTCCAGTTAGACTCCCTCAAAAACATTCTGCATTAGGAAGAAGAAAAGGGCAAACAAGTAGTTCTGAACTACAAACACGAAAGTTAAATGCAACAAGTTTATTCAGACTGAAAAGAACCCAAAACACTTCTGCATGTGCAATTAATAAGAAATCTCAAAAGAAAAATGCATGTTAAAATACCAGAGAAGACAGCTGTGACCTGAAACACATTTTCACCAACAATTTGGTCTCAGAAGTTAATAACTGAAGACTGCATCGATTTTTATATTCCTTGAATTCCAATTTTATAGTTCTAAATGTACAAGAGATTAAGGTTTGAAGTCTCTAAATTTATTATTATTTTTTTTTTACAGCAAAGTCATTCATTATAACAACTCAAGATACAAAGTCTGCTTCCCTTCGAATATTTAAGGGGGACCACAGGGAGGAAAGACAAACAAGACATTTATTTTGATTACAGACGAAAAGTGGCACCAACCATGAATCATCCCAAACTGTTAAGTTTGTAATTCATCTGAAGGACTACGTGGTTAAACTCTAATTTTAGATAAAGCAAGCATGGATAAGAGATGCCAAACATTATTACATCTATCAGAATTTTAAATTCTGGATGGAGCATTTAGTGAAATAAATAAGTTTGCTTTCTCTATTATTTCATTAGAATTTATTTATTTATTTGCATTCCAAATAGCTGTCTGGCCTCTCTATTTATCAGTCAAGCAGTTTCCAAAGATAAGAAGCTTTTACTTCAATAGACAGGATGAGAAAAAAACATTTATTTGCGTTATTTCTAGAAAAGCCACAATATTTATGATTTGCATTAACTTTCTGCAAATGCTACTAAGCCTTCACTAGTCCAAAAAATAATCTTACAGAGTAACACATGTTCACCAGCACTGCTTTTCTTTCCATAGCAGTAACAGTTGGGAAATAAAACTAACTCAGTACCCTTGGGAGTAGTTAATAGATTTGGATGTGAGAAACAAGTCACATTTCAATATTTGTTCAGGATTATTTAGGATTTTTAAGTACTACAAAAAAAAAAAAAAAAAAAAAAAAAAAAAAGTAGCACTGCAGATTTTCAAGACATTTCAAGAAATTTGCTTAAAAATAGCCTAATGCCAATTCGAATTCTTAGCATTTAATAAAAAACTGGTTAAAAACAGAGTTAAAAAAAATGCCACTTATTCATCCTTCCTCAAGTTTTTTCATATGACTACCATCTTTACTACTTCCATTAAAGCCTTCAATTCTTCTCTTCTGTTACTGAAGCCTTATCTAGATTTAGGCCAAGGTTTTCAAAACTGATCTATTAGAACAGTTCTGGATGGGGTAACAGCTTTTCAGAAATTAAGATCTGTTGTGAGAAGAGTTGTCAGACTTATTAAAATGCGATCTTTCCTATCAAAGCATGCATGCCTGCACCTGCAGAAAAGAGGTTATCTAAGAATGACCTAATTAGGTGAACAGACAAAAGCTATGGATCACTTGTGAAAATACTGTCATCTGAAGGGCATGTCACAAGTTTTAGTCTTGGGCAGAACTATGAATGGAACACCAAGTGAAACAGCACTTCTTTCCCTTTTCCCTGAGACACAGAAGTGGCTATCAGATGGTTAGTGAGTGGCCAGTAAGTAGGTCAACAGAAAAGCAGTATTTATCCAAAGCAGTGTTCTTAAAACCAATAGAAGTGCTAGCTTGAATGAAGCTATGAAGAGATGGATACAAGTACACTTAGTCTACGATACCTGTAACACAGGATCAAAAATGGAAATCCTTCAATATACAGGAGCTGCTCTAAAAGTAATGCCTCCTAGTTTATGATGTTGGTCCACAACATCAGCGGTGGAAGTTGACAGCATGGCAGTACAAGTTCAATGTTCCCATCAATACCCCATTTCATTCTGTTGCTGTGCGACACGGCAGCAGAGGGGCAATCTGACAAAACAGTGAGATGCAGAAGTGTGTATGAAGCAAAGGTGTGAATTCCTCTGTGTGGAAAAAGTGGCATCCATTGACATTTGTTGACACTTGCTGAATATTTATGCAGACCATGAGATATGAGCACAGTGAGACAGTAGGCAGTGCATTTCAGCAATGGTGACATCAGTGGGCCACCTTCACTGGAGATTTTTTATGAGCACAGCATGTAGACCTTTATACATCACTGGCAAAAATGTCAGAGCAACCTATGAACAATAGATATACTATATACATGTATGCTGCCTAGTAGCAAACTTCAAACCTACTGGAAACGGCCCAGTAGAGTCACTTTCTTAGCCAACACAGTCCTTGTCATCAGGTACTCCAGTGCTATCTAGCTAAGATTTTACCTGAGATGGTATGGTATGTACCATAAGTACATACATACACACAGACAAACAAAACTACATATACAGAGAGAAACAACTGATAAAATCTCATTAGTGTGCAATTTCCTACAGTAAGCAGAATATAAAGGCAGAACTAAACCTGTGGGTACTAGATTTTCGTATAAATAATATAGTCTGATTATGGGATAAGGCATCATGGAATAGAAACTTTTACATTGCTCTGGTATGTAAAACATATTAATAACACCTCTTGTTCCACATTTCCTCACTTTCCTGGATTTGTGGGTTATAGTTTCAAAAAATGCCTTCACAATTCCTTTTGGTGTTATCATCTGCAAATATACCATAGCAATAAGCTAACTTGTCTCAGCTTGTGATCAAAGTAACACAGAGTTCAGTTCCAGAAAAGACTGAATATAATATTAAAAACACTGTTCTTTGCAATCACACATGCAGATACAAGCTTTTCTTTTATACCATATTTACAAAGTAAAATTTACCTGACAGAGCATCTTGTGCTTCAAAAAATGTGCTGAGACCTCCTTTCACATAAGCTAGACTCCCCTCATTTTTCTTATTGGCTTGTTTCTTCAAGTTCACAACAGCCATTTTGAGCTGATCAAAACTAGAAAAAAAAAAAAACAACAACAAAGAAGAAAATGCATCATGACATTCAAACAACAAATAAGGTCACCTAATAAATAAACAGAATGAGTTACTTGGAAAATAACTACTGCTGCATAAACTGTTAAAGAAAGCAATTACTAACTAGTTTGATCTATTTACTCTTTGCCTACTCACTAGGTCAGGCTACCCAGGACTATCTTAAGTGTGGTGTTGAACGCTTCCAGGTATGGCACATCCACAACTTCCCTGGACAGCCTGTCTCCCCAACCTCTGAGTGAAGAATTTTTTCTCTTATGTTCCTAGATTCATTATAAAAGCACCATGACAAAGAAGCTCAGAAATGCAAACACATGATTTTCCCCCTTAAGAAGTCTTTTATCCTACCCGCAGGACAAACTCTCCCTAATACAAAAGCATCAAATGAAAAATCTACACCATATCACTGGGTGCAGAAGAAAACAATGAAATAAGGAAATTAAGATATACAGCAATTCTACCAGTAGCCTTTGTACATCTTAAATTGTGGTAGAAGAAGATATACTGCAAGCAAAAACCAAACAAAACTTTAGATCAGGTATTAAAGAAGGCTGTCACCACCTGTCACCACAAAAAAAAAAAAAAGCCAAAACTCTGGTGCACTTTATTTTTTTATACCAATGATGTCACAACATTTTTGCTGTATTTCCTGTTTCCGTCTGCTGGTCAGAAACCACATTAACTCAATGACTGGATTAGTCTACTTGGGCATACAAGAAGTACTTAACAAAAGCTTTTTCAAACTAAAAAAAATCTGTATGGTATCCTTTTTTAGCACTATTTCTGATGATCTAATTGTACGTCTAAATAGTTTATTTACATTTGCCAGGCTGTTGCTGTGGGGGAAAAAAAAAAAAGATGCTATTTTGATTACTTAAAAAGAATTTCCTTAAAGGAAAAAACATACATAAGCTAACCAAAACATTGGTGCACCACATATTTAGCATTTCCAGTACCTGAGGTTACATAGAGGACAAGAACTAAATCTTTCCTCTGTATTTCCTGTACAACAGCAAAAATTATACAGGGCAGATAATTCCAAATTAATAGCGACAGAATGTTTCTAAAATTAGACAACTTGAAGTGGGGAAAAAAACCTGTTTCTTAAAATAAAATTACAGTTAGACTCAAAACATGGTTAGATTTATCTTATCCTTTGAATCATTCTTCTATTTAATGCATTTCCAAACTTTCTGAATATTCAGTACTAAAATTTTACGTTTCCTAAAGTAATATGAATCTTATTATTTTACTAGACCGAGGTCACCATGACTTAAAAGCTGATGATATTCGATGACAAACTGAAAGGTGTTTTTTTTCCCCAAGAAAGATAAAAAACTTACGCTGATACTCAAAAACAAAGAAAAACAACACTCAGAAAAAAACAATCAAACAACACTGAAAATATTCCATAAGAGGAAATTTCAGTTTTACATGACAATGGACTTTAAAGCATTGATCCTTTGGCATAGTACATGGTAAAATGGGACCATACAAGGTAACGTATCAATTCATAGTACTGATGATCAGCAAAATTGGTGTTTTCGCTGACACCTTCTCATATTAGAGATGTGATCATTACATTACACTGCTTTTTATATTCCATGGTAATAAGAATTAATTCACTTTCTTAATCACATATGACATGCACAGGTCAAATCAGATCTCAGCTTCCAGTGGTAGTGACTCTACAGCTTTCAAAGTTCCCTGCTTCTCTGGTTTAAGCCATCTACTATTGTTTTTAATCTTCATCTAACCTTGCTGTTCTATTCTTAGTAAACCAGGAACAACTGATATCCACTTTAGAACTCTCTGCGTCTTTCAGAACAGCATTTTGTAGTAATTTTATTTCCTTTCTAACAGAACTTAATTCATTCAAGCTATACATGCACAGATATTTACATAATTCTGTTCTTGTGGATCTGCTTTCAAGTTTCTTGAAGCAGAGACCAAATCTAGGCAGAAAAATTTAACTGATGCTTAAAACAATGCCAATGAGACTATTTATCCTCACACCTTATAAAACACAATCTTGCTGAAACACTTTAGAGGATGATGGTTATTACCATTTTTACCAGACTGCCAACTAGTATTTATTGTATGTTTCGAACACCAGATCATTGTCTACCACTGCCTAACCCTGGGTCATTCCTAGAACTTTCCACAAGGACAGCTTTTCATCCCACCATGTTGCCCTTCCAGGAAATATCACAGAAGTTAAAATCTTCTTAAGAAGCAGGGCAAGCTCTATGGAGAGAGACAATCTCAAGTCAATTAAAAATGATTTTGTTCACTTTCTCATCTTACTGTAATGTCACCTTCCCTGGTCTCTTCAGCCAGCACTCAACCATCCTGCTGTCCATTCCATTATGAGAGAAAATATTCAAATTGCTCATACACAAAGGCCAAGTCCTCCTCTTTTTTTTTTTTTTTTTTTCCTCAAAGCCTGTTTGTATCCATCACAGAACCCCAGTGCAACCCAATTTTATTCCAGTAATGTTCTTATCTAAATCTGTGTGGATTTAGAGCTCCACTTATTTGTTTCCCAGACTGTAAACAGAAAGCCACTTGAAGCTGGGCACTTTCAGTTGGTTTTGACTTTATTACAGCTCTCTCAGTTCCATCACAGAGCCATACATGTAGCACTCTGATCTCTGTACCTTCAGTTATCTGCAAGCTGCTATCACAGTTCTCTGACATTTCTAATTTGAAGTTTTTGTCACAAACTGCAAACCTGCTGGCAAAAAAATGCTTCCACTTACTTCACTGTTTCAGACAAATCCCATTTCTCACTGACAGCCTTATTCATCAATATAAAGTCCATGGCTACAGAAGTAACAGAAGTGAAAAACGCCACCTTTGAAACTAGTTCTACAGACAGCTGTGAACCTACGGGATGCATCCACTACTACTCAACCTATCTACACTTCACCTGTAAATCAAACAAAATACCAAAGAGTACCATGAGCTTTGCCATCACTTTGTCCTTCATCTCCCTGTATCTGTCCTACGTCTCTCTTGGCAATGTTACAGCTGCCCAAATAAATGAGCAACACAAGGGCAAAGCTTACAGCAAACTTCTTAAAAACACATCAAAAGTTGATTGTTCTTTCTTATTTCCTTTCAGATTGCTAATCAGAATGCCCAGTGGAAAGCAAAAATCATCCTCTAGTAAAAATGGCTTCAAGCAGTATCTGAACACCAGCAAACAGTAGTTTCATAACTCACACATGCAGAAATATACATGTAGGATATCTGTTTAAGCACAAATTACCATGTACAAGACATAATAAAGAAGAACTGTCAAGATTTTTAAGATTTACACGCAAGATTTACTCAGCTGTCCGTCTTCTTCCTAATGCAGCATTTTCCATAGGAGTTAACTCAAAGCTGATGGATATCACTATCAGTTTTACCCTTAAGTCTGTTCAGCATCCTCATCCTGAGCCTGAGCATCTGGAGTTTCCACTCAAGCCCATGTTACTTAATTTCTTTGTTCATAAAGGTATTTGGCTTGAAGCAAGGCAACCGCCGTTTCACACAGAAAATAAATAAATAAATAAATAAATAAATAATAAAAAATCAGGCCACAAATCAAGTCTGGTTAAAACTGACATTCCCATTCTGATCACAGTGAGCAAAATGTCCTTGCTGATTCCAGTCTAAAGCCATACAGAAATACCACAGACAGCAAAGATTGCAGGTATGTTAATTAAATGTCAACAGCCAACGACACATCTACTATACATAGGAATCTACTTGATGCTATTAAAGCAATTATTCATATAATAGCAACAAACCTTGTTGTTGAATGATTCTCAATCAGGTACCACGCAGCAGAGAAGTTTTCGCTAGTGAAATCAGCACTCATCCCAGGGAACAGCGTCTCTAAATCTTTTTGAGGAAATCTGCCTCTGAAAAATGAATGTTCATTTCTTCAGTAACATGCATTATGATGAATTGTTCACAGTTTTAAAAGCTGTATAAGACAGCAGCTCACGTTCCAACAAAATGCAAATATAAACTTGCAATACACAATTAAGAATAAATCTGGTATTTTAGAGGTATTTATGACTGGGAAAGAAAAGACTGAAATCTAAACTAAGTAAAACCACTTCTATCATTTTGATTTTGCCGCTATGCATATGAAAAAAAATAGTATAGTCTATACAATATATTTTTAAAGAAAAAGAACTGCTGCATTCAGAAAACAGGACAAACTCACTATAATACTACTAATATCCAAAGACAGGACCATTAATGTTGAATATGCTTCAAGTCAACTTTACCCTTTAAAAATGGAAATACTTATGTCAAGTAGAGCAAATCAGAATATTCTCTGTAATCTATGAACTAGTATATATCTAACATGACAACACATCATCAGGTTGACTACTTGTAAATGATCTTGCACCATCCCTGTCTAGAGGCCAATCAATTTGCAGCAGGAGTCCATTTGTTTTTTATTCTGTCTTAAAATGCAGAGATAAAGCCTATGATCCAACTGCTTGTGAAAGCAGGTTCTCCGCAATGTTAGTTTTCAAATTACAAGTAATTTTGAAGATACTCAAATAGAAAATGTAAATCATTTGTTTTAAGTCAGTAGAATAAAAAAAAGTTAAATCACTTGTGATGAGCTCATGTTATTTTTCTCAGTCCAGACAAACAAATAACACTTAATCTAGCAAGTGTAATTAATTCACCAAATGTATTAATTTCACCAAGCACACCTAATATATCACCAAATGCACTTACCCCTCTGTTCTTTACCATTTATATCCAATTTTCAAAAACAAATTTTAACAAAGTAGCTTAAAGATTTGTTACTTCATTTTCAGATCACACAGTCAATAAAATCCCTCTCTGATGCTCACAAGCTAGGTGAGCTCTGCTACTCAAAGTACTTTAGACAAAAATGCAAAGCGGAAGTATCTTGCATTCAAGATCAAACCCAGGGGATGGGAGTCAATCCAGAGTCTGCTATTGGAAATTGCATCAAATGTGCACAAGAAACTACTTGCACGGACAGCAAAGTGATGATTTGTTAGAAAGCTATTTTTTTTCCTGTAGCCTAAACGTATATCAGGATGGCTCAAGTTGCTTTTATTACCCAAAAAAAGGAGCAATTTAAATGAAGCAAATCTAAAGGCAAGCATGGTAAAAAGTATAATTACACAGAAATAGAAGTTGTTTTCTCCAAGTTTCTATTCATATCTAAATGGTCATTAGCATGTGCAGGTTCAAACAACCACATACATAATGACACGACAGAAGTCATTCATCAGTAACACCTGATTACAACAAGGGTATGAAACAATACTTTTCCAGAATGAGAAGAGTATATCAATTTAAAAGCAAGGAAAAGTGATGACAGATAAAAGAAGAATAGAGATAGGGAAAACACTGTGAGAAACAAATACAGCAGTTAACAACAAAGATCCCAACGTTACTCTGAGCTCAATGAAAATAGTACAATAATGCAATATAAAAAAAAAAATAATAATTAGTAGAGAGATTCAAGATTACCAATGACCTCGAATTTCACAAATGCCTGTTAGTGAGCAGAAAATGTTCCTTGAGAGATATTTGAAGGCAGTATATTATTTTTCAAAGTATTCAAAAGTGCAGAAGAATTTACAGGACAGTATTTCACATATGAAGACACATGCCATCCATGTCCAACAATTCTTTCATATTAAACGCATATATAATTGCGCCTTTCCAGTATGATGTTTTCATGCTAAAATTAAATCAAAATAACAACAACAACAAAAAGCACTTTTGGTTACCTTGAATGAGACTATGAGCTTTTTATAAACAATATATAAGTGCAGGGAACACAATACAGAAGTATAATTTTGATCTTATTTTTCAGAACTTCAATATATTTCCTCGGAAGCCAACAGAAACAGATACAACACAGAAGGAATACACACTCAATAAATATACCTTCACTAAACACTACTATTGCTACAAGATTCCAAGACATATGCATGACAATTTAAGCTTATGCATGAGTTACATAATTCCTAGAACAAATATAAACACAGAGAGATAAAGACCAATTATTTAGCTGGGGACGTAATAAATTCCTGCAAATGAGTTTTGCCCACAGACTGTGTGACAGAAACAAAGGTTTTTTTCAGTTCAATGTTTGACTGCATTGAAAAGTTATTGGGAGCTTTCCTCCAGCAGATGTATTTGTGTAGAGCCATAAATTAGCAATGCGTTTATGGCCGCTTTTATCTGTGTGGACATTTTTTAGAGACAGTCACAGCAGAGTAGAAACATGAACATGCATGTATGCGGTAGGTTAACAATACATTATATTCTATGGTGCAGTACACTTATTTTTCATCATAAATTCTACAAGTAGTTTTTCCACTAACAGATACGGGTAGCTTGAACTGACTTGGTACAGCTGTCTTTGCAACAAGCTGCTCCCTAAGAAGTTCAATCTAAAAGTGACTATATTTCTCAAATGTCTGGCCAGATGGGCCTAAAAAGAGATTGACTACACAGACAAGTTTGTTTCATTAACTTCCATTAGTAAATTAAATAAGTCCTTAGACGTTGTTCTCATGAAAACTTGCTTAACATTCACTTATAAACAAGCACATATGTGACTTGAGAAGTATTTCTGTTTTACTCATTTTGACATCATAGGCTGAGCATGAACTAGTAGGAAAAGTTGAGATCACGCTAGCACACAGTGAGATTGTCAATTCCTGTTCTGTTGAATTGCTAGTTCTAGAGAAGTCAATTCAGGAAACAACAGTTCTTAATACTTCATCACTGATCAAAAAACAATCACTGCAAAAGTAGCTGGGAACCAGAAAAGGAACCCAAGAAGAATTAAAGGAAAAGAAGTGGTAAGTTTGACATACATGAAGATTCTGCTGAAAGGGTAAAGTCAGAGAAACGCATGAAGGTAAACTGAATTTATATACTTTCTGCTAGGCAGGCTATTTTACTTGCTGCAAAACCAGATCTCGTACTAAAATTCTGGCTAACATTTTAAAGTAGTCTTATTCATTCCTCAGAACTATCCGACTGTAACTTAAAACACAAAACAATTAAAGTTTTATGTACTGTTTATGTTCATGAGATAACCATAATAAAATTTGGTTTCAAGCTGCTGTATACTTTCACATTCCTCAAACATATTTTGACTACCTCTAGTACAGTCATGAAATACTCCAATGGTCTCTGCTTCCACATAAAGGACACATATGTCTGCATTGGATTCAAAATGCATTGGGTACAATCAATTCCCTTTGGTCATATCCGCACAGAAATATTCCATCATCCCAATCTTTGGTTCTGTATAGTCCTTAAAAATCTTACAACAGAACTTCCGCACTAATACAGCACTCAGATACTCCAGAGGTTTCAGATCAGCTGTGATCTCCATAGGCAAATCACAGCCCTCAATCCATCACAATTTAGTATTAGAGAAAATTCTTAAGCGACAGGAAGAGAAAGCAATAGATACAAAAAAACAGGGCTCTTGACTATGAATGCAACTTACTAAGTTGTAACTCCCGTAAAGATTATTTTGCTTCCAGAGTTTCAGTGTGTGTTTTTTAGCATACATGACAATGTACACCAATTAAAGGCAGGTCCAAAAACAGGACAATGACCAAAAGGTAACTTGAACCTCAATTCCATGGGAGTTTATAGGTCAAAAGGAGCAACTTCAAATAAACACAGATTCTGAATAGCAACCAGTGTAAACAACTCAACCTAGAGCTACTCTACACTCCCTCTCTGTCTGGTACCAGTCTCCTGGAAGCATGCTTTGTACCAGCTGTGTTAATCCTGCTTGCAAGAAGACCAGCATAAGGGACACTGGAATAGACTAAACAAGACAAATCAAAAGGTATTAACAAAGATACCTCCAACAGCAAAGACATGGGTGTGCTCTGACAATTGCTCTCTGGTAGTGCTGGGTTTATCACAAATATCACAACTATATCTGAGAAAAGGCAGAATGTGGAAAAATTTACTAAGAGATTAATATGCAGATACCCAAAACTGATTATCAACCTTACAAGTGGTAAACATTACCATTATTTTAACAACATAAAAACAGGACACACGTTCTGCATCTCTCTCCTATAGGTTTCCTTGGGTGCCACTGTGATAAAAGTTTCCACAAGTCTATCATACCCAAGAATGAAATTCCACACAAGTCATTTTAAAATAAACATGTTATCATAGGCTCCAGAAAGCCTCTTCCTATCTCGTATTAGCAAGATGATGTTTACCATTAGGTGGCAGCGTAAGATCGTCTCTTCCCTTTGCCAGATGAACTGTTTTGGAAGCTGGCGTGGGAAGAGGGAAGCATCTGTATTGAGTGGGTGGATATAGAAGTATGTGGAATGTACTTAACATGTCAGCATTTGCTTTCATGTTCGAGATGTATCCACCATAATGACCTCTGCTACATGCAAAACAACAAACAATACTCAAAAATTTTCGAACAGTTGCTGCTTTGTGGAGCGGGGGTCTAATAGCATATGTAGAGGAGGCAGGGAATCTCTCATATAATGGACTTACGTGAGGGGGTGAAAGTGTATGCGACACATCTGAGCAAGGAGTTCATTCACAAATCTTGGGCAAATTTACATTTTTCATCAACTGATTTTACTCAGAGCTCTTTTGAAACGTGTCTGACATACTTTCTTCCCCAGAACTGTTCAAAATCCAGGACACAGCCTACCACTCTGTTCTTGTAACCATTTCAAAGGGCGAGAACCAGTCCAAGTACTGCAACATCACAGTTACTGTTAGTATTTTCATGCCAACTTTCCACACTTCTCAGATTGAGGTCAGTACACCGAATACTCTTTCTCTTCCTGAAAGCTATTCAAGTCTCTTGTAAAGACTTCTGGCTACATCTCTGTAACACCACAGCCAGGAATAATCCTTGGGGCGGAGAGTGGCACGGACTTGCTTTGCACTTAAAGCCAGATGATGATAGAAAACTAAGGCTCTAAGTCCTTATACCATCCAGAAAACTAATAAACTAGAACTCAAATGTTAAATGTTTCAAATATCTGCTTTATAATGTGAAGGAAGTACTTGATAGCAAGGAAACAAAATCCACTAAGTGACAGCGCTGTAACAAAACCGTACTGAATTTACAAATCGTTTAGAACTAAGCACAGTCTGTATTAACAAGAAAGTAATCTCAAAGGATAGGTGATGTACCTCTTTCTAAACTGCCTTTTCTCTGTCACTTGCTGACGACTGACAATCACTTTCTGCAAGGTTAACTAAGCTCTCTCTACTTGAAGGCCACCCACTTCCTGTCATTTCTTCAATGTGCTCCTCTCTAGCTTATTCCTCATTTTCTCACATTTATTCTCACTCTGTTTTTCTCCCCCGTCCTTCCTTTAAAAGCCTGATTTGTTTTGTTTTGCTGTATCTTTGTGTGTTTTATTATTAACTGCATTTGCACTACCAACGCACAGCAAGAGGCTGCAAAGCACATGATTTGAAATTCCACCAAATCAGCCCAATATTAAATGTGTCAGCATCAAAATTCAAAGACACCCTAATTCATACACATTAAAATGGCTTAAAGAAGCTAAAGGTATTAACAAAGGGGAATGCTATGGAAGCTATTCTCCTTGTACGTACCATTCTTAGGCTAATTTTAAAACATCCCAATATTTTAACTTCTTTTTTATTTCTTTTTTTTAAACATTTCTAGTAATAAATCATTCCCTTGCCCAGTAATGGTTAATACCAATAGCCTGCTTATCTACTCCCTTTCTTAGTTCATAATTGCCCATTTCTCCACCACTGTGGAAAATCTTTTTCCCCACTCACCCATCCTTCAAGTACTTGAAAACATATTTAACTAAACAATATGGTATTAAAGATTATTTTATAAAAGCAAACATCGTTTTGCTCCAATTTTTGAAGAAAATTATGCAAAATTTCCCACTAGGGGAGGCATTTAAAATTCCACGCTGAACAGTCCATCTATAGTTACAGCTTTAAACACCATGCAGTCACCTACAGCACATGGGTAGCCCTGACATTCCATGTCTTTTTCCATCTTTTTCTCCTCCCCATGACTTCTCCTTCTCAGCCCCTCCGCACAACTACTTTCTCTCAAACTGCTCATTTTCAACAGCAGTGCTCACCATAATCATACTGTTTCACCTCCACTGTACTTGGAGGTCAGTAGACCAAGAACTTAAACTTGACGTTCCCCATTCTCCCCATGTCACAAAACGGTTTTCATTTCCTACCTGTATTTATTTCTGACTACCTTTTAATTTCTTTTTCACACAAATGTGAGGTTTCATTAGCATGCTTATCACTAATGCTTCCAGATGAATCCTCTAAAATACAGTATTATTAGTTTCCTACTTAACAACCATCCAAACGAATGACTCCAAACTAATCCTAAATTGATCCTGTTCAGGTTTCTTAAAGACAATTCTTAACCTATCAAATTCACACTACCATAACTGTAAGAAGTATTAATTTTGGTTCTACATTTGAGAACCACATTAAACATTTTCTTAAAATGAGAACAAGCTAAAAGTAACTGCACCATAGCCAATGCATTTAATGAAAGAATTCTTGTGTGAAACACAAGAGGGCTGATGCAGCTGAACTGATTATCTTGACTTAAATCCCAGATAAAAATTGGAAAAGCTATTACAGGGTTCAACAAAGAATTAAAGCAGGAAAAATAGTTTTAATGTCAGTCACAAACATTTCATACAATGTTTGAAAACATATTATACAGCTTTTAAGATTAAGTGCTTCAGTGAATAAGTAACCAGACACAGTTAATATATTGCCATTTAAAAGGAAACTTGCTACCGTCTAACTGATTAACAACTTAATGTTAAGTGATGCCAACAGAATAAATCAGATGGACTAAGGAACTACCTAATTTAAACAACAACAATAAAAGGCCAACAAATCAAACAGTGGAGAAGAAAACCTGAGAAAATCTACAGATAAAAGTTCTACTACCGACCACGTTTCTTTTTCCATCAGTATTTGCTTCATCTGCTAACTTTAGCACCGACAGTTTTTATCAACAGTCAGTAAAAATATTAAGTAAAGAAAGATTTTGTCATCTGGGCTCTGAAGACAAGCTTGTCAAGGAAGGCACAAACAGAGGAATGCTAGTAATGTTAAAAGATATAGGTAAGATAAAGGGTTCCGGGTCATCACTGCAGAATGATCAGCCATATCAGTAGCAAAAGTAGCAATTTAGCTAACAAGTGCATCCTGGCTAGTTTACACTGTAACACATTAAAAAATAATAATTGTTATTTTATATCCTGAATTTACAAAAAGGCAATGGAGGGTGCAGCAGACATGAGAGGTCTTCTGGAAGGATCCTGAAACAATGTCCACAGTTCTAGACCATCAAGATAAGAGGTTTGAAAACAAAAGATGAAAGAAGTGTCTGTAAGAAATTACACCAAGAAGTTGGTGAATAATGCTTGAAACAGAAAACA
The DNA here is from genome assembly GCF_054131305.1 of Coturnix japonica. Taxonomy (NCBI): domain Eukaryota; kingdom Metazoa; phylum Chordata; class Aves; order Galliformes; family Phasianidae; genus Coturnix; species Coturnix japonica. The sequence goes on from NC_140664.1 coordinate 76,117,128, forward strand.
CCTTCAGCTTATTTTAAAAATATGGCTTAGTATTTTCAAAAGAAAAATATCTATTTTAAGTAGGAAGGAAACGAGCAACCAGAGTCCGGAAGCTGATGACAGATCCACTAGGAATCCCGTACCAATTTCAAGAACAAAAGTAACAAAAAACCAAAAATTTCAACAAAACAAAGCAACAATGGACACAGAGGATATATTTTCCTTTGTGATGTCCTCAAATTAAGACTGGACACCTTCTGAGAAAACAGTAAAATAAACACAAATCATTGCACTCATACAGAACTAAGTGAAGTTTAAAATATAAAGATGGTAAGACTTTGGACCAAACATTCATACATTTACAAGTATTTAAGAACCTCTTCAAGTCCCATCATGTTTTGTCAGAAGGACTCAGATCTGTAGCTAATAGGGTTTTGAAAGAGCAGTAATTCAGGTAGTATACAAAACTGGAGACAACTGAGTTCTGTTACTAATAATATAATAGAAGACGTTGTCTATTGAGTTAAATAGTGAGAGATACTGATTGAATAAAATTCCAAACAATTATTAACAGAGATACTGACAAACCTCAGATATCAGAAATCGTACCAGGAATTTCTAATTACAGAAGCATACAATTACATTATGCCACCAGTGTGGAAGAGGAATTATTCTGAAATCGTTTGCATTCTCCACCATCTGAAAAAATGGATCAATGAAATTGCACAAGCACTCATCACAAATAGACCATTTAGAAGAAGAGACTCCAGAGTCTAATTTTAAATTGCATTTATTTTTGGTAGAGTTGCTATCTTGATCAAGATAAATACTAACCCTGTTGACATTTCTAGGAGTTGGTCAGGTTTGGAGCCCTACCAGTGTCTCTTTTAAAACTCTATCATCCTGTTTATCAATTATCTGAAAGTTTCTATTTCAGAAAAGGAGTCAAACTCCACCATACTCATGAGCAAAATTAAAAAAACTCTGTGGGTTGGAAAGCAGTATTAATAACTCAATAAAATAAACTAGTTGATGTGGTATAATAAATCACATTTTACTGTACAATTTTTAGCAACAGAAAGCAATCTAAACATTCTTAAAAGCCCCATTAAACTCAGATGCTCAGATGCTCCAGTAAGCATTCCATAACCACAATGTATAAATCCAAAGCCTTACGTTATTTACCAGTGTTCAAAATATAAGCATCAGTGGAGTTCAATACATCAGGCTTTTAGATCTACAGTTTTTTATCTAAAGATCTAATTAACGATCCAAAAAAGGATTGTGAAACAGGAGAGACTGCACACAAAGAACTCCTCTGAGTTCCAAATACTATGCCATGTATTTTTAAATCTTTTCTTGCCCCGTAAACTACTAAAACTTTCCTGAAATTTACAAAGACATATATAGAGAGAAACACTAAAAAACTGGATTAAAGGCATTTGGTACTCACTTGTCTATCTCAATACCAAGTGGATTAGCTGGACGTAGGGACAAAGGGGGAATCCCTTTGTTTCTATCAGTGCGCATGTCATAATAGTTCATTTCATCCACCCAGACAGCAGACTGATCCAAGATACCTAAAGAAAACAAAGCACAAATCCTTAAAAAAACAAGGACTGTCAAGCGCTATCAAATTCTAACATACTGAACTAATTTGAAAGATCCTGATAAATATAAAATAGATGCCTAGGTAATATGTTGGAGGTTGCATTGCAAAACAACCTGGATACAATTAAGCTGAATTGTTTTATTTTAGCCATTAAAAAGGTATCAATAATGGCTGGACATTAAACATTACCTCTGAGAGAATGTACAGGTCCATATAAATGAAGAGCATTTTCCTAATAGCAGCATATTAACATTTTTCATTCCTTCAAGTATTTTGACATCTGCCTAGTCATCTGCTACTTTCAAAACAAGCAATTAGCCAGAGGCCCTCCTATCTGCATATTTTAAGAAAGATCCCTTTCCTGTGTCACTAATAATGAAAAAGTAAGCCAGCTTTGGCCACACGCCAACATGAATGTCTCAAGATGGACAAGGGACTGGCCTTATTTCTACAGCTTTACAGTGATGCTAACAGGTAAAGGTAAGAAAAACAGTGCCTGGGCTCTGGACAAAAATGCAGTTGCCATATTCATCATCAACCCCTTCTTTAACATAAAATATTCAAGATGGGAAATATCCAGTCCCCAACATTGCTCTTTGTTTGTTCTATTAATACTCATTTTCCTCTCACACCACCAAAAATTTCACCATTAATATCTGCTCTTATTTCACCTTTCTAGTGGCCAGCTCCTAGATCAGCTTAAAACAAATGATCAATCATCAGTAAGGTGCTCCAAAATAAACTTTTATGAAGGTTATGAAAGCTGGATTGCTGGATTACAGATACAGTTCCTAGACTGCTTGGCAACATAACTTTAATGGTTAAACATCACAAGAAAAATAATATTTGAGACCTTGGAGAGCAGTTTGAATTACAAATCAGAAACAACACTAAAGATTCAGTTTATAATTTGAATTTACAGAAATGGCTCTGAAAGTAATGCCTCCTATTCTATGATGCTGGCCCACAACATCAGAGTCAGAAGCTAATAGTATGGCAGCAGAGCATGAACCTTCTCACCAATATTCCATTATATTTTGTTGTAGTCTGACAGATGGCAGCAGAGGGGCAGCCCAACAGAATGGAAGTGAGTATGAAACAATGGTGCGCCAATGAATTCCTCCAGATGGTAAAAATGGCACCTGCTGACATTCATCAACGCTTGCTGAATGTTTATGAAGACCATACAGTGGATGAGAGCACAGAAAAGCCTGGTCAGTGAGTTTCACAAGAAGCAACAGCCATGTTCCAGATGGCCATGTACTGCTGTCATACCAAGACATGAAGAGTACCTTGATTAACTCAGCTGCACAAATTGGCAGATTATGACCAGGGAACTCTGTACAGATCCAAGCATTGTCTTCAATGTCTTGGAAACAATAGTGACAACACTGGAAAGGGGGTAATCTTTCTGGATTTTCTGTCACCCAGGCAAATGATCAACTCAGACCATTACATCACAATGCTGACTAAGATAAAGGCTCAAACTTCAGAGTAAGGTCAAAGAAGACAATCTTTCTCTTACAACACAATAATACTAAGCTCCATACCAGTTTGAAGACCATGGAGCACACTACCAATGTTGGCTGGACTGTCCTACCACACCCACCATATAGCCCAGACTTAGCACCTTCTTCTGGTGCTTTGTTCAGGTCACTGAACAATGGACTACACTGGCAACATCTTCCTAGTAATGACTCTGTCATAGCAGCTGTAAAACAGAGAGTCACCTCTGATGGTGCAGATTTGGCTAGCACAGCATGCAGGGTCTTGATCATCACTATGTAAAAATACATAGTTATGTGACTACGTTGAAAAATAGTGTCTTGTAGCTGGAAATTTGCTCTATCAAATAGTGCTATTGTATTTTTTGTGTCTGTTGTGGTTTCTGCGGAAATAAACAGAGGTATTACTTTCAGAGCAACCTATGTATCCAGTAAATTAAAAAGCAGTATGAATAATTACTGGATCTGTTATGAATTTCCTGAAAATTTAACAAATCTGGTGCTTCTGCTTACAAATAAAAAGGGACACTTTTCATTAGTCCTCAAGGATTTTATCAGGATACTGAGGAAGTGGGACTGATTTCACAAATATCATGAATTCATACCTGCATTTGTAGATTTTAATGCTTTTTCTGGACAACTGAAAATTGTCTTGATGTGGACCCTCTTTAAATATACGATTTATTTATACAGGCATTCAATTATATTTTTGTCTAGCAAACAAAACAGATGAAAGTTTGAACAAGAGAAGTACCTATTTTTTCCGGTTTCAGCAGCTTGAAGGAAACAGTTGAAGTTCCTCTACCACCAGATTTTGTAGTGACAATAATGTCTCCTTTGTCATTTTTAGCCTGTCCAACTCGACACACAATTTTACTAGCAGACATCCATTCAGCAGTGAGCAGGCAGTTATGCCCACATATTGTTAAACCTAGAAGGGAGAAAAAAAAACAAATTACAAAATTCAACCTACTATGAATAAAAGTATCTTCTGAAATTCTGTAAGGCAAAAATGTTTATGATGCTTCATGTATTTTAGACACACATGTAAGGACCCTTCTCTAGTGCCTTACATGTACCTACAGTTTAAGAGTTGTGAATACATCTTTCAGATATTCCCCATATGACTTCAGTCCTAGTGTTTTAGTGCCATGTGAGACTGTGCTGACTTAAAGCTTATTTCAATGTATTCCATCAGTTATGGAGCTACTGCAACTTAATAATATCCTCTATCAGCAAGACACTAAAGAACTGCTGTCCAGCAGTGCACAATATAACACTGTAGAAAGTTTGCTTTGTGTGACTTGGCCCAACAAAAAACAAAAAATGACTGCTAACTATTCACAAAACAAAACAAAACAAAAAAAAACCACACAAAACCAACAATGTTCATTCAAGTTTATTTAATGACACTTTGGCAGACACAGAAGAGGATACTGGTTTTAAAAGAAAAAAAATGCTCCTCAACAATTATTCTGTCCTCATTTCTTCTGTACAAAATCTAAGATTCTGCTGAATAGACTGCTGTTGTTGCATGAATATCAAAGAACAGTCATCTGACACTCATTTTCTCCTCTATGCTTTCTCATAATTGAAGTAAAAATGATGCTTTTTTCTGGAAGAAAAAAAAAAATACATTTTATCCAGAAAGCTCTTTCACAGAGAAAGATTAGGGCATATTAAAGTGAGTAAAGCTTAAGTGTCAGTGTTTAATTTAGTTAGTGTTTAGCATTTAATAACAGGCTTAACAATTAAGAGTCAATATACACTTTAATATGAGTTCACGTTTCCTGGGGCTTCATATCTCATGTGGTCAGACAAATCAGACCAACTGACAAACCAATCTCATCAGTTGGTCAGACCAGGACTCTGGATCATGGAATAAATGGATTTTTTTTCCTCATATCTTCAACAAGCTTCACATTTCCAATTTGACCTTCCTTATCCTGAAGAATTAGGAAGCGATACTATCAGGTCCCTAACAGACTTTGTAGAACAACTTCATTACTGTCTTCTTAAATAACACCCTTACCATATATCTAAAATGACAAGGCCATGCTGGCTGTACTAGACTATGTTAGTCAAGCATAGCAGTTCTTTCCCTGTTGGCTTGGCTTTTGTTTTGAATTTCTAGAAAGCTATGACCAATTTAACAAATACTTTCAGACAGAAAAGGATCAGCATATGTGGCTCAGTACCAAAGCTTCACACTTACTTTTTCTAACAATTTAAACCTCTGACATTACACAGCAGACAAATTTGGCAGCTTTCATGATTTTGTCAGACATTAAAATGCCCTATTCCCTGCCAAAATCTATTTTGAAAACAAAACCCAAAAAATAAAAAACAGAAAGGCCCTGAATCTTATTACAACTGAAGGCAATTTTACTTGAGCAAGGGCATGAGATACATTTCTTATACATGCCTGAAAGGAGGTGAGGGAGGGAAAAAACAAAGAGGCAAACCAAGTCTTCTAAACCAAAAACAATTTTGTTTGCTCTCTATTTGCAACATTTTAGCCGGGCTAGAACATATATTTTCTTGAAAGATGCTGGGGAAAAAAAACACTTATTTGTGGTGCATGGCTTTTAACCTTAGACTAAAATTATTAAATCTTTCTGTTTTATGTTAGACTTCTCTCTGATTGGGAAAAACACTGCAGCAGAAATTAAGACTAACTGATAGCCTGAACCATCCATAAAGACAGATTTTCACCCTAGAGTTTAAAAAAAGCCTGAATTCTTGATATTAACATATTCATTTGAGTATAATCTAAGCTTAAGCAATCTGGTAGAGTTGAAGCTTTCAATAACAATTTTGAAGATGCTTGTAGCAATTACTTCCCACTCACTGGAGGTTCTTAAAGCTCACAAGAGAACATCACATGATCTGACACTTCTTAAATGGAGGAAAACTATGTTTATCTGCATCTCAAAAACGCAAACTAAAGTCTCAGCTTCTTATACACTTCACTAAATACAGCAATGGCACAGGGTAACTGCTGAAACAAAGGCATTTGGGCAGATTCTCTGGTGGTAAAAATAAAAACTCCTTCCTCCTCAAAACAGAGACAATTTCTCCTTAAATAAACCTTATTTTGATCTGCTGTAAAGTAAGAGGATATTTGAGAATGCAATACTAGAGGTCTAGTTTTTATAGAGTATCTTGGAGAGCCCCTCTACCTATTTCAACAAACAGAAACAAGTAATTCTCATGAGATTTTCCTATTTTGGCTAAGCTTATAAATCAACAATTTTACAATGTCTTCAAAAACTGCAAATGTCTTAAAAGACAAGCTAAACCTCAAGAGCATAAATGCCATGTGTATCTCCCTGATTTGATGCTTTGTACTGTGAGCTACAGAGTTGCAAATAAAATGTTTATGTAGTTTCAAAGATACAAACAGATTACAAGAAGGCTCTCCCTTAAACGAAAACTAAAGCCATATTCTATTATGTGGTACTCCATGTATCTAAAAAAAAATAGCTTATTGCTTTTTGTTTTACTTTAATGTATCTCAAGTAGCAGACTATAAATGTTATAAAACCCTCACTCAAAGTTGCTTAAATCGCATGTTTACAAAGACTCACTTTTGCAAGTATTTCCATCCAAGTCACAGGGACTATTTACTTGCCTAATGTAACTATGAAACCTTAATGCGTCTGGGGCTTTAGTCACATACTGGAAAAGGTGATATTCAAATGAACTAAGTGGAAAAAGAAATTACAGCAAATCATTTTTTACTTTTACCTTAAAACATGAGATTAGCAGCAGCTATGGTTGCAGGGTTACTCCAAAAACAAGGAAACAAACAAACCATTAGCAGTGAGTCGGCTATAATTTTGAGAAAGAGTTCAGGAAATGCCTTCCTTTCAAGAACCTACATGGAGATCACTTACATAAAGACCATACCAATAAACTGATGGGGTTATACATTAACCACATAGTTGCATAGGAATATATACTCACCCGTAACACCATCACTTTTTGACTATATCTCAATAAACATTCATACAGGGTACCACAACCCTATCTAGTAGCTCAGGAAAATACTAATTATTCTTTAGAAGAGGCAGCAAGCTGAAACTAGGGGGAAAAATTGTACTATTTCATGCTTGGCCATAAGGTTCATTGTGGTGGCCAAAAATGGAATTTGGGAATCTTGGTTTACTGCCATGAAGTGAAGCATTGGTTCTAGCAAAGCCAAACAAAATTCCAGTGGACTTCAGAGGAGCCATGATTCCTCAACAAATTGTCTCTAGCATGAATACCAAAGTGCACATACGTTTAAATTCGAAAAAAAAGAGAACAGGAAATTCCAGTAGTTATCATTACCTTGGATTTCCAAAAGATTTTACTAAGTCCTTCTCTAAAGGACTAAGAATATTAAGCAGCCATAGGATATGACTCACATAAATGGCTTGCTAAAAGACAGAAGCAAGGCTGCAGTAAATGGTATGTTTTCACTGAAGAAAATTTCCACATGGCATGTGCTAGAAGCTCTGCTGTTCAATATACTCATAAATGACAAGTTAAAGAGGTTACAACGTTTGCTGATGATATTAATTCATTCAGAACATAAAGACAGTAAAAGCTGAACAAAAATGCAGACCAGATCTTATGAGACTGAGTGGTGCTATAAAACAGCCACTGAAATTCAACGAACAAAGAGATGCACACAGGCAAAAGCAATCTTACATTCACAGATGGCAGGCCCTAAACTGACTGCTATACATCGCGCATTAAAGCGTGGGACTACAGTAAGCAGATCAGTGAAAAACATCAACTTGATGTTTAATCTTAATTATATGGCAAACAATTATAAGAAAGAAAATTAGCATACAGTATTATGTAAATGTACATTCACATCCTGTACACTGCATGTATCCAAGATGATGTTCTCCTATCTCAAGATATTAGTAATAAAACCAATTCACAGAAGAACAACAAGGAGGGTCACACACATATGCAGAAAAGTTAAATTTGCCTGTAATTCTCATCCTTGAGAAATGTCAACAGAAGGTAATGATCATCAAGATCTACACAGAAGAATCACAGAGAAGACTGTTCACTCTTCCAGTGTAAGAACAATGACAGTTCAAACGAAGTTACCATGTTAAAATCAGAACAGTGAAGGTTCTTCACACAGTGTGTAGTTGAATTGTTGAATCCACTTCGTCACAGACTGTTGTAGTGCAAAAGACAATTAGTACAACCATCTCAAGGAACAGTAATACTCAGTGACCTTCACAATATACTGAAAACAGCTCTGATAGAAAGTCTCGGTGCCTAGGAAAGTAGCAAAGGAATGTACCTTTGCATCTGCTTTCTTCTCATATACTCCCACAGGCACTCATTAAGTTTTCAGTACAAGATGCTGAGTTAGACAAAGGGGCCATTTAACAAAATACAGTTATTCTGATTTGCTAGACATTGGGAAGCATCCCTGAGTTCATGGAGTGAAGTGTATAGACGTGAAAGGGCATTTCTCACACACAACATGCAATAGATTTTACCATGTTATTTGCAATGAAAAATACAGTTCTAATCAAATCCTAAACATGCCATTCTACAGTCTCCAAAGTTGTACATTTATTTTCAGCTTACCGATCAGGTCTGTTGGCCCAGTTCCCAAATTTTCTCCTCGAATTGTCACTTTGGTCCATGAGATGCCCTCATTGGGAGAGATGCCAGTCACAAGCGGGGGCTGGCGTGCTCGAGACATGATGCCCACTTAGTTACTACAAACTAAGTCACTTGTACCTATTGAACAAGAAACAATCATTTAGAAACACATTAAAGTTATTTTAAAAGCCTGTTAAAATGACAGAAAAATCTGCATATGTGATACACCATTCTCAAAGCTCTTTCTGCCACAGTTATCAAACTATAAAGAATATCTACACCTTTTTTGCAGTCCCATTTTTTATAGTAGACATAGCCCTACTTCTGAATTGAAAAGAAAATGTAGATTCAGAAAAACAAAGAAACAAACCCTAAACCACCAAAACACTGAATATCATCCAAATCATACCAAAAATTCTCACTCTTTTATTATAAAGTTACCAATCGCATTTCTCAGAAGGTTCGAAATTGCTAAATAATAGGCTGCAGACATATATGAATTACTTCCCTATCAAGAACTGACTGCCTGGCACAAACACTTCCATGGGGAGGAAATCCCAACACTGATTTGTATTAAACATCAAGATTTTGATAAACTGAGAAAAGAAAAGCATTACTTACGAACACTACACTAGCAGAAAACAGCACTAACAAATCACATCCCAAAAGATAAACATTAAGGTACATAATATTATAATAATTTCTTTTTAAAAAAAAGCATTTCCCAAAAGAGTATTCAATTAAATCAGAAACACGAGTATGGCACCTGTGTCACACAGCCTACAATGAATCTGATTAGAAATTCCTGTTGCTCATTAGCAGTTTCCTTCGTGCATCTACAAGAAGCAGGACCAAGGAAGAAGCTCCCATGGTTAAGAGTAATCAAATACTGCCACCTGAACAGAGACCTGCCCCTATCTACACCACAGATGCACAGCAGACGACTTATAATAAAACTTTACTGTAAAAACTTCTCAATTTCTCAACTTTAAAGCCAATGCTCAAACCTGAAATCAGTGCAAAATGTGAACTGAATGCTACACATGCACTGAAATATTCAAGTTCCAGATAGAACTGTTAGCTTTAGAGAAATATTTGAGACTACTGATGAAGAGCATGCAATCAACAAGAGATGAAGACTCTGGTTGGAATAAGCACAAACGTAAAAACTTGCAGTCTGTGAGCCATGCCCAGTAGATAAAGGATTATCTGCTTAGAGCTCACAATTAATGAACAAAATATACCTCCGGAACCAAAGCTTTTTGATGTGAACATCTGAAGTCCCAAGATTGAAAATGATATTGTATTTTTAGTTTAACATTAATTTCTCAGGTTCCTGCAATTAACAAGTGGATGAAAAAGGAATTCAACAATTTAGACTCATGGATCCTCTTATCAGCTGCTACGTAAAATGCTGGAATGTTTCATATATCTAACGTGGGGCTACAGAAATCAGTAGAGATTGTCTGCAACCTCGTTGCTGGAGCAACACAGAAGGAGAGGAGGACAATATCAGCAGACTATGAAGAATCAGCTGTCAGTAATCTCCAGACACAGTAGAAAAGGTTATGCTCTGGCAGGCATTCCCCTCTCTCCTGCACTAGTAAGCCCTGCTTATGTTTCATTCTCTATTTTACAGAGGCAGGCAGTCCCTGCCTCACTTCAAAACCGAAGCCAGGTCCAGGTCCTGCAGCTGAACTATTTCCTGCCCTTATCCTGCCAATCTTCCCTCTGACTTCTTGTGCACAATGTCAACAAGAGAGGACAAGAGGGGTTAATACCCCAATGCTCCCTCTGAATCCTGACACCTTGACAGGTTTTCTTCCTTACTCCCATCCTACTTTTGTTCATATAGTTCAACTGAACTACTCTTGATCTACTTCCTCGCTGAAAATGATAAAGTCAATGCGCTGTCAGTATTCCTAATCCTGGAGCTGCGCAGCGTGTCAAGCTGTTGTCTCACACAGACTGAATTCAAAGCTCTCTTTGCTACATCAGCAAGGCATCATCTGACAAAACAACAGGCAGCACAACAGAAACAATCTTCCCGAACCTAATCCTACCTGAAACACTCAAAAAATGAAAACATGGGGGAAGTTTAGTTTACTCCTATGCAATTAGAAAGTGCATAGGCACAGAAGATCAGATCTTTCAGTATAGCATGTTTCCCCTGGAGTCAAATGCAAAGTTGATATTGGAAAACAACTAGGTGCATAACCTTAATAGAAGGAGGAGAATAAACTCTATGTACATTTATCTACATTGACTTTGCAGCCTTCTTCCCATATCCTCAGTAGAGCTCTAAGACAGATAACAAATGTAAAGAGTGGGGCTACCCATTCTGTTATATTCCATAGGAAGCAGAATACACGGAGATATCCGTATCATGATGTAAAATATCTTCTATTTTCCAGGAACAGCTTAGAAAAATCTTTATGGGATATTAATCAGCAACAAAGATGTAAAAAAAAAAAACCAAAACAAAACAACTACACATAACCAACACCTTCAAGAACTCAGAGGTAACATGGAAGGAAAACTCTTGAAGAAAATGAGCAAACTAGAAGCCATTAGTGTATTTTTTGGTTGATTCTCACCCAACGTAATGGTTCCCTTGCATTGTAGCTACTGCTTCTTTCAAAATACCTAGGCATAACAGATAATTGGCTTGCATCAATATCAAAACTCAAAAGTAATATTACAACGCATCTCTCTGGATTTCAGAAATTGGCACTGTATCTCTCCTGATGGTAGGCTGAATAAATGCAATAAAAATGCTGAGCCTCCTGAAGTCTAACATTTCTTCTAAATTATTTCCATACTTATTGCAGAATTGTTTCAAAATACCTCACTTGGATGAGAAGACCAGAGTAAATCTGAACACATTACAAGAGCACTACAGCACTGAGATGCTCTATTATTTGATTTCACTTTTTATTTTATTATTTGAATAGCAATTGGTTTCATTTCTTTCAAAGAGTAAATGAAGAAACATTACGGAATCTGTCCTTGCAACAGAGATCAAACAAAAGCTTCAGTCTTCATTTATAATATGTTCCCCTCCTTTTGACACACATGGCAATATGCAATACGACTAAATTGTTTACTGGGAAGCATAACCTGCATAGTCTTGTGATCCAAAAGAGACTTCCTATTTTAGTGTATTTTATTAATATTTGGGGCAAAGCTGAAAAAATAATTATTTTTAGTTTCTTTAAGACCCTGAAGTTTCATTTTTTCATTTTCATTAAGCCTAAGTAAGAATGATAACTGCAATTCCACAATCACCCTATAGAGAAATCTTATTTTGTTAAAATACATTTATTCTACTTAACACTTAAACACATATATCAGCTTTCTTACTCAAAGGAACTTACTCAAACTGGTTCGTATACAGAGCAGGGGAGATTGCACAAAAACTGTTTTCTCTATGAGAAACTCTCAGAAGATGCATTTATCAAAGAAGTGTTAACAAGACTACTTTTTTGCGATGAACATTGTTGTTTTACACTAACAGAAGTCCCTTTTCCCTCGTCACTCTCCTCTCGTCTTTCTAAAACTTCATTTCCTTACAATATCTCCTCAGAAGTTTAACATGGATGACATCTGTTTGACTGCTCCCATGATCTTGCCCATATTATTCGGCCATAATTCTTGTTATGAAGTGGAAGGAGTTAGAAAGCCTCTGCAAAGACCACCTACTACAAAACCATCTCGAAAAATGCCTTTCGTAAACATCATCTTCATCTTTACATGAGCTCCTCAAATAAACTGTCCTCTCGCAGAGGTTTAGCTCAATAAATAAATAAATAAATAAAAATCCAGAACACTACAGGCTTGCTAAGGATGGGACATTGTCGCTCTTTATCCTTAGAAAAGCCACTTTTAAAAACAAACAGTAAAGAAATGAAATATCATTTACCGTTAGGAAAAACACAAGTCTAGACGCTGTACTGAAAACTCCAGTTCGTTTAAAACAGGAATTCTTAAACAGGTTTCCACATTAAACTCTCAGGGAAAAGCAGAGACGACACGGAGAAAGGACACCGCCAACACCCACCATAACTGTTCTGTAACACTGAGCTCTGCTTACTGTTCTTGAAGCAATACCAAAATACTATATAAGTGAAAAAGTGAAATTCAGGGTTTACAGATACCAAACTGGCCTGTATGTTCAAATCACAAAGTAAAGCTACAAGCACGACAAAGGCAGAGAACTTCAGAAGATGAGTGGTGACATGATGCAGGTAATAAATTTCACCAACAAAAGAATTAGCAGTTGAGAGGTGCCAGAAAGGCGTTCCTGGCTTCTAAATAAAGAAAGTGAGCTGGTTCCAGTGACTGAAAATTCACTGAAGTAAAGTTTTCAGTAGCACTTTGTCACAAACACTAAACTTAAAAGACGCTCTGGAAGGAAGACAGAACCAAGGTCAACGCAAATGTCACAGTCATCTACCAAAGGGAATCTAAGTTGTCAAGGAGGGATGAAAGAAAAAGCTTATGTCACAGCTCTGAGAAAGCCTGAACTATACGCAAGGTGAAAATGACATTCACATACAATTAAAGCCTTCAGCTATCGAGTACCTCTTTGTGCTCAGTCACATATGATACTTGTGACTGAATACCGCTTTAAACAATTTGACACAGGTACAGTAGGAATGGCCACAGCACCTTCCCTGTTCAAATCACAGTACGCCTCCAACATTGCTTGCTTACCAAACAAACCCCAAACTAGTGTGTCAGGTACTCCTGCCACGCTAAAACTGCGGCTTTAAATGCTTTCTGAATGAACAGATTTATGAAAAGGATGATTTTAACCAATCAGTAAATGCTCGGATTCCAGAATGTAGGTGATGGCTTTTGCACCTTAAACTACACGTACTTGTGCTTCTACTAAATACATCCAGGTATTTGCTTTCACTAGGAAACCAAGTGGGTCCCCTGAGTACAACACTGTACGACAGCATCAGTGAAGGAACACGGCAAATGACCCTAAGAAGGAACGACAAAGCAAAAAAGTTTTCTATGTTTGCATTCAAAACCATTACAAAATGACAAAAAAACATTATTGCAACCTTTTCTGTGCTTTATCTTCCCAACAGTATAAATTCAGACAGACAATCTACATAAACTAAGATTTAAAAGCATCCAAAAAGCAGCACTGTGAAAATAACTGACATTTATTAACCCCTCTGGAGATCTTCAGTGCCCTAGAATTTCCACAGCCTTCAACACTGCATTAATAATACAAAGCCCAATCCTGCAAGCTTGCCAGGAAAGACTGGGAAGTGAATAAGCTAAACAATGCTGGAATTCCAAGTGATATTAAGAATCTACACATGTTTATTTAAATAATAAAAGAAGACTTGTCAATTTAAACAAGAAATGCTCACAAATCTTACATTTCGAGGGGAAAGAAAAACCCTCTTCAAAACAAAACTAAGCTACTTATAATGAAAAGATGAACAAACGGGGAAAAAAAAAAGGGCAATTTAATGGTCACAGAGAAAACAACAAAGCCTCATTTGTCTTGGTCTGTCATATCCAGCATGTTGATTCAAGCCAATATTAACACTGACAAACACGTTAACCTGTGGGACAACATCACAGGCCAAAATCAATTCTGATTTGGGAAGATGAGCACGTTTTGAGACTATGAAGAAGACAGAGTATTAAAAGACATAATACCCTCTTATTTTCAGAGGGCTACTGAATATTGCAGCCAGTTACAAAGTCCAAGAAGAGACCTCAGTTTGGGGATAGGCAAAGGAATGACTGCAACTGCTTTGCTTTCACAACAGCTCTACCTGTCTATTTCATCAACATCTCCAAGGTCCCACTTTACTTAACCCAGCGAGGTACACCTTCGCGGCAATGTATCTTGACACGCTGAAAGCAAAATAATCACAGCACTCAGCAATGCCATTAACATTGTCGAGTGGCGAGGAATTAAAGGTTGGACCCCAGACAGATGCTAAGAGAGCGCTGGGTAAAAGAGCTCGGGGCATTTTTCAGAGCGCACTGCAGCTGCGAGGGATTGACACTGCTAACTGTGGAATCAAGCTCAGGAGAAACTCCGGGCACAGTTCCGGCATCCGAAATAAATTAAAGTAAACAGTGTTGCTCTCTCTCATCCACCCTGTTAGCAGGCTCTCTGTTGAGCTGGAGACCACACACCCAGACCACACAGCACCAGCTGAACTCACTCGCACGCAACATCTAGAAGCTGTCACTCTGCTGAGGTATGGAGAGGAAAAAGAGGGGGCAGGAGTGCGAGAGAGTGAGTGTGTGAATGTGTGTGTGTGTGTGCACGTGTGTGTGTGTGTGTTTAGAAAAGCTGCCCGCTCTCCCCTCCTATCATTACAGCTGGCTAGGTTTTGTGCGGTTGTGAAGGAGGGAAAGAAGGGAGGGATAAAAAAAGACCTATAAACTCACTAAGAAAACATACTGGTCTTGGCCTTTTGTAGTAATGATTTGCATTCCTCCTGCACTAGTTTAGTAGCTGTTGAAGGACTAACAAAGCATCCATTTAGCATCAATTAACCTTCTATCTATCACATGTCAAAATGAAATCCAAATCCATAAAAATCCTTTTCATTGTACATATTTAACAACAGCATCGTATCAGTTATGACACACAGCATACCTATATCCTGATACATTGCTAACTCAGCAATTGCCATTGGTTATTTATTTGGAGAGGGGAGAGACTCCCCACAAAGAACACTTAACTATACAAATGAGATTACAACGTCAAAATGCTGAATTTTTCTATAAACACTCCATCCTGAAACGAAGCTTTGCTCATTAGGATCTTACACCGTAAACATCCTGAAGGAAATTAACGAGCCTTATATTACAAGGAGTTGTGATCCTTTGCAAAGACGTAAGAATACTTCATTCTAAAAATAGGTCAAAAAGAAGATTCCCTATTTATTGCAGGGGAGTTGGACTAGATGACCTTCAGAGGTCCCTTCCAACTCCAAGGATTCCATGATTCTATCAGATAGTTCTAGTGGTATAGATGAACAAAGACTTCTACAGCAGTGTGCTTGCAAGGGATTCTTTGATTTCTTTTAGTTCTGAAAACTGTTTTACGGTCAACTTTATCACCTGCTGAAAGACAAAGATTTGAATGAACCATTTGAACATTATTTTAGTTACAGAGGAAGTTTCCTTTCCCTCCACTCCGCCACCACAAGTATCTACTCCATCAAATTCACTCACAAATCTAATTTAATCCACTTCCGTGGTCCAACTGCCCATAACCACAGCCACACTGTCACCTTTTGTCAAAAATCCATTCACTTAAACGACAATGACCACCACCATGTGCCACTACTAAACAAAACAAGCAATGCTACAATAATCCAAATGTCAATTCTAGCCCTATAAACTTGAATTAGGATATTTCCACAGGAGAAAATCATAAAAAATAAAACAAAATCCTAGAAGTATCACCTTACGAAATACAAGTTCTTTTCAGACAACTTAGCTTTAAAATTGGGTACCTTCACAGCGAAAATAAACAAACTATTCCTCCAACTTATTAAGTAGGCTTACATACTATTTTATGCCAGTTCTCCAATGAACAAACACTTCTGCTACTACATTATGCATTACAGCACCTATTCATTACCAAGGCTCAAGGCAAACCAGTTACATTTTCTGAACACCTGTTCCTGTTGTGCTAAACAGGCTAGAAAAGAACAGCAGCTTATAAGAAAGTGTAACTCAAGGAAGCCTGAGCACAGATGTTTCTCCCCCAAAATTCTGCTATTTTCATTACAAACTGCATTGCAGCTCCCCAGAAATTGTGTCATCTACTTGTTAAAAGCTTCTGTATTTATTACGTGACACATCACCATAATCTAGCAACACTGTGAAGAAAAGCTTTAAACTTACATACATACATATATACATATATATATATATATATATATATATATATATATATATATATATAAAGCCAACTCAGCTTTACACAAAACCATATCACAGACCGCCATAAATCTCCTGTCCATGTCTAAATTCTCAAAGCACATGCCTTCCTACATCTGCTTCCACCTCCAAAATCCAGTAAGTTTGCTTCACTTAGAAGTCATTACTTCCCCCCCGTCTTACATTTAAACCATTCATCCCTTTTTTCTTCTAGGTTTCTAAAGTTTATCATAGTTTTCTACGTTATTTTAGTTCCATTATTTTGGGGTAAAGAATCTTAATGCCTTCATCATCTCTCTATCTTATGTTATTCACGGGCAGAAATTAGAAATCAATACTGCAAGCATCACAAAACTTTCAAGCACGTTATGCAAATGCACTCAAAAAAATCCAGAAGTTCAAAAAATAAACTAAATAAATCCCAATGGGATGGGATTTATTTTCTTTTTAACAGAGAAAAGAAACAAGACACCGCAGCTTTTTTCTAAGCCCTGTAACTATACACAATATTCTTTATAAAAACACTATGTAACCACTGTAATTACACAGTTCATATGACTGAAGTTTTAACATGCATTCCCGTAGGTAGGACTGCCGCATTGAAATGAATATTTGCTGTGTGGCTTTTAGGGCAGTTTCTTTTGTTTCAAAGCTATTTGGAAGGTGAGGCACGCACTTGTGTTACTGATGTCCCTCTACTCCTCGTGTTCTCACCCAAACATCACATTCCATACCCCGCTATGGGAAATACACAAGATAGACACAGCGGTATCTCTCTGTTCACACAGGCAAACTCATGCACAGCTCTGTGTGAGAGCCTACATGCACAGGCATTTTTCATATATATTTCAGCCTGCCTCTACCTTACATGGTCCCAACCTTCATTTCCACTTACCTACCTAAAATTCACAACTACTGTTGGGAATTATCTTTTCAGATGAGTGAAGTTGTCTTGTGAGAGACACTGCCTTCCATGCACAAGAAAACATAAGGGAAATACATCTTCTTCCTACATAGTCTCTGTCTAAAATTCAGGTTCCCAGAGAGAACGAAGGCATACATATTAAAAACACAGTGACCTTAAGAGCCATCACACTCTCAGAACTTAAGAATAGAAAATCTGAAGCTGTTGCTTTTTTAATTGAGATTTTAGGATGACCTGAAAAATTAAGTTAGTCTCCAACGCAAAAGTTGGCATTCAAAGAGATAATTTTGCTCAGCCAAATCAAAACCTGATAAGAGCTTTGGGATGCACTTGTCTTAATACAAGGTACACACTATTTTCAGCATAGCCACAAAGCGAAAGGAAAAATACAGAATGTAAGCCCAACTAACTGAAACATCACAGATTTATATCATCTGATCCACAGGCACTGTTGTGCAGACAGAACTTCCCCCAGCTTCTGTGCAATATACTTAAGGTTTGTTTTAGAATAGTCAACTGAAAATTTGGTCCGTAGTTCCCTTATGGTCAAGAGGAAAAAAAAACAACAGCACAACTTATATGGGTCTTTGGGTCTCAGAAATTTTGTTGTTCTTAAAATCCAAACAAATAAGCAAAGAAAGGAAACACAGGCTTTCACACCCATCCCTGAGTGCAATCGTAGAACTATCTACTGAAAACACCGAGCATGCCGTATGCACTGATTAATAGCTGCTGTCAAAGAAGGCTCTCAATAAAAAAGCACTAAATAGTTCCAAATTCACATAAAAAGTGCAAATGTCTCCATATATATAAAACACGGGGAGGAGAGGAGGCATTCGATTTAGCTTTGTTTAAAATATTAAATGCTTACCTTCCCTTCCCCTAATCAAAATACGCAACAGAACAATCGCACAATTAATCCTCATTTTCAAGCATTTGTCTCATTACTCAGCTTCAGGGAAAGCTGCCTCGGATTCGTTTTTTCAGATCACAGAAATGAGGTTCTCCCTCCTCCTTTCTACCTAACCCCATATCCTACAAGCACCTTTACAAACAGGATTTCCCCATTACCAAGCACCTCTCCCCTCTCTTGGGGAAAGCAAACTGAAAGACAACACTGCCCAATACAGATTTACAGAAGGTAGGTGGTCTAAGACAAAAGGTTAAGCTGAAGAGCAGTGTCTGACTTCCGCTAAAGATATCCATTCATTCACCTATTTTCTGATTCCAGCCCTTCAGCTTGCTTATAAGTACAGCACCAGATGCCACTCATACTAAAAAGCCCCCGCGGAAGATAAATTCAGAGTAATACATGCAATCTTTTGAGCATTATTTACCAGTTCTTCATTCTGAACTGAAGTACTACTGATTTCTTCCATGCAAAACATTCATGTGCCCTTTTTGCATAATTAAACTAATGCACAGACAGGTAATAAATATCCACTTGTGCTTCACGGGCTTGCCTCGTTCTGGAGAATAAAAGCATAGTTTAATTCATGTATTCTTTCGTTCAGTGGCTGTCAGAGCCTGTATGTTCAAGAATAACTTTTAAATACACACTTTTGTGATCATGCTATTCAGGTCTTGCTCTTTTCGCCTCCCTTAAATGGATTCAAAGGGAAAGCAGAAAAGCCCAGATGAAGAGAATCAAAAGTAACACACAACTGATGATTAGTTTCAAGTACAATGCTCAAGACTTTCTGGATTTACAGCCAGCCATATCAAACTGACAGAAATTGATTAAGTAGGGTTTAACATAACATATCTCAAGCTTTCATCACTAAAAGAGGTCAGTGGCCTCTGTTTCTTGTCTACCACTTAATGTGCTTCAGTGCAACTTCACTTCGAGGAGTAGCATCATGAACAGACCGTATCAGTGGATGCTATTTCATGGGACCTTGGGAAACTACTGGTGAATCACATTTTAACATCTTTAATATGTGTGTGGTTTTTTTACCTCAAATATTCTCAGCATGAGGAATCCTACAACTCAAAACACTAAGACCTGAATACCACAGGTCCAAAAACATCCAACTGCTTCACCTCTGATAAACACTAAGAAAAATTAAATTTTCCATACAGGGAAAAAAAAAAACCAACAACCCGACTTGCCACCAGAAGTTAAATTAATGCCATTTTCTGTGAAATAAATCACACTAGTATAACGAAAATCATTGCATCCTGTTTAAAACAACAGAACCCCCGGTTAAGTAAAAACACTGTTGTCCAAGGGTGGGCATAAATCACAAACCCTGTAAACTAAGCGATCCATGGGAAAGAAAGCAGCAGCGGGGCGTGCTTTCGGCTGCTCCTTGCTGGGTCAGTGCAAGCTGTGACAGACACTACGGCGATAGGGAGCTAAGAATTACAAAGCTTTTCTTCAGGGGAGTAAAAATAAAGCAAGCAAAGCAGGTTGGATGTAAAGGTGACAAGTTTCAGTTGCAGTTTATAATTAAAAAACGACAGCCAAAAAAAAACACCTCAGAAACTATTGGGTGTCAGCCCTGCCCACGGGAGGAGGCTGGAACTGGATGATCATTAAGGTCCCTTCCAAAGGAAGCCATTCAGTGATTCTAACTGAATTTCTAGTGATTTCTAATGGTTTGAACACTCCATCAAAAGGAAAAAGAAAACCCCGGTGCAGTGAAATACATACAGGTCTTAAGGAGGGGGGGAAGCGTTTACAATCAGAAAACGAGGAAAAACAATGTGAGATTAGAATTTTAAACTACATCACGTATCAGAGGGTTTGAAACTAGATGAACATTATGGTCCTTTTCAACCCAGGCCGTTCTATTATTCTTTGAATGGGCGTTAACAGCTCAGATTTGACCTGATGTTCTGCCAGACTAGGAGGGTTTATTGCTTCGCTGGATGTGAATTTAAAGCGTTTGAGTGTGTTAGAAGCTGTTCATCTAAAGGAGCAAACAAGACGCAGGTGGGAGGAAACGCCAAAGAAATATATAAAAGAGGGAGAAAAGGCAACAGCTTGGAAAAAGCATTATTTTGAAAGCCGGGACAGAATGGCAGGGTCCTTATTGGAAATGCAACCCATCCCCACGTCCAGGCTGCTACCCTCAATTAGAAACCGCTTTGTGGTTCATCGTTAATCACAGAATCACAGAATGACCCGGGTTGGAAGGGACCTCAAGGATCATGTAGTTCCAACCCCCCTGCCTAGAAGGGCCACCAAACATACACCTTTACTAGATCAGGTTGCCCAGGGCCCTGTCCAACCTGGTCTTGAACACCTCCAAGGACGGGGCATCCACAACCTCCCTGGGCAGCCTGTTCCAGGGCCTAACCACTCTCCTAGTGAAGAACTTCCCCCTAACATCCAACCTAAATCTTTCCTCTTTTAACTTAAAACCATTTCCCCGTGTCCTGCTATTGTCAGCCCTTTTGAAGAGTTTACTCCCCTCCTGGGAGTAAGTTCCCTTCAGGTATTGAAAGGCTGCAATGAGGTCACCCCGCAACCTTCTCTTCTCCAGGCTGAACAAACCCAACTCCCTCAGCCTGTCCTCATAGGGAGGTGCTCCAGCCCCCTGGTCATCTTCGTGGCCCTCCTCTGGACCCTTTCTGAAATCTCTATGTCTTTCTTGTACTGAGGGCTCCACACCTGGACACAGTAAGCGAAGTTTTAAGCACCCGTGCCTCTCCCGGCCTACTTCCTGCACAGCCCTCAGCACACGCGGAACCACCTCACGGTAACCAGCAAGGCCGGTCCCATATGGCACTACCTGCCCCCCAGCACAGCACGGAGCCCCACGGCCCGCAAACAGCCGCCCCGAATCCCTCCCGGACTAGGGGCGGGGCGGGAGAGCGCCTCGGTCTCCCCCCCGGGATGGGGACGGTCTCCGCCCCAGCGCAATGGGGGAGGACCGGGGCTGCCCCGCTGGGAGCCGGCTCCGCAGCGCCCGGCGGAGGAAGGGAGGGGCGGGAGGCCGCTCGCTGTCACTCACCGGCAGCCGCCGCCGCGCTCGTATCCGGCACCTGGGGCAGCGCCGCTCCCGGCAGCGCCTCCGCGTCCGGCGGGAGCAGGCACCGGCAGCCGCCGCCCGAAGTCATCGATGGAGTGTGGAGACATCGAGAAGGGGCGGCCGAGCTGCGGGCCCCGCCTAATGAAGGCGCAAGAGGCGGGGTAGGCGGCCTCCCTTGGGTTGGGAGCGTCTGCTCGTAGAAGCTCGGAAGTGGGGCAGTACGAAGCTCTTCTACTGAAGTAATATTGGTAGCAGCAGCAACGGCAATCGTAATAAATAATAATAAACTCCACGCTCTTGTGATGCAGCACAAGATGGTGCGGGGTTGCATGGTGGTGCAAGAGGAAGGCACTGTGCCCGTGAGTCAGAAGGACAGGTTCCTACCATCTCCTGTCTCCCAGAAGCATTGCTTGTGTCCTACAGGCCTGGTGTTGGGGCCTGTAAATGATCGTCACACCACTCCTGTATCTGTGGCATGGAGAGTTTGGTGTTGAAATTTCAAGTGTTGGTTCTCCTGCTGCCCCTCAGATGCAGGTGTGCTGGCCCTGAGTATGCTTGGGGTTAGAGCTGCTCATTCCCTCAAATGCCTGCAATGCCACATGGGCAATACCAAGGGGTATTCTCATCCATCAGGCTCACTGTTGGGTGGAGGACAATTGCAATGTTTTTCACGTCATTAGTACAAAAAGGAGACTAACTTTTCTTCTGAAATGGAGCAAAGCAAAGCTGTGCAGTTCCATTTCTTGGCTCAGTTTTTATTCCAGGTTGTTCCCCAGCAGCCCGACCCCCTGGGTAGTGTCTTTCCGGCACCGCTGCAGGGCTGCACAGAAACAGGACGCAGCTGTTACAAGAGCTGGCGGTAGGCAGGCAGCACGGGCAAAGCTTGGTCGTGCAAATTCGTGCTGGTTTCCCACTGAAAACATGGGGTGATTTCTTATCAGACCATCTGTCTGCACGAGGCACCTCTGAACAGAGGCTCTTCTTCCTTTTGGAAAGGAGACATCCTTTTTCCCTTTCTGCTGGGATTGTTTGGAGGTCGGTTGCGAAAGCCAAGTGCAAATGAAATCAGAATGGAAAGCAGATAAAAGGCAATGAGGGAGAAAACAGAAAGGAGAATCAGTTTCTCAGTTTTGCCAGTCCAGGCCTAGATTGAGACATTAGTTGGAAATATCTTTCATAAAACCTCAAAGAACGTAAGCGCTATAAAAAACATCATGGCAAGGAAATGTCATTTCCCACATGTTTTTTGTTTTTTTTTTTCCCCGGAGGTGAGAGCTGCACAAGGTATATTATAGGCTGTAATATCTCAGTGGATGAATATACAGCTCCTTACTGACTCTTCCCTCTAGCTTTAGTTAAATAGTCACACGGCATCTGCCTGAGGAACAATGAGAGACTTCAGTGTCATGCTTTTCACTAATTAGCTCCAAAGTTCTTACTGGTGACTGAGCACTTTTCTGTTAATACCCAGTGCAGAAAGACAGTTCATCTGTCCTTCAAGAAAAAGTAGAGGGGAAAAAAAAGTATGACTCTTTGCCACCCGTCTGAAGAAGATGTTTCTCCTTCTTGACAACTTGTTTGCATTTTCTCATTAAAAGCCTGTCACCAGTTGTGCCAAATAAAACCACGACTCCAAGAGTTGGGGTTGATATGGAAATCTCCATCCAGCCCTCCACATACCTGGGTGCAGCCCTGCCAGATGCTCTCTGGGAGTGGAGTGCGTGCCCTCAAATCCTGTTGGCTTTAAGAGCTGCACAATGGGAACTGTCTGCCTGGGAGATTTTGCAATAAGCAACCCAGAGTTTAGATGTAGATTGAGCGGCAAACTACAGAGTCGGGCTGAATTTTTTTGTTGGGGAGTTGACTGCAACTTCACTTCTGTTGTCAGCACAAATACCATAAAAGGGTGAATCAACAGCAAGGGGAATCTGAGCTTCAGAAGAGACAAGCTCCAGTATCAGCTGAAGTGAGAACAGACTGCAAGATCTTTGTACCTTTGGAAATATCACCTCCCTATCTAGAGTTTTAAACCAGCTGCTTGGCTGTGATTTTATGCCGATCTTGGTCTTAGGGAACCAGTCAGTACAGCTTAATGGGGCCAGAATCTGCAATAGCAGGAGACTGGAGGGTAGCTGTGTGTGGGTTCATAAGCATATACAAATCCTGCTGTTGCCAAGAGTGGCACCCAAGACTCTTATGATCTGCAGGGGCTCTGGATAATATTGTCAGAGAAGAGCTTCCTGTGTGCAGGAGTTTGTTGAATCTAATGTGGGTGGTTTTCCCAGCTGATGTACAGTGACCATGTGGTAACTATCACCTACCCCTTCAGTGACTCCAGAACAAAGCTGACAATGACTGACTACAGATATAACCCACTGGAGAAAAGAAACACTGCCCCACACATCCTTTTAGAACAAAAGGAGGAAAACTAGCACTGTCAGATACACAATCAAATATATGGCTTATAATATGTATATACCATAGTATATAATATATATCTGCTGTCATATATAATGCTGCTAATATAAATATATTACTCCATGGAACTCCAGATACCATTAGAGAGATTAATCTGTGCTGTTAAAACTGAGGAAATAAACGACAAGTTGTAATATAATGACCTGGTAAATAGTAAGTATCGTTCCTCAGAGAGGTCACGAAAGTAATTGCTCATTCATGCCTTTTTCTAATCCATTTATGCAGATTTGACAGTGATCTGTAAACAATACATCTCTCTACAAAGTTGGGTAAACAGATATGAAAGCCAGGAGAGATTATTATGATAATCTTGTCTAACCTGAATATGGAAAGCTGTAGGATTTCCTCCAGCCATTCCCACACCGAGTTCTTTGTGCAATTGTTTCTTAGAAAGACTTCATTTTATTCACTGGGCAGCCTTTTGCACGTTTTAAGTCTCTCTCTCCTTTGTATTGTTTCACTCATTAAGCAAAACAGTGCTGTTAGAATCCTGGTGTTCTTGTTTTCTGGCACTCAATGCCACAGAGTGCAATGTCCCATGCCAGTCATCTTTCTGGTGAAAAACATTTTAAGAAAGATAAACTCCAATTGCAATCAGTTATCAGAGCAAAATAATTGCTTGGCCTATTTTGCATTCTCTCTTCCTTCTCCTACACCCTCATATGGCATTTGCCTTTTTACAGCAGCGTAACAGTGTTGACTCGTGTCTAGCCTGTGATTCACTCTATGTTTTTTTCTATGAAACTGCAATCCTGTTTACTTTTCCCCTTCCTGTATCCAGGGAACTGGTGACTCCATGTCTGATTTTCTACACTTGCACCTTTTGAATATCATCTTTTCTGTTGCATTTTCTTGTCCTTAAAAAACTCTCCAGTTTGTCAAAATCACCCTGAATTCTAATTCTGTTCTCTAACACACCTTTAGCTGTTGTCTTCTTCCTGTCCTCTTTACATCCACATTCCATATATTGTCAGATAATTAGTAAGCAGTGAGTAGTGTCAGATTCAGGACAGAACCTTAAAGAACTTTTCTCAATGTATTTTTATGATTTGATATTGGGCCATTTTGCTATCACATCACCAGTCATTCTTCTAATCCTATGGGATTTTCACTATGAACCATATTGCCTTTGCTTATTCTTGAGGAACATTGCCAAAAGCTTTTCTAAAATGAAGATGCATGAAGTTTTACTACTTCTATCCTTTGTGCAATAGCTACCTTACTATAAAATGAGATCAGATTGATTTAACAGAATCCATTCTTGACAGATTCATGTTGGTTGTTACATATTTTCTTTGAACGCTTACAGAGGTTTTGCTTGATCATTTACACAAAATGAAGCTACCTGATCTGTAAATTACCATCTCTTTTTTTTCTGTGGGTACTTAATTTCAACTGATTGAAATCAAGAGGGTTGCTTCCATGCCTATGATAGGTGCCTTCTGAACCAGAGATCATAGATCTGAACCAGCAGCAGTTCCAACCTTGTTCACTGGAACCAATCTATGATCCTTGCACAAACTTTCTTCACCTCACTGCTTCTGCTTCTCTTCATTTTCTTGATCTGTCAATGGAACATATCTACAGATGTTGGCTTCTAGCGGTTCTCACCGATTTTGCAAAAACTTCATAGAGATGTTTCAAAGCCGAAGCAGACTTCCTGTGTTGCGCTATGCACCCAAGTCTATCTGCTTTCTGCTTCCTCCTGAACTGAAAATCACCCAGATGTATGTTGTGAAACCAACATCTCGGAAGTGGTCTACCTAAAATTTACACCTTGATTTCTTCCTTTTTTTTTTTTTCCTATGTATAGATACAGAAATAAGTTCTCCGACCTCGGCAGCCTTTTGACCATTATCTAGGAGTTTAAGCCAAAAACTCTCATTATGATGTGAAATGTATTAATCTTAGCTGAAAGGCAAGAGAGAACAAAACAACGTACTGATCAGTGTTTGCCCCCAGATGATTTCTGGTATGCTTTAAGAGAAACAACATATAAATTAATGCACACGATATTTGGAGTTTTCTTCCAGAACACGTACAGTCAGTTTTTCCACATCAAAAAAAAATACAGTCTTCTGCACTTTCAACAATTTCCAGCAGTACACAAAATTCTCTCACTGTTTTACTTTCTTGGCTAACACTACCCTAATTCTTGCCTTTCAAGGCTTGTCCAAGGAATCTGTGCACTACTGACCCAGAGGCATTGTTTCTCTAAACAGCACCAATGAAACAAATTATTAATCTACTCTCTGCAGCTAAAAATACCAAATGCCGCATACTACAGCTCTGTCACGGGTGTCACGACTACATTGCATCAGTTTTAATGGTTTTTGGAACTGACCTTCATTTACTGTGTGTATTGTAAAATGGTAGATGCAAGAAAAAGAAGACCAAAACCTTAAACAGTTTAAAATTATGCCACGTCTCTATTTCAAAGTTAAAATATATAATTCAAAAAACTTTTTGCATTTTTTTCCCCTGGAAATGCAGGATAAATTCTGTTCCTCTTTTTCACAAGAGCGAACTGTGGTGCGACTGCCATCACTCCCCTGCTTTCAGGAACAAGCAGGGAAAAGCTGTTAATTAGATATTTTTGGTGGCTTCTGAGATCATGTTGAATGAAGGCAGATGGCTCTCTTGTCCTGCTGCCTGCCCACCCAAGTTTCCCCCACAGGCTCTCGTAGCAGTCAGCACGTCCTGATGTGCCCTAGTGAAAGTCAGCAGGAGTAGCAGAGGCCTCATATTTAATAGCCGAGTTGATTTTGATGAAACCCAGTGAGAAACGCTTGTTTCCCATACTTGCCCCATTCACAAGCTCTTGTGACACGTCTCTAGAGGGAGGATATGTTGAGCAGCCTAAGATCAGCTTGGGTTTTGTCATTACTACTGCATGCTAGCCAGAGTGCCTATTGATTTGTAATTTAATGTGCATGTGCGTTGTCTTGCAGGAACATGGCTTTATTTTGCAAGCACTTAGGAGCCAGATCAATTTTGTCCAGCGTGTAGTATAATGGGGACTATTTTTTGACAGCTGATACAAATCAATAAAAAAACAAAGGCTGATTACACAATAGGCATATCACAAACACACACACTTTTCAAAACCACATTTATTGTAAAGGAAACGATATGGGTTTATTTTGTTTTTTTTGGTATGTATTTAATGACATAAACAAACATTTCATCTATTTCAAAACCCCTTCTTGGCTGTATTTTTCTTCTTCCTAAACTTCCTTATCTTTCTTCTCTTTTCTTCCCCCCACCCTCCTGAGCTCTCAATGTTCCATGGTTAAAAAAAGGAAGGGAAAAAGAAATAAGAGATTTCACTTTACATCAGTTAGATACAATCATGAAGTTTCTTCTAGGGACAAATAAATGGTTAGCATTAAAATGTGGATTTTGATCGGTGCCCTAAATGTGTGATGAAAGGTACCAGATCCGACAGCTTAAATAGAAAACCATTAAATACATGACAATATTTGATTTTAATGAACCACAGTTCTAGTTTTTAATGTTTCTTATTGCCACTTATTCTTAGATTCAGAAGACTATCTGAAGTAAATGCACATGAGAGAGGTGTTTAGCTTTGCCTTCAGATCTACAGCGATTTCCACAGAAATTTCTGAAAAGAATACTAGGTAGTGTTTAAAAACATAGTGGCTTAAATTTATATTGTTAAATCTGTATTTAGTCCTGAAATGTGCTGAGGACTCTGGCTGTGATCCAAGAGAGCACTTACGCTTTCCCATTAACTTTAAAACACGTTCAAGTTTATTATTCACTTTACCAAAGGAACTGAACTCTAATACTTAAACTAAGCATGCACTTCAGTGATCTGGTGGGCTGAACCTTATTTAACCCTCTACGCCCATTTTGCCCACTATTCAGACCCTGATTCACTTTATTCACAGTGGTGCTGGTGATACTTGTGAAACTACTGGGTTACAGATTTCAAGGCTGTTTTATCAAAAGGTCCAAGTGCCTACCAGACACACTTTAAGAACCTACTCAGATGCACATTTCAAAGCATAGATAATAGTCAATGTCTGAATGTTGTTACAACTAATATATTTATCTTCTGCTTGTTATTATAATTATATTTTGCACATCCAAATCCAACATTTGAGCAATATTTATCTGCTTCTGAAAGCTCTATGAAAGTTCCATTGCAGTGGATGAGAGTTGCTTTTCTGTACGTGGGAGGAATAGGACAATAAGTAGCAGACCCTGTAGCAAAGAATACTCAAGTCAGACATTAGGAAGAATAATAACAGTAGGAGCAATGTTGTACTTGGATGGATTGTTTAGGAAATAAACTGAATCTCCTTCATTGGAAGCCTCCAGGAACTATCTAAATAAGCATCTACCAGAAATGATGCTATTCCTGGTACTACAGTCATCCTTCTTTACATAGCCAGTATGCACTAGGCAAATTCAAAAGATGCCTTAGTGCCCCTGTGCAACTATTAATTGTAGTGAGACTCATACCAAGTGCTTACTGTCTACTGCCTAACCTTTTATGTTGATATCTTTGTATTTTCTTACATAGGAACCATGTCATGATTTAGTTATGAGCGAACAGCTGTACTAGACAAATTTACAAGAAAAAATGTATTTATTTTTGCAAGTGTTTCTAGCAACAGAAAAAGGTGGCACGTGAAAACAGTGGCTAGAAACATTTCCATTAGAGCAATTTCTCAAAGCTATCAGCTGCAGTTAAAGCCAACATCAGTCAGAATTTAACAGACATTTTGGCATTTTTTTAAGGGACACTTGTAGAAACAAATAAAAAAAAAAATAAATTAAAAGGTTAGAAAGAAAAGCCAAGACTGGAAAGAAGGGTTAGTACAGTGGTGATCGTTTGTGAATGTGATAGTCAGTAGCTTGTTACTTTTCAGGTCTGTAAGAGTCCTTGCAGCAAATCTGCCAGCTCTCTCCAGTTCATAACCACCATGCCCCAACATCCCCCAAAGCTGCCTCTACTATCTCTCAAAGAACGAGCCTAGATCTTCTAAATCTTCTAAAACAAGTGATGCTCTGGTGATCATACAACATACATTTACTTTGTGGACAACAAATGCACTTTTAAAAGTGACCATTGTGCCTGCCATGCATTCTCGGCCATCCCACGCAATGCCTTCATTCAGCTAATGCCAAAGTGATAGGATAGCTGCATCTTCAACAAGAGGCAGAAACCCTCAGCAGGGAGAGGGATGGGGGGAGCGCTCATATTCTATTGAAACCCCCTTTTTGATCACTGCTCACATTTGCAAGGCATAATTAGCCAGGTGTAAATATACAGTTAGTAGCAATACACATTTGCACATGCCAAACACATTTGGATAGGTTGCTGCTCTACGCATAGCTTGGGGCATTTTATTTTTTGTTAATTGCCAAAATCGACCTTTTCTCTGGGAAATGTGCAGGGAGGAAGTTTGGAAATAATGCTGTAATGAGCTGGAGAGGGTCACTTATTTTGGTGTTTTACTCAATTACAAGAAAATGTTTAGTGATTGCTTGGATAAAAAATCTCCCAGTTTCAGTGGCAGATGAATCTCCAAAGTGGTATCCTGCAAACTCAGAAAGAGGTACAGGCATTTCCTTTGTTTTAAGTTTTATTTCCTCTTGGCCTCCAGTTTCATCTCCATTATAAAATATCCATAAATTCAAATAATCTGGCAGTCTTAAAGCTACGTGCCTTCAGGTAAGAACTAAGCCTACCTTCAGTTTGTTCTTCTTCCAAATAATTTCTGGGATACAAATCAGTATCCTAATGGCAAATTTATCACGACAAATTTCTGTACGCCTGCATTCCAGGAATCGAAGTATGATTCTCAAAAATGACAATAGTTCTAGCTAGAATATTGAAGGGATAAAACCAAACACAGTGTTCATTAATGTTAACATGCTTGCACCAGTCTTTATGGTTTTTTTTAATCCTTCTCCAAACAGACAAACAAACAAACATATATATATTTTTAAAAAGCAATAAAGCAAATTAATGATGTAGGTCTGCAATTTTGAGGAGGGATTCGGAAAAAGATTTGTACCCAATTGTGTTCACCTATGAGCACAAGGCAGGGATGATGAAGTGACCCCAGCTGTTGTAAGACTGTGTTCCTGCAGGAATGTGAGGAGACACAGGGCTAGGGCCAACCTTAGATGCCAGCAGAGATGGAATTTGCCTAGAGAGAGCAGGGGGGCTTCTTCTCCCCCACCCTTCACACACATCATGTAGGGATTGAACTCTGCAAGACTTGCAAAGAATACACGTTATATTATCTTTTCATTTCCACAGCATCTGTGCATTTAAACTTTCATGACTCACTGTGTCTGCGTGTGATCGTCTTGTACATGTATTTAAGTTGCTGCTCTTACCTCTGATCTTGAGAGACAAAAGCAACACTGAATTCTTTTTCCATTATATGTTTTTACAAAAGAACTACTGTAAAAATTAATCAAAGGTATGCTGGTTTTTATTGTTATTTTTTTAATTTTGGGGGCGGGGGGGTGTTGCTTTTCCTCATATTGCAGTGATTTTGAAATTGAAACGTTGCACTGCTGAGAAAGTGCCATGAAAATATAACCCACTACATTCCATGAAAATAAATAAGCAAGGCCACCCAAATTTTCAATTAGTGCTAGTGCAGTATGCAGGAAATGGCTCGGGAACCGTCAAAGGCAGCCTTAGGCTGGGTCGTGGATACGGAACAGTGACAGGAAGGTTGGAGGCAGGAATACAGGCTCAGTGTGAAGATGGCTCCTCTCCAAGGAAAACGGCATGCTAATAGGTTAATACTGATTTCCTGAAACATACAGCCTGGGTATTACATGCTGGAATTTACATTCTGACAAAGGCAATCGTGGAGCCTCGAGTCTTTGCTTTTTTGGTGATGAAATAACACTAGAAAGTTCAAGCTGCATTATATATTTCATGTTTTAAGCTTATTAAACATTCAAAGTACAAACTGTGCACATATTTTTAAGCCACCTGAAATAGCAACAGCCTCACAAGTTTGGAAAGCTGGTATGAGAAAAATTATGTTCCAACAGGTCAGGTTTGTCTACAGTGATGCCATCAACAGATACTGGCCAGGGTTGAGATAGGCCACTTTCAGAGTAGATCTGCCCCAAATTCAGAAATATTGCCCAGTCAAACAGACGTGCACAAGAACAGAAATAAGACATGTTCTTTTAGCACAGCCTTTGCAGACAAAGAGGTATTTTGAAGATACCTAAGGACTGAGTCAAAAGTTGGACAAAGCGCCTCAGAAACTTTTCCGGCTAAACAGTAGGAGAGCAGAAAACACATCCCTTTGGTCAAGTCAGAGGAAGAGCTACTGTAGATGGCAGAAGAAAATGCACTAAACCTTAATTCTGAAAGCACTTGCACAAAATGAAAGAAAATGAAAAGGAGAAGAAACTGATCAGGAGAGAAAGCCCTGTCTAGCTAAAGTATCCAGCCAACCTTTCTTGACCTGGGAGGTAAGAAGCTGCAGAGCATCCTAATGGAAAGAGATCTGTGGGCCCTTCCTGACAGCAAGATGAATCGGAGCCAGCAGTGTGCCCTGGCAGCCCAGAACGCATCATCTGACAGGGATGCGTTTTGCACCTCTTCTAAAGGAAGTCATTTTAAATAAGCATTGGAAAAAATTTTCATCAGCACAGAATATTTGAAGTTCCAAGTAACTTACCTGCTTTTGAACTTCTTTAGCTTAAAGTCAATAATTGTGTCACTTGCCTGTGAAAGAGCAATTAACAGAGCAAGGAAGGAAGTGGAGGGAATTTGGGGGGCTTTAATTTGTTTTCACACATCATGGTACATTTTTTGGTCATAGGCGATAATTATTTAATCAAATGGAATTTGCCCAGTGGTATTTCACATGACACCACTGCCAATCACTGCAAAGCAAACAAACTCTTCAGATGGTGAAGGGAAAGTTTACTCATCTGTCCTCCGGTGAGCTGCCTGCTGTGAAATCTGAATGGCACATCTGATATTGCTGAAGTGATCCATGGGCAGCTGAGTGGAGCATGCACCAACTCAGGGCAGTGTTTTCCAGTTTAGAGGACTCTGAACAAAAGAACGTGGACATGTGGGTACAGCTGGGTATGCACTCGATCACTGTCCAGAATCAAGATGGCCTTCTGAATCAAGGCCATATCTTTTATGAAAAGGTACTTCTTCTCTGTAGGAACAGGGAGCCTCATTTCCTTTCCACGTGAACACTTGATCCATGATGAATGTTTATAATGTTCCCCTTCACCAAGTTTCTTAACTGCCGAAGAATAAATATTTAAAGAATCACAAATACTCTAATCAAAACCACGTAAGATGCTACAAGAGTGTTCCCTATTGTATGAAAAAACAAAGGAGCTGAAGCTTGCAGAAAACTTCATTTTCCTGGTTTGAAAGCTGATCTACTGTATGATACAGTATGTATTATCTTTGAGCAATATTTTTAAAGCAATGCCTTAAATGCCATTCACTTAATTCTTACCATATTACTATAACAAAACTATGGAAACCCTGCAGAAGACTGATGGAGAAGAGTTTGGGGGTCTCATCTGAGGATGAGGACTGAGTGCTTTGGCTTCTATTCAGTGGAGTCTTGGGGATTAGACCTGTGTTTAAGATTAAGGACATACCTAAGTGCCTCGCTGGATGGCAGCCAGAATGTTCAACATCTCATAGGACTGAGCCCTTTGCTGGCAGGCCGAAAAGACTTTCTGTACTGAACAAATTCTTTAGCTGGAGTTAAAGTTATTGTCAAAATAAAAAGGCACATGTTTCCCCATTGCAGTCTGTAAATAACACCTGTATACTTAACCCCAGAAGCAGTGGGTCACCTAATAGAAACTGCTCACAGATTTTTGAAATATAACTGTGCACACAGAGTTGAGCAACAAGACTCTTACTTTAGTCACAAGTGTTAAAATCCTCACTCAATGGAAGAAAATGGGAGTATTGCCATTTTTCTCCCTTATTACATGACGCAGCCAGGTGTGGCTCCTCCTACCTCTAAGTTTGACTTTAATATTAAATTAAATGGCAATTCCATGTGGCTAGTGATCAAATTATCCAATAATGCCTGCTTAAAGAAAAAGGTGGAAATAATATTATTTTAATGCAACTGATGCTTCCTGAACTTTAATCAAATGGCACAGATGGATGAAATTAGCCAGACACAAAAATACAGAGATTCAAAGGTGATTTGAACACCTTTGCATAGGTAAAATTCTTCCTCAAGTTAAGTCCCCTCCCCTTCTTTCTCTCTCTACAATTGCTTTTAACAAATACAATGGAAATAAAGCTTTCCTGCTTTAGAAGGTAAGAGCATCTATAGGAAAACAGAATCACGGTAACTCTTGACTCCCACAGATCAAAGATTGTTTCCTCATTTCCTCTCTGCTGGCATGTACTGGTATGGGAAAACGCCCTGGGGTATGATCACAGTGAATGGTGAGAGAGCTGCCCCTCTGGGCTTTCCAGAGGCATTTCTGGACTCCCATCACCACCTGTCTGCTTCAGCAGCAGCCACACGGTAGATACACAGACAGCACCTGACCACCACGGCTGCAGCTTTCTGGACTTTGGCCCCATCCACAAGCCTGAACTGCAATTGCAGCCATGTGCCAGACCACCTGCAGGCCAGCACCAATTTCTGCAGAAGCAGAACGTGATGAGAGCAATTTGCACCTTGCATGTTCTGTATGTTTGTAATTAGTAATGAATTAATGCAGAACATTCCTTTGTGAGTCTCTTTCACCAGCAACAGACATGTCCATGTATTTGTGCCAAGGGGGAGAGAAATACATTGTTGGCATCAGCATTTTCTGTTTTCGTATCTCCTTGAGCCTCTGGGTTTAAGTGTTATGCATGAGTGAAAACTGGCTCTTATATTATCATTAATTTTCACTTTAGCTACCGAGAAAAAAAGTAGTCTTTTTCTACAGTAAACAGCTACAGATGCCAATTCAAATCTGGAAAGGGAAAAACTAGTAGAAGGAGGTGAAGAACTAGATGCACACAGGCCTTGCTGATGGAACTGTTAACAAAAGCACAGCCCCACAGCAGAATTACATTCCTATCTGCTCTGTAATATATAAATATACATTCATCCTCTCTCAAGATACAACAGTAAAACAAACAAGAACAACAAAAAAAAAAAAGATGAAAAATTAGCTGAACTGAAAAGTAAGCATGGTGACAGTGAAGGGATCAGATGTGCAAACTTGCAAACGTTCTACGACTTCCTATGCACAAGACTACTGCTGTTTTGATTTTATGTTAAGTGGGTCTGCATACGAGCTTTACCTCTACTAATTTTCTGGTTGTCAAAAACCACCAGAGGGAGCCCTCCACCTCTCATAAGAAAAGCACGCTGGGGTTGACAGTGAAAAAATGAAATAGAAACTAAGCTGCCCTCGAGTTTCAAAGAAGTACGGTAATTTCTGATTCACTAAGATCCACTTAGATGCAAAAGCTCTGGACAGGGACATTTGGTATGCATAAACCAGCTAAAAAGAGGAAGAGAGAGAAGGGATGCCACCTTTGGTACTTTGCTGCTGTTTTCCTTCAGTTTGTTCAGTTTCCCGTAATTCAGCTGATGTTGAGTTAGTGCTAGGAAGTTACGCTCAAGCAAACTGAGGAAAATAAAGCTGTGTGCAATTACTTGGGGCACTTTTTATATAAAAGCATAGAACTGTTTAAAATACCCTTTTAAATTGTGATTATGATGATGATTAATGCAACTCACAATAATTCTAGTATGCCAGAAGATAAATTTTAAAGGTTCAGGTGAAATAATGCATAAATAATGCACCCAAATATCATACAATATATGTCGCTTAGGAACATGCTTTCCAGCCCTCTGTAAGGCTATCAAGTTCATGAAAATTCTGTTAGTTACAGCATGGCATCAGAACTGCCTCCCACTGTCAGTGGGGTCTAGTTCCTTGTAAGGACAGGGACTCAACTGGGGTAATCACTGGGTGTTTGTTTGCAAGAAAGCATAGGTAGCACCATGTCATGAAACAACAAGGTGACCCTAAAGGTGTCTACACTGTAAATATTAGTGATTGCGGTGACTATCTTAAGGAAGTACTTCCAAATATGCCAAGGTATACTCTGTGGTTTGCTACCAGTTTGGCTATCAGTTGGTCACTGGTTGATGTAACTAAATGCTACCTTGACTAAAATGTGAAATAAGCATGGAACTGTGAGGTGGTCCAAATGGACTTAGCAGACAAGATGATCAGAAAATGATTCCTTCCCTGATGCAAAAGTTATCCCAGATGCTCAGCAGGGCTCTGACTAAAACAAAAGTAGATTCTGGGAAAAGCTCAATAGGCTTGACATGATGATGCAGCATACACTATGCTTTATTATTATTATTATTATTATTATTATTATTATTATTATTATTATTATTATTATTATTATTATTATTATTTTGCTATCGCCTAAGTCAATGGCTTCAAGATCCAAGCCCTAGTTTCACAGGAGGAAATGAAAAGCTTCAAGTGCAGAAAAAACTGAGAGGAAGGTGAAGCAGATCCTGACACAAACCCTTTCTTTGAATTGAGATTAAATAAGCTCCAAGTTTCTATGGTCAGGAATTGAATCTTAACTCTAACTAACTCCTGGGGAAGGCTCTGTAACACGCTGCTCTTTTTTTCTGGGCACAGAATAAAAGACATCTTGCATACATCTTTCCCTTGATGAATAGTCACAGGCTTTAATTACAACATTTTTCAAATCAAGCTTCAACTAATAACTGGCTAAGGCTGTCTGTAAGACGATGTGGGCCTTTGTGACACTTTATTTCTGGAGGTGCACACAGAAAGTAATTACCTATGGCTTTTGCAGATGTAATTGCAGAGCATTATTTTCAGCTTTTGCAACAAACTTTTCCCATTTGTTTTAATTCCACTCTTGTGACCTCAGCAATAAAGGAAATCATTCTTTCCCAGTTCTGGCTCTGTAGTTCTCTGGGGAAGAAGATGCTTTAAACAATGCCTGAAGTGCTTAACTAATATGCAGTTTTGTTTACATACACATTACAAATGGACTAGTCAATGCCACAGAGCGAAAGCCAGTAAAATGGTTTGGCAATTCTTTTGCAGCACACATCTTGATTATGATAGAGAGGGAGTTCTACAGCACTACGGATCTCAGCACAAAAAGGATCTAGTTCAACATAAAACTTAAGTATTCTCTTCTGATCTGTCTTACTTGGGCTATAGAACAGCTTGTTAGAAGTAAGTAAATAAAAGGAATTAAAGGTACTGTCATTTTTTCTCTCCTCACTTCCTCTCTAGGAGAGGCAGCACAGAATTGCAGACAGTTTATTACTTGGATCAAATAGAGATCAGCTAATTTAAAATTTAAAAAAAAAAAAAAAAAAAGGTATTATTAGAACATCATAATTAAGAGGGGAAATTGTTTGAAAGCCAGGAAATTCTTCATTTATTTTTCACATTTAGGGCTTCCTCATTAGGAGAGAAGTCTGATTCTTACAGAGGCTGCACAGATTACAAACACTGAGGTACGGAAGAAGATGCAGTGAAAGAACTCAAGCCTTGGTCAGACTTTCCAGATGCATCCCACAGGTGGAGAATGGACACCCTTATGGAGGAGCTCTGTAAGGAGCCAATGCAGAAGTCCCAGAGATTACTCTCATGTCACATCTCTCATAAAATCTAACCTACATTTGCTTTTGTTGTTTTAGACTGATAAAAGATGTGTCTTTGCAAAACATAAAATAAAGACAAAAACTTCTGGTTCCTCTCAGGGCAAGTGTGGGGCCACAGCCGCTGCTCCAGCCCCAGGCTCTTTCCTCACCTCCTTCCCACGGCGCTGCACAGTTGGGGTTCCCTCCTGCTGCCTCCTCAGCTCTGCTCCCTGCCCATCTTTCTTTGAGCTCATGAGTCACTTCCTCTCCTCAGATCCCACCTTTCAAAACTTCCTTTTTCCTCCTCAGGGTATGTCCAGAAGCCTCTTCTGAAAGGCTCCTAGACCTTTCAGATGTCGCTGGGAAGTAGCTTGTTCACATGCCTGGTGAGATCCAGCCAAAGGAAGCTGTCACATACGTGTGCTGCCCACCAGCCTCCTCTCACCCTTCCCTTCACCATGCTGCAGCTGTGGGACAGCGCTAGGGGCTTCTTGCACCCTCCCCTGACCACAGGTGTGGAGTAGGAGGGGGGAAGTGGAAAGGGTATAGAGACTCAACCTGCCCTGGTGCCTTCTTTGCAGTGCTCCCTGCCTTTCATGACAGGGAGAGCTCACCCATTCCTGCCTCTTGCAGGCAACCTGCGCTGGAGGAGATACAAAAAGAGGAGATGGGGTTGTGTTGGGGGCACCTGTCAAGGTCTGAGTGGTGGTGCAGGCACAACTTGTTCTCTGGGAGGTCTCTGTGTTTTATCAGCAAGATAATCACCATGGCCGATGACTTATTCTGCAGGCACGGAGGCCAAATCTGCCTGTACTCAGCAATTTAATGTGAAGCTATTAGTTAACTCTCCTATCTGTCACTGCTTTTTAGAGATCAAGTTGTTGGATCAGTGTGCTTTGAGTTCCCCATCCTTCGAGCTGCTTAGAAGACTGTGTTTTCTGCTATTGGACCTCTGAGACCTTGTGACCCAGCATTTTGCCTACCTGTGAAGCTGTTATCACTTCTTTACAGGGCAACACTGCGTGGGCAGGAAGCACAACATTACCAGGGCCAGATTCTCAGCTGCTTCAAAACAGCATCTGGAAAGTGGGGCTATTCAGATTAATGCTTAGCCAAGAATTCAGCCTGTTGAAGTTATAACAAGAATGTGCTTATGGAAGAGATTGGTCATTTGCTTTACAGCAGGGAGCTGTCATCTTTTGTTCTAACTTCAGGCCACACTAATTAAGCCACTGGGCAGACAACTGCAGTAGTTAAGAAAGGGAATCAGTGTGGTGGCAAAATGTACTGACTGCTTCATTAGTATCTTCCATTCTCAAACATTACAGTATTTTTTCATGGCCAAAGATACTCACGCAAGAGGAAGGGAACAAGGAGAGAACAAACTCTGCATGCAAGTCTACATATATCACTGTGGCTACTGAACTGAATTTCTTTCGATAAGCAGATTACACTCCTTTTCAGCCTGGCATGCCTTGGAATGCACTTGCTCTGATACACTAACATTAGGCCCCATGTTCACTTCCTAAGTTATCAAGAAATACCAGTAGAAAATCAGTGTTTAAAGAGCATCATCTATATCTTCTTCCAAGCATTCCAGTTGCTAATGGGATCTGGAGGGAAGACAAAATGAGATTTATGTCACTTTGCTCTCTGTAGTATGAGAAGGGGTCTGTGCCCCAAAGATTCACTTTCTTAAAGTCCTTCCAAACTAGAGAGGCACTTGCGCAGTACCAGCTTATTTTCCAACCACAGAAATACAGATTAAAGCAACAAATGAACAGTCCCAAACTGTCATGGAGAGCTTGTGATCTTCCACCACTGCTAAAGGGAATGCCCTGGAAATAGGCCACGCTCCCTGCTGTGAATTATCCCCAGAGGAAAAAGAGAGCAGAACCCAAACTACACATAGAGGATGAATTAGTGACACAACATTCTCACCAAGGCCCTGTATGCCAAACCATAGACAATCTGTTTGTTTTTGTTTCTACAACACAGAGCCCTTCTACCCATAGACCATATTCTGCTGGGCTATGATGTAGGATGAGCTGGTCATTTTTTCCCATCTGAGAATAAGAGAAAATTCCTCAAACTGCTGGGTTTCAGATTACTTGGCAGTAACAATATGTTCTCACTTTGCTGAAAACTTTGCACCACACATTTGAGTTACTATATGAGGCCTTATCAGGCAGAAAATTAATCTGTCAAGCAAAATCGTCATGACTTCTTCGAGATAGAAATTAAAAAGTAGCAACAGCCAAAACTTGCAGCTGACTAATGTGGGGTGGGTGATGCTAAATAGAGATAAGAGTAAAGTTTTCTTGGGGAAGAAGTGCCATTTCTATATAGACTGATTACTAAATAACCATAAAATATAATAAATACTAAATAATCATAAAGTTAAATAGGAATATAAACCTATAGGCTGTATGTGGCTCAGGGCAGCCTGGTCTACTGGTTGGCAACCCTGCCCATAGCAGGGTAGTTGAAACTAGATGATCATTATGGCCCTTTTCAACCCAGGCCTTTCCATGATTCTGTAAAACCCTATCCCCTACACTTTTTAAATGCTTTTATGTTCACAAGGCTTTTATACAAAAGGTACAATACGAATGACATCTTACCGCTAAATATAAAATAGAGTTTCTTTTTACCAATGTGTCATCATAAATTTCTTATCAAAGGTTAACAAAGAAAAGGATTTCTCTTTTTCAGAACAGGAGATCAGATTTGGTAATGCCTGTACTCATTCAACTTTTCATTCCAAACATCATCCATCATGCTGTACGTCCCTTGCACTGGACTGCAGAAAACATACCACAAATTCTACTTGGAATAGTAATGCATCTTGAACAAAGCTGACTAAACTCAAAATTAAGTTTTCAACAACTGTGTGTTAAAAAGAAAATCAATGAAAGAAAAACAGAGAGCTCTACTGAGCAAACATCCCGAAGTTAAAAAAAATATGTTTTGATTGATGAAGGAAAAAGCCATGACATTTTAGGTGGCCTAAAAGAAATTTCAAGGATCATATTAAAAAGAAAGCTGGCATTGTATTAAAATATTATTATCCCGAGGGATAACTGGAACATACTGAAAAAGCAGGACACAGGTTTGGCTTCACCCTGCTCTCAAAGCAGTTCATTAAATCTTGCTTTCTTTATCTCACGTCCCCAAGTAGGGGTGTTTACCTTCAGAAACTTCAACTTTCTTGGTCGTGAGGCAGCTCTAATCCAATATCTTGATCCTCCCACAATCAATTAATGCCTTGCTAATCCTATCCTGGCCAGGCACAGTGTTTAAAACTAAATGTATTACATTATCTAGAAGAAAAGTATTCAGGAATCTAGGTCTGAATCCAAGATACTTTTACCTCTATGGAGAGGTCAAGACAAAACACTCAGTAAGATTTACTGAGCTGCAATATCCACAAGAAAACAGCAAGGTAAGCTCTAAGGAGAACCAATTTCTTTCATCAAATCAACTGCTACAGCTGGAAAAAGCAGGCAATGTTTCAGGCACAAAGACCCAATGCAGCTATGGGCGACATTCAAAATGTAATTTAGATTAGCCCTGCAGTGGAAACAAGCCTTTCAGCATTGGACATTCACAGAGTTAACTCTTTTTCAGATATTTTTTCATACACTTTAGAAAACATTTTAATGTTGTAATTAGAAAAACATTCCCAGCTTCTGTTTTAAAGACAATAAAACCCCAGATACCTCTATAGGATCTCACATGCTAGAGCTATTAATACAAGGACATTTGTCAAAATCAGACATAGTTTATTGGAAACTTCTGTCTCATTTCACAGATTCTCAGACCAAACACATTGATTCCTGAGGACTGGCAGCTCTTTTCCGACAGCTTGATATCCACCCTTACAGACAATGGGCATCATACGCTCTCAGAAGAAAGTGTTGGTCAATGAAATTGCTGTGCAAAATGCAACTTCCTAATGAGTAAAGCTGCCAAGTGAATGTCTTCACTTATGTATTTTGGGTGTTACTCCTTTCAAAAC
Source organism: Coturnix japonica (assembly GCF_054131305.1). Classification (NCBI taxonomy): domain Eukaryota; kingdom Metazoa; phylum Chordata; class Aves; order Galliformes; family Phasianidae; genus Coturnix; species Coturnix japonica. The sequence continues at coordinate 76,157,874 of NC_140664.1, forward strand.
AATACCACTTAGGTAGAGGAAAGCAGCTGATCTTCTTTTTTGAGTATATGTAGGTTTGTTTATCTACTTCCAACCACTGTTACACAGGCAACAAGATGGCACAGATGTTCCCATGGGCATATCCCTTTTATGTACACCATCCTCGTGGAGACAAAACTGCTCTGAGAACAAACTCCCAAATTTCCATTCCCCCTGTGCATTGTTAGTTGGATTCCTGAGTATAAACTCAATCCCAGTTGGCTACAGCTGTGCAAATCTATGGACAGCTCATCCTCCACTAGCTGTCATTAATATACTCGTTTCTATGCTATTTCTCTTTCAGATACTGAAACAGCAGAACAAAGCAAAGTCACGGAATCAAAAACTCCCAACAAAAATAGCCTTCATAAGGAAAACCAAACAGCTCCTTGCATTTGTATTTTCTTGTCTACAGACAGCCTTGCCAGCAGGAAGGAAACAAGGTGTACTCACAATGAAAAGAAACAGGCCCCTTCTCCATTGCTGGGGCCTCTGAACTTCTGCTGGTGAGGCAGCTGGTAGTCATGGCTTGGGATCTGGAGAAAAACCATTGGGACTTTCTTGCCTTTCTTCCCTCTTGGGGAAGCACAGCTTCCTCCTCTCTGGGTGGCCTATCCAGTGACGAAAGTTTTGTTCTTGTGCTCCTGGGTGACCCAGGAGTGAACCGAGCTCATTAAATGTGCTCGACTTTCCTTGTGGGAGGAAGAAATAAAAGTGGAAGTTGGAAGATTCAGGTATGACACTGCATTTCTATTAATGACAATAGATGACTTATTTTCTACTTTCTGTAGAAATCAACAATATTTCACTCATGTGATGCATTCTCCTTCAGAGACCAGAGCGACTGTCAGATCAAGCATTTCAAGACAAGTCATTTCCAGAAGAGAGGAGTTAGACACACTCTTGATCATGTGCTTCTGTTTATTCTGTGTAAGGGATCTAGGACACCTGTGTTAGTTTTAAAGCTACTACATGTACAGCACTTGACTGCTATATTTTGGCAAGTCCCAGCTGTTATTTCACATGTGTGAACTAAGAAATTACCCAAGGTAAACACAGACTTAGAAGAAGTATCAAAAACATTTACAATAAAGTGCAAGTATGGCCCAGTATGTCAGCCTGCTAATATACACAGTGTGCTGGCCACATTCTATTTTCTTTTAGAGCAGCAAAGGAAAAGAGATGTAACAAAGCCTGTGTGAAGCATCGTAACTGGTTACCAGTCATTTCTCCTAAAACACCAGTACAAAAGTAATTCTTCTAACACTTAAAAGTTTTTACCAGCCAAGCTTACCCAAAAATGGGCAACCCTGCACAAAACATTTTTTCTTTCTATTCATCTGACAGCATTTAATCTAAAATCAGTTTAAATCCAGATTACTTACATGTGTGCACATGTTCCCGCTCCTCTCATACATACACAGTGTTAAAAGGACATTGCTGATGATCATTTATTTTTCTCTGCTCATGCTGCATTTCATAATATCCCTTCTCTTGAAATACTGCCAGACAAGATTGTCTTTAATACACTTCAGTGGCGTCAAAGGAACCTCAGGAAATGAGGACTGAGGTGAACCTAAGACATATTCTGTGCCACTGGTGCTCTGATTATACTGCTTTGAACAGGAGGTACAGATTTGCACTCCTGATGTCCTGCCTTCAAAAATGTATTCAGCCCACTTTCCATCTTCTCTGATTAAAGCCAATAATTTTGACCACTTCTGTTTCTTCTTCTCAATTCTGTTATTACCTACTCTAGCCCACCATCAGTTTTGAGTCATGCCTCAGAAACTTTTAGATTTCACTAGAAATGAGTTTTACTAGAAAAACAGGGTTTCTTTATCTCCATGATTTCCTGTATATAGGTCATATCATTTCTACTATAATCACCAGCTCTGCATATACTACTCTTATGTGTATGCTTTCCTGACATATCCTGACATAACCACCCAGTTTGTGAGACATAATTTTTATTGGGCTAACGAATAAAGAAATAAGAATTCAAATTGCAGGGGTCAAATAATATCAGGATATTAAAGATCATCTAATGTCAACCTCTGATGTAAATGCACCCTGTTCTATTCAAGATATACAATGGGTAAATTAGCTTGCTGTGTAATAACTGTGTGCTGCTTTGTGATCAAATAATTTCTCACTCAAAAGCTTAGAGGTGAATATCATGTTCGTTCCATGCAGGATGCAAAAATGTTCAGCTGAGTCATCACTCTAATGATAGGAGCTTCAGACTCAGTGGTTTGCTTACATCAGTCACTGATCATTCACAGCTCCCATTCATCATAATCCTGAACTGCTCACATTCACTCAGCAACAATTCTGGTTGACTTTTCATCATTCACATGGAAAGCCTATACCAACAATTAAATCTCTTGGCAGAAGGATTCAAACTCATTTGAAGGTTTATAAAAGCACTAAGGAGAAATAAAAAGCATGTATATATTTATGCGTAGATCAATAGCATTGAAGAAACATGTAAGTCTCTGATAACAGTACAGCTCATTTTGTCAGTGATGAAATGTTAATTTGGTGAATTCAGCCACTTTCTCATTCTCATGTCAGACAGTGCAGTGCATTTTATAGTGACAGGTCTAGAAATTCTTGGGAGCTGCATGGAAAAGGAGCTGTATTTCAAAAGAAGAGGAGAGACAAAGCAACAGGAAAAGGAATATGCAGGTATCTAAAGAAGTTCATAGAAAGTCACTGATACAGGACTGCATTGCATGACATAACAAAGAAGATTTGTCCAAGAACAGGCAAGTATCAAAAGAAAGTAGTTCTGGAGGTACAGGGCCTTATAAGGACTCTTTCAAGGGCTCAAACCAATACAGAACTATCAGTGCTATGAGAGATTAGTACTACAAGTTAGGAAAATAATATAACTGCTTCAGCTTAAAAGAAGCAATCTATCTTTATTTCTCTTTAAAACAAATTAGGGATCAGACCACCAGCGTTTCTACCTTCTGCTTTTGCTCATGGTATTCATTGATTATAAAAAATGTTGACATTTCACTTCAACTTTATAAAAAAATTATTCCTGTCCCCTAATGGATGTGTTATTTTTCAAATGCATGACATTTCATCACTGGTGTTGTTGCTATGATGGTCTAAAGATATACAAGGCCATGTTTGTACAGAGAGGCATTTTCCTTTATTAGATTGAGTAAAATAGCTGCAAAACAAAAAGACGAGCTCCTTAATTGCATCAGGTTAAACTGTGGAAGTTGCTGAACTTCATATCAAGGCTTCCACTTCTGGTCCCCTTGTACAGACTTGCTGTGGGAGGATGGCATATAACCTGCCCATCATCTGCACTGCACAAGAGGAGGTCCTGATTATGATTCCTACTTCTGAAAAATTAGAGGATTTCTATTCTCAGAGACCAAAGTGGGCTTAAAGGGCTTTTGATAGGATTTTTACTCAAGCAGTGGAAAGTTTGGCAACATAAATTTGCATCTTTCTAAATCATCTGCTGGCAAATGACATCTAATGGCAAACAAGATCCTCTCACTGAAGCCTTGCTGCTTACCTCGTGTCATGGTACACAGTTTGGTGACTATTCTGCTTCTATTCTAAAGCAATTACAGAGCTCATTTCTTAAGTATTTCATAAGGAATTCTTGTGTACTAATCCAGCACAAGAGTTATCTCAACTGGCCAGCAAGAGTGAGTGGAAAAGAATAGAAAATCCTCTGCATTTGAAACAAATGCAGATATGTAATGTTCTGTAAAAAAATCCCAAAACACTCCACCTATCATCAGCCCACAAATATATGGACAAATAGGGATTAAAACTGCAAATAAATTAAACATGATTTATTATATTTCTCAAGGATTAACATAGGACCAATATGCTGGAATGCCTATCTTCTAGAAAGGTGGAGGTTATTTTTACTATTCATCTCTTGTTAGGCTGGCAACAAGGCAGTTCTTAGAGTATTCAGCTGCAGGAAGGAAGATGAGAACAGACACTTACCTCTGGTTCTGGGATATGTCCCATGAGGAGCCACATTGCTACAACAATATACACTTTCACTTGGATCATACAATAGATGAGAAAGACCGAGTCACCCTTGGGAAAGGAAAAGCTGTTCCTCAAAGTTGTTTTGCATACTGGAAAATGTCTAAATTTTCCTTTGGTTCCTTGGATAGTTGCTACATGAAGATTCAGCTGGTTAAAATTTGAGAACTTTTTACACACCTTATAGTATCCACAAAGGAATGGACACGTGAATTCACTTTACATTGAGGAAGAAGACTTTATCTAAGGATGACATGTAAGTTCATACATACTTTTTATCTTTAAAACATTTTATGTAGATAACATTAGCAACGTTTTTCTGTTTATCATTCCTTAAAATGCACACACACACACCTTTAGCGTGCACATTGGTATGTATACATATTACATGAATACACAAATATGAATGTAAATTATAATGCAGTTTATATGAAGAAACATGTCTTCTGCTCTGATCAGTTCTCCACAGCATAGGCCCATGTTTCTGAATGAAATTATATGACCCTGAAAGAGGACGTGAAACAACACAGTGTATGATGGAGAAACTTTGGTCCTTAATGACTGTTGTCTCTTCTACAGCCTCCTTTACTCCGTCTCATCAATCCTAGCTTTCTGTGAGATATTATTATACAAGCATGTATAAATCACTATGGGATAAGCTAAGACTCTAAAGGATCCTGAACATAAAGACCAGACTTAATCTACGCCCATCCAAACACTTGAAAATGAGATGGGCCTTTCACATTACCTGCAATGAGAGTTGGATTCTCTGAGTTGCAAGAAACTGTTGCAGTAAAAACACAGCTGAAAAGTAGGTCATGATGTTCCAAGGGAAAATGAGACTCTAAGAACACAAATACCTTTTCCAAGCTAAGTGTAATTTCACTGATCTATAAAATGCTTGTAGCATTAGTGCTCATCGTCTTAAGAGTGAACTGTTGGTTTGTATGCAGAAATCCATACCTTAATACTGTATATTCACTGTGTCCAGGTATATTTTTATCACATGCTTGGCTGACTAAGTAGTCATTTTATGATCTGATAAATTCCAGAATCATTGACAGGTTAATGCTAATGGCAGCCAGAAAGGGCTCACAGTTTGCTCTCCTAATTGCCTCTTTCCCAAAAAAGTCACAGAACCACAAGAAGGGTGAGCAGAGAAGTGGAAAGGCAAATGCTGTACACGCAACCCAATAGCAAAAGTGTGCACATTTGTTGCCTGCAGTGAGTGTTGGATTCACATTCATACTAGGTCACGTGAAGCTGAGAGGGAGTGGTGCCAGGCCCTCAAGTCATTCTGTAACATAACAGGCAGATTACTCTAATACAAAAAATGTAAACCATGATAAGTGAGAGCAGATTTTAGCTATGATAGTACATGCAGAATTCAACGTGTGAATTAATTCTTCGATGGAAGTCTGAGCTGTTTTTATTGTTGATGGGTACATTTCTATTCGTCTTATAGTTTTAGAAAAATTTATAATATAAAATAAGAAGTATAATTTTACTAGGTTGTTTTTATTCTCTGACTCAGATTACCCTAGATGAAACATTGTGACAGGACAAAATACTGTATTCTGATTAAGAGCCACTGAAATGTTTCAGTTCCAGCTGAAAGAAAGGTAGCACAAGACCAAGACTTTTTAAATATCTGAGTTTTTTCTATTTGTTTATTATTTATTTTCCTTTGAAGAGACACAAAGCAAAAGAAAACTTCTGACCTTAAGTCAGAATATCCCCAAAACCTAGCTAAAGGAAATGGACCTGTACACTTCTGAGTATTCTAATAAACTGTTGAAAAAAAGCATGTTCTTTGTACATACATATGTCTTACTGTGGTAGTTTCAGATGTGTAGTGTAGGACCACCTGGAATAACAATGGAGCCACTACAATCACTTTGTGCATCTGCAGACAGGATTGGGTCCTATCCATGTACAAAGAAACTTTTGCTTTTGGAGATGTTCTTCGCCAGCAACACCTTCTCAAAAAGCATTAGTCACAATTCTGAAGCTGGATTTCTGTCTCATGTCTGTTTGGCGCAAATCTACTGTAATTGACTGGCACTCCTGATTAAAGCATCTGCGTGACAAGGAAACCCTGTAAAAGAAAGTCTGTCTGTAGAGTTCCAGCTAAATGGTAGATTTTTATATTTATTCCTTACTCTAGCCTCCAGTAGAAATCAGATTCCTTGAGTTATGGATAGTTCCCAAAGCCAAGGAGAGCCAAATTTCTGTCTTCCATTACTCAATGGGAAATGGGAGAACATAAATGCATGCTAAGTGTTCCAGTTAGCCAACATCACATCTGACCCCTTCTCAGAAAGACTGAGGGGAGGGAGTGGGTAGAGAAAACACTATGATACAAGGCATTTTGCAAATGTCTTACAAGAGCATCACCCCCTGAATGGGGAAAAGGCACTCGACATGTAGCTGGCAGCTATGTTAAGTGTGCCTATTTAAATAACTACACTCTTCAGAAAGACTCCCAAATATTCCATTTTTTTTCCTTACATTTCTTTCAGTAACAAAGCCATATATTTATATATTAAAAAGCCCTTAAAATGTCTGTTCCGAGCCTTCCAAAGTATTTTTTTTCTACTTTTTAATATGATTAATAACTCTAACAGGTATTCTCCAAGCCAAACAGCTGGGTTATTGCTCAAGAAACAGCTGTTTCATTGCTAAATATATCCTTATTTCAGCAGCCATCAACTTGCTAGCACTTTGCTGGTTACTTGCCTTTAAACATTTGCTGATAGCGAGAAAGTCCTGGTATTTAATCATAGCTGGTGCTACAAAAGCCGGAGCTACTCTGAAAAAATAAAACACAGAAAAACATTGAGAAGAGGCTTTTTTCTTTGAGGGCAGGGAGGGGTTTTTTTGTTGTTGTTTCAGTGCCACACATTAGGTTCCGACCAGATGTGCATATGGATTAAAAAAAATAATAAGACAAAAAAAAAATAACCCAAAAAAAAAAAACCCTTTTTATTCAAAAATGTCAATATCGTTTAACAGCAAATGTAATATAATTACAGCATTCCATAAACATTTAACAAGACGCAGACATTTTCTGCAGGAAAATATTACCAGAGTGAGCCTTTTAGCAGTTTAGCAGTTAAATTAGTAATTTCTTTTATAACATCTGGTGAGCAGTCTCTAATTTCTAAAGTTTTGGAACCAAAAGACATCGGGCAGATTTTGAGTTATGAATAATTTGCCAGTTGTTTACCTTTATGCCAATCTAGTTCTCCCCTGCATAGATGCAATCGAATATGCTACAAATGTGTTTTCCATAAAAATCCCTAAAATGCAAGAAAGGGAAGGTAGACAATGAATTCAAGCAAATCTGGGCATTCGCAGGCACTGCCGTATCTGTCACTGTGCCCGCAATGCTCTTGACACCTGATGGAGCTCGGGGCCCTGCTCTGAACTCCTGAACTTCTAGAGTGTCTCTGTGCCGGGGCTCAGGCCAGAGCAGTTGGCCATAGTAGGAATCTTTCTATAAAATCGATGGATTTGGGATCAAGTCCAATGAGGAGCCCTCATGGAAAGTGGAGTTTCTATGAATGGTTCTGCCCTAACATACCAGTTTTTCTTGCTATGTGTTTTTCCTAACTTGGCTGAAGATCTCAGACATGTCTGTCATTGCCACCCCCCCTTCTCATTTCAAGCACTTCTCTCCACTTCAGGCAGGGCTGTAGGGCTTATAATGATAGCCGCTATGACAGGAGGTAGGTCAACTCACTATATTTCCTCCTTTTTGCTTGAGGACTAGACAGGTTCAGCATTTTGAGACTGGAATTAGTACTACAGCCCCTATAATCCTGTGCATTCAAGTGGAGACCACCAGGAACTGATGTATGGCTAATGCTTCACAAACCTCATGTTGGAAACTCTGTGATAAATCTTTCTGTAATTTGTTGATTTCCAGAACGCATTTAATTTACTGCCACTTACCTTCATTGGGTGATAATAAAGTTAATAAAATTTACCGTTTGACATCATGTCATCCATCAGTATGCAAAAGATCCAAGATTTTTGCCCTTCTCTGATGAAAGGTTTAATGATTCACCCATTTCTAAATGTCACGATGTTTATTATTTAATCCCTAATAACAAACCTACAAGATTTTTAGACATCTTCCTGACAGTACATGTTTTATACATGCTCTTCTGATTTCTAGAAAAATCTCCCATACTTTCCAAAAATGACCGCTGAAAATGTCCTTCATGTTTTTCCTTTTGGATTGCTTTTTCTTTTGTATTGTTTTTTAAGTACCAACATTGAAAGACTTTTTTAACACCCATTAAGAAATTCTTGTTTGAAAATAAACATCATGGGCTCATGGCACGGAAGAGGATTTCTTCTTGTGGATGCTTTTGTTGTGCACCATGACAAAGCATGGCTGGGTTCTCATCTGTTGGATATTCTCCATTCATTACAATTATCTGAGACTGGTGCAATTACTGTCCAGATGGCATCTGGTGTAAAGCACAGTCATGAAGGTTTAATCTGTCAGATCCTTCCCTTTCTCTATTATTTTTCCCCCAAAGTTCAGAGGAAACACAAATAGAGCAGCAGATATTGGTGAGTGTTGTGCCTTGGTAGATCCCTTCCAGTCCCCTTCCAGCTCATGCAAACATAAACTACCCTCAAAGAGACAGAAGAGACAGAATCTTCAGCAAACTCTGTTTTGCTCTCAGTAACTCCATTTTCCCTGTGTGGGAAGGGAGTAAGCTGGACAATTCCTTCTATAACCTGCAAGGCCAGCAGCAATTATATTGCAGAACAGAGCAATGGCAAATGCCAAGCAGTATCAGGTGTTAGAGGTAGTGCATACCACTTCAGTGAACTCATGCTATTTGGAGTAGGATGTCACAGCACACAGAATCTCAGACCTGATAAGGCACAAGGGGACATGCAATGCAAAGGACCTGTTATTTGTCATTGAAAGAAGCACAGGATCTGTTCAAACACTGCACTGAGTTCTCTTCAAGTCTTGCTCTGGTGATGGCCTTCTGCCCATTGCAGCTCAAAGGGCTAAGCCTACTCCAGCCTACAGGAGCATACCCATTGCTTCTTGATGTTCCAAGAAAAATAGAATTAACTCAAGTTCAGGATGCATAATTTTGTAGGATGGGAGATGTTTTAATGGAAGTGGTGGGCATTTTTTCCTTCCTGGCATTTCTTTGCTGCTTCTCAGAGCAGAGCAGATCTGGGATGTGACACCCTGCGGTAAGTGCTCTGTCCAGCTGCAATATAAACAGAGATTTTTGCTGCACGTTCTAAAGCTGTAACATTAAGGAGAATAATGGGCAATGTTTTTAGATATCTCTGTGTAAACAAAGAATTTTATTACAGTGAATTACCATGTTAATTTATGAAAAGTAAACAAAACCAAGTGCAAAACTGATTCAATGTATACCCTAACTTCCCTGGTGTCTAATGAAGTGACAGTGATGAAATCAAAACAAATATCTTTGTGCTTCATAAATGCAAGGAAAAATTCTTCTGTATTTAATCACCGGCTGAGTCGCTGACAATGCTGGCACACCAACACCACAGGTTTTAAAATAAATATGTCACATTTTCTAGTGGCTGAGGGCACAGGCAAACTCGCTGTAGACCACCATGAGCTGTATGATAACAAGGATGTAGGAAACAGCAGATAAGGCTCAGCAGTGAGTATTCCCACCAGTCTACACTTTCTGATTTCCCCATTCATCTGTAAGCTTCCACAGAATCAAAACTAAGACAAACACTTCATATTGAATGCCTTCCCTGGACAAAGAATTTCCTTTGGTCACAAGATTATTTTATTTCTGGAAGAAGACATTGAAACCTGTGCCTATGGATGACAGTGCTACTGCCACCCCACATGTTATTCCTGTCAAGTTTATGCCCACGCTGGTGTGAACCAGGTGCAGGTCCTCTTGAAAACTATGTGATCACAGGAAACCCTCTAGCCCAGTGTTTGTGGAAATGGCTGTAGCCACCAGATCCATTACGTAGGCATACATCCAAAGGTATTGGCTGGTCATGCACAGCCTCAAAGCAGTTAATTTCAGAAGGCTCCCTGTGTTATTGAGCTGTTTGACAGAACTTCTCAAAGAGGTGAATTTTTAATAGGAATCTTTAATAGGAATGTAATCCTCATCTCCCCAGAACAACTTGTGTGCAGGTGTTGCTCTTTCCCTTTATTCTCTCAGATGCTCAAAAGGTGATCATACATTGGTTTTTAAACAGAATTGGGGTTTGAGTGTCCACAATAGTGTGACCAGCAGGTTAGTGTATGTTGGAAGACTTTGGCATCTGCATGTTTGAATCAAGTTCCACAAATGGATAGAAGACAGAAATTTGGGTTCTCCAAAACCAGGGCCAGACCAAGTCATGCTGATGAATAGCCATGCAATATGAAAAGCAATGCCATACCAACTTGTAATCCTCAGCTGGTTACATTTATTGTGGATCTGACAGACATAATATGAAACTGGTTTAGTTTTTGTGCCTGTGAACTGGACTATTGCATTCTTTAAAACAGTCTTTTTTCTGCTATCTCCTAGGAGCTCTTCCTCGGAAAATTATCAGAATGTACAGCCTCCTTTAGAAACTCCCTTCTTTGTAATTCGTATTTTAGAATAGAAACATATGCAGTCATAGTTACTCTTTTTATGTGGAAACATAATAGAGAAGCTTGGGGACCGTTGGCATAGTTGTATGTGGCAATTCCAATATCCCTCTGCAGTGCTAAAGATTAATAGGATACCAAAACCTGTCAGTTGCAGCAGTAATAAAAATAAAGTTGGTTTTGAGTCCACGTGTCACTGTCCATATGATCCTTAAGCTGATTAAGAATCCAGGGTGTTGGCTGGGTGTTAGCAATCAGCCAGGTCCTTGGACTCAGCCTCCTTTGGTTCTGCCAAGGCATAATTACTCTGACATCCTGCACAGACCAACTCTGCCTCCTTTTTAATAAGCTCTCTTTTAGAAAACCATTTATAGATAAAATAAAGGAAAATTATTGAGCTTATTTTATATTCCTGAAGAAGGAAAAAGCAAAGTAAATTAAGTCCAATTTGCATGGACTTCTGAACACGCACAGATTTGGATATAAACTATGGGGCAGACAGAACATTGTAGCCTTTATAGTCAATATTTTATTAAATTTTTCCTCGTAAATGTTGCTGTGTCTTTATTGCATTTATTCAATAATAGGAGAGCTTTCCTATAACTAATTCTATGCCACAAAATTTCCCTACTTGTTAACCTGTGAGTGCAGCCTAATGGATAGCATGTCTGCCATACAACACGGTAAAGACAGATCCAGGTATCAAGTTGACTATATTTTTTATTAAAATACCTTTTCATATGGTCAGTTTCAAGCTGATGACTGCATTTGCTACACCTAATTGCCATCAGTGTCCACAAATATTTTGCATCTTATGAAAATATCAAATCAAGTCCTTTATGTCAGTTGAAGCAGCAGGTTGTATTATATAGTATAAAATCCCATTTTATGAAATTTCATAGAAATACAGATCTGAGTTTGCACTTTCCATTCTTTTTTGAACTTTATAGTCTTTATATGGTAGAGCTTTATTAATTTTTTTTTTCATTGTAAGTCTCAACACATTACTGTTGCATCAGGGAACTAGGCAGCCCCATTGTGGCTAATTTAACACCTGTAATTGCCATGGCTACCAACCAAACACTTGCTGCCTTTATAAAGCAAGTATCTCTTTCGTGTTTTAGAACAGTGGTGAGTTCAGTTCCAGGGGCTGTAGCTTTTATTAAAAATTCTCTTAACTTTATTCATCAATGCCATCAGGGATCACTATGAGCACACTATTTCTCACACTTTTTTAAGGCCTGGAGAATATTACCTTAGTTGGCTAACACTGACCTTCTTTGTACTATATCTCATAGATCCTCATGTAATAATGTCTAAATTGGATATATTTTTTTCCTTCCTTCTTTCTTTCTTTCTTTCTTTCTTTCTTTCTTTCTTTCTTTCTTTCTTTCTTTCTTTCTTTCTTTCTTTCTTTCTTTCTTTCTTTCTTTCTTTCTTTCTTTCTTTCTTTCTTTCTTTCTTTCTTTCTTTCTTTCTTTCTTTCTTTCTTTCTTTCTTTCTTTCTTTCTTTCTTTCTTTCTTTCTTTCTTTCTTTCTTTCTTTCTTTCTTTCTTTCTTTCTTTCTTTCTTTCTTTCTTTCTTTCTTTCTTTCTTTCTTTCTTTCTTTCTTTCTTTCTTTCTTTCTTTCTTTCTTTCTTTCTTTCTTTCTTTCTTCCTTCCTTCCTTCCTTCCTTCCTTCCTTCCTTCCTTCCTTCCTTCCTTCCTTCCTTCCTTCCTTCCTTCCTTCCTTCCTTCCTTCCTTCCTTCCTTCCTTCCTTCCTTCCTTCCTTCCTTCCTTCCTTCCTTCCTTCCTTCCTTCCTTCCTTCCTTCCTTCCTTCCTTCCTTCCTTCCTTCCTTCCTTCCTTCCTTCCTTCCTTCCTTCCTTCCTTCCTTCCTTCCTTCCTTCCTTCCTTCCTTCCTTTCCTTCCTTTCCTTCCTTCCTTTCCTTCCTTCCTTTCCTTCCTTCCTTTCCTTCCTTCCTTTCCTTCCTTTCCTTCCTTTCCTTCCTTTCCTTCCTTTCCTTCCTTTCCTTCCTTTCCTTCCTTTCTTCCTTTTAGGATCTGCTGACAAGAGTACAGAAGAAAAAAAAGCTAGCAGTATTTGAAGGCTCAGCTAGAACAGGGATTAGAGAGAATCATGTCATCTTTAGTTCTGTCCTTCATTACATTTTCTCCATACAGAGCTTCATCATACACCATTTTAGTAAATCGAACAAGGACCTGAAGTTCATCTCTTATGAGCAGCTACATTCTCTGCTGCTCAAATGTATTGCTAATGCAGCTTTATACTTTATCAAGGTAAAGAACCTTGTCTGCATCATCACGGATGAATTGTCACAGTATCTATAGTCTGCATCCTAACAAAGATGACTTCAGCTTGTAAACCAAAATTAAAACATAGAGATTCAAATAGAAGATTATAATTCTTCAAACTCAAAGGACAGGTAGATTCCACAAAAAGCAATTGTTCTAGTGCCCAAAGATATCATTTACACCTGAGTGTGACATCCCATGAATGATGCCTGAGATAAGAGACAACGTACTCTAAAGGGACTGAGTAGGGACCCACCAGCTGCAAGACCTGGCATAGGCGAACCCAATGGGACCAAATTCTGTATTACATTAAGATTACACTACTAGTTGATTTCATTACTGCAGAGATATTTGGGAGCCAAGGAAACTGGTGAGAAGGTGTGAAGTATGACAGGAAATGTAGAAATAAAACCCCACAAACCTTGGGTCCTGGTGCCAGAGTCTTCTAGGATATACCCAGAATACCCTACAGCACCTTGGCCAGGGCAGGAGAAAGCATGTAAGTGGTTATCAATTCGTACAGCAGCATGTGCCAAGCACCTCAAGCTTCCCAGTGGCAACAGCAAAATGGTGCAAACCCGACTTGGGCTTACACAGGCTGAGAAATCAGGACCCTGGATCTGAGGCTTGAGATCACTGCTGCTTGGCAGTAGTTCTCTGTCTGACAGGCAACTAAACCAGGTGACTTTGGTGCTGTGGTTCTGACATCAGTTTTGAATGAAAAATGTATGGATTTTCAAAATGACAAGGAAATGTTGTAATGTCTCCAGATCTGTTCACTTCACCCTCCTAGTTTAGTGGGAACTGGTCAGAAAGGTCCCATGAAAAATACGCAACACTTCCAGACTAAAAAAAATAAAAGAGCTTGGAATGCATTGAAAGGAGAAATAAGAATGTGAGAATACAACTGCAACAAGCTTTTTGATCATTAACCCAGTAGGAATGTTACTCAACTTCATACTTGTAATGAGATTGTAGGATTTCCTTTTCAGCCAGCTGCTTCAAAAGTAGAGGAAGATGCCACTATAACAAATTTGGCACAGCTGATTCAGATGAGGAAGACATCCTTACACGTGCTGTATATCGGTTTGCAATCCCGAGTAGAAATCAAAGAAAGAAAGGAGAGATGCTTTTTACAGGACACATCTCATGCTGCTGTTACACTCAGCAATATAAATCTGCCATTATTCCACTGGCTTCATTCAGTTACATTCTACAGATTTTCTCTATTAAAACTAAAAAGTTTTAATTCCACTTTTATTTATATACATGTCATGTAGGTTATGAGGCAAATTAGTTGTGCTGAAAGCCAATGAATCTGCATTGTTCTCAAAGACAACCTGAGAGACAGCTACGGTAGAGTTTACATTAGAGGAAGTTTTAAGGTTCTACTACTGCCTTCCCTGTGACACGAGGTAGAGACACTCATTCCTTCTGATTTGTGTACCTCAAAGCTATCTTTTAGAACAGAATTCTTTAAACATAGAAATATATTTTCAAAGCTTTTTTTTTTCTTTTATTTATTTTATTTTTAGATCTACTTCCACAAGGACAGCAAGCACTGACCACAGACATACAGCTGTCCTCCACCAGCCCCCTGGAGCTGGTAGTCGGGACTTGTTCGGAAGGCAGTGAGGAGCAGCAGCAGCCGGCAGGGGTCATGGTGACACCAGGCCATTGCTGCAACCCAGCTTTGGTCAAGATGAGGCTAAAGCAACGTCATCAGCTAGCAAATTTCTAGGGAGGATATGTCCCCATATCCAAAATTTTATCTTGAAATTAGAGATAAAGCAAGTCTCAAAATGCTTGATAACAGGCTACGTGTTTCAGCTTCTTTTAATTCAGCTCATATGCCTCTTGCTTTGTTTCAGATCAAATGCCTCACTGAACTTGAAAATAATAAAGAAGCACAGCTAGCCAAACAGCCTGAGATCACAGCCCTACAATAACAACCCGGGACGCTCACACAATAGAGAAGAAAAGCTCCTGCAGCAGCAAGGAAACAGCCTTCAGCCTCAAGCTTCCAGGGGGGTTAAAACAACAGCGAGTTAAACGTGCAGCTTAGCAGAATGGGAAAACATCTCAGTCTTATGTTCTCTAAGTGAGAAGCCACAGAATCAGAGATTGTGTACTATAACAGAGCTGCACGTTGAACCCACAGCTGCTTTGCATGTGAAGACAAGATTTTTCTAATGCTACATGGGGGCGAGCATCTGAAATTAGTAAGAATGTTCATACACACACCGAAACACAGGAAAGTCCCTAAGACTGAAAAAAAAAATAAAAAATGAACCAACATGTATTTAAGCGCTTCCCTGAATCAGGGCCAGTGTCTGTGGTAATAATCAGAGCATGTTAATAATCAGGATGCTTTAATTCATATTCAGTTGGTTGTCTTTTTCCCGTAAAGAAAATACACGCATATATGTATTGCTCTACAGTTTTATAGTTTTATCATAGTTTAGGACATTATAAATTCCTTCCTGCTAAGCACTGGACGTTTAGTTGCACTTAAGGTTGCACTATACTGAACTTTTCCACATTCAACCTTTTTTTCTGCCCTCATGTACAATAATTACATCCTCTGAACACAACTTTCCTTACTATACAGCTTGTTGTGCAGGATGAAGCAGTATCATATCTTCCTGAAATACAGTTATAACTTTTTTTCTGACTCACCTAGAAACCCAGCCATATAATTGTTGTAGAACTATTTGCTTTGATGCTGGAGATAATCCGGAGGTCGTATTTTGTTATGAAGATATTTGTGTTTGTGAGTGCTTGTAAAATAGCACCAGTTCTGAACTGTTTTTGTCTCTACTTCAAGAGTGACAGTTGTAATCTGTGACTGTGCCAAGCTATAAGAGAGACTGTATGGACCTTTACAACATGCAGAAGACTGGAGAACATTCACAGGATAACAATTCTACTAATACAGTGATTTTCATTGTAAAGACAAGGCTAGTGGAATCAGGCACAGGCATGCTGGAATTGGGCATAAAATCAAAGCTAATGACATTAGGTAGATTAAAGAGTGAGGGTGATATCGCTTGTAAAAGTTATGTCTGATTCACTGTAATATCTGCAAATTCAAATTTCCTCAGCAGCCATTCCTCAGGTGACCTGTTTGTTCACATGCATGTAGAAATTCATATAGTACATAACTATGTACGTGAAGTCAGGGAATGACTTCTTGCAGATTTCTAGAAGAACATGACTTGAGGTTTCTTGACCCATGCAGAAAATGTGACCATCTCACGTTCCTCCAGATGAAGCTTTGAAACATAGCTTCTCTCCATCTCCCTACTATCACTGGAGCACTGCTATAAATCTCTGATTGCTAAGATCAGTGGGAAGGAACCAAGTTCAAGGCTATGTTTTTCCAGAAGAGGCTAAGCCAGCCTAGTAGAGTTGTGCTGATTAATACTAGCACGTGGTTTGGCTCAAGTATGTTCCTAATCAGACTGGTATTTTTTATTTATTTATATATATTTTTTATACACAGCCTTAGCCTTTTTCCATCAAAAGCATGGGACATGACCAGAATATTTTTAGAAAGATGCATTTCATGAGAAGTTTCAAAACTTTACTGGGAATAACTGTTTGTGTAAGAAATTGCTCAAAATTGGGGAACTTTTCAAATAAAATTAAGCAGTTTGTATTTTGGGGGATCATAGCCAGAAACTCGTGACAGAGCAAGATTTTGACAAGGCTCCTGTGCACAGGCTTTGTAACAGGGTTCAGAGGTGGCTAAATAGTTGAAGAACAAAGTTTGTTTTTCTTATTTTGACTGCTTGATCATAGCAGTGCAATCAGAATAAAGCATGTTCTACCTACTGCCTACTGCCATATTCCTGCGCTCCCAAACATGATACAAGACACACCAGTCATTACTAGCAAAAACTGAGAGATTTTTCTTGTGCTAGAGAGTTCAGTTGGCTCTTCTCCATTGTGCTGTGCTTCCAAATCCTTTGCACATTCCCTCTCAGACCTCAGCGCCCTTAACCCTTTCTTCCACATCTAGTACTGCTCCTGTTCCTTACAATATCCCCCTGCCTTACAGTTGGTTGCAGACATGAGGTGGTGAGGAAAGAAAAGCTACAAATGCATCTCTTGAGATTTTCAATGTTAAAAAACAAACTCTAATCAAGGTCTGAAAAGTGGAAAATGTCATTCAAACAAAGCAGCCCTCCCATTGTGGCTGCCCACGGCCAGGAAAAGGAGCTGTGCCTTTATCCAGGAAGCTTGGACTTGGAAGAGGTAGGAGGCACTAGTGCTAGAAGAGTCCATTGGCAGGGCTGAGACATGAGTTCTCACCAAAGAGGATGCTTCAAGATGTACATGGGGTCTGCTGAATTCTTTTTTATTTTCTGCAGTAAAACCACTGCTCAGAGTCCAGAGGAGGAGATCTGCACTTCTTCAAAGAACTAGAAAATGATCAAGAACTAAGCTATGTGCGTCAAAGGCAAACAATATCTATGTGAGTGTGGTTGCTCAGTCCAAGAACAGCAATGCTGTGCTGCTACTGGAGCATGAAGCATCTCCAAAGGGACTGTCAGTGCAGTTGGTTGGGAGGTTCTGCCAGGCAGCCAGATGTTGTTGTTGGGGAACTGTGTCCAGTACAGCTCAGCATCTGGGACCCATGATTATCACTGACATGGTGGAGAGCTCTGGGATGCAGCGGACAAAAGGTTTTCAGAGCTGTGCTCCACCCTTACTCTCAATTAGCTAAGAAACTTTCTTGGAAAGTTGGGGTGCTAAAAAGGGCAAGTCTTAAAACATGACTGAAAAATAACTTAAGCATGTTATTTATACATTAAAAAAAACATGTGCCTCTTATTAAGGCTTTTTTATTCTTCTTTCTTACGAGACCATTGTTTGAGAACTGGGAAATATATACTGAAATTAAACCACTCACTAATACTTATATTGTATTTATATTATGATGCATATGTGTGTGTGTGGAGGTGGGGGTAGAGGGTTCCTACAGGTGATAAGTTTGTGCCCAAACCTGCTCCTGGTTAAATCCAGGCTAAACTCCCACTAAGACTAACAGGAGGAGAGCCTGACCTGATGAGGGTCAGTAAGGCTTCCCCTGAGCTCAGCAGGTTCTGAGCCGAGTCCAAACGATGACTGGGTTGACAGAAGCTCATTCAAATACACTTTGCCTGAAGATGGTGATAAATCATTTGCTATATTAAGTGAACATCGAGGAAACTTGTGTATTTTTGTGATTATTTTTGCCTGGGTGAAATCAGAGGCACTGTGTAAATCTGGAGTGGAGTTTGTTAGTTTTCTTTTTTCTTTCTTTTTTTTTTTTTTTCCTCTTTTCAGTTTATGTTTTACACATTAAAGTCAGTTGCTTTCAAAAATGATGGCCTATTTTTGTTGTTTTCTGGGGAAAGACCTGATTTTGAAAGCATTTTGTATTGGCTGTTCCAGCTGAATCTACCTGCAAGGAGGAGCATTCTGTAGCTCTGAAGAGCTCTTAGTCTCAAACTGAACAAACTTGGAGGCACTTACGTGTTCCTATTTAAAAAAAACAACAACAGTGAAACAACAAACCAAAAACCCAAGCCAAACCAAACAAAAGAACGTATAAGGAAAACAGCGGCCTGATTAAACAAAGCTCACAACCACATCTTAAGTCTCACTTATGGCCCCATTCACACACGTGCTTCAGTACATGCTGAAGTGTGTTGCTGGGAACTGGATGTGCTAAGGCCAAATATATCTGACAGGGTTTTGGTGACGGATGCCCAAGTTGAGCACCCAGAATTCTCAGAGGTGGGCATGGTACTATGCCTAGATTTCCCACCTCAGCCCCTGAATCTGCAAAAGAACTTACTGTTGTGGGGTTTTATTCATCTTGGTATTATAAGAAACCCAGGCAAACCAAATCAGAAAGACCTCTCCTATGATCTGCACTTTGAATAGCCACTTGCAGCAGCGCTGAATGGATGGAAAACATTGTTCATAGCACCAGCAGTGAATTCTGCTGGCCTGGCATTTCTGGTGCTTTCATGCACGTAGGAAATTATGGCACAGAGTGCGACAGTTCATAACAGTGGCAAGCACAGATTGGCTGGGCAGGCAGGAAGGGGCAGGAAGAAAACAAGAATCTGTGGCCACAGCCTCTCTCCTGATCGAATGGAGCCAGCCAGAGCAAAGCTCACACTGTGTCATGCAGCTGCCTGCTCAGTCTCTGTTATAGAGGGAAGAGTTTCCAAGTACAACTGCAAGGAGCTTCACAGCACAACCACTGAGCAGCAAGTTTTCTGTCCTGAAACATTACACGAGACAGATTGCATTAATAGAGACAACCCGGGTATTTATTATCTGAAAGCTGATAGGAGATTGGACATAAGCCTCTGGTACTGTTTCAGAGCATTGCAAGTGCACAGTAAAGGCAGTACTTAGTTATAACTATATTTAATAGGAAACAGGAACATAGCACTAAGATACGGACTAAGGTATTTGCCACACAGGCAATAGCTCACATCATGGACAGGTAGAAATGAGGTGCCTTGGTCTGTTCAGCCCAGAGCAGAGGAGCTGAGGGGAAGCCTCGTGGTGGCTGCAGCTCCTCACATGGAGCGGAGGGGCAGCGCTGAGCTCTGCTCTGTGTGACAGCGACAGGGCCCGAGGGAACAGCATGGAGCTGTGCCAGGGGAGGGGCAGCTGGGGGTGAGGGACAGGGTCTGCACCAGAGGGTGGTGGGCATGGAACGGGCTGTCCAGAGCAGTGGGCACAGCCCCAAGTGCTGGAGTTTAGAGAGAATTTGGACAGTGCTCTCAGACATAGGGTTTGGATTTTGGGTAGTGCTGCATGGAGCCAGGAATTGACACACTGATTAGTCTCTGTCTCATATACTTCAGATAGCAGAATGCTCTAAATAGCTGTTCTTCTTGATTTTATGATTGCATTTCCAGACTACCCAAAATTACTTTTCCAACTCATGAGTTTCAAGGAAAGCTTAAATGTGAAGAAGGAAGAATTTAAAATAGCACCTTTCATAAACAATGGGATATTTTAGTTATATAATAAAAAAACAAACAAACAACAACAACGACAACAAAACAGCAGTGATTTCTTCTAAGTTGTGCACACTATATGTTCTCCTATTCTCACTCAGAGGGAACTCTGAGCATGTGTATTATCAGTGGAGAAGCTGGTCTTAATGTATACCTATGCCCTCTATTGAATGAGAACACATGTGAAGACCGTCTTAGTTTTAGCTAAGACAAAGAAATATGGCTTTTGTTCATAGAATCGTAGAATGGGTTGGGTTGGAAGGGACCTCAAAGATCATCAAGCTGCAACCCCCATGCTGCAGATTGTGCTGCCAAAATCAAACCAGGCTGCCCAGGAACCCATCCATTCTGGCCTTGAACACCTCCAGGGATGGGGCTCTGGAGGCTTAAGTTCAACCCATCAGAAATCCTTTTTGTTGACCTAGCCACACTTCCACTGAAGTTGATGGGAATCTTTTGTGGATTTCGAGAGTCATCAGAATGAAGGTAAACACAAGTTTAGTTTCTAAAAATCCTGTTCATTATTTCACAAAAAGGATTTTGCTCTTTCAGCAGAGGCATCTGTACAGAGCTTAGGGAATCCAATACTGGACAAGCTGAAACACATTTATTTTATTTATGTTACATCTACTACATAACATCTGGGCTTAATGTAAAAGTACAGCATAGCAGACTAAAACACTGCAATCACAAAATGGCCCCTAATCTAACCTAGCACCTTCTCCACGCATAATCGATTTGCCCTAAAAAACAACAAAACAACCTACACAGCTTAGGGAAACAAATGCAAGTGTCCTGTGTTGCATTTGTCAAGCTGAAAATTCTCATGGCTGTGCAGCTTTACAATGCTGTATGGCCAGCCACAATGTTTTCCTGCAAAACAGGAGCCCTAGCAATTCACTCTTGTAGGAAACATAATCATTTGTGGTAGAAGTAGGTATTCTAAGACAGGAGGTGAATATTCTCACTGTTAGAAAATATTTACACTTGCCCTGAGTTGGAGCTGCAAAAGAAAGAATATTCTGCATTACTTACTCCAAAGAGCCCTCATGTTTCCTCTGTTTCCTTTTCTTTCGCTGTTTTTTTTTCAGTACATCACCTTTATGACACTTAGCACTGACCACACTGAAAGATAAATCAACAGGAAAACTACACCTACTGTTCCAGACAGCACTGTATGATCTTTTTGAAGCACAAAGGAACTCTTTCCACTCACTCCTCATAAATACTCACATTTAGAAAGAAAGAAAACAAAATAAGAAATACTTTACCCCTTTACTTCTCACGTAAAAGATGCTGTTTCCAAGACATTTTGGAGAGAAATTAAATTTATTGCAAGTTTTCTCTGAGAGAAATCAAATGTTTGACTCATATTCCACAGATGGTAAATTGTGATCATTAATATCATTCTGGGGAAAATTAGACTGCTTTTAATCGCTAGTGTGCTTCTGCAGTCTAAACCTAATAACGTCCCTTTCACTTTCCTTAACCAGAGGCTGGGGTACAAAGGGCTGAACTCAGCATCAAGTCTAAATGTGCTATATCTGGTACAGCGGTGAAGCTAACGGCAGTTTTTAAAGCCCAAGGAGTGAAAATGTATTTCAGGAAGCTACAGGGCTATTTTGGGCAAACGGATGAGGAAGTCCTGTAACACCAGCCTATTTAGAAAACCCCATTGGACTGTGAAACTTTTTCGGCTTCTAAAAACAAATGCATAAGAAAAGAATCTCAGTTACCTTCAGATGCACAAGAGTAATGCATTGGTTCTTATAAGCACCAAGTCTGAGCACATGCTTTTGAAGGTAGTATTTATGAACATATTACCAGGATAACATGGTGGCAGATATATGTGCTGGATGCAATTGAACCTTTCATTACAAGGTGAAGATGGGCATCTCAAAGCTTGGAAAAAGTAACTATCCTGCTAACATTCTCTCAAGTGGCTTTCTGGATAATGCAAAGAAGCCTCACATCTGTAACACTGCTAATTTTCTGTTATGAGACATATGTTCATTTCAACCTATATATCAACTACATGGCAGTTATGTTTTGCCAGAACTCCAAAAGAGAAGAGATTGCAATTTCTAAATTAATTTTAATAGAGTGAAATCGCTGTAGGGTTTATTGAAACTTTAATATATTTCTGAATTGAGATCTTAATGACATTCTTGTAATGCCAGGAAAAAAAAATAAATAAATAGAGTAAGAAAAAATAAGATAGATAAACATAAAAACACTGACTGCTTTGTCATTTCTGCTCAGGAGACTTTAAAATTGATTCTTTGTGATTACTTAAATATTAGGAAAATATTAATAAAATATTTAGTATTGAATAAACTATGGCAAGCTCTTGATGCAAATCTGACACAAATTACAATGCCTGACTAAAACAGATGGAGGTCAGTTCTTGATTTAAATTAACTCTTGTTCATTTTTTCCTCCAGATTTCTACAAAGACCTTCTGATGTGACACAGTGTAAAGAAATCAGATAATAAAGAAAAAACATTTTTCTGGTAAAACTTTAATGTAGAAAGAACTTGTGCTGGATTCTGGGATTATATCAAGACTGCTAAATAAATCAGGGCCAGGAAACATTCCTGGCCTTGAGATAAAGCAGCCCAGTCTGGCTATAGGATCACTGCACTTGGCCTTGGTCTTTCTCACCATCTCGTCTTCATCCTTTATGTTGCTCTGTGGTGATCCAAAGATGTAGTTACAATTTTGGTAGGCCTTTATTACTATTATTATTATTATTATTATTATCATTATTATTATTATTATTATTATTACTATTTCCAGTTCAACATGCCTGAAATAGCACATGAGTCCAATAGAACAGTATTTTCATTGCGTGAGTTTGATGCCTGTGCTGCACGAGGATGCAGAGATGTTGGAAGGTCTAGCACCTACTGGACCTTGAAAGTCTGTGCAGGAAAGAAGGATTTAAGGTTGCTTTAATCTCATCTATAACCTCTACTGGGAGTGGTTTCTGTTCTCTGTCTTCCCTGTGCCAGGTGTAGGTACTATATTAGAGAGCACCACTTGGCAGTGCCAGAAGAAAACTAGAGAACACACACAAAATTAAGCAGCACAGACACTGGTAATCAAAAATGCTTCCTATCAGAGTTTCATTTAGCAGCAGAGACACTTTGCCAGATCCTAAAGAGCCACAAGTTGTGATAAAGGTCAAAATACCTTTTTATACCATGCAAACGTGTCTTTGTCTGTGATTGCGTAACTATTATGGTCCATCTCCAAGGGAGACACGATGAAGTATGTGTGAAGGAGGCCATCTGCTCAAGGGCAAAGAGAAAGGAAGGAGATCCCCCACATTATGCTCTTGAATCTGCCTGTGCCGTGACTATCTGATCCAGTTTCTGTCACAATTTCCCCATCTAAAAACATAGGTTATGATGCTTTCTAAGGAGAAGAGGCTGGGACTGTAAGTAGTTTCCTAGGAAGCATTCATAGGAAAATCTGTTATTTGACTGCATTACTTAAACTGTGTCGCCTTGGTTAACAGTTTTGAAGGGTATTTAAACACACAGCCTTAGTAAAAAGCAGAAAATTGAGAATAAATTCCTTCAAAATTAGAACTTGAGCCCAACTAAACTAATTCCAAGTTCAGGTATGAGTTCTAAAATGTCTCTTTTACTCCACTTTAGCTAAGGTTGCTATGAGTCATACTGCTGCAAACACAAGAATTTCACACAAAATTTCTATATGCTGTGGTTAAATTCACAGTTATTCCTTAAAATTAGGGGCAATTCCTCACAACAAATAAAACCTACAAGAAATTAGAAAGACAGATGCATATTAAAAACAGTCAGAGGTGAATTATACTTAGCGCCAACAAAGTATTGTGTTAGGAGTCCTTTATTCCATTGACTATGTAGCTTTGCAACTTTAAAGAGTGTTTAAAGGTACATCTGTATGCCCTTGACGAGTATGATTTTTTTTTTTTTCCTTTTAGAAATACATTTTATTCCAGTTGCTTACAAAAGTTTGGAGAACCTTTCTTTAGAGAAGCACTGGAGAAGACTGAGGTAAGGTTCAGCAATTTTATCACCCACAAACTCAAGTGGCATGAAAAGAGGTACATCATTTTTTTCCCCGAAATGTGGAGTTGAGTAGCAGCTACTCCCTGCCAACGAAACTGATTTTATCATTCAGTGGTAAAATGATTTATCGGGGCTGCATTTTAAAAATACCACTTTTGTATTTTATTTAAGACAACAATGAAAAGTCTTCTAGCAGTTCAAACTTCTTGCCTTTCAGCTTTGGGAATCATTCTCATCCTCGTGTTATGAATGATCAAACCCAAGAAGAATAGATTGTAGTTATATAACCAACTCACTCTTGTTGTTTTATACCTTCCTCTGCTCTGGTTTTATGCTTTCACTATCCCTTTTCATGTCAAAAACAAACCAAGTCCCAGAAAATTTTGGAAAGATCAAGGGTCGTTCACATACAGAATTCTTGCAGGAGTAATGTGGCAGAACAAGGACTAGCAATAATGGTGACAAAATTGCGGAAGCATTGATTTAAGGCAGCAAGAAAAGAATTTAACCTTATAGCTGTGTGTCACATGACAGCTGTTCCAAAATCTGTCCCACTCTGACATCACATTTTACTTTGAAATAACATCTATATTTGATTAACTCCTATTTCTCATTTACATCTTCATTGTCTTAGTAGTCCACCATACATCACAAAAATATTCTTTTATGAACAGAATGCTAATTTATAGCACTGTGATACTGTCAGTAGGCCTTTTGTGGCATACCTTTTTAATTCTTAGACAACAGATAACACTTAAAATAGATATTGTGCTATTATTAAAAACTCCCACTCCACCATACAAACAGATCTGTGAAAACTGACAGAGAACTCATGTCCATGAGTACAAAATCTTACAACAACATTTAAAACAACATTGGTTCCACTAATCTCTGTAGAAATTTCTGCATGTTTTCGCATAACTAAAATTGTGATAAATAGAGCCAGACCTTTAGTATGTGCTTTCACCAACATTTTTTGTAGCCAAGGCCATTATTTTTAGGCACTTTGTTAAATGACGCATGTCAGCATGCATGCTTCATGTATGAAGCACCTCACACAGAAGAACACACTGCTGTTCAACTTTCTTTAATTTCAAAGTTTTACTGGGGTTCCTACTTCGGCCTGTTACTAAATTTACAACAATGATAATAAAATCTTTTAAAACTCCCCAGATACATCTCACTCAGAGGAAGCTTTTTTTTTCTGGTACTGGTAAACATCTGAATGTAAGCTGTTTCGTTTCTTTCTTTCTTTTTTTAAGAGAGCACTTCAAAAGAAAGAAAACATATGTTGTGGCTGGCCTTTGTTATCCAGTTAACGAAGAAACTAATTCATTGTTTGGACAGGCTATTGAGTATAAAGTAGCTGAATTTTTGGGGAGAGATCAAGTGTTTAATATAACGTATGATCTGTATTGGCTATGATTTGTTGGAAATACAGAGAATCCAAAATAATTTCAAAGTAAGTAGACTAGAAGGCTTATGGAGATTGTCAAAAGGGATTTTTAAGAAGAGTGCATAGCTACTGTTGCTCCAAAACATTACATGAAAAAACTGAGCTACTTCATGCACATCAAATATTGAAAGCAAAAATGTTCTTTATGGATGAAAGCAGAAGGAATTCTGTAAAAGCAAGACCTAGAGACTATGCCACTGAGAAATGTGCAGAGGTCACAGCCTTATTGTTAGTTTTTACAGAACTGTATTTTAATTAAGACAGAGTTCAACCGTATAGTCACAGTTAGAAAAACAAAATATTGTATTCAATATGCACACTGTGGATTTAATATAACAGAAGGGTGAAGACTGAGGGAGCATTGGTGCCAGTAGGCTGGATGCACGGCACCTGGGGAGATGGCCACATGAGCTTAGTTTCACATGTGAGGACATGTTGAGCACCTCCACCAGTTTCACTTCAAAGAGCTCACTGGATCTAATATCTGCTAAAGGACACCCACCCTCAAATCTCTCTTCAGAAACCTTCACTTGCTCTTCTGGATGCTTAGTCTTCCCAGGTTCTGTCCTTGCTTCACCTTCTTTGCTTGTAGAAGAGGTAGATGAGGTGGTTTCTCCCTTTCTCATTTCAGGTAAAGTGGAAGTTCTGGCTTCTCCTCTGGACTGAAATTGACATTTTTACCTCTCCCTGGGGCTCAGCCATTCTGTGCAGATGCTCAACACCCTCCTGACCCAGAAGCAGGAGCCTTCAGCCCCCTCTGTGAGCACTACCAGGATTATGGAGATAGGGAGACCATTGAAACTGAGCCTGGCTTTGTAGACTAGCAAATGATGTAGCATTTCTGAGGTCAGAGGGCAAGTCCTGGGATTCTTTCAAAGGGACAAAGGAGCAGTGGTGAAGCTCTTTTTAAGAAATCCAAATCAAAAACCTTACAGAACAAAAATCAAATAGTCATTCCGAAGAAGTAATTTAATAGGTCATACATTTAATAGATCAATCTGAAAAGCATGCAGAATGAAACAATCAGCAAATTCTTTACAAAAAGTGAACTATTGAATTATGTTTTTGGAACATATGAAGCATTGCTAAGTGAAACAAGCAGCATAAGAGATGACAGGATATTAAATCACAACACCTTTAGTTTTGGACAGGTAAGTGTCAGGAGCCAGAGGCAACATAAAAACTATTTAAACCCTTAAAACAATAATTTTTTTCTGGGAATAATGTTTTTTTGGAGCCAAAATTACTTATCCTTGACAAAAAAACACGGTTTAATTTCAAAAGCAAACAAACTTCATGCAGACCAGCAGCAAAATAATAATCAATTGCTTCAAGACAGGTATCATACAATTCTCCAAAATGATATTTGGACTTTGAAACCAGCAAACCTGTGTTCAAAACCACAGGTAGATATACTAAGAAGTCTAGCTGACAAAAGCCCTCAAGTGAGACCTGCTTAAGCATAGGTAATGTCATTGCTGAAGTCAGGCATGAGAGGAGACGTGTGAGAATGTCTAAGATGTGCATAATATTTGTCCTCTTCAGAATTTGGGAGGGTTGGTGCCCTTGCACATAATGAAGGGAGAAATGTTCCCAAGGAACAATAACCACCAGAGAAGATGGAATTACCCAGGCAGAGTCTCTACGAACAAGATTAACAGATATGTGCTACAGAGGTAAACTTGAACCAATTTTCTGGGATATCCAAGTTTACAGGCGAACTCAGAAACTACTCTGACATGTGACAAAAGAAGCTCAAACCAAAAGACACAGCTATGTGTAAAGCACAGAGAAAATTATCAGCAATAAGTGAGTCCACAAAGCATAAGAACAGTGATTTCAGATAGACTAGACTAGCTGATCTACTAGTTAGATTCACCACCAGTAGTCAATAATAATAATAATAATACATGTTAATAATAATAATAATGCTTCCTATGTTCCAAAAACAGCTCTTTCCACATGACAGCATTGTGTACTTGGTTTAAAACTATAATTGTTGTCAGATGAGGAAACCTAAAGAAAGGAACAATGAAGCCATGAAAACTGCAGAATGCTTTAAAGAAATGACAAGCAGATCAGTGTCACAAAAAGTGATTGGTTTAGACAAAAGCATCCATATCCATAAACCACTATATCTTCAAACTAAATGAAGAAATTGAAGACTTAGTAAAACAAATAACTGGAGGAATCTTCACTTACTGACCAAGTTAATGTACACAAGCAAAAATAATTGATAAGAACAACATTTAGATGAAAATTCCATTTACCTATTAAATAAATGCATTGCAGACTCCATTGTCAAACTAGGACATAGTCTTTCATTGCTCACGTTTGCCTTTGCTATCTGTGTCACAAAGAGATAGTATGGATGAATGCAAAAGAAGTTAAGTGATTTGATAAAATTACATGAGAAGACTCAGAGGAATGATGTGCTTATATTTAGTTCACGTGTTGGATGACTTGGTTTACATGCAAGTAAAAGCAATGATTCTATCCAGGACCGCAAACAAGAATCAAACTTTTGGAAAACAAGTGATCTGTTATAATCTCCAAATATCCCACCACAGAAGAAGAATCTAACAAGAACCTTGGCAGACTCTAATTCTGGCCTATATAAGTCAGAATGGGTGAAATTCTTCTAGAAATATGAAAGGAATTTTAATGTCATACAAGGTAACAACTACATTTGCCACAATAAATTAGATTTGTTCATCACAACTCTATCTTAAGAACTAAACTACGGATTTCCAATTTGAATATTATTTCCATGTTAATACAAGGATGTGAAGGCTGGAAACACATCAGACAAAAACAGATGTCTGTATGATTCTTGAAGAAAATAGTTAGGCATGGAATAGAACAAACCTCTGGCAGGCAAATGTCAGTACAGATTTGATAGCTTCACGGCTAAAAGCTATCTGAAAAAGCTATGTGCTAAAAATGAAGTAGAGCATCTGCTGTGAGAAGGTTTTTTAGAGGAGAGGGACAAAAGCACTGCTTAACACAGGGAAAATGCCATTCTCCAAGAGCTGCAGTTCCTGACTTTCTCCAGCCCTTTACCTGCAGCTCTTGCCCTGGTTCTTTCTATGCCCATACCTTTCATGGTCAAGCTTTGTAATGGGTAGTGTGGAAATGAATCTCCCTCTCCTCCTCAGAGGGAATGGGAAGAGGCATATGGATGAGTAATAAGCAAAACAACTGTACAGCTCATTAGCAATATCCCCTTGCAGTGTGCCAGTTTACTTGCATTCAAATAGTCATTGACTAAGGAGAGTATATGACAAAGCTAAGACATTTAAGGTAATTTGACCATTCTTAGCAACTATTCACAGAATGGCCTGGGTTGGAAGGGACCTCAAGGATCATGAATCTCCAAACCCCCATCACAGGCAGGGCCATGAACTTCCACATTCAATACTAGACGAGGCTGTACAGGGCCCCATCCAGCCTGGCCTTGAACACCTCCAGGAATGGGACATCTACAGCCAATTCCTGCAGCATTTCTATTTTTAAGCTGGACAAAAAGTGTTCATTTGCAATTCCCTTTGAAAGAATTCTGCAGCTCTACTTCTGTGTAACATAATGGAGAAAGCAATCCCTTACTGCCCAATGGAAAACATTCCCAGGCTGTGCTTCTTCATGAGCTGACCACTGCTTCTCAGGAGGATCCTACTCTTGTGACTCTTGACCTCAGCTTTATTCCAACCATCTATCATAATACACTGATGTGGTTACATAAAACATATCCTGGAGTTCCCCAAGGCAATGTATATGACAAATATGCACTCTTCTACCCATTTGGAAGTGTGTAATTGCATCAGATGAAGTAATTAGATGTTCTAGATAATCCCTAAAATTACGCCTAGAGATTGGATTTTTTTTTTTGAGTGATTACTCCCTTATTAACATTGAAATTCAGTACAACTAAATGCAAATGAGTTTGTATAACATACTAACAAATTAGCTCATAACTAGAAGACAAGTTTGCCAACGTGGTTGCAAAAGAACAATCTGCCATAATTTGCCTTTGAACGATCTGCATCCTCATTATGGCCTGAGAACTAAGACAACCAATAAAAAATGAAGGTTTTGATATTGTGATTTGAAGTGATATTCCCTTTTCCTCCCACAAAGTAACAGAGAAAAAGCCTTTTTCTATAGGCACTGCATAATTCCTACCCATGGTCTTTACACACGGTACTGAGATTATCACTTCCACACCTCTGTGTTAAGGAACCAAGTAAATCCCTCCATTATCTTATTTTTACTGGGACTGACCTCCAAACAGAACAGGAAATCTCTTTGTAAGCAAATTCCCATAACCAGTCCCCTTGCTGTTTAG
Source organism: Coturnix japonica (assembly GCF_054131305.1). Taxonomy (NCBI): domain Eukaryota; kingdom Metazoa; phylum Chordata; class Aves; order Galliformes; family Phasianidae; genus Coturnix; species Coturnix japonica. Next base: position 76,187,747 of record NC_140664.1, read on the forward strand.
TCTGCATTGGATTAAGCACTGACTTTCTTGCTTCTTTGATTGGCAACTATAGTACTATAAAAACAAATGTACAGAGTAAGTCTCACCAAAAAAGCCTCCCAATCTGCAGACCCTTTCAGCTTTATTTGGACTGAAACTTGATGATAGCTCTACTAGACAGGAAACACTCACCCCTCCTTTCTAATATGGCACTACCAGGAAGGCGCATTTTCTCACAGATCAAGCAGCTGAGTGGGGAGGGGGTGGGAGAGCAGCAATACCAAAGGCCTTCTACAACACATGTCTCAAAAATCAAATGGTTGTAAGACGCGGAAACTGACAACACTGCTTATTTAACCTAAAAGTAATTCTTTGATTGATAAAAACCATGGTTTACACTATGCTTGAAGTTAGGTGAGATATGGGAAAAGCAAAGCACCTCAATCACTTAAAGCCCACTATGCTGTGGAATATGAGAGAAGCACACTTGAGCAGCTAAGCACTTCTCTGGTTTTCTCACTGGGTATAATATACTGCTTGCTAATGACCCTCCACCATGCTGTAAGGAAGCCCCCTTGAATGAGAGCTCTGCCTTCGCAGATGCTTTTCAAGTGGCAGGCACACAACGAGCACTGACATAAAATCTTAAGATAAGGGCACATGAAACAGGAAAGGGGACAGATGTATTATCCTGCTAATTGTGTAGCACATCTATTAAGATACAATATTTATTTATATGTAGCTGAGACCCAGATATACTGTGTTATTTACTGAATGCCACCCAGCAAACAGGTGGCTATGGAAAACCTATGCTAAATGAGTCTTCTGTGAGCTATGCTGTATGAATCTTCATGCTAACCAGTTGCCCTTAGAGTGACCACCACAGAATGTAGCTCTGAATACTTAACTGAGCATGTGGGCTGTATTTGTAAGCAAGGATTAACAGCCCTCCATCAATAAGAAAATCTTATTGAAAGGGTGATTTTCACAAAGAAATTTCTCCAATATGTCAGTGACAGTGTCTCCCAAACAAGACCTCCTCAACTTCAGAATTTGCTTGCACTTTATGATAAAGGTATTCTGAAACAGCAAAATGTGTGTTTTAATTCCACTGTAAAATTTGTTTTAGGCAGAAGCTTGGCATTGAGGAGCTCTGTCTGGCAGCCTACAATTAAATACATACTACTCATCTAAAAAATAAAGCTTTATCTGTGTGTGTTTGCTCCCTAGAGAGGTGGGGAGATAACATCCAAGGGTGAGCATGAGGCAGAATTCCCTCAATGATGGGCACCATCCCTCAAAGTGTGGCCGTGACAGGCCCAAATGGGTGCTGTAACGGAGTCCACGGACAGCCCCAGGCATGCCAAGCAATATGCTCGGGACCGGGTCCAGTCCAGGAGCCCCATGTCAGAGGGCAGCAAGGAGACAGAGCTAGAAATACATCTACAACACATTCATGAGGAGTTAATCTGGTACACAAGTGATGTGCAGCATGGGCCCGGTGTTCATCCATGGGCTGAGCTGGGGATCCTTAGCAGGACTATTATCAGGACAGCCTCTTTCATTATCTGTTTTCTTTGTGAGGTCTGAAGACAAAAGGGAAATGAACTTCCCTCATACTTTAAGTCTGGTCCTTAGAAAAAAAAATAAATACCACAACACATTCTTAATTACCACAAGCTTGTTCTAATTTGTAATCTTGGCAGAGGGGGGCACAACTGAAGAATCAAAAGAATGAAGTATTTATTTTTGAGGCTAAATAGGAGATTCATGCAGCCAAACTGGCATTACACAAAGAAGACACTGGCAGATGTGAGGTGCAAGTCCTGCTTCCCTCATGCTTGTTGTCTAATTTATACAGTACTAGCTGTGCCAACTGATTGCTCTAATTGTTTGCCCAAATATCAGCCCTACTATGTACACTATACTGGAATGATTCTATATTTGTTGGAAAGATATGGATTCAACTCTTACTGTTACCAGTGTAACCATAGACAGGAAATACATCCAAAAACTAGAGAGTCTATATAGACAGGAACATACGAGCACATTTCAGTCACAGGAGAAAATCAAAAATCTGCTGTTTTTCCACTGAGATAAGAGATGGATCAGTAGCAGATTTGAAACCGTGAAACTATCTACTTGTCAAGGGGCCGCTGAAGAATCCAAGTTCTTACAGGAAATCAGACCTCAGGGCAGAAATATTCCAAGAGGTGCTCAGACTACCATAGTAAGAGAAGTTGGAGGTAGCCACTTACTTACTGCAAAGCAGAAGGATGTTAAACCCATGGAGCTGATGGAAATAGAGCCACCTCAGGGGGCCATGGGTTCTTTTTTTTCCCTCTTAGTTATACCAATGCCCTAACACTTTAGCTCATTTTCATTCTTCTGGGTCTCTTGCTTACTACATTTGGCATTCACATTATCATCTTCTAGGCTTCACATAACAAAGCAAAATGCAAGAAGAGGAGAATGCCTCCATCATATTTATATGCTTTGTGTTATTTGAAGCATAATTGCCGCACCCACTTTCATTTTACTCACCTGAAGACACTTTAAAAGATAGTAGAGGAGTTATTACGTGTTTTTCCCTCTTCCCATTGCTGGTGATGAATAGCTGTCTTCTGTTGGCCTGTGTTTTAATTTGGTGTGGAATACATTAGACTCTTCTCATGAACATCACCTCTTGCACACAACAGTTCAGAAATAGAACTGTTTCTGCAAAATAAAAAACTAAAAAAAAAAAAAAAAAAAATAGAGAAAGAGGAAAAAATAATAGATGCATCCAAAATAGGATCACTTAACAATTTTCTCACTTGCAACAGAAGGACTTCTGGTGGTGCATTGGAGCACAATTCTCTGCCCAGCCCATAGGAAGTTGCGCCCCAGGAGAAAGGGGCTGATGTCTAAAGGTAGCCCTCACTCAAGCTGGCAACAGACCATGGCTGCTCATGCTGCCTATTCTGAGCCAGCTGTGGGGGTTGATGGGTCCTTTCACAGGATGACACAACTCTCTAAATCGGTGCTAGTTAAACCTGCCAAGGGGAGGGGAAAAAAGCCTTTAGTATTTGTAGTAAGTTGAACTGACATGGCAGAGGCCAGTTGGAGAGGGCAGGGTCTCATGACCATAGCCCATCAATCCAGTTTATCTGCCCTTTTGGCAACTGGGAGTAATCATGTTGGTTGGGTTGCCCATGGAAGTGCAGCCCAAGCCCCTTGCCAAATGCTTTGATTACCAGGCTGGGGGAGAGGGGTGACCCCCAAGCTCTCTGTGCTATCTTTTGCACCTTGCCCAGCACCACAGGCCATTGCCTGGACAGGGCCACTCAGGAAGCAGCCACAGATGGAATTCCAGGGCTGTTCCCTCTTCCAGCTGAGAGATGCAGGTCTACACCACACAGCAAAACATCAGCCTTTGCAGGGCCAAGGAACCCTTATGCTGCACTAGGCTAGCTAACTGTCCTTACTTTCTACTTGGCCCACAGCAATACAGCTACATATCCCCACCTCTGTCAGAGGGAGGATGTGAATCTGGGTCTCCTGCCACCATAGAAGGGTTGACTGAGGCTAAGCCACCACTTCCTTCAGCTTTGCTATTTATTTTTGTGGCCAAGAGACAATCCAGGCTTCTCAAAGGAGGTTTGTCAGAGCTCCCAGTCATGGATGCCATCAAGGGTTAAACATGAGATGGGTTTTCACTTATTGAGCACAGGAATGGAAGAAAAAAAAACCCACAAAAATAACACAAAAAAAGAAGAAAGAAAAAACAGAAGCAGTTCCAGGCATGCCCAGGAGCAGACCTCTGGGCACCTCAGGAATTTTCCTGGCAAGGACGTAGGTACTTGCAGACTTCAGACGCCTCCAGGGCTAGGCAGTAGCTGAACAGGGGTTTTGAGGATATAAATTTTGGCTGCAGATACCTACAGAGGCAGTTAGGCAGAGCTTACTTGCCTAAACCTTTTTTTGTGGCTCAAGCCCTAAACTAATATTATGGAAAATACCAGCAATTATTAGGGACTCCTTATCAGATTGGATACATATTCCTTTTGCATAACTTTACCATGGCCTCATTCATGTGGTGCTTAAGGAGGATGAATACCTGTTCTGCATGAGTAATTATGCCAAAGTCTGGTGTGAGAGAGGTAGTTTATGACTGCTGAACCAGTCCAGCTCTGTTTACCTATAGAGCTTCATCACTTAAACTAAAAATTGGCTTTACCGCTAAGTCTCCCTTGTCGCTTCATTTGTCTGATTGCAAACAGATCCCAGAATATGTAGTTGCACTAGGATGATTGATGCCAAGATGCTGCACTGAAAGGGAAATATTCTTTTAAGTGTTATCACGTCCACGAGCATAAGCAAAGCCATGTCACATGACAAAATGTAAATAGAGCATTTCTTAGAAAAGTCGTTTATTTGCCTTCATGATTTATTATTCAGTGACGTGTAGGCTATTTTTTCTTTGTTACTGGCACTCATGTTCATAATAACAAGGCACTTGACTTGAAGGTATTTGGCCAACCTTTCCAAAGTGCTATGTAAGCAGTAATCAGAGAGAGCTAAGTTCGTGAGTCAACAAATTGCTCTCCCATGCTGATCAAACAGTGTTGGCATCTCTGTAAAAAAAAACATAATACAAAAACGGATTTAGGACTGGCCTACTCAGTTCTCTCTCTAAAATTATTTGTTGTATTTGCATTTGGCAGAGTCTAAGCTTAAAATAACGAAAGGTGCCAGTTGTTTTATTAAGGATATTTTACATGTGATTTTCATTTACATTTAGAAGGATAAATGAGATATCCATGGGTTTTGTTGCCTTAAATTCTGTTTAATTTACTCAACCTAGGGACAGATGCTTCTCTCATTTTACACAGTGCCTCCTCTGCCTGTCATAGAAAGCAGCCTAATGCTTGGGTCAGTGCTAGTCAGGTCAGCAGAGCTGAGATTCATTGTGGAAAGCTTTCATTCCATCCCACACAGGGTTACTATTATTAAAGCAAGTAACAATCAGATAAAGTGCACAAGTTTATATAAGAGAAGGAACACAAACAAAGTGGAATTTGTACTTACTTTCTATCACCCATGTCCATCGTATGTGCTCACAAATCCAGGCGCTGAATCTGAAACATATATTCCCATGCTTAGTCTTGCTACTTCACTGTGTAAACGAATGCCTTAAAATGAAATATAGGTATTTGTGTAACTCATCGCTACTGAGTGCAAAGTGTGTACGGCTACATGAATTATTGCATTTATTTTCAGTATGATTGCCAACTGGGAAACGTTTTGGAGACTTGGATTAAACTGAAATAATTTCCCCACCCCCCCTCACCCACCCAATTTCTTACATGAAATGAAAAATGAGAAGATGTCATTTTGCTTTGAAGACCTCCTTCTGACCCCCAAAATGAAACACTTCGTTTTTGGACAAGTGTATTGAAAGCAAAGGAAATTAAAAGGCTTGATTTCACAAAGCAAGATGTGATGTTCTGTCCCCTATTTGCTCAACAGCCTGGATACAAAAGAGAAATCCTTTGGCTTCCTGGGGTGAATGAAGTCACTATCTCTCCTCCCTGGGGATGCCACTCACCATCTCTTAGGTTAAGAGACCTAACCAGCCTGTTACCTGTCAGCTGTCCAATTTTCCTCTGTGGAAGTGATGCACAGGGAAATAAGCCAGGATAAGTTGCCAGAGCCTGAACTGCTGCCTCCAAAGGAGCAGATTACCTTGCTATAGACAAGATGCTCCCTTTAGTGGATATGGTAATTCATGGTCTGAAACAGTAATTAAGCACTTGGTGGGAAGGCAGGGCCAGCCCTGGGGAGCTCAGGTACATGCAGTGCACCTGAGTGACTGGAAGGTGTGGAGACAGAATGCACCCATTCTCAGCCCTCATTTAAGGGTTGGCAGTGGAGGTAAGGTTATCTTGCTGGACACCCCTGCCTATCTGCAGCCTTGCAAAGGCAAGCAGCTCTCTTCCTTCCTTTCTGCATCTGCTGCATTTGAGCTTGTTCTCATTTGCTGGAGCTAAAGACTTTCCACCCTGCTGTTTATTGTACTTTCCATCCCATTATAGTATTAGACTCCCCCATGATACAGAACTGGGGGTGGAAGCAGTTCCAAGCTGCCCTCTATGTGGGGCTGTTTCATTTTGTCTGTGTAATTAAATTTTCTTTGAGCCCAGGGTTTGCTTTTTCTTGGGGAGGGAGTCCCATCAGGCTACATACTTAAGCAGCTTTTTAACCAGAGGGTTACTTTAGCATTTGGTTTCTACCAAAGTGCTGTTAAAATAGTTTCACTTATTGCAGGACCACAAACATCTGTTAATTATGGGTCCAGATTTTATTTCTTTATATATTTTAATAGCTAAGTCTTATTGACCTTCACTTAAGCACTTTTGAAAATTTTACCCTGAATGAAGGCTGCTGTGTTGAAAAGTGCAAGCAATTGCCATCATGGGAGTCTTGGACTCAAAGACAGTTTGCAGACCTCATTAAGCCAATGAGTTTGCCAACTACACTCTTCTCAGTTCAGTGAAAGCAAGTTAAGCTCCATATAGCAAAACAGATGCAAACAGCAGAGGCTGTCTGACATGCTCAGAGAGAACTGAGCTCACCCAAGTAGATCCCTCTGCTTTGCTATCAGAAAACTTTGGCTCACACTGGTAACAGAGCTCTGAGAGACAGCCTAAAAAGAAGCAGGGCAACAGGGCGGCACCAACATGGGGCTGATCAGTGAAGCAGAGTCGGGATTTCTTAAACAGGAATAAGTCTCCTGATTATCCTTTGTTTCAGGAAAGATGACTTCTCTGTTGAGAAGCATAGTTACAGTGAGAAATCTTGATTGATGCAAAACAAGACTGGCAAGACCTCTAGAGCCCAGATAGATAGAGCTATTTAAATAGGCTAGCATGCCAGAAGGTCTGCATTATGCCATTAAAAACTCTTGTCTCGTGTGCAGGGCTAAAACAGAGTTTTGAGAAAGTAAGATGAGCAAAGACACAGTGCTATGATGCTCCAGGCGTCCAGCAGATCCAAGAGGCAAACTACATGTGTGAGTGCTAAACATGGAAGCAGGAGAAAGCCTTGAGTGAGACAAATCTTGCTATGGACATGTAACTAGCAATAGTTCTAGAGGGAAAGGCCTCAAGTTGTGCCGGGGGAGATTCAGGTTGGATGTTAGGAAAAACTTTTCCAAGAGTGGTCAGGCACTGGAACGGGCTGCTCAGGGAGGTGGTGGAGTCACCAATCCTAGAGGTATTCAAGAAACGTTTCACTGCTGTACAGAGGGACATGGTTTAGTAGGAAATACTGGTGATGGGTGGATAGTTGGACTGGATGATCTTAGAGGTCTTTTCCAACCTTGGTGATTCTATGATATACTGCAGACACCCAGCTCCACCACACTGACAGGAGCAAATCCACCTGGTGTTACCACAGTGATATTCAAAGGGCAAGACTAGTTTAAAATCTTCTGGTCCAAAAAAAAGATCTTACTGGTGGTATTGGTATTTAACCAGGGAACTCAAAAAAATCTGTGTGTGGCAACACACTGATTCACAAAAATGTCAAGACTACTCAGTTCAGTGCTACTTAGGTGCTTCATACCTGTGAGACAAAAGAACATCTATGAAATTTCTGACTGGTGTCCTGATTCCCAGGCCAATGTGGCCTATAAAGTCTATCCTTCTTGTCTGAAACATCCTTAGCACAGAATACTTCCAAAAACAAAAGTATTTTTCAAAAGGCCAATATATTTGCACTGGAGTAATTAAGATGAACCCTCAATGCTAACAGTCCTTCAGGATGTATTTGGCATAAAATACTCTATGAGATTTTGGATTCTCCATATACTTTTATTCAGCCACAAACCTTTGCAAGCACCAGTTTGGTATAACAACCAGAAGCTGCCCAAATACAATTCCCAAGATTGAGATATAGATGAATATCTCACAGTGGCATAGCCATTAGCAAATTCTATGGAAAAGAAGAGGGGGAAAAACAAACCAAACCAAACCAAACCAAACCAAACCAAACCAAACCAAACCAAACCAAAACAAAACAAAACAAAACAAAACAAAACAAAACAAAACAAAACATGTATTTGGAACACAAAAGCATGATAAAATCCTCAAGTGAGCATATTTGAGACCCTGTTTTCACATTTGATTTACAGTTTCCAAGTATTTATCACTTCAGGTGGGATTCTACATATTGACCATAGGTAGAACACACCCCATTTTATGATTCCCTTATCTTACCTAAACAGGAGACAGATAGTGACTTCTATACCTGCACACAACTTGACAATAGAAAGGAGTGATGTATTGAAATTTTCCTTATCACCTTCAGTTCCCACACAGGTGTTCCTGGCGATAAAACTGCTAAGTGTTATAAACAATGATTTCAATTAAAGGTAACAACTGATCTGTAAGAAAGTTTTTTTTTAAAAAAATCATTTTCTGAGTGGGAAACTGAAAATTCTTAAATACAGGAGCATCTGAATTTTGTCACTATGGCCACAAAGCATAGAATTACTGCAGTAAGACAAGTCCATCTTAGACTTTGTAGACTTTTATTTTCCTGTGAGAAATCATCAACAACCTCAGACCTATCCATTTTTATTTTATGTCTGCCTTATGCTTTCTGTATCTGTTTTATGCCTCAGTCTCTCTAGACCTTTCCATAATCACCTTTCTTTCACATATAGGTGTCTCTCTATGTAATCTTTGAAATTTGGAGTGAGACACTTGGTGGGTAAATTTGTTTTAATTGGTGAGAGGTTAGTGAAAGTAAGAGATTCTTTATCTTTCTTACACCTAAACTGCTGTTTATACCTAACAGTTTAAACTACTTGGATGTTTTCATAAGGTCAAGGCTTGTCTGAATAATTCTCTTTTAGCATCTACAAGAGTAACCATGTTAAAGGCAGAAGTTTCCAAGCCCACAATGTGTGATTTATTAGTAGTAGGATTCAACATACCTCAGCTACCCTTTACTTCCTATTGCTCCACATGAAATGCACAGTACCAGTACATAGGTGCAACATGCCACTACGCAGCAGGAACATCTCTACAGTGTCTGCTTAGCAAGCACTGCTTTCTCAAATCCTCTCACAGAGAAAGGGTTCTTCATCTGAAATGGACAAGATTAGAATTTTATATTAACAGAACCACTGGCAGAACAGTTGTTGCAAGGGCTACTTCATACAGAGTATCAAATATCTCTTGACTATTCCTATACCTTCTGGTTAAGCATCAGATATGCTTAACACTTCTCAAGAAGCCACTTCAAAGAATCAGGACTCCATCAATATAACCTAGCATGCATTAACCAAAATGGAATAGAGCTCTTGAATTGTTTTTACATTATTTTTATCTGGAGTGTCACAAGCTGTTACACAAGTAGTCTTTAACCTTGTTGTGGTTCTTGTAATGTGAGGGTTGGCTGTGGGTTACTCCTCACACTCCAGCACCACCAGTACTGTCTCATGGAGTTAGCTCTTTGTTGCTTTGCTCTGCCAGAGTCCAGTAGGATGCCACCATCTGTCAGAGCCTACGAGGAGGCATGGTGTTTAAGAGTGGATTCTCATGAGAAAGACGGCAATGTGAACAGGAAATAGCCCACTAGGAATCCTTTCTTGGGACGAGCTCCTGTGGAAAAGAACAAACCCTTATTGTCACTATTGCAGTTTTAACTTTATATTCTTGTGCTCATCCTTTGATTCATTCTCTCTCCCCCCACTCTATTCCCATCCTTCGGGTGGGAAACAGGATATTTTGTGAAATTCTTTCCTTCCTGTGTGGGTCTACATGACATCTTTAATTAGCAACTCCTTGCAATGGAAGTGAAAAAATAAAAATGTAACTATCCTGTCAAGGGGCTTATAATAAAGTTGCTTTTTGAGCAGGTATTTAAGGCAGCATTTTCTGTCCCTTACTAAAACTACTTATATTATTGTTTTAAAATATCACTAAAAAGACCTATTAAAAAAAAAATTGAAACATACTCCCCTGCAGACCTTGGAACCAGGGAGAGCTTTACTAAGAGCATCTCTCTTTGTGCCTCACTGAAGAAGAAAGGAATGATGTGAGAGGGACCTCTGTCTGCTTCCCCAGGCAGATCTCCAGCCAGTTGGCAAAACTCTGACCTGGAGGGAATATTTATTTCATTAATTTACCTGGGAATTGGTCAGAGTGTGATTACCTTCTGTGGAGATCCCCTGTGGCTGAGGGGTCTTTTCTAAGGGTAGGATTTTATGTTATGCAGGCACAGACAACAGTGCTGGATTGAAATGAGGTCTGAACAGAGAAAAACCTGGCAAGCTTGGAGCACCTGGCCCTGCTACTTCACTGCTTTGCTCTGTATGATGGTGTGAGTAAAGTTCTGTAAGACTCATTTAGAAGTGCTGGCCTTAAACACCATCAGTCCAGTCCAAGTGATTGCTCCCAACTCCTGGATCTCTTCTGGCCCTTTCCTCCAGATCCACTGAGAAGAAATTTCCTTTTCTAAATATCTCCAGGCTGCTGGTAGGGCTGCACAGTCCCAGGAGACACTGATATGGTTTCTGATACTCTCACACATATGGTTTTATTCTCTGATGTTTTACTTGGCATCTGGGAAAACTTATTTACACCACTACAGAGCAGCCTGCACTCGCTTTATGAAAACAAGCAGTAACCGCACAAGAAGGAAGAGCAGGGAAGAACCACGCTCTGCATACCAGTGTGGCATTCCTTCTGCACCAAAAGTGCAAGGGTGTGAACCAAGAACACCTTGGAATGAATTACAAAGTTGTGCTATCTGTAAGGTGTCTGACATGCCCCAAATGTACTCAAAGGCTGGTCTGCAAAGCACTGGAGGATCTCAGCATGCAAGAGATCACATTGGAGAAGTGTCTTACAGAAAACATATAAGAAATTTTCATGCCAAATTTGTGCGCCCAATCTCTGAGCTGCTCTCCCACACTGTCCACAACCATGACATAATATAAAGTAACTGAAGGCACTTCCTCCTGGTTTTCGCACAGATCTAATCATGAAATGTGTGTGGTCACGTTTGTACTGGAACTGCACGTACAAAGTTTGCACGCCCCAATCAGTTATCTTACAGCAGAAAATAGAAACTACTGCTACTGCCAAGGGCCAAACCCAGCACTCTGAGCAAAGACTACCAGTGTGCGAATATTATTAATAGCATTAAATGTTTTTATCACATCTTGTAAAGTGTTATCAATCAAAGTACAGGTGTTAAGCAGGTAAAGGCTGTAGCTTGAGGGAATAGATAAGAACTTTTCTCTATGGATTTTAAGCACCATTCCATAGTAGCTCTTAGAGAATGTGTCAGGATATCAAAAGGAAGAAAAGGGAAGAATTTTTTCAGGCTTGAGGCAGAAAAAAAGAAGGAATTTGGTAGATAGTTTTAGGGGAAGCATCATAGGCCTCTCAGAATGACTTTCAATGCCAATCTCCTTCCAGTCACAACCAGCTGTTGCTTATACTTATGAAATAATCTGCCTTTTTCTTTTAAAAAGCATTTTCTGGTGTTATTAACAACTATGTCTTGTGAATTTGTGAAATACATGTGGGAAAATGGGAAAGGACATGTGAGCCATGGGAGCTTGTACTCCCATGGGCATCCAATATAAATGTGCAGCAACATTACACACAGGCCTATTTGCTACGCTGGGACCTATTGCACCTTGCTTGGCTTGCACCAGTCCTGTACCAAAGTGTTATAAATATTTAATAAACAGAATATAAAGAAATCAATTTTAATGCTATAACTGAGCCCCCTATAAAGTTCCACTATTACTGCTCTGCTGTATATTACACATAATCAATTCCTCTGGCCTCTTTTACAAATGAGGTGACTTGGTGGGTTGGGGCCTCAACCTTTTATCTACATTCAGATTCCACCTGAGGTTGGGAGGCAAAATGAATCTGATAGCTTACCCTAAACCCCTGTTTGAGTACCAGGCTCAGGGCTCCTGCAACAGCAGGCTCTGCTCAAGGCTGACATAATCCCATAGAGTGGCATGACTGAACTCACTGCGCTGTGCCCACTTTCTCTGTTAAAGATGCCTCTTTCTCTCTGCAAGACCAGAAGGAGCTGTACACATAACAAGGAAAGACAAGAGACCCATGCCCATTGAAATGTGAACAAGTTTGTGTTTTTGAGCTGGAAATCTGTAATTCAGAGTAAAATTTTGTTGTTGTTGACCTCATTTTTTCCTTAAGTACTTTCTTCATCCTTTCTTCTTACATCAAGAAGGAGAAGAAATAACCCAAAGGAAAGACTGGAATAAGAGGTATGGGTTCTAAGCAGCCTAAAAAGAGGTGAAAAAGTAAAAGCTGTTTTTAGTCTGTAGTCAGTTGTTGTTTTACAGCTGGGAAGAAGGGCAGAGTTGTAGCAAAGGATTCTGCTTGAAGCAGGCATCAGGAAGCAGAGACCAGAAATTTGGTACTGCTTCTCCAGTTCTGAATTCCTGCTTCTGAAGCTGAATTCTGAAACCATGGGAAGTTCAAGCAAAAACCAGTCACAACAAAGCAAAACATTTACTCTACTAGAAAAAATAAAATAAATCTCTGCAATATTTTCTACATGTAAACTGGTATCAGAACTACCAGCCTCCTAAAACAAACCACTGCAGATGAACTTCCTCATACACAGGTGCATCTTTAAATGAGTTGATTTTGTTAGCATTTCAGCTGGCACTTGACTGTACAGTTGGTTCAGTTAAAATGTTTTTAATTACTGTATTTTATTACAGTGAACCACTCCTGTAGTCTCACAGCTATCATGAAGAGCCTTACTCTGTCTTTTTTAATCCAATGGCATAAATCTGTTTGCAAAGGCAATGCCCCTGAAAAGGTGAGAATTGCTTTGTGCCTTCACTGATGGTGGGTTGAAACTCACTTCCTGACTCTGAGCCCTTTGGAAGCTGGAGACAAAAGCCCTGAACTTGCCAGCCCAAGTTTTAGCTACCTTTGTGATCCAGGTATGGAGAAGCTAGCTGTCTAGGTGCACTGAGAAATAAGTGAGTTGATTTATCCCACTCACAAGTCTAATCTAACAGATCAGTCCCTCACCTGAATGCCCAATCCCAGTTACTAAGATTGACTAATTTGAGTAATTGAAGTGATCTTACTTAATGTTTACCTTAAATGATCTGGCAGTCTGATTCAGTTAAAATTTCAAATAGTCTCTGTGCTTTTGATCTCAAATTGACTTCAAAATCAACACAGGCTTGGCTCAGACAGAGTCCAAAATCCCTGTAGTATATCCTGTACCATAACCATGCTCAAGCACTCTTCCTGATTTTACCAGCTTAACTAAATCTCACCTCGACCCATCACACCTCTATTGCAAAGTGGGGTCTGAGCTGCAGGACAATGCTACAGAAACTCCTGAGGCTGAAAATAGGAGGGGGGAAGGAGGGAGATCTCTCTACCTCTTTCTTTAAGATGCTGTGATTTGATGGCTGCTTATCTCCTCAGATATAAGAAACTGTCTGTGCGTAATAAGATCAAGAGCCAGCATGTCCTTTCTACACAAGTGACACTTAATTACTTTATATAAGACACCAGAAAAAAGCATTTCTATGAATGAAAGCTCAAAGCACGTTGAATCCTTTAAAAGCTTTCCTTCTCCCTCATGCTGACTTCACAGCACTGCTACAGAGAGAAGAGCTTCTAATATTCAAGGGCACTACACAAGGCACACCACTTCTTTTAACATGAAAAGCCCTCCTTAGTTATATATGCTTTTAACAGCTCCGTTCCTTTGTGTGTTTGTTTAACAGGTACAGTGTAGGTACTTCAGAGCAACTCTATAATAGTCTTTTCAACAGTGACTTAGGACCCTACCTACAGGTGTGGAGTGCTGAGCTTGCTGGTTTTCTGAACTGTGACAGCTAAGTATGCAGGCAGATGCCTGGGGAGGATATTTCAAGTCAATTCTGCAACTAAACTTGTACAAAAAAAAGACTCCCAGGCACCTTGTTTACAACCTGGTATAACAATATACCTTTGAAAATTGCTTTCTAAAGATATTTTGGCTCTCATTTCTCTGTTCATGCTGAGGCTTTTTGCTGCTAATTCCTGATTTTAAAACCAAGGGAGCATAAGTGCAAATAGCTGCAGACACACAGCCAGGCACCCGAGGCCTATTAATATCATTACCTGTAATTAGCATCTCTCTTTATCATTTACCCTTTAATACTGTTGAAAGGAGTAATGCGTAAACACTTCCAAAAATCTGGTCCTAAGAGGTGAAGTATTTTCAGGTTAAACAGAGGTTCTCAGCTCCCTTAGAAATACTGCTTTATTATTCCTTTTTTTACCTTGAGTCTACAGAAATGTTTGTATACCACCTAAAACCACAAAGCCTGATTTTTATTAGGCTCTCGGTAACACTGGTAGGTTATTATTCTAAGATACCATCGTGGAAAAACTTCAGTTATAACTTAATTAATTTAAACACTGTCATTACTTTTGAATGGAAGCATTTTATCCAAGCAAAGGATCGTTCCTAAGTGGCTATATTTGTACTGCAGAATAAGCATGGTTCTAGGGTTCAGCTGAGGTCGGCAGTTGGTTATTGTATTAACACTTATGTTATACTGCTGCCTACAGGTCCATATTTAAAGTTAGGGCGTAACACTAACTTGTGCTTAAACAAGGCTCTTGTCCTGAGCCTTATAAAACATGCAGGATAAGAAAGGTATGGGAGAAGGTGCATAGCCAAAGCAATTTTATCTTTTTGACACATTTTAACACAATCATTTTTTGTGAATACAATTGAATGTATCTCTTCAGCTGCCTCGTAGCCATGACACAAAGGGCTGGTTTTATTTTGTTTGTTTGTTTGTTTCAGTAGAGCTGCATACAGGAAAGCAATTCAATAGGAAGAGGGTGATGCGGGTGCTTGTGTTAGTGGTACTATGGAACTACTGGGAATGCCAGCCTTCCCTGCAACAGGGAGTATGGAACAGGTACTATGGAACAGTGGCAAAATCACTGATGATTATTTGTAGCAAACTCTGATTTACATTTGTGGACAAACACGTATTTTCTAAAGCAAACATAGGTGTACTTTGAAATTCTTACGTATACAGGTTATGCACAGAAAACACAAACTTCTAATACCTAATCTATAGTCTACATAACCCTTCCATGTTGCCCATGGACACTAAGAACTTCTCACATTGTAGCTCACTAGTATAATGAAAAATGAAATGTTACACTTGCCATCCACTTCATCAAAATAAAAAAATAAATAACTCTTGGGAATTCTGGGGTAAAGAGAAGGCAATTTTCTTCTTCAGTTCATGTTCACAGTTCTTCCTTGGGCCAGTACCTCTAATTGCCACAAACATGTTTTGGATTTTAGAATACTGTCTGAATACTAGAAGTTTTCAGCCTAGTGCCTATAGAAGAGCAAAGCACATCTACAGACACTGCCTGTCCTTACACAACTGATTTTGACAACCCACAATGCCACTGACTTCAGGAAAAGCTAATGGCAACTGAAATGGTGTTCCTCCATGTGCCACAATACTGCATTTGCCTGTAAAAGAGATCCCTTTATTTGAACTATTAGCAAACTGCCATCACATGAAGATCATATAACCTAATAGAAATGTTAGCATTTCACAGTCAACATCCCCTGCACCCTGGAGGCTGGCTGAGGTATTCGTCATCTCTAATTAACTTTGTCTAACGTTCCTAATGCTAGGAAGTGATTGCCACTATACAATTTTCTATGTAATGATTGGTCAATTTGTTGTAATATGTCATCAGGATTATTGAATTATTAGCTATAATTACAATCGCAGAGTCAATAGCAGAGTCACAGCAAGGGTAAGTAAACACTACAGAATTATGAGGAATGGGAATACCTTTCTAACAGCTATGGCATATTAGTAGTACAGAGACCACCCACCGTAACAGTGAGGCACAGTGATAAATTCCTGCTCAGAGAAGATGGAATTGGGTATTTCCCCTTAATGGACTGAAGTCATCTTGGTGACATCCCTTTAAAGCTCCTCTCTGGTTTCTACCCACCATCTGTGGAGCATGTGTGTTAGGTGGTTTAAACTAGGTAAAAAACATGCATCTTGCCAGACTCAGTTTACAGCTACCACTTGGAAATCATACACTGATCATACCTGAGGATGTACCTTTCACACTCACAAAAGTTTACAGCCTGCTTTCATACACCACTTCAATTACCCCAAGTCCTATTTTCAGAAGTGGCCTGAAAACTTCCCACAGCCTTTCAAGGCAGAGGCAGATGCTTCATTCTCCAATGCCCAGATCCTCAAACAGTGTATAGGCATTAATTTCTTGGTATCATTGATAGGTTATATGATCTCTTGGAGAGCTCATCTTAGTTATTTCTGAGAATGGCTCCACAAGGTCCTCTATGGAAGAAAGGTTTGATGGAAGTGACTACTGCTTTTCATTATACTTTTCAAATAACAGAATATTTGCTTTTAAATGCTGGACCCCACTTTTCAGACGTATTCAACATTTTAAAGAATGCCAAAATTTTAGAAAAAGAGAATATCCAGATCAAGTTTAGTACTTTCAAGGAACCCAAAGGAAAACTGTTTGAGACAAGATATTCCAGATTTCAATCTGACTTCAAGGTGTGCTGGGAAATGGCCAGAGAGTTGAGTGGATGGAAACACAACCAGCAAATTCCAGCAGAGACTGCAAGATTCAAGGTCTAATTTAGGGCTGTTGCATAGATTATCTAGCTGATGTGCAATCACAGCCTCACAGGTTGAAAACGTGACACCATGTTTTGAAACAAGAAACAGATCATTAAAATTAAATCAGCACAATTAACATCACAACTGAAGCTTGTTCAACCAGCTGTGGATATCATTCGAGCCACCCTTTTGGAGGAATTTGAAGTCAAACATTTATAGTTATTTTACATGTTTACAGCTGCCACAAAAGAATTCTGGGTAGGCTGCAGCTCTGCCAAAACCCAGGGTAGGCCACAATGGTATTGGAGCTGAAAGCAGCTGGACTACAGCAGTCAACCAGAGCCATACGCTGATTTGCTGTGTGCACCTGTGTCCTGCCCTAATGGCCCTTACTTAGTCTGTTTCAGTGGAAGAGAAAAAGGTTGCTCAAGCTTTAGCTATGGTGAAAGCGATTTCTGAGTAACAAAACTGTAGCTGTAGTCCTGCACCCTTTTTTGGAAATTTGGCACAGCTGTTTGTTGAAGAGGAGGTCTTGATCCAAGCTGGCTGGGTGACAGTGCAGTATGTTCATTCCAAAACTCTGCAGGTATTCCAATACATCTATGATCTTGAAATGAAAACAAAAGCTTTTCATCTGGAAGGATGTTGAGACATTTATTTTTGGGTTAGAGAGATCAAGTTTTCAATCAAGCTTTCAGATCAAACATGACTGGAGACCTCAACCTGGAGTACTGAAAACTCCCCATTCATCAACACAAGGCTCTCTGCAAAACATTTTGACATTCAAGCAGACATATATCTCAGTTAAAATTTATTTCATCAAACGTGTTCTGACCAATTCTATTCTTGAGATGACATTGTGTCACCAGTCTGTGGAAGGATTGGTATTAAAAAAAAATGAAAAAAACCTCATAAAAATAGAAGGCTGGAAAAGAAGCAGAGCAACCACCAATTGGTCAAAAGCCATTTGTCAGCAAAATTAAATATAAATGTAGACATATTCTGTTTCATCACATACTGTTCCTTCTAGGGGTGAAGGGCACTTAAAGTCATTTCTCTATTTTGGAATGAGACTGTAAGACAAACAGTTTATCTTCAGCTTGGCAAAAGAAAGTTACATTAACGTCCATCTAGACAAAAGTGGTGCGAAACAGAAAATTTTACAGTTTAAATAGTATCTCTTCTTCAGCTGAGTATAAACTACTTCTTTTTCAAAGGATGCAATTGCATGCCACTGCTTTGATAGAAAAATTCCAGGGAATTTGGGAAGCACAAACCCATGTGCACACACACATGCATATATATATATATAAATATATATATATGTACTATATATATATATACATGCACACTACGTAGGATTTATGCATAGATATATTGGTGTATACATGCATACAAATGACATCTAGAGTTCCATTAAAATACTTTTCCTGCCTCCTTAATAACCATAGTTACAGTAATCAATCTCCTTAGATGGAACAGAACAGGACTAAGCTCTGCATTCTCCGATCACCAGTATTCATACAAGGTAATTTTACGTTTCATTTGCACTAGTGATGACAATCAATTTTTCCCCATAAGAAATTTTCTAGTAAAAGGAATGTTTGAAATGTTGAAAGATTTCCCCAAAGAAAGGTTCTTGAAACGAATGGGAGCTCATTTATCTTTTTCTTTGCATGTTGGGAATGGAGAAAATTATGAATCTCTCTCCTCACACCATTATGTTATCAAACTACAAGGAAGTATGAATGGCATTATTTCTGATGAAGCAGAAACTGGAGGGAAAAAAAAAAAAAAGCAGAGAAAATGCAGTGTTTAAAAGCCAACCTCCTATTGGGTGGAAACATCACCATTTTTCATTCTAACAGTCTTCTCACCTTTTTAGAGGAAGATGAACTGAAACATGATGCACATTTTCTGTCAAATTTGAAACAGTATTTCAAAAACACCTAACTTCTCATGAGACTTCATAGTTTGCTCTTTTATTTACTTTGAAACAAATTTCAGTGTATTCTACTTTGCATTTTGAATTATCTGAAATTTCAAACTGAAAACTTCAAAGCAAGCCATCTCCGCAGCCATTACTTTTGCATGATTTTGATCAAAGCCATGGAAATTCCTGGTTCCACCCTGGAATAATGAACTGGTCCTGGTTTCACTTGAAATCCAGCTCTGAGGAGCTGACTTACCTATCTGGCTTGAAAGGATCCCGCTGTCTTCACCTAACCTGAGAGCATCTCCCCAGAACAAAGCTCTCCTCCAACTGGAGCACATCCATGCAACAGTCTTCATCCTTACTATGTGGGGGGCATCAATGTTTCGCTGTCAACCTCCAGTTTACCAATCTCCTCCAAGTTCAGAAAGCTCTTTCCTCTGTGTCCTGAAGATCAAGGTTTTTTAACAATTCACTCACTAGCTGTGTTTGCCTGAAGAGACCCTCCCACCGCTCTTTTATCCTCTGAAGGCAGGCCAATTTTCAGCTACAGCCTGATGGTTGCCTGGGTTAACCTCTGCCTTGTTTCATGAGGCTTACAAACCCCAATACACATTCTGAATAGCGTGTCTGATCACACTTCTTTGGCAGATAACCAGAAAAATAGGAAAGCACAAGCATGAAGCTCCTATCATCTTCTGGGGGAATGCCCAGCAGGCAAGCAGGCAATCATTCTTGTGCATTGATTTCTAGGTTGTTTGCAATGGAGACCCAGAAAAGGCAGCTCTGCAACAGTACTGTAAAAACACCATTTCAGTGCACATGCAAGGCAAGGCCCTGGTGTTGCATTAATGCCGCATTTTCTCCTACAGTGACTTTGAGATGAGCATCTTGATAGAACTTTTTAGCCCTGAAATATGTGACACTAAGACGGCTGTTAAAGATGAAGCCCACCCCTAGCTTAATTCAGATAATTTATATTCAAGTATTCTGGATTTGATTTTTCATTTTTCAGTTCAAGGCCTTTTATTCCATAGGCAGTTTTGCTATTTTTAAGACATCTTTCCATTACACTGGATACCTCTACTCTCGTCAACAGTGACTGCATGCTGAAGCAGTATGTAACAACACAGGCAACAGGACTTGTTTTACTTCAGCTTACTTTGAGTGTTCACCCTTCACTGAAGCGTGTGGGGGGTGTTGTCTGAAAGCAGGTTCAGGTTCAAATGGAAACTTTAGGCAGGAGAATCCAGGTTTTGTCGTTGGTCTAGCCTTCAGTCAGCAGAAAATTGTCCCTCTGTATAAGTGGAGCCCTACAGGCTCCTCTAGCTGACTCTGGGGGTTGAATACATTCTCTGGACACACAGAATTCTTAGAGCGTAAGTTATCCTTCCTAAAACTGGATGTTGCCAAAATAAGTGGAATTTAAAGGAATATGCATATTTGCCTCAGTGTTATTTTCTTTTTCTTTTTTCCTTTTTCTCTTTTCTTCTTTCTTTTTTCTTTTTTCTTTTTTCTTTTTCCTTTTTTCTTTTTTCTTTTTCCTTTTTCCTTTTTTCTTTTTCCTTTTTCTTTTTTTTTTTTTTTTTTTTTTTTTTTAATTAGAAAAACTAAGCAGCTCAGAATTCACAATTAAATCCCAGCTCCTTAGGACTCTGTTCTCCCTTACATATTTCATTGCTTTGCCCCAAATCCAAAACATACATTTAACCACCTCTTGCTAAGGTCAGTAGGATTTATTTAAATCCCTGTCCTCCCTGAAACACAGAGGAACCCAACTCCCCTGCTCTTATATCACGTAATCTTCTCAGATTTGTTCCATAGCGTGGCCTGGGAAAGAAATTGTTTCAAGGTGTACAAAGCATCTGCTGCTGTTGATGGACTAAAACCGCTGAGGAGCTGTTGCCAGGGGAAGAAAAAAAAAAAGATCCCCCAGGGCAAAACAGAACACACAGGAGGAGAAAAGAAAGTGGGGCTGGAGGCACAGAGTCCCCCTCGGACTCAGCCCTTCTTCCAGATTTACTGAATTCAGTGTGGGCACTGGGTCTGGCCAAGCTTGCTCATTATCTGCGTTTATCTGTTTGAGGCCTCACAAAGCTGTTCTAAAAACAGCAGCTCTGACTCTATTTCCTGGCAATTTATTACCTGATAGTGTGTCAGCTGAGGGCACCCAAAGCTGCTTATTGCTTAGAAATGTGTTTCCCCACACAACATCCTCCTGAAGACACCTGCATGGCTGCGGGGAGGAAGGGGAAAGAGGCAAAGGTGTGCCACCTCTTCACAACTTGGAAACACACCGAAATGTTTTATCACCCACATTGATTTGTTGATCTCCATTTACAGTGCAAGAAATTGGACTACACACCCAGAGGCAGCAACATTAAAATTTATAACCCCCCCCTCCATGAAGCCAGATCTCCCTCATACACGGCAACAGATTTGAAAGGAAGGGAAGACAGGCACAAGAAGGGAAGTGTGAGATGGAGGGCAAAAGCCAAGGGAAAGTCCTGGAGCCTGTTAGTCCTTCCCTTAATCCTTAGTCTTAAACTTTCTCTTGTACGTGCTGCCTCCCCAGAGCCATTTTCTCACGTTAACACAGCCAGCATGCCCTGCTCTCACTAAGCAACATGGCTTGTTAACAGCAATCAAATTAGAATCCACCTTTTAGAGCTCTAAAAGCTAAAGCAATCAAATGGGTAGGTACATAATCATACTTTTCTTCACATATTTTGGGGTCAGACATATATGCAACTTTCTCTCCTGCAGCTTCATTCCTAGTCACCAACAGAGCCCTCCTTTACTCAATTTTAGTGATAACAATTTTCTCCTTGTCGAATGACACTGCCAATATTTGTCACACCTTCGACTGGGTGCTTAAAGCAGGTGCACACATTAAACCTTCCAAAGAAAGGATCTGAGTATCAGATAGGGATATTCCTCAGCATAAGATTTCACAGTTCACTTCAGTATACAGTGGATAACAAATAACATTGTATTCCACAGATTTTTATCAAACTATTTCAATGAAGGACTTATCTCAGACCAACTGTTAGATACAAACCAAGGTTTTATACAACAAAGCCCACTGGAAGACAGAGCAAATAACATTGAAGTAGTGGATCATTTATATACTAAGCATATTTTCCAACTAAATTCTGTCTTATCTAACAATGCAAAGCTTTGTTTTGAAGCAAGTTCTACTACTACTGCTCAAGAAACCTTTCCTCAATATCACAGTGAGAGTAAATTTCTCAAATACTAATTCACAGCACTTTTTAAAAGAACATGTTTATAGAGGTTGGAAGGAAGGCCAGATCAAGTTGATGCATCATGGCAGTACATATGTGTGAAATGAATTGTTTTAATAGGAAAGAAGATGAAGATAATCTCTCCACTCTGTTTTCTTTACTGCTTTTGACCCTTTTGGTCATCTCTGTGAAAGTAACACTGGCCACTTTTGTTTATTTTTCTTTAATTGAAAATTTTTAACTCTGAAAGCTGAAAAAAAATGAGGTATCATGCTACACCAGCACATATCCTTGTTTCCAGATGCAGCTGCCTCAGTATGCAAGGGAAAAGGTGATTTCTGTCCTTCTCCCTGAGTTTGTGCTCTATTTGCAGTAGCCACCGTCTGTAGAGAGCAGTTTGGGTTTGCTTTGTGCTTACTCCAGGTATGCTAAGGAGCTGCATGGAAAGGGGCCTTACCTGTAGACAGCCTAAACACTTGTAAAGTTGGTGGAAATAGGACAGACTCTGACAAGCAGGGGGAAAACTCCTCAGAGGTGCCCTATTATCAGACAGAAAACTGGGCATGTTGATATTATACAACACAAATGCAGCACTTGAATCATAGCATAAAGCTTGGGATTTTGGTGGTGAAATCTGAGTGGAGATCTGAAATCCAGAGGCTCCCCTTACCAACATTTCTGTGATCCCAAGGCCTTACTCAGATAAGAAAAATTTCCCATTCCTGGATGGTTGCCGAAGTTGCCTTTATAGTGTAGTTTCTTATTTTCTTTCTTTTCTTTTTCATTTATTTTTTCTGTTTTCCTAGCAAAGAGGGATAGACAACTAGACATAACAGGTAAGAATTCTTGTCATACATTTGAAGGAGAAGAGAGAGCCTAGAGAGACAAAACCAAGTTTCTACTGTTCTTTTGTCCAACAGACTAGAAACTGGAGACTTCTTTCAGCAGACTTGGGTATGTTGGTCCAGATCTTATCTTACCTCATGTCTAGGGCACAGACTTGGATCCAAAGCCCTGTGTCCCATTCCAGTGTCCTGTGAAGCAGTACTGAGAACTCCAAGAGTAAGCCTAATACAGCCTAGTTACATCCCATCCAGGATCTGAGCTAGTATTTTATTTTGTTGATCAGTTTTAATGGCAAGCTTGGAGCTTGCACAGGTTTCTCCAGGTCAGTGATTGCTGTAGACATGCCCTAAGAATACCCTACATTCAGCTCTACAGAAAAGTGCTGGCAATAAGCGTATATTTATCCTAATGCTAAGCAGGTACACCGAGTCACTCTTCAATTAGGAGAGCAATTCATTGTCCAAGGTATTCCACAAGGCACTTGGATCACACATGAGCCAGTGGTAAGGCTTCTCTCATTCCACAGAGAGTATTTCTTTGCCCAGATAAGCTGTGGGTGCCTCATCCCTGGAGGCATCCAGAGCCAGATTGAGTTGGACTCTGGTAGGTGGCAATCTTGTCCATGGTATGGGGTTGAAACTATCTGGTCTTTAAGGTCCCCTCCAATCTAAGCCTATGAGTCTCATCTTGGACAGAAAAAATATATTTTTCATTCAGCTGCTGGTAAACAGTTATAGTCCAAAGGCTTTTTCCTAGTTTTTCTGTACTAGATAGCCTCTACCAGACCAACTACACTGACACCCATCAACCACAAAGCCTACAACTCATGGTGCATTTGAGCTTAACAAAAGCCTTGCTACACTGCAATAATTAAGTCCATCAGGCTCTCAAGCAACCCTTGCAGACTTCACAGGTCTCTTACAGGTACAAAGTAGCACAGTAGCAAACCGAAAAAACAGCACATGGCTCCATTTCCCAGCGTCAGTAAGAACACTTGCTAAGAATGCAGGATCAAGCCATTACAAGGAAATGTGCTCATTTCTGCATTGCACTTGGAGCACTTCTGAGGTTACTGTTCTGATGTAATCTGGACTTCTTTTCTCAAGACTGCAGTCATGCCCAGATGTATTCCTTTGGCAAACAAGAAGACAGTTTGTCTCCCCAAATCTGGGAGTGACTTTTCTGTGCTGCCTGTCCTTGCAGCTTGTGTGTCTGTAAAAAGCACCTCAGTTGTGCTAGGCAGCTCTCTATGCTGCACCCTTTAGCACCCTTCCAGCTCGTTTCAGAATGCACTGTAGCCACAAAGTGGGGCTGGAATTTTACCATACAAGTTAACATTTTTTGCAAGGGATAACTTCCTTGTTTAAACTATCTGAGCAGTAGGAAGGTGGAGCACCTTAATAATTTGCTTTTCTCTTTTATTAGTGAAATAAAATGCTCAAAATATCTGAGGGTGTTGGAAGAGAAGTCTCTCTTATTGCATTCCTTTGCAGGCGGCATTGCTTTTGCAGGACACCTGTCTGCATGAAACTCTGTAAACGCTTCTTAACAGGTCCCCAGGTAGCAGAAAGAACACAGCTGCTAAAGAGCGTTAATGGCAGGACAGCTGCTTGGCTGACAGAATTGGAACCAGCACGTGCATGTGCTGGGACTGTAAACAGGAATGAATTTTCCTAAAAGCTTTATAAGTAAAAATGTTTATTTTTGGAATATTAGCAAAATAAAAGAGTTACAATGTTCCTTTAATTTTAAGTCAAAACGTAATGACATGCAGCTTTTAAGAAGGTTTATTTTATAGAAAAGTCTTAAATTGAAACAAGGTGGCTTAGAAACAACTTCAGAAATACCAAGGATTTCTTCTAGATGTATGTATAAAACACACTTAGGCTTTCTCTTTTTTTTTGCCCTTAATGTGTAGTAAAATTGGTCATGAAATCCTTCTTTCTATAAACCACACATCAGGTACTGGGGAACCCTTTTCTGGCTGCCAAGTCTGCCATAGATAAAAAAAATGCTTGGTGTATGGTGTGTGGAGATGTCACAAGGTAGGTGGAATAGGTCCTTCACAGGCTAAGGTAAATCCTTTGATCACTGTGAGTCGCTCCCAACTTGGGTTACTCTATGATTCAATAAAACAGAGATTTTCTGTTTCAAGGATGGGCTCCAAAACACCTGATTCTTAATCTCAGCCACAGCCTTCCTCTGAAGCAAAGAACTCATTCAGTGCCAAAGAAGTGCCCTGTTTTGGTGGACACAACTCAGACATGAGACTGCTTACAAACAACTAGCATCCTTTTGGAACCTCAAGGACCTTTTGCTCAGATCTATGTTGCCTTCTGTGCTTTAGCTTTCACAGCTGTGAAATGGAGATAGCACTACTTAGAAAGTTTGCTCTGCCAGCTGCTGCAGTGATTCAACCAGGAGTGTTTAGGAAATCTTCAAGCCCCTTTGAAGGAAGCCAAAGTGTAATTTGTGTTGGTAAAGAACTCTATTTATTTGGTTTGGAAGGTTCATTTCAGGACAGCAGAACTCAAACCCCAACCTACTTTCCCCACAGCACTTTAAACACAGCACTCCAGACCTCACCATGTGAGCAAAGCTCACCTTGTCCTCTTGAAATGCTATCACTACCTAGTTAGGATAAACAGAGACCTTTAAAAACCTACAGATTTCATCCTGTTTCTCAAAGTCTCTTGAAGGCATTTCCTACCGCCCCTACTACACAGCCATGAAGCAATCGGTGTGCTTCATGAAGGGGTGGAAATAGCAGCCCCATTACCTGTACATAGCTGTTCACAGCTTCTCATCCTGAGCCTGGAGCTGAGTTCAGTTTAAAGTTATTAATTGCCTTTTTCACAGCTGGCACCACAAGCCTCGCATGTTGGCTCAAAGCGTGATGTGATAATTAGGCAGGGTGAGGAATCTTTATAGGTTTTGTTCTTTGGCAGTATTTTGCCTTTGATCTTCTCTGCCCTCCTTTCCAGGAGAGTTATAGCATGCCAGCAGGAGCCGGTCCGGGCCTTTCATCAACCTGGGGGGAAAACTTCTTCCCATGCCCCACAGCACTCTGCTCTAAGTCTTAAACTTTCCATTCAGTTGACTGTTATGTGCTAGCTGTGAGGTGCCTATCATCAGAGAAGCATGTATGGTGCACCTTCCACCACAACACAGATCAAATCAACACATTAAAAGAGCAGCAGGAACAAAGTTCAGTAACTAAATACACGAATAAACAGGCTTCTGCTAATGCTTTTTCTACAATAACTTGTTTGAAACCTTGTCTTTTTCTCTGCAGATCTGACAAAGGTTTCTCACTGAGGCTCCAGATTCTAACTCAAACAGATAATTATCTTACTTACTTTGCAGTTACTTATTGAATAATTATTAACCAGTTAACGGATGGTATAGAAATAGTTAAACAAATGAAGGAATAAGTCTGAGAACATTTATGGCTTTCTGAATTAACTGTTTCCCTAAAATGATCATTTTTGACTTTAGTCATTTATCCCCTCATCCAGATCTAGTCTTTCTATTTGTTGCACTCTGTCTCTCCAGTCCTGGACTGACATGAAACACGAAGGCAGCAGGTAGGTCTGAACTAAAGAAATTTCCCCCCACCCCAGGCTTTTAGCAACATAGCATTGCAAACAGTAGGAAAGTATCAGGGCCCTGGGAAGCCTAAACTGGTGGGAGTTTTACAGCACACACAGAATAAGTGAATGAGAGAACATTTAGTATAGCTATTTGCTTTTTCTACCCTGCAAAGGAAATAGAGCTTCATTTTAATTTTAAGTTGAAGGAGGTAAGATTTAGGTTGGATATCAGGGGGAAGTTCTTTACCAGGAGAGTGGTGAGATGCTGGCACAGGCTGCCCAGAAAGGTTGTGAATGCCTCCTCCCTGGAGGTGTTCAAGGCCGGGTTGGATTGGGCCTTGGGCAGCCTGGTCAAGTATTAGGTATGGTGGATGGTGGCTCTACATGAGGCAGAGGGGTTGGAGCTTAATTATCATTGGGGTCCCTTCCAACCCAAGCCATTCTATGATTTGATGATTCATGTTAATTACAAAACAAAAGCATAATGATACAATTACCTGTTACTCGGGGATGTATGTTGAACTGAGTCATAAAGCTGTTTTGAAAATGCTACTAGAAATTAGACATGGATAAAATGCCTGAAACTACATACACGACAACAAGGTTACTATCAAAGCATATGTATGTTAAGAAATGATCAACTGTAAGATATGCTATACATAAAGAGTAGCTCTCTAAAGCTGCTTTCCAAGATAATTCCAGTGGCTTCTTGTCCTCCCAAACAGAGTATGACAGCCTGCTAGCAGGTTTTGCTTACTGCTGTGACTGTTTTAATTGTAGTAGTAAATGGAAGTACTGCACGTCTCCTCAAGTTTCTTCTAGGTAAATCTGCAGAAATTCCCATAGGAGATTTCATGTGAATGTTCGGGAGCTGAAGCTGGTACAGAAGCAGATATCTTGCCATTACATCTCTTATCTGATGGCTAACATGTTGCTGCTGTTTCCCCAGAGATAGATCAAAAGAACGAGCCCCTCTAAGTGCATTTGACCTCCCCTTCAATCACAACAGGCTGAGCTGTGGCACCTTTTGCCCTCTTGTAGTGCACTGCCTTACCTCACTTCCAGATTCCATGTTGTGTCCCTGGCAGCAGCTGGCTGAGGCTGCCAAGAAGGAGCAGGGACACAAAGCAGCAGCCCACAAGCTGTTGCTCAACAGCCACAGGACAGCAGCACAAAGGCAGGAAAAGGATCATGTAGGAAATAAAATTTACCAAGGAGATATTCCAATTTCAAGACCCAAAGACAGTAAGAGGGTGTTCTGCCATGTAAGTACTGGACTGTCTGTGGACTGTAACAAGTCAGTCCTTCTCATCCTTTCATGGGTTCAGCTTCAGCAGGTATTTTTAATACTCAAGAATGCTTCCTACAGTCTCCTCTCCATAGGCAGGAAACAGTCACAGGAGTGAGGTGAGTAATTAACTGGGCTAGGTAACTGACTCACAAAATAGCGAAGAAAATGAAGAAAAACAGTGGAAGAATATGATCAGAGCCTCAGAGAAACTTTAAAAAGAAAACAACAGATATGCTACAGCTACAGCTAGATGGAAAATAACAAGAAGAAGTCCGTGTAAGGGATGAAAAGTATAGCAACTATGGCCAAAAATAAAAATAAAAATGAGATGAAAAGGAAAAAAAAGGTAGCACAACAGGTACATCAGCTTAGAACTGCATCTATGGGTTTCTTGAATATTTCTAGAGACAACAACTCAACTAACTCCCTGTACAGCCCATTCCAGTGCCTGACCACTCTTTTTGAAGAAATTTTTCCATATGTCCAAGCAGAACCTCCCCTGGTGCAGCTTGAGGCTGTTTCCTCTCTACCTATGGCTGTTATCTGGCAGAACATATTGACCCCACTTTTCAGGCAGCTGTAGCGGGCAATAAGGTCTCCTCTGAGCCTCCCCTTCTCCAGACTGAACAGTCTCAGTTTCCTCAGCCATTTCTTTTAAGACTCATTCCCCAGTCCCACACACTAGTTTTGTTGCCTTTCTCTCAGTATGCTCCAGGACACAAAGACATTGATGTCTTTCTCATAGTAAGGGGCCAAAAACTTAACACATTACTTAAGATGCAACCTTGCAAGATCTGAGTACAGAGGGCCAAACACCTCCCTGCTTCTGCTGCCTACACTATTTCTGGTACAAGTCAGGATGCCATTGGCCTTCTTGGCCACCTGGGCACACTGCTGGCTCATGTTCAGCCAAACATCATGCCACTGAAGGACATCAAAACAACCAGCAGGTGGATTGGTCAGCTAGGATAGTAGTGGATCAGGCAAATCTGGATTGGCAACATAAGGGTGATTTATTTCTGGCTTAGTGGGCCTATGATACTTCAGGTCATCAGGAAGAGATGTAACATATAGATGGGCTGAGAATCTAGGGGTGGACTTGATAATGAATGCTATTGCACAGGTTACCCATGAATGTGAAACGTGCTGCAATTAAACAAGTCAAACAGATAATGCCTCTGTGGTATGAAGGACAATGGCTGAAGTATAAATATGGGGAGATCTGGGAGACTGATTATATAACACTCCCACACACACACACCACAGCAAGCATTATGTGCTAACAATGGTGAAAGCAACCAGATGTCTGGATACATATCCCATGCCACACACTGCTACCAGAAATACTATCCTGGAACTTAAAAAGCAAGTCTTGTGGTGAATTGGTGTCCCAGAAAGAATTCAGTCAGACAATGGGACTCATTTCTAAAATAACCTCATAGACACCTGGGCCAAAGAGCATCTCATTACCAGGTATATCACATCCTCTATTGTGAACCAGCCTCTAGGAAAATCGAATGATACAGTGGACTGTTAAAGACTACACTGAGAACAGTGGGATATTCAAATGCTAGGGCACATACTTAGCAAAGGCCACCTGGTTAATGAACATTCAGGGATCTGCCAGTCAAGCTGGTCCTGCCAAATCTAGCCTCCTACATACTGATGGCTCATGTTGAATCTTTCATCAACCCAGCTCCCAAGTCCTTCTCAGAGCTGCTCTAAAGGCATTCTCTGCCCAATCTGTATCTGTGTTTGAGATTGCCCCAGACCAAGTGCAGAACCTTGCTCTTGGCCTTGTTGCACTTCATGAGGTTATCATGGGCCCACCTCTCAAGCCTGTCCAGGTCACTCTGGGTGGCATCCTTTCCCTCTAGCATGTCAACTCCACCACTCAGCTTGGTGTCATCTGTAAACTTGCCAAGGGTGCACTTCATTCAATGGTCCGTATCACCTACAAAGATGTTAAATAATACCAGTCCCAGCACCGATCCCTATGGAACACCACTCATCATTGGTCTCCACTTGACACTGAGCTGTTGACTGCAACTCTCTGAGTGCATCCATCCAGGCAATTCTTTATCCAGTGAGTGGTCCATCCATCCATCAAACCCATTTTTCTACAATTTGGCGATCAGTATGTCATGTAGGACAGTGTCAAACACTTTGCAAAAGTCCAGGTAGATGACATCAACTGATTTTTCTTTATCACTGACAGTGTAGCTCTATCAAAAAAGGTCAGAAAGCTTGTCAGGCATGACTTGCCCCTGGTAAAGTCATGGTGGTTGCCACCCCTTACTTATACATATAATTACTATTAAGTTTTTGTTTCTCTTTTCCTTTTCTGTTGTAAGTAGTTTTTTTCTGAACCCACAGATCCTATTTCTACTTCTCTCCCTCACCTCTCCTGGGGGGGACCAAGCAAATGATTGTGTGGAGCTGAGTTGAATGCCAGGCTAAACTAGCAGAACAGGAACAATGTAAAAAAAGATGAAGTACTGAACTACTAAAGATGGCTCAGAACTACATACATATCAGAAACTTTAAAATTTAAATCATCCAAGAAAGTTCTTTTTTCAGGGTCTGACAACAAAATCCAGTCACAACTGACAACTTGCAGATTAAGAAGTCACGAGCTCCAGGAGTGAAGGAGGACATCTATGCACAGAAAAAATTTGATATCCTTACCAATAGGACACAGTATCTGCTTCAGTTTGACTATCAACTCATTACCAAAAAGCTTGGCAGAAATTTTGAAAAAAGGGAAATAACATTATTTTTTCCAAGCTACCAAACATACGATCAGCAAGACAAATTTAACCAAGGTTAATGCTGCAGGCATACATCTTTCAGCCTTCAAAGAAAGTCTAGGGAGACAAACTAAATTTGGTAGAAGACAATCTGATTTTAAAAGCCCTGTCCAGATGAAATACGGCCCATGAAATTTGTTCATGCTGGAACAAACACTTAGGACGTGACCCCACAGAAAGGGTGTAACAGTCTGTAGTTTGTGTTACAGCGATTGGGTTGCTGATTTTTAAGTGCTACTTCTCTATCAGAAAGAAAAAACAATAGAAAAAACATCCTGAGAACTGTGCCTTAAAGGCTTAAGCTACTCAGAAACTCTGAAGCTATTATCATCTTTAGGCACAAGATGCAGGAAAATGTACTTCTACAAATACACTATATGATCCTTGAATACCATGCTGCTCCACCTGAAGCAATGCTTTATTATCCAACTCCAGCGGCTCCCCACCAATTGCAGCAGCAGTAAGCACTGGACTTATTAATAAACTTGTAAATCCACCTGTGCTTAGTATATTCCAAGCTCATAGGCACCACTAGAATCTCAAACGTAAAAAACACATACATCATGAACGTTACTACTGCCCAGTCTATACTTCCTGTTCTGTCCTCTGAAGGCCAAAGTTTAGTGGTGAGATGCTGGTGTTACTCAGTATTACACTAGTGACATGTTCTTGGGAAGTCTTTTCGCCTTTTGTATGCTTCAGGTTCAACATCTATAACCTGATAAAAAGCACTGGGTTCCACAGAGATCCTGTGTGAAACTACTGTGAAAAATGAAAACAAAAATAGAAAGTAATTAAAAAAACAGTAAACTAATTACTTTGATTTTTTTATTTTGATTTCTTAAGATGTAAAACCCATCAAATGCAAAAAATATGGCTGACACTTAAGTTTGGTAACAGACTTCAGAGGAAAGCTCGATTACTACTGACTGAATAGTGACACTTTTTAAAGCCACTCTCTAACGTGTCACTATGCTAAGTTTGTAAGCCTGGAGAGGAGGCATTTGGGAATTTATTGCTATGATTTTCCCAGCCAGAAAACATCGATCTGTCCAGAAACCAAAACAATTTTTTTTTTCTCCAGAAAAGAATCCTTTTCCATTGATCTCCCTATTAGAAAAAACAACAAAAATGTTTCCAAGATGAAAAAACACATCTTTATCATATTTTTAAAAGTTTTTTCAGGCAGTAGTTTCAAGTTCAAAATTACTTTTGTTTGATTTTTTTTTTTTTTATAGCTTCCTAGTAGTTACAGAGAAGCAGCAACAACAGAGCCCGAGTTAATATATATATACATGTGGGTGCCCCGTCCCTGGAGGTGTTGAAGCCCAAGTTAATATATATATACATGTGGGTGCCCCGTCCCTGGAGGTGTTGAAGGCCATTTTTGGATGGGGCCCTGGACAACCTGGTCTAGTAAATGGGAAGGCTGGTGGCCCTGTCTGGCAGGGGGGGTTAGAGGTTCATGATCCTTGAAGTCCTTTCCAACCTGGGCCATTCTGTGATTCTGTGATTATCGCTTCCCAACCTCCCTACCACAAGTAGGGTTGCCAGCTGCTAGATTAAATACTAGATAGAGTACTCAGGGCCCCATCCAATCTGCCCTTGAACATCTTCAGGGACTGGGCATCCACACCCTCTCTGGGCAGCCTGTTCCAGCACCTCACCACTCTCTCAGCTTTTCCCAACACCTAATCTAAATCTCACCTCCTTTAGTTTAAAACTATTTCCACTTGTCCTATCATTATCAACCTTTGCAAAAAGTTAATTTCCCTCATGTTTATAAACTCCCTTTAAATACTGGAAGGCCACAGTGAGGTCTCCCTGCAGCCTTCAGTTAAAGTGAAAGCAAAATAATAATAATAATAGTAATGAGCACATAACTACTTTCAGTATTGATTCCTTTTTCTTTAAGAGCTTGAATGGGACAAAGGAAGGAAAGTTACATACTGCTGTGGGTAACAAAGCAGGCAGGAAATATGGCTTAGCAGTCTAAAGAACACACACGATAAAGCTCACCCAAGTTCACACACAAGAACAATATTTATCTCCTCTTCCCACCGCTATTAGAAAAATACAGAGTCCAATAGAGCGTCTCCTTGAGCAAACTGCTCAGATAGAAAGGGATTAGAAAAAGTAAGTCAGGAAATAAAAAACTGAGGAATTGGAGGCAGAAGAATGTGGTATCAAGAATTCGTGGGAGAACAACATGAATCAGAGATGAAAAAGAAAATGAGCTCTGTCTTGTGATAGATAGAGACAGGTGTAAAATCAGACAATCTATCAAACACCTATACTCAACTACAGGCTCAGCTCAGCAGTTATGAAGACAGAGGTTAGGCTGTACTCTTGGAGTTTAAATGTAGTGTATGTGTATTTATGTTCAGGCAAGCTCTGAGCCCTGGTTTCAGTGTGAAAATGCTCTCTTGTGTTGGACTTCTAAGGTACTTCTGTGCTTCCAGATTCTGGTGTACTCTTACTTAGTTTTAACTTTGCTTTCATCATATGGAAAATACAATGCAAGTGAAGACCTCAAATAACCTCAAGGTTTAAAAGTATTTAGTGGAAGGCATACGGTTTGGACCCGATTATAATAAGCGATGATAAAACAAGGTTAAAAAGGAAGAGTAACCAGCCTGAGTCTTCATTAATATCACAGGTTGCTTGACACCCACACCACTTTTTCAAATAAGAAGTCTGTTTATCCCGTGCCTGTTGTGTTGGTTACTGTAGCTTTGCAGTCAGATTTCTGTCCCTTTCTTTAAAAAAAATAAAATGATTATCCCTGCACTTCTTGGCTTTAACTGGATTAATAAATGCTGACAAAGAATAAAAAATACTCCTTTAAAAATGACTCCAACCCAGCTGAGAGCTGTCCATACCAGAAATCTTTCAAGAAAATCTGTTCTCATCTTATTTCCAGCTGGGCTACATCCAATTCCAGAAGGATTTGTGCCGATGGTGAGAGAGAAATATCTGGATATTGATAGTTATTTGAATTGAGCCTCTGAATTTTGGATTCTGGATACAACCAACATTAAAAACACCAGAGATGTGTGGGAAGGAGCCACACTGAGAACAGTAACAGAAGGGAAAGGTGAGATGAGGTAGCTCCTTCTTCTGAATACTTCTGAGTACTTCTTCCCTCAACTCCATTCCTCTTGCTGACAAAGTCAGCAGCTCATAACCCCAGGCTCCCCTACCCACTTTCTAGACTTTTCATTCACACACACCTTTCTCTTTTCTTCCACTTTTGAAAGAGTTGTCCATAAACACCAATGCAGTTCTATATTCCACAAAATGCACTGTACGGAAGTCCTCTGTTGTAACACCTAGAAGAGACTGCAGAAGTACTGATATGCCACCTGAGCCAGGCTGATGCACAGCTTAAATACTGATGGGCGTATTCACAGTGTTTTCCTATGTTCTCTCATCTCCCAGTGAGCCTTGAGGAGGCTGTCTTTTTGCTCTCTGTTTATACAACACAGAGTTTCTTATTTGTGTGATGATAGGATCAAGGAGTCCTAGCCACAGATAACAACAGGTAATGATTCAAAAGAAAAGCCAAGAAAAATATGAGGCTGAGTTGTTTGAATTGCTTTCATGCAGTGTTGGAAAAAAAATAAAAAATAAAAAGATAAAATCATTATTTGGTAGTAGCAGAAGTGACTGAATCATGTGTGGTTTTTTGTTGTTCTGTTTTTAAGTGCCGTGTTGTTCCAAGGTTTTTGTCAACAATCATTGTCAGTTCTAATTCTCCAAACAGGCAAAAATCTCAGTGGAAATCCTGGCTCCGCTAAAGCCAAGTGCCAAATTTCCATTGGCTTCCACAGGCCTGGAATTCACCCGGTCACAACCTAGAGGAAGAATATTTGTAGTAGCAAACCAAATAAATATACCCATGTTTTTCTATGAAAAATCATATTGAGACCTTTTTTTTTTTTTTTTTTCCTGGCACGACTAGCCAAGAGTTGCACATAGTGATATAATACGAGATACGGCAGTACTTAAAACAGGAAATGACTGTGGACACATTGTCAGGGCAGTGCTATGCTATCCCAAAGGCTGAAGCAGAGAAAACTCCTTAAGAACTTTAAATGCTCCGGGAAATAAAATGAAATGAAATAAAAAACAAACCCAGAAATAAAATAGAATGCACAATGAAAATACCACAGTTGAAATTGCTGTGAAATTGAGATGAAACAAAGAGATAGCAGACTGTATTGAAAGAAAAATAGCATTGCATGGTGATTGCTGATAAGGTGCCAGATGCTGCCCTGTGTAAGAGAGAAATCATCCTGAGAGGGCTTTCCAAGGAATACAGTAGCAACACAGCAGAGTACCTTAGGGGGAAACAACCCTCCAAATAGACATCTTGATAAAGAAATTTGGGATGGGATGGAACTGCTGTTACACATCCAAAGAGTGACTTTCCCATTCAATAGAAACAACATGAACTGATGCATGTATATATGTACTCAACAGATCACAAGAAATTGAAAATGGCTCTTTCATGGATTATTAACAATGCATGTGCTGCCTAAATAGAGGTAATCCATTCTTAAAAGCTAGGATAATTATGTGGAAGTAATGGAAGGACATAAGGACATAAAAGATGTTTTCTGCATCAGATATCAATGACACTTTCAAATATTTAGTAATTTTGCTCAGGGTAACAGTGATTCATTGCATCACGACAGAGCACTACACAGCAGAGGAGGCAGTTATTCGGTGAAGTGATAGATCAGAAATGCTGAAGCCATCTGTGTGAATGACTTGGTGTCTGAATGTGACTAGAGATACTCTGTAACAGACACAGAAGTTCTGTATTTTTGGGGATGTGGCTGCCCACTTTCTTTTCTGCAAATGCAACTAGCTAAAAAACTATTTATCTCATTCACCTTTTTTTCCAAATCAGAATGCTTTTCCCCCACTGAAAATGGACTTTTGGCATGAGTTCCAGAGCCATATGGACTAAAAAGGTTCTTTCAGGTGAATAATTTAATAATAAAATTTAAGAGAATTACTTCTGTGACACCAAATTAACAGGTAATGGTGAATTCCTGTGATGATTTAAAGTCTTGTTTTCTTGGAACATAATCTGCAGCAATATTTTATATGACATAATATGGTATTTTTTTTAATGCAAGTATTAAAACATCATCAGAATCAAGGATGTCATCAAAAGCTTAACTGGCAAAGCCCCACGTTGCATCAAAACTGGTAATCATTTATGGAATATCATGGTATATATTTCTTCCCAGCAGTGCAGATTGCACAACTCAAAATTACGTTCACTCCAACATAATATCCATCTTTAATATTTCCTTGTTCTTGATGAAGAACTACTAAGTATTTCCCACATCTCTACTTCTAAACTTAAAATCTTTTGTGCGTGTGTGTGTGTGTTTGATGTGTATTTTATATGAACATCCAGCAGAGGGTTTTGCTGACAAGAACATGGTCTCTGAGCTCATAGAAATATGTTGTAAGTAGGTGTGGACTTGTCCTGTGAGGGAAGCAAATAAATAGAACACAAGTGCCCTGCAGTCACCCACAGCAGCTTACAACAGAGCTGCTAATATACAGACAGAAGGGTGACTTTGTTAGTAGAACTTTGATTGCAAATCAGTACCTTCTCCCTGCAGTTATGCTCCATGTCTCAGTCTCTAGCTCATATGTTTAGATCTTTATTGCTGTTCGAACCCCAGAAGATGCAAATTTTCTTCCTACCCAAACAGTGACTTCTGCTTTCTTCAGCTTTTGAGACACAAATATTTTTTCTTCAAAATACTTTTTAGCAATGCAAAAGAGTTTGTGGAAATGACTTCTGGCTCACAGGCAGGAGAACATACTGTACTTTTGTCATATGAGAGCTTCTTTTTATCTCCTTTTTTACTCACATGAACACTACCTTGCAGTCCATCTCACAGACCCCAGCTCTCTGGATGGTTTCAGAGGAAGATGGCTGGGCCTCAAAACAACTTTTATATTAAAGATTAACACACATCATCTATTTTACTCCAGTTTTCTATAGCTTTAATAATATTTTTTAATGTACGTTTTCCTAATATTCTCTTTTTCTCCTCTCCTTAACTAAACCAAGGGGGGGGGGGGGGGGGGGGGAGGATGAACAATCACAACATGGCCATTTTAAAATTTTAATATTAGGAAAAATAATAAAAAATGAAAGAATGAGATAATGGCTCTTTAATTTATTTTTTTTTTTTAACATCAGGCCATTTTTTCTTTTCTTCAGTCCAGGGTTGTATGACAAACTTATCTGACATCCTGGTAACAGCAGAAGTTGTGAGGTGATACCACCAGTGATAAAGATAGTTCTGCTAACACTTCAGTGATACAGAAGCAGTTCTATCTGGAAACAGTGTTATTCCTCCCTTCAGTTTAGCAATGGAAAGAGGAGGAAAAATAAATAACACAAATGAAAATCCCACTTTTCTACTATGTATTATCCCATATCAGCAAGAAAAGCTCCTCTGGCAATGAACTCCTCAGGGCTATTTCAGACCAGGCTGAAAGTTGACCTTAGACAGCAAATGTAATATCTTTGTATTAAATGCACCTGTTGCTTATTTTCTACCTAAAAAATGCAATGCTATTAACTTTAGTGCTTGCAGTGGGAGGAGGGCTGTAGTCAAGAAGTAATTCCACATCCAGCAAATGCTCCTATTTTTCATATCACTGTTCCACGACACATATAATGGGAAGTTAATTCACCATCAAAAGCAACAAGGTTGAACTGAACTCTAACAGCACTATATTCACTGAACATGCAACATCAGCACAGTTCTTAATGAAAAAAGATGAAAGAATTCATCTGAACTGCAAGACCAAACCAACAGAGGCAGGATTGAGCTAATTTTGCAAGAATAAACCTCACAGTATTGATATTCTTTGGTACTTTCTGCATTTGGTATAAAACTGGCACCATTCTTTTGCACAAGGAAGTTAACCACGCCAGTTATGTGGTAGAAACAGGACATATGTCAAAACAGCTTTGTTGGAGCAAACAATGCACATTGTGCAAGCGTGTAAAGGCAGATGTGACTTTGCAAGTCTAAAAAGCAAAACAGAGGAGCACACAATGGTAAGTATAATGGTTAGAAACCAGATATCACACAGGCATGAACTTTTATTTTGATTGAGGGAAAGAGAAGTTTGAATGGCTCCTCCACACAACATCATGGACACTCATGTACAGAAATAAACTATTTCAGTGAGCAGAATAGAAAGCAGAAGTGAACTGTGAGCCAGCAGGGAACAGCAGAATTCAAAAGCCCCATAGTCTGAAACTATAACAGTATGACATCAGGAAAAACATTCTGTTAGAAGAACGAACTTGAACTTTCTTCTCAATTTGCTTAGGTTTTTTACCCTCAGTTTAGATAGTTTCTTTATTCTTCTTTAAGGAGGAATGAAAGCATATCCCTGGATTTTCTTTTTGCAGGATAAATAGATGAGTAAAGCTGTTTCCTTGGGCAAGCCTAACCATCCTTGATAGGGGCTTTCTTAGGTACCATTCACAAGAAACTATTTATAGCAGAGGTAAATTCATAAGTGACAAGAAAATACTCACATTAACATTCCTTTCACTGAAGTGCTCCATCCCTATGTACACCATCAAAAGGTTTACAGTCATCACAGTATCTATTTTAGCTTACATACTGGCTTTTTAAGCATACATATCAACATAAGTGAAGAAAGTTGTAAGATACAGCCATGCAGAACCCCTTCCTCACAGCAAGAGCAGCATCAGAACATGTCCAGCAAAACCCAACCATGTACAAAATCTGTGTTATGAAGACTAAGAGAAATTATCTTATACTAACACACTGTTATTGAACTGAGCTCAGGAAGTGTGGTAAAAATATATGAGAAAATCAGTCGGTGTATTTAAATATGGTGAGTCATTTTCAACAGAGACTATGCTGTGGCTGCATAGACAGAATACAAAATAGTACACGAATTTCAAACACACAAGATAAAGGGGAAAATGATAATAATAAAGCCAGAGAACTGCTGACCAAACAGTGCTTTGAGAACATTTTTCAATATCAGATAAAATAATAATAAGCAGGTTAACAATATATGAAGAGAAGATAGTTAATGTTTTAGAAGCATCAATATTATATTAAGGCATAGATTAGATAACAGCTTGCATGCAATTGGTCTGTTAGCAAAACCTGGTTTGCTCCTAGCATCATCACCTGCAAGTCATGGCAATGGGAGCACAAGACCTTGTAAAGAACCTAGTTACCCAACTATTTTATTGCTGTGCATCAAACGGTAACTGCCATCTCTGTTTGGCTATTTTTGTCTTGTACTTTTCTCTATTGAATAAAAATGCCATGCAACAACATGTCTAAGATATTATATAAGATATATAGTGTACATGTTATTATTATATGGCTTAGTGGCTTGTGGTAGCAAGAGTAATGGGAGGATGGTTGGACTAGATGATCTTGTAGGTCCTTTCCAACCTTGTGAGTCTATGGTTCTATTACATTAAAAAGGTGTGTGCTTTTTGTTTTGCTTTGTTGTTTGTTTGTTTGTTTGTTTGTTTTGTTTTTTGTTTTGGTTTTGGTTTTTTTTGGTGGAAATCCTTTTATTTTAGGATTCAGAATCACTTGGTGTTACATTTTAATTTCTAATCAGGCTCAAAGTTCCTACTTGCAGAATACACTGGGAAAGTACAAGGAGATTTAAAGTGGAAAGTGAAATATTGAGAAGACCTTTTATTCAGGTATGTTGAATGGAAATCCTGTAGCTAGTACAAATGAATGTCAAAGTCCCTCATTCACAGACAAGAAGGGAGAAATAAGATAATCATTTTACAAATAAGAAGGAAAAAATATTCCAAATCCCTCACTTTCCTCCTCTTTCTACATACTACAGAAATACACATGTCAGTGTGTCATCTTGTTAATACTGCTGCTGGTGTGCACACAAACACATCTGTCTTCTTTGTTTATTCAGTCATCAAAATTCCAAGTCTGCAAGCTAGTCATAATTATGCTTTCCAAAGAGGCAGGCACCTGCCATTTACTGTACCTTTTTCAGTTACATCTAATTGAAGACTTGAGCTCAAATAGAGGAAGGGAGACAAGAGTTCTTCAAACTGTCTAAACACTTTCCACTGAATAGAAAGAAAAAAGTAGTCTTTTACTCCAGCTCATAATAAGCCCTCCAACATGACAGGCATTATAAAGAACTGGGACACGAGACACCTTCCCTTCCTCTAAGCACCCCACACCATGCAGATGCTTTCTGCATGTTTGATGGCTCACAGACAGAAGAAAAGTCCCTAGCCTTCCCAGTCACTGCTAAAGATAAGCTGTAAGTGCATATCCTTAGTACTGAAAGTTGTTCTGGCTGTTCCAGTAACTTCCTCTTTAGAAAAGCACCCAAATGATGGAGGGCAGCAAGTTAGAGATTACAAAAATAAATAAATAAATAAAATAAAAAATAAAAAAGAAAGAAAAAAATTTTCCAGTGATTTTAAAGTTTAGATGACTGATCATAGAT
Source organism: Coturnix japonica (assembly GCF_054131305.1). Lineage (NCBI taxonomy): Eukaryota > Metazoa > Chordata > Aves > Galliformes > Phasianidae > Coturnix > Coturnix japonica. The sequence goes on from NC_140664.1 coordinate 76,227,713, forward strand.
TATCTTCTCAGAGTACAGCTGTAAAATCCTTGACAACAGTAACCTAATAGGCATTGAGCTAGAGTAACCTAGGAATTGAAGAAGATAGAATAAGCCCAGCTGGCTCCACTTACATAAGGGATGTAATTAGACCTAAAAGAGAGGCTGATTTTAGCCTGTATGATCTGCATTAAGTCCCTTTCTGAAAGCATTTTTGAGAAGGTGCTTCTGATACTTGTGTATGTGCACATGTGTGGTGGGATTTTCCCTTTCCTCAGGCAGTACTGGAGAAGTGTATATCAAAAGACAGTAGGAGGATATCATCTGGGGACAACAAGACAAGTTAGAGAAATTCTTTCTTGTGACAGGTGATGTGATGTGAGAAGCTGACCACAATGGTCTGTCCCCCAAAATCATAGGAAACAAACAAACAACAGCTCATTTATTTTTAACAAACTACACTAAAAGCAAAACATGCAAATAGAAAATATCTCGTAACCATCAAGGGAAGATCCACCGTTGAGCTGTAGAACACACGCACAAGAAAACCATTATAGGTGAAAATACAATAAATCATCATCACATCAGTAATACAACTAAAAAGGTGCACCAACATCATACATCATCCTCTTGTAATCAAAGCTAAGATGATATTTTTAATCCACGTAAGTGACATTACTAAACCAGCCCCATTACTAGCTTCCTACATGCAGAGGAAGCCTGTAGTGTTTATAAGTTTGATTTTAAGATAATGGATGATAAGTGCCATTTAACCATTGAGAATCTGTTTTCTACATAAAATCTAAGCTTGAGGAATAAAATGTAAATGCTAAAACGGAGCTATCCTGGTTGTTTGAAAGCCTGAAGTATTCAGTGCTTTTGACTAAAAAAGTCAAAGTTAGCAATCTTTTGTCATTTGTACTGGCATCTGGAGAATGCAAACAGCTGTATAAGAGGTAAAAGAATGCGAGATTATATTTTCCTGCCTTTGCACATTTTACATTTTCTACAGGGAAACGTGGGCTCCTCACCAAGGCCAAGGTGATTCCTTCAGATTTCCCTGGACAGAACTGCCCAAACAATTGTATGGTTGCTTCCTCATCAGGGACCGTGCTGCCCTACCAACTCCAACCTGTAAATAGCTAAGCTATGTATATCTACTCCATTTAAGTCCTGCTTCAAGGGGTTAAAATCTACAGCAGAGAACAATCCATTTTGTTCCCTAGTCAGATACTGCAGAAAAAGATATGTTTGTCAGGTCACAAGAGCGTAACAGTACACTGAGATATATTCTGTGGGTTTTAATAAATGAGTACTCTTTGTACGATCATGTTTCCTTTCTTGCAATAAATAAAGACAAAAAGACAAGATTGATTTGTCAGTCTGTATCACAGAACAGTTTTTCTTATGTTCATCTCCACATTTATTTATTTATTTATTTATTTTGTAGTGCTTTATGTTTCTGGTGCTTCATTTTCCTATGGTCTCAATATTCCACTAGTACTTAAAGACACAGATGACAGGCAGATGACATTGCCTGTCAGACAAGAGACCTAACATTCAAGTCAGTATTTTCAGATTTAATGTGTTTTCCTGCAAGGATATATGTTGATAGTGATAAGGAGTGCCAGATCTGATGATACAAAACATGCAGAACTTCAGGTATGCAAAGAATCATGCTGAATTCCTTGGGATTACTTGCATGGTTAACCAGAAGCAGGTGTGGTAATCTTTGCAAGACCAAGGTCTTACTTTTAAAATAAATTAGGAGGTCAAATTCATTTCAGAGATCACTTCACTGGCCAAGTAAACGCAGAATTGATGAACTTAGTGCAATGACTTAAAAGTTTCATTTGACTTACAGTCTTCTCTGTCTATTCTTTCTCCCACTCATTAATGCATTTAGCAATCCACTTGGGAAACTAGTGTAATTTCACTGAATGTTTCAGAACTTATTTGAAAGTGTAAGGGAATATAAGCACACAAAATGCAGGCACGTTATTCTTTTGTTTACTTTGGTATCATCATCTCCACTTTCTGTTGCAGTTTATAAGCCTGGCATTAGCAATAAAGCACTCCGTTCACTTCTCTTTCACTGATTTGAGCAGAAAGTCTTGTTGTTTGACAGCATGGATTATCTGGGTTCGTGATGGCCTCTGAGTTCAGAGGGAGATTGAGAAATAACTCTCAAGTCATTCTTTCTCCACCTAAGCACTGAGCACTAATTCAGTTTAAGCTTTGGAGAGAGAAGCAAAAACAAGACAAGCCCAATTATGCTTAGGAAGATGACAAGCAATCCAGGGGAGGAAAGGCACACAAACTGGTGCATCACTAGCCTGCTAGAAGGGAAACATGAACTTACTGAGGCAGGTTCAGGGCTTTGTCCATGTAATCCTCTCGCGGCACTGAGGACAGACTTCAGAATGGTATACAAAGATACTAAACAAAGCAAATTCTTGTATTTGCGATGAGGAGCAGTAAGGGTGAATTGCCTCTTAGGACGGACTCTGTCTCTTATTAGAGCTTGTTTCATACATGCACAGCAAAGGTAGCACCTCACAGCACACACTGGTAACAAAAACAAGAACTCCCTTTACATCTTTTATATTATTATATTAAACACACAGCTACCTACTACACTTTACTAGCATTCCCTCTTTTGCTGTTCCTTTTATTTCACAGTCTCTGTTATTTATGGTCTATGTCGTTCCTTGTTCACTGCTTCAGAAAATGAAGATAATGAACAACGTTTGTGGTTTGCCTTCTGCGCTGCTGGTTTCTTGGTTTTTTTTTTTTCATTGCTTATTCCCAAGAGGGCTGCCCTGTCTGTTCTTTTTATACTTACGTGATGGATAGCTCCAATTTTCTTCTTCAACATAACACAATTAACAAGGCTTTCTAAAAGCACCCAATAGTCTCTCTGACTTTCTAAATAGAGAAGCAGTGAGTGAGATTACTTTTACTACAGCACAAACAGAATAAATAAAAAGTAGGCAGGGTAGACTGAACTTTTGTATCCAAAGCATGCTTTCAAACCCAGAACTGAACAAAGCTCTTTCCTATATAGAAAGGGGTGAAAGGAAAGCTGGGTCAATTTCTCAGAGCAATATAATGTGTTCTGGGAGCTGCCCCCATGATCCGTGGGACTCCTCGTGATGAAGGCTGTGCTCAGACAGAGTTGGGGTCTGGGGACAGCTTCTTGTCCTGGGCACAAAGGCCTCATGGCACAGGCAGCCTGAACATGTCCCTTCCCACCAAAAGTAGGTGTAAGTCCATCTTAAAAGAAAGATTAGTCAGGGTAACCCCATTGCAGGCACCGGGTGAACTGCTCTGACTATGCCACCAAGCTCTGACTAGCAAGCATGGGTAGTATTCTAAATTTAAGTTACCTAAAATAGCTATGTTCACCTACATGATGCTGCTCAGGAACACTGTGTTGGCTCCACAGCATTGTGCTACGTTGACATAATCTTAATTTTCCCTTGCTAGATGCCTCTTCCTTCTCCTCATCCTTTTACCCTGTCCTCATATTGCTTCAGATTTAACTTGTTTCCTGAGCATTGGTTTCAAGGGTTGCACGAATCAGGGTGACACAAACTTTGCCAAGCCACTGTTGACATTCCAAGAGTGGTGCAATAGCAAGAGAAGAGATTGCAGATATTCAATAAAACAAAAAGGCAGGTTTGTTTTTTCTAGAAAAGTTTCATTTGTTCTGGCAGGTGTGTCTGATACCTTTTGCATAATGATAAACCCACACACATTCTTCATGCAAATAGTGACCCAACAGTTGCTCTTAGTTGCTTCAAGTAAGTGCATGTAACAACCTGCACTTACATATACACACATGTTTACAAAGCATTCATACAGTACAAAGTAAACAGAGCCCATTGTGCTGAGGGAGGGACGCAAAGCACTTCTGGAACAGAGGTGCTGTACCATAGCCAACATGGTCCAAATCAGCTAAAACTGTCAAAATTCTTCAGAAATATAGGGATTCTCTGATAAAGTTTATCTTTCTTCTAGTGTCTACTACCAGATAATTTTTTTCTGACATGTGCATTATGTTAAATGCCTCACTTATCTCAACTATTCCTGTCCCATGAAGGCTTCGGGAGAAGTGCACTGGAGCTACTAGAGATGTAAAACATGAGTAGCTGTAAGCAGAGGCACATCACCAACCTCTCACTTGAGGAACAAGTGTTTTAATGTCCAGTGTGGCTGCTGAGGCTCACAAATTTGGACCCTTCTGAGGGCTGAGATTAGCCCTCATTTGGGTAAATACATGTGCTCCATACAACTGCCTTGCAAACTCAGGCTTGGCCAGTAGAGAGTTTCTCATGTCCTTTGTCACATCCTCTGCTAGCTTTCTTCTTTAGATCCTCCATTGCTGAGCCTTGAAGGTCTGCAGAATATTCCTTGTACAAGTCCCCGCTATTAATTAGATCAGATAATTACTAAGAGCTTCATTTTTGTTGTTAGAGTTTTCACTTCACAACTGAACCCAATCTTGATAGATTGCTGAACAGTTTCTGAACAGAAACAATAAATAAGACTGTTCAACAATACAGTTGTTTTGGTAAACTTGTACCTTGCTGATGATTCTTCACATTGCTGTACTTTAAAATAGAAAATAAAAAAGCATTTCTGTGTATGTGGTAACATCTGTACATATCTAAATCTACTTTATTAAGCCAGAATTATAATTTTCATGTGCAACTCTGCTACGCCAAAGGTACGTTAATACAGTTAGTATAGCTGAACTTTCTGCAGACAGCCAGCAGGTCAAATTAGCTTTGTTTGATATAGAGACAACTGTAGTACCTGACCATGAGCTTGGAGGGACTGATTTATAACAGATGAGAAGAAGGTACAGCACTGCTTTTCTGTTGTACTTGCTGGCATGAGCACTCTCCGGTGTCTGCGCTGAGCAACAGATAGTTTAACTTCATCCTGGACTGGCACTGTAATCACTTAAGGAACAAATTAATAGTTCACTTTTCAGACCCAGTGGCTCACCTGTGTTTTCAAGCCAGCCAAATGTACGGCTTTTAGTTATGTAACACTCCTGCAGGAGCAGTTCACATTTCCACACTTGACTTTGCACTGAAATATCCTAGGAGCACCCCACAGCTTAAAAAACATTTGTGGAAGCCAATGGAAATGGTGCCTGAGCACCCAGCCTGGCATCAGCCACCCTCCTCCACTCTGTCAGCGCTCATTTATTAACTCATCATTTCACCACAAGCAGCACAGCAGCTTCTGTGGCAATGGAAAGCAAATTAGAGTCAGACCACCACTGAGAATGCTAAAACTACTCAAATAGCCACAGTTCAAGTCACACCTAAAGACACTTCATGCTGCAAGGAGCTAGCATAAGCATGGGCAACGGGATGTAAAGGGAGCATTTCAGGATCCTGTAAATGCAAATGTGCTTAAAAACCTTTTGGATGTGGTGCTCAGGGCCATGATTTAGTGGGGGGTTGTTAGACTTAGGGTAGTATGGTTAGGTTGTGTTTGGACTTGATCTTTAAGGTCTTTTCTAACCTGAGTGAATCTATGATTCTAAATGAAAGGCAGGAATGTTCCCCACTGGGACTGAGATACTGTCCTTCGGGAGTTCTACTGTGAGTTCAGTGGAGTCAGGATTTCATCTTGTCATACATTTAATATTCTAAAAGGAGCAAAGCTACACAGACTTTGATATCCAGATGATTAATTGTGGTTCATACAGAGAGGTCCTGTGAAACATACTGCTACCACTGTAAGACAGTAAATGTTTTATGCCTGTTTGGGTGTAACTGCTGCAACTTGCCATAGGAAGTAGACCAAATAAAGCCAAAAATCCAGATAGGTTTCTGATGCTTTCTAGGAGACACTTTGATCTTTGCATCTTCTAATGTGTCAAATATATTATAAGTTTTGTCTTTCCCTGTGAGTAAATTCATTTGTTTCATATTACGCTCAGTTTTAGAAAAAGCACTAGAATCAGTTTCAACGTGATTAAGAAAATACCTAATAATTGTCATCAAGCTTATCTGATTGGCATTTTAGCTTGAGTTCCTACTAATAAAAAACTATTTGAGACTTTAACAGAAATGTAAATGTTGAAGTTTCACAGGTCATTGAGTTTTATAATATTGAGTCATTGGCCTATTATGCATTGATCGAGCAAATAGCAAACGGTGTGACTTGCCAAAGAGCATTACACAAATATTGACTAGGAATTCATGACAGTCGGCTACTCTCCAAAGGCTGCAAAAGTTAACAGGAAATTTTTACCTGGGGCAACTGCAAGCCTCTGCTTTAAGACAGACATTTACAGTGGTTCCTTTTTGTAACCATCTTTTCTAATCCAGGCAATCTTACCGTAAACAGATACACACTTGAAGAAAGTGCTTCTATTCATGTCAGTCTTCTCGCTTATCTCTCAGTCATCTCATAATTCCAGCAATCTCCATTGCTCTCCTTAATTAATCATATAAATTAAACAAGCAGAAATGCAAATATATGCAGTGTACTGCTTCATGCTTAAATTTGATTTGTATGAAGTGTAATGTATTTTATTTCCATCAAAGGCAGGAGTTTGATCCTAGTGCTCATTTGCAGAGGGCAGCATTTCAGTTCAGAAAGGAGAAAAAGCTCTCACTAAGCTCTTCTCAGAGCACCTCCTGGAGCAAAGGCTGTTTTGTAAACATCCAAATATCTTCTTCATAGAATCACAGAATATCCCTAGTTGGAAAAGGCCCACAAGGATCATCAAGTACAGCTCCTGGATCCACACAGAAACACCCAAAATAGAAACCCTGCATCTGAAAGTGCTTTCCAAACACTTCTTGAACACTGGCACTCAGGGCTGTGCCCACTGCCCTGGGCAACCCGTTCCATGCCCATTGCCCTCTGGTACAGATCCTTTCCCTAACCCCCAGCTGCCCCTCCCATGACACAGCCCCATGCCATTCCCTTGGGCACTGTTGCTGTCACAGAGAGCAGAACTGAACAAAGCCTCAGCTGTTCCTTGTACTCCTTGTCCTCCAGACCCTTCCCCATCTTAGTAACCCTCCTTTGGACATAATAGTTCTGTGTCCTTCTTACACAGTGGCACCCAAACCTGCACTCAGTGCTCCAAGTGAGGCCACACAGCGCAGGGCACAGCAGAACAGTCCCTTCTCTCATCTGATCAGCAGCACTGGGACTGATGCACTCCAGGCTTAGGGTTTCCACAGAGCACAAAGCACCACTGAGTAGATGCTATCTTAAATCCAACCTTTTCCTAGGACATAGAGCACATTACAGGGGTTTCAGACCCCGCTTCACAGTCGGAGGCAGAAGCATGCACCATTTCTCTTAAAGCACAGCTGGAGGAGGTTACCCCTAGTTTATCCACCTGGCTCAGAACCAGAGGCCTCACCCACATCCACAGGGGAACTGGCTTCATTTCCCCCTCACCACAAAAGAATTCAAATCAATTCTCTTGAAGAGACTACAAGGCAGCTTGGGATTAATAACATCCATTCCTGAGGAAGCAGTTCCACACTACTTGGAATAATCAGATATTTTCTTAGCCAGGGAGAATGTATAGTCTCTTAGACATTCAGCTGGAAGGAGAAAACAGAGTGTCAGTCCTTGTTCTGCTGCCTATTTCATACTTCTGTGCTGTACATTTAATAAGACAGGAACTGACATCAGTGTCTTTTGTCCCAGGTGAGCAGTTAACACGAGATCTCAGAATCAGTCTCAATCTCCTTCTTCCCTTTTCATCTAATGGATGCTGAACTAGTCCCTGAAAATCAGCCCAATTTCTTTAGGAGACAGCAGCCAGGACGAGATAATGTCTTCTGCACAAGCTGGTAACTGAGCTCAGTCTCTGGGCTTCTTACAAGACTGATAGGGCAGCCTGGACACCCTAAAGACAGGCTTGCTGCCCTTCCCAGCCACTGCTACACCATCAGGTGAACAAAAAGTGCACCTCCATGGTCAGCTATGTTGACAATCCTCAAGAGGCTTTCAATCACCAGTTAACAGACAAAGTCATAGAAAAATTATAATTTGAATTTCAAGAGATTTGCATTTGCATCACCATTTTCCAGTTTTCCTTAAAGCTCCAAGCCACAGACTGGAATGGGATTCTGGTCTGCATCTGGTTTAGGAGCAGAAGCATCTCAGAAACAGCTTTTGCAGTTTCCTGCCAGCAGAGTACACCCAGGAAGACCATAGTCCTGAACATGGATCCTACCTTGAGGATACAGGCACTCACTTCCACCATCTGTGTACTAAGAACACACAACATCCAACACCTCACTTCACTCATCCCTAAAATTCTTTAAAAATACATAAAGCTGCTTTGAAACTCTACCATTTTTGGCTTGCTGTGCTTTCCAGTAGATAGAACTTCAACACTGCTGTTCTTTGAGTAGCAGTGATTTGAAGACAGCTGAAATAGAACTGCTGCACCTTGCCAAGAACATTTCTCTTGACACAAGCTCGTGACGGATAGATCAATAGCTTCTTGACTCCTCATATCCTTTTCAAATTACTACTCCTGATATATACCTGAGTAGGCCATCTTATCAGATAACTTAAACAAGCAACCTGTCTACACTTTAATTGTTATTGAGGATTAATGCTGTTTATAAAATGAAATCAATACAATCTCTATTGCTTATTAACAGAAACATTCTGGGCTCTGCTTTGTTTGCTTTGCTTTTCAATTAGTTTCTATTATTTTCCCTATTAGCTTTTAACAAATAGCTGTAGAAATAAACTTAATGGTTGTGAAACTGTTATCAGAGTCAACAAAGCCCCTTAATGGAAAGTCTTGTATATTTAAATGTAAAAAAAAAATCCACTGTTTAATCATTTGACATTATGAGATAAGTTTATTACTATACATCTGTTCTGTGCTGGGCCTAGACTTTTTTTCTAAGCTGAGCAATTAAGAGTTCTTAAGAGTTCTCAAAAGTTCAGGTGTCAGAACAGTTAAGCTCTTCATTGCATGTAAGATGAATAAACTCTGCAGTCTCTTAAAAAATAGCAAAAACAGAGTGGGCACAAAACAGTGGGATTGCCAGGCACCTAATAAATACTGTCCTATTACATTGTAAAAGTGTTCTTAGCACTGTGCATCCGTTAAGTATCTGAAATATCTTCCAGATACTATCCATGCTGCCATCAGTCACATCGACTGCTGCAACTAAAAGGCTTTGTTCCTCTCCAGTAGAATGGAAAAGAAGAAAGACAGGCTAAAGTTCCTCAGCTCTAGATACACTTTTTAGTATGAATCATAGAATCATTAAGGTTGGAAAAGACCAAAAAGATCATCTAGTCCAACCATCAACCCATCACCATCATGTCCGGTAAATCATATCCGTCAGTGTCACATCCAAATGATTCTCAAACACCTCCAGGGATGGCGACCTCCTTAGATCCAGAGTGAGAATAGATGTTAGTGAAGGCCAATGGTAATCTGGCAGGGAAGAATAGATTTGAAGGTGATGAGAAGCAATAATCTACGCAACAAATCTCAGTGTATAGTGTGATAGCAGTGCATCATTCTCCAGCTAGCACTGAGATAGTACAAATCTTTTTTCTCAGTCTTTTTCTTTGTTGCTGCGCTTCAAATAAAATCAACTTTGCTTCCGTGTTGGTCACCACATAGAAGAAACTCTGTGTGACTGAGATTGCAATGGAAACTTTCTATCTATGGAAATACAGTTCTACCAAAGTTGCTGAAAGCAATGCTGTCTTTTTTGTGCCATATTTTCACCTATTATTACTCACAGCCAGAGACAGATGCAGATCTAACTCTCTTGGCTCACTCTTTGTGCAGTCTTGGTAATTTAGCTGGACTTGGTCATTAAGCAAACAAATTTCCAACAGACAGAAAGCTGAGTGGTTGTGCAGTGTCTGCTGCCACTCACACTGCAGGCACTAAAAACAATGGAATGATACTTGCATCCCTGAGCAGAATGAGCCTGACTTGACAAGCATCACCTTGCCTCTTCCTTCACTGGCATAAGTAGAGAACTGGTGTAAATTCAAGACACTGCTGAATAGGTCCAGGAAATAGATACATTTTTGGATGCAAGTGTATAATTCCTTCACAGACAGGGAAGACAGTGCAGGCCCTTTGCCATTTTGCTCCACGCCATGTATTCTGAACAGCACATAAATAAATAGGTCTGAAAGCCACTGGACACAGAACACAGGCTGCCTATCAGAGCCAGTCTCCAGATGGCTCTGCACTCTCCTTGGTTTCAAATAATTCTGTTTGCAAGTGAAAGAAACATTCCTAGCCTTCAAGCAGCGCTGACACATTCCAAGGTGGGGCGAGGCAAAAGGTTATGAAACTTGCTCAGGTGTCATTTATTTCATGAAAGTTTTCTGGTTATTATAATCAAATGTCAATTGTCTGTAATTGCTGTATGCAATGGAAAATCCCTACTCAGGACATGTTTTGCCACTAGCTGTTAAAGTACGCTCACCCTCAACAATGAAGCAATATTTTTAAAACAGTTTTGACATGTAAGCAGGCCCAGGAGTATAATTAACATATGTTTATTTTGATTTATTTTTTTCTTATTGTTTTCCCTGTAAGGAAACCACCCTATATTTCAAAAGAAGGGTTCAATGTAGAATGAAAGACTTCTTCCAGCCCATTTTAATTCACTGTAGTTATCTTATTACTAATTAATAACACATTCTGCTTTGATGGCCTTTGTCTTATCTTGCAGTAATCTCACAAGACACGACTGCATCGGTGGCTTACATAGTAAGAATCAGATCATGGAGCACAGCTAGAAGTCACCTCATATGCAGTTATGAGAGTATTCTCTGATAGCAAGTTGGCAGTAAGAGCTGCAAAATACAGTGAAAACTGTTGTGATCCAGAACTGTTACTATTCTATGATTCTACGATTCTATATAGGGATGTGCTTTAGTGGGCATGGTGGTGATGGATTGATGGTTGGGCTTGATGGTCTCAGAGGTCTTTTCCCTCTCTAACAATTCTATGATTCTATGATTCTTTGATTCTATCATATGTTTCTATGAACAGAGAAGTAAGATTTGGTATAAGAACTTGGACTGTGCATGTGTTGGGATGGGAGCGGCAGACAACATCATTTTAATCTTTTTGTGTTTTTATCTTTTCTTATAAATGAAATGAATTAATGGATTAGATATGCATATAATAACAAGATTACTGGGGGAGGAGGGACTAGAGGTAGGGTGACAACACTTAAACTGATGGAGAAAAAAAATAAGAAATTTTCCATTAGCTAATATCTTCTTAGTTTAACAGTCTGTGGGAAAAAAAATAAAGAAGCAGGACAGCTTATGTTCTGGAGCTGAGGATAAAGAAATTCATATCAGAATCCAATGCCAAGGTCAGTTTATGCATGGATGGTGTAGACTTGCTGTCACTTGCAGATTGAATTTGCAGCTGACTTTCTGAAAAGTTGCTGGGGTTCAAATAGTTGCTCTGGACTTGATGCAGAAACTGCTCCGTGGCTTGTTCTATGCATATGGGAAAACATGATTCATATCTAGCCTGAAAATCTTTGGCTCTGTGGAAAGAAAAGACATTAACACTGCTCCAATAGTCAAGCAATCAGAGTAGTTTACAATGAGGTGTACTTGAAAAATTAAGAGGGGAGCGGAAAGAGCCAGAGGATTTCTTTAGTATGCCAAGTTGGTCTAATGTTCCTCATCAGTGTTTGCATTGTGTTTGTCTTATGTTTTCATTAGAACTGCCCCACTGTAGGTGAAAATATGTGTAAAAATGTGCAAAATTTCCCTCAGACTTTACCCAAGTAATTCTTACATTGGAAATCATCCATACTCATTTTAACTGGCAAGCAGAAGATAAATACCCAGATTATATGCAGGTAGTTACAAAAGCTGAATTAGGTTGATCTGTAATTGTTGATCCGGGGATCCCTTTAGTACTTTTTAATATATGCATTTACTTTCCTCACAATGAGAAATGATGTAAATGTGAGACTCAGTGGGAATTCATGTTTATATGTGTATATACAATGAAGAACAGAAATTGTGGAACAAACCCAAATAAAGGCATACTTTAAAAATCGTATACAATTATGCATCTATGTAAAAAATATAATTATATATGCTGGTCATTTTGCAAAATGACTAAATTCTGGTTATTTTAATTATTAGCGCAACAGGAATTAATATTATGTTTACTGTACAGTGACAATCTTTATACTTACTTCCAAAACTGCAGACAATATTCCTGGAGTTAACATTTTCGCAGCTTGAACTGTGATGGATTTATCCACTGTGCTTCAGATCTCCTCTTTAGCATCTGCATCTGTGCACTCTTTGGGACTCCTGTGACTTCATTTGAAACAACCTTGACCTGCATTAAATGACTTGGTTAAGGCTGATTTAGAGGGACTGCTTTATTCTTATTAATGTGCGTGCCTGTAGGAAAATTGGAGAAGTGGTGTGCAAAAACAGTATTCAATTTAGTAGAGACAAGAAAGAAGTACTATGGTTTTGGCACAAATATACAACTCTACAGTCATAGGATGCAGAATAATTGGTCAGCACGATTGTGGAGTTATAATGATCTGCAGGCTTAACTTGAAATAACAGTGCTCAAGCTCTGAGCAAGACTAACCACAGACCAAAATTTTCAGAGAGAAGACATTTCAGGAAAGCATCTTGTAATAATATATTGTGCACACAGAACATGAAAGTGGCTGAAGTTCTAAACCCAGTTTGCAAACAGCAAATCATTTCCAGAGGCCAATAATGGTTAATAGGTACTGCAAATGGATAGGAATAACCTGAGCATTCAAGAGAACATACACCTAAGGGTGGTGAATTGAGAAAGAGGGACTGTGTGGCTGTAAATGGGTGGTGTGCTACCAACCTCACAACCAGGCAAACTGGTCCCAGTAGGAACACTTGTGTTGCCTTGCACAGAAGTATAAAGATTTGACCGTGAGTAGCACACTTGTGGGGCTGACCCCATACCATGATCATTTGTTCCATGTACACAGACCCCAAGTGCTCACTGCAGTACGTAATGCTGGGAGGGGAGATGCAAGGCACAGCAACTGCAGGGAACACAAGCAGTAGAAAGTATCATTCAGGAGTTTAGAGAGGAAACAAGAAAGGCAAATGTATATTTTATGAGCGTATTCTCCTATCACTGGTTATATTTTTTAATTCTTTTTTTTTTTTTTTTTATTACATGGATAGGTGCATATGATACAACTCCCTATGGAAAGAAGCCCAGAGAAGGCAACAACATTTAGAAAAGTTGGCTCATGTTTAGGCTGACAAGTCAAGTTTCACACTCCCTGTGGGTTCAAGTTTGCTCAAACAATGCTGTCAGTATTGTTTTATTTGCATGTAATTTCTATCCAAATTTCATAAAGAAAAAAAAAAAAAAAGTAAAATTGGATGCCACAATGCACACTTGTTCTTGTAGACAACAGGATCAGGTGCCTCCAGTTAGCATCCATCCCTTTGCAACAACAGAAAGGCCTGCTAATAGTTAACTAAAGAAGTTGTATAAAATACCAGTGTGCATAATTAAAAGCACTAACAAATGCTTGGCAAAATAGTGATCATTTCTCACAAAAAGTTATAAATAGAAGGAATATTGAAAAGAGCCTGACTGGAGGGTCTTTTCTAATGCCTTTTCTTTTTTTTCCTTTTTCTTTTATTTTTTTTTTTTTAATGAAGTTCTACTTATTTATTTGAAACAGTAGGATAAAAGATACACTTTGTGAATCTGATTAAATTTCACCACCGTCACACACCCAAACTGAAGTGTGTTGGGTTTTTTTTTTGCCTCTCAGATCATTTTATATGAATATTTCTTTGCCATAACTCTGGAAGTGATCTGGCAATACCTGGGAGCCAAAGCACCCTGCAGCAGGAATGGAAACAGCAATATCCTCTCCCAGCAGACCTGAGGACTGCCTGGTGAGTTGCCAGCTTTCTGGTGGAAAGTACCCACATTTTTTTTCTGGAGCAAGCTGTTCCACCAGCCCGTTCTCTCTTTCTGCCCTCTGGCTCAGCAACCCACCTTCTCCCCTGTCCTCCCTCCACCACACCACCTGCGTCAGTGCTGCTGGAGGGAGAGAAATTTTGGCTGAGCTCAGGAGGCTCAGCATCGAGTGGTTTCATTCCACCCTGGAAAGAGCCCTGTGAAAGGAGTGTGGCTTCTTCCTGCAGCCTACTCTCACACGGGACTGGATTCTAACAGAATGAGGATGCAACTCATGAATTGGCAGTTGGAATAGTTTGGATATTATGCACGTTGTCGGAACTGGTCTGGAATGAACACTGAAAGAGACAAGGTGCAGCAAATAAAAACACGAACATAGCGAAGCTACAAGAGGCTGAAAGGAAAACTACAACCGTCAGCAGCAAAAGAGAGCTTGAAGTGAGAGAAGGTAACTACACATGCATTCACAAAAAGATGTGACTTTGAGGAAAAATTATAACAACAACAAAACAGAAACAGCCCAGCACAGTTTTATAGCGGGCCTGCTGCCACATGACTTCGTGGAACAGACAGCAAACAGTCTGGGCACAAGAGCATCATTGAGGATTATATTTATCTAGAAATTGCTGCCTGGGAAAAAATAAGGATGAATAAGGAAGATGAGCAGGATCTGCCTGACTCACAATTGAAACAACTGAATACAAAATCTAACACCAGGACCTGCCCAGCTCCAAACTCAGCTGAAGTATGTACAAATGTCCGCTTATTTTCAAGTTTTTCTCTGATCTTGCTGGGATTTATCATATAGCCAAGGTCAAACGTGTATTGCTGTGATGTGGCAGGGCCTGAACGACCAAGAAAAGACAAGGAAGTTTTCAGGAGAATATATATAAGACCATTACTGTGACTGAAGAAATTCTTTCCACCTTCTGGATTTCTTTTCCAGTGCCTCCAGCTAAATTGAAAGCAGAATGCAAACAAATTTTCATTGACTCTTTCAGCACATTATAATTAGAGCCCATTTCATCATGTTAAACATCCAAATAAATGATGACTTGATATGCAGCATCATCAACAACAGTGAACTGACAATATATAGCAATCCACATGCATTTTGCTTCTAGTTTACACTGTGCATATTCACATGACCAGAACCACGGTTGTGACCAAGGAGCTCAGGCTGCCATCCTAGCATCTACAACACCCATTGCCTGGGTCAGTGTGCTTCCCACAGCTGCCACTCATTAATGATCTCACAGTTCTGCACCAAGTAAGTCCCATATAAACCTCTGAGTCCTGAAAAAAGAATCAGAGTAATTTATCCCTAACTCTTCTTTTTTCTTTTGAACTTCTATTTGCTGCTCTAATAATGTTTGCTTAGTAAGCTGTTAAAGGCACACTATTTCCAGTTTGCTGACACAGTGTACAATTTATGGGTACCAAGACCACAGCTAATAACATACCCCAACATCTAAGTCCCTCTATTTTGTATGGTATTAAAATAAGCTTGGATAGTAAAATCCTTGCTGCCTTTGTGTAGAGAATTATTATCGCATAAAAATAGCACAGTGGTGCAATCACTAGCTTGATCGACTATGTCTGATGTGATCCTGTGAATGGTTTGCACAACAAATTCCTTCTGATTACTTTGAAAGTTCTCACAAAGAACTCCTTCAGGTTGTTTGCTATCCTGGATTTTCACTCTTATATTCCTCTACCGTACAGTAGTTAACAATACTGTATGAGCAGGGAAGCACAGATATTATGGCCACAGTTAAGAAAAGTGAAAGGAGGAATTCAATGGCCATTACAGACCTGTTAGCCTGACCACTGTTGTATGCAAACACATGGAAGCAGACAGAAAATAGCATAAAATGTGGCTTGAGTTGATTAAAAACGGGCAGCAAAAGATATACTGCTAAACTTTCTCTAAAAATTGATTATTTTTGTCTTTTTGAAATGTGGCAGGTCTGTGTTAAGTCCTCTGAGGCATCTGATGTAGTAACATATAGGAGGTTTACTTTTTTTAACTAGAGAATATAGGGATCAGTAGAAGATATAAGGCAGAAAAGGAGCTGGTAAAAATGGGAAGTAGCAGTATACAGTGCTAAATTCATAAAAATATAGAATCATAGAATCACTAAGGTTGAAAAAGACCATTAAGATCATCTAGTCCAACTGTCAACTCATCCCCACCATGCCCACTGTCCATGTACCTCAGTGCCACATCTACGCATCTACACCTCCAGGGACTGTGACTCCACCACCTCCCTGGGAAACCTGTGCTGCTGCCTCACCACTCTTTCTGAGAATATATTTCTCTTACTATCCAACCTGATCCTACCCTGGCACAACTTAGGGCCACTACCTCTCATTCTATACTACCTGGGAGAAGAGGCTGACTGCCATTTTTCTACAACCTATTTTAATTCCTTTCAGTTTCAAAATTGAGAGGGATCGTCAACCTAAAGGAAATTTGAGAATATATCAAGAGAAATATATATGTATAATTTATAGAGACAAAACTAGGCAGCCTTGAAGACTAGAATAAAATTAGAAGAATAGAATTTAGTACCAAAAAAACATAAGAATTTACCTTTGGTAGCTAACAGATATTTCACATGTAAAAGAAGCCATCCAGAAGGAGATTAAAGAAAGACAAATACACTTGACCCTGCACCTATGCTGTGAGACAGGAGATCACCATGCAGCATCCCTTGGATGTGGTTCTCCTTCATCCACTTCTCCCTTCTGTCCTATTAACCTGTATTTCTGCTCTGAAGAAACAAGTGAAGAGCACTTCCGGAGTGAAAGCATACATGCTTGTGTGTCAATGTTTCTTTGGATCAACAGCTGAGAAGCACTTCTGCATCCCCGCACATACAGAATGGTGGTAGGCTGCCAACAGTAATGCACCATGGACCACTGCTAGTATATGAACACAACTTTCTGGTCTATCAAGACAGATTATTGTCTTTACAGTAACTTGCAGCTGCTTCTTCTGGAAACGACATACATGAAAGTCTATTGGGGTAAAAATATCCCAAATTTTCAGACGTACATTGTAACAGTTTCAAATTACTGGAACCATCCACCAAGTCATCCTGTTCTGAAAAGACCCTGAAGATGTTCAGCCCAAATGCTCATGAACTGGTTGCTCAAAGCACCAGGGCTCTGTTTTGGACTGACTCTGATGCTGAATTTCAGTCTTCAGGATTTTCTGTGTAAGGAGTTGTTGTACAAACCAAGTGAGGTTGATGAAGTATTTAACATCTGCTGCCATGCAAGCTCCCTGGGTTATGCAAGCACTGCTGGCATGTGCAGTTGGCTGTGCAAATCTAGAGATTTTATGGGGTTCATCTAAACACAGAGAGTTCTAATTGCTTGCTGAGTCCTATAAAAGATACACTGCCTAATACAATGCAACCCTAGATGGAACAGGGCTATTTCTTTTCATCTGCTGATGAAGCAGATAAATCTTCAGTTAATACAGAAATAAAGAAATAGAACCAGAAAAAAAATACTTAAGTAAGAGACAATGCAAGATTGCAGGAAATTTCTTCATCTATTTATTCCCAACCTCATGTTTGATAGTTATCTATAGATGGGCCACATGCCAGAATGGACTACATTGTGAAAGACGTGCATATTTTACATACACTGCATTGCTACATATAGAAAACAATTTTCCTGCCTGGACTACTAGAATCCAGGAAAATACTTTTCTCTTTCCTAAAAATTCACAAAGTGATCATGTTTTGTAGCAGGGAAAAAGAGTATACGAATTCAAGGTGCTTTTCAGAATTGACAAGGCAAATGAAAGGAGCCTAAAAAAAAAGCAGAAATCAAACACCATCCTGCAAATTCAATTCAACCAATGTATTTCTATTTTTCTCACTTCAGTTTTGAATTCTGGGAGGAAGAAAATCAGTCTAAATTCACAATGAAATGATTTCCTGAAAATATTCTTAAGGGGTATTTGATGACCTCAGAACTTTTCCAAATCATTATTTAATAAGGAAATAAACCAAAACTGAATCTTTCTCGAAAGTTATTCTGTTGTTTTGAGGGGTGGTTTTTTTTCTTTTTCAATCAGAGTGTTTTTTCCCCTCCTCCTCAAGGTAAAGGCAGTTTGCTGAAGAAATTCCAGCCCACATTATCAATTATGAAAGTCCTGTGATTTTGCAATAACCAGCTCGGTAACCTGCATCTAGATGGAGAATAACTAGTGACACGCAATCTTGACCTAATGAGCTTGTCTCCATTAGAAACTATACATCCAACTACACGTGTAAACATCACTTCAGTCTATTAATACTGTCGGAAAGATTTCATTGGATGAACTGAATAAATTGCTGTCATTATTTCTTTGCCTGAAACCCTCTTCTGAAAACAAAATGAAATTACTAAATAAAACACATCCAATTAGATTTTTTTTTTCTCTTCTAATCTGTCTCACTGTGATTAAGCTGGAGCTTGCCCACAAAAGTTAGCCTTAGGCTCTGTTGTACAGTAACCTCTTCCATGTTCCAACATGCTGTTGAAGGTTTTTTCAAGCTAGGCAAAAAGCAAAATATTGAGCTAGATGAAGTTACCAGGGTTACTGTTTCTCGGCTACTGTTGATATGAAAAAGAGATATACCATAATTTTTAGAATGAAACTATTTACATTAACAGGGAAGAATCTGTGGATATATTGATCTAATTCTGTCTCCATGGGAGAGTTAGAATTTATTATGGATTTTCTGTTCCTGGTTTCCCCTGCATATCACAAGAGTTTAACTAACAATTCCAACCAAAGTACAATGAAAAGGTCAGTTAAAAGGACTGGATATTTAAAAGGATATTAAAAAATCGAATGGCCAGCACCACAAAGGATATATATATATATATATATCCTATATATATATATCGAAATTTTTGAAGAACATTTGGGTTCTTTACAGTTCTTCATAATTTCTTGGACTCTCATCATTTTTCCATTTCTCCTTTTCTTTCCCCCAACCCTTTCTCTTTCATGCTTTTCTATCCCTCTACGGTCACTTGCTCCTTCTCAGCCTTTTGTTCTGTTGTCCTCTCATCTGAGTTCCTAGATAGACCTTCTTCTTTTGATCTTTCCTTCCCTTCCATCCTTTCGACAATGAAAATTTATTTCCAGTGAAAGTGAGCAAATCTGGTTATTTGCTAATCCCAGAGTATCAAAATTTACCTAAATATACCCAAAGGTGTATTCATTGGTAGAACGTCGTTCTGAAGCCAGAGAACTGGACATCTTTCTAGTATTAGATTATTTTTTGCTTCTTCAGAGAGGAGGCAGAAAGAGTTAAGATTGCAAGGTCCACCAGTTAAGTTACATGAACTATATGCCCCACTTCATCACAACTGTATGGTGGTGTACTCAACAAGCACTCCTGGTCAGGAATTCACTAAAACTAACCACTGACTGCTTGTTGTTGAATATTTTCCATTGACCTGTGACAACCCTGGACTAACTCCTGTGATAAATTCAGTGGCTTGTGGACTGAAGCTTGCTATGCAAAATCTTTCCCAGGCAGAAACCAAGTCAGTCTTCATTATCCTTCAGTACAATGAAGCAGTATTTTGCAAAGGTGTATTTGTTCCTGGGTTTTATGTTAAACTTTAATGTGGGTGTAGATATATACCAGCATCTCAAGGAAGGAGTAAGAGGGAGTAATTGCAGATGGGTTAGAAAGGATGATCAGGCAGTTTGTGGGAGTGAAATATTTTGCTGGTCACCTGCATACTTTCAGGACCTTTTCAAAGAAGCCTGTAGGTCTACAGCTGTTACTAAAGGCTTCAGTGAAAATTCATCTGATTATGTCAGTTGCTGTTCATTAATGCAGGAGGGACAGGATGAGGGGTGTCAAATACTCTGGCACAGCCATGTTGATCTCACTAGCTGCTGGTATATACAAAATGTTTTGAAGGTGTCTTCTATTTATGTGTCTATGCTTTAAGCAAACATGCACCCTGATAATAGCAATAGCTGCCATCATACCCTTCTTACTTTGGTCCTGTCCACCAGATCTCCCTCTGTATCTGTTTCTCTTTGTGGCTGCTTTTTAGTAGAAGAGCTTTGGGAAGCAGGAATTGCCTCAGTTTTTGGCAAATAACTTTATAATAATACCTCATTAATAAAGGGCAGAACTAATCTAATAGATGTAGCAAGCATTTTAATGTCTTCAATCTGCTTTTAAATGTCAGCAGTGACTGCATATTTGAAGTTTGGTTGGGCAACTGATTCCATAACCTCCAGCTACAATTAACCTGTAATCAGGCTAAGACATGTTAAGTAACATAACAAGGTGGATCTTAATATATGGTTATAAATATAAAGCAAAATAACTCTGGCTAGCAATGCCCACTCAAGTCCTCAGGACAAAAAACTTCAAAACAAATGCAAGTTGGTCAGTTCCACTGTGGCTTCACTCTTTGGTAGTTAGCTTCCACTGTGTGGAATATATTGGAAGTGATGCTTAGAGTCAGCATGGCCAAACGTCACAACTTTGGTAGCAGGATTTTGAAATTAAAATCAGTAACAGGAAGAAATCAGGAATATCAACTCCTTGGCTTCAAATGGGAAAGAGTTCCTTCTTTTATGTTTTCCATCCAACATAAAACTAAGATAAACAAGCAGACAAGGGGAAAACAAACCAAAACACTCATAAAGAGGTGAAGGTGATCTTATCACTGAATCATTTGAGTTGGGAGAGATCTTAAAGTCCATCTAGTCCATCTACTTTTCAATGAATAGGGACACCTACAGCTAAATCAGGTTGGTCAGAGCAACTGATACAAGCTTTGATGGGTGGGGCTATTTGCAGAATTGGAAGAGATTTGAGAAAAGGAAGAGGAATGTTCATGCATCTTTCACAGGTTATCATCTTGTTAACTTCCCTTTTGGTGTGATGCCACTTGTTTTATCTTCCTGTAAAGCAAGATGTCTGCAGTTCTTTTAAACTCTTAAGGGTACTGAAGGGTACTCTACTGTTAGCTGTATCTACCCAGATTTAAACACTGGGGCTTTTTTTTTTTCCTTCCAAAGGGTAAATAATTGAATTTTTAGTTTGATCCTGACTCACAGTGGAGAACCACCTTCTGGCAACATATGCCTCTTCCTGGCAAGTCTCTGATATCCATAACCAACTGAGCATCCCAGTATGGAATCACTTATCAAACACTGATGAGGAAAACTTCACTCTTCCAGCCCAATGAAATACCTGGTATTTTCCTTCATGCAGGAACAGATGAGGTTTTCATAGAAATTCAGTTGTCACAATACTTAATTATTGTAACATGGAGATGCTGAAGAGAGCCAGCTGGAAGTGTAGAAGTTTCTACTTAAAATACTAAATGAAAACAAACAAAACAAGAAACCCCCACCAAAACTGGCTCAAATTGGTGTCCATTTTATTACAACAGTGTATGTTTTTATACATCCAATTTCTACTTTACATCTGGAAGATTTCAAAAGAAAAAATACCTTTTTTATTCTTCAAAAATTTTACTTACTAGTAACGCCAAATGTCACTGGTTAAAATAGCAATAAAAATTTAGGAAGTGATTACATCATTAAGAGACACACAGTATTGAACCCTGGGGAAAAAGTACACAGGATTATGCAGTCTCTTCTAATGAAATTTATAGGTATAAAGCCCTTTTAGGTGTCTTTATAAGAAGACTTTGCCCTTCTGAAGAACTGAATGGGCTGAGTATGATGTAGTGATGTTCCGGTGACTGCAATACAGCCATGCCAGTGCAAAGACACTTTCAACCACTTTGAGCATTAGGGACTTGCAATTCCTATGGCTTGATGAGTCAGAGACTAGCACTGGAGATCAGATTTCATACATGGCTGTTTAGCTTAACATTGGTTTAGATTATAATGCTCTTGTTCAGCCACCAGTCAGCAGACCTCCTGCAGGAAATCTTTATTTGACATCGCACTTTGTGCTGGAGGTCAGACTAGAATATTACAAAGTTTCCTTTCAGCCCTTCTATTCACAGTAATCTTGGAATCCAGGGCTGGCCCAATTCAGTGAGCTTTGCTCACTGTTTCCTGCTGAATCATTATTCCAAATCTGATTTATTACTGCAAGGAGGGCTGAGATTTCAGCAATATTGTACGGAGAGGTCATGCAAACATTTGACTGGATAAAGAGGCAGGTGGTAAGAACAAGCCAGGGGATGCAAGACTATGCATCATAAAAATGCAGTGTGATTTAGAAATGAGCAAATAGCAAAGAAAATAATAATCACAAGAGCTATGCTGCTTCTTACCATATCCCAGATCACTGACTTAGTCTCATGGGCCTCTTTAACAAAGATCAATACAGACAATATTCTAAAATCATAATGATTTTTCAATGGTTTTCATTTCACCTGAATTCTTCTGAAAAACACACTTATACCCTAAAAGAAGAAATTTCCCTCAGCCCCACACACCATCATGTCATTCAGAAGGGTCTTTTCTGGTACCACAGATGTTTTGTGCTTTTATATAAAAAAAGAAGACTAATCTCCACAAGTCTGGAACAGTGGCTTCTTTTATTTTTAGCAAGTGTGGGTACCACACTAATCTGAGAAGAACTGCTGGGGAATTATTTTTTCAGATGTTCATTCATAGCAAGGTTGGGCTGGGGGAGTGCAGTCTAGACAGAAGTCAGCACAGAAGACTCGCTTCTGCTTCACTGTCTAGCTTATGGCTTCCATACATTGCCCAAGGACTGAATGTAGTATAAACCATTTTTCTCACAGAGTTCAGTCCACTGTTGTGCTGCCAGATGTATTATTACACATAGGTGTATGAATGCTGCTACAAATGTAATGCCATCTCTTTTATTATGTTGGCCCAAGATAGCAGAGGCAGATATTGGTGGTATGGCAGTAGAGGTCGAACTTTCCCACCAGTGGGGAAAAAAAACAGTGTTTTGTAGCTCAGAATTTGTTCTACCTATCTTTATTGTACTCTCTGTAGCCCGTGTCATTTTCATGGAAAAAAATAAAATACATTACCTTTTGGGGCCACCTATGTAACTTAGCATGCTTGAAATGCAAGTTTAAAACAGGATATCTGGGGAAAAGTCTGAGTAGCTCTCCTATGCTGAGTGAATTGTTCATTGCAAGAGCAGGGAGTTGTTTTACATTGGGAAATTATGCTTTGTGATACATTCCTACACAGGCGCTATATAGTACCCTAACCTAATGTTGGTTACAAGAAGTCAGCTTTACGGAACAAAGTTTCAGAAGAGCTTGTCAAATGTTTATGGCTGCTACTTGTCAACAGTATTGAGCATAAACACCTTCGTTAAATTCAATCAAGCAGCCTCACAGGTGCAACCAGGTAGAAGATTCTTCTTCTGGGATTTGTACCGTGTCTGCCTCCAGTGAAGATCAGTGCTTGGATTATGAAGTTTTTGACTCAGTATCTTTCATAAGAACATAAAAACATACTATAAAGTGCAGGAAATCAAATGATGGGTTGTTTCTTTTTGTCTTTTTTTGGAGAAAGGTCACTTGATGGGTACTATCCCACTGAAGTCACACCTTGCAGATGTACTGGTTTCGGTAAGCCAAATTAGAGTTGGACGGAAACCCAAACTGAGAAGCAGACCACGAACCATTACTCACCATCTCATGGCAATGAATAGGCATAGCTGCCTCTGAAAGTACTCAGCTAGCCACAGAAGCATTTTACAATTGCTTCTTAATATAAAGGACAAAGCCTTTTCCCTCCTTTTAGCCTTTTCCCATGGCCATTGCTCGTGTCCTGTAATAACTCATCTCTGAGTAACAAAGTAAACAACATTACAAAATAATTTCTGAAGCCAAATATCTGATAAAGATGATTAATGCCTCATGAAATATCCAAGTCATATTTGCAATAATTGCAATATTTGAGATGGATAACAGAAGAGAATTATAGGATTTGTTGTAAGGCTGAATTATCTACAGGAAGTTCAGGCGAATGTTACATTACCTTCTAACTCGCTGGTACCTGCCAGGCACACTCCTTAGCAGCTAGTTTATTTGTTTTCAGGTTTCTAGAAATAGAAAAATTGAAGTTTTGAGAAAGACCTTCAAAAGTAAGCTCATTCTTGAAAGAAATTGTATCGGCCTAGAAACAGCTACAGAAATGTACAAACCTTATAAACTGTCTGGGGGGAAATAGTATCAGATAGTTGCTCGAAACAAAATTTCACAATGTTTGTTCAAGACAAACATTGCCAACAAGTACAGCTTTCTTACAGTGAAAGAAATTACGAGTTTCTTATTCAAAGTACATTTCCCAACACAGACTCGGGCTTGAATGCTCATCAAATGTCCTGGGGGAAAACAGAATGAAAGGTACCTTCCTTACAGGAATGGAACCGTTTTTATAATGTACTCCACAGAACAAGATACATTCTAGGAAGAACTTCCTCATTTTTTTTCCCTTGCTATCTCATAAATGAGTTCTCCTCCAGTGTATAACCAGGCTGTCCCAGTAGCTAACTACTGAACAATAATATGACATCTGATAAAAGAAGAATAGGAAAAAAGTTACTATTGTTCACAACTGCCTACTCCAAAGTTCAGAAATTTATTCACGTAGAAGTATCTATTACATCATTTTGTTAGTAATGACTGAACGCTTTGTAATGTTTGTTATAAAGCTAAATTCACAACTTGAGTTGTTCTGACTGGACACAACAGTTTTGTTTTGTTTTCATGATGCCTTAAGGTCCTCTTATAATCAGTCACTTCTCTGATGCTAATGAAAAGCCTTGCCGCAAATTCTCTAACTTAATTATTTTTCTATGACCACTCCTATACCCCCCAGCCCCAAATTGTACTAACATGAACACTGGCAGCAAGCAAGCACAAACAGGGCATGGAAAAGGTCAAAGAAAATTTGTTTTCAACTTTAATGGACTTTCCCTGTAAAACCTTCCGGCATCTGCTGAGTCCTTATAGCTCCTAGAATTTTCTGTACTCCTGCCAACCGTTCATTTCACATGGAACAGCGGGAAAGAAATATGTAGAAGAAAACTGGTAATGAGGAGTATTCCTCTCTAACCTCTCTATAGTCACAGTATGATCCAGAAGGAACACAGACAGACTTTTCCCTCAATTCCTAATGCCAACAGGAAAGATGTGGGAAATGCCTTGCAGGGTTAACCAAATACATCTTGTTGGGCAGGGATACAGATAAGCCACTGCATGTTACACGTATTTTGTACAAGTCAGTCTCTTATATCAGGCTATACAGCTGTCTTTTCCTTAAATTTTCTATACTATCATTATTAGTGAAGATACCCCACTTGAGCCCTTTCTGGGTGATTACAAAATCCTGGAGGAGGTAGGGCTGAAGATTAATTTTATGAGACTCTATCATAGCTTCTCTCTATACCCACCACAGCGCCATGGCAGAAGGCATTGACGGAAGTAGCAGCACGGCCCTTATTTACTCCTCTGGTGCTCCTTTCATCACTTCTGCTAAAGATCATTGACTAAATTCCCTTCCTCCCTTGTTAGCACAGAGAGCAGTTGGTCTGAAATCAGCTTAGTCATGATCACCAGTGCAATTACAAAGTGCTTGTTTAATTGAAGGAAAGCCTTTGTTTTCCACACCCAATCTGATATTATATTACCCTGCACTGTAACTACAAAGATTTATGGAGCTTGCACATGTCAACAGTGGCAATTTTTCTAACAAATTCAAGGGCAAAGGAACATTCGCAAACAACGAAGCAAAAAGCCAGCAAGAAAGCAAGAAAGAAAAAAAACTGACTTTGGAAACAATCATCTTTCTTTTATGTACAAGGAACAAATAATATCATGAGAATCAGGCATAAATGAAAATCAGCCTCCAGCTTTCACAAATGAATAATCACGTATAGAAAACATAGCGTTTTTGTTAAAATAATTATGCAATTTGCAATTAACTAAAGAGCAAGAACTATTTCTTCTAGAGCCAATGAAATGTGATTTTTACAGCAAGCATATTCTGATCTCATCTGTTTCCCTATAAGAAGAGAAACTGATCTTGAGTTTTCCTGTTACAGATCAAAGTGACGGTTACAGATGTTAGTAAAACAAAGCCTCCCCTAGTGTCAGACAAAACAGGATAAAAGGCAAAAAAGCAAGAAATAGAGCACACGAATATTTGGCAACTTGGGAGAGTGTTTCTGCCATTCCAGGAAAGGTGAACATCTACTAAATCCTGGATTTTAACAAACACAGTATTATGATAGACTACTACTTAGTACTTATGTGCCAACTTTCCTGACAATCCAGTTTTTATATTCCTTGCCTTACGATGTCAGTTGTTCATATATTTATTTGCACTGCAATATTGTGGAGATGCAGGCTGTGATCAGAGGTCTATTGTGTAAGGTGCTATACACACAGCTTCAGAGAGCCTTCAGTCTAAACAGGGAAATTCTAGAAGTCCCACAGGGAAACAAATGCTTGCAAAGTTTCCAAAAGAGGACCAAAAAGTCTTTGGAAAAGCACGTCTCAGTGGCATTTCACACTCAACTCAAACTGATGTTCTAGTTTTGGTAATGTATTTCCCTGAGTTTGTGTCATTAGGAATCTCTTGGGTTCTTTTTCCTTAACGATCATATCATAAGAGTTTCAGATAATGAAATTTAAGTGAGGCTCAGAATTTTATCCATAGCAAAATCTTCCTTAACCACAGTGCCTTTCTGTCAGAGAATTTGTTGTTTAATTAATCCTAGCAATTTGTGCTTAAACATCAGGCACCAGAAATTCCTTGATTATTCCTCATCAGAAAACATTGCGAAACTTCCACCACTTGAATGTTTTCAAAATTAAGGCCCTAAATATCTTTAGAAGGGTATTTTGAATACCTCTTCTACAGAAACAATGCCCAGATGTGGCTCATGTAATAAAAAATGAGCAAAAGAAGAAAAATAGGTATTTCATTACGTTTGTCTGCATCCATGCAGAGACATATAACCATATACATGGCAAACTGGAAGATTGCCCTCTGAACATACATGTACTTGTGAGAAAGAAATGTGTTTATGTTAAACAGAAAATAAATGTTGGACAAGACAAAGGGGTACAAGGAGATTACATAGCTGTGTATAATATTGCTTGAGGACATAATGTCATGGTTTAATAATTTTGTAAGTTTGCTATCAGTATTCCACATCATAACATCATATAAAGCATGAATAATTTTACTGAATCTGCAGCTTATAGAAGAAGACTACATCTCCCAGAGAGCAACACGATAGGTCACGGGACCTGGACTCTATATTAACTCGGTCGCAGAACAGACTGACGTCTTTCGAGTTCTGGCGTTCAGGGGAGTGTGTGGGAGCCTTCAGCCGTTCGCCTAGATTTCACAGTAGGCCTCTCGGTTACGGGACTCATTCTCTCTCCTATTTTGCTTGATTCGTTAGCTCAATTTTCAATTATATTGTATTATATTGTGTTATCATGTATTTCGATATAGTATTTAGTAAATAAGTGTGCCTCCTTAGATCGTTGCCGCTGTTTTCTTTTCCTAATTAACTTTTTCCTTTCGGCCTAGGGCCCCTCCGGGACCCACGGCCCCCTGTCACGGATGCAGGTGGATTTTTCGTTCAAACCGTGACACATAAGTTTCCATCTGTCTTCTAGGATGCATAAGAACCAATAAGAGAAAAAAAAACAAAAACATCAAGAGTAACACCAAGAAGATGCTTATGTTTGTGTTCCAGTCCTTTGTTTTCCTTTGTTTGATTCTCAAGGAGTCAGTAGAGAAGTAGATAGACACATGATGTGTTTACTACTGGGCTGCATGTTTGGTGGACTTTCTCCACTTAAACATAGTTTCTGCTACTATAGATCTTCACTAAAGTTCAGCTCTACACAGTTGCAAGAAGTGGAGATGATTTAGAAGTACTACTTTCACTGTATGCTCTGGAGGAAAAGGTAGGGAGAAAGAGGGAGACAAAGAAAAGCAAGTTTTTCAATGATTATTTAGACTAAGAAAGATCCCTTAGCCTTCCATTGTGAACATGTAAGTACATACTTACACTTCTAGAGAAATGTTGGTAGTTCAGTGAACTAAAATCTGACTTGTATTGAACTGTTGGAGGGTGTAGGAAAGAACTCACTACCAGTGCTTAATAGAAGATACAAAGTAAATGGTGACTATTTTGCCACCTTGTAGTTGTCAGCTGCTGTTCTTATATTTTAACAGTTGAACACAGTAAAGTTACCCCACGAAAGTCAGACCACAAATTTCAGTGTTGTTTTTCTGTTAAGTGAAAAATTACACTTATGCACTGTAATATCACTAAGAATTTCTTTTTTCATAACCCATGTTCTCAGTTGCTCACTGTGTGAGTCTCTACTAGAGCTGGACAAGCTAATTTTGTGAAAAGCAGAACATGCTTGATTTAGTGTTTTCAAATCTTCTGTTCATAATCCTATCAATGACTGAAGTGAATAAGTATTTAATTGTACTAAAGTTCATTTGATTTTGATGAGAAAAACCTTTCATAAGAGAAGCTGATCAGCTGGATAGGAGCCTGACATGCTGTATGGCAGACAGGAGATCAACACCTGTTATTTAGTAAACAACCTCAGAATTCTTGGAGCACAAGGAGAGAAGACAGCCAAAAGATTTTTGAAGGCAACTGCAAGTGAAGGACCAGATAGTAGTGAAGATATCAAATGAAACATGAACATCTTCACAATTGAAGACTGCTGGTTGACTTGTATTTACAAGAAGGGATGAGACTGCAGAGTTACTGAACAAAATTTGCTACAACACTGTCATGTGTATGTTTTTATGAAATTTTACTAACAAAAATTCCTACAGTATTAGAGTTTTAGCTAACACTGATGTAAAATTCCTTTAAAGCAGTTGGTGAGCAAACACTTATGGTACATGATTCATTATGTCTTCACCTTTGCCAACAATAGCTGAAAATGTGTCAAAAATGACCACAGTGGCATACAATGATCCTTATTTCACATTGAGGCTAAAACCAAGGCAATTTGAGAAAGCTGGGGGATGTAAGGCAAACAAAACAGAGGAGAACAAAATTTTCCTAATATTTTTTTTTCAATAGACCTGAACTGAAGCCTTCATGCTACTGAATTCCAGAGATGCTGCAATGGCATCTTGGGTCCATGCTGGACAAAACTCCTCAGTCATGCAGCTACTCATGCAGTGTTGGGCTAGCAGGCCTCCAAAGAAAGTTTTGATCTGTTCAGGCATCTCATTGCAATTCAGACACAGCACAAATGTGAAATATCAAATAATATTTGCAAATCCTATGCTTGGCAGGCAGCCACATCTCTGTAAATTCTAACTTTGGGCAAAACGCTCCTGTAAGAAAGTTTCTCTAGACTTTTGTTACATTGAAGCTATTCTTAGACTAGAGAGGTTTGTTGTTTTGGTTGGTTGCTCATTGCTGTTAACTTGAACAATGAACGACAATTTGAGTCTTAAATATAATGCTTAAGGAATGTATATATACATATTCCTTAAGCCATTTCTATTCAAGTGGGACTAGTGGTCTGTAGATTTGTTGTGGAGAAACAAATGCTGGAAAAGCAATTGGTGTTTTGACAAAGCACTGAAAGGGTGAAAATGTGGAATTTTCTAGCTGAAGTCTCTATTACTTCTCTACTGTTCACCATGATACTTTTCCCTGTGGCATTAACTGAAACTACAGTATAATCTACACAACAGAGAGGTTCCTTTCCTTTGGATAAGGCATTTTAATCTATAGCATTTTTTTTTTTCTCTTTAGTGGAGTCTTAAGAATTCAAGGAACAAGCAGCCTATTCTTTTTTTTATTTTTTATTATTTTTTATTTGCTAAATTAAACTTGTCAAGAATCACAAAGAAGAGAGAGATTTATTTAATATGCTTTCCACTAGGGCCAAGGACTCAGGTCACAGTTCATGTTTCTTTCTTATGTAACAAGCATCAAATGAAAGATGCAAAAGGATTCCATTTTTAAGACAGAGTTAAAATGAGATATTTAATATCCTAAAATCTGATGTATATGATATTGCAAAGTCTACAATGTTCTGCGTTGTCAATTGCTGCCTATGTAATTAGAGAGATTAAATGGATTGTGTTTCAAGAATAACACGTGAAGCTATTCAGAAATAATTTCTCCTCCTCTCAAGATGAGCCGTCTATTATAATGGCATGGCAGACAAAGGCCAATATGAAACTCTCCCATGGTTGCATGCTGGGTGAGAACACGCACCTCAATCATCTCAGCACAAGCCTGAGGTTCTCTTGAATCTAAGCCACCAAGAGAAGCTCTGCACTTCCTCCAGCTTCACACAAAGACCACATAATACCACAATTTTACATGCTCCTGAGAACCCACAAATCAGGTTAACTGCGAAACTGACCTAAGTTTATGCAAAAGATGTATGAATATTGCAGACAAGTCAAGACTGCACACAGCTAGGCTGCATGGAAATAAATTTCCCAGCTAGAGACGATGGTAAACATTTCCCACCTGCAACTTTCTTGCACATTTTTTCTTGTTTTGGTGTTCTGTAGGCTATTATGTGGTAATCAGTTATCACCACCAGTGAGTCAAAACAGTATAGACAGCTCTTTCTTGGCAAGAATGGAAGAACTGCAGGGATAATTAATTAATTAATCTTATAATATATAATTTTTTCATAGGGTTGTATAATTACACAAAAACTCCATCTCTGGTTTGGGAAGTCTCGCAACCACAGATCTTGCGAGGCTGAAGAGCATCACTGCTTGCTTGCCCCATCCTTGGTCATCCACATTAAACACTGACAGGGAGATAATTCAAGGCAAGAAGAACCTTTAGTCTGGCTTGGTATACTTGATGCTGTGCAAGTAAGTGCAACATCAGATGGACCTTTTACACTACTTCTGTTTACCAAATGAAAGTTTTGTTAGATTGCTCTTCTACTGGTGTACATAATGAAAACTGAATCAAGGCTAGAAGAAGTGTGTATGAACAGGGTATGTATGTGCACAGCTGAGATCTTGTTTCTAGTAACTGTAGAATTCAGTTTCAGTAAAACAAAGGCAGCATGGTTATTATAACAAAAAGTACACTAAGAACCCATTATGAGGCCAAACTCAAAAGAATCTGTGTTGGTAGTATGAAAAACTAGGCATGGTTGTAGGCTTGTGGGTTTTTTAATTCTTTTAATTATCTCCTCCTCATAAAAGTTTCAGGCACTTTAGAGTAACAATCGACCAAGAAATAAACATTCTATTCACTTTATGCTTTCAACTTCAGACCAAACTGGTGTCTGACAGAAGTCAGTCTTTAAAGAATTTCCCAGTGCCTCCAGTGGGTCAACTGTTAGTCTGCATATTGGCTTGGAGTGTACAAGTTCTTCCGATCTCTGCTACATTTGCCTAACATCTAATTAAAAATAAAAATTAAAAAGCAAACCTGGAGAATCAGGAAAATAGTATTCCAGTTTTAGGAGAAAGGATGGTATCTTTATCTTTTTTTTGTTTTGATAAGACTTTAGTTAATTGCCACTCTATTTAAAATAAAGCTTAATTAAAGAACAGAAGCTTGGAAAAGCAAAACTACAGACAAGTACTGTGTATGCCAGCCAGTTGCCACTGGTGTTTACCATGACACAGGCTTTCAAGGATGTTTTTCCCATAGCCCTGCAATTCATAAAGCCTCTCTTCCATGTTGATCACAAGTGCTCAATGAAAGAAGAGTTTGGGATGGAATCTTTCCCTATGACAAATATTTGCCTCCATTTGAAAATGTGTAGAAACTGATTACCTCTGAAAATTCTACGTGTCCACCAATTTTAGCTAAAACAAAACTGAGTTCAAAAGTTCCTGAGAGCGTTGTTTGGATGGACAGGATCACACAAGTACTCATAGAGGCAGTAGTTAACACTCATTTCTTTAGGAAACCTGAACCCACGATCAAGGATGGGTTTAGAGCCTTCTGTTAAATCCAGCTGAGTTCAGAAATGGTTGGGCTATCGAAGAAGAGGTGCCATGAGGTTTACGTAACCCAGCTGCATAATGGCATTTGACCTACTGCTTAGCTGAGCCTTAGCTCTGCCGCCAGCAGCAACACCAACCAGGAAATAAGCAGGGAGGAGGAGACAGAGAACAAAAGGTAAGGGGGAAAAAAAAGAAAGAAAAAAGCTTTGCTAGCTAATCTGGTTGATTGATGTGATTAATTGCCACCCACACAGGTAGGTGTTGCTACTGTTTATTTAGCATTCTGCCAGTAACAAGTGGTTGGGATTCCTTTTGGTTGCTCCATAGACTTTGTCTACCTGGAAGACAAAATCAGTTGTGCTTTATGCATCACCACCAACTGAACAAAACATCGGGAGCATAGGGTAAACCTCAACAGCTGGATGGCAGAGACACTGCAGGCTCTTAGGTCTTACTGAGAGCTGTGAGTAGGGGGAGACAGGCGACACTCCTTAACAAAAATCATTTTCTTGTAAAATGGTTCCTTCATCAAAAAGATGCTAATGTAGCACTGAGTAAAAAACTCACGGAGATATTAACCCCTGGAAGCTTGTGGGCTTAAAGGTTTAAAAGCATCTCCTTCATGTTACAGTTAGCAAAATGAGGCGGGGGAAGGCAAAGGGAAAAAGAAATGACATAACAGGACAGTTCTACTGAGGAAGGAAACTTAAATTCAAGAACACGTAGATAGTGCAAAAAGTGCTTGGATCAGGAACTACTCTTATTTGGGGGCTCGGTTCTGTACTTACGCATCCTGTCTGGACAACAATTGCTACATTTACAAAGGATAGTAGGGAAAAGAAACCATGAAATATTCTAAGTTAGAATACTTATATGCATATTTGCATTCCACAAACATATCTTTCTGAAAATCTTTTCCAATATTAGTCACTGACAAAAAGTACATTTTGAATACAACTATGCATGTCTGCAAGAGTTGAATGACTGCTCACTCTTACCAATTGGTTTATGTAAAGATAAGTTACTGCTCCCCTGTCAATCAGAGCAGTTAGCATTTCAAGTATTGTTAATCTTTCTACAGATCAGATTTTTTTTGCACCGGTTTCCACATATTAAACATAACAACAGTATGCTACAAACACGTCAAACATTTTCTAAGATTTCATCTGCAGTCTAGCTGGCAACATTTTTTCATCACATTAGGACTTCCCAGTAAGTCTATGAACATGCATCTCCTTCAGTAACCTGCACAGCTCCAGGCCTGTTCTCAAGAAGCAACATGCATGCAGATACTTGGCAAAAGAAAAATCTAGACTATAGGAAAACAAACTTTTGGTCAATGATCTATGCCTTAGAAAAGAGAAAACATACAAGAAAAAGCGGCAAGTTGATCAGCAGCTCTGTTACAGAAGAAAACCCATGGAGGGAGCTTGCAGCATTTTGTATCATGCTGCTTCATTGCTTTATCTCGGCCAGGGAACATACCAAGTGTGGTTTTCCCAGCTGAAAATAGGTGTCCATTGTTTTCACTTTTGGTCAGAAGCCAGTTAGTTGTCAAACAAGCTCATCACAAAATTGTTAGTGTGCAAGGCAAAAGAATAGTTTATTTACATGTTCACTGTGTCAGAAATAAAGTGCAAGTATTTCCAGCTGGAATAGAGTGGAGGGTACATCTTCATTCACAGGTAATCAAGATGCAAACTTTCCTATTAAGCTTGCTAAGTTAAATTGATGAGGAAAATGGGTGAGGATTTATCGACAATTGGCCTGCAACACCTTGAATAGGAATTACACAGAATGTTTTAAATTCTATGGTACAACTTCTACTAAATTATACCCCCTCTTGATCAGATGTGTAGCACCTGGGATCCAGTATTTCCATTTGGCCACTGAAATTTTATTTTGTTCTCAGTGTTTGCAGATGACGTGAAGATATCTGAATTGTCACAAGTTCAAGCCAAAGCAAAGTAGCACTGTACCAGAAAGAATAAATTTGTGCTAGCACTAACTAGTAACAACAAATCTGAGATGTATCAAGATGTATCACATGCCTGCTTCCGCCTATTAGTGTTGCAGCATTCCTTAGTATGTAATTAGCACTGTTTACCCATCTTAGCCAACATCTCTTGGCCTAATCTGCGGCATTAAAACTAATCACCCAGGCATAGCAAATGACACATTTCTAGTTCAGGAATAGGCAAAGCCCAGCCTCCACCTGCTTCAGACTGTTTTTGGACCTTGCTTCATCCTAGCCAAAATGACCATCAGCAGAACAGTTTTTCACAGAATCACCAAACCTAATGAGCATCTGTTTGGGCAATGCTTTCCAGGCTGTCCTTGCAGTCCAGCTGAGCAAGCTCAGGTGTGGTCATGTCCAGCTTGCCAAGGCCTATCATGCCTGGGGCTTCCAAGACTGGCCATTGCACGTATGAAGGATGATGAAAAGCTGATGCATGGCTGGATCTTTCTCAATATTGCCTAAATTCTTACCTTGCTTGTGTTGGTTGACCACATCAAAGCTAACCATTAGTATCAGAGACAATGGCTACTTAAGGCACAGGATCTCTGGGATACCTGTGGGAATGGACCTCCAAAAGGTTAGTAAAGGCCAGCAAACATTGTGGTCTACCAGCTGAATAACAGAATTTAGGAAGAATATGGGCATGTAATTTAGCCATGATTAATAGATAATTCTATGGCCACATCAAACCTAAAGCTGAGTATTCTGTTCCTATGTCATATATATTACCACAGATAAGCATGTCTTGTACCTATAACATTCACTTCTGTTCCTAGCTAGACTTTCATTTTCTAAGACCATTATTACTGCACAATGTTACACCTGCCCCACTAAAACTTTGTAGGCCAATACTCTTCTGCTGGTCACTAAGACAGTGTGCCTGCTTACCAAGTGGTGTGCCCTGGGTGAGATGGATCTTCTTATGCCCCAAATTCAACCACCAAACTGCCCCTCTCTCCCCCCTCCCCTGCCCCCGCCCCCAAGGCATTTTATCCATCAAGTCAAGAAAAATTCCCTGACAGTGTTGATGGGAAGAAGAAAAAGAACCTTATAGATATTCACTCTACTGAACCTACTGTACATGAAATTAGTATGAGGGAAAGTGCCTCTTAGGCAGATTTGGCTGGAGATACCTGAATCAAATGATGTTTTCCTCATATATCCACACATATTCCTTGTATGCTTACCACAAGCTTATGTGGCACATGAACTTACGTTCTCTTTGCAGTGGTAGGCATGCTGTACAAGTTTATTTTCAGCTACTTAAGATTATGTTTCTCCTTGAGGCACAGTTTCAGTTTAGCTTCTTTAGATGCCACAAATTTAAACCACTGTAAAAAAAGGAAAAGGAAACATAAAAGGAAAAGGAAAAGGAAAAAGGGAGAGGGAAAAAAAAAAAAAAAAAAAAAAAGGAAGAAAAGAGGACAAAAAGAAAGAGATTGTTGAAGAGCATTAGCAAAGCACTGTGAAAGACTGCCCCTGGGAGGAAGCAGAAGCATTGCACTCTTAAAAATTAAAAAGCTTGTACCCAGTTTGCCAGTTCCTATCACGATGAAAGAAAATTTCGTTAATGTGACAGCAATTTTCTGCATCTGCACCAATGCTTTGCTCAAAGCAAAGCCAATAAATATGCATATATATATACAAGTGAATAGAACTGACATGCTGATACTACATTAAGAAGGACATTGGGAGTATCTGCCTCCTCTTCCACAAACATTCTTGTGTCAAGGCTTCCTTCCTGCAATAGGTTCACCTTCACTAATATCCTCCTGTCTTTGCTTTTCTCCTGACAGCAGGTCAGAGGAAGGGGCAGTCTCTTCTAGTGCAGTGGGTTACTCACTCTCATGTACCAAAATAGTAACTTGTTCAACTGACACAAAAGAAAGAAAACATCCTCGCATCCTGTCCTGCTGCCAGCTTTCAAAAGGTAATTAAACATCCCCTTTTCAAAGAGCAGAGTTCTCCAGGACCACAGTGTTTGAGCTCTGATGTTGTCAAACAACAGGGGGCTGCTTAAGCTTTGAATGACCTTTCCAAAGACCTACAAGCAATTTAATGTGAGCCCTCTTTAGTGAAGACAGAAATGTCCCATTATCTGCTTCCTGTTGTCTAGATTGCTTGCTGTAATAGCAAACTTTGATTATTGTGTTCTTGAGGACAAAAATTGACCACTTCAGGCAGACTGAGAAA
The DNA here is from genome assembly GCF_054131305.1 of Coturnix japonica. Taxonomy (NCBI): domain Eukaryota; kingdom Metazoa; phylum Chordata; class Aves; order Galliformes; family Phasianidae; genus Coturnix; species Coturnix japonica. Next base: position 76,263,863 of record NC_140664.1, read on the forward strand.
ATCCACGCACAGAAGTTTTGTTCTACTAAATCTAGTGACATCTTGTTTGCATAAATCTGAGTTCCTCTTCCCTCAATCCATTCTGTTGTCTTTGTTTCTTTTTAACATTCAACAAGCTGTGATGACTATAAGCTATGAAGACCTAATCCCATCCTCAGATTAGGGGGTTAGGCTCTCTGAGTGTCCCAAGACTGTACCAAGTCTGTCTGAGAGTTGCTGAAAGATGAGAATGACTCTGGAAGACATGGTAGCCCAGTTCTGATGGAGCCCATCATACCATATTTCAGTAGCACCTGCTTCTTCCCTGCTCTCCATGTAGATGTTGAACAAATGCAGTAAAAATGGAAGTTCATTAGGGTAAAGCAATGCTGTCTGAGAAGACCTTACAGAAAGACTATTTCCTTGTTCCCATGCAATCCATTGGAAACACTAAAAAAAGTAAAAACAAAAAATATATATAAAAAAAAAAATCAGTTCAAAATTCTCTGTATGACTTGACTTGTGTTTGTTTTCCTTTAAACTGAGCAAAGATGTGCCCAAAACCAAATACTTAGTTAAATTCCACGGGCTCCAATGTAGCAAACAACCCACTCACTCCATGGGAGATTTGCTCGATTAAGAACCATTAAGTATAGCTCTGTTTCATGATTTTACTGTTCATTGAAAAGTCCCTGGAAGGCAGCCTCCAGAGAAGCAAACCTCTGCAGCCAACATGAGGTGAACAAGTCACACTTTTTCTATTCCGACTCACTTTAACCCAAAAAGAGGAAATGAAGTTCTTCTTGCACCAACCAACATTCAGCCATTTTCTTTATCTCAAACAAGAATGGTGAAGAAAAGCAGGCAGATTTTTGAGCTGGAGAGAGCCCTATAGTAGGCTGGCTAAGAGGCCAGCTGGCTGCAGGCAAGGCTCTGGCTTCTGCATTTTGTCTTTGACTCAGTGAGCTCATTCTTTGCACTGCCTTCCTCTCCTTCAAGTTTTCCTCTGTTTAGCCCTGTGTAGAATGCAAGAATTACTGGTAGGAAACTTGTCTCAGGTTTCTTCCCCTCTGCTCCAGATATCTGAGGATCAACGATGTTCTGGGAAACCAGGAGATTAAGAACAATTCATCCGTTCTGCAGAGCAGTCATTACACAAGCCTCCTCTTTCCTCCCTCTCTGAGGTGAGTGAGAAGATTTGTGGATACCATAGATGCAAGGGGAGAAAACAGTCATGCCAAACAATGTAACTTGGCCAAGTCTCTTCAAAACATCAATGGCAAGGAAAGGATTAGTGTGTGATTTTCAGACCAGGTAATAAAGAGAATTACTTAAGGCAGCAGGCTGTTTGCTGTTACTTATGCCTAAGAAGCTGCTGTAGGCAAGGGAGAGGGGAGCACAGAAGGATACAAACTACCATCCTGCTTTCTGAAACAGCTGTTACTTTCCCCCAACTTTCTCACCATGAAAAAGAAGGAGAGGCAGCCAGCCCAGGTTTTCTTCAGGGCACTTTCCCAGCCTGGTGGCAGGAGCAGACAGGTGTTAGCTGTTTTACCTTGGGCCAGCAAATTTAATTCTGCCAACACCACCAAAAAGATGTCTGAACTGGCCATGCTCAAACACAGGTCAGGGTCATACCTCGGGAGTTTCAAAAATACCATAGCAATCATAATGGCCACAACAAATTAAAGCAATGCGTCAAACTGTTGCTGGCATTTCTGGAAAGTACCTTTGGATTATGTTTTCAGCAAAATGCATCCTCACAGAAATCACACAAGTTCTGCAGTTGTGCAGAGGAGGAAATTCTGGATCAGATGATTTTTAAAAACAAACAAACAAACAAAAAACCAAGCAACATCATTTGCTGTGTATTTGGGAAGGAAAAATAATGAGGTAATCGAAAAATTGCTAAAGTAAATACTTATTTTTGATAATCAGGTCAAAGCACATGGTAAAGCAGAGGGCTGTTTCTTAAGTTGAGAGCATGCAAGTGCAGCACCAACTCTGAAAGTGATTTATGACTGCATCAATGATGTATTCACATGTTAACAAAAAGAACTGCCATTAGAACTCATGTCACTCTGAGATAACCCTGCCAAGAACATTTGAATAGCTTTGTATCAGTCTCAGTATAAACAAAGAACACAGAGTCAATCAACTTCTCTTTGCTCCATACCATCTCTGTATTTGCCTGGCTTCTTCATTCCCCCCGTGCTAGAATCCTAAGTCCCTTTGGAAGAAAAACATGAAGAAGGCCAACAAGATGAGGTTTGGAGTACAATGAAGGCAGCAAAAATTTCTGTGTATATTTTATCTCTAATTAAAATGAGGTGAACAAGATGGAAACCACCACAAATCCTTCCTGCCACTCAAGTATCTTTCTCTGATGTGAGAAAAAGAAGAACTCAAAGTTTTATATCCTCATATCTTGATCCAATATTCAATGGTTTTCAGGTTTCTTACATTTCTTAGACATATATGAAAAAAAAATCATCTTGTCCTTCCATGGAGAAAGGCACACAAAAACAGTGAGGTACACAAATACATATGAAATCAACTGAGTTGAGCTCATCTACATAACACTGATTTGACACAGGGTAAAAGTGTAATTCAACATAACAAGAAAACTGCTTTCTCCTTATGTTTGAGGCTTATAGAAGTTATCCGCATATCATACTGGTTAATCAATAGCCTTAATGTTGTTCAGACAGTAGCCGCACACATCTGATTCTTCTATCAATCACTACTTATCAGCTTCATTCTTTGGCTTAGTTTATAATCCTTCATATCTCTGAAACCTCTGCCTTTGCTATTGTGGGACTTCATTTTTAATTTTTCATTGTGCAAAGCAATCCATTAAACAAAGACAGAAACTGGCAGCCAGACTGTTTTCTTTAGGGGTAAGGTTGTTGAAAAAAGGGAACTAGCTTTGGAAGGAATTATTTATGGGAAATGTCAGATTCTTAACCCTTCTCACTTGCTGTATGATTCTGTATATTGTATATCCAACTGATTTTGACTGGAAATATCTGTTAACGTTCATGAGATAGGCTATATCACTATACCTCTGCTCACGTATCCGTCTTAAGTACAAGATGAATTAATTTAATATACTCCTGAAAAATAGTCCTACTTTTCTCTACCCTGACCTATTTTTAATAGCTGTAACAGGAGTTCAAAGAAAAGCTGCTCTGCCTGGAGCTGCGCCTTCCCTAACATTATTGCATCACTAACAGCCACAAGAGGCCAAAGTCAGTGTAGCAAACTTTCATATGAACTGTGAAATGTATTCTCATGCTTGAATTCATAAGCAAAAGCATTAATTGGTTAGACTCTGTAGACAGTTGAAGTGATAAACAACCTTTCCCTACTGAGAACTTCCTTTCTCTTTTGAGAACAATAGAGACAAATTCCCCAGCACAGCTACAGAAGGCAACAAGCCCTACAGGTGTGAAAGTGGTTGGGTTAGTTAAAAAAAAAAAAAAAAAAACACAACAAAAACCCACAATTAATTTGGATGCTAAGCTGACTTGAATCTCAACTGTACAATCAAGATCTTTTTCCTTTTCCATCTGCCAATGTGGAAGCCCTACTTTTGGAGATCAAAATCTGGAGCTGCTTGGGTAGAGAAATCTTAAACAGCAATGAAAGTACTTTGTCTTGTTTGGATGTGAAAAGAGAGAACGTGGTAAGCAACTGTGAGGAAAAGACAAGTACAATCAGTACAGCTTAGCAAAGGTATGTACAAGCTTCATTGGAAAATGATTTAGGAAACAGCACAGACCAACACTTCAGTCCATGCAAGTCACATGAGCACCAGCAAAACCAGCTGTCTGCATCAGATCGCCCCTCACAAAGAATGGCTGTACAACCAAGTATGTAGATAACCAGGAAGATATGCCTCTGAAATAAACAGCTAAAATTATTATTGCAATTAATTGCTTCCGAATTCCTACATCTTGTATATTTGAATGTAAACAGACAGAGAACTTCACTTTTAAACCTCGGAGTTCTTTGAGTGTGTGTACACTCCAGTACATACACTCAAAGCATAACTATTTAAACTTCAAGATCCAGAATGACAGATTCAAAGCAACTTTCAAGTGTCATGAGATCAAACCACAGGGAAAATTCCCTTCAGGGACAATCATGTGAGAGTTCAATATAGTCCACCCGACGAGACAAATCAGACCAGCATCCAGACAGTGAATGTGGCATTTCTAACTGTAACATATGCAATAAATACTGCTGGTTGTGAAAAGCACATTGCTGCAACAAGATTACAGATAGTAATATCACGTTTGGGTCAAGAAGAAAAGTAAATTTTACTTGTTAAATAAGCTTTATTTGTAAAACTTTGCCAGAGGCATTTTCTTCCTTCCAAAGGCTCAGCAGTCTTTAATATGCTCTTTCCCCTGCAGAAGTATTTTTGTTCTTAAATTTTGCTGAAGAACTGGGCTATGTCAAAGTAACGAGAGTCAACAGCACCACTCCCATCTTTTCCAAGCTTGTTTTTGGTGTTATTTTGATGCCTCAGGAGTCTCTTCGGCATTATAACAACCCACTTACATATGAACAACTTGTAGTTGTCATCAAGTGATGTTTCATATCTCCAGGCTTCCTGTACCAAGAAAGCTTGAGGCTTAGTCTCTGTCTTTCTCTGATGTGGGGTAGTGGTGTTTTCCTGTAAACTACTTAAAACTTTCCTTTCTAATAAACTGAATTGCCAGCTCTTTGCAGTTGTCTACACGCAGTATTGTGATAAAAGTTTATATATGTGTGACTCAGTGATTTGAGGGGAGTGCTGGCTGGATCAAAGTCCATTGCAAATGCAAGTCCTGCCACTTCAGGAACCCCCTTGTGCAACAGATTCCACAGTAATGATGCAGTATCAAAGGACAAGCACAAGTGTGTCTGCAGCTACTCTTGGCACTAGGAGAAGGAAGAAGTGGTCAGCAATGGGGAGGAGAGTCCAGTGCCTTGTCATTAGCCCTCATCCGTGCTCTGGGGGATGGGGGTCATCAGCTGGATAACCAGAATGAGATTAGGGTGGAGTTCCATTACCAGACATTTTTAGTAAGGAGCTGAGAGACATAAACTTGTTGCTTACTGTTATTTGTTCTGGCTTTGCAAACATTCACTCTGCTTTTTGCTAGATGCTACTTATCTACTACTACAACTATGGTTTCAGATTTTCTGAACAGTAACTAGTAACTTACTGGATAGCAGGAGACTCTCCGAAGAAAGATCCATACAGGCTTGGATCCAGCTAAGCAACAAAGAAGCCTCACAAATTTCAAGCAGGAATGCAGATAACACAGTTCAATTTTTTTTTTTTCTCAACCTGGATTTGATTTTCTTTTTATTCTGTTTGAGATTTTCCGCCCACAATCTAACAGATTTCATTCATGGATGTGCAGCACTGTGACTAGAAAATCTTCTAAACTATTACTTTTTACCCCCAGTATCTCATAAGTCATTGTATTTCGTGCCATTATTGAATCAAAAGTTTTGATTTAACTTACCTGTGTTTTCTGGGAGGATTTCTGATCTAAATTAAAAAGAACCAAGCACAGATCAGGGTACAGTCTAGTTTGTTCAAAAGTTAGTCTGCCACTTCAAATGAAATGTTCCCTTCTCTGTATCTTAAGAATACCTGGATACAGCTTTCAGACACTTGTGTTCATTAGGCTATTGATTCTTCCAGAGAGGCAGCCTCACAAGCAATTTGTTGTTCTTTGGAAGGCTATATTTTATTGCCACCTATATAATACCACTGTATTTTAAACAAGAAGTTCTTATGATTATCTCATTTACACAGAAAAAAAAAATGACAATAACTTGAAATCAGTTTAGAAAGGATTGAGAAGATTGGAGACTGATTTAAAATAGAATCAGGATAGTTTAGGTTGGAAAAACACTTAAGATCACCAAGTCCCTCCATTATCTAACACTACCAGCTTTACAATTAAACCACGTCCCTAAGCACCACATCAACACATCTCTTGAATGCCTCCATGAGTTGCACCTTTACCACTTTCCCAGGCAGTCCATTCAAGTGCATAACCATACTTTCCATAAATAAATTATTTCTGATATCCAGGAAGATATTTTCTCCTGGTGTAGACTGAGGCTGTTGCCTCACATCCTGTTACTTTTTACCTGATAAAAGAAGACAAGACCACCTCATTGCAATCTCCTTTTAGGGAGTTGTAGAGAGTAGCAAAGTCTCCCCTTAGCCCTTTTTTCTCCCAGATTAAACTCAAGTTCTCTCAACAGCTCCATGTATGTCTTGTCTTCTAGGACAATTTGTTCAACCTATCCTTTCTTACCCTTCACCACTATGGATGTTCTCTTGAAGGACAAACGTTCAGATTTTGAAGCAAACCCCTTATGGAGAAGTCTCACATACCATCCATTAGTTAACAAGTACCAGGTTTACCAACACTCACAAACAGCTTGAAAAATCACGAAGGTTTGGACACATCCTTTCATGACCAATGTGAAAATGGTGCCAATGTGAAATGCCTTAGTGACAGAGGGAGAAGGCAGCATACAGTCTGCAATGAAAGCAGGTGAGGGAAGGTGTCTCTTGTGGCTGTTGGCAGGATCTTCTTCATGGTTTACACACCAGACTGGAAGAGTGAGAAACATCAGCTACATGGTTCTGGCAGAACTAGAGCTGATGGGATGTTTCACCTCATCTCCTTGGGACCCCACTAAGCCTGAATAAAAAGATACTTTAGGTATGTGGGTGTGTTGAGTGCAAACTGTTCTGCCTTTTGTAGGAGCAGAAAGAAGTTCCCCAGATTCCTCCAATAAGAAGTGGAGTTGGGGAGGGAGTGTGAAATCCATTTGTGTAATTCCTACTTTCCTTTGGGTTTTCTTTGTTGACTTCTCTAGTGGCCCCTGGCTCATTACATGAATTGCCGAGATACTTTCAAGAGTTCGAAATCCTTCTGCCTATAAGGAAAACAAAGACTGCCCTCTTATGCTTTCCCTACGAGGATAGGGGACAGAGGCACAAATACAAGAATGAAAATCTCTTAGCTTTTTATCCAGACCTGTTGAATTGGGAAACATAATTACTACAGCTCCCTAGTCTCAGCTGATGATACCACTTTGCTGCTCCTCCCTGCTTGTTACTATCACTACTATCCCTGTTTTTCACTTGCAGCAATCAAATAAAATACATTTGTAAGGGGGTCGTGTGCTGATGGGAAAGGGTACGTGCAGCTGCTCACATGATCTCCTCCTTCACACCTCTCAATAACTCCTGATCATTCCTATTTGGCTGGTACATCTCAGTTCATGAGAGTTCATGGATGAAGTGTTCCAGCTTTAGTGGGTTTGATTAAATCGTCCAGGTTCATTGTGGCCCTCAATACTTAGAAAAACACTTGCACATATGTTTACAAGCTCATTGCATGTTCCTGTCAGAATAGTAAGAAGTCATTCTGTAATTCACCAGGGTAGCTTTCCTATCTTTCTCTATCTGACCCTACTGTCCAAGTTACTTCATATAAACTACAGATGTTACACAGACTTCAGCACTCCACTCTCCACTCCCCTCAAGATGTCTAAACAACCTCCTGATGCACTAAGTAGAGAGAACATACCACAGTGGTGTTTGTTCACATGCACAGCTCCCCATCAAAATGCTTTGGCTTTCACATGCAACTAATACAGTTAAAAAAAAAATCTTTATTTTACCATGGCACTCACAGACAAATGCCCAAGTCTCTCTGTTGAGACAGACACATGTACCGACCCTCACTGGTGAAATCATGAGAGCTCAGTGGTGTGCTGTCATGTGCTGCCAGTGACAACTAGAAATGAAATGTTTTACAGAGGCCCAATATTCACAGATGTAAGCTCTTGAACAGGTATAGAAAGAAGCATATTTCAGAAGACATCACTCCTTTGACAAAAAAAAAACAAAACACCTCTGATAACAGGCCAACCCCATAACATCCTTATTTCGTCTGTTTACAGGAATCTCTTCTACCAGTTACTCTTGCCTTCCAATTTATCTCTCCACCCTGGCACAAGTGAACAAGCAACACAAGAGCAAACAATAAACTGTGACCTCTTTTACGCCATTCACTTAATACGTAATAGACTTTGAATTCTTGCAAGACTGTCTGGAAATTTACTGGTTTTGCTTTGTGTCTACTATGGATTGTCTACAGCTTAGCAGCAAAAACATCAGATGCGCATGTTCACATAAACATAAATTGGTATATATTTCCAGCCAATTTGTAGGTCGTTATATATCTATAAACACTTATACATACGGAAATCTCACATGGGAAATTTGCCAAACTTTGGGGAGAAAAAAAACATCTAACAAAGCGCTGACCCATCTGACCCCTGGCATACCTGCCTTTTGTAAGAGGGGGTTGTTTGTTTAAGGAGATGTTTTACAGATGATTGTATCTTTGAGACACAACTGCATACACACACTGCTGGTTTTAAGAAAGCTAAACTTGCAGAAGTGAATACAGGAATTCTTGGGGAAAAAAAAGAAAAAAAACACTTGTTCTGACAAAGCCAGTGCTATAATGCTTTATCAGCTTCACAGGTATGTTTCCAAAGGACACTTGGAAAGAGCTTGTAAGAGAAAAAAAAAAAAATGTTTATGCAACTTTTGTGTAAACTTCCTTTAAAAGCCCTGTAGTTTACAATTGTTGGAGGACACAGGAAAGCACCTGTCCACCAGCACTCTTCACCTGATTAGAGGCTTTGTCACCCTTTGGTCACCATAAAACAGATGATTTTTCACTGCCAGACACCAGATACACCCATTTGTCCCAATCTGATGAACAACACAACCATCTAAGTGTTAATAAAAGGAGACTTCATCACCGCCAGGAAAAGCTGCCATGTGATTTTAGATTCCTATCTCATTTGTCCTTCAGTAGGTCATCTATCACTTTTCAAATAACCATTTTTAAAGGAAAGATCACCATCCTCCCTACCTACTCATGTTAGACAAATATGTTTGGTGGTCTTTTCATCAAAGAGAAGAGGCTGGGGAAAAGATTCACCATGAAATGTCAGAAAACAGAAAAAAAAACACTTTTCTGGAGTCTTGTTTTCATTAAGCCTTCATATCATTCTTAAAAATATCTCTGGAGGGAGTTTAGGTTTGGGTTTTGTAACATCATAAACTCCAGTGCTTTGGCATGTTCAGTGTGCTCACAGGGTTAGATCTCAGACCACTTCGTAGAAGCTTGTCAATAATATTTTCCCCTTCAGCATACAAGAAAACCAAGGCCTAGATGCACACTGAGGTTGCAAGATGGTTCGACAACCTGTACTATGAATGCTTAACATACTGAAAACAAGAGAGCTTGCATTTTATACCATTCTAACTTTTTGGAACAACAGTCATTACAAGGAAAATCTACTACACTTCTGAAGAAATGTCCTTCAACTGATGTTTCTCTTCTTGGTAGCTTCAGAGATCAAGCAGTTTTTAATAACAGGAACAGTGAACATCTGGGGGGAAAAAAAGTTACAAGAGTTTATGGAAAACATAAAAAAGTAAGAGGAGGAAGAGAACACAAGCATTCTTTTCTTGCTCTAGGGCTTGCTGTTTATCCAGCCTGAATTTAACCATCCCTTGTAACAATCAGCCCAGCCCAGCTTATCTCTCTAAAGACAATACTCTTTGGCATTAGTGCCAGCCAACCTGATTGCAATCACCAACCTGAATTCAGACCCAGTTTATAGAAATTGCAAATTGAATTTTACCAGCAGCAGAATGAGCTAACACAAACACTATCATGAAGCCCTGCCCTTTGTCAACACTGCACTCCTGTCTCCAGTCCCATGTAATGGATTTGTTATACGTGTTCCCACATAACTTCTAACTATGCTAAAGAAATTATCACTTCATTTCATCATATCAGCATTAAAGTGACAGAGAAAAAGGACTGCAGCTTGATGGCTAAAACAGGGAAGGGAGACGTTGCACTCCAGGTATTAAAGATAATTTGTACAGAAATCAAGACTGGAAGATTTTGGACAAGAGTGAAAGTTAGAGGGAATTCTGGCCCACTAGTAGTAGGGATCTGAATGAAAACAGGCAAACGTAAAGGTAGTGGTTGAAGTAGATAATTAAAGACACAGCCTGTCTGCAATAAACATCATAGCTTTTAAGTCTACTGATGGAATACTTCGCTCAAAATATTGCTGAAATCTTGCTTCCCTTATATATTTGTACCAGCCCCTTTTCCCAAGAAAATCAGATCAAATATTCTACCACCAATGGGAGAAAGTGGGCCACCTCTGTTAATTTAGTGCTGCTGGAAGAATAAGCTGACTCACAAATAGAATTGCAATGAATAAAGAGAAAGAAAATGCTGATTACATGATGGTGTTTTCCACTCCAGCCAAAGTTTGTTGAAGTTTTTTGTCAAACCTTATAAAAAGGGTGGAACTTTTTCCTTGAAAAACTTTTTCTTATTTGAAAAGCTAAAGTAACTTCAATTAAAATGGATACATGAAAAAGCATATTATAACAGAAAATGAAAATCTTCTTTTTCTTCCCATTTTCTGCTGGCTACTAAGAATGGAAAGTTCTAGAAAATGTAATAAACTTGGGGAAATGTCTTTTTTTACCCTAAAATTCTTTTGCTCATTTAGGGAAAACAATAATAATAATAATAATAATAATAATAATAATAATAATAATAATAATAATAATAATAATAATAATAATAAATGAGGGAATAACTTTTATAACCTGTCTTTGAAAGGACAGAAAGTATTAAACATTAAGATCCCTCAAAAGCAAAAATAATTTTCTTAATTCTATGGTTTTTTTTTCTCTCTGAAGTAATTTTTGACACTGAAGTTTGAGGTTTGATATTTTCATACTTGGTTAATAATCATGATAATAATAATAATAATAATAATACCAAAGTTCTTTGATGCCTAACCATGATTCTGACATGGCAGTAGTTGCACACTGGGAACTCTTCACTCATCCCCAATAGAGCAGGATGATTCTTACATCCTTGACATCTTGTGGTGCTGTATGTGAGAAGGAAGAGAGAACAGACAGCTGTTCACTGTAGCAATGTGGAAAGCCTGCACAGATCCCTACTGCCATTGACTCCTGCTTTTCAAACTTGCAGGTGCACAGCCAATATTGTGGCTTCTGAGAGGGAGCAAATGCTCTCCTGATTCTGCAACTGCATCTCCACCAGGCTACAAGCTTACCTTGCTACAGCAAGGAACAGCACTAAGATTCCACAAAGGGGGAAAAGTAAAATAAAATCAACCCACACCCTGCTAGAGAGCTGAGAGGAAATAAAATGGCTCCTTCCAAACTGGCGTGCTTCCAAAGGGCAATATCTGAGCTTTACTCTTTCAGTTATTCCCATTAAAAAAATAAAATTATCAGAAATGTTTATTCAAGAGTGAATAAAACGTTTGAATCAGATAGGCTTTATCTGATAGCAAGGTAATGACTGACTACCAAATCACATGGCAGCAAAACATTTTTCATAGATGTGGTAATGTGTCCTTACCTGAAAACCTCTGATTAAACAACAGAGGAGTGGGGGGAGACCACAGATAAGGACAGAGAAATCACGTAACATGGCAGTAGTAGCAACATAGAGCAGTACTCTCAGAGGGGAAAAAACATTTGAGCATCCACCCACAAAAGGATTATTGCCTCTACTCTGTTCCGTAGTCCTATTGCCTTTCAATTAAGAGCCCGTTGATTTAGTTTATCCAGACAGATGAGTGTGACCAGGCATTTCTCCATTTCATTTTATTTCTGTAGCTCCTATTGCATGCAATGACAGCTTCCACAAGGCTTCTATTATTTACACAAAAAAAATCACAAATAACAAATCTGTTTGTTATTTTACATAACAAATATCGTATAATTAATCTAGAAGTTTCAGTTGGTCTCCCGGGGAAAAAAAAAAAAAAAAAAAAAAAAAAAAAAAGAAGAGGAAGAAAAGAAAAGAAAAAGAAAAGAAAAAGAAGAGGAAGAAAAACTTTCTGTGTTCTCAGGGAACATTCCTAAAAAAATTGTTATACAATTACACAGCAGTAAAGTTTACAAGAAGCAATTTACTTTCCCTAAATTCAATATACGCTAAGTTGCTGGCAATTTTCAATCCTATTGTACCACAGCTGCTTTAATGCTCTGAGGAACTAGCAATTTCACTGCTAACCATTAATCTTCAAACATTTTTAGAAATTCATAAGAGTGAGCCTAGAAAGCCACGGTATCAGAGGGAACAGGGATGAAACAGGCTCTGAGAGGTCATCTATGCAGGATCAGCAGTGCCCAAACCACCCTAGCAGACGTTTGTCTACTATGTTGACCACCATGAGTTTCAATGAACAAAGGAACAGAAAGTAAATTACTAACAGAGGCCAAAGAATCCGAGATCCATTTTGAGAAATACTCCAAAAAATACTTTCCTCACCTGTTAACCTCAGTATAAACATATTTACAGGGTAAATGATGTTTGAGCTATTAGCCAACAAACAGTGTGGATCTCAGCAGGTGTGTATTTTGCCTCTTATTTTGGACTTAGGGCAGCTCTTTGCAATTCTGCTGCTTCTTTGCTAGATAGTGCCAGTCACAGCAGTTGAATCATGCTGCAACACACAAGTGTTGCAGTAGAGCCTGACAGCTCATTGGCAGAAGAGGGCGCTTTCAGAAGCTGAAGACGTTTCTGGAAGAAAATAGGTTTTTATATGAGCTTGGAGACATCCTTGGCAATTTTTATGGCAAAAATTTCACTGCTCATTGTTCATAGATCAGTGCTTTTTAAATGGTTTCCCTTTGCTGATCAACCAATGTACTACACAGTCTATAGAAAGAAAAATGGCTAATCGTAGAAAACTAAGAGAGTTCAATAATCCAAGAGTGAACTTGGAGAAATCAAAAAGTTACTGCTCCTACTGGTCTGCAGCAGCTTCACTGGGACCAGCTTTCTCTCACCTTAAAGCATTCATTTATCCTACACATCATAGAATCATAGAATGTCCTGTGTTGAAAAGGACCTCAAAGATCATCCATTTTCAACCCCAATGCTGCAGAAAGGGTTGCCAACCACTAGACCAGTACTCCCTTAGAATATAACCTGAATACCTCAGTGACATCACTCAGTCAAAAAGGCAATAATTATACTGAAGTAAAGCATTTCAGTTCAGTACCAAATGCTGGTGACACTTCTGTCACACATCACTTCTCAAAATTCTCGGTGCCCACACAGAGAAGACTGCCTTTAAACAGTGATTTTAGGTGAGGTACACAACTTCTGCATGAGGAAAACCAGCTGCTTCCATGGGAGAGGGGCTCTCCAGGCAGACCACTCTGTGCCAACAGCTGAGCACTCTGCACCACAGCTGAGCCTGGTCCCCTAAGGAGGGCAGGGTGCCTCTTTCCCCCTGCACTAGAACACAGGATCAAGAATAGCACTACAGCCTGCAAGGCAGGTACTCAGAATGTGTTTTCCATGCTCTGATGTAGCTTCCCTTAAACCTACTTCAGGGCATCTGTTAAGATGGCCTTTGTAATTGCTTGCAGAGTACCCTCTCCTGTTGACATATGTAGGTCCAAGCATATACATTAATATATATAATGTATGTATAATTATATATATATATATGTTATTGACAGATCATTTCCACTGAATCAATAACAAACTGGAATGTTCTTGCCATGATCTTCACCATCAGCCTCACAAGCCACATCAGGTTCATCAAGGTGAAGCCATAAAGAGGGATTCTATTTTTCTGTTCAAATAACCACTGTGATGAGAGGCTGGATATTATTACAGTTACACATTGCACACATATCTGTTCCACTGCAAAATGCAATTCGCGTTACATAAATGCATTAGCAGTATTGCAGTTATATAACGTAACAGCCAAGAAAGTGAAGGATGACCCAAGCAAGGAAAATATGAATCAGCTTACCCTATCAAATAGCTTTACAACAAATTATAGCAGCCTACAGATTCCTTTTAGTCAACCAGAAATTGCTCATCAGAACACAAATAACTGACATTTGAGTCAGAAATTTCACTGAAATGAACATTTTAATATTACCAATTAAAGAGGATGAAGATATTTCTGTAACTTTAATAAGAAAAAAGAACATCTGCGATTTGAGGAAAAAATCCAGAAATTAACTTATCCCCTGCTACACAGAGAGGTTTCTTTTTTGGAAGTACACTGTGTTCTCCTCCCCAACTGGTTCCACGCACTGCTCCAAATGCTGAATATCTATAGAACAGCTCCAGCTTTGAACTATGCTAATGACCAGACATCAAGCAATTTTCTCTGGGTCTGAAAACAATTTCACTTGGATTGAGTTATCTAAAAGAGACACTTTGCATGTTAAAATAAAATAAAATAAAATAAAATAAAATAAAATAAAATAAAATAAAATAAAATAAAATAAAATATTACTGCATTTGCTGTCTGGTACAGTTCAGTACAGGACTAGTAGATGGACACAAATGAGTCTGGCAAAGCCAGTGTGGCTCATGGAGTACTTTGCTTTTGCTGTAGAACCCAAACATTCACAGTAGACTCAGGTATGCCTGTTCTTTGATGCAATGAGGATTAACCCCCTACTTTGTACACTCATCTGAGAAAGTACACAAGAAGAAGAAAACACTCATTCAAGTGAACCAAGAAAAATCTTGACACCATTTGGATAAATCAAAGATTACAGCTTGCACGGCTCACTCGCCAGTTACATTTAGTAATGCTAACACAGACAGCATGATGTCTATTAAAGATATGCTAACTGTATTCTCATGAGCACAGAAAATAAGCCTTGATGGTTAAAACAATTAATAATCTGTAGTAGACACCAAACGCCTACAGAAGATGTTTCTTGCAATACTTTTTGTATTTGCCCTGCTAATCAGGCCTCAATATCACAGACTATTTCATGGGCAGTTTCTCAGGCAATAATGCTTCCTTACTCCATGAGGACTGTTGTAGCACTTTTAGCACAAACTCAGAGGGGGAAAAATGCTTTTACAAGGCTTGGTTCTACTCCAAAGAAAAGAAGAAAAACACCCACTTGGCCTTCTTGAGTCTTGAAACAGGACCTTGGAAGCTGAGCCAGAGTGACCTGGAGTTTGTCAGGGATGAACAGAAGCATGCAAGTTCCAGTGGGCTTATACACTTGCTCTTCCTCTTGCATCCAGGAATAGTTTTTGGCCTGCTCACTTAACCTATTGCCTCATATCTCAGCAATAGATTCCAAGCACTAAAACTTCAATTGCATTTAGAAACAGAGATTTAATTTGATTTGTCTTCGGCCGGGATTTTAGACACTCACCTTCTACATCACTCAATGACAGAACTCTCTGCTCAGCAGTCAGCTGTACCTCCTAGCCCCTAATGCTCTTGGTACTGAGAGTTCAGACTGGTGGTTATTGCCTGTTAGAAAACTTTCAAACACAGCAGATAAGCAGAATATTCAGGTGGCTGATCTGCAAGGAAATGAAAAGCAGTTCCTCCAAATTAAGTTATCAGAAGAAACTGCTTACTCGCAGCATTAAACATGCTGACAATGTATGGACTGAAGTTAGAGCCATTTGTTTATTTTTGTGCAACTGTAATATAGGAGTGACCTGACAAACCAGAGGATGGAATTAGCAATTAGTGTCACTTGGCTTCACTGTTCAGTATGCATGCACAAAGAGGCACGACAACAGATCCAGACGGATAACACAAGGAAACAGTTGGCACATGGTGGGATCAGTACAATGTGCAATTTAAACAAACAGTGTCAAATATCAAGAAGGATGAGTCATGAGCATGCATATGATCTCCAAGGTTCATTAGAGAGCAGATTCAGATCCCCATACTTCTTCCACAAGAACACAGCTATCTTCTTCAGAGGAAAAATTATTCCATCTTTTGTGTAACGTTGTACAGCCTTTCATGGACATGTTATCAGGCACCCTATGATGAAATCTGACTTTCTGCAGTGATTTCAGAAACAGAGAGGATCCTGCACAACGGCGTCATGTCAGAAGGTATAAGCACTCAGTACAGAAGGGCAGCAATATTTCCACTGCTTGTTCAAGGTGTGAAATCACTGTGCAGGCAGAAACATGGGAAACAGTAAATGCCAACGGGTGCCATGTTTTCCACATGGAGGAATTCTATTACACACCTTTTCTTCATCTACACTTCTATGCCAGATGCCATTTTGTAAGACTTTCCATCTGCAGCCCTCTGTTGCATAGAACCAAAATGTTAGGGAGTATTAGTTCAGCCTCTACTGCCACACCATCAATATCTGTCACTGACAATGTGGGTTGATATAGTAAAATAGGAGGCATTACTTTTGGAGCAGCCCTTGTACACGTATGTACACATGAACTTACCTGGGTAGAATGACTCTGTGTTTGTATACTAGTACCACACAAGAGATTAAGAGAAAATCACATCATTAAGAATGAGGGATAGACATCTAAATCCCCACAAACACTGCCAGAAATGTACTTGCTTAACCATCTGTCGTGTGCTTGAGAGATACATTGCATCAGTGATCAAAAGTACATGTCACAAAACCATCTGGAGGAACAACTTTTCTTCAGCCTAAGAACGCAAACTGTTTCCTTGTGCAATATTTCACCATTCATAGAAAGACAAATATTGTCACTGGCTGCCCTACTAGCAAACTATCTTCTGATTTTAGGCATCAGAGATTTTAAAGGCACTGTGAAAACTTTAAATCCTTATGAAAGCTGATAGATTATTGCCAGATTCATCCAGTACAGTCTGTAATCTGCCTGAAAGATCTGAAGGAAAACAGCAGTGGGTTTCTGTATGGCACAAGTTCTCTGTGTTTCATAGCTTTCCAAGATCTGCTGTGTAAGATCCTCAGCTTACACAGTCTGAAAGTAGTTTAATTGGTCAGCTAGGCTACACACAAAAGAATTCAACGGAGAATGTGGTACATGGATACCTAATCACATGTGGACCACTTCAGAGATGCACTGCACAAAACACAACTCTCTTCTTTGTCAGGTGTCTATGTATCAGATGAAAAGACAAATACATGAGGGACAGGATGGCTGGAGGATCTGCCACCTGTGGGGACCTTTGCGGAGCAGTGCCTGAAGGGTGGACACCATGATATGGAGCCATGCTGGAGCACTGCTTAAAGAGCTGCAGCCTGCGGGAAGCCCATATGGGATCAGGTCAGGAAGGATGACATCCTGTGGGAGGACCCACATGGAACAAGGGCAGAGAGAGAGACCATGAAGGAGCAGCAGAGATGAAGTATTATAAACTGTCTGCAGCCCCCATTACCCTGCACCACTAGGGGCAAAAGAAGGTGGATGCAAGGAAGGTGTTTGTAGTTTGCTTTTAGTTCCTACCTAATTTACTATCAGTAGGCAGTAAATTACCATAACTTCCCTTATACTAAGTTTGTTTTGTCCATAATGGTAACTGGTGAGAGACCTTTCTGTCCCTATTGCAGCCCTTGAGGTCTTTATCCATCATATCTTTTCCTTGTCCTTTTGAGCAAAGTGAATGAGAAAGCAGTGTGGTGGTGCTGAGCTACTGACTGATGTTAAGCTCACTCTCACTCCTGGACACCACATGAAACACAGCATGTTCTGTGACCCTGAAACTTCACCATAACCTTTGCCTTCTGGTCTTCAGAAAACACAAACCATTCCCAAAGGGTTAAATCGCTATAACTACAAGAACCCTCAGAAAAAGTTCTCTCCAAAAACCCACTGTACTCCACATACAGGGAAATGTAAGACATATTGTAGCCTTAAAGGTTTTCAGCATTTATTGCCTAGTTTCTGTCTCTTCTAACAGCACGGAATCAGTAGCAAGTGCCCATCTAGTCACTCTGAGGTACTGTCCAGTTGGAAGGGACCTGAGAAGTTCATCAAGACCAGACCTGGCCACTCTCCCTTTTTAATCTGTGATGAATGCATATGATCTGACTGAACAAAATGACTGAACAAAAGAAGGAGAAATTTAGATTAGTTTTTGCCTCTTACACTGGTCTGACCACAAGCAGGCTGTGGCTTACTCACATGTATTGCCTGCTGTGTCCTGACAGAGCATCCAAATTTGTTGTAACTAGCTGGTATTTGTAATTCAAGCTACATAGACAGGTCACCTGCAATATTATGCTTCTCTTCCCCGATGAACTAAGTCCTAGAAGCTGGCTACTGGTGGGAATATTCATTGTTCCGCATACGTCATCTGTACTAAACACTCACAGCTTTCTTGAACTTTCCTGCCAGTAAACACTCACTCGAGAGCTGGAACACAAAGAAAGAATTTGCTAAAAATTTCTAATGAGCCTTTGAAAGTCATTTGTTTCATGTTTATGACTAGCACACTGAGTTCCTGACCTGGTCAGACCTTAAGGTGGTACCACAGAGTAAATGTTAATTTGCAACAAATAACACGTAAGAAAATTGGCCTCATTTGACTCACCCGAATGCCCCAAGAAAAGGCTGGTAATGAGGCTCTTCTCCAGGGTAGCAAGCCAAGAAACTCAGTGGTGTGCCACTTTTATCTCAATATTTCCTTCTGCATCTTCAGTCCAGCTACAACCTAAGTGAGAGCCTTCCCTATAAATCTATGTGAAATCTTAGTACACAAATATTTACTGATCACAAGGTCTCACATCCCTTAAAATACTTTGTATCTCACTCTCTAGTTCCCTGCTTCTCAGGCATTACCTGAAACAAATTACCTTCAGGAATACACTGGCCAGACTCCCTCTCTAGTCAGTGTAAAGAGCTATCTCTAGTACCAGATTTAATCTTTGTATTTTAGAAACACAAGCATACTGCTTTCACCAATTTTCTCTAGCCCAGATCAAGCTTCTCAATCAAACTAGAGGCAAAATGTTCTTGGTCACTCTACATAACAGCAAAAGTGGCCTAAAAAGATTCCTAATCCACTCAAGAGAACAAAAACATAACTCTTCCAAGCTACAGGTGGAAAAAGAGCAATAATCTTCTCAACAAATGCAACACAGTTTTCCAGTTAAAAAGAAAAAAATCACAAAAAGTAGAACACATACATTGGTCGTGGAGGGAGAACAGCCGTGTTTAGTGAGGAAAAGGACAGCATCAATTTTTTATAAGATAATATTTTCAACATAAACTAAGTCATCATAGTATTGCAAGCATAAGAATGTTCACTTTTATCCTGCACTGCTATGGAGTGATAGCACTGCTTCTCTTTAGAGTCCCAGGAGGAAGAAAGCTATTTTTGCCAAGCCTCCTGTTGCTATTTTTTATCCTGAGTGTTGGCTTTCATCATTTCAGAATGGGATTTCTGCCACTGATTTCAAAGACTTCGTGATCATAATTGGAACTTTATATTAATGTACATGTGTTTAATTTGTTTTGTTTAAAGATAAAAGGAAAACGGATTTCAAACCTCTCAACTGATTTCACTGCACATGTTCACAGCTCTGTAGTTAAAAGAATAAAATATGTATGCAGCTTTTTTCTCCCCCCACGGGGAAACAGCGCTATACGAACCACACCTATCTATGTAATGAAAGTAGCTATTAAATATTTACATCTTCTCCATTGTAATGGAAATTTCACACTGCTCTAGTGTGAAATTGATTTCTCAAGTTCTTACAATCTAATGTTTTAAGGGTAATTTTATGTAAATCTGTTTGAAGATTGGCTAGAGGCTTAACCACCCAAAAAAAAAAAAAAAAAAAAAAAATGCTTTAAGGCCATAGCACTGCAGGTATAAATCAGTGCAGTTCCATTGCTGGAGTTAATTTACATTCGCATAACTTGTTTGAAAAGCCTAGTCATTCCGAGGCAACATGGGACAGTTTGTAATCATTTTTATGGAGGAATGGAAGATGTTCATCTTCACATTTACATGGACTGAAAGACGGAGAAGGTTTTTAGTTTCCTTTTTTCCCTAATCCTAACGTGGTGTTAAAAACATGAGAAATTTTTCGAAGAAATTATGTCAGTCCTAGTTTCAGAACCTAAAGTCCTGTTTTTGAGCACTAAGACCAAGATCTAAAGGATGTTTAATGAACGTTCTTCTTTTAGTCACAGCAATGCTTCCTCTTTTGTTTATTTTGTTTTTAAATGTGAATGGATAGCTCTTGGTTTATTTATTTACTTCTAAATAAATCTGGCCTTCATTTCTATATTCAGCTAAAGTCAAAGATAAATTTATGATGGTTCCATTGTTCTTACCTTTAAGCATTCTCTTCAGCCCATCTACTAGAAAGATATAAATGTGAGAAGATTTGCTCAACACTTTACTGGGAGCAGCCCTGAACATTAATCTGAGTGCAAGCATCCTTCAGATGGAGGAATTTTGACGAAGTTCACAACACCTACCTAAACACAAAGGGCTCCTGCACATATGCTGCTGCACGCAGCCAGTTTCCTTCCACTCACAGAGTAGATTGCATGGAGAAGGCATGTCACTAAATGCACTGCTGATGGAACAGATGGGGCTGTAAGTTCAGAAGAACCAAATAATTCTCATCACATCATTAACTGTGCAACTGTTGGTATTTAATTTATTACGTATTTACTATTTTTAAAGGGCTCCTCATTGCCAGAGTGAGTCAGAATACAAATAGGCTGCAAATAAGGCCCAATATAGTTACATAAGAAACAGGATGAAGTGGCTGTAAGGAAGAAATCTGCCTGTTTTCTGTGTGTTTGCTTCTCAACAGCTCAGGGGTTATTGCAAACCATGACAATGACCATCAATTCTCCTTTTTCGCACTGCTTTAAGCAAGTACCATGGTAGGGCAGGCTAAGCTTCTCACTAGCAACTGAAAGTCAAATTGCATATTACACTCTCACATCAAAACTACCTTAATGCTTCTGTAAATGGTTACCCACATACTCAAGAATCATGGGCATCTCTGAGCTGAAGTTGGACACATCACTTCACTTGGTGACTTTATCTACTGAAAACTGCTTACCATATATAGCAGGGAGCTGGTTAGGTTCAGTTAGAACTACAGAATTCTTAGAGTTGGAAGGGACCTTTACAGGCCATGTAGTTCAGTCCCCCTGCAATGAACAGGGACGTGCACAGCTAGATCAGGTTGCTCAGAGCTTCATCCAGCCTGGCCTTGAAAGCCTCCAGGCACAGGGCATCTACCACATCTCTGGACAACTGGTAAACACGTGATACTTTCTTCTCAGTCTCTGGTTTTCTAAGAAATTTTGCCGCATGCACGTAATAGGAATAAGATACCAAAGACTGAACCAGCAGTTATTCAAAAATTAATTTAAAGCTGAAATTTCCAAACGTTAATAAAAAGAGTCATTCTTCTGTCAGCACAGAGCTTGCCAGCATGTCACTACCTGGTGCTACACAAGACCTGGTTTGTATGGAAGCCAAGTGTTTCAGAGAAACAGAAGTGCTCCTGTTGTCACCCTCCTGGCTATAATGACCAAAGCTGGCAAGTGAAGCTACCTTTGAACCATGTTCTTCTCTGGCATTAAAAACTTACAGAAGACTTCTTTTTCCTTTAATTCAGAGGATGTCTTGGAGCAAGTCACACTGTTGGACAGACACTTGCTTTGAAAAAAGGGGCATGTTACCATCATTTTCTAGGCCATTCAGCCTACCCATCTACACCATGCATTTAAAAACCACAAAGCAATGTGTAATGCTACTGTATTTAGTTTTCCACAACAAACTTTAACCAAACCTCTGACCCTTTATGAATACCAGTCCAAGACTCTGTGTCAGCTGAGGGCAGTCTCATGCTGAGAGAGACTTATACAGGACTCCCTCCTGGACCCTTGTTCTCTGTGAAGAAGAGAACTCAGCACTATACCAGTGCTCACACTGAGGACCCTTCTCCAAGGCTCAGGACTGCAATAATCCTCTTGCTTCCTAATCTCACACCAGACACAGCCTAAAGGCAAAGAATGTGGGGAGTGTTGTGCTGTCAGTACGTGTTCTGTGGGTGCTCTGGAGGCACTGCATGACAAACTGGGTGCATCCCATGATTCTGGCTAAGATTTGGCAGGGAAAACAGTGAGGGAGAGTTATTGATACAATATAGCCTGAAGCCATTGTAACCTTCCTGAAAAAAATCCTCTTCACTGCAGGAACCTTTTCCCTTAAAGGAGAGAATACTGTAATCAGAAGCAACAAAAACAGAAAGCTCTGGAAGGTATTCTCATTTCATAGCAGATGCAAGTGTACTTTTATGTTGTGGTGACTGCTAGTAACATCTACTGCACTGATCACACATCACTTGCTATAACATCACAGAACGCTTCTCTAAACTTACTCAGACTGAAAGCAAAAGGGGAGTTAATGTAATCAGAATGACAAATGAAGAAATCAGAAGATATCTAAAAGTTTGCCTAACCACCTTCATTTATCCATCCTCTTCCTGGATCTTCCTAGTGAGTTTTGATAGAATAATTATTTTCTGCACCCAAATTCCTAACATCAACGCATTTGTAAAGAGATCGTACCATACTTACAGAACCTGACCCACAGATTTCTTAAAAATGTGAGTTTCAATTAATGTTTATTTCTTAAGGGCCACAAACCTTATTGCATGAGAAGTTATCATCAGTTAGCTAAGAGAACTACTACCGGAACAAAAGTTATCAGTATGAAAATCAGTCTAAAATGAATAAAAATCTTGACAGATAGGATCAATCCTAGACCCAGCCCTGCTGTCAGATCTGTATTTAACCAAACAGTGATCCCTTTCAATGCAGTCATACAACAGAAGATGCAAGGCCATATACTGATCACTCCCTGATTTATGGCCACTGGGCCACAGATGAAGTTTAAGCTCAGTGATGCAGTTCATTTTTCAGAACTTCCCCTCAGGTAGCTGGGCAAGTTAGAAGTCACCCCTCTTCCTGCTAAACACCAGTGCATTCTTAGACAAGTTGTCATCCGGAAAACCAGCTGAAACAAATAAACAGTCTGACTGAGAAGCAGAAAATAGTAAACTGACTACGGGTCAAATTGCAATAGATGTTTCCGGCTCTCTGCATACCAAAAGTTGTGGAGTTTTCTGCTTTACTTGGTTTTGACAATTGTCCTAGAGTAGAAACTGAGCTCTGTCCTTCATGTTTTCTGGTTGCACGCTATCCCTTTCAGCTCCACATGCCTGTGCTTCCATACCTGTAAATGGGTGGAAACACCTTACCCTTTTCTCTCATTTATTGTTAGCATATGTGACAATTGCCTACAACTAGTTTCCAGTCTGTCCCAGGGAAGCTTTAAGCCTAAATAAATCTAAGATAAACTAGGAAGGGGACCTAAGATTCCCTCAAATATTTGTCTAAATGATGTGGCAAGAACCCTGGTACTGCATCAGGCCTTTCACTGTACCTTCACCTCCACTCAATTCCTTATGTGTTGGCAGGGGAGGAAGACAGAGGCTTCCCTTGTCTGTTCCTGCCAACCCTTCCCATGTCAACAGACTAGGGTAGAGATGGCATCCCATCTTCAACTGGATCCAGCTCAGGGCATGGGAAAGAGAAGAGTAATCCTGCTCTGGGAATCATCTTTCTGTGTTTGGTATAATATATAGCTACCTATGTAACTCTTCAGGGAATACATACAGCTGTTTCATATACATGGAACAAGGCCAAAGTTTCTCAACCAACCAGTGTATGTTGCCACCTTGTTGGCACCTATAAATTACAGGTTAGATTTTTAACAGTATTTTGGAGGGCTGTGTCAACTCGGTCTATTTGTCTCACTCATCTTATGTCAACTCTCATTTAATGCCCGTGTCCTACATTCTTTATTTCCTGTTTTCCAAAATATCTAAGTCACATTCTGCCCTTTCTGTAAGGACTCACTGCATAGTGTTAATTCCAGGTTGCAGATCTAGGCTGTCACACTAGGTACACATTTCCTCACATGGTTTGCCACCCAAATAAACACTGGCCTCTTCCCCTCATCTGTTTGGGTAGCTACATGGCATCAACAAGCTTTGCAGAATCAACCTGCTGTAGAGAGAATCACTGTTGTTACACAGGCTATGTATTTAGGAAGAGAGGGGAGTTAACTGCTGAGACTGAAATCACCCATAGCATCTACTATCTGCTATTTTTTTTACCATGACTCCTAGAAATTGAGAAGAATTTGTTGATTTCTATTGTCCATTGGCAGACAGCTCTGCAAAAACATATGATGTGACAATGTGCTTCCCCAGTCAAGAGTGTGGAAACTAGCAGTACACTGATGGAAGAAAAGCTATTAAACCTTCAGCTGCTATGTATCTGATAGGGCAGGATATCAGAGTGCTGCATCTCACAGTCAGTGGCAGTTATTTGTGAAAGAACGTAAGGACAAGGCAAACATAGAGCAACATACACTATATCTGCTATCCTGGTTTTTGAAATTTGCAGCTTAGAGACTTTGGGAAACCAGGAGTGGGAATAAGTAGTCCCTGACTTCTTTTTCAGGATCTGAGATATCTCAGTCTTTTAAAACTGGAGGCCAGAACTACATAAACACTAAAATGCTGCTAAATCAAGCAAAGAACTCTTCCCGCTAGAATGGCTTTGGTATAACATATGTTTGCTGCAGAAGATTGTGTGAAATCATACCTAGGTGCTCTGTGTTTTAATTAAGATGAAAGTAGGGGGTAAGAGTGTATGAAGAAGAGGAAGGGGTGAGAGATTACAGGTAAATAAATCTAAAATAAGCCAAGCATACTCAGATTTCAATGGGAAAGACACAGAAAACAGGCAAACTAAGTAAAATCTTCCCATATTACATACTACACACAAAAGAAGTTCTGTATCAGCAAACAACTGAACTGCTCTGGGACAACCAAGAGCAAATAAGCCAAGCATAAGCTATCCAAGAGCTGTATATAAATTCTCAAGAAGAACATGGAGACAGTATACTACAGGTGATTAGAGGCACATAAAGCCATTGTTTTGAGAAACCCTTTTCATGAGGCACAGTTTAAACAATCCTGTTAAGACTCAACCATTCTGACCAAACAGTGCTTAGCAGAACCTGTTACACTGATACTGGGTTTATACAAGGTATCCTGACATACCATCTTCATGATTAGTAGAGTAGAAATCAAAGAAAAACAATTATAGATGTCAGAAGCAACTTAGTCTCTTTTTGCACACCAATTATTCCTGCTTCTCCATGTCGACTACCTGTTACGTCCTGCGATACATTAAAGTCAGAACTTCACGGAGAGGACATGATTTTAATTTCACAGAGTTGTAGTTTCACTGTCTCCCTGGAATGGTTCAAAAAACAGAACTTTCACACATTCTGGAGGATCAGAGCAGAAGGCCACAAGCAATACAGTAACTGAGTTTTGCCCTGTGATGCTTCCCTATAAGCTAACGTTGCTCAGCTGCAATAAACATTTCTGTAAGTAGCAAGGACTTGAAAGAAAATCGTTGTCTATAATTTGCAGGGTCATCCATCCAAAATGTTCCTAAATTCTGTGTAACGATGAATTCCTAATATATGTTTTTCAAGAAAGACATCGCTTAGAGAATCTCAGGTCTAAACATCTCCCAGGATTTGGAACAAATCCAAACATGCATGATCCAGAAATGAATGAGGTCACTGGAAAACTATCAGTATATTTTCTTTAAAGTAGTTTGAATAGGACAGATTTATGTGATGGATAAATGTGCTATTAGGCTAGCATGGGAGAAGAAACATAAGGCTGCCTTGGGAAAGGGGACATAGCATTGGCGTTACCTTCCAGTTGTACCTGCTGGCAGGCATACAGTAATATTAAAGGGAAGATGTTTCAGAACTAGAGCGAGGCACAGAGATCTAAGAGTGCTGAAAGGGAAATAAGTCTCAATGTAGACTTCGCTATTTCTAATTTTGTCAACAAGAATCCTGCCTCAGGAAGCAGGCAAGTTTGATCTTGCTAGTTACACGGACAACAGCTATGTGCCCAAATAAAGGTCATCCGCACGCTGTTGAAATTGACTTGTTTGGCAAACATAAAAACTAACCATGGCTCACATATTTCATCTGAATGACTTTAAAAGCAAAGGAGCTGACTTGCATTTTTCTCCTTTTCCACACAATGAAAATAACTCCTTCCTGCTTCTGGGCAGGATAAAACAGGGACAGAATTTCTTACTTATTTTTAACACCTTCACATCTCCCACCCACCCCAAGAAGTCATTATAGAGCTACGACTGGTCCTTTCAGAATCAGGAAATGTTCCAACACTTGGCAGAGGAAAGATACCATAAGACTGCAAGTCTTTTTCCAAAGGCTTGAGTACACTTCAGATAAGAATCTGAAGAGATGAGAGAGCTCCAGACATTCTGAGCTTTACCTTTCACTCATTTCTGACTTGACTAATTTAGGTGCTCTCTTCAAAAAGAGGAAGAGAATGCACCCGTGTGGACAGTTCAATTCCATGGCATGCCATGTTTCAGTTTGAAAACATTTCTTTATGTTGCAAAACATTTCAGTTGGCATTTCCATGATTTGCAAGCATAATTAAAACAACCCTATAACAAACTACAGTTAAGACAAGTCAAATACTTGGGCTTGGTTTCTTTGTGTTACTGTTTTTCCTATAAATTGACATCTACTTTTATCATCATAGTTCCTCAATTCCATTCCATTCCATAGTTCCTGAATTCTCTTCTGCCTCTTTTTAATGAATCAGACTCTTTTGCCCTTACTCAGACTAAAATTTCCTGCATTCACAGAGCCCTGACAGAATCTTGCTGAAAGCTTTTGAGACACCATTTGTTTGTACCTCTGTTCAAAACAGCTTGAGCCACACTACTTCAGTCACACTCCTGGACTGCTCATGAATCTGAGAATTATTAGCACAGACTCCACACTGAAGATACTAACATGTGTGAGTGCTCAGTTCTCCCATTGGCCTCCCACCTCGTAATCCAAATAACTCAATAATTAGTGTTCTGCTTGCAGCATCAGGGGGTAGAAATACTTACAGGCTATTACAGTTAAGCAAAACAGCAGATGCAAAGACAGAGAGAGATTTTCCACAAGAGAGCTTTTCTAGTAACAAACCAGCTTGAAAGGCAGCAAGCCATTTGGAGGTCAAATGAGTTGTGTTATCCACCTTTCTGCTTCACATTTCATGCTTGTACCACCTGAGAAAGATGCCTGTTAATCTAGGATCCTAAGTCTGGTGATTTGAGTTGATCAATGAATTGTCATAATGTCTCCTGTCAGTTGCTATTTGTAGTGATTGTGCTATGAGCTCGACATGCGTTCCATTGTTCAGGCTGGTTTTGTTCTTTTATTTTCCTTGGGCTGGCTGCCTCTTGGAAACTCTACTCTGCCTACTTCCTGAGGATTAAAGCATGTCTTCTGGGCAAGGAGACACAGGGACCACCTGCAGATTCTGTTTATACATCCAGCCTTACAGCGTGATTGATCTCACAATAGGACTGCATAATGTAAACACTTCATTATTCCACTAAAGGATATGCACTGCACCACCTAAGGTCCCCTCAACCAAGAGTCAGTTTTAGATGGTTAAAATCTTCTAAGCCACACGAAAAGAAGCTAAACAAAGGAAAATCCATTCTAGTGCCATTAAATAACTCTAAGTTAAACTAATTAAATGCTGTTAAGTTGGAAACTTTACCCTACCCCTTTATTCCAGGATTTTGCTACCCAGCCCCAGCAATACGTGGGCCCATCGCTTCTGATGCATCATTCCAGGGTGCCTGATAACCACAAAAGCTAGATTACCTACTGGGCTTCATTCCCATTCTGAGACTAAAACATCACATCTTCAGCCTCAGGGAAGTCTTGACATGGGGGTCTGGAGGGAGATGATGAATCAGTTTTAGTTCTGCCCAGGACCCACCTGGAGAGAGGAATGGAAGGTGAAGGATACTACAACTCTTAACTAAACCATAGCCCAGCAAATGAGAGGGAGAACATTTCCATTCCTCTCAGAAGACAGAAAAATAAAAGCACTGATAATGTTCAATTATTTCCTACAAGAATTTATGTTGAAGTTTTCATTTGCCACACAAGAAACTGAGATAAAAGGCTAATGTCTGCACCAGGAAGGGCAATCATGATCTGCACTTCCACTAGCACTGAGCAGCTTATGTTACCACCTACACTGAGCCTTGTACCACCCCTCCCCACCTCTGCTCAGGAACAAACATCTTCTCTGGAGCGCAAGGACACGTCAAGGACAAAGTCATGACCATAACACTGCGTTACATGGGACTCTCCTTCAGCTCTTACGAGTATTTCAACATTGTTCTTGTGGTTTATTTCTCTCTGGGATTTGTTTGTTAGTTGTTTTGTTTACTTAACAGTGTTAATTAAAAACTAAAGGCACACCCAGCTAAACCAAGGAGCAGTAATCTGAGGAACTGCCCAAGTTCCTCAAGAGGGAGGAGAAGTTTACCCTGAATTTATCTAGGTAACTATAAATAATGGGAGAACAAAAAGAAAGAAAGGGGAGAAAAATAGTACAGTCCACACACAGGCTGCTTCTGAAAGCATAAGGCAAAACGATAGAATTTAATTCAGGTTTAACAAAGCAGCCCATTTTGATTAGTAAACAAGGCATGAGCATGCACAGATTGCCATTGTATCTATTCAATTGGGCATTCAGTTTCAGTACAAAAAGCAACGAAAATGTCTTGATTCAATAGAAGCCATAAGCAAGGCATGTAAGCACTTACCAAGATCAATGAAACTTAAAAAAAACCATGCATACTTACATGCTTTATAGAATCAGAGCTTAATTGTTCAGCAAATTGCAACAGTTACATGTTTATGCTAAGCAAATTATCAACTGAAATACCACTGAAATGAATTTACTTTTCTGCTTTGGCTCATACTGCAGTCCTTCAACAGGATGGTCTGTGAATCCTTATAGGGCAAAAAATGGATGCCACTGCACTCCATACTAGTATCTAGCCTCATTTTTGTGGTGGACACCTACACTGAACTCCCTAAATACTCATGTAGATCAGTAAACAGGAATAGTTTGAAATCTCAGAACTCTCAGAACCCCTGAAGTCATACTAAGTTCATTTTAATCCTAGAAGTAGGTTCTGTTGCTTATGGTTTATACTCCCAAGAAGAATAAAAGTACATTTCCTGAACTGGAAAAAATAAATAAATCAGGATCTGTTTGAAATCAACATACATAGAAACATCTATATAGCAGAAGAAAAACTGTTAACATTTGAAAGAGGACACATACTGTCATGTCATTAAACATGACACCAGCATTAGTTCAGGAAGGATTTCTACCTGAAATAGGCCTTGATTGATAAAGCAGTTTTAAAAATGCTCTGGGATAGAATTTTCTCTGTATTTCTCCCAGTAAATCTCATTGTTGGAGTCCTCTTTTTATATACAGAAGAACAGCGTACACATTTTGTCCTATCTCTACCAGCAGCTTATTAGAATAGCAGCTCCTTGCTGCGTCATTTCTTCCACTGTTTTATTCTGTGGTAAGTTTCCATTGTGAGAAAGGAAATTAAACCTGACTCTAAACCTTTGTATGCGTGATGATAATTCTTCTTTTAAATCAATGAGAGTTAAAAACTATCTAAACCAAGAGCAGGATTGATCAGCTGCTTTGCTGATTGTGATTGTTTGTTGTTTTTTTATTGCTTACAAATCCCATGAAAATATGAAATCCTGACTTTTTCACAGCAGACTTCCTCACTAGGTCAGACCTGCTCCTGTTATATTGAATGCAACTATTAACTCACCCAGTTGCTGCTTTATTGCTGCAGGAATAAGGTGTTCTCTCTAGAGCCCTGCTGGCACTGTTCACACCCGGAGCAAGAACATTAGCTCTCCTTAAAAACTTTGCTAGCACCATCCTGCACAGGAGGACATGCTTTACAGCTAAGAAGGCACTCTTGGCGCCTGCAGAAAATATGAAGACAGCTGTCAGAAAGGCAAGGCCCCAGCAGGTGTACCTTTTCAGGTCCTTCCACCTCTCTGGGCTTTGCCTGAATCAGCTTCAAGCTGGTGGGTAAACACTTTGGTACCACACAGGAGCCTGACAAGATCGTGCTTCACTCTTATCCTAAATGCAATCAGAAATCTTTTGCACAATAGAAATCACTCACAGGGAATAGGTCTGTGAAGCCTAATAGAGATTTATTTATTTTTAAGAGTTGCATAGCTATAATTCAATTCATTCTGACTAATGTGTCCAGACTTGTTCTTCATGGTCTGTTCTGATGCCCAGCTTTTATTTTAAACCACTTTCCCTTTAAAAACTTTCCCAAAAACTTTTCCAAAAAAAACCATTTTTGGGCTTGTTTTGCAATCCTAAAGCAGATAAATCCTGATTTATGCTCTCCCCTATATTTGCAGGAACAGAGAGGAGAAAAAAAAAATAGTTGTGTATCAGACAAAAATCTTTGCTTATCACTTTTCCCTCTTTCTCCTGAGGGTGCAGCTCTGGCTAGCAGAGCTATTTCTCTCAGCCCTGTATCACACATGGCAGGAGGAGCTGAGCTGCCACGTTGGCAGCCTCCACCAGAGCAGCGTCCTCTTTACAACTCACATCTGGAGCAGCAACTGGAAATCAGACCCTGTGGGACATCAGCATCATTAAAGATGAAGCTAAGCTACAGGTTTAGAATCAGAATCTGAGTACATTTCCAAACTGAAGAACCATGGACTCATTTCATCGTTTTATAGAAACAAAAAGCCATGAGGTTTTGATCTGCATCAAAAAACTCAGGCATGTTCAGAGCCTGGCTTTGGTCTGGGCCCCGTGCCTGCCTGTAACAGCTGGTTATAAAGTGATTACTCAGCATCACTTCTCCTGTTCATTCATTTTGCAGCCTCTGTACTATTTGTGTGCTGTCATGTATTCTTGGCCTCCTTTACCTGTGTTTGTCCATAACTGAGTAAAGCAAAACACTTTTTTTGCTTTCAAACAGGGGAGACAAGATGCTGGATGGCAGGAGCACAGAGGGGAATCACCTCTAACTTTTCAGTTCCCCATTTCTGGCACCCAGGGAGCCACTAAACATAGAGGGTTTGCACAGAAACAGCACTCTTCAGTTATTTGCAGTGAGCTGCTACTGGTATGTACCATGCAGAGTTTTTCTTTGTTGGTGCTACTGCTTTATAGTGTTCAAAAATAACCCAAACAGGTTAGGTAGTAACCGAGATATTATCTGAGTAAATTTTACCTCAGGGGATTCCTTCAGAGTCAAAAATGTTTTAGTCTGTCTGCACGAATGTGGCCCCAAGGAAGATTTTACAAGAAAACAAGTTGAACAGCACCAAAAAAGCAGGCAAATACCAAAAGGGGGGGGAAGTAACAGAAAGAGGGAAAAAAAAAAGTGACACATTTTAGTAGTTATGGGTTTTAATACCTTGGTATTGATATTTGTCTTTGAAAAAAAAAAAAAAAAGTACATCAGGCTTTTGCAAAATGACAGCTTGCTTGTTTTGGTTTGGTAAGGAGCAGAGGCAGGCCCAAACAAAAATCCCAGATCCAAACACCATTTGTGGTGGGAAGAGTCAAACTCCCAGAGTACAAGCACTCCTTTAATTCCAGTACTTTACAATCCAAATCCTCCCGTGTCTCTGGATTACACTGCTGGGCATTTTCTGACCATAAAGCCAATTTAATTTTCTAGGGCACGGATGATTTTACAGTGCTTTTGAGTTGATGTAGAGGATTTTACACTGCTTTCTTCTTCCACTGCCAATTTAATAAGAAAAATAACTTAAGCCAGAGGTGTATATGTCCCTTGGTAACCTTGATCTGCATATATAGCCTCTTGTGTTCACAGCAACCTACTTTAAGGTAGAAGAGAGCTCACTTTCTTCCTGTGCCTGAACCATCTCTTTTTCACTGCTGTAGATCCCTGCTTCTTCCCTTACAATAAGACCAAAGCTTTAGGACTCTCATATAAACACAAATTTATGGGCTCTCATACTTCAGTGCTTGAAATCCAGATTAGAATAGTACTGAATTACCCAACTCTACCGCTTTATAGAAGTAGAATCAAACATGGAGCCTGTCTGTGAACCCGGATGCAATATTACACCACCATGCGTGGATTACATTATACACAGCCTATGCGGTAAAAGAATTAACTTGGTGTATGGCAGCTGCTGTTCTCCTAACAGAACAAAATAAATGCAAACAAAGGAAGAACACATCTTGGTCAGGCCCCCTTCATATCTTCTCTTCACATGCATGCTGTTAATTACCAGTATTTTTATCCTCACCTGTGTATTTGCACAGATGCTTACAGGCAGGCAGATGATTTTATGTCTGTCTGTTCAGATGTAACTTATATGATACTATATTGCACATAAATTTCAAATGCCTTTAATACATATTACATACATGTAACTTGTTTATATGTGTTCAATTGTGCTATATTTAAACATAACTATATGTGCCACACAAAAAACAGTTTGCCAGATATCTTAGTGTCTCTCATAGGTTTCAGAACACAGCAACTCAAAGGGGAGAAATGAAAGGAAACCTGTTTTAGTGTAAATCCTCCCACCTCTTACTAAACAACCATGGCAGATGGAAAAAGTCATGGGATTCAGATTACAGGCAACACAATTCTGGTTGCACTAATTTCATTGTACAGCTCATGTTAACTCTACCTATTTATCGTGCACAAGGTACACCAGCTCTTGCAAGAAGCACCTGGACTAAATAAGCCAATGACACTAGAGAGACACCAAGAGAAATTCAACATATGACATTGTCAGAATTAGTTATGACTGCAATTTGAGGACAGAAAGTACTGAATTTTTTTTTGTTCTCTCACTCACTGAGCAAACTGAAAGGAATATCAGTTAGAAATCTCATTCTTTACTGCATTTGTCCAAAACACCATTTTCAGTGGAACTGCACCAAAGCTTCAGACTTCCTCCCTGACCCTATTTTGATCAGCAGCAGTCACAGCCTATGAACAGGACCATCTCCTCTGCAATTGGGATATTAGCACAACATAGAACATCAGTCCAAAATGTTGCAGGGAAGTGCTCTAAATATCCCCATTGTATAGGCAAGGAAATAAAGTCTACAGTTACAAAATGCTTTGCCATGAGGCCAGGAGATGTAAAGATAAAAAGAAAAAAAAGGTCACATCACTACCTTAAGTTGAGATTTTCTGGTGCTAATAAGATCAGTGGATTACTCTGCTACTGAAGAGGAACTGCCTTCAAGGGAGCCCCAAAAGTTATATGTGTTATTCCAGTGCCCCAAAGTGGAGTCATTTCCTGGATGTACTTTTTTAAGTCTGTTCCTAAAGGCCTACAAATATCTTCCATGAGCAAACCTGTACCAATACATCAGTAGAGTTTCTTCTTTATGGCAAGTACACTTACAAACATTGCATTCACTTTGGTTTCTAGCATTCATCCTAAAGACAGTTGTCCTTACGAGGTCTGGCTTTGTGTCCCTTCCAAACATGGCAAATAATAAATTTATGAGAAGTGAATGAGACCAAAAGTAGAAAAACAACCCAGCTCTGTGAACTACAGGAATGAATTTCCTCATTGTCTAAAAATGTTCTTACCCTTTTACTCTTGAACTTCACCCATCAGTCATTCTTGTCTCTGAGGAATAATTTGTCTGAGAATTTTCATGTATCAAGGAGTGCATGTTCTTGTTATTTTTATTTTTTTTAAGGTACCTGTAGGATGATGAATTCTCAGCTGTTTACCTGGGTTTCATAGTAGTAAGAACAGAGCCATAGTTGCAGAGGGCAATGAATATGGGCTACTGCCCATGAGTGTGTTCATTGTCTTGTTCTTTTACGACTGGCCCGTTTTTTGGTTTGTTCTTTTTGTTTGTTTGTTTTTGTTTCCAGAGGAAAACATCCTGAAACAACCCCATGTTGCCCAGATGTGACACACAGACTGCTTCTCCAGTGGTACTGGAGATACTTTAGAATTTCATTAGGGAAAATAATAGCAACTGGGCTTGAATTTCAAGTTAGCATCTACTCCTCTTCTGTGATGCTAACTGCAGAAGTAAGAGCACTAAAATGCATCAGTGCTTCCCCATTTGTAGCAGGTTGCTTGGTGTGAATTACAGACACGCTCTCAGAGACACAGGCTAGCCTGAGGATTACAGCAACTTGTTGAAAGCTGCTGAAAAGCAGAACACTATTACTTCTTCAGAGTGGGAAGTTGCAATGGACTCTCCATTCTACTAAGAGAGAAAACTTAGAGACACAGTCTCCAGGATGGGATTCAATCTTTGAGCTAAAGAGTCCAGAAAGAATATCTTAGCCCCTACTTTTTTGGCTCCAGACTTCATCTGTAACTGCAGTAATACTTAAAAGTGATAGAAAGCCTCAAATGTTTGGGTCCTCCAAACAACTTTTGGGATCAGCTCCCACAAAAGCTGTCTGCCAAAATCTTATCTCTGCTTCCAGATCCAATGAGAGAGATAGCATGGGTCCTTCTGACACATAACTCTTTCAGGCTCCAGTAGCAGGGGATGATAGTATCAATGCTCAGGCCTCACAGCCAGGGCTCCATGAAGGCAGAGCTTCCTAAGCTGATTTGAAATAGCATACAGTTGTCATCAAGGTGAGCTGTCAGGCAGCAGAGTCAGCAGGCAAACAAGGCCTTTTGTATTTGCAAAGCCTCATGTGTGAACTGTTTCATTCATCTGGGATGAAGTTAAATAGGTGATGGCTTATGTTTGAAATATGTCCAAGGTGGTTTACCTGAATAGTATTCATGTCAACAGAGTTTTATCACCTTTAAATTGTTTTTGTTTTATTTGCCTACTCATAAACCATTCCAAGGAATGTTTATGGTTTATTTAAAGCCTGGTGGTATTGGGACAAGTTGCATAGGCCTGCTATTTTTTGCATTTCTTCAATCATCTTAACCTACTGCACAGAATCAAGGTCTGCCTATGTTTGACCAACAGCAACAGGAAAAACCTTTTCTCCAGTGTCTGACTTAGACAGCTCTAAGGCCTGTAAATGCCTTATCTTGAACTTGTTTGTTTTTGCAAAAGACACAGCCTGACAAAGCAAGCATGAATGATTTTACTGGCTCCCCCTTTGGATCTGACATTTTTGAGCCAGTGTTTACTGCAGGTGACATTATTCAGAAAATATTTAGAATTTTTTTTCTGTTGCCACTGAATCTAGCTCAAGAGAGGTGTTCAAATGCAGTGTATCTCTTGGAAAATGGCTTGTGTCACAGTCTTGATTTGGTAATTTCTGCACTTGTTGAGTTCAGCACCATCTTGAAAGTTGTGTTCATCACATGTTTATCAGGTTCCTCAGCCTCAGAGGAACACAAAAACTCTGACACATGTTTCCCACTTCCCCATGCCAATGGCATCTTTTCAGTCTTTTATGCCTCCTTCCTATTTTTCAACTTCATATTGGATTGTATATTTCAGGAAAATACATCAAAGTCTATAAGATCAACATCAGTAAAGTGTTCTTTACCCAGATGAAAAAAGCTGTAGGATCCCATTTATTGCTCCTTGCTTTTATTTATTTATTTATGTATTTAAAATTCAAAGGCTGCCTTAATCCTTTTGGCAATGACATAAGCCTGTGAAGGCTTTTAAAGCAACTTTCCTGCTGATCTGAAATCCTCCGCTGATTCACGTTTTCCAGGACATATCCATTTTCAGGACACCAGGCCCCTTTTGTAAGCATGACCAAGCACTTCTTGTTCCTACACGCTTCCATTTGCATTTGCTTGCATTAGAGTGCATGGTATTAGAAAAGGGGTTCCAGAAGAGATCTTGGTTACTCTACACAGCTTGTCCTCATTAATATGAAGCCACAGCTTCATGTTCTACACTACGCACTCACAGATTGCATAACTTAGTTTGTTTCTCTATTAGACTGTATATCTAGGCCAGCAAAGGCCTCTGTTACACTAGACCACCAGCTCCATTGTCTCTACAAAATCAAGCTACACTCCACTGTCATTCTGACTCAAGGAGGAATGAACTCTGGGCTTAATGCCTGTGTGCAGGGGAACTTGTTTACTAGGAGTGGAGACTCTTTCACACGTCATGCATATTTTACATATACATCACGATGGAACAGAACAGTCTCATGCAGTCACTCCCAACAAGCATCACTCTTCTCTCACTGGTGTGTTTGCGTGAGCATCATTTTAGTTTCAAAGGGTCATTATAAACACAGAAGGAAGTTTTGAAACACTCCTCGTCACTGAACTTCTGTGCCAGATTGATGGTACTCTCAGTGGCTTTGAAACAGAAGCACTGAAAACTGTAGAAGGTTGGGCCATACCCATCCGCAACCATACAGTGACTGCCACCTCAATTCTGGTTCCTGGGCTCTGCCATTGTGTCCTGCTGCTCTGCAGAGAACACTCATGGAAACATGACAGCTAAGAAAAATTCAATTTGAAATAACCCAATCCTGAACCAAAGTTTTCAAATTTTGGAAAATAGTTTAAATACTGGTAATTTTCCCCTCTTGGAAAACTCATTGAGAACTGTCCCATTGTGTATCAGGAGAAATTAATAGCGTCTCACAGAAGAAGCTATGCACTCCAGTTATGGTTACTGCTTCTCTGTGCCAATTGCTATACACATCTCAGACAGTCTCTCCTATCCTTAGAGTGCGTCAATTCACATCATCTTTGGACACAAAAGTAAGTTTAAAGGTATTAGAAAGAAGAGTTTTCAGGATCTCAATGTATTATTTTATTTTAAACAAGCCAACTCCATTATGAAAAAAATCCAGTTCTAAGTGGTTTTTGTCAATGGTGGGAGTTAGCAGGGAAGACAAGGAGCTCAGTTTTAGCCAGGTTAAACAATAACTTGCTACTATTTGTGGCTAGCTCCCAGAAGAAATTAACTCATGGTTAGTTAAATAATAGTTTTATTAAAACAATAATCAGATCAAATAACTGAAATGTATGTGCGGGAAGTCTTTCAAAATACTCAGGTCCTGCAAAAAAGTTAGATCAAGAAAATGTCTTTTAAACGACTGATCCCTGAAGTAACTGAAGCTTATAGAAATTGGACGCCATAAAAAAAAGTTTTTAAACCTTAATCCCAACATTCTCTCATAAGAATAACAGAGTTCTCTACTTTCAGTGTTTTCTCTTTGTGCAGATGTTTTTGTTCCCTTTCTACAGCAGAAAAATAACCTTTTTTTTTCTGCTACCACAGCTCTTTTAATCTTTCATTCCTAAAAAGAGAAATAAATGAAAGATCTAAGCTGTGTGGTTTCACATCCCCCAGTTGAGTTGCCCAGTGAATGAAGCAAGTAACTTACAACAGGAATGCTGACTGAAGGACAACCAGAACAACCCTTTAGGTGACCCACAAAGCACAGACAACCACAGAAATGCATCTCTGAGACCCACCACAGGTTCAGCTTGACACTTGCCCCACAGTGGGACTTTTCTATCTCACCATGGAAAATTTAATCTCACCACAAAACAGGTAGATCTGGCACTGAAGGACATGGTTAGTAGGCACGGTGGTGATGGATTGACGGCTTGACTAGATTATCTTAGTGGTCTTTCCCAACCTTAATGATTCAATGATTCACTAACTACTTTTGCATATTCTCATATCTGCAGGACCTGAGGAGAGCAAGTTCAATTTCAAGTGATTTTAATGCATCTGGATCATGAGACTGGTTGGAGAAAGCCACTGCATGTCATTTGGAACACTGTCACTGGTTTGGTGACTGCAGAGTCAGGTCTATGGTGAAATAACTTTGAACCAGAACTACCAGCGTTGCTATAAGATTGCAGCGTCTGGTTCAGACTGTGCCTGAAAAGGGCCACATCATTGCTTCACAGAGTTCAAGGAGAGTGCACAAAGGCAAGGTGCCCACAGGCGGTATTTGTCCCCTAATCTTTGCACTTCTGATCCATGGAAGTAATTGCGTGGTAGATGTTTTGTGACTACTGGAGTTTGAGAAGGCAGCTCCAGGTGCTGAGAGTTGTTTATATAATCCATAGCGCAAATGGATGCTGTCAGCAAAGCAACATGTATTCAAAGAAAGCAGTGACATAAAGAAAGTCTGTTTTCCTCAAAACTGAGAATGAGTTATCTCAAGTGTAAATACATGCACACACTTGTGGCTGATACCCATTTAAAAGTGCATTGCTGCCCCTAACCTGTGCTTGAATCTATCAGTTTACATTACATTCAGGTAGTGGTGAATACTGCCTTTTGGGTGGGTGCAGAGCACTTTTGATGAAGGGCAGGTAAAAACTTGCTTTGTCTTGTAACCAAGATACAAGTATTTACCTGTAAGAGCCCTGCATATTAAGGCCCACGCATTTACCCTGCAACACAACATGGAATTTTAATGAATTCACGGACTCTGAAGGCCCCCACCCAAATCTTCTCAAACAACTGAAATCCTTTGCATTCCTCTCAACTACATCTACTCTACGTCCAATATCAGCAGATTAGACTGGGAACAGACGTATTAAACAGATAATATGGCAGACTTTTCCAGATGCCATCTAAACCAAAGCTGATAAAGTAATTTCTCTCTTAAAGCACAAAAGGATCAGAAAATAGCAGTTATCCACTCCTATTTGGAGTTTTAATAACTTGTAATGCGTTGAGATATTCAGCATCACAAGCCAGGCCTAAATACTTTAATTTTCCTATTTGAGAAACGACATTTGCTCAAACACAAAGTGTCTGTGGTGAACAGAATCAGTTGCTTATCTAACAGAAAAATCACAAACAGCAGTGAAGTAGAGCTTTGCAGAACCTCACACAGATTAACCATGCTGCACATCATCCCCATTCAAGGGGAAGAAGTGTACATGGACACTAACTGCCAGCACATAGCAAAATCCATTTCTCCAATCGGTGCTGGAAACTCTCAGGTATAAAGCATTGTCTCTTCCCTAGGGGTAGGGACTGTGCTGCCTGGAGAGAAAGATGGAGGCAGATAGTTTCTATTTCAGTGTCTAAAAATGTGATAAAATACCCTAGGTACAAAAATCTTCCACATTATCTTGACAGCTGCTCCTGGAAAAGAAAACCAAGCATCTGTGCTTTGGAAAGAAGAGAGAACAGCAAAGAGTAATAGCATGGCAGCTAAGACAGAGAGAAGGACAGAGGATCCAAACTGAAAGCTGTTCAATCCTCATCTACCTCTAGCTGGAGCCCAAGGTATTTTTCTCCACAGGCAACAGCAGTTATTCTTATTCCAAGATCATCCCAGGGAACTGGTTCAGACAGTACCACAGCAGATAACAGTATTTCAATTAGGATGAGACTTGAGATTTCAAAGCAGACTTCTTTGAAATACAACTTGCCAGTTGTATTTCTATTGTCAAAATGAGACTTTGGATTAAGAAGCACTGGACAGCTCTTACTGTACGAGTAGCTAAAAGAGAGGAAGTGCAGTTCCACAGCTAGAAATACTGTGTTTTTAGAAGTAGTGATAAGGTTTACCCAGATAATGCTAGATCTACCCTTTTTCCATTTTTTTTTCCTCACTTTTTCTGTTTGTTTTTGCTTTTATCTACACAGCTGGAAGACCTTTTGCTGTTTGTTTTAATTTCCTCTGCAGAGTAAAACTCTTGACTTGTGCAAATTCTCATTTTGTTCATACATTTCCTGACTTCTTACATGTGGCTTTCTATGCTGATCTGTTCCTTTTTCTATCCCTTATTCAGTCAAGTCTGGTAACTTTTCTTCCATGCATTTGCCTTTGCCACATGTATCTGCTCCAGACATTTTTTGCACCTTTGTCCCAAAGAAGGGACAGCTTCCCTTTAAAATCCAATTCTCTTGAGCACTTCAGTCTCTGGCTAGTTTCCTAAACATGTCAAATGCTATCCATCTGGAACTGAGAAGCTTGGCTATAGATCTGCACTTGTTTATCGTTCATTTTAATTGAAACTGAAATCCCTCAAATCCAGGTTATTTTCTACTTTATTATACAACTTAACAGTGTCGGATCTAAACCAGTATTACCTCTTTCTTTTTCAGTGACTGAAAGGAACTCCAGTGGTTTCTGCATTCAGAAATATCTGAATTTATCTGTCTGCTCACCTGTGTAATCCATGAAGTCAAAGCCTCCCGTAATGACAGACCTCTAACAACAATAGTGAGATCTGTATCTACCAAATCCAATTCTCGAGGTCATTGGCAGAAACACCACACTGCCTCAGCAATCATACTTCCCAACATGTGTTTGGCTCTATTAGGCTGGTTATTTAACTCATATTATCTCTCCTTATTTATCTCATTAAAGGCTTATGTATGGTAACATTGCACTGTTTACCTTCTATCGTTCATAAGAGAGGTTTGCTTCTTCTGAACCATGCTCCTTGCCATGGCTTCTCTCCTTCCCATCCTCCCATTCAGTAACTGTTTCCAGATCTACAGATCTTACTCAGCCCCATGCCCCCTATCTCCTTTGTCATTCTTAGACATTCACTCGAAAATACCCCCATCATTTCCAGGTGAAAACAAAGTGCTGCGTTTTACTTTTCTGGGACCAACGTTCAGTAATATGCCATGCCTGGCTAGTTTCTGTGAAGTACTCTTCATTCATAATGTGCTTCCTGCAACCTTCTTATTTACGTCCACTGCTGTTTGGCTGTTTCTGATGTGCCTCTGATCATCCTCTTCATCCCTCATTAAAGTTTCCAGATTAACATAAAGAAATAAGTAAAAGAGTCTTCCTCCTCCCCCAGGTACCACATGTTTAATTCCATATCTGTAGACACTTTTTCTGTCTCTCTGGATCCTGACTATTCAAGCTTACTTCTCAATTCGTAACAAGCTTAGCTCCTCCATACAGCTAACAGAGATTTCAGCTATGGTCAAGGGAAGCAATCAGCCTCATACCCCCAGGTGCAGAGCCAACTCCGAATATGGAGTCCATGAATTGATTCTGCCGCTGCAAACAACTTAATTTGGCCACATTATATTTGTTTCATGCACTTACTTTACAAAAGTATCGTTACTAGTCCAACCTCTGCTCTCCACCTTACCCTCTTCCTTAGTATTTCAAGGTATTAACATTCTGAAAGACAAATATTCAAAAAAGAGGAATTCCTTTGCATTGAGACATGACAGATGTAGTGCAGGTTGCTCAGGAAATCTTCACAGCAGGATGATATTCCTTACACAACGCCCTTAAGCTATAATCTTCCTTATTCCTACTTTAAATCAAACATGAAAGTACTCAAACTCTATCCACTTTCTCCCTTTAACACAAATAAAAATAACTGTGGTTGGCAAACAGGTTGTCTATTCTCATTCTCTCCTGCTTGCTGGAATTTCACCTTGCAGGAGCTCATGCAAACCGTTTTTTATTGGCTTTGGTTAGCATAAGTTCAAATAAACTCAACACTCAAAGCCAAACTTTCAAAAGGTGTCATATATTTTGCCTCCTTTGAACTCAAGGATTTTGCAGGCTTTCCCTGTAGATCTGCCAAGGTTAGCAAAGTTCAGAGAACCTAGCCCAAATTGCAAGGTTGCAATAAAACCCGAAATGGAGATTCATTTAGTTTGAACATTTATGACAATTGTTTTACACACCTATCCGCTTGGTTCTTCTGACACCTCAAAGAAAAGGGACAGGAGTGAATTTTCTTGTATTGTCACATGTCAAGGATTACATGTTACACCACTGTTATTGTCCTATCTGTCACTTCTTCTGCTTTATAAGAAACTGGTGCTGGTTTGCAATGAGCCACAACTCAAACTCTGAACTCCAGTTCTTTGAATTCCCCAGTGTGACTCAGTTTCATACCGGCTCTAACAACATTGTTTCCAACATGGGGCCAACCTCTCTTTCCATTTCCAAAGCCATATTAAAACATGATACCTTGCTTGTGTGTCTGGCCTCACCATCTACTGACATCATTCAAGAGATCAGTCACCTCATAAAATTACATCACGATCAAATTCCTTTTCCATACCAAATCAACTGATTACAATGCCCTTGGACCACCAGATGGGAAGTCAGTGATGAGTGGGGTGCATATGTGTATCTATATAGACAAAAAGAAAAAAAGAGAGAGAAAACTAGTTTTCTTTCTAGATCATGTTCAACCTCTGGCTCTCAATAAAGCATTCATAACTATAAGCCTTGCTAAGAATGCATAAATAGTGTAGGCATTTCTTCCATGTTCTCTCCTT
Source organism: Coturnix japonica (assembly GCF_054131305.1). Taxonomy (NCBI): domain Eukaryota; kingdom Metazoa; phylum Chordata; class Aves; order Galliformes; family Phasianidae; genus Coturnix; species Coturnix japonica. The sequence continues at coordinate 76,305,975 of NC_140664.1, forward strand.
CCTGCAACCACTGGTCATCTTTACCCACAGTACATATACACAACCACATAGTGAATGAAAGAATGGGAACATCTGGACTTGGCATGTGATGTACTTCCATTAATAAGCTGTCATAAATTAATTCTATTCTTTAGTCTGCCCTTTTATCAGTTACTACAAAAATACCACTCCAGTAAATATATTTATTTAAAAAGGAAAACAAGCAAGCAAGAAAGAAAGAAAGAAAGAAAAAGAAGGAAAGAAACAAAGAAGGAAAGAAACAAAGAAAGAAAGCTGCAAAAGCTGTGATACATGAGTGCTTATGTGCTTTTTTGACATACACACAGGCATTTCAGACACACTGTTACTGACAATTAGACAATCACAAGGACCACATGTTTGCTTTGTGTCTGTTTCCACCAGTGACAGACACAACAGCTTAATTCTATGAGGGAACAAAGGAACAAGCTTCAGCTCTTCAATCTGTGCACTGCAGCCTTGGTAAAACTGAAGCTAGAAAGCCTAGAGAATCTACATGCTGCTGCTGGTGTCCCAATTTCCAGGTGGCATCTCTGGTACACCGCAGGTTCACTTTGCCCTCTGTACCATTTAACAAGAGCAGACAAACACTTTAAAGGAGGACAAGAACCCATCAAGGCGAATGAAATCTCAGACCACTGCTACTGACATACTCGCTAATCTTCTACAAGTTGAGGTGGGTGAGGAGCAAAAACAGAGAAGGAACAAACACTCCCCCTTGCAATATATTTTCAGATCTTAAGCCTCTTGTGTTTACAAGAGTTGCAGCCCTTAGTTAGGCTCTTAAATATGGATCTACGTGGATTAATAATGTAGAAATCCTCTGTAAAAGGTGCACTGACTCTGCCAATCCAGTGACCTCCAAACCCCTTCTGTAAGACATTCTCTCTCTCTTCACAAATCAGTGCAATCTGCTCCTGGGCGTCTGCTCTCTTTCTCTCTCTCTCTAATGTGATTAAATAAGCTCCCTGTCTCTCCAGGCTTGTGCAACCACCTCTCGCTTAGTCACCTAAGCGCTGTACAACACCCCAGAGGAGTGGAGTCAGCTGAAACAGGAGCATTCCCAGCTCTGACATGTAAAGTACTTGCACTCAGTGCTAAATAAACTTGGAAAAATGTTCACAATGCAGCTGTGTGCACAAGATGCTGCAACCGCAGGGCAAGAATAATTATACACAAACAAGATACTTGGGATTTATGTTCCCCTCAAATAAAAATGTGCACTACTCATGCCAATCTCAGCACTTCATGGTATGCCTGCAATCTGAAGCTGAGGAACAGATCCTCTGTTAGGGTTAGCAGATCAGATACTATCACTGCTTTATTTTCCAATAAACTTTACAGGCTTTCTAAGCATTGTTGGTGCACACCAATACCCCTTTCCCCATAGGAGGCTGAAGACTCCTGGGAGGTCCTTTTAAATGCTCTCTTATGTTAATGGAATTACTTTCTACAATTTTTAAACCAGTGTATGTTGGAGATTCCTCTTCAGAAGTTGCAGGGTTAAATCTGAATCCCACAGGAATGCCAGACCAAAAGAAAAATGAAAAAGACTCAGGAAACAGGAACAAGCATCCCTCTGCCACTCTAAGCAAAGGTTTATCTATCTTACTGTTTAAATTCTCCTGTGAAGGAGAGAACCAACTATTTGTGCAAGAAGCCTGTTACTATGCTCAAGCACCTCTCAGAAGACTATTTCTCCTAACAGCTAATATCAGTTTACTTTGTTCCTAACAAAGTCAGTTTCTCCTTACCTTTCCTCTATTAATTCAGCTGAGGGTTGATCATCGTCCTCTCCATAACTTCCTAAATACAGTCATATTTTTTATCTTTTTTCTGTGAATAATGTAAAGCCAGTTCCCAGACCCGCTGCATTTTCAAAACCTCTAAATGTTCTTGCCTTTCTCCTCTGGATCTGCAACTGTTTTCAAGTACAGCATCAACAGGCAATGCCAAAATACAGGAAGAAATCTTGGCTGCAATGTGCCTGATACTTCTCAGCAAACATTCTCCTGAGGCAGACTCAGCAATCACTCTTATAGTGAACATGTGTAGACTCCCATATTATAACTTCATTTGAAAGAAAGAAAGAAAGAAAGAAAGAAAGAAAGAAAGAAAGAAAGAAAGAAAGAAAGAAAGAAAGAAAGAAAGAAAGAAAGAAAGAAAGAAAGAAAGAAAGAAAGAAAGAAAGAAAGAAAGAAAGAAAGAAAGAAAGAAAGAAGGAAAGAAGGAAAGAAGGAAAGAAGGAAAGAAGGAAAGAAGGAAAGAAGGAAAGAAGGAAAGAAGGAAAGAAGGAAAGAAGGAAAGAAGGAAAGAAGGAAAGAAGGAAAGAAAGAAGGAAAGAAGGAAAGAAAGAAAGAAAGAAAGAAAGAAAGAAAGAAAGAAAGAAAGAAAGAAAGAAAGAAAGAAAGAAAGAAAGAAAGAAAGAAAGAAAGAAAGAAAGAAAAAGAAAATCAAGAGACTTCCTTAAAATTGCTTTCATATCTACTTAGCTCTGTGTTTTATACAACCTGAAATGGCATGGCTTGCTCATAGAGTTGAAAGGAGGCACTATAAGTTATGTTGAAGTTGCTACAAACAAGGAAAACTCAACAAACCACTTTCAGGAGTACTTCAGTAAAGTAATTGTTCTCTGACTGGAATGCATGTTATACCATGCTAGACCCGCTTCACATTTCGCCCCAAGGAGTTAGCAAGCTGGGTGGGAGACTGATGGGCATTCCCACCAGCCCATCAGGCTGGACAAGCTGCAAGAGCAAGCAGTCAGTCTGATAATTTTGTCTTCCCTTTCTCAACCGCAACAAGGAGGAATAGGTTGATTCAGGTTTCAACCTTTATACTTAGGTCAAGTTCAGTTAAAACTGTAAGTGAAAAAGGTTCAAAAGTTCACTATTTTCTTAGCCAAATAATGAAAATGGAATTTGCATTCCTCTGCTTAAAGACTTGGACAGAGTGAAAAGCCAGTCTATGCAAGAGGTACATAAGCAGCAGCTGGCTCTTCGCAGGAGTCTGCTGGAACCAAAGGAGAGAAATAACCCATCACACTACAACACCAGATATCACAGAGCTCCCACTGTCTTGATCTCTTCAAAGATGGATGCTCTTTCTGTGAGACCCCAGTTCTACTACTCAACATGCCCTTTGCTACATGAAATGTATATATGTATGCACTAATCAGGCATGGAAAGGGATGCTGGTTAGAAAACTTGTAGCATGGAGGAAAATATTATTTTTCCTGCTGGAAGCTTTTATAGGGGTTGGTAGAGCAGGCCATTTCTACTGTGAAAAGGTGCACGTCTACTGAGCCCTCTGAGATCATCTTGGTATCCCTGCCAGTGCCAACTAGTAGCAATTCAGAGCTCAACTTGTTATTGAAGATGAATCCATTACAGCTAGAAGCTACCTGCCAATCTAAACCTTAGTAAAAACTGGCAGAAACTGAGTTCAGAAAGCAGCATTCAAGAAAATACTCAGAAACCAAGGCTCAAATGGATATACGCAGAAGATATCTCCCAGTGGCCCATTTTGAAACTGATTAGAAATTAAAACCTATGCACTTAAATCAGGGTGGGGGGAAATATTTTGAGAGTGCAGTTTGATCTAAACATTGCTCTTACTTGTGGTTTGGCAAAAGGCTCTGAAGTGCAGTTAAATCAAAAAGGCATAGAAAACCTGTAACTGCCGTGTCTCTACTGATTAAAAAACAAAAAAACAAACAAAAAAACCCACATGCATCATTCAGTACACAGTTGCCACATACTTTCCTACCCTTAATTAATAGCTAGCTGTCAATCTATGTTGAAGAGCAGTTACCTGGCATTACCATAATAATGCTTCAAAGCTTCATATTAAGTATGAATATCTTCCTAGGCAAGCCCATAGGGGGAAAAAAAAAAAGCACCCTTTTGCTCTAGAGATGCAAAAATGAACTTCCCTGAGATGATAGAGTGAAACCATACAGGAGTGATTATCACAGATAGCCTTGACTTCTCTTTACTGTAATTAAGAGAGAGAGAGATCAGCAAATCTTGGTCTGCATAAGAAAGGTTTCTCATCTGTATTTAGACTAGCTGTGGTAGAGAGGAACCTAAGTTTGAACTGAGACCTCTTGCCATTACCATAACCCAAACATTTCTGCCACATTCTAGGAGAAGCTTATGCTTCTTGAGACAGTTCACGTACAGCCACTTTGATGCTTAGTCATTTTCAGAATGCACTCCTTTCATGTGTCCCTGCTGTAAGCAAACACTGCGATGGAAAATGTGCCTATATCACAAGTTTTGAGAGACTGTACTACATGTACAAGCACAAAAGCCTCAGAAATCTTTCAAGTTGTGTCATTTTGATACTGAATATGGGAACTGGGGCCAGCATTAAAAGCACCATTTTGCAAGCAAGATTAGAAAGAGGTGGCTGAAGGAAGACAGAATGAACCTCTCAGAAATACAGTTGTATCCTGAAAGTGTGAGAAATGGTGAGAAATAAAAGCATTGAAACCCTTTGAAAAACAGATCAGTTGCTTAGTTGGAAGGGAAACATAATTTAGTGGTATCTTAAAACCATAGCATCTGCCAAGGCCTTTGCAAGAGAATGGAGAAACTCAGGCCCACAGGGCAGTTAAAAAGCAGAAGGGAACAGGTGTTTCACAGGAGAATGTCCAATAAAAAACAAAGAGTAAGTATCAGTCATGTCCTCTCTCCTTTCAGCATATCTGGGACAACATCAGAGGAATCCCAGAATTGAGACCTTAGGAACAACTGTCAGAAAAGCTACTGACACCAGTCCTCATGATCTAAAAACCCCTTATGCCAACTTCCCATTGACTAAGCCTTCCACATCTCAGTTAGCTTTTCACTGACCAGAAACTGAATGTTGCAGGAATGTAGCTGTACAAGTCCTTAGTATTATGAGACAGATTACACAGATCTCTGGCACATGTGACTATACAGACAGGAGTCATTAGGAAATGAGGCTAAAAAAAAAAAAAAAAAAAAAAAGAAAAAAGAAAAAAGAAAACAAAAAAAAAGGTGTCCACAAGAGGAAAAAGAAGTAAGGTAAAGATAAATACATTATTCCTGACTCCTTCCCTCATGTGAGGTGGAGACAAAAATCCTGAATTATTTAATGCCTGAATATATTCCTGGAACCATCTTCCAGTTGCCCACCCTGGAAAGGTTTGTTGCTTTTGTGAATATCTATCAACTTTCCTTTCTCTGAACACAAGTATTGCATGAACAAAGGATGCACAGGAGTGAGATCCATGAACATCTTCCCCCCTCTGACATACAGCTGGTAAGATTACCTACATGAGAGCAACAGCACCTACTCATTATTCCCAGGCATTGCTGCAAGCACCTATTGAAGGCAGGGAAGCTCCTTATTCAAGCACTGGACTGTTGGTGGGCAGGGCAGAGTGTATATCTGCATGCAATGTTGTTTACTCTGATACAAGTGGATTGCTTCACATAAGCTTTTTGACTGAAACAAGATGAGATAATGGGAAATCTGTCTGCTGGAAGCCAGCTCTGTTTTAATTTGAATGCATGTGTGTATTTAAGCTTTCGCAAGCTTTCCTATTGGCTCTGAACAAGAGAGGAGTTAAATCAATGAAGATGCCTCCAGAGCTCAGAGGGGTATTTGTGAGCTTGCACAGTGAAGGGAAAAAAGCAAACAACAGGTTTGGATGTCATGAGCTTCTTTCAAAGCAGTTAGTTTTACATTTGTGTTTCCATCATATTCTGAAAGAGGGTTTTAGTGATGCAGAAGAATGGGGAAGAGAAAGAAAGGAAGGAAAACAAAGTAAATCTTATTTGCTCACCTTGAGTTTCCCACTGGCATATCAAAAAAGGTTCTATATCAACTTAGTTAGAAAAGTATTTAGATGTTGCTGTGAATCTGTCTAAAACATCATGTACAAGTGGCATGTGTTTACATGCATGGATGAACACATAAACAAACACACTTGTGTCACATATGAGTGGGATTTTCTGCCTTCTCTGAGAACAGCACTTCTCAGTAAGAGCATTCACTTCTTAACTGCTTTCCCAGTACTGTATCTAAACTAATAAAAAAAGCTTAAGCGGGAAACCAGAATCTAGGTTCAGTTCTCTTCAGAACCTGAATAAATAATTTACTGACTTTGGGCCTTCCATTGGATATGTCATAGGCACAAACATGTCAGTATCAACTGTTCCAAACTGCAGGTGGACCAAAACAATATTAACACAGCTGTGATGAATGAAGTTCTTCAGTTACTAAAAAAAAAAAAAAAGAACAAAATAAGTCAGTATTCTCAGTATTGCAACAGTGCTTTTCATTAAATGTTTGCACAAAGTATAGCAACCATGACAAAATAATTTGTGGTTTATGCATGTATATAGCTGCATTAGACAGTACACCCCACTTAAATAGTGCACTTGGTTGCAATCATTGTTAGTAACCCCATGTTAAGAAGTGTGGGCAGACACCTCATTAATGTGTGCACAGATTGCCAGGATATTATGTTGTCTCCCTGCTGCAAAAATATAAAATACAGTAGCAAGATTGAGTGGGATGATGAAGTCATCTGGCAGCTCTCCACTGGATGATACACTGAGGAGCAAATGACATAGCATATTCACACCACCCACTGGATGCACCACTAGACTGGAATTCAGGTGCAGACAGCTGTAATGCTCAGATATTCCAGTGATCTCCATTGCCCAAGTGTGGACAAGTCAGAATCCAAACCTAAGCTGCTGTACCTTTGCAGGAGGGAATGCTATCACTGTCTTTCTTAACTTGAAGTCTAAGAGAAGAAGAGTACTTGCAGAGTTTCCTAACTTGGTGTTACACAACGTTTCCCACTGTAAATACTTCATTCCTGTTCAACAATAAATTGCCTAAACTTCAGCTAACAGAGCTGAAATTTCCATGGCAGGATGTGCTTCCCATTATCTTTTCCTTTGGAAATGATACCAGTAAATCAGCTCCCAGTCTTGGGAAACGGCAATTCCCACTTCACTAAAAAATCCTGTATAGTCTACTGAAACACAAAGTTTTCTTTGCTTCTTAGGTCCCAATCTATTGATGTGGAAATGATAAATACCCTAATAATTGCAGCATTCACGTATTACCAAGGTACTAAGCAGACAGATGCAAGAGCTCTCACTTTTAGAGTTAGGTAATCTAAACATGGATTAACAGCTATCACTGCTCAAGGCAATCAACAAAACGCAATGAGTATAGAAAGAATCCTAAAAATCATTTACAGTTGCAGAGGTGGAGAGTCAACCTTAAGCAACAACAATAGAACACAAACAAAAAACTCAAACAGAACCAGTTGCAATTGAGAAGAAAGAACAGGCTAATAGGACAAATTTTCAATATCCAGTTACAAAGCCTTTTTATTAAGGAGAAGTTATAAATTAAAGTGAGCACAAATTTCTCAACTAGGGTTTTCCTTTGTAGCTGATCTTTATAAATGCCTTTATCAGTTTGTGGAGGACATCTTGAAACCCAATATTCTTTAGCAAAAAGATTATTTTAGATATCTGTAGTTTGAGAACAAGCTATATTTATTTTAGAAGCTACTACATTTTTCCTCTCCCAGTACTATCTTCTCTTCTGCTTCCCCAGTTTCTAAGCGAAATATTCATTTTTGCACCTTTTCTGCAGCCACTTTTCAAACTAATTCTTTCCTGGATGATCCCCTCCCCATCATACACATTACACAAATACATCTATTTTGCCAGTCCTTTCACAAGGAGATGCTGAGCCCTGCAGTTTTGGAGTGGAATGTTGACGCCCACATGGGTGGGTGCAGAATTAGCCAAAACAAGTCCCTGCATTCCTTTGGATGTCAGCCCCTTTCTGCTGTCTCTTTCCTAATATCTTAGTAATAAGTAAAATCTCTTTACCAAATCAGCCTTTTCCAGTCTTTCATAGTGGGGAAGGTAAAAAATATAAAAAAATAATTAAAAAAAAAATAAAGCACAAAACAAAAGTCTTCCCTAAACAGGTGCCCAGGCATATTTATAGCAAAGTATTATGCTAGTTAGACAATTACAGTTTTTCAGTTGCCCAATTTAAATTCCTATAGGTACCTAATAAACCATCAAATGAAGAAGAATTACTAGTAAATAGCAATTACCTTGAAAGTACAGTGCATTAAATATTAAAGTGGCACTTCATTAGTTATGCTGGCAAGGAGGTCAGTTTGAATCAAATGGCTATTTTAAATTAGTGGTCCTATTGCAGACATGGGGTGTAATTTTTATTACCAAATACCCAACCAAGCCAGTGACCTTAAAAGCATTACTCAAGAAATGGTTCAGAATTAATTAGAATACCATGCATAGGGAAAACAAAGTACAGTGTTGAGCATCTCTGAATTCTTTCCAGGAAGGTGTTTTAATAATGACAGTAGTTTACTCCATTTAAAGGTCTATATCCTCAAGTCAAAACATAGGCATTTATGAAACCAGTAAAATACAAGAGTGGATAAATAAGCCCATCGTTTTTTCTCCAACTGCAGTGAAATATTTTCTTAAGAAAATCCAGAGCAACTACAGCTTTACAACTCTATCTGTAGTATAGGAATGTTTCTTTTAGGATCCTATACAGATACATTCACTTTACATGTTCCTTTTCATCTCTTCCATTCTATTTTCATCTCAATTTCTATCTGACATTTCCTTAAAGTATTCCTTTTTAAACAGTCCCGTCCAATGTATACCGTGATGGCAGCAACTTCAGTCACTGGCTTCTCTGATTCTTAAATTCTGCCCACTTTAAGTACAGATTTTATTTTATTTTATTTTATGCCGTAACTGGGGAGAATTTTCCAGCTACTTACTACACACAAAAGAAAGAACAAGATACCACGAGTCACAACAAGGGAAACCAAGAAAATTATCATGACTACACTGAAGTTCAACATAACAGTTCATTCCCTCTGAGGTAGAATGACCATACACAGAACTCGAAGAAAGATTCAGAATGAAAGCTGAATTTGGACAGAAAAAAATATAAGTTCCAACTTTTGTGTCCAAAGATAGAGCCCATTAATTTCAAGGTAGTACACCTGGTATAGGTATAGAGAAGATCCACAGTCTTGTCAATAACTTTGAGTTCCAAAACTGTTAGGGATATGATGAAAGATATGATGAAGGTACCGAAATTGGAACCTGGAAAGAATGAATTTGCTTGAGATGCAGGAACCCAGAATCTGCTCCTTTCTTCCTGAGCTTTACATCAAGCAATAATTTATGTGAACAACCCAAGAAATGGGGACTTAAATCCAGCATCCATCCCCCTTGCCTGAGTTTCTTAACCACAAGTTATGAATAAAGTTCATTACATGCCCTCTATTGCTCTTCTGAATTATTGCCTTACTAGCTAAATAGTTTTTGCAGGAGCAGTGGAAGGTGTTCCCATACTTCCTTTCTTGATGGAAACAGCAGTAAAAACATGTCAAATAAGATTGACAATGAATTCGGACCTGTCAGATTTTGGATGAGATACAGCCACCAAGGTGTTATATAACATGTGAGAATATAGATCTTTTGACCAAATATTCAAAGAGAGAAACAAATCCTGTTCAGCACTTTGGGACCAAAGCTGTGGATATCCATCAGAGGGAGAGACTTCAGGTCTTTGGACCTACCTAGCTCTTCACAATATCAGGTGAGTGCAGAGTGTCATGTCTGACTGGAATAGTATTGAGTCTAATGTCCAAGTCCAAGTTCAAGTGATAAGATTTCAGATACATTTCTGTGGTCAGTATTTTGGTTTGGTTTGGCAGTTGAATCTGCTGACTGTTCTGGATCCCATTGTGAACTTTCTAACTGTCCCTAATTTTTATACACGGGGTCTAAAGCACTAGGCATGAATGGCCTGGATTACAGTCAAGGTGGTTAAATGCAGACAGTGGCAGAACTTAGTTCTTTCCCAGAATCCCAACATATGCATCTGATCCTGCACTATTCTGAGATCTTTGCCAGAGATCTGAATGACTGTGGGATCAAACTCACTCTGGCCTCGATGGAACTCTGAATTTGCACACAAATTGACAAAGAACTAAGTGAAGACTTATGACTAAGTATGTAATATTAATTTTCTTTGCACTCTTGTCCACTGAAAACTATCTAGTGAAAACAGATGCTATGCCTAAAACAGCAAACCATGGATTGCATCTGAGCATCTCAGCCTTGTCATTGTCCCATCCAGGAGTGATATCCATCACCCAACACCAAATTGGTTCCTTCAAAGTAAAAGAAATTTGACTCCTATGCTAGATAGTCAGAAGGTGGATCCCAATACTTTATTCAAGTGCATTTATCACTCAGCTTTCTCTTATCCTGAAAACATTATAGCTCAAAGCCAACTAATGCTCATTTGAGAAGGATCCAACATGCTCACCCAGAGACTGTGATCACAAGTAAGGCCTTCATACTAAACAGCCGACAGTAAAAAAGTAATACTGCTCAGTTGTATAAGTACTCTGATCACCTGGGGAAGAGGGAAAAAAGAAGCAATTATTTTGGATCAACTGTGGACTTAGCAATCTAATTTAATCAATCATGCAGAAAAATCATCTGCAAAGTAGAACTGTAGGAAACAAGACCCTTGCAATCGAATAAGTTCATTTGTTCATTTCAGCTGAGTAGTGATTGAAATGCATATCTCATACAAATATTTGTCTGATATATTGATATACAAATATAATTTCAGCTACAGCACTATTTAGGTTAATAGCAATATTTGCTTTGAAAAGGTCTCCCTTGCTGAAGTGATAATTGATAATTAAAAGTGTATGATGAATTTTCATTAAGCTGTACAATATGTTTTCCATCAAATGCAAAGTTACTATCTTCCAACTATTATAACAGGACAAGACACAACAAGATTCCCAGTAGATCCAGAAATCCTTGTGCCATCACTGCTTTGTACTTCTTTAAGTGTGAATTTTCTCCCTATCTCCTGAAGGAATATGTTTCATGTAAACAGCACTGGATTCAAGAATGAAGGATTACATTTACAGACGGATGGATATACCTGTGGTAATCTCAACTTTGCACTGCCCAGGAGCACTCTCTTGTACAAAGCAGCTGATGTCTTATTCCATGTGTCTAGGGGAATACTCCCAAATTCTACAAGCCAACAACACATTGGATGACAACCACCATCACTTTTGCATCTAGCAACGACTATGCCACAAACTGTGAAACAAAACCAGGACAATTAAAAATACTCAATTATTAGTCAGTCCTCAAGAAGAGCTACCACAGGGCAAGAAAGAGCAGAAGTAATGGACAGAGGACTGGGATAACCTAAAGAGCTCAGAAGCCGCAAATATATATATATATATATATATGCACATGTAGATATATTTGTGTGTGTGTGTGTGTGTGTGTGTGTACACAACTCCTTTTCCAGAATTTAGCTGGGCAGTGAGTGAAGGCAAATAGAGGCATAGAGAAGAACTGGATTTGCCATTTCCAGAAGTGAGATTGGTACCAACAACCACACCCAGAGAGACAATGTTCTGTGGCTATTCCTCATCCCACTGTCCTCTCTGTTCTCTCTGTTCTTACTTCCTGGAGCACCCTCAAAAACCCAACCGATTCGATTTGTCACAGCCACATCAGTTTGTTGCCTACAAACTTCCTGTATCTTGTCACTGTTTCTTCGGACTGCCAACACACAGACATTGCAGCAATGAGAACAGGAAAAAAAAGCCTTTCATAAGCAAGACCATTCTCACTGAACAGCGATGGGTTTTGTGCTAGTGTTGTACTGCTGAGATGACAAAGTAGTCTGCACTTCCAGAATAAATTTCCCTCTATTACTCCAATGTCTGAGACCAAGGAGGAAAAATAGAGTAGGAAGAGAAAGAAAAAAAGGAGTGCCAGCAGAGATCAGTCCCAAAGATACTGAAAGAGCATAGTTGTCTGTGCTATGTATTTATGCACTGAGCGCATGGGATTAGAAAGCGCCTCGTAAAAGTATGATCCTCATAAACATAAAGGGACCAAAATGAGGTAAGATAGCTGAGTAATTATGGAGTCAATAGGCCTGTCTCATACTACTGAAATACAAGGAGTTGCTCTACATGGCAAAAATCAAGCAGGTGCTTAAATACTTCCTCTCATACTCTGCAGTTATTAGCTTGCAAGAAGAATAGTATCCCTTTCTTCACTGAAAGACCCCCAAAAGAAGTGAAGAAGTGTATATTATAATGAAGGCACAAAAATGCATTTACCATTTTCTAATAAAAACAAGAATTGCCACATTTATAAAACCAGACAAATACGTATTTTCTTCAGGATTTATCTTTAGAATCCAGAGAGAAATTTGTCACCACTTGAGAAGATTTCTATTTCATCAATGGCACTACCACCCACCTAAGTCTGTTCATGTGTTGATGTGAAAGAGTATCATGCCTCCCTGCAACATGCACTTCAGAATTAAATACCTTGCATTGCAGACACATTAGGAGTGCTTTATCATGCTCAGCTGATGTATATAGTAGCTCATTATGATTGGGTAACTCAGCCATTAAGCTCTACAATAAGCCCACGCTGTATACTAAAAAGGGAGCCATGCATAGGCTATGGAGGTGTTGAGTAAAAGAGGTTATACTGTGCTCTACATAATTAAATTTGCTTTCTATCTTTCTAGTATTTTTAGTGAAGCTGCAAGCTGAGCAGGCCGAGTAATTACATGCCCAGTGTAATTTTGTCAAGCTTCTTCCAACTCGAGAGTCCTAGTGTGTTCAGAATGTTTGTGCTCCTTTCCAAACAAACAATTGAATATGCCTTAGTCTAAGCACAGAGGGAAAATACAGATTCTTCTCACAGCTAAGGCTTCTGGTTATTCTGGACCAGCATTAGGCATTGCAACAGAATCAGCAGCCTCTATCTCTGACATTAGCAGCTGACTGCTTTTCCACTCTGAGTCAGTATGGAAGAAGCAGGTTTTGGACAAGAACACAGGAAAAATAAAAGCCTAACCTTGTAAAGAGAAAGGATTGGAAAGGTAAAAGTAGATAGGAGAGGGAGAAAGAGCAAATGGGTGAAACAAAAGGATACTGGTACTATCTGGGGAGAAAAAAAATAAGTTGTAAACCAGGAAAGAAAATGGCCTGATTGCAATCAAGACAGCTGAGACAGGGAATAAGCTCTGTCCAAACACAAGGGAAGGGGAGAATTCACAGCCAGCTGGTCAGAGGCCAGAATGAGAAATCAGGCAGTGGAGAAGAAAGGGAGGAGGTCTGGGATACCAGTCCAACACAAAGGAAGAGAAGAATTAAGGTGGGTTCCAGGGATGAAGACCAGGATATGGGATTGCCTAGGCTTTGTCTCCTGGGAGTATCATTATAACATCACGTAGCATTTTATATTCTTGATTTTACTTCAAGATACAAGCAAAACTTTTGCCATAACTTTGCAAAGTCAAGGATTATGATTTTAAAGCAATATTAAATAGCATCTTGATACAGTCTGTATTTAGATGCGACTACACACTACTCTTTATTCGCTACTTGTGTGGACACATGCCTTTTCTTTTTCATGGCTGCAGTGTAAGTCTTCCCAGCATGTGTCTTTAATTCATAAATATTAGGTAGAGTTGTTTCTTTCCCCACTGATTACGGTGCAATTAAATGTATTTATTCAAATGAAGTTCTTAATATTCACTACCAGTGTCATTCAGAGCTCTAGGCTGCAGCTCAGACTCGTGTACATCTGCTACCTAAAATTTATCCAACATTTTTTTAATGCAATCCCACTCTGTTTAAAGATTGATCATGCATCACAAGAAGCAAATCTAATATAACCTTTTCATATTGAATGATACATTTAAGGACTCAGGCAGAGATCTTGGAACACTTCAAAGATGTGCAAGAAAGAAGAGCAGGTGCTCATCTCAGGATAGCAAAGCTATTTTTGTGCTTTCTGCAGTTTGTGATGAGTACTTACACAGCTGTATTTTTTTCTGAAACAAATACAGGCAGGGATAAGCAGAGAATCTTTCAAGTTTTATTGTTATAGTTCTAACCAATCCAAATGCAAACAAGCTGCACTGGGAAGAAAAGACATGAGCATGCTAGGAAGCAGTGCATGAAGTCTAATAGCGGTTGTGTGACATAGCATTATATAAGAAAAAAATGGTACTCTATTATACTCTCAATGACAAACCCAACCATACACATTAGCAAGTGGGTAATTCAGGCAAACAGGACCAACTTTTAGACTTTGACATTTAACTGGCTTTAGCCAACACTGAGAGGAAATCTTGGTCACAATCACAAATCCTATGGATGCTGACTAAGTGAGACAGCTGGCGAAGCTTTGGTTGAATTTATCATCAAATTATATCTTTTATAGGGATTGAGCAAGTAAACTGAAAGTCTGCTTGTCAGCCATTTGTATGGTGTTTCTGTCACTCAAAGGACTGTAGCAAATTAAGAAGGTTGTACTTATTCTACGCTCATGAGAAAACATTTTTTCCTGGGGCACAAAGCACCTTAGAATGTATGTCACTCCAAGCTCCTCCCCAGCAGCCTCTGTATAGGTTTTGTTCAGGTATCTAATTCCAAAAGGATGAAAGTGGGATTTGCCTTGAGGAGGAACCAGGAAGACAAAAATTCCCTTTACAAAATTATTTAGGATGTAGACATGCATTTATAATATCCAGGGAGAGAAAAGAATGGAAAAGAAATTCCCCTGGGGATGATTACCCAGAGCATGGACTGGATGCAGTGAAAAAACTGCTATACATCAGTGACAGCATTCTAACTATGGATGAATAGTCTGTTAAAAAATAGCAGTTCTCCACTTCTTGGGAGGTTGAAGAACCTACATCCTTGTTTATGTTGGGGATCAGCCCTGATTTCAGCAACTGATAATTATCAATTTGTTTGCTCCCATGTGACCTCTACTATAAACAGGTAAAATCCCTGGGGAGCTTCCAAGCTGAGTTTCTTTGAATATACCCCAAGGAGGCAAAGGGATGAGTCCCTCCATTTCTGCAGAAACATCTCTAGCATCCCACACAGTAAGAACAAATACAGGAGACACAGCATTGCTTCAGCAACTCAGTCCAACCCAGGACTAATAACAGACAGTAAAAGGATTCTTGGTGACATAGATAGGGTAGAAACTGCTTACGTTCATTTAACCTAATGGGTGAAGCAAATGCCAGCCACTGTGATGACTCTCAAAGAATGCTAATTGTCATCTCAAGCTACTGGAAGAAACAGAACTTCAGGAATTTTCTTCACAATCCTTTCAGACAGCTTCAAATCAATTTTCCCTGTACCTCAGCAAATGCTCTGTTTACAAGGACACTAGGGCCTTAAATGATGTAAGAGTAGTTAAGAAAAGGTACTTCTAGACAAGTAACCTCTCTTGGATGATGTTCAACAGTACACGGTGAAGGCAAACTCATGGTGATACAGTTGGAGGTCTTTCATTGCTGCTCTAATCCAGGTAATGTGACCGAGCAAGCACAGCTATGTCTCATCGGGTGAAATGCCTGAAGCACAACAGGCAAATGTGTTTCACCGTCAAATTCCAGGAAAGCGTTGTGCAAATACTTTGCGTGGGAAGGCTTTCGTTACAGGACCCATGTGACTGAGTACAGTAAGAATGTCCCAAGTCTCTCTCTGGTGTAACTGCATCATACCCAGTGGGGTATGTAATGGCTTTCAAACTCAAAGATTTTTCATGAAGAGATCATCAATGCATCGATAACGAGAAAGAGATGAGGAGAGGATCATTTTTAAAACTGGAATGGTGTTATTTGTTACTAAATCTGTGCTCTGGACAGTTCAGGCCTGAGTCAGCTATTGTGTCTGTACGCCTCCCATCACTGTAACCTCACTGGGATTAGTAAACAACTCCTCAAGTAAAGTAAGATCTATTACAAATGTGACCAACAACTTATTTCATGTAAATCAACATGAAGTCATTCTAAAGTACAAGGGGTACAACTGCCAATGACTTTTGGAAAATGACATTTCAAAGCAGCACATAGGTTTTACACCCTTTCCTTCCCATCATATTAATGGATTCTCTACTTCTAGATGATGTTGCTTCTGAATACTACAATTAGCTTTGCTACTGACAGAGTCAACTTTCCTTAGCGGGGAGGGAGATGCCCATATATTTCTATATATTTCTGTATTTCATAATACTCTTGTGAACAAATACTCGCAGGTGATCAGTCAGGGTAGGTGTTCTGCATCTATTTGTTCCATGTCAAAGAACAAAAATGAACATGTTCCAACTACCAACAATCAACATTGTTCATATAAATCTTCTCATTTGACTTTTCCAATTGAAAACACCATTGAAGAAATTGTTAAACACTACTAATAGTTCCAAGATGTCCTTGGCTTCAGCCCATCCTGGAGCTCTTGCCACAGGACAGTCAGAATTCATTTATCAGGCTCTTGTTGAATCTGGATGAGACGCTGGCACCAGACGAACAACAGGGAAATAATACAAACATTGAAACAAAATAGAAATAACTCTTCCCAAAAGCCTTTCAAACATAATCTAGTGAAAAAGAACTAAGTAAAAAATTAACAGTAACTCATTCATACATTCCCCTAAGGAAACACAGAGCACAGATTTTTATTTTTTTTTTACGGGGATAGCGAGGGTGCACTTTTCTAGGCATGTCATGTGACCACACACACATACTAATTGGAGCCACTCTGTCCAGTTTGGAACTTGACTGAATTTCCTTACTCTATAGATTCTAAATCAAAGGAAAAATGTCGAAAGAAGTAAAGTATTTCTCTGACTCCTGCAACATTTGCTGTAACAATAATCAGGAAGTTTACTCCAAGGAACTGAAGGTTTTATGGCTCTTCTAGACTTATCTGGCAGTAAAGTCTCAGCTCACCTACCTCCAACTGGAGAGCTACTTAGCAATGCTGCATCACCTGACACAGGATTCTGTCTTATACGTCAGTGAGAGATGAAGTTTCACTGACTCAAGAGAACACCTGAGCCTTAATGGCACCTCAGAGCTCCTAGTATATAGCTAAACTGAGGCATGAATTATAGTTCTCTCTCTTTGGTATGTTATCCCAACCACATTCAGTAAACAAAGAGCAGTACATCTTGAAATCTCTAGCCCTGTGCCAAATGCAGTCCCAAAGGCCTATTAGACTTGGGTTAATAAATTGGTCAAGTGCAATATGATGTTTAACTATAATTTCACATTAAGCTAACATCTGCAGATCTACCGGCCATGTTGATGGTAAACACAAACTTCTTAACAGAGATACTAATGATTAATTCTTTATTCCCACTAAATTAACAAAGATCCCTAACGTGGTTGAATAACACATGCATTAGGCTGGTACACCAGATTTGCTGCAGGGGTAAGATGAAGGACTCTAATTATCCTAATTTAGTCCAGATTGTTTGAATATCTTGGCTTTACAGAGTAAAGAAGCCCAAGGGAGTTCAGTCCCAAATCCCACATCTAAATTCTTTGGACTTATTTTTAAATATGTAGTTCATGAACCTTGGAGCAAATGTCCTACAAGTCTTTTGAGACACCTGTCTGAGTGTCTTAGAGCTTAGTTCCTAGCTGTTTTGTGGATTCTCAGCATACCTAAACAAAAATGCCTGTCCTAATAAGGAAAATGTTTACAGCATAGTCAACAATGATTCAGTAGGTTGACATTCACTCTATTGTTTTTGCAGTCCTCACAGAATTGGGTAAAGAGTTAGGGAACTAGTAGGCATAAGGTCAATTACCTGTTTTACAAGCGACACAACTGAACGAGCTGAGTTTCCTGCATTCATGTGTCTTACATCCTCCAGTTACAACCACTTTCCTTTGTAATCACAGTACTCCTCCATCCTCTTCCGTACACTCATGAGATGGCCTGCGCAAGCAATTGTGCATGCTGCAGCTCATTTGGAGCTACGTGTATTGACTGGTTAGATGGCTGTTAGGTAAGAGATTGATCATTAATGCATGCTTTTCACCTTAATAGGAAGGAGTAGGGCATTCTAATAGGAGCACATTAGTAAGGTCCCTCTTCTCCAGCCAGCTGTTGACAGTCATTAAAAATGCAGGCAATTAATATCTTTGGTTTTTATACCATGACACTATCGTTTATCTAATTTGATAGAGATATTCAAAACTTACACAGAAAGGAATAAAGACTTGTCTTTGGTTGTAAAACTTTGATTCCTAAGATCTAGGCACTGTGTAAGTTGAAGAAATATTGTGGCATGGACAGACAGATGTCTTCACAAAGCAAAGTCAAACTGCTATTCAAAAAAAGTCCATTTTCTTGTTCTTGAAGTTAATTTGGTAAGATGCCCTAGAGTTGTTAATTACCATCAGTGAAAATGATCAAATAATTCTCACTTTTAAGTCTCCAAGTTAATTCATTGTCATTTGAATCACTACCACAGAGCCCACAGAAGAATAAATAGATAAATAAATAAAAGGAAATAAAAAGGCTTCTTGTTGCCAACCTCTTGTTGCCAGCCCCTTGCCAACTGTTACACCTCCTCAGGGAAAAAAAATAAATGCATTTTTACTGGTGGAGCATCGTGCACAGCAGAGTCTACATGACCCAGAAAGTAAAAAAGAATACCTAGTCTGCAAAGATTTAGTTGGGGAAGTATTTTTTTCCCTAAAAATCTGAAAGGATCCTATAAAAGATCTCCTTCTGATCAGAAACTCCAGAGCTTAAGTTTCTTTAAAAGAAATCTGTAAATACCTGGATATAGTGTCCCCTATTGAAAGCATCAAAAGAAAAGATGACCAACTAGAATTCTAGCAATTCATCAGTCACCAGAAGAAAGATGCTTTGAGATTTCAAGTTACCCAAATATTGTTTTGGTTTTTTGTCTTGTTTGTTTGTTTGTTTGTTTGTTTGTTTTTGTTTTGATACAATACCTAGCATATGATCCAGAGCCCTATTTGTCATTCCTAGGTACTTTTGTACTACATACATAGCAAAGGCTTCGTAAGGGGAAGTCACAGAGTGGCTTCACACTAAAACAGCAAAGCATACAACCATCTCCATCAGAACAAGAGGTTCTCCTTCAGCTTTCCAAAGTAAGGGTATTTGTATACATAACAAGTATCCCTGGCAATAAATGTTTCCTGCACCTGCCCCTAAAGCCCATAACCTTACGTTAGACCATAACCTTAGCTGTAGAGGCTGAAATAAACCTAGCATGTTTTCAAGCTTCTTGTTCACTGCAGCTTGGAGATTTTATCCACCTGTATTACCCCCTAATACACACTAAAGCAGCATTATCTAAATGTTCTCCATTGGTCTGAAGGGATTAAATTACATGTGCCAGCAACCAGATGCAGGTACCACTTTAAGAAAAGGCAGTACAAGGATGGTTTTCACTCTCTGCTGTAGAATATGGATAAGAGAAGGGAAAGACTTTTATTTTCATTGCTGTTAATAACTCTGTGGCTCACTATGGACTGGATCAACTCCCAGTACAGAGTTAAATCACATAAATAGCTGATAAAGTCACAACTACTCCAGCAGCTGAGTATGAGAGGAGTGATTCTCTTTTTTCTCTGTATCTCCCAAGTTGCATCACACAAATGCAATATACAGCTACACAGGAATCATTTTTTCAACATCCAGTTTTACATTCTTTTTCACAGGGCCACAAGGTGACAAAGCCAGAAAAGAAAGCACTGCTTAATTCATTTAATCCCTAGTAAAGGCACCAAGCAGAAAATTCTGATTGAGCCCTTGTAATAAACAACTCGAGGATAAGATTCATTCAGAGTCATAGCTAAAATACTCAAAATATTACCTTCTGAGGGCTTATTTACACCAGTCTTTCAAGGTGCTCATTAAAGCCATCGTGAAGGTATATGCTATTGATGGATTTAGGAAAGGGAAGAATCATTTGGCAGATCAAACTTTCAGGGAGAATTTAAGTTGCTTCTCTAAGGGTGGAAAACAATCTTTAAATAAGTTTGGGAATGGCTATTCTTCATTCTTGCCACCATGAATATGACAGTTATGACATCTATTCTCCCCTTTATACACTGCAGGGCTTGAATCAGCATTCTCTACACATTCAGTGACCAGTCAGAAGAGAAGAACACCGGACAATATGCTGGCAGAGTTAAAAGTAGCAGGAGAAGTGTGGAGAACTGAATCAGTAGGACTTCATCTGTCTACGAACTACAGTGCCTTAAATTTAGCTTGAGGCAGGATACCAGCCTTGAAATCTTAATCATCTGTGTTGACGTGGCAGATCTAGCATTGCTAGAGAAAACAAAAAGCAGGGCAGAGCCCCTTGAGGCATAATGGGAACTTTCAGTAACAGCAAATCCACTCTCATCCAAAGGAGAGTTTCTGTGCCACACAAAGCTCTCACCTTCCCCAGCAGTAGCTGTGGCCATTCAGCTATGGACCTTAGAAGACAAGAACACTATGTGTTGTGTAACTGTTGAAATGTCATTATACCATACAGCTGATGACAGAATTAATGTTTTATTATAGGGCTAGAAAACCAATACAAACTTTCTGTTATGAGCAAAGTAAAAATCAGACTGGAACTTTTCCCAGAGTACGGGATGAACAAGAGGAGACTGAAGCATAGTTGTCACCACCTTCAAATACAGATGATTTAATTAAAATAAAAAAAGAACATATCTGATTTGACTGTCTTTTCTTCCTTACCCTAAAGTCAGCATATTGGAAAGCGAGTACAATTTATCTTAAAGAAGAAGCACATAAATCCAGGTGAATCCAGGGGAGGGGCTGGAGAGGTTTGGTAATGAACTCTTCTTGCACAAGTTGGAGCCTAGTTCCTCCTTACATTCTCACTTCTTTTTATTGCGTTAGGATTGAAATGAATCTTCAACTAGGTGTAAATATCATTTATTTCCTCACTGAGGCTCCTCCATACTGCCACAGTAATGCAAAGCGGATTTACTGTAGGTCTCCACCAGGAAAACAAGAGCAGTAAGGCTGGGATCAGTTCTAGCAGCAATACAGTTGCACCAGCATTGGGGCATCTCATGCCTGCAGAATGTATTCCACTCTCAAATAGTGAAAGATATCCCAGGAGAAGCACTTTCATCTCTGGACAGATCTGTCCACCCTGTGTATACCATGTATCCCGCAGAGGGCAACCTCAAAGCCATCTTCAAAACTATCTTCATGACCATACAAGCAGCAAAGCCGTACACAGAGGTGCTGACACAGCTGAAACATGTAGGTCTGAGCATGCCTGGACACATAAGGGAGGTTAGCGGACTGTTGAGCATGTTAGACAGGCTGTCCACAAACCAGTCCTGTGGACAGGAGATGAGTTGGAGTAGATACGTGCTGCAACAGTTAAGTTGGTGCAGAGGCAAACAGAGGCAAAACTGTGCAAATCCATTAGGGCTAGACAACACACACAATACAAATTTTAACTGCAAATAAGTCTGCAAATGACCTTGAATCATACTTTATGGGAAATACAATGAGCCTCTGCAGAGCACCTGTTTATTAACCTTATTTTTAGAGTCTCTGAAATCGCCAAGTCCCTCTTTGAACCCTCAGAGTCATGCCACACTGCACAAGATGATTCACACTGGCCCTAAGGAGCACAAAAGAGATGAACACTATTACAATAGATCTTTTGCATTTTCTCTTTAACATCCTTTTGGATCTGGCATAAGTCAGTTTTGTAACAGACAAGTTAATGGGCCCATGTAATGTGCACTGACTCTTCTTGTTTAAAACAAAACAAAACAAAACTTTATTTATTTACACAGTACCCAGTTGCTATATGAACTGACAGTCAAGACAAAAGCACTCAAAAAGTTAATGATTTTCCCCCTTTTTTGTGAAACATCTAAAAGAAAATCCCATCTGAATCTCAATTTCACAGCCTTGCTTTATTTAAAGAGTTCAGCTTCTTTTGTCTCTCATTTGTACCATACTTTGTGCGTCATTCTGGGTTGTTTCATTACCTATTGCACAATTACAAGTGTTCAAACATATAGAAGGCAAGAATGGCTTAGCTTGTTTCGGTTGCTTTACAATCAATACCTCTGCCTCAGGCACCAAAGAGCATATGAGAAAATGAGTTTTCTGTTTTTATAAACTCTATCTTCAAGCTCACTTTGATCCATTCTTCTACACAAATGAATAGGGTGGGGCCATTACTGAACAAGTAGAGACAACAACAGTGTTCTGTTAGACTGAATCTCAACAGAGGTGACCACACCAAAGGCCACCTTCTTAATGATCGTGCTTTTATTCCCCAATTCATTTGGAATCTTTATTCTCCCTTCCTGCATTGAACAAATGAAAGCTTTGTGATATCTTTTCCTTTTCATTTCATGGCACCAATGTTGTCTTGCTTTGATCTGCTCCAATTTGCAATGTTGTGAAGGTACTATCAGCTAAAATAGGAAAAACTGTGCTGTTTATCATTGCGGCAAGTGAACCTTATTTTGAGGAGAGAGCAGGGGATGTTTTTTTAGATAAAATGGTAATTCAGACCATATCCTTACCCAAAACAGGAGAGAAGCAGCATATTACAAAGCTGAAAAATTCTGCTAAAGAAGTTTCACCACACAAGGCTGTGGTTTACATACATGAAGATTTAGAAGCCCAAGGAAGAATTGCAGATGTTTTAAAAGTGGTACAACTTTTTTTTGTTGGTGGTATAACTCCATTTTAATCCAATGAATAGTTGTTACATCTCCAATGTGCCAACCATTTTGGAAAACCAACCTTTTTAATCAACTCTGGAGATTTGAAAAATCTCACCCTAAAATCAAAGATTATTTTGATCATAGTTTAGCTGAGATAAGAGATTACTAGCATATGTACAAAGAGTAAAACATCAAGGAAAACCATAAGGAGGTGGTTCAGAATTCCTTCACACCACAAGAGATCTCAAATACTGATCTCAACCTTTAAAACTAGCTCCCACTCTCAGCGTACAGAGCTCCCATATCCTCATCCTCCAGCAAAAGAAAGTTTAAATTCTAAAGGGCAGCAATAACACTAGCCCAGCTACAGCTAGCTGATAGAAATGCAGCTTTCTGTTCAACCTGTGCAAGTGCAGCTGAGTGCATTTCTGTCCATATTCTTCCACAGAGACACCTCCCACTGAACTTTAAGTTTGATCTTTTTCCCACTGATATCACGAAAAAATCTCCCTCTGATGTCAGTATGGCCAGGAGGGGTTGGCATGTGTAGGAATCCAGTGAATTGTGGGTGGTTTCTCTATCTTTTGTGTTTTGTGAGGTGTTTAGTAGGTATTTTTTGCTCTCTTGCCAGTTTCCAATTTCATTGGGGGTATGTTGCACTTTTTAAATGGAAAATAACTGTTGTGTTTGGTTGTATTTTGTGAAATGCCCAAAGGCTTTCGCATACAAAAGCATCCCATAAAATGCATTTGTGTTTATTATTATTAATAATAATGCCACTGGATTAAGAGCAGTCTAGACTCTACAGATGGCCCCAGCTAACTTGAGCCACCCAGATTGGACAGTTTTTTGCCTGTATGTCTAAAATACCAGGAGGTGGTAGTCTCTCCACTGTTAAAATTGAAATTTCTGGCTGACTATTCCTGGCAGCCCTGGACAATTGCCATCCTGGACAGTTGTCTGTATATTATCAGCATGCAGGTCATTTAAAGACTTATTTCTAATCCAAGATCACGATTAAATGAGCAGAAAGCTACCATTCAAATGATGTAAAGCAGATTCATTAGCTTGTTACTGTCTGGTACGCATTCACTAACTTATATCTACTACTACTTACATCCCCACACACAATATAATACTTCAGCCTTCAAAAGCACCTAATGGATTAAAAGAAGCTAACAGAATTGGCAGGCTCATTGTTGGTGAAGTTATGCTACACTTCAAATGCATTTGTTGATTATAGTTATCACATACTCATGCAAATACACACCCATGCTCCTGACAACGGAGCCTGGAAAAAGGGAGATTTGGTCTTCACTACAGGTACATACAAGGTAGTGTGGGTCCCTTCTTTTTTCTTCCTTTTTATGAGTATTTGGACAACTGCCAAATATTTGTACAAAGGTTTCATGAATTTTATCATGAATTACAGTTACTCAGAAAATTCCTGCCACAAATATCTCATTTGCTATTCATTATGATTCTGGAGAAAAGAAATAAAACAGATTCAGGCACCACGAGTACAGTAAAGATGATGTAATGGAGCAGGTAATGCAAAGAGCAATAGTTTGGGCAGGACCCTCATTAACAGCCTGTAGTCCAACAACTAGTACGGTTAGCTGATAGATGGAGGTCTGCAACAGGGTGGCTTAGGAGTGTTTTGGTAAGGGAAGATGACTCTATTCTTTACTGTCTCATCTGAAATTGCATCTGATTTGGAATTTTAGCCAGAGAACACTTTAGATGGGGAGCCACAGTCCCTCCCTCCAGCTGAACTCTTGGAGTCACAGCTACACCAGTACCACAGGAGAGGTACTTATCGCTGGCTACGGGACAAGAGTGAATCTGTGAACAGTAGGATTCCTCTCAGACAGCTTCAGACAACTGCACTTCCAGAGCATGATTCATCTGACCTATTTAAAAGTTTGCTTTAGCATGAAATAAATCCCATTGTAGATATGGTTCTGTCTCTCCAGTGACTAAAAGGAGAGGCTAGAGAAATTTATTTAAGTGGGGAAGTCTGTGCTAAAATTTGACATGTGGTCGGCTGGATCCCAGACGGAGCTTCTGAGCTACAACTTCCTTGTGCCATTTCAATACCTGAGAAATGGGTACTTGTATACAACCAAAATGTCTTTTCCCCAATTTTTTTTTTTTTTTTTTTTTTTTTTTTTTGCTATTCCTAAGGAACAGCACTCTCTGTGTCAGCAACAGAGCCCAAGGGAGAGGCATGAGGCTGCGTCAGGGGAGGGTCAGAGAGAGGTTAGGGAAAGGGTCTGCACCAGAGGGTGGCGGGCATGGAATGGGCAGCACAGGGCAGTGGGCACAGCCCCAAGTTCTAGAGTTCAAGGAGTGTTCGGACAGCACTCTCAGACATAGGATTTGGATTTTGGTTGGCCCTGTGTGGAACCAGGTGTTGGACTCTATGCTTCTGGCAGTTCCCTTCCAACTTGGGATATGCCAAATGTGTGGATTTAGACTTTGTTATTTTGTTCTACTATAACACTTAAACATAATAGCTAGGCAATCCCCTTCTCAAGTGTCATTGTCTTCACTTTGGCCACTTGATTTCAGATGTTTAAAAGAAGTAACATCTTAACACAGTCAAGTGGCTAGAGCAGCAGCTGAATTCATAGTCACAGGTCAGTAAAAGTTTGAATGGACTCTGAGCTGAAAACTACTACACCTACTGAAATGGTAGATTTACCCTGATGAAGCTGTCCATCTAGTACCTCACCCAGTGTCCACATTTGCTCTTTACACTGCTTCACGTGGCTCAAATATTATGGTACAAGTACATTTAAGGCATAATTGTTCTAATGATCAGATACAGGACAAGAATATAGATCCAAGAAGGACCACAATTCCTAAATTTGAATAAACTCTAAGACTGTGGGTCTGTAAGCCCTGCTTCAGCTGCTACTTAATGCCTGTATTCTATGGGTGCTTCTGCCTGTGAACTTAAAGCTGTCAGGAGACCTAAAGCTCTGCCTTTCCGTGGTTGCACCTCAGCCTCAATAGGGCTGAGTATCTCCTACTTGAACCCAATAAAATACAGGAAATTGTCATTATTCTGCTCCCCTCTCCTCACAGCCTTGATTCATCAGGAGTTCACAGTACACCTAGTGTACCACACATCATAGGTGGTAGCAGCTATTGCTGTTTTTCTAGACATTGAAGCGGTACCATTCATGGCTCAGCTGTCAGATTACTCTGCTATCAAGAAAGGAATTTGGGCCACCACAAGGCCACAGCCAGCCCAAGACCATTCAAATACATATTCTTCATCTGCCACACAGCCCCTCAACTATATATACTTGTTTCTTCCTTCTCTCACTGGACCATTTCTCTTGTCAGAAGTGAATTCAAGCTTATTAGGGTCTGAAAGAGAGCAAGAAAGATTATAGCTCTGTAGCATCAAAGGTGAAACCCATGTTTTTCTCTCAGATCTTGGAGGCTCCCACTCTATTCATTGCAAAGGCACTTTGAACAAAGCAACCCTTGGAGACTGAAGCTGAGCACAGGGCCGTGGGCTCTTTGGGAGCAGTCTTGTTCTTGATTTTTAGCCTAGTTCGCCTTCAGCTCTGTAATTCCACAGCAGACCTGCACATAGAGCAGATAGGCACATATTTAGGGAACTCTCTGGGGGGTGAATTTGAGTTCCCTCTGGCAAAGGCAATAACTAAGCTAGATTTCCCACAGCCTGAGGGAGCACTTTAATCATCAGGCTCCTGTTCAAAAGGCCACCTCCACCTATTCTTCTGCCATGTTTTAGAAGAGAGAGACAAGTTCTATTTTGGAAAAAAAAAAAAAAAAGGGGGGGGGGGGGTGTAACAGGTGGCTACGTGCCGGTGGAGATCCCACAGTGTCCTCAGCATTTCCTAATAGAAAGCTAATTACCTGATCCTGGTGTACCCAGCTCTAGCTCTTCCCACATACCTATATGGAGCCAAGGCACTTAGCAGAGGTGCCTGCTTACCTTAGGCCAGCCACATTAAAGCTCCACAATATAACACTCAGTGTTGCAGCATCAAAGCCCCACTTTGGATCAAGCCTGAGGGCATTACCTGAGGGAATTTACAATGTCAAGACTTAAAACTGTGTATGATGTTCATTACTGCAACTACTGACTCTAGTCTAACAAAAGCAGTAATGCCACAATAGTTATTGTTAAGCAGTTTAATTGATCCAGACATTTATGCAGGGACATTTGCCTGCTGGGGCTCTAGGCAGAGAATAAGCCACCCATCTTTTCATTCCTACATTAGATGACTTATAATTTCTTAACTCAACCTAGTGGAATGTCCTCAGGCTTTGGGACTTTAAGCAGCTATTCTGGTTGCTCATCACCAAAACTGACTCTGCATGTATATTGTTATATTGTGCCAGTCACCACAGACGACACCCTTTATTTTTGGATACAAACACTTTACCTTAATTGTGTATGCAAGCCGTTGGTC
The DNA here is from genome assembly GCF_054131305.1 of Coturnix japonica. Taxonomy (NCBI): domain Eukaryota; kingdom Metazoa; phylum Chordata; class Aves; order Galliformes; family Phasianidae; genus Coturnix; species Coturnix japonica. The sequence goes on from NC_140664.1 coordinate 76,333,115, forward strand.
TCTGAGGTCCACCTTACTTCACCTTCCAAGATTTAGTGAGATAATAGAGCTTAGTGAACTCAAAAGTCTTTAAGAAGTATAAGAAATAACTTAGTCTTTGTCTTTCTCCTTGCAACCAATCCCCTACCCTTCCTGCTGCTTCCAGGGCCTATAAACAAACACAGTCAGTTCACAAGTCCAAGAGTTCAGAATCTGTGGAAAGGAAATAATTCCAACTGGGACTACTGGTGTAATGATTTAACTTGCATTTTTCTTGGAAGAAATAGATGGCCAACAGTAGGCTGGTCTATGAGCCAGACAGAAAAACCTGTTGACTTTCCTGAATAAGCCCAAATAAGTATCTTTACATATCACTCCAAACTTCTATTATTGTTTCATAATACTAATCCCTCAACCAACTCACTTGTAACCTACATCACAGTCAATGGGGAGAGTAGGCATCCAGCAAAAAGAAGATCTGACAGAGCTTAAGAGGTCTTTCTCTATACTGCTTTTGCAAATAGTTACACACTGCTATACCTAAAAGTAGCCACTCAGGGGTTCTTTGAGATGTAAACTGACCAAACCCTGGAAGACTCTATAGCAAAAACAAGCAAGTGACACCTCTGTACACCCCACATATTCATAGAGTTCATGGACCAGTTTGATTCTATTTATTTTCCTCATCTGGATATCATGAGACTCTACACATAGAAATAGCATAGGGAGAATATATAGTTGTAAAAGTAATCTAGTAATCTTTGACACTAACTAGCCTATATAAAATATTCTAAGATCAGCTTATGTTTCTGTTGTGCAAGTTCATTTCTACTAACTAAAGTGTCAGGAACATCTTTAGACTCTTTCTTCAGTTATAGGATATTAATAATGCTCACAAAGTCAAATATGAGCACCCTACTGCAGGCATGTCCAACCTGTAGGCTGCATGCAGCCCAGAGCAGCTCATAATGCAGCTGCCTCTTGCCCCACACCATCATGACAATGGTTTTCTCTGCTGAGCAGCTGTAAGAAGCCATGCTTTTTACATTACTGTCTTGTGACTTCCTCAGAGATGTCAATCTTCCTTGAGATGGGCCAACAGGAAAGACCACTTAAGGGCCATTAGTCCTCAGGGATGGCCATCTTCCTTGAGATAGGCCAACACAAAAAGACCACTCAAGGGCCATTGATCAGTATCTTATCTCCCTTTCGTAGCTCCCGGACTTGTCCATCTCCTGTGTGTCTCAGACAAAGGCAGTCCTGGAACCTTGGCCAGGACTTGCCTGAACTTGTCCATTTCAGCAAACTTTGAGACAGTAATGTAAAAAGCATGGCTTCTTACAGCAGCCCAGTCCAACCTCACTTTTTTTAGCCTTTATCAACATATCTGGAATAGCTGCTAATGCTGCCCTGGCAATTGTTGGTAAAAGAGAGGGACTATTAATTTTACGATATTGAAAGATGATACAATCACCACTGGAAACACATATTGGATGAATTATCTATGTATCATAAATCAAGAAAATTTATATGTAAAAGCTTTAAATATTGATAATTTCAGGCAAATTTTCATCAAAGCTGTGAATTTCATAAAATCCAATTGATTGAATCATTGTCAATTCTAGGAGTTTCTTAGAAGTATGGATGCAGATTATGGGGACATCGTTTACTTTTCTTATGGAAGGTGGCTAAGTCAGGGGTAAAATGCTAAAAAGACTTTATGATTTGCTAAATGAAATCACTTCCTTTATGGAATCAAAAGGAAAATTTGTGACAGAACTTGAAGATTAAAATTGGCTCAGAGAATTTGCATTTTTTTGTGGAATTGACTGCTCATTTAAATGAGTTAAACATGTGTCTGTTATGTTTCAAACCACAGTGGCATTATGAAATGAACCTTAAATTATAGCAAGCTTAAGTTATGGCAAAAAATTTCATACATTTTGATGTGTTGGCTAAACACAGTCCCATGAAGAGTAAAAAATAATATGCAGCCATGCTTTAGTTTTGATAAAGGAATTTGAGTAGAGATTTTGAGATTTCCAAAAAATAATAAAATTTTTTTGTATATTTGCGACTCCATTTTCAGTCAAGGATGAAGCACAGGAAAACTAATATTTCAACACAAATCTCTGATGAACACCTTAAGAACTCACTAAGAGTTGCAACCACTTCCACTGAACAAGACACATGCATTAGTATCACAAAAACAAGGTCAAATATCTTATTAGCTCTATGTTGTTGGTTTTATTGCTCTGCTTGTTATGTTTTATTTAAAAATACATAAAAAATAAGTTCTGTGACTTATGTATATTAAGGATATTATATTTTTCATATGCAACCCAAGACAATTCCTTTTCTCCTAGTGTTGCCCCGGCAAGACAAAAGACTGGTCATCCATGCCTTACAGTTTCCCCTCCCTGCTTTACAATCAAATAGGTCTTCCAGATAGTTTTGAGGTTAAAGGGAAACACAGCTCTTTTACTGATCTAGCTAAATCAGGTAAGTATCTTTCTATAGTTTTACATTCTTTGTTGCTTTTAATAGCTGTATATACAGATATACAAATCAAAAAATACAAATAGAAGTCCTTCCTGCCCCTTGTCTGTTGTAGTGGCAGAAGAACAGATGACTGAAACTAAAGAATTACTTGGAGATGTAGCAGAGTGCACTGCAGAAAGAAAACAGACAGTATTTCCTTTCGGAAGGAAAAGAAAGCTTTCCTCTGAACAAACCAATGAACAAATCTAGGCTACAAAAAATTTTTCCTCAAAGAAATTGAATCCCAGATAATACCAACTAAAAGTAAACCATTCATTCTACTTAAATGGGTACGGAATCATGTTTTGTTTCCCCCTTAAAAAACAAAAGCAACCAACCCACACCACCAAAACACCACAGGGCCAGGCTGTTGCATTTACATAGCATTTTGAAATAAAAGTCTAAAATAAACAAATGATTTCCTTCCAGTAGCTATACTGAATCAAATATACCCCTGCTGCAAGTCACTTAATGTCAACCACATTTATAGTTGGGATGAATTAGATCCAGAATGTTTTGTTCCGCATGTTCCTACCAAGAAAGCCATATGTAATGATGTATATTTGCTTTTGTGCAAAGGATGGCAACTAGGAAAAAAAAAAAAGAAACTCTTCTAATCCTCCTGATGGATACCACACTCATCCTACTATTAGTGATGTCGTATCTTAGGAATAAAACGAAGTCACATTACATATATTAATAGAGAAAGAGAGAGATCATCACCATGGATGGATAAAGTAGTAAACACGTCTTTTGTAGTTTCCCATGAGGTTCCTCCTTCCACTTTTCTGTTTAGCTGTACTCCCAACTCCTGAACTTTCTTCTTATCTGAGACTACTCTAGTGAATATTCAGTATAAACATCCCAATTATGTTTATCATGACATTTCATGTCATCTACTTTAATTTAACTAAAAAACACAACAATCCATAGTGAATATTGTACACCATGAACTTCCTGTACCTACTCAAAAATACACGTTCAACAAATAAATGTGCTCTCTATTTCCCATTCACTTACATTATGCTTAATTAAATTGTATTTAAATTGGAACTGCCACCCCTCTTTTACCCTCTTCAATTTTAGCCTCAATCAACAGCACAAACATATTGCTTCAGCTTTAGCATTTTTGCAGTGTTCTAGAAGACAACAGTCTGTGTGGAGTTGAAAGAGATGAAAGTGTGTTCCAAAGGGACAAATGAGTACTTGCACAAATGACTACAGGTTAGTAGTTCTGGTACTTCCAGTGCTCTGTCAGGAAGAAAGTACTTCCTCATGTTTGTTTGAAACTTCCTATGTTCTTGTTTTGCCCATTTCCCCTTGTTCTGTCACTGGGCACCACAGGGCACCTATCTCAGCCACTTGACAAGCACTGCCTAGATATTTTATAAATAGTGATATTTATCATTGATAAGACCCCCGTTCAGTCTTCTCCTCTCCAGGATGAACAGCCCCTGGTCTCTCAGCCTTTCCTCATAAGGGAGGTGCTCCAGGTACCTCATCATCTTCATGATCCTCCAGTACACTCTCTCCAGTAGCTCCCTGCCTTTCTTGAACTGAGAAGACCAGAATGGGACACAATACTCCAGATACAGCCTCACTGGGACAGAGTAGAGGGGCAGAGTCACCTCCCTTGACCTGTTGACCACATTCTTCTTAATACACCCCAGGATACCATTGGCCTTCTGGGTCACAAGGGCACACTGCTGGCTCTTGGCCACCCTGTTAACCAGGACACCCAGATATTCAAGACCTGCTTGGATGCCTGTGAGACCTGGTGTAGGGAACCTGCTTTGGGAGGGGGGTTGGACTTGATGATCTCTGGAAGTCCCTTCCAAACCCTACGATTCTGTGATTCTGTGATCCTTCTCTGCAGAGCTCCTCTCCAGCAGGCCAGCTCTAAACCTGTACCAATGCATGCAGTTATTATTCTCTGAGTATAGGACTCTGCAGTTTGTAATTGTTGAACCAGCAGAAAAGTGAAAAAGAAGTAAGTCAAACAAAGATTTTCATGTGAGCATATGAAAGCACGGTGAGGATTAACCACTGATCCCTGTGGAACAGGAGCAGGGACAGATGAATTTAATATATTTAAAGATCACAAGCTATCTGTCAGTCCTCTCAGTTGCAGAAAGAGTTGCTGGCCTCAGAACTTCAGAAGTACACTGAACTAAATCATCTCAATATTGATGCATGCTGAATGCCTGAGAAGCAACAACATGGGCCTGATTCACCAACACAACAGGAACACTAAAAATACTATAGTAATTGGTGCTGCTGAAGAATGTGATACCCAGTAATCTATGCAATATATGGCTGACTATTGAAGATAATGCTCTTTAAAACTATTTACAATTATTTCAGAGCAGACAGTGCAGATGATTGCTCAAAAATAAGTTTGTCATCACTAGAGACAGTGGCCAAAGAAACATTTCTGTCTCCAGGTTAATCACAGCAGAACTATGCAGACGTTGTGAAGCTGTATTCAGAAGGCAAAAGAAATACTGCAAAAGTAGTGATTTGGAACATATGAATCTTTCACAGTTCTAAGTTTTGCAAGCTTCTGAGTAATGTTTGTCTGCAAAACTTGTTTGACTACAATGGACCTTATTTGTGTAACTTAATTCGGTAACTTAATTCTGTATTTTTTTTCCCCCAGAGGTGGCTCAATTAAAGGATAAAGAGGAAAATCAACATTTTTCTACATGAATGGGAAACCTCAAAGTAAATAAAATTAGATGATCTACTTCTATTACCTTCAGAAACCATAATACATGGTAGTCTTTGAAGATCTGGCTGACAGGCTCCTTCCCTCCCCCTGCTTTCCTTCTACACTTTCCTTCCTTAAAAATATCTGAACCATTTTTTGTGCTATTTATGCTTATTTGTTTTTCTGCTTGCCAGTTTTCTGCAAGCCATTCCCTCTTTCTCCATGAAACAACCATGGCAAACTGCCTCAAAACCAACAGTGTTCAGTTTCTGTCATATCATAGCTCGATCGTAGCATTGCCATCTCAACGTGTAATGGAAGGAGAAGGGTTCAGCCTGCCGCAATCAGAATCTATAAACTCAGAAATGAAATTTAAAAAACTAACTAACTGCCCTTTCTTTTTCATGGAGAGAGCTACAGGTATCTGTGATGAAGCTTTTGCAGCCATTCTCAACACTCTTATGCAAAGGGACTCTGCCAGCCAATAGCCCAGAGGACCAGACTGCATCACTGGTCTTAGTAAGTCTTCAAAACAGGACTTCCGAGTTTTCTCACTCTCCCTCACTTTTCTAGGATGATCTCGCTAATATTTGCAATTGTTGCTTCATTATCATCCTCCAAAACTGTTCCCTAGTCTTCCTTTACATTGCAAAATCTATCAAAAATCTAAAAAGTGAAGCAGACTACCACACTAGCCTTTTTGCGCCTGCATTTTCCCTCTGTTGTAACATCTTTGCCTTTTTCTGCAGCCCATAGAAGAAGCCAACAGAGAAAACAGCAGCATAACAGTGACCAGTAAAAGGATATAGCCTTTGAATAGCCTTCCTAACCCTTCTGAGGTTCCATTCTGATCTCACACTGGTGAGAATACACCAGTGGATCCATTGTAACAACATATACATCTAATATATTGCATGATGTAACAACATCGGAATATGAAATATCTGGAATCAGTAGAGCTATTCCTCTACTATCAAGTACAACTGAAACACAAGTATAGCCGTAACTGGATCACTTGCAGGCCAAAAATTGATACTTAGTAACATTCTACTAATTCTAAACTCAAAGAGGATATTTCAGCATTTTATTTTCTACTGTATAGTTTTATGTGGAAAACTGCACATAAGCCCCCCTACCATGAATGATAAAATGCCTTAAAGCTGAAGGTGCAAAAATGAAAGGGACTGAGAACATCAGGCTTAAGGTTGTTTATGCAAACTAGCAGAATCCTTCCTTGCATGTATTCATTCTTCAATAACATGATGACAGGTGATTTTTCCCAGGACCTCTGCCTCATTCAGCACTCAAAGACTGACATCCTTGTAAAATGAAACAAACTGGTGTTCATTAGGGGGAATGCCTAAGTCTCTCTATCATTTTTGTCATCAAATTCTTCAAGTGCTTTTATGGAAGAAAAAAAAAAAGAAGTACTGACATATCAGTAATCATAAAACATACTTAAGAAAGGAATGGTTGTGCTATCCCCATTGTACGTATCATAACTGTGACCCTGTGCATCTCAAAAGTGACTGCTGCATCCTCCAGCTCCTACTGACACACACACCATTTCAGGGCAGCATTCAGTTGCATGGAACTCTTAGCATCTTGTCTTATGGTTCTACTCCGTTTTTAATGTGATGGATACCCAAAAGAAGAACCCATCATGCAACTGTGATTAAAGATGATTTTTTAATTCATCTATGCAAGGGTACTGCTACAGTATTGCACTGACGGTCCTTGCTCAAGCATGTCCTGACTTCTCAGCCACTAACTTTACAACTCTTTTAATACAGATTATTTTTAATTTTTGGTAAATTGTTCTACATGTACAGGCTGATCCTCTGTATATATAAACATGAATTTATAAACTTATGCCACACAGAGACAACCTGTTTCTAAAATCTGCAGCCAAAAAACCTTAATTTAACATGGAGATATAGCTGATAGCCAGTTTCTGTCTTTGGTATGGGTCAGTCAAGGCATCCTTTCACTGGTGCATTATATAGCTTTGTAGCCATAACAGTGGACTGTGCCAAGTTTTATGCCAAGTTCAGGAGCTTTGGAGTCTAGTTTTGAGGAACTTTTCTATTTCGTTAACTTCTGCCTCTCTAACTTTAGAGAGGAACAGGTTGTCTTTGATTCCATTCTGCTAGTCCATTCTTCCAGCTCTGCCATCATAGACATCACCTGTGTCTCACTTTCCACAGCACCACAGGCCAGTGCCAAGTATGTAACATCCTGTCCTTTTCTCCTCCTGGTGCATCACTTGACTCCCATAATTTCAGCCTCCTGTTCCCATGCATAAGGCAACAAAGAGAAATTGCAAGAAAAGCTTTACACAACTTGCTTATGAAATCTGGGAAAGAATTCCCAGCGGAAATGAAATCCCTGAGAAACATAGTTGCCAAATTTCAACAGCTAACAGGATGGGGAAAGCACAGTCTGAGGGGCGTGTGTGTTTTTTTTTTAAGGGGACTGTAGGTTAGAGGACTTGGAGCTAATTTTCATGAGGTCAGGAAAAGCACGCATCTCAGATCAAGGAGAGTTAAGATTCAAGCCCTGCCTCAGAAGCACCTTAATGAAAAATTTTCTCATGGCAAAAGTCGTGTATTTTCCTCCTTCCTCCACACTAAGAAACAACTGAATCACTTCCTCAAATGTTTCTCAGAGAATAACCTCAGAGATCTAATTTAGCCAAATATCTGGGATGGAAAACCCTAACCCAAGTGGCTGAAAGTTTGGTAATGTTATCAGCAACTGCAACAAGTCTTATAGTAAAAAAAAAAAAAAAACCAACAAAATATTAGTCTTAATTGTGTCATTACAAGGTCTACCTGTGATAACGTGGCACCTCCGTCTCCTGGTCTCTTCTAGATGACACCTGACTTACAAACCTGTGGGAATTTCTCTACGTGTTACTGCGTTTAAGTATATCTGTCACCATTTCATTATGAGATTAAAATTATATTCTGATTTATACTCACATCAGTAATAATGGCCTGAGAATACTCATTGTTATTGCTGCAAATTGTAAGTCATGCAATAAAAAGAGGGCCCGGTTATCAAAATGAGAAGAAGGAGCTTGTTTTTTTCTCACAGGTGAGTAATATCTTTACATCTTTTCACTGTTTACATACCTGTGTGCAAAGCAGCAGCTTCAGAGGGGCAAGTAGGATTAACTAGCCAGCCACCCATGAAACCATACATGTAGTGGCTGTGAGGCAAAGGAGAGCTGTTATCCCAGCTCGACTAACAGAGCACTGAAGCATGGAAAAAATGAGCTGAAAACATGCTCTGAGATCCACATGAGTTCTTCACACATCAGACAACCTTTTTGCTGCCCCTCTACAAATAGATCTCAGATCCTAAAGAAAGATGTCCTGCTTTGTACTCAGTGCAAAATCTGAAGTATATGCTGTACCTTTGTGAAAGGCCTGAGAGAGAAACAGTAAGAAAACAGCACTTGAAATTCTCAGGTATTTTCCCTACTCCTGCCTCTTGAGAGAAATATGGTTGTTTCTACCGACACTTTGCCACAATTGAGTAAATTCGTTAATCTCACTCCATCTTTTAATTAGAGAGGATAATGTTATGACACTACTGGAGTTCAAGGCTCAGTGCATCTCAGTTCTGTTGGAGGTGTGGAACCAGAAATGCATTACCTTTCCTGGAATGCTTCTTCTGCCTTTTGGGTAGCTGTCTTTTATCATGTTCAGAGATGTTCAGATGTCAAACAATCTGAAAAGCCAGCAGTGTTGCTAGAGAAACTGAGGTTAAAACTAATCTTCTTTCAAATGTTGAACTAATTCATAGATTTCTCAAACAATATTAAAGCACTTTTAAAATCACTGTCATAATCTCTGAAGAAGTTCAAAACATTTCAATATCTATAATTTCCCAATTGTTTACATAAAGGGCACGTCCTGCAGCAGGTATTTTGTCTCTGTTGTTTCATCACATTTACAGCTTCCTGCATTTGCGCAGGCAGCTCTTAGATTATATTCTTAGTATACATTCAAGGCCTTTCCACCTACATCTCAAAAAAAAAACCAAACAAACAAAATGAAAAAGATAAAACTAAAGGGTAGAAGTATGGTATCAAGAAACTGGAATGCCAACTCAAACGCTATGAGGAACTATGTAGCTACAGCTCTGGTATTCTTGTTGGGACCCATACTGGGTCGGGCTGGGACAGCATTAACTTCCTTTATAGCAGCCTGTATGCTACTGTGCTTTAAGTCTGTGGCTTAAACTGTGTTGATAACACAACAGTGTTTTGGCTGATGCTGAGCAATACTTGCACAAAGTCAAGGTTTTCTCTTTTTCCGCCCACACTTCTCCCAGCAAAACCAGTCTGGGAATATGCAAGGGACTGAAGAAGCCAGGACAGCAGACCCAAACTGAAGGAATCTCATACAGTGTTGTTCTCAGCAATAAAAGCCCAAGCAAAAGGAGAAGAGGGGACATTCATGGTAGTAGCATTTGTTTAGAGCAACCACTACATATGCTGAATCCTAGCTTTCCAGGAAGAGGCTGGACATCTTCCTCCCAGTATGAAGTAGCAATTTAACTCCTCTTTTGCTTTACTTTGCAGGCCCAGCTTTAATTCCCTTATCAATTTGTCATTACCTCAATCAATAAGACTTTTCAGTTTCTTTCTATTTTCTCCCCAGTTGCGCAGGGAACAATGAGGAGCAAGAAGCAAGGTGGATGAGGGTGGCTGTTTGACTGCTGGCTGGGATCAGCCAATCAAAGGGTTGCATGCAGTAGTTGTGATGCACCAGCCATTTTCTGCTGCAGTAGGCAAATCCATCTCTTCAGCACAGCAAAGTAGAGATCTGAAGATCATACCCTGCCATTTTTCACAGGCAGTAGTACATGAAGAGCGATCTAAAAGAAAAAAAAAAAAAGACAGCTCGCTCTTCTCTAGAATTGTTCAGAGATGTAGGAGCAGCCTTTTGCCCTACAAACCAGCCACATCAGACTCATCCACTCTTTTTCTTTACCATACATTTTCCTTTATCAAAGAGTCTAGCAGGCCACACTCCTTCTCTCATAACACCCAGAGTTCTTACCTCCTGCCAAAACATAGTTCATCACAAGAGATTAACAGAAACCTTGACTTGCAGGTAGAATAGGGCACATGAGGTACCTGCCCTCACATACCCCAAGAACTTACAACACTGTGCTGAAATAACATCTCACATCTCCTGTATTCAGTCAACTTACTGTTATTGTTTGAAACCCCAAACTGTCACAAATTACTGGTATTTTATTTTTAGGTAAACATGAATGTTTTCAAGGAAAGTCACCTCTACATCTATCTCATTCTAATTAAAAACTAACTTTTGCCACCCTCTTCCTTCCCTTCTTCCCCTATCCCCTGAAAAAAAGAAAAAATTAAACAAACAAAAACAGTGAGTAATTTTCCAAAAAAACATCTTAGCTAAAGGCCAATTCCCAAGAAGGTTGCTTTTGGTTTCAGGTTCTGCTCTTCCCTTATCTGCTGAACTTAAATGTTAGATTGATGGTTTCTGTGCTCTTAATATGCATTCCTGGTAGCATTTCTGAACAGAATTTCATGCACGAGGTATAACCTTGTCGTCTTCTTCTCCACAAGTTCCAATTGCATTCTTATCTATTTTCTCACAGGAAAAAAGAAAATCTTGTGAATTACATCACATGTGGAGATACTCTGGATCAAACTGTTCAAGATGTAGCATACTGGGACTAAACCACACCACTGCTTCTAAGATAGGTGGGTACCACCCTAATGGTGATGCTCTTCTTTCATCAGCACATGCAGGTTGTGAGGTATACCAGGGAGATCAGTCTATGTGGGCTGCCATCTTGTTACACAATTAACAGAGTACAGGCCGCTGTGACATTTTCTTTACTGTTACTGTTGCCCCATTAAATAATAGTACATATATTTTTAGTGTTATTTTTCTGTCTTTCACTTTGATGCTCCGAGGCAGAAACATCTCCTCCTACACAATACATCAAATACATTTACCCACCTTTTCTAATAGTCTGTCGGTCACAGATACTTTACTACTCTAGGAAAACACCGTCTTTATCATACAGAGATATTCCTTAACATACAACTCGTTTTCTTACATTTTTCAATCAGAGTACTAGTTAGCATAAGAATAACAGTATAGGATTATACTATCCACAATTACTCTATTATTATTTTCCTTTTTGACAGAACTTTTTTATATATTTGAAGATTCTGTCTTCCTGAAATCTTCCATTATTTGGAAAGAAAAAAGAAAAAAAGAAAACCCACAAACCACACATTCAGTCACTTTACCATAAGATTTTCCAGAGTTTTGATCATTCCTTTGTTCACTTTGGATTCTCTCCAATGAGCTCACATCCTCTTAGGAGGGCACAGCCCAAAATCAGATCCAGTGCTCCAGCTGATGCCTTATCGGCACTGAGTGAAGCAGGATTACTTCATGCATCTTTTCAACTATATTCCTGCTTGTATATCCCAGGTTGGCATTTTTTTAGATTATTATTATTAAATACAGCATTCCCGGCTCATGTTCACACTTGTGATTTACTATAACCTGCAAGGCTTCTTTCTGAAGAACTACTTTCCAACCACTTACTCATGTGAATTGATGACTTGATGATGTTCTTCACTAACAGACACTGCTAAAGTAACTCAACTAAAGGACAAAAAATCTTTGTCTAAGCCTTTATTCAGGGGTACTGGAGAGGTCTAATATGTTAGTTTCACACAGCACTGAACCACAGTTGCTCTAGGAGATTTTTTGTTTGTAAAATGGATAGGGAGAGGATACACACAAAAGACAAATCATCTTTTTCAATGTGTTTTTTCTAACAAAAACACATTTAGACGGCTGCTGTGTGGTCACTCAGCCACTAGAACTACCATGAGGCCATAGGGACCATCTCTCACCTCACCACTGATAGCTTTGTTCTCTCTGCTTTGACAGAGCTACTATTCCTCTGACTAATGTCTAAATTGCATCTCCTTTGTATAATCCAGTTTCTTGCACTGTACATGAACATACAACCCAACAGAATTAGTATAAATTGTTTTAAAATTATATTCCAGTAGATAAAAGCCTCCTAGATCTAAAGAGATGGTGCTTTTCATGTAGGCTGACCAATTTTGGCTGACCATCCTGATCGGAAGTGATATTCTTCTCCTTTATAATGAACAACACAGATACTGTACATTCATACTACCACAAACGAGCTCTTATCCTTTCTGAACCTTTTGGGCTGATGACCTGGAGATCTAAGATAAAATTTGGTTACTATGGTCATTCCTGGATTTTAATGTACAAGGCTAGTGCACTGAAGAGTCAGAAGCCTAAAGAGAGAGCTCTCACATCTACATTTGCAAAGGCAGTAATGCTTTCTTCACGGACCCAATCCTCACTTATGAGCAAAGCTCCTAGATTCACTGAAGTTAACACAAGGTCACTCCACTTGACTCAACAGGTTTCAGGCTGAGCCTGTGCTTAGTAATACACCTCTGGGGCTCCAGTTCTGCCTGTGGCGTTGCTACCTCTATAAGGTTTGCACCTCTGTTCTGGGACACTTTGAGTATCTGGGCCTCAGGTGGAGTCTTTGCAGTGTTTTTCAGCTAGAGGAGAAGGGTAAGGTCTCAAGGAATTATCAGGCCAGCCTTTGCAAGGTGAGGCCTTTAGGCATCATTTAAGAAGCTCTGAAGGCAGCAGATGCCTTCAGTCGATTCTCAAAATAGCCCTGCTCCATAGATCTGAGTTGCAGAGCAACAAGACTTAGTTAACAAGTTTAAATATGACAAAATAAAATAAAATAAAATAAAATAAAATAAAATAAAATAAAATAAAATAAAATAAAATAAAATAAAATAAAATAAAATAAAATAAAAAATTAAAAAAGAGAGAACCTTTTTCATAATAGTAAAGCCTGTATTGCTCTCTTCAAGAGAACTGTACCATTAAACCAAAAGAATGCTCCCTGTTTATCAAGCAGCAAAAAAATAACCAATGACTTCAAATACTTCTTTAATCTTTACCATCCCTACAGAATGCTTTTCTTTTTACATATTTCAGCTAGTTTATTGCATAAATATTATGTTAGCAGTCGTTCATCAGTGTGTAGGTGGGATCGCCAGTAGGCAGAGACAGTGATAAATGAGTCTCCAGGTGTTGCTGCTCTTTTTAGAAAATCCTTTATCAAGCAGTTATGAAGATTGAGGCAATTTTGCAAACTTACAGGAGTTACAGTAAGTTGCTTCACAGATACTATTTTTAAGAGGCACTGTCAACATTGGTGATCCCAAGGAGCGTTGTAGATGAACACTTAGCTCTGTTTACAAAACCCAGATAATTATTTATATGTGTTTACTTTTAAGAATGAATTGGTCAGGCCCAGGGACTACTGGAACAATGTTTTCATTAATTTCTTCTCTGCTTGCAAGAAAGCGAATCTTGCAGTTTTAAACTCTCCTGTCCTTTTTCACACTTGATGACAGCAAACAAATGATGACCTGTTTCATTAAGATAATTATTCTAAACACCAAGGAGCCAGAAGAGAGGCTGCACAACTCAAGAGATAAGAGTCTAAAGCCTTTCACCTTCAGACTGGAGGAGATCCTACCAACAACCAGACTGAACAGGTTCATTCAACCATCCAGCCTACGGGAATGCATCCTCACCACCATCAACATCTACTGAACCTAGTCATACCTGGCTCTCTGGTTAACAGGCTCCACAGCAAAGGAGAGGACCTCAGCCCAATAGCCATGCATGAAGGAGTACTGGGACTGGCAGAACAAACTTGATGCAAACTATTCCATGAAGCACACCACGAGAAAATTAAGAAAAATATTACTTCAAAGCTTGCTACTGTGCCGCTGTCCTTATCAACACCATCCTTTGGCACAGAGAAGGGTGCTGAGAATGGGTGATTCCAGGCAATCACCACCCAAAATACCGTTCCAAACACTCCCATGCCAGCACTTGTGATAGGGTAGCAAAGAGGAGAGATGTTTCTAGGTCAGAATCTACAGTAAAGCCTCCAATTAGCTCTTAGAATGGAAATAAACACCATATTGAGGTAGCAGAGTTGTGGAAAACCGTTTGGCATTTCATAACCAAGTCCCCCACCTTCACACTTAAGTAATATTTTATCGTCTAGCATCATGTCTTGGCACAGAATTCTCCAGGTTGAGACTTTTGTAATTCTTGCACTCTACAATGTTTCCCCCCACTCCCCCAAAAAGAAAAAGGCACCTCTGTCCAAAGGCAGAACACAAACAAGCTCCACTGTGAGTCACGAAAACATAACACATGAGTAAGTGCACGCAATAATCTTGGTATAATTTGGCCCTTAGTCATTGTCTAGTCCTATTATGTAAATCTGAAACATGCATTTTTGAAAATAAAGGGCTTCAGTAAAATAATTACTGTTGTAATCCTGGAACCACACCCAATAAACAGTTTAGCAATCAACTGGCTCCATATATTTGAAAGCTATAAACAGATTAGTTCAAAATTAAAATAGTAGGGGCCAGAATCTCAGTTGCTGGTGTAAATTAGTACACCTTGACTAAATCAAATTAGCAGTTTGATTTACTTCAATTAAGCTACACTAATTTACAGTGGACTGTCACCTTTTCCTATTTATGTGTATACGCATCTCGGAGTGTGTATGTGTATATGTTATTTTGTCCTGTATTCTTGGGAGATAGTGATCTTTAGGGCAACAGTAATCTCATTTTTTCTCTCCGCATACGTATACTTATGAAAACTAGGTATGACCTCAGACACTGTGAGGAGAGGAATTGAAGAAAAACCAGAAAAGAAATAACGAATTATTCCACTAATTTCAGTGAACTCCTATTCATTTTCATAATAATGAAATTTACTTGACTACAGAAGACAGTCTGAGACTTCCCTAAGCAAGCTTCATTTCAGGCAAACCTAAAAATTATTATCCATTTACAGTTTTTGCATAATCTGGAATGATAGCCATTCTTTTTTAAATTGCTGACTTTACAATTTTCCAGGACAGGAGCACAAACTGACTTTTTACACCTCTATAATTCTATACATTCTAAAACTTAGGACCTGACTATGGTCTCATAATAGAAATGAGACTTCTTTCAACAGTTTTTTTCAACAACTGCCCCTTAGAAAGATCGGATGGTTCCTCTGTGTGTGGAAAAGAAACCTTCTACTTGACTTTTATTCTAGAGTTTTCTATTCCCTCCATGCATCACAGAATTGTAGGGGCTGGAAGGGACCTCTAGAGATCAAGTCCAACTCTCTGAAAACCAGGCTCCCTACATCAGGCTGCATAGGAGGGTCTTGAACATCTTCAGAGCAGGAAAATACACACCCTCCCTGGGCAGCCTGTTCCTGTGCTCCATTACCCTCACTGTGAAGAAGTTTGTTTGCATATCAGTGTGGAACATCCTATGCTCAAGTTTACGGCTGCTTCCACTTGTCCCGTCCCCAAAGACCACTGAGAAGAGGCTGGCCATATCCATTTGACTCCCACACTTAAGATATTTATAAACATTAATAAGATCACTTATTAAAAGTCTTCTTTCCTCAAGGCTGAACAGACCCAGGTCTCTCAAGCTTTCTTCACAGAGAAGATGCTCCAGACTCTTCATCATCTTTGTGGCCTGTTTATTATCCACAGGCTTTGGGTTGGTTATCACAGGCACAGAGTTAAATGATGGGCTTAGATCAAGGAATGGGAGAAGAAAATTCAGATTAAGAAACAAAAGGCCTTGCACCTTCATGTCATGTACTGAAGTGACACTTTTCCCTTAGATCACACAGTCTGTCACACTGACAAATTTTAACTAGTCATGTCCCTTACATTTGCTTTCTGGAGGTCTGCCTGGATTAATCTTTTATCATGGAAGCAGGAACACAAGATAGAAAGGAGAACAAAAGTTCACAGACTGAAATACATTTAGTCAGTGTGGGAGGACAGAATGCTTTTTCTAAATGCTCTTTAAATCATAAAAAAAAGCAACAGTATTACTAATGGGGAAGCACATAAGGAAGAAAAAACAAATCCTACATAATTAAAAAAGCCAAAATGAAAGAATGAGGAAATTTAACTCTGATCTAATTTATTTTCAAGCCATTCACTCAAAAATACTTTCACGGATATAAGTTATCTTTTTGGAAGGTATAGTTAACCAGGACTATAGTTCTTAAGATTTGAGCGGACAGAAAGAAGCAACTCCTTGTGTTCAACTGTAACTGAAAAGAGAATGAATGCAACAGCTGCATTCGTTATTACATGGTACCTGTCATACACTGCCCACGGTAATACTTCCCAACATGCACCACTAACATGCTGGCAAGCAGCAGGAACTTGATTCAGCATTCTTCATCTCTCTGGCTCATTTCACCCCCTTGTTCTGCTGTAAATACATGGGTTTGACTGCAATGCCCAGTAAAAACTTGTAGCCCATGGGGGAACCTTTCTCTGCTTTTTCTTCTCACTAGTTCTTTACAGGCATAAGCCTAAGGAATGGTCTACCTTACAATGTCTGTCAGCTCATGACTGATGTTGAATAAGAAGGAACAAATGTGAAAAACTTTATGAGCATAGCACAGGGCTTTGACCCAGGGAGAAGACTGTTCTGTATGTTCTCGTTACAGTACCGTGCCAAGAAGTACAGCACATGCTTCTGGCTGCCCTGGCTGGAAAAGCAGGCAAAAGCAGAGTGTATTTAGCAGCATGTGGCAGGACAGAGACTAAAATGCTTTTTGTGTTGCTTTTCCACATCTACATTCATCTTCCAAAGCTTAGGGAGTGCTGTACTGACTAATAGCTTCAAGCAAACATTAACAGAAGAAGAAAAAAAAAACTAAATCCTGATTGTATGTTTTGGTAAAAGCCTTTTTTCCATACGCTCTTCCACTTGTTTCATGCTATCTGTCACAAACTCCAACAAGTTTAAGGGCAGGAACATTTGCAGAAACAGATAGTTCTTATACAAAGCATAGTAAATGTGCAAAGAATAATTACTCTGAATTAACACATGACAACATGTGCATGAATCGATGATAATGGAGTCTCACCACGTAGACTCATTCATTTCTAAATGCTTCTGCTTGCCCCCTGCTGCAGCACTAAGAGCAGTGACCCCAGGACAGATGTACTTTTCATCAGTGGATCTCAAAGTGTGATGAGCTACATAGGTAATATTAGGAAGCAGGCCTTCACAAACTAACGCAATTAGACAGCAAGGGGATCCTTTGAAGTTTCTGGAATTATTTCCACTGGGTTCTGTGAACACTGAATCAGGTTTAACAAGCTGATAGACTAGTTAAACTGTGAGATGACAGGTGCCTTTGACATACCTACATATAATGATACGCAGAGACGTAGCTTGACCATCTGCGTCTCAATTTCCTCATGTCTGAAAAATGGATAACAACAGCTATTTACTCATCTCTATAGAAGGCCTGATAATATTAAAGCAATTGGTGAAAACTAATTAGCTAACATTTGAACAGGGTTTGAAAATTTAAAGTACAACATTACTGCTAAGTACTAATACTAAATTAAGCCAACTGTCACTAATAGAAGATAGTCTGATCCTTGCTGCTTGTTGACAGAAGGCCAATTATAAATAATGAGTTCCATAAAGTCTAGAATCATAAAGTCTAGAATATGTCATACATTGTGAAATTAATGAAAATTAAGAGGAATAAAGTGATATAACATCATCATTCAATATTAAATTTATTGGATTTCCAAATTTTAATCATCAATGCCCACAACAATTTCCCTTTCTGTATGTATTGAATAACCAAATAAACCACCCACACTTCCTTCATTGTCAATAAGGTCTGGATTAGCCTTGTGTCATTAGACTACCTTCTGATACTGTTAACTTCTGCGTCACAAGCACCGTTCAAAGGTTCATCAAGCTCCAGTTAGGAGCCTTCCATCCTTCCTACTCCATCTGGGAGGTTACTACAGAATCACATTTTCAGTAACCTCTTAATTATAAACCTAATCCATTAATGACCAGCTTATTACCATTTGGCTTTTCTCAAATTACGCTATAAACTCACTGTTATTCTGAAGTCAATTAACAAATCCAAATCTTTCTCCACCTAACTCTTTCCCACCTCATGATATATTGGCTTACGGGGATCAAAAAATTCTTCTAAGGGCAAAAGTCCTCAACTTTTAGTCTATTGGTATGATATCTGTCTTCACGCTCTCCTCATAATAAAAGGGGATATTTAGATTACATGGTAGGAAGAAGTTCTTTACTGTAAGAGTGCTAAGGCTCCGACAGAAGCTGCCCAGAGAAGATGTGGATGCCCCATCCCTGGAGGTGTTCAAGGCCAGGCTGGATTGTGTTTTGAGCAATTTGATCTTGTGAAAGGCGTCCCTGCCTGTGGTAGGATGGTCGAAGTGGAATATCTTCAAACTTCCTCCCATCATAAGCCATTCTTTAATTCCATAAACTATATATATATATATTTAAGAAATTAAAAATCAAGATTTTCAAACTCCAGGCTCAAACAAGTACCATATTCTATGTTAAGCTTCAGAAGCGTAGAAGTAAGTATAGGTCTTCATACATCTTCAAATTATTACCTACAATGTTTTCAAAAATTGTGGGGAATTACTTCTTTTCAACTGTCAAAAAAAATTACTGGTATTTGTTACCTCTATTTTGACAGAACTGGTTTAACACATTCTCAAAAAAAATACACAGCTTATTCTTCTTGATCATCACAAGGATGTCATCAGCCTACCACAGATATTGTCATAAATAACTCCACACCACAAAGAAACATGATCCTCAAGGTGTTGAATCAACGTGTGCTAAGGAGGTGCGTATCAAGTCAAGTGATCTCAAAATATAACTGATCCCCAAGTGGGGATCAAACAAACAAACAAGAAAACAGAATCCTACCTTCAAAATACCAGGAAATACAGCTACATAGGCCAAGTTTTCCGGCAGCATACACTTCTTACAAGGCAGATGCTGGAGTCACAGAGCTAATCTAATACATGGCTTAGCTTACAGTTTTCAGCAAGAATGCTTGCTGGTCAAGCAGGTGATCAGGGACCCTACATCTCTTCTTGTCAAGCCAGTAACACCTGGGTACTTCCTCCTCTCCATTTCCATCTTTTTTCCAAGGCCACATGCAAGCTCTTTCTCTCACTGTGGACAGTTGGATTATACTCTGATGGATACTGATCATTCAGCCACACATTCTCTATAACACCCACTGCACACAGGCTCACAACTCCTTTGTCTCAGGGGAGCTTAAGTGAAATTGTTCTGTTAGGGGAAATTCCCTCCCTGCTGGTTAAGACCTTCTCCATCAAGAAAAAGAATGTCCCCCCTACATAAGCATCCTATTTTTCTAAGTCTTATCCCTTTATTTCCAGGAAAATATTAAATCAACCAAACAATCTCCAACAGAAAAAAGGGACCAACTAGAAAGCACCAACTAGAGGATAAAATATGGAAGTGCTGACCTCATGGCTTGAGGGCAGTGTGGAAAGGAAGGCAACACTGAGTGGGAGGAAGGGGCAGAGTAAAACTGTACGCATTTATGCACACACAGGCAGAATCACATTTACCAGGGACAAGTACAGAGAAGTTAGCTTCCCTATGGGCAGCAGTCTGTGTAGCATGCATTCCCATATCTTGTGGTACAGCCATGGCAGCACAGCTCAGCTGCCCCCACCCCATTCAGGAAAGGGCATTGCTTGTCGTGAACAAATGTGTTGGTATCTACAGGTACGTATGTGAAAGGGCTGGCTTTATGAGAAAACATCATATTACAAGGGCTATTTTCAGTTAGCATGAAACACAATTTATAAGCTGACATAAGGAACATGATCTGATCTTGCATTTGTTCCACATCTGCAAGTCCTAGAGACCAGTGTGTGCAGAGACTTTAAAGCTGAAAACCTAGTTCCTCTGTGAAAAGTAATTAGAAAAAAAACACTTGTATTCTTTGCACTTACAAGGGCAGCTCCCCTTACACCAGATACTGCTCTTTCAGCAGATCTTTGTGGGTGGAGATTTCATATCAGCGTGTCTGCCAGTTCCTGCCAGAGTTTCATCCAAGCCACAACATACGGAGTCAACATTAATTAGCATTAATTATTATTTATAAGAAGCAATATTATCTCCATTACTATCATTCACACTTATGGCTTTTTGTGTGTCTTACACAGGGCTCATGCACAGTGCATCACTACCACATTAGACAGAACTAGGACCCAATAGAGTCTGCAGAATAACACACAGTGTAGCCATTCTTAAACCATTTTGAATACATCACTGTAAAATGTCAGAGAATTCCCTTTTCTACACTTTCATAAACGTGCCTTCTACATTTTGCATATAGTCAGGTCAATATTACTCTTCTTTTTCCATAGTCAGGAAGGACAAAAAATGGCAAAATGGTCAGTAGATCATGAAATTGTTTCTTTTCCATCAGAATAAAAAAACAGAAGAGAACTAATACAAGAATGCCTTCACATCATTTGGAATCACCATAATAGAGCAGTTCCAGCACTGAACTCTCAAGTAAGCCTTCCGTGCTTTACCTAAAATTACTAATTTCATATGACTGGAAATAGCATGCTGAATGCATTTGTGTAGATTTTATTCCTTTGTCATTTTTGTTGGTAGAAGCAGAACCTCTCAGTCACCTTTATATTCTGGTCTAAATCTTCTCTCCCAAGCCAGAATCTCATTCTATAAAACAGGGTTGTATGTCAGCCAGTGGGGCTGATTTTGCTTAGTGACCACAAAAGTAAGAAAATTTGAAAGGTTACAAAACTCAACTCAAAACAGCCAATTAGTACCGATCTCTGCTATTAATAGTACTGAAGTTATTAGTATTGTTGATAATAGCTGTTCATAAATAATTATTTGCATAAATCAAATTGAGCTGGAAGAAGTTGCAAGCATTAGCAAATCCTATAATGAACAAGGTGTATATTCTCTTTTTAATGAAATGTGCCTCACTTCTAGTTTAAATGACATTTTTCACCACTTTGCTTCTTGCTTATTTTGTTGCTTGATGCAACACACAATGGCACCGGCACCACGATTAGTGCAGTGAATTCAATTTAGAAAGACAGTTTTGCATAGGCCGAGGTTAATGAAACCACTTGAATATGTTAAGGTATATTCCCTTGGTCAATCCAGGCTTGTTGGAGAAACTAATAATAATCAGTTGGAACTGCTGAGTCAAAATTATGAATGAGATGGAAACACTGAGCACATTTTACATGCTCCCATCACTTATATCCTACCTGTGACTGTTGCAATCCCAAATTATGCATAACTCTGAAATACTACATACTTTGACCAATAGGTATTGCGACATTTTGCTGTGGAGTCACAACATGTTGTGTCACACAGCACGCACCTTTCAATGAGAAGTACGAATCGCACAGAGCAGGAAAACGCTGAGCTGCCATTTGCTCTTAAAAGCCAGCTTCCATCTGAAAACATCTATGAACAGACGAACTTCTATCAATCCATACATTTTATTTTCTTTGCTAACAGATCAGTCATGGTTTGCTTCAACCATCAGATTCCTAAGGAAGAACAACTAGAAAACTAAATATTGTTGGCATATTTATCAACTTACCTATTATTAATAATTCCTGTTAAGTTGGATAATAGGAAGCCTGAGAACACTGTTCATAACTAGTGAGCAACAAATGCACATAGTGATGAATGTATTTACTTGCAGACATAAAGCACTATTTTTTAATTTTATTTCTACTTAAGTTTCCAGTTCTGAAGCGCCATACTCTTGGTCAGCATTCTTCACATGACAAGACAAAAGACATGCTTCCAGCATAATAAAAGCATTCTGTGTGGAAAACAATTTGATCCTTATTGTATCTGTAATCAGTAATTACAGTGCCATTATATTTATACCGTCAGTCACCTCACTGGCATAAACAGACGCACCTCTTTTGGCAACAGCGTTTCAATCAAACATGCTAGCAGTTATCTTAATCCAAAACAGAGACAGCTAAATACAAAAAACGTGCAACCTATTGTCCAGGTCATCACACAACACTTCACTGAAGTTAATAAGGCCATAGCATCTGATAACACATCCTATTAGTCACAACATAATTAAGTTATATATGGAAAGTTAACAGAAAAAGATAACCAATCAATGCAATGCAAGCAATGAAAGATTCAGTATGGCAAGCTTAAGCTAGTTCTGTTAAGCAATATATCAATAACAGTGGAAATAACAGTTTGGGAAGGCTCATGGTATCAGTAAAGATATCCTTGTTATATTGGTTAAGCAAAGGCAAGCATCAGGGAATATGCATACATATATTAACTCACCTTTTCCAGGAGCAAGCACTGATGTTCTAGCTTTTCATGGAAAGATGTTACAAAACAGACCTGCATCAGAAAGAAAAATGAGTGAGTTCTGCCCAGGCTAAGGAAGAGAACAACAAGCCTAGAGGTGGAACACAATGTGCAGCTTTTAAGCAAGAAATAAATTTTGAGGAGCAATTGCTCTCATTTTACACAATGAGTTGGTTTAGCCCACTACATTTAGGTGTGTATTAACTTTGGGATGAATTTTGATTAACAGGGAAAGTATTCTCTAATAATAAACAACTCCAATTAATCAGGGCAGCCTGAATACTTAAAAACTGGGAGATATGCATTTTAGGCTCTTCCTAAAGAGAACACAAGCAGGTTGGATCTCACCTCAAATACACATAGAGCTCTCTAGCATATTCCAGGTGATTGCTTCATGTGTTGCAAACACCTGGTTTGGGTTGAGATTATGAGAAGCCCGTGATGTGACAACATCTCTAGACACCTACAATTTCAGGCAGCAGTTCTGAGAACTCGCTGTCTGGAAAGCATAATTTGCATACATAGCTTGCACTGAAAGTAATGCCTCCTATTTATTTCCATGGAAACTACAACAGATACAAAGAGCATAGTAACAGTATTAGACAAAGCAAATTCTCAGCTACAAGGCTCTATTTTTGAACACAGTCAGTACCATTAGCTATGCATTTTCACATGCAATGAACAAGAGCCTGAATGCTGCACTTGTAACAGCCTGCGTGGCTATTTGGAAAGTGGTATGTCTTCCTCATCACTGCCACCACTGCTGAAAAACACCACCTGCTGCCTCAGTTGCTCACATTCTCTGTTTGGTCTCCATAAATTCTCAGCAAGCACCAAAGAATGTCAATGGATACCATTTTTTTCCATGGCGGAATTCAGTGACACACTGTTGCTTCTGATGCACGTTTATGTCAGATGGCATTCTGTCAGACTGTACCTCTGCTGCCCTCTGTCACACAGCAACAAAATGGAATGGAATGCTGGTGGGAAGGTTCAGCCTCTACTGACATGCCACCAACACCCACTTCTGATGTCAGAGCCCAACATAATCAAATAGGAAGCATTACTTTTAGGGAAGCTCTTCTATTCAGAAATTTGCATTTCAAACTCACTATCATATTTTCAGCGCAAAGATTTTATTTTATTGTTGCCTATGAATTTCTCTATATTTTCCTCTGTTCAAAGTGAAGCTATTCTCCTCAGAGAAGTTTTGTACCTTATCCAGTAGTTTTCTTGTGATAGACAAATACAGAATCATAGAATGGCTTGGGTTGGAAGTGACCTCAGAGATTGTTAAGCTCCAGCCTCACTGCCACAGGCAGGGTTGCCAACCACTAGATCAGACTGCCCAGAAACCCATCAAGTCTGGCCTTGAGTGCCTCCAGGGATGGGGCACCCACAACTTCTCTGTGCAGCCTGTGCTACTGCCTCACCACCCTCTGAGTAAAGCATTTCTTTCTAACATCTCACCTAAACTTCCACTCTTTCAGGTTAAATCCAAACCCCTTAAATGGTATTTTTAAAATGAAATTCCTTGGGCCATCGTACATCTTATCTCTGGAATGGCAGACTCACAACAGAATGAGAAAGATGGATTTCCTGCAATGGTCTTAGGCAAAAACCTTTGGCATCACTAGAATGAAAACTCAACTGGAATATCCCCAAAAGTACACTGCTGAAGCTAAAAAGAGTGCAACTCTTTCCTGTGCAGAACAGGTAAAAACAACAGCATTTTATCAAAGCTTCAAGATGTGAAATGAATACAAATGTTTGTGTAAGTTACAGCTTGTACTTGCAAATTAAAAGGAGCCAGGGCACAGGCTCAAGAGCTGGCATGCAATTATCCACACTGTTTAACTAGTAACAAGTTTTCTGACATGGCTTATCCCCCTTTGACTGGTGCTTTCTCATACAACTCACAGGTATGGCTCAGGAGATAGTATGGAAAAAGGACCATTCCCTCTGGGCAGAACAAATGAGACTACATATTTGGAAGGAAGTGAATTTAGCCACGTGGACACAACCCCTCAGGGGCAAATGCTGGGTATTGGTCTATTTTACTTGCTAGTACTAAGGTAGCCATAAAGACCGGATGGGACATTGTGGGCATCTTTAGAGATCAAGATTGTATCTGCAAGACTCACCATACTAAGACCATGATGTTTCAAATAGTAATGGATGTACTCATGCACCAGGGTAATTTTCCCAAATTAATTAGGATTACTCCTCTGCATAAAAGTATGCCAGCGTAGGTGTTTGCAGAAGAGATTTTGGAACGTCAGTCATCATATACCCATCAGTTAAAGTACACTCATAAATGCTATTGCTTGGAAGATTGTACTAACCTTAATATAAAATACGTGTTTTCTGGGTCTGATGACTCAGGAAGAGCTTGCAAGTCTATACCTCAACCCATTAATCTTATATAAATAAACTTTCCCCTTGTGAAAGGGAGTCCCATAGCATTAATAATAGGAATCTTTCTCAACAGATTCAGTAAGAATCATTTAGAAACATTTAGATTAATTATTTGTTGTGAATTATTCACTTAGCTCTGTCACTTCAATCACGCAGCAAGGCTCTATTTCTTTCGGCAACATGAGGTAGTATAATAGAATACAGTTTCCACACTGAACTCTCATAACCAACACCATTTAATTAAAATCTCAACTGTGAATAGTCATCAGCCTGGCCAAAGTTTTGAAGGTTTGAATTCAGGCCCACTGGAGTGAAAGCCCCACCTATTAAGTTTGCTTCTGTGCTTGACTCCACCTAACTTCACCTAGGGGCCAATCTTTAACAGCAACACGTGCAAAGGCTGAAGTTGGGGTAGAGGGTACAGAATGTGCTACTTCACGTCCTGCCTTCAAAATAAACTCTGCTCAAGTCACCAAGATTTACTTACAGAGAACTGATGGGTGTTAAAGTAGCATGCTAGGAGGGCGTTTTTCCTACACTTTGATAGCACTTCAAGGTCTTAATGAATGTGGGGCTTTGCTAAGCCTCTTGGCACTGACTCCATCTCAGATGGAGAAAGTTAAAATGGACTGTCTTCCAAACAACCTAAGTGCATCGAGACACAAATGTGAACTTTCTTAAGAGATGAGGAAATGTCTCCATAGTCTGATACGCCAAGTGCTGGAGCTTTATGCTTCTCTGAAGTCAACAGAGAAGTCTGAAAAACTTTGAAAAATTATTTCATCTTCCTGAAACCCCCCTCTGTACCTCAGTCATGTCCAGCTTCTGGTTCAGAGTCTCCAGCTTGTGGAGATCTGCATTAGGGAAAGAAAAAATGCACATATTTTGCAGAGAAACTGCAATTGGAAAGTAAACCAAATTGATGCATAGCAGTCCCTTTCAGGAATTACATGTAGATGTTCAGCCTTCACTTCTGCATTTTCTAACTTTTTCTTCAGTTAAAAAAAACTCTTCAATCACCTCTAGCAATGAAAGACAAGAAAAGCATACCCTGACCAAGAAAATGCAGATGAAAGACTATAGCTTCTAAACGCACCATGGGAAATGAAAACTCAGAGAACTCCCTGCCCTGAGGAAAACTCTAGAGGTGAACAGTCCAAAAATAAATAAATAAATAACTTCACCAGAAGAAGCAGAGAAATCAGAGATCTTTGGGCATCCTGAGAATTTGCTACAGGCTGGGTGGAATTGCTCTAAAATGTGCTCTTGGTTAGAGCTATCTGCTCTGACTCTCTTCACATCTCCATCTCTTCATTTCCATTTTAGAACAGTCCCCTTTTCGTTTTCCTCTCCTCTCTATGCCTCATTTGCTTCCCTTCCCCATGCACTTCCCTTTCATTTTTCTTACAGTAAAAACTAAAGTGTTCTCAAATATAATTTTCCTTATGAAAAAATGCTCCCCCACAAAAAAAAGCAAACCCTATATTTTTAAAGCAAAATGATCTATGTAAACAGAACGCAAACAAGCAGCTGTGTCACAACAGCAATTACAAGTCCAAGGAAGACTAGATATTGTTTATACTAGACTCCCTATGTGCGTGTACACATGTATGTACCATCACCTTCTCTCAATCCTAACTGACTTACAGACCTTGCATCAAAGCAGCTTCAGAGGCATTTAGCAAGACCTGGTCTTAACCAAACAAATCAGGATTAGTGACAGATTTACAGGGAGAAGATACTGGGTGTGACAGGCCTGAAAATCACTAACAAACATAAACTGACTCTAGTCCGTGGACTATGTTTTACTTACCAGTTTTGGGCTAACACCCAGGACTTCTCTTTTCTTCCAAAGGTATGATGTCAGGCACATGGCAGTTCTTGAGTTTCTGTGTAAGCCAGCATTGCCAGAGGCTCTGTGCAGGTGTGGTTAACAGTTATTTAATGATTCTTCACAATTGCATGTATCTGTCTGAACATAAATACAGTCTGATCGTAATCTTTCTTTTCACACCATGAATTTGCCCTAGTATTTCCACCCTTGCAGGTTCTCGAATGCCTGATCATAGTTATTACAGAACCTGGATTCACTGGATCGTTTCAGACCATCACGAGCACTGTGTTGTACTGGTGGCTCGGTGAGGTAAGTGGACTGGCAGCACTGTGCTTGATGCTCTACACATAAATTTTCTGAGTTTGGCTCCCTGGTCACTCTTTTCCACATGTTTACACACCAGCAACATGTATGGTTAAGTATCTAAAAGTAAAATTACAAGAAACAGCCTTGGCAGTTCCTGGTAAAAGATTCCAGACTTCCTCCTCTCCCCAGCAGCTCCACGAGCCTTAATTCAATGTAAATCCCAGTAATTTTCAATTAGTTAAAATAATTTTGAGTGATAGTTTGACTGTTTCTTTTCCAAAAGGTAATAGTTTTCCTAATTAGTCACCTGCTTTGATAAGGCTCTGACTTTTACTCTAATCTAAATTAACAAGACTTTATCTACCTGCATCATTTAAACACACCCTACTTGCAAATCTGGTATGACTAAAAACCAAGACAAGTGTTTGGTTTCATTTTACATTTGCTTCAAAGTGCCCCACTTGGAGGTTAATTATTAATCTACTTGACTGTATGTAAAGGTTCAGGGAAAAAACAGGGTTAGTAGGTAGAGCAGTAGTTTGGGAATTTGGAAACCTGTGTCCTATTTCCAAATTAGATCTCATAAGTTTGGCCAATACATCCACATCCTTGATGCTTCACTTCCAAAACAGAAATAGAAACACCCTCTGCACAAAGCCCTTTGACATCTTTAGGGAAGAAACTTTACGTGTGTGAGGCAACGGTATGTTTGTTCGCACCTTCAAGAGACTGAAACTCAGCTAATCCCTTAAGAACCCAACTAGGAACTTGAGATCAGATACTCAACCCATGCAACTCAGCAAAACTAATGACTTTGTCAGAGCTGTAGAGATCTGCAGTGGCTGAAGAACCAGCTCCTCAAGCTTTCGCTGTATTTGTCTGTCATCTGCAAAATGAGGAAAACATACCTAATCTCTCGAGCACAGTCTGGAGTTCATAAACCCCCTCCCTCTGCCATCCTGTTTAATTAAAATAGATGTACCCTCAGCATAACTGCGTTGCCTATCACAGAAAAACAGAATCACAGAATTGTAGGGGTTGGAAGGGACCTCTAGAGATCATCGAGTCCGACCCCCTTGTCAAAGCAGGTTCCCTACACCACGTCACACAGGTAGGCGTCCAGTCGGGTCTTGAATATCTCCAGAGAAGGAGAATCCACCACCTCCCTGTGCAGCCTGTTCCAGTGCTATCTTGAGGCCCAGCATGCAGCAGCATGGACCAGATTTTCTAAGAGAGCACAGCTGTCTGAGAGTTGTCCAGGTGGTGAGAGGATTCGATTCTGACCATTCAGATCTTGAAGCATGGAAGTGAAAAATGGCACATGGGGAACAGAAAACAGACAGGAATGACAGGGGAGGAACTTTTTATAAGGGTAATTAGCAACAGGATGAGGGAAAATGGCTTTAAACTGGATGAGGGTAGATTTAGACTACATATCAGGAAGAAATTCTTTATTGTGCGGGTGGTGTGACTGGAACAGGTTGCCCAGAGAAGTTATGAATGCCCCCTCCCTGGAAGCATTCAAGGCCAAGTTGGATGGGCTTTGAGCCACCTGATCTAGAGGAGGGTGTCCCTGAATATAGCAGGGACTGCTGGACAACCTCAAAGGTCCCTTCCAACCCAAACCATTCAACTCTATGATTCTATAATCTAGAGACATTGCTACCAAATTCCACCTACCTTAGGAAAGCCACTGCAGCCTGCTTCCGAGTAACGCAGTTCCCTTGATCCTGACAAACAAAACAAGAGAAAACAAAACAAACACAACAACAAAATTCAAAGTTTTTTACACCATTAATTATTCACGTAGTTGGTTAATGCTTATATAAACAAAGGGGTTCCACCCAGAAAAAAGCTTTTTGAAAACAAGAAAACATTTTATTATTAAAAAAAAAAAAACACATAAATAATAATGTGGAATAGTTATTGTTATTCAGATTGAATATTATTGGCAGGATGACTCATTTGTTAATCCACAGTGCTATAAATAGTACGGTAACTCAGTTGAATGGAAACATACCCTTCACTATCTCTAGTCACTTGTTTACCCATGTAAAATACATATGTTTTTGAGCTAGCCTAGGTGTATTCCAGAAAGGGCTAGCAAAGTTCAATGACTCCATTACACATTCAAAGCCCTTCAGCTTTCGATTAATTTTCTTGCACTCCTACCATGTTGCTCACTCTGCTCAATGCATGGACATAGAGGCAATAAAAGGCTACTGTAACAACTCAGCCAGTGTTTCCTCATATCATGGGCCAGTGATAGCAAGCCTTTGGCACCAATACCAAGTTTGGCGCCAACAGGTATTTGGTCTGGCACCAGCAATAAGAAGCTATGATGGTTTCTTTTTTAGTTTGTTTGGCACCAGTCACAAGAAACATTCACCATCCCTGGCAGAGAGCCACAGAATTTCACCAAACAGCTTCTGAATCATAACTTCATAACAAACATAACACAACATAACTTGTAATTGCGGAGTCTGTCTCTTAGCAAGCAATTCTGTCCTGACAATTACATCCAGACTTATCAATATCTTTGCTTCCTTCTAGTATCAGTTTCTTTCTAGCTGTAGTAATCTTCTCAAAGAGATACACAAACCTATAAGTTCATCAGCATTTGGATTTTCTTTCTCTTCCTGCAGTTAGATGAAACCAGGTAGTCATCTACAAGGAAAGCCTATGGGGACAGCTACTAAATTAAGTCATCACAAAATATGTTGTAAATACTATGTTGACTTAACCTCCCTCCTCACCCTGTGCTATGTCATGTAACTTCTCAGACAGCAGATCTGCAATATAGGTTCACCTTATGTGGTGTGGAGCCCCATTCAAGCCTCTAAGGCTTAATGCATCTAGGATGAAAAAAGAATTACCTGTAAGTTATCTGAGACTCGTGACAGTACAATTCCAGTTCCAGCAGAGGTTGCTCAATGGCACAACACTTCTGATTAGGCCTCATGGGGGATACCTCAGTGGATGAAGCACAGGATGAAGATTCTGAAGAGCTCAGTTCTACAGAAGGCATTGCCAAAGAGATTTCAGCAGGACATCTCCCCTTCACTCCTCTTGGCTGTAAACTGGATGAGCTCTGAGATTTGTGTGGGAAGGACAGTGTGAGAACAAGGAATTACTTCTGTAGTACGAAGCATTAGTAACAACAGCAATAATGTCATCCTCTTCACAGGGGAAAAATCTGTCCCTGCCCATTCTGTCACAATCCAGTACAAAGGAAAAATTTGCTGAGATGTGGACTTTTGTATGGGACATGAAGTGGGCACAGGGAGGAAGTGATTCTAAGCCTTTGGGCATGGGAAAATTTCTTCTCAAGCAACAACTCCCAAGAAACTAAACATTGTGTTATAAAAAAGCAAAGTCAAAATGGAAGTCCCCACTGTAAATTCAGCTCTTGGTATTTGCCAAAGACACTTGGGAATCCCTACCCTGAGGGAATACTTGTTCCTGTGGAAAAGAGCAAATCTGTGGAGTTCACAATGAGGGGATTCACTCAGACATACATTCTAACTCAGTGATCAAACTCTTCCTCTCAAGGTCTAAATGAATTTCCACTGACCTCCTTTCTTACAGCTTAGTCTCCAGCTGGATTTCCTTCAACTATAAAAATGTATATAGTGTAATTAGCCAACCTCCACAGACTCTGCAGTTCATTTATGCATGCTAGGCAAGTCTCCCGCTGTGAGCAGCCCATCCAAAGAGAACTCTTTGAACTGGCCTATTGTTGTTCATGTAGCGTATTGCATTGTCCAATTTCATCATTCCTGGCAAGGCACCGCACTCCTGCAGCTTGCTACAGGAGGAGGAAAAGAGATGATGAAGCACTTTGTCCAGCTGCTGTGCCGGACATCTCAGATGTACAAATAAGCTTGCCTACCACTAGCTACAGGACTCACCCAGTCAACACAGAGGCATTTGTTGACCAATTGTGCTTATAAGATCTTATCTGGAAGTACTCTCTAATCTAGTTAGCCATCTGGAGGGACAAAAGGACAGAAAAGAGAGTAAGAAAGGATCAGGTGAAAAAGATGAAATAATAATAATAAAATTGAGTCAATAAAGCAACACACCTTTACGTAATATTCACTGGAGTGTACAGTCAAATCTTGGCTTAGAGTACCGTGTAAGTAACACAGCTGGGTTGACCAAAAACATACCCAAAACCACACAACGGTATAGCATTTTGCTACATTTATTGGGGGATAATTCTAGGACTTAAAGGTTGAGCAAATTTCCTTACCTTCAAATACTCATTGGCAAACTCTGAAATAAAGGAGTCAAATAGTACAGAAAATGGGAAGCAAAGTTGTGTGCGTGATTTGCCACCCACCACTCACGTTTCTCTTCTTTGTTTTTGATTAGGTACTGTTTTGGGTAGGAAAAGAGGGGGTCATACATCAAAAAAAAGTGCTGCTCTGCTGCGCTCAAGAGGAAGAGACATTCCATTTTAGAACAAAGAATCTGGGTTTTTTTTCACATTGCTTCACTAAAAGGTTTTTGGAGGTTTTTCTTGGGGTGATGGGGGTGGAGTGTTTGGCTTTGCTATAATACAGCACATCAAAGTGCTTTTGATGTGAAGTTTACTTAACAGAATCAGTTTTTCCGATGATTGTGTTAATCTTTATAAACCTGAAGGCGATACTGTGCCTTTTAAAAAACTATAGCAGGAAAAGACTTGAGGTTACATACACTCTCAGTGGTGAGAGACAGGAGCAGTTGTATTACTTTGCTTCTTCTTAAAAATACACCCATTGCCTCATGGGCAGCAATGGCAGTGGTCTTGACTTCACTCCTACAAGAGTTGGGAAGGTTCTGTTTAAACCACGCTCATCCCTCACGTAAGCACCTTCATGTGCTTTCCCAGGTAAGAGCCACATTAGATTTCCAGGTCAATTTATACAGGGATTGGCTGAGAGGCAGCACGGAGGCCTTAAGCCCACACAAGAATCAGCGCTGATCTTAGGAAGGTACCCCCACTCCACTAATAGCCACTAATAGCTATCTTTAATTGCGTTATTTTGAGCACAAGCTCCTGTCCTCTCTAAAATCCTGCAAAACCAGCTTTGCCATCCACTCCTTGTCTTGAAGTATGGCTGTGAAAAGCTTCTGTTATGTCTGACGTGTTTACCTACAGCATTTGAATGACTTTTTAAGTTCTTTGAATAAAGATAAGAGACAATGTGTACATTTTCCACACAAATAGTGGAACGGCAATAAAATAAACATCAAAGGTAAGCTAGAAAATCATCACTACTTTGCTGCCATTTATAACAAAAGCAGGAAGAGGAAAAACCTACCCTCACCACTGGCATCATCTTAGAAAATACGAGTTTTGGAAGGAACGATGGCTTTTTCCCATACCCTTAAACACAAACATTGGCACCTACAGCTAACACAGTGCTTCACTGAAAGATCTCAGTTTACATTGCGTGCAGAGAACAAGAAGCCAAGAGATGTCTCCCTCCTCTTATCTTTGTTGCTCCATTTTTCTCAGCTGGTACAGCTTTAGTGGGAACAGGAAGCCATCAAGCCCATTATTAAAGTTAGAAAGAGTACAGCCAAAGGACGAGAGGACCTCTTATTGTTTAGCATTTAAGACCCATATGAGGCTGGAAAAAAAATGCAAAGCTTTGAAATGTTGTGCAGGTGTGTGTGGGAATGTTTCTTCTATTCAAAAGAGATGGGGAACGAAAGTAGCGCTGTTTGTTTCTTCTGAGGGTCTTTTAAATCTGCCTTCTTTTAAGTTCCTCCCCAGCGTGTCTCAGCAGCTGGAGCACAGCATAGTCCTAGCCAAAGTGATGCTGCATTTTGGAGCATTTATCCTAAAACAAGGGCTGATTCAGAAAGACTGCTTTTGGAAAACATGGGGCAATCCTCCAGGACACAACATTAAAAGTGGCCATAAGAGAAATAGAATAGAAGCACCACACCGGATTTCTGCTGATGTCTTTGTTTTGGTATTGTTTTGCAGACGCCAGCTCTACTGCTGTATGGAGTCAAATGGGGTTTTGCAATAGACTCTGAATGGCAAGCAGGGTAGGACTGAAGTTTTCAGTGGAGTTACTGCCGTCTCACTCTCATCGTTCAGGTGTTCCATCCAGCGCTGCTGGAGGGGACTGAACATCAGCCCTTAGAAAAGGCCATAAGACCACGATGAGTGCAAAGCTGGAATCAAACAGATCAATCGTGATTATTTTTTTCTCGAAAGAAAAGCACCTGGGCAAAGTTACAGAGTGCTTTGTCCTGAGTTTTATGGAAAATTTATAGTCACGGTGTTATGAAAACGTTAAAGCAAAGTTGTTTTAAAAAAGAAAAAACAAAAAACGCAATAAAAGATTTTATTGGAGAGCAACAGCTCTAACATTGCAGACATGCCATCGGAAGACATCAAGAGATGGTGCTGCGCACACAGGAGCACGCTCAAAGCCAAGGATAAAGCTGTAGTAGCCTCTCCCGTCACGCAGCGCTGCCTACCTGCTCCCACCTTAATCTGCACCCTTGTTATGACGGCGGGGGAGAGGGGGCCGAGACTGTCAGCCCACATAAACCATGAGGGATCCCGAGCTGCGGAGCGGCGCGGGGTTCCAACAGGTTGTTGTGCTGTCACATTGCAACTGCTTTGCGCAGCGCTGCGAGCACAGATCGCGGCGCGGCAGGTTCTGCTCTGCCACCTATGAGCCGTTCCTCATGCTGCACCTGGAGCGGGGCTGGAGTTCCAGATCTCATCGAGCTCTGCTCTGCTCGGAGTGCCCGGCATGGAGGAGGCACCTGGCAGGAGAAAATGCACACGCGTTTCGTAAAAAGAACAAATAAAGAAGAAGAAAAAAAAAGAAAGAAAAAAAAAAAAAAAAAAAAAAAAAAAACGCTTTCCAACCAGACCTCGCTGTCATCTGGGCTAATTGCGACTCTGATACGGCTATTAGGGCATACCCACCTTTGCTACCTTGCTTCCCCACCCACCACCCTTTCAGATCTCCGTCCTGGCTCCGCCTCTCGCCGGCGTTATAATGGGCTGGTCTGAAAGTGGTGGAGAGAGGCAGAACCACAGGGGAAGAGGGAGATAATGACAATAACCCCAGTAACCCCCGTCACCCGGCTGTTGCCCGAGCCGCTGCGAGGAACCGAGCTCTGACGGGGATAACCCGGACGACGAGAGAAGACCTCGGCGTCTCCCGGAGCATCGCCGGACGGGAGCAGCGGGAGCGGCCCGAGGAGCGCCGGTCACCACCGGGGGCGGCGGAGGGGAGAGGCTCCGGTCCGACCCCATGGAGCCGGCGGCGTGACGAGGCTGGGGAGTCCCTCGCTGCGGGAGGAGGACGCGGAGGTGGCAGCCGAAGCAGCCGCCGCCGCGGAGCTGTCCAAGCGGGTGCGGGGGCAGAGCCGCCCCTCCCGCCCCCCTCGGGGCCGCGCCGAGGGGCGGGGGTCGCCGAGCCAAGCAACGGGGCGCGTGGGGGCCGCTCCGCCGCCATGAAGCTGGAGGTGTTCTCGCAGCACTACGAGGACAAGCTGAGCGCCGGCAGCGATCAGGAAGGCAGCGGATCGCTCTCCCCGGCGCCGGCCGACAGCGAGCTGGGATCGGACGGGGACTGCGCCGCCAACAGCCCCGGCGGCAGCGCCGGCAGCTCCGGGCGGCCTCCGCTGCCGACCCCGGCCCCACAGCCGCCGCCGCCGCCGGCTCCGGCCGAGGGGGGCAAGGGGAAGCCGTATACGCGGCGGCCCAAGCCGCCCTACTCGTACATCGCGCTAATCGCCATGGCCATCCGCGACTCGGCCGGGGGCCGCCTGACCCTGGCCGAGATCAACGACTACCTGATGAGCCGCTTCCCCTTCTTCCGCGGCGCCTACACGGGCTGGCGCAACTCGGTGCGCCACAACCTCTCCCTCAACGATTGCTTCGTCAAGGTGCTGCGCGATCCGGCGCGGCCCTGGGGCAAGGACAACTACTGGATGCTCAACCCCAGCAGCGAGTACACCTTCGCCGACGGCGTCTTCCGCCGCCGCCGCAAGCGGCTGAACCGCGCCGCCCCGCCGCCGCCGTCCGCCCGCCCCGCCGCCGCCCCGCAGCCGCCGCCGCAGCCGCCGCAGGAGGCGGCCGGAGCGGGCGCCGCGTCCCCCGCAGCCACCGAGGAGGAGGAGGAGGCGGCGGCGGGCGGCGGAGGAGCGGCGGGCGGCGGCGCCAAGTTCTCCAGCTCCTTCGCCATCGAGAGCCTCCTCCGACGGCCGGCCGGGCCCCGCGCCGCCCCGCAGCCCCCGCCGCCCGCCCGCCTCGTGTGGCCGCCTCCCGCCGCCCCGCACCTGCTGCCCGCTCATCACTACCCGCTGCTCCCCTACGCTCAGCCCTCGCCGCCCGCGGCCGCTCTCTACGGCGGGGGCCTGGTGCAGCTGTGCGCCTACGGGCTGGGCGACCCGCCGCTGCTGCTGGGCGGCCCCCACGGGCATCCCCAGGGGCAGCCGCCGGCGGAGCGACCGCGGGCGCCGCTCTTCGGCGGGGCCGCGCTCCCCGGGGCTTCCCCGCCCTACGTCCCGCTCCGAGCACCGCGGCCGGCGGCGGGGAGCTCGGCTCCGTTCCGCCCGTACGCCGTGGAAACCCCCCTAGCGTAACCCAGGAGAGGGCAGGGAGCTCTGGATCCCGCACTTTAACTCCCAAAGCCTCCCGGCGGACGCCTCGATGACTGTGCCTTAAAGAAGTGATGGCGGGCGTCACTTCGAACCAAGCCAAATAAACTGCCCTCCGGGACATAGCCATGAGCCTCAAGTGCTTCTTACTGTGCGCTGGGACCGCTCCGCTTCTGCCTTCCCCTCTCCGCCCCTCGAGGTTGCGCGAGTGGGGGGGGAGGAGGGGCGGGGGCTGCTGCGGGGCCGTAGGTCCGGGCCGCAACGCCGCGCATCACTGTGCCAAACCCACCCCAACCTCCCCCTTTTTATTTTGTTTTGTTTTGTTTTGTTTTTCTCCTGCCCGGCACCCGACACCTCGTGGGAAAAGAGGACCTTAAGTTATTTATAAAAGCAGTGTTTTTCACACGAGGAGAGTGCCGCTTTTTTAATTAATTATTGTTGGGGAAAGGGGTGTAGAAGAGCGACGTCACCTGTGCTGTTGTACACCCAACGCTGAGCCCTCTACTGCTTGGAAACACTGATTCCTCTCGTATTTTATTTTGATGTTTGTATATAATAGATGTGCGTGTGCCCAGCGCCTCCGCTGCCTTTTTATTATTATTATTATTATAGCGAAGGACAACGGACATAACCCGCTCGTCATCTCCGAGAGCAAGGCAAAGGAGCGGGCTCCGGTTGCCGGGTGGGCGAAATCTCAGCGCCAGGACTCAGTGGGAGTGTTAGAGGTGACAGAACACATTCAGCCTTCGGCTGTTCCCGAAGCACGATGTGTTCGGGCTGCTCAGCACCACCACGAGAGATCGGGGCAGCCTCAGAAAGACGGAGCTGGGAAAAGGAGAGGGAGGGTTTCAGTGCCCGGGGAACAGGGTAAGAAGTGAGTTCTTCCTCCAACTCAGAGCGCTTTTCTTTTTTTTAATTATCATTTTCATTTTTCTTTTTTTTTTTTTTTAAACTTTTTTTTTTTTTTTTTTTTTTTTTGGAAGCTCTGAAATGGTCATTTGGGGTAGGTCTGCTTGTTCTCATAATAGTAATAATAAAAAGGATGAAAAACGACCAGCTTTCTTTCCCTTGCCTCTTCTGTAACGATCACCCAAACGAACGCTGAAGGAGAATTTGGAGTCAGGGCTGATTTCTAATCACACTTGTTTGGGACCTCGGTCTTCCTCCCCACCTGCTCTGCCTCAGCCCTTGCCCTTTCCTTTCCCACCCGCAAACACTGCGCAGACAGCGGAGGTGCGCTCGGAGCGCAGCGCTTCCAGCAGAGCATACAGCGGGTGGAACCGCAGAGCTGTTTCCATCCAGCTCCAGCCGATTTCACGGCGCGTTTAGCACAGACCGTAACATCCATCAGAACATTGCGAGAGATTAGTGACTAATGGATTAAGTAATCCAACCCTTGAAGGAATTGGTTTTTATGTACGCACGCACACACACACACACACACACACGTTTGGTATTTCGACATCATCGTGCCTTCAAGGCTCTGTGCAAATATCCATCAGCCCTGCTATAAACGATCCTTTCCTCTTTCTTTATAGGGGTGCTCAGAGGGAAACTGCAGGTCTCCTTTGGTTCTGTCCAACTGCAGTGCTCATTATTTGTGGTACTGATGGAACAGGGACATTGTTACCTCAGCCATAAGTGCGTATTTAATTGGATGTATGCAAGCATGCCTACAGATGCAGATTTGTTATATATTTAAGAAGATGACATTTGGATGTGCCTTCGAGAAAAGCTTCTGTTTGTCCAAAAAACTAACCCAGCTTTAAAAGGAAAAGCAGCCCATAGGGCATCAGCACACAAATATCACAGTTAGGATCCATGGAGATTCCATGGAGAGCATCACCTCCCACTCCAAGGAGGAACCCCAAGGAGGAGACAGGGAGCTGGGACAGTTTGCTCTCAAGCACATGGATTTATGGGGAAAGGGAAAAGGAAGGCAGTAGAGTCCCAGCCCAGCTGCCCTGAGCGCAACCAGCACTGCCCACAGCCCTCCAGGTGCCCACAGCCAGGGCAACCCCAGCACAGGGCATTGCCATCAGTGTGGGTTGGTAGCTGTGATGGACAGGCACTGAAACATGGCACCTGTCCAAACACTTCCAGCAGCAGGTAACCAGAGAACCCACACTTTACATTTTTGTGCGGAACAAGCAAATTAACCATTTCGCACACCTTCCCCAAACAGCCAGGTCTGTATGGCCAGGCACTTTGTCTTCTTTAACATCTAATAAATCAAGATGACAGAACAGAGAAAAAGCCTTTCTCCTTTTGATATTTGACACATCTGCAGTAAGCCAATACTTTTCTGCCCTGTTCTTCCACACACACACCCTCCCCCCCAACAAGGGGCTGCATTGCCCACCCAACATATCCAAGGGCTCATCAGGTGGGTACAGGTCAGGATATGGGGGGGAAATTCACACACTGTACAGGCAGACCTGGTTTCAGGGCCACAGAAAGCCTGATAGAAGAGGGAGCATCACATTTTCATTTGCATTTTCATCTCTGTGTGCAAAAACTGCTACATGGGGAGCAGTCAGCATGAGATGATTGTGAAGGCCTCCATGTGAGTAGAAATGCCCCTGAATTCTAAACCAGAGCAACTTTGGGGTTTAACTGC
Organism: Coturnix japonica; assembly: GCF_054131305.1. NCBI lineage: Eukaryota > Metazoa > Chordata > Aves > Galliformes > Phasianidae > Coturnix > Coturnix japonica. The sequence goes on from NC_140664.1 coordinate 76,371,558, forward strand.
ATTGTTTTAATAGAGACACTGCTTTCCAAACAAATATATTGTTTCTGACTGTTCAAGCTCTTTCACAGTATGGCTTCTCTATTACAGTCTTACCATGCTTTAAAAGGGGAAAAAAAGCTACGCTCAACATCCAGAGTATTCCCAGCAAACATTTTTGGTGGCTTCTCCCCCCATTGGCACCCTGTAGTAGGTAGTTGCTAAAGACATTTACTTGAATCACACTGGTTCTAACTGCTTTTCTAAACCTCTTCAGATTTTAACTTACTGAGCAGCATAAACTCCTCTTTTGTGGATTAAACCCAAATGTAAAGGAAATGCTTAAGAAGAACTGCACACTTTGAGATTTAATAGATGCTAAACACAAATTCATGGAAAACAAACAAACCAAAAAGCTTGCTTAGAACACACACAGAAGGAGGATACAACAATACTCCTTTTATATTCACCCTTACAGTGGATGCTAGGAGGTTTACTCCTTTACCTCACCGGAGAGATTTCAGTAGGGCAGCCCTTTAACTGTGTTATTTTCCTATCAGATTAATTCAGCCTATTCACCAACTGCATCTAATAAAGCCTGAAACTTGCTTTCAGCTTCTATGCCCAATGACCTATAAAATAGGATGAATAGCCCTCCAGTATCCCTAACTCTCTCAGGAAGTAGCCCTCTGAAGTTAGGAATTTCATTCACAAGCCATTTCCACACAGTAATGTTAGCTTACAGGATTTGGTTCAACTCAGTTCTCTAGACAGAGCCCCCATCTGAAAGCACAGTCCTTGATAGAGGCCTATTTCCACACTGAGAGGACTGAAAGACAATGAGTACAATATTCTTTCAGGACCTTCTCCAGCATTTTCAGAAGGGTGGTTCTTAGTGGCAGAATTTATCCAAGCACAGAACCCTAAACAAAGAGAAGCTTCATCCTAGTAAGAAGGCACACATAATATTTGGGTTCACTCACCCCTCATCATTCATACCATGGCTCAAGAAGTCATAGAAACATAGAATTACCAAGGTTGGAAAAGACTTCTAAGATCATCTAGTCCAACTGTCCATCTACCACCAATATTTCCCCACTAACCCAAATCCAAGGCAAAACTTCCTACACAAGAGCAAGGAGATCACAGCCCCATTCAGAAGTGTAAAGCTTCCCAGCTGAAGCCCAGATTTTGCATGGTTCTTCATTGAGCTGGGGGAAGCTTTTCACATAATAACAGGCAAGAGACTTCATTTATTGTGCCAAGCTTTTTGCCTTTTAAGTCTGAAGTAGACATAAGACCAAAGGTGAAATCCACCTCCAGCCAAATTCAATATGCTAAAGCTGTGATTTGGGCAAGGCTGATTGTACCCTGTTGCAACTTTGCTAGGTACTGCAATAGCTCTTTAATAATGGTTCCATCTTTCATTTACGTTCTGGAAAGGAAAGGTTTTCTCCTTGAATAAACCATCTTGACTTCTTTGATACTCTCAGAAGTCTTGAAACCAGCTTCTGAAGAGACATTGATGAAGCCCACCTGACATAAAATCAGACAGCAAGAGAGAGCCTAGCCTTCCCTGGACATTCAAACCAATATTAATGTATCATTATTTGAGATATTTAGATTGCCACCTTCAAAAAGCTAGTAATTTATGTAGTCTACAGCCTTGCATAGGAGCTAAACATTATTATTGCCTTCAGGAAGTTTAACCTCAATACACCTGGGTAGACCAGGCCTTTGTCCTCTTTTCCAGAGCCGGAGGGGTTTTGCATAAGGAAGGATTGTGAGTACACACTGTCATAGCATTTATGCTCTTGCACCACGGTATTGTTTTCTTTGTTATGACATGTTTCAAAATTTCTGAGCTCTTTCAAGCAGGATGGCATACTAATAGCCTTCTTTGCTATGGGGAAAAGCAATGCTTCTGTGGGTTCTTTCCTGAGTAGCAGAGCAGACTATTCAGACAGTACAAATCTCTTCTTCTGTATGATGTATGAGTAGATTATGTGGCACTATTAGACTGAAATGGTTCAAGGATCATCAGGTAGAAAAACATGCAAGGGAAAAGACAGGCTGACACCTCATTTTCCAGATTCCACTGTTATTATTTTCTGTCATAGCTATTCACTGAGTACATGTTTACAAGCAGTATGTAGGGGTTCACTCATGTTTTGTAAGCATAATTTAGCTGTTTTAGGGTCCAGTAGGCTTATTTTAGCTGTGTTTGGACTACAGTTGTTTATTACTCCATTACCATATTACCTTAAAATAACATCTGACAACCAACTGGTAGCACTTCCTAAATAGTATTTCTTGGTATCCTCAATATTACTAAAGAATTTTCAGTCTGGTGTGGAAAAACAATGCTAATGAACATCATGTCAGAGACAAACTGCTTAAGTACTAGTATTCTATTATTCCACAAGGTATCTGAAGCTGCCTTGTTGAACAGAAAACTCTTAAGCCAAGACTTCTGTAAAATTAATTTACCCTTGACAGAACTTTCCTTGACTTAGAGATCATAAAGTCTGAGAAGAAACCCGAGAGTCTGATTTCCTAACCTTGTATTTTTATCAGTAGCTGTTACAACTGCTCAGATAAACCTCAGCATTCCACACGGAAGTTGTTACAGCCTTCAAGGTTTTGCAAAGATAATTTTCTTCAAGTCCTCAGAGGTTACCTTTCAAAACAGACGTATGATACTAACCTATTTATTTCAGCTCCTTCCACAACATTTGCTGTTGAACACTGCAACATTTCAATAAAGAAATTACATATTTTTAATAGGAGTCTATGATAATATAGACAGCGGAAACATCTGGAACTACCCAATTTATTTTCATTCTGTTTGTTTCTAATAGCTCACGAGCAAGGCAGTATCTAGCAGATTTGTTTAAAGTATCCAAGCTATGAGGAAATAAATAACAGAAAATGTTCTGGTGAGAAATGTTAATTTACGTCATTTCATAATTAAGGATTTGTAATGGTTCTTAAGATTCCTAAGCTAAGTATTAAACCTAATGCAAATCCCTTTCACCACCGAGCAACCGATGTTGCTCAGGATACTTCATACAACCATCTTCAGCACTGCAACATGTGTTCGTTACTCATCCTCATCACACAACACAAAACTAATTCCTCTCTTTGGCATATACAAGCCTCAATTAGTTGCATGTTATCATCACATTCCCCATTAATCACTTAGCAAAACTGTACAGATGCATGGCAACTTTCTCACTTTTTCTTCATAAGTCAGTCCAGGAAGCCCCCCAGTCATTTCTGCTTTTCTCTGAACTTCTCTGGTGTATCATGTCTTCCTGACTAATCATACACCATAACAAAGGCATAGCTTTGTGTCATAATACCTGGAGTCATGTCAGGTTCTTCCCACGCCCCTTAGCTCCAGAAGAAGCAGGTTAAGGAAGGACAGGAGTTATCTCCCCAAACAGCCAGACGAACGTGTGACAACAGAGCACACAGACTCTAGCTACCCAATCGTATCTGTACCAACACTACCACAAATGTTGTTCGATGTAACATTTCAGTGAAGTCTTGTTCAAGCAGAGGAGCATTGTTCACCTTCTCACCTCCTTCTGCTCCCTTATCTTGCCCTTTTCCAAGCCCTCTCTTGAAGAGGAAGGTCTGAATTTTCCCATTCCCCGGGAACTACGTGCTGCTCCCCATTCCTTTTATGCCATGTGAAGGAGATTAGTTTTCCCCTTTGCTACAAATAGAAGTTACACCATTTCATCCAGCTCCCAGTGTCAGCAAGGGAGAGTTTCCTCCACATTATCATTTCTGTCACCACAGATGACAGGCCCAAATCTAACCAGACAATTTGACAAGCTCAGCACATGCCATAATTGTGTTGTTATAATTTCTTCCTCTCCAGCACAAACAACCAGAGCAAGGAACAGTAAGGCTTCCCAAATTACATTTAATTAGTGCCTGCGCAAGTAACATCTATTGACACTTTTCTTGTTCCTCATACAGCTGAAATCTGAAGACCAGAAGGATCTTTAACTGGCTTAAGAAGTGAAAGGCAGCTATTTGCATAGCTTGATTTAAATATGGGGGAATTATGCTGGGTTTTCCTACAGGGTGGAGATGACACCTCAAACTGGGAAACCTTCTGAGGCATTCAGAAATCAATCAGCTGGCTTTCTGTTCTGACAGAGAGCCTGGAGTGGTGCCAGAAGCCTGTTAGCTGGAAGAGCTAGTTGGCCTAGCAGAGACTGAGCATGGATTTAATTGTTCTAGAGGATGTGTTTGCACCAATTAACAGCAGTTGCAGCTTGTTGTCTCATTCCATGGCACCACATATGCCTGCCTGTTTTCAGCCCACAGCGTGGTATCAGCTACTGGTAACTACTTTCATTTCAGATGTAGTGTTATGTTAAAAAGTAACACTAGAGTTTAAAACGGGAGGCAGCTCGGCACCACACAGCCACTTGCTCCCAGCAGCAGACTAGGAGAGAGAACTGAAGAGAGAGAAGTTGTGGGTTGCAGTAAGAACAGTAAGATAAAAAGAGGAAAAAATGATACACAGAGCACTTGCTCACCACAGTAGCCCTGTCAGTTTGTCCCAGTTTTACTACTGAGCATGACTTTTTATGGCATGGGACAACTTTTTTGCCAGTTTAGGTCAGCTGTCCTGGCTGTGCCCCCTTTGCATACCTGCAGCCTGCTCACTGACAGGCCTTGTGAGAAGCTCAAGTGTCCTTGACTCCATGCAAGCACTGCATAGCAACAACTAAAAACATCAGTGTGTATTATCAATATTGTTCTCATTCTAAATCCAAAACACAGCATCATACCAGCTACCGGGAAGAAAATTTCCCAGCCAACGCCAGGACAAACAGCTTAATTCTAATTATTATTATAAAAAAGAGCCATAGCACTTACATGATCTTATTTTAGCTCCTTTTGATTCTGTGCATGTATGCCACTAAAATGCGCTGATTAAATTACAGGATCACACTGTTTTTTCTTCCTATAGGGTTTCCTGCATCATCCAATAAAAAGTAGTGGGAAGGAATCAGGATTGTGTAATTAAAAATAGTATTGTTTTCCATGGTCCAGGCTCAGTGGAAGTCAGAAGACAATGGATCTCTTAAATAAATAAATAAATAAATAAATAAATAAGTAAATTAGAAAGAATGTTTCAGTATTCAGGTTGTAGGATTCTAGACATGCAGATACATAGGAAAACTAGTTAAGTCAAAATCTGTTCAGCCTACTTAATATCAGGATACATAGAAACCTGTTCTAAACTAACGTGTAATAGACAGGTAGATAGATAGAGAGATGGATGGATGGATAGATAGATAGATAGATAGATAGATAGATAGATAGATAGATAGATAGATAGATAGATAGATACTGAGTTCTTATGGTAGCTGGCTTTATTAGGAATACAAGCAATCATTACTTTAACAAAACTTATTCTAATATAGGGGACACTGAAGCCAAAAAAGCAGATTCCTTATGGAATCTGCCTGTCACAGTATAAGTTTAGAAATTAGGTTTTGCAGTTTCTGAACGTTCACATGGACCTGACCATGCTGAATCTGGCTCAGACTGTTATCTGAGCCACGGGACACTTCCCCTTCCTCACCAGGAAAAGAAGCCTGACTTAGTGTGCTGGTGCCTAAAGGTCTCCCAGACATGGTGAGGTCTGACGTATTTACACCCTTCTCTCCCTTTTCACTCTTATTTAGTTGCTTGCCAAACAGCAGTGGACACTGCTCAAGCTCAATTTGTTTTGGTTGGGTGCTCTTGTAAGCACTATCCATTCATCTCCTTGGATGCAAGGCCAGTGAGCGGTGTCCTACAACTGGAGGCTGTTTCCATAGACCAGATCAATCATCCAGTGCTAAATAAAGAGCAGTACAGAAGCACCGCTGGGGTTTATGACACCAAAAGGAGGACTTTGTATCCATAAACATGTTACTAGAGTCCATTCCACAAAACTGCATATACTGCCCTCAGACCATACCTGCCACATGCACACAGTTTCTACTGATAGCAATTATATCCCAGCCCATATATACAACCCATAAAATCTGGCAAGCAGTCAAGAACAACAGAAACCAATCATTCTACTACATCATTCGTAAGTGGTATAAGACACTCAAATCTTACAGATAACACATGCCCCCAAAACAACTGGCAGGAATGAATGTAGTGAGGAATTCCCTTATATTTATTTAATACATTTTCTATTCATTAGCAAGAGGAGATTGAGAAACACTGAAAATATTTCCATATCTTAACTGAGAAGTGCTCCCTATTTATCCTTGGTCTTAGAATTTCATTCCACAGCACAAAAAGTGAATGATACCAACAAAACAAGACTCAGTTTTTTCAAGGTAGATCCGTCTACATGATAGATAGTTCCTGTTGATATCAGCAGTAGTTCTCATAGATACTAAGTATCTCAGTCATTCAGGTCCGGTTAGGAGTGGCTCAGAACCCAGCAGAACCAGGAACTAAATGTAAACAGCTATACATTAATCTTAATTGCTATTCTATAAATAGTCTGGGAAAGAAGCTAATGGGAAACTCCAGTCAAATTGAGCAACCAGAGTCATGATGGGGGTATTTTTTTCATCCCCTGCATTATTAAAAGGCCAAATGAGTGTTCAAATTAGAGGACTCAAACACCGACATGAAATTTTGTTATGAATAAGAGGTTCACATTGGCATAAAGCCAAAAATAAGTCATTTTTATCTGATAATCTGCTATATGTTTTCACTTTCTGCTGCCCCACTTATGTAAACTCTCTTAAGTAAGAGCAAAATCTTAAGATGGTGAATATGTCGATTACTTGAATTGCAGCTGTTTTTCTAGGCCTTAAGCATCGTACAAAGGACCTTAAGACCACCACCTCAGGAACCTGTGTGAGACACATTAGGATCTCAGAGTGGAGAGCTCACCTTGGGTGAGGCTGCATCCAGGTTTTCCAAGGCTTTCCAGCACATAACAAGAATAAGTTAAAGAAACAAGTGGGCCTGCTTTTGTTCATTAACAGCCCAAAAACACCACAGATTTCTGCCCCAGACAGGGTAAGTCTCCATCACTTTGAGGACACCATGAATGCTATGCATTCCCTACCGTTAAGGAATGAAGCTGCCTGACTCCAGCGGGAAGTTGAATTGAAGAACAACACTTGGAAGATCTGCCAGCCCAGGTCTCCTAGCAAACAAATAAAATAAAATAATTGACTGACATTTAAAAATAAATAAATAAATAAATAAATAAATAAATAAATATGTAAATAAGGAAAAATAGAAAGCTAATACTTCAAAATATACTCCCATCTAGCCAGGGTCAGCAACTCCTCATTTCATAGGAAAACAGGGGAATGCTTCTCCCTCCCGTATGAGGTCCTAAACCTAGAGGACAAACTTGAAGCCCAGAGTGTTGATTCATACTCCACTTAATACAACTGCTCAACAGGCTGCCAAAAGGAAGAGCAGCTTTGCCCAAGCCCTACCAACAACTGCTGTCTCTCAGTATGGTCAGCCATCATCCACAGGTACAACTGGAAGGACCTTAAAAAAGGAAATAACCTGTAGTCTCATGAAGGTGTTGCAGCAGCTCTGACATCAGACTCAAGTCAAGAGGCTTATAAAAGTTTCCAGCTTAAACACTCATCACCCCAGGCAGCTCTCAGCACACCATCCTGAGGGTCCCCTTCTGCCCCATCAATACAGATATGTTATCATCATTTTTTATCATGTAAATTCAACTACTGTTCAAGTTACAGATGTGATAACTGTATGGTGATCACCCATATCAGCTTGAAAACAGACTTAACCTCTGAGATGCTTGCATGTACAAAGAAGTTTGGTAGCTGTATCTCCTCCAGCTGTAAAGACTGAACGTACATGAAAATTTGAGAACTTTAAAATAGAATTTACATATTTTCACTTATATAGGATTATAGCAAGGACAAAGCCAAAGACAACTTTCTCCCGGGAGAAAGATTCCTGTTTGAAAGTATTCGTGCCTCAAAGTGTCATTTATTTCATTGTTATTCAGGGAGACCCAATAGATGTTCATATGCTTGCCTCGGTTTTTCTTTAGTTTAATTCCTTCCAGTAACTCCCTATTTAATACCCTCCTTCAAAATAAGGTGGGGGGGGGGAGTGCAAAATAATTTTCCAGGACTATTACATTATGTAATTTCAATAAAGTAGTTAATATTTAAACACTCAGTACACATGACCTAAACAATACATTCACATTATTTACAAATGCAAGTCTAGCTTATTCAGCAACTTGTCATTTATACTAACAAATGTGACAAAGATGACTGAATGTTGTGTTTTTTCAGACTGCACAAAAGCTGAGTATTTCTATTCACTTAAATAATAAATTTGTCTTGGTAAAACAAACCAAAAACAAACAAACAAACAAAAAGGTCTATTCTATATATACGCTCTATACAAGCATAGGTTAAACTTGGTCCCATCTGTACAATGAATATATTGGCAGTAGATACAAAAGAGTAAAAGTTTACATTTGCAAGTACTGTTTCATGGATGCAAGTTGTGCTATGAAGAAGAAATATTTTGTCTGCAGAAGGATTCAGAGAGCCAGTTCTTTGCTCTGCAATTAGAGGAAGACACACAGGTTACAAAGAAGAGGGAATTCAGCCTTCTGACATGACAAAACAGGAACTGAATCTCCTTTCTGGGTGGCATTGCATGTCTGCACTGAAGATGGCAGAGCTGACTACAGTGTTCATCACCCAAGGTCCTATCCCATGTGTGTCAATCAAACCCAAGAGACAGCTTTGACTCCAGTGCTGTACCCACAAAGGATGCTGAAAGGCCCTGCATGAAGCTTTGGATATTCCTAATTCATCAAAGGGCCATTTGTCTCCAAGAACATTTCCCTCACAAACTTGACCCATTATTTTTTGAGTCCATACCAACTCTTTCAGCTAAATTCCACAGTCAAATTCCACACTTGTGTCAAATAAAGAAGTATCCATTGCTCTTCTGCTGAATGCGCCACATGGTAACTGAGCTCAAGATCAACAGATGTCAGCTGACAGAAGGTAGCAACCATTCCTCTAAGCACCTCTCTCTTGCAAGAGAGAATTCTATTATATTCTCCCCTGAGGAAGGAATGTACTGTATCTCTTCATCTGGACCATACTTGTGAACTTCTCATTTTATGCAGCACCTTGAGATGTAGAGTTGGTGAGGAGTACACAAGGATGGAAGACCAGAACCACAAAGAGCATTTGAATGCTGATCACACCATGGATCTATATGACCCAAACAAATGTTGAATGTCATGAACAAATAATCTTTACTCAAAGCTACTGGGTTTTTTCCAACTGCTACTAGCTATGGTCCTTTCACTTTTATTAGGAAAAAAAGAAACAAAAACAAACAAACAAAAAAAAAAAAAAACCAATGCCTCTCTCCTATGAGAATCACTGTTTCAGAGCCCCACCTGCTGCTATTTTTTTGAATATGGAGTTTTAATTCCTACAGATTAGAAAGTCAGAAATCCCCCAGATGCAGCAGATCAGCTTGATCTATGTCGTCAGTGTTAGATGTGTGGTTCTGTTCCTTCAGCTGTCTGCAAGTTTGTCGATCTGTAGGAGGGAGCTGTAGATAACAGTTGGACTGGTTGATCTTTGTGGTTTTTTCCAACCTCAATGATTATGACCTGAGGTCCCTTAGAAGGCTATGAAAGCTAGTGGAAGCAGGGTGAGGCTGCCCGAGTAATGTTTGAAACTCCTACAGGTGATTCCTGCATTCCACCATCTACTGTGCACTCAGACTGAAGAAACACAAACAAGAGCTATCTTGTCCATCATTTATATAAGAAGTGACAGAATTCTTTGGGACGTTTCTGTGCATCTTTGTGCAGTCAGAAATCCAGAAATCTTCCTATTTTAACTTTGGTTAAAATTTTTGTTTTAGTTACCAAAAAAAAAAAAAAAAAAAGAAGAAGAAGAAGAAGAAGTCTTTAAGTGTCATCTACATTTTAAACAGGTTTGGCTCTTGGGGCATGTCCACCATTACCCAATCTGCTGTAAAGAACAGAAGCCTGTCTTCCTGATTATCCAGAAACACATTGGAGGAAGGCTTTGGAAGAGATTCCTGTTTCATATTTGTAAATCAGCCAAAAGCTATTAAAGCAAGGAAAAGCACCTTCAGGAGAACATAACATCTATCACACCTTTTCCCCTTTCCCCCAACAGCTTCTTTTGTTTAATATTAGCTCAGTAACAAAAAAGTCATTACAACTTACCCAAGCTACAAGATAGCTTAAATATTAACAAGCATGTAAAGTCAGTGGAGGTAAGAGCCTGGAGCTGTATAATAATAAAGCAAAGCTCAGTGAGATTCCATAATTATTTGTTACACAACCCAAGAAACTAGCTAGAGCATTTCTAAGATTATGCACCTCTCATATATGATGTCTAACCATGCCAGAAATTACATAAGGCTTTTTATAACAATCATTAGTTATTAAAAAGGCAGAACAAAGGGCCATTATGACCAGAAGTGGCAATCCAAGAATGGATTTATTTAGGATTTGATCCAAAGCCCATCATACTGACTTCCATACATTACAATGTGCTTCAGATTCAACATTCATTATGTTCCATATTGGACAGTTTCCTTTCAAGGTTTTGTGGAGCTAGAAAATGAACTGTGGAGAATTGCAGAGGAATTAGAGTAGATATCTGTCCCTGTCAGAGCTGAGAACTCAGACATGGCACTTGTTTCGGTGGCAGTAGCATTGGCTTTACATCCTTCCAAAAAGGAAATTCGTCATCAATTCCCAAGTACAGGTTCAGATCCTTTCCAGGTATTTAAGTTCTGGGCTTTCTAGATACGTCAATTTTGTGAACACTGCCCTGTGCAACCAGTCCTAGCACAAGTTGCATGCAGTACCTGGAACTGTTCAGGTGAAGGTGAATGTATGCATACTTACGCACTTGTTACATCACAAAAAATGCAAAACACATGACCAGCTGTGTAGTTTTAACAGAAAGATAAAATCTGAAGAACAGAAATACAAATCCAACTCTTAAAGGGGAGCCTCAGCCTAGACATCAAGAAAGCCTTTGGAGAAGAGCATATTGCCTAGCTAGACAAATCATCTATAAGCTTGCAGGTGGTTTTATTTTTCTTCCTTCAGACAAGTTACAGGCTGTGGATAAGGCAAGTACTAAAAACAGAATACAGATCAATACATTGATCTGGAAAATATGAGATCAAAAGGAAAATAAAACAGACTTTGAATTGATTTGTTCAGGAAAAAAAATCTGCAGGATCTGGTTCAAAGATTTCACAACTGAAGTCCTGCTCTGTAGGAGTTGTGATATGTCCAATAGCAACATCTTTTATGGGGGTAATAAGAAAACTCATCTCAGAATACAAACCTTCAGGAGTTTAACTGTCACAGTAAAGTAGACAAGGTCCGGCTGTTATTCTTATTCCTAGACACCTAAGGGCCATTTAATGAATTGGTAGGAGTCAGGTGGTTTCCATTTTCCCAGAAAAAATTCAACAGTCCCCTTTGCTTGCTTTCTGGATCTCTGACTTTTCTGCTACATTTGCAAGACCAGGTCTGACAGTCATTCTACTGTGGTACTCAGAATTGATGAAGCAGGTCTCTTGGTCTCCCTGGCCTCATAACTTCTTCAGCCCACAATCCCCTGAATTTAAGACCTAAGTGTGGTTTCTTCCAACGGCACAGTACCTTGAGATACAATTCCACAATCTTTCCAAACATGAACTCATCATGGCAACAGTAACAGGGCATCTAAACTCTACCTAATTCCATTTATAACTCCTTTTGCTGCACTTCCTGCTGTTGGGGAGCAGCAGAGCAAGGACCATTGAGGTTCTGGTCTGCATGCCTGGGCCAGACTTACTAATGACCAGCAAGAGGTCTCACCTCCATGGGGAGACATGGAGGTCCACACCCACCAATCTCCCTTCCCAAATAACTAACACATCAGTTTGCTTTTGTTGGGATTCTCAGTCTTGCTTGCTCTTCAAAAACCACCTCTGGACATGCTAACTTTTTTCTACACAGACAGGAAGGCTCACTCTTTTCTACCATTTACCCCTGCAAAAGGAGGACCTGGTTATTGTAACAGACATATGGCACTCCTTCTTTTCTTTATGTACTACACATCCAAATGACAAATTCTTTGTCAAATGAAAAGACAAGAAAGGATTTGACATTACTTTTCCTGTATGCTTCAAGATTAATATATTTTGGATTGGAGGAAATTTTTGATACTTATTGGAGAAGAATATAATCTTATAGAAAGATCACCGCATCTTATACACCTTGTGACTCTTCAATCTATATCATAATTACACACACACTGCAATTATAAATGGAAAAGCTCACATTGCTCTTCCTCCCCTATTGGCTTGAATATTGACCAAGATGTGTAACTAGTTTGAATGTTGAACTGCTTGCTTAATTGGCATACCAATCACGAAAAGAAAAAAACAAGCAAAGCATTTGTAGAGGTGTGCAGATAATCTAGGCAACACTGCAGCCTGCAGGTGCCTCCTAAGATAACACCAGAACACACCTGGATACTTTCATACTCCACTCCCAAAGAGTACAGGAACAATGATAGAAAGATCTGAAATCATTGCAAGAGGGCTGACAGCATGAAGCAGACCAAAATAAGAGATTTAAACTTGTTTTATAAGCACTATGAAAACTGACTTTCCTTCTGAGGAACCAAATAATCTCCACAGATATATTCATGTAATTCTTTGTATCTTCATTGCACAGGAGGAGTTAAAACCTCAAGATGAAAAATAATGCAGTAGTGTGCAGAACTGGGCTACAAGACAGCACCTCAGAAAGGTAAAATGGAGCTTCTTTAATCATTGGCTTTTTCTGCTGCTTCCATGTGGACCACTCTTCAGAGGTCAGTTTTTCTACCAGTATCATTTCCAAGTTACTTCCAATAAACCACTTCTCATAAATTATATCAGCTTCAGATCTTTGTCAGTTTCTCCAATCAACAAGAGTCAGAAATAGTCTCTTTCTCCACATTCCTACATAGTTAACTATTTTCAGCACACTCCAAGAATTTGAGTATTTTGTCCTACTACATTTTGATAAAATTTCTCTATAACCCACCTTTTCAATCCTTCTGGTAGTTACTCAGAACAAGATTCTGCTCTATCTCTCCCACTCATTTATGTAACCTCCAGGAGACTTCTGTGTCTTTTCTTCTATGTAGAAGCATGAAATGAATTTGACCACCCTGTTTGCTCTGCAGCAAGTATGCATGTTCTTGGCATCCAGATCAATCCTCCTCTTTCCCTCTCCCTTCCAGGAGAAGGGATTGTAGCACAGCAGTCATTCAATCCATCTTCCAAGTCTTTGCAGTACTTCTTATAAATTTGGCTGTGGTCTAAGATTTTGAGTTCTTTTTTGTCACCATCCCCTTGGCACTATCAGAGGTATCCCAAGTGCTCAGCTCACCACAATATTATTGTCAGTCCTCTTTCTCTAATAACTTTCTCATAGCTCCCCATTCTTTCCTCTTCTTTACTCACTTACCTATGAATTCTCATCACTTACCCCTTCAAACCTAGTTCTGTTTTCTTCTGTCTAGAAACATTACTTCCCTACTTAGATAACTTGACATCTATTTTTTATTTTGCTAAGTGCTGGTTCACTGCCAACAAATGCAGAACCCTGTGAGGCCACTTTATTCGACAATGCATTCCCCTCAACCACATACCTAGCGTTCTGCTTTGGCTTAAGTAACAACAACTATCCAAGACAATGGGGGAAGCAGTCTGAGGGGTATTTCTGTGCCCTTCAGAAAGCTGTCGCTGATCACCAACAGCCTTTTGGACAGCACAGTCACGATGCTTCCTTCTCTGCTGGGACAGGTCCCTCAGAGGCTCACATACAACAATATCTAGCCAGCCATCTACCCATCATTTTAGTGATCTAAACACCTTACACTGCTTACCAAGCAGAGAGAGAGACTGTGGCCCCAGCAACCCTCACTATTCCAGCTATCTTACTCAACAGTGCATTGGAAAGAGTGTGCCACTTAGGACACTTGTATCCACCACTTCTAGCAAACACTCCAACCAGTTTCTTCAGTACACTACTTAGGCAAGAATAGTTTAGGTGGTTTCTTGTGTTTATACAAGTTTGGAAGCAGTGGTAGATCCTTTGTCCCACACACTGTATGTATGATGTTCCTGTTAATAATACTCTTTCCAATATTCAAGTGAGAAGTTTTTAATGTTCTGTACCCTCAAGGCAGGCACAAGTTATATTTCATGTTATCCAAAACAAAGTCTTACTGGCTTTTCTGCCCCCAGATTTCCCCGGGCACCTACAGATCATTCTTACATGCTATGTCCTGATTACAATCTATAAGGAAATGTGTAAGATTTAATTTCTAATGTTATATTTACAGCACAAGAGGACAATGAAACTTGCTAGGATTGTTATACGTTCAAGCTATGCTGCATTTGGAAGATGAAACAGGAGCCAAAGTTAAGACCAAGTTTAAATACTACACTTAAGAAGAGCACAAAGCCATAGAAAAGTCACTCCCTGCAACTACAGCTTTTCTATGGTTATTCCTACTTTAGAAGTCAAAAAATTACTTGGGGAGTAAGTTCTTTCTTGTTCCTAGCACTCAGTCCAAAGCCACTGACATCAGTGGAAAGTTTCCATTTTGGAATATGAATTGGGCCAAACTTTCAATGGCATGTTTCTGTTATGAAAGCATGGAAGGAAAAAAAAAACCAGAACTGTGGAATCAGTAAATTTTATTTCAATGGAGGTACTCTGGGGTAGATAGTGGTTAAGGAGATTGGAGGATTAACAGAGCCAAGTGAGTGAACTCTAATGCAGGAATCTTGTGCAGGTGAGGCTGCCCAGGGCCCCATCCAACCTGGCCTTGAACACCTCCAGGGGTGGGAAATCCACAGCTTCTCTGGGAAGATTGTGCCAGTGATTCACCTCCCTGTGAGAAAAGAGTTTCTTCCTAACATCTAATATCAATTTCTCTTATTTTAGTTTAAAACCATTCCACCTTGTCCCTTCACTATCAGACCATGCAAAATGTCAGTCCCCATCCTGCTTATAAGGTCCCTTCAAGTACTGGAAGGCCTTCTCTTGCCCAAGTGAAACAAGCCCAACTCTCTCAACCTTTCTTCACAGGAGACACACTCCAGCCATCAAAAGGATAAAGATATTTCTTGGTTCCTAGTCTAGTGGTACCTTAAACAACCAGCAAAATGAGTAGTGCCAGCTGGTTAGAGACAGGCTCTGTACAAAAGGACTCACAATCCAAGTAGGTGAGAAAGACAATAAATGACAACAATCTTATTATCCCTATTTTATAGTTAGGAAATGGAGCCCTGAAGATATTAAGAACTTTGCTCAAAGCCATTCAGGAAATCAGTGTCAGAGAAAACAAGTGCAAACTTGAGCGTCACTGCAGTTCCTTCCTCTTGATGCCTTTTTGACTATCGGGGCTGCTTTTAATTAAGTTTTTTATGGAGGACATCTCTTTCTAACTCTGCATTTTTATTGCATGTCCCACACGGTGGACACAGGGAACCTGTCAAATTACAAGTGTCTCCAGCCAGCTTCTTTAGTGTGTTTTATGAACCTTAATGAGCCCCCACAGAAAGCTGGAGTACCAGCATCAAGGGGGGAGGGAGGGAAGAAGCAGAAATAGCTGCATTGTGTGCAGCTTTTAGCAAGTGGTCCAGGTTCATGGAGCGGTGTGTAAACAATTCCATTTGCTACAGTTAAGGACAAGCACAATTTTAGGAAATTCGAGCAACCTGTTAGCCTACTGACCTCTAGATAACCTATTTTACAACAATGAAACTTACAGTGTGCTGGGGAGGAGGGGCAATGCTGGGAAGATGCTTTGCTGCCATAGGAAATGGGCCAAGCAAAACTCTCTTGTCATTTTTGATGTTCACTTGATGAGACAGTGGAAGGAGAAGAGTATCAGCTTGCTAGAAAAAACATTTCCTGACAGATTCGCAGTGAATTCTGCTGCCCCATAGGAGCCCAAGCATAGTACTGAGACATGGGGCTGCCTACGCTTGTCTCAGTCCTCTCATCCAAGAGTTCTCCTTTTCCACAGTCTTGGGTGAAATGGAGTTCAGGAAGAAAGTGGCTCCACATGGTTCACAGCTTTTCATCCCAAAGGCACAAAGGGAGAGAGCAAATCCAGCCCTTTTTTCCTTAGATACACACACTCAGCATGCGATATGGAAATTCAGACTAGGGGAGACCCAGAAACATAGAAGCGTATGCAGAATCAAAAGTGGAGGGAGAACAGCATTGGTGGGTCTTTTTTGCATGGCTACTTGACAACATCATACATTTATTATACAGCTGTCTTTGTAAATACCTTAACAGGAACAGAGCAGCAGGAACAGAACTGTTTACCCTGCCTAGATTTCTTATTCTGGTATACAGTGAGGTGTTGGTCACACTATCACTAAATCCCTTCTGAGCAGAAAGGTCATTGAAGTGAACTCACCGCAGCATGCGCTGCCATTTTTCACCCAGGCATGCAATCTGCTTTGGAAAGCATTTAAAGCCTGAGATTAGAAGCTAGCATACACTGAAAGGCTTTGTTTATTAATATCAAGATGCTCATCATCCTAGCCCATCTATAGTCTAGAAGTCAGTACTGAAGTGACTTGCCCAGTGGCAATGCAGGGGATAGGATGATGTTGCCTTGTTTTCTTTTGGAATCATACCTACCTGCCAGGAACCACACTAGTGTGCAGAAGCAAATCATGTAAAGCCCTGATTCACATCTGGCTTAATACATTCATACTCTCAAACCCTGGATTTTCTGTGTACCACACTGCAGGAAAACAGAGGAGAGAGACAACTATAGGTGTATCCATTTTTTGTTGTTTTATATGAGAATCTAAAACAACACTTAGGTAGACCAGCAGTAATATCAGGCAAAGAGAAACCTGAATAGGAACTGTTTCATTGCAAACCTGTCTTTGTCTGTATCTCTTCCACCTTTTGTCCCTTTCTCCTCCCAGAACCTTGATAGCTTCACTATATCCAGCACTTGGATGAAGAAAATCAGCACTCACATGCCATGCAGGAGTAGCAACAGTCACCAGCACAGTGCTGCAAAAGCAAGAAATCTTGTTCCCTATCACCTTGCTACACTAGTCCTGCAAGCCTTGCCATAAAAAACACCTTGTAACAATAGCTAATATCCAATATGTCTGCAGCAAAACACATTTTCCATGTAATCTGACTGTATCAAATTCACATAGTCTACAGAAAGAATAACTTGGAACGGGAAGAAAGGAGGAACACTGAGAGCTAGGAAAACTCAAAGGAACTTTTTATTGTAACATTTATAATAGAAAGATGGGGGGTTTTCTTTCGCCTCAAGGTGTAACTTGCTAATAAATGTTCTGGAAAACCTGCTGTGTATAAGAGCCCTGGCCTATGATGTCAGCATTCATTATGCACACAGGGGCCATTTACAGCCTTGTAAAGTTGTAGACAAGGAAATTGTTGCTGAAATATTGTTTCAAAAGTTTAAAGATAGTCATTTGACTGGTGTATACACCTTAGCGATTGAACAAGTCTTCTAAATGATTCCATGTAAAACAAAAAATCATATGGCTTGGATAGTAAACATCCATCTGTACTCCTTCATACATGTTGGGTATAGCATTATATATACATACAGGACAAGTGCACAGTCTTTAGTTTTATTTGAGAGTTATCTGGGTAAACCTATAAATAAAGCACAGGCATAAAGTGTTCAGAAATAAGAAACTGGAAATGATTCTCACTGCTCTGCTATCATTACCTATTTACCCTCTAGGAAAATATATATACATATATATGTATATTTCAAGAGAAAAGGGAGGAAGTGAAGAACTAAAAATAGTCACAAACAGATCTGGATTTAGTTTTCAAAAACTAAACACTTTTATCAAAAATATTGAATCATGCATTGAAATGCAAATTTTTCTACTGCAGTTTATTCATCTGAGGAACTGTGTTTACATGAAGCTTTGTGGGGCTTTCAGCAACCCAATATAGAAGGTGGTGTCCCTGCCTATAGCAGGGGCTTGGAACTAGATGTTCTTAAAGATCCCTTCCAACACAAACCATTCTGTGATTCTATGATTCATTCAGATTCAGCCCAAGCCTGAGACAAAAGTGCTGCTAACTTTCCTGGGTCAGATGTCTATGGGAGCTTGAGAGAACTGTTGTTCTAGTTCACAAAACTGAATTTAAAATAGGGGGGAAATCTGTTCAATGTAATGTGCTCTATTTCCCTCCATTGCTGCACGCTGTTTTATTCTTTTGACTACAAGTGTTTTATTTGCTGTTATAGTGATTTTTCCTTCACTCTGAAATGGCTTTGTGGCCAGGTGTTGTTTGTTGTTTGTCCCACAGTAGCTGGAAATAGTGTAATTACACAGATACATAGAAAAACATACTCGCATAAGGGATCACCAGCCAAACCAAGCGCTTTCCTACCAAATCACTTTCTCAAATATTCCTTCTCACAGCAGTCCAAACGATTTTCCAGCTCCAACTGAGCTAACTTCCCAAGCATTCCACATCTATTTATTTTCTCTAATACACTTGTCAGCTACTTCAAACTCCACCCCAGCTCCTGACAGCAAAGCCAATCGAATACCCTCTCATTGTGGTTTCATGGGGAACCAACTCATGGCCGCAGAAATGGACTGCACCCAATGGCACGGGACCAAAAATAACTGCTCCACTTCCACTTTTTTCATTGCTCCTGCATTGTTCCAATAGCACTAAGATATTACTACTGATTAATGCTGCTACATAAAAAACATGCAAAATGGGGAAAAGCTTTAAGCCTCTTTCCTGCTTTTACTCATGTTCATGGTAAAAGTTCCATCGGCTTCAACAAGCTCTGTATATAAGACTACACTAGCATAATTTCATTAACTTTGTAGAATCACTCCTAGATTATGGCATTGGAAGTGAATGAAAAATCTAGACTGCCAGGATTAGAAATAATCCTATTAACCTGCTCAGCAAGTTTTCTCCAGGTATAGAGCTGAGTTTTAGGATTAGCAGAAGATCTCTTCATCTCTTCTACCTTTCTTTACCCTCAACAGTCTCTCTTGGCTCAGCCTTTCAGGTTCTTCTTCTTCCTCCACCAGATCTAACCAGGGCAGCAGATAACTCATCAACAGTTGAGGGTGCTCAGAAATCCACCAGAGCAAACAATAAAGGTTAAGTTAGCAGAAATCCTTCAAAACTGGGAATTTTCTTGCACCTCTCATAACCTGTATTAGAAGTCCCCAATGGTGGCAGAAAGTAAGGCAAGCTCCATTAGGTTCCTCTCCCATCCCTGCAACTTTCTAAACTGCAGACTTCACCTGCTTCTTTGTATGAGTATGTGACGGTGCAATATGATGGAAAGTACAGCAATAACAGCAGAGTGGTACATTCCTGCACCACAGTAAATGAGAACAAGCCCCAGAGCAGTAGCTGCAAACGTGTAAAGGAAGAAAGAAAAAAAAAACTGCTTAATTTCACAAGGACTCCAGTACACACAGTATCTCCAGCAAGATACCCTCATCTCTACTGCCAATCCTTAAATGAGGTCCAGGAAGGGATGGATCCTGGCTCCACCCCTTCTGATCACTCAGGTACTGCCACTGAATTATCTAGACCAGTCTATGCCTGTGGGCCCCCTGACCCCAGAAATAGGAAGGGAAAAGAGAAAAGGGAAAAGGGGTAAGGAGATGAGAGTTGGGCTCAAGGAAGCAAACAGAGCAGCGGCAACAATCTAGGGAGGAAAACTTACTTTACTATGACATCAGATTGCAAGAAAACACAATATAATACAATCTAATTAAAATTGAGGCTGATAAATCAAGGAAAATAAGAGAGAGAGGGGTTTCTGAAGACAGAGAAGTCTACTTTGAAACTGAGGGCACACAGCTTGGAAGCACATCCACACCTACTGCCAGCTTCAGGTGAGAAAAAGAGCAGGCAAGAAAAACTCTTATATATGGTACTGGTTCTATTCACACATAGCTGAGAAATCAGTGTGTAAACAGATGTCTGTACCTATATGATTTTTTTCCTATAATTTCCCATTTAGTATCTAAGACACCAGAGATGAGACTGCTGTTCTTAACTTTTAGCTAAGAACACATGACTTCACTGGGCTAGGTCCAATTTCTGAGAAGAAATAACTTTGGGATAAAACTGGAGACAAGTTGAAAAGAAAGACAGTAACTGGGACACGGTCCAGAGATACAAATAATCTGGATATGCAGATGTCCTGGAGAGATGGATGGGCTGAAGCCCTACAATGGCTCCAACTTCCAAAGATGATGTCTCCACCCTCAGCATCAGATTCATGTTTTATATATGGAGCTCAGAGGCTGATCACACTGTCTCCTCTGAGCCAAACCACCCCTTGGATCCATGCTGCAGATTTCAGAAGCTGGAATAAGTTATCCATTAGAGAATAAATCAGTTACTGGCAGGACAAATTTGGCAGCAGCTTAATCTTCCAATCAATTGCTCCACCAGCATTCTTCTATCCTGGGGAAGGATGCATCCTCCTAGGTCCAGTGCTTCCCAGGGTAAGTCTGTAGTTAGACTCAATCTGGAGGGGAAATATGGAATATTTTCTGTTAAAAATGATAAGTTCAGTCTTTTTTGTGTGTGAGAACAGGAAGAGAAGAAGAAAAGCTTAACTCAGTTAACAGCAGAGTGTGTGTAAGTGTATAAAAAGACACGGTGTTGATCTTATTTCTCCACAGACTTCATTGACAACCCTCAAGCAGTAAATAAGAAGTCACCTGCAGGAAGGAATCTACATCTGTCCCAACCTCGCACACCAGGATCACATCTTCTCACCCACACGGCAAGTGTGCAAGTGAGGGTGAGGGCCCTGAGAGAGTTCAAGTGTCATGGCCCACCTACTAAGAAGAGTCATAGAATGATTTAGGTATGAAAATACCTTCTAAGATCATGAAGTTCAACCACAGAACCATAACCACCATGCCCACTAACTGTGTCCCTTAGTGCCGTGCCTTAATAACAAACTATAGAGGGGTGAGGTGGACTTCTACTGTGAGCTCTGGTTGAAGGGAAGGCAAAGATCTTCACGTGTAATAGAGTAGGTGGGATGGTGCTGTGTGAGGAGAGGATGGTGGTCTTTGCAAGCAGAAAGAGAAGAAGAGACACGAGGGCTGACTTAAGAGGGGAAAGAGAAAATGGGAAAGGAAAAATATAAAAGGAGAAAAGGTGCCGACCAGATGCCTTCCTAACTACATTTGCTGCTGCTCATCGCTGTCCCTGTTCATCCTCCAGGGCCCTGGGACTGTTCTCTGTGTCCGGAGCACCCTTAGTATCCCCAAGGGGGCTCCGTGGGTCGGGTCTCTGCTTCTCCTATGGGAAGTTTATGCATGTTGGCTGTCCAGCAGCACCCGAACTGCCGGAGGAAGGTGCACATCAGGACGAAGCCTCCCGACTGTTGTCCGAGAGCTCATTGGGGGTGTCCGGAGGTGAGAGGGGGGAGTGAGCTCCCGCAGGTGGGGCCGGGCCGGGGTCCCCATTTCCAGGGGTTCAGCGCCACCCAGCGGAGCCGCCGGGCCGAGGCACGGGGGGGTCCTGTCTGCAGGGAGGGGGACCGCCCTGCCCTGGAGCACTGTGGCTGAGTGGGACGCATCCGTTTTCTGAGGGCAGAAGGCAGTGGGGGGCATCGCTTTGACACCTCGCTCCTTTTATACATAGTTTTATGTATATATGTATGTATATGAATATAAGTGTACAGGCATATGTATGTATGTAAACATGAATATACGGGTATATACGTATATACATATGCATACGTATGCATATACACATGTATACATACATGCGTATATATATGTATAAATATATATGTTGTTTTGTGTGTTGCTCTTTGTTATCGTCGTTCTACACTGCTGTGAAAGAAGAGGTGGATCTGCAAAGTCCCAGTACATGTGGGAAACCAAGCAGTAATCTTAGCAGGGAAAGTTACATAATAATAACCGGGGAGGGGGGGAAGGGGATAGGAGGAAAAAGAAGGTTGGGGAGAAGTAAATCATTTGGGGGGGTTTAAGGCCTGGACTCCGTGTTTCCCGAAGGTCGATGTTGTGGTTCTGACTTCGGTTATGGAGCTGCTCTGCTCTCAAGTACGCTCCCCCCTCCCGGCGTGGTGTGCGGGGATCGTGCTTGGAAGGGAGGAAACGGATACCGAAAGCGACGGCTGATGGGCTGTCCAAACCCTTCGAAGACACTGCCTTCGGGGCTCCGAGGAGGCTCATCCGTAAACACTCCCTAGTGAAGGAGGCACAGAGAGAAGGGGCGATGGGAGGGACCCGGAGGCACCGCCGCCCCCGTTCCCCTTTGATCCGAGGGGCTGCGGCGGTGTGCCGCACTGTGTATGGGGAAGGGGTGGGGGGCAGTCCCGCTGCCGAGGTGCGAGCTCGGCTTATTACTTTTTTTCCAACCTCTGTTCGTAAACCGCTCGGTGAGGCGGCTCTCGGTAATGCGGCCCTACCTTTGAGCGGCTCGTTCTGTTTTATGGGCTTCACTTAAAAATTAATGAAAACCTCGCGCGGAAGGGGAGGGGGGCATCAGTGGGGAAACTGGGGCGGAGGGAGGGCGGGGATGAGGGGGGGAAGGAACAAGCGGAGAAACCTGCTCCTGATTACCGCCCTCCCGGCTGCGGACAGAGCCCGGCTCCTCGCCCCGACGGAGCCCTCTCCGACTCGGGATGCGCTCTCCCGCAGCCCCGTGCCTTCTTTGGGGTAACCTTCGCCTCCGGGTCCGGAGGGGCTGTGCAGCGCTCTCGCGACCCCCGTAGCGGGCGCCGAGCTCTGTACCTGCTCGCACCCTGTAACTTTCCTCTCCTTTCACCCCGTGCCCGTCCCCTTTTATTTACAGACACAGAGGATGCTCGTAGACAAAAGAGCTTTTCTCTCTCTCTCTCTCTCTCTCTTTCTCTCTCTTTTTTTTCTTTCTTCCTACGTCAAAGATGTTTTATATTTTTGGAAGGGTCGCGTTTCCTTTAAAAGAGGTGACCTATATCCTGACCTCTGCGGGGGGCTTATTTTGATGCTCCGGGAAGTGCAGAACCGGGAAGAGACAACATCTTTAACACTTGCATCTGGTGTAGGAAAAGCAAAGTCCCCCCCGCACAAACACTTGGTGAAAGCACTCCGGGGGTTAAGGGGGGCACAAAACCCCGGACTGGCGTTATTACTGTCCATGCAGTTCTATCGGCGGAGCTCCGGCGCTCCGCTGCCCGCAGCTCTCTCTGTTAACCCCGAGGGCTGTTGCCCGGAGGCCGTCGGTTGTTCCTTGGCCACGGCTCCGCACCAAGAAGGGATGCGCTGATGGGGGCGGTGGAGACAGAATCGGTCCCTTGGGGAGGATGTCTTCGTACTGCCGGGGCATCGGGTGGCACCTTTTATGTCACCAGCTGAAAAACACTGCCCCGGGGGCGATGGGTGCTGCCCTTGTGTCTGGATCCGAGCCCTACCGCTGTTAACTCTCTCCGGACTCTGAACAAAGCTGCTCCGAGCTGGCGAGCTGTGCAGCAGGGAAGAGAGAGAACGGTGCCATCCCGCTAATCCACAACTTCTGCCTTCACGACCCCGGCTGAGCTTCCCCAGTCTCTAAGCCAAGCGCTGCTAAAACCTATCTCAAGCTACCCCCATGGGCAGGCAGCCCAACCTGTGTGGCCACCCCCCGGGTGGCAGCCTTTGGGGACCCAGCCGTGGGAAGCGTCACTCCCAAGGAGTCAGGAGGTCCAGGAGCAGCACAGGGATACTGTACTGTTGCCGCGAGCCCCTTCCCCATCCAGGTTTCTGTTTCACTCTCCCCCCCACCGATGGGCGCTGGGCTGCGGGCTCTGGGCCCCCCGGGAGGGGAAATGCCCCTGTACGGGAGTGCCCACAGGCAGCCACTGTGCGGGATGGAACTGCAGCACCCCGACACGGACAGCGGGAGGGAAATCCGCCTGTGCTTAAGGTTAAGCATTTGTACAGCGCTGAGAGGAGATGGGGGTGGGGGATTCGTTGGAGTTTCGAGCTTGGATTTAATTGAAAAAACGCCTCAGAACCTGATGTTAAAAAAGTGGAAGGGGAGGAGAAAATATATATATATATATTAATGAAAAATAAAAGCGAAGGCTCCCAGATAGCCGTAGAAGTTTATCTTTCTTATTTCTCTCTCATATTCTCAACGGGTTCGGTCTCTCCGTTGTTTCATTCAGCCCCGAAGCAGAGAGAACCGTGGTATGAACGCAAAACTGAAACCGCAATAATGAAGAGATTTCCTAGAATAAAAACGATGATTACAGAACAACGGCTGAGTAACCAAATCTGCCAAAAAGTTTAATTTCCGTACGCTCCGGCAAAACAAAGCTGTCGTTCTCCATAGGCTGGATCAACCCAGAGATGGATACACCAAGCAAAATAAATACCTCCAGCACCAAACAGCGAACGCTCAACCACGGGGCTCCAAAGCACCTCCGAAGCCCCGTGTTCCCTTTGCTTTGCACCGAAGAGAAAACGAGGGCACGTCCCTTCGCGTTGACATCTGCCCCAGAAGTATCGCCCCGCTCCGACCCGACGAGGCGGCCCAAACGGAGGCAGCTGGGGCCCTTTTAGGCTACGGCTCCTCACGGGGGTGGCACTAGAGGGGACAACCGGGACCGGGGGACAGGAGAGGGGAGGCTGAGGACGCACCGAAGCACGGGTTGTCTCAAAGCACTGCCGATCTCTCTTTGCAGAGGGTTCGTGGGCTGCGAGTCGGCCTCCCCACCCCTCCAGGAAAAAAAATGTATCTGTTCTGTTCGTTCTTTCGTTCGTTCGTTCGTTTTTAATTTGAGACGGGAAAAGTTTAAGCCGATGCTTCTGGAAAGGTGCGCACTATCTACCGACAGATCCATCCTTTTTATTGCTATTTTCTATGAACAATGTGCGCTAAACATCACTGACCCGTCGCGTTCCCTTATCTGACACTCAGGTACCGCCGAGCCATTTTCGGACACATTCCCATGTACGGAGCAGCAGTGATCTGGAGGAAGCTGTCGACGCCTGTTCAGTTAATTTAGGTTTTCTTTGTCTAATTACTGCGGAGCTTAGGGAAAAGGAGCCGGGCTCAGGGCAGTAAACTGACACTTGGGCTCTGTGTGTGGTATTCAGGCAGAGTTTGATGGAAAAAGCCTGCTTCCACTCAGCTGCAGGTCACTGTCTGGGACCGGCCCCCCCGCCCCTACCCACCAGCGAGCTCTCAGCACGGGGCTGCGCTCAGACGGACGGACACACGGACACCCGCACACACAGCACTACGTCCTTCCCACCCCAGCATCCCCGCCTGCTTTGCCCCCCCCCCCCGTCCTCGGTTTGTTGCTCCTCCGTTAGCCGAGAGCAGACCTGTGCCCCCCCGGCACCTATCCTTGCTGCCCCCTCGGCGACCCGTTCCCTACGGCAAATGCCGTTTGCCATCACGGCACCCCCTGCTGCACCTCTGCACCTCCGGGGAGAGAGGATCCGCGGAGCAGCGCCCCGACCCCCTGTTTTCCCCAGTTTAATCCTAGCCGAGGGGTGGGGGGGGCTTCCCCTTCGCACCGCGTTCCCGGTGGCCCCGCAGCTCGGAGGCGGCGGTCACGGGTCGGGGCAGCGGCAGTGGCAGCCTCAGCTCGTGTCCCCCGACACAGGGCAGCCCTGGGGAGGACGGTAGAGCCTCTCTCCTTCTCGCCACCCTCCCGCCCCCCCCTCCCCTCCATCCCCGCTGTTCTCCCGGCCTGCTGCTGGGGGGTATGAGAGGAAAGTAGAGAAAAAAAAGGAACGAGAGATTGAAGAAAGAGATAGGCGGCCGCGCTGCCTTTGACTGCCGAGGGTCTTGCGACAGAAAAAGCCTCCATATGAAAGACCGAGAGTGCGGAAGAGGCTGGGGGTGGGAGGGTGTGGGGGGGTCCGCGCTTCCTCCCAGCGCCGGACCCGGCAGCCGCCGGTCCCCAGGTGGGGGGCAGCGGAGGAAGCGGAGCGACGCTGAGCTGAGGGCGGGGGCCGGGCCGGGACCGGGCGGGGGCCGCCCCATCGCAGCGCCCGGCTCCGGCGGAAAGCGGACGGGACGGCGGGGAGGGAGAGATGCGCCGGGCTCTGCCGCCGCCACCCCGCCGAGCCGAGGAGGTGCCCGCAGGACAGCGGCCCCCCCGCTCTCCCCCCTCCCCGGTACCCACCCCGCGCCGCCCCCCCCCTTCCCTCCCCGCCTCACCCCAGCCGGCCCCAGTCCCCTCCCTCCGCCAGATGACCACCGAGAGCGGCCGGCAGCGGCTGGAGCCCCCCGTCCCTCTCCGCTCCCGCAGCCCGGCGCCCGGAGCTCTCCAGATGAGCCGGCCGCCCTCCTCCGCCCTGGAGACCTCCACCTCCTCTTCCTCCACCTCCACCTCCTCCTCCTCTTCGGCGGCGGCGGCGACCTCCAAGAGCAAGAAGGCCAGCTCGGGGCTGCGGCGGCCCGAGAAGCCCCCCTACTCCTACATCGCTCTCATCGTCATGGCCATCCAGAGCTCGCCCTCCAAGCGGCTGACCCTCAGCGAGATCTACCAGTTCCTCCAGGCCCGCTTCCCCTTCTTCCGCGGCTCCTACCAGGGCTGGAAGAACTCGGTGCGCCACAACCTCTCGCTCAACGAGTGCTTCATCAAACTGCCCAAGGGGCTGGGCCGCCCGGGTAAGGGACACTACTGGACCATCGACCCGGCGTCCGAGTTTATGTTCGAGGAGGGCTCCTTCCGACGGCGGCCCCGCGGCTTCAGGAGGAAGTGCCAGGCGCTGAAGCCCATGTACCGCATGATGAACGGGCTGGGCTTCGGCGCCTCCATTCTGCCGCAGGGCTTCGATTTCCAGGCGCCCGCCGCCTCGCTCGCCTGCCACTCCAACGGCTACAACCTCGACGTGATGCCCAACGCCGTGGCCGGAGGCTACGAGGGGCTGGGCGGCGGCCACCACGTCCCGCACATGTCACCCAACCCCGGTTCGACCTACATGGCCAGCTGCCCGGTGACTGCCAACGGGGACTATGGCCCCGACAGCAGCAGCAGCCCCGTGCCCTCCTCGCCTGCCATGGCAAGCGCCATCGAGTGCCATTCGCCCTACGCCAGCCCTTCGGCCCACTGGACAGCCTCGGGGGCCTCGCCCTACATCAAGCAGCAAGGCCTGCCCGCAACCAACGCCGCCCCCTCGGCCATCCACCCCAGCGTGCCCTCCTACTCCCTGGAGCAGGGCTACCTGCACCAGAGCCCCCGCGACGACCTCTCAGGTAGGGAGGGGGACGGGGAGGATCCTCACCACGGCTTCGGGGCTCCTTCGACCTCGATGGGACGAGGAGAAAAGAGAGAGGAGTCGGGGCTGCGCTGTTTGGGGCCGGGGAGGGAGGCGGGATGGGGGGGTCAGGCAGTGTGGCTGAGGGCGTCGCTCCATCTTGTCCTGCTGGGGCTGCTCGGTAGAAGCAGAGCTCTGTTTTAACTGCTCTATCCCGGGCCCTTTACCATCCCGGCCCACACTTCCCCCCACGAATACACTGCTTTCCGCACAGTAATCGAAAAATGCGTTAAATATTCTCCGTAAAGCGCTGTGGGGAGGGGGAAGAAAAAAAAAGCCAACACAAACCAAACCCCACAAACCCGTTAATATGGAGAAACGCAACGAGATGAAAGCAGATCCAAAAGATTTCTACTACCGAAGGGAAAAAGGGGTTCTGAGTTCCACATCCCCCCCCCACCCCCCCCTAACCTCCCCCAACCCGAGGCCGCTTTTTGAGGACAATGTCTCCTAAGAAAAAATCCCAGCTCAAAAATGGGTAAAAGATGTTGGGCTCTTACGGGGAAATTTTCCAAATAGCCCTTTTAAACGCGGGTCCCGGAGGTTAAGCAAACAAAGACAGTCTGGGCTGGACCACACCGAAGAGGATTTTAGCCTGACTTAACCCCTAGGAGAGCGGGGTCTTGTTCAATTTTATGGGAATTTCAACAAGTAACAAATACAGGCGACCCCCGGCCCCTCTCCCCTCCCGCCCCCGCTGCCAATCACCTCCCGGCCCCTCCGATCACCCGGCCCCGCCGCTGGAGCCGCTGCGCATTTGGCTCCGATAATAAGAAATGTAAAGCAAGAAACTAAAATGAACGAAATACCCCATCGCTCCGGAGAGGTTCTCTCGGAGAGGCGGCCGCGGGGAGGGTCGTTGCCTGGCTATGCCACTCCGAAGGGCCGCTCCGTGCCCGCGGGGCTGTGCCGATGAGACGGGAAAGCGATTTGGGGCGGTTCGCTCCGTCCCCGCAAGTGGGAAAGGCCGGCGGGGCCTCGGGGCGTCCCCGTCTCTCCGCCGTCTCACTTCTCCTCTTTGGTGCCGCCGCTCTTGTTGTTTGGATTGGTTTTATTTGTTTGTTTGGCTTTGTTTGCCTCGCTTGTTTCACTTCTCGGGGGCCACGCGTGGAGTGGGGCTACGTCGCAGCTGCCCGAAAGCAGCTCCTGGAAACGCAAAGCAGAAGGGAAGGGGAAGCTCACTGGGTGCCCCTCTGCCTCCCAGCATTTCCCGAGGCCGGGGCCGTTGCAGCCCGACCCGCTGCTGTTTAGGGACGGATGTACACACACAGAGCGACGGACGCCTTTTTAGTGCCGCCGACTCAATGTCACCGCTTTCCAGAGCGGCGTTCCTATGGTTGCTTCTTTGTGGAGCAGAGATTTGGGCCCTGGGCTTTGAGATAAAAGGTTCCCCTTCCATAATGAGATTTAAAAGTAAAAATCTCTTTTTTTTTCTTTTTTTCTTCTCGTACATGTGGTCGCACTCCTTCGTGCTCAATCCACGCAGAAGGTTTATCAAAATGAAAAGAGACGGGGAAAAGCAACCCGAGCTCTTTCACCTCTAGCGACGGCCAGCGATCACCCTTCTCCTCCTGTCCCCGTTGCGAGTGATCGTCGTCTTTCCCTTCCTTATAATTAAACACAAAGCAAATTCGGTGACGATGGTTGCCGAGCTCTCAGTGTCCCCCGGCTTTATGACAGCGATCGGGCGGGCTTAAAGCCTTACAGTTGCCTCAGACCCAAGAATAAGAAGGGAAAAAATTAGAACCAGGAGGCTCGGTTCTGCTGAAGGATTCTGAGCCGGGGCCGGGGGGGCGGCACGGATTTTTTTCGCACGCCATTAAATCCCGCTAAATGATTGAATCAGGATTGTAATAAAGTGGCCAGGTTTATGGCGAGCATACCAGCAGGGTTATTAGAAAGCCGAGGAAATCCAGCGAAATAATCACTTTTATAAAGTGAGCTCTGCGGGGTGAAGGAGGGGACAGTGTTGGAGGAGCTCCGTGCCGGGGTCTGAGGCAGAAACGGCGACAGGGGCTGCAATGCTGGGAAGCTGTAGATATCCCTGGATATTTTCCCCTTGTCTTTTTTCTTTTTCTTTTAACATTATTTTTGTCCCATCCCTTCTCTCTCTTTGCATTTATTTTATTTTATTTTATTTTACTTTGTGCTTGTATGTGACCCTTCGGTCAAGTTTGACGTGGCCCCTCCAGCCGAGTTAGACACTCACACTCCTAAGCGATTCCCCTCTGGCTCCATCCCGCAAAGCCGTTCTTCACTCACCGCCGCTTCCCCTCCGGACTGATGGGCCCGGCCCGGCGCGGGGATGTCCCTCGAGGCCCTCGGGGATGCCTCGGGCTGTGGGAAACGAGAGCGAGGCCATAGAGGTCGCTCGTTTCTCGGTGCCGCTGGTGTGCTGGGCTCTGATGTGGTGACAGAGAGTGGGGCATTCCGTGTCAGTAATACACATGCGGGCACGGGTGTGCACGCACACGGAAATAAATGCTCCCTCAGCACACCAACGGATCGAGGTCGCAGTTCAACCTGAGGCCCTTCAGGTCAAAAGGAAAATGCCCCAGTATTTGGAAGTCTCATCCCTGCATTGTGCCCGGAGTCCCACGCCGGTCGCACCCCGTGCTCCGGGCAGGTGCTCGGCCCCACGGGTGTCCATCCCGACCCGCGGGCAGCGGAGAGCCGGGTGGAGTCCCCAGTGCCGCCCCGTGGGGCTTCTCCGGGTGAAGTCCTCTTTCTGAGCCCCTCTCGTTGTTTCCTTCTCTTGCAGTTGGTCTGCCCCGCTACCAGCATCACCCCTCCCCGGTGTGCGACAGGAAAGATTTTGTCCTCAACTTCAACGGCATTTCCTCCTTCCACCCCTCGGCCAGCGGCTCCTACTACCACCACCACCACCACCAGGACATCAAGCCCTGCGTCATGTGAGCGCCCCGCAGAGACACTCGGGGGACAGAGCCGGCCCCACGCGGATCGATGTAATGTGCACTCTGATAGCATTGTTAGTACACGAGTCACTTAGCGAAGCACCCAGGCGAGCGGTGTTCTCGGGCCCCAGCTCCTCGCAGGGCGCTCGCAGCTCTCTCAGAACGAACCCCGCGTGGGGCGTGGGACCCCCGTGAAGGGACCGATAGCGAAAGCCGCAGCGATCCCCTCCGGACAGAGAGCCGCTGTCCCATATAACTCCGTAACCCGGAATGGGAGCGACGCATCCACGCGCCCAGCACCTGCCGGGACGGTCCTCTACTGCGGGAGCGTTTCTCTTTGCCTTCCTCCTCCCGATCCCACCGAGGACACTCGTGACGGACTCCAGCACCGACCGATTGATATTATTAAAGCAGTATTGTTTAGCCCTTTCCCGTAGAGACTCCCTCTCCCCCCCCAGTATTGCAGCAAAACAACGTTTTGTTTTGTTTTATTTTTACAAACGTTCTTTTCTACCACAGTATTTTTTAAAGAAATATTTTAAAGAAATCCCGTGTATACTCACACACTATTGCTTTAAGAGGAGAATATATTTGCACTTATGTATACTTTTTACAGTTTGCCAAAATATTGTGATGTACAAATTGTTTTGTTTGGTTTGGTTTTTTTCCAATAAAATGTATATAAACGACTGCGGGCACTCGTTTCCCTTTGGCCCCTTGAGAGAAACCTCTCCCTTCAAACCATTCTCCGTTGGTGGAGCTGCAACCCCGAGTCATAGAATGATAGAATCGCTCAGGTTGGAAAAGATCTTAAAGATCATCGAGTCCAACCGCAACCTAATTGTACTACCCTAACTAACAACCCTCCGCTATATCATGGCCCTGAGCAACATATCCCGCAGGAGGAGAGAGAGGGGTGACTGGGAGACAGTGGGGGTAGTGAGCTTAAAGCAAGAGGAGTCCAACCCGAGAGCCAGAGCCTTTGCGGGGTGCCCTGCCAGCTGCTTGGAGCTGCTACCGGGTGTCCCCGCGTCCCCGTCGGAACCTCTTTGCGTTCCTTAGGGGCACTGAGAGTACTTCGGGTGTGGGGAGGTGGGGTGGCAAGACGGGTCCTTAGTAAAAAAGTGGCTGAGAGGCTGGGAGAATTGAGGAAGGAGTGGAAACGGAACTGGGTAGGAAGAAAAAATAAAGGCAGGAAAAAAGAAGAGAGAAAGGAAAAACAAACAAAAAACTCCAAAAAGGGCTCCCGAAGCACCCCAAAGCCAAACAACTCCCGTCCCCTACCACCGCAGGGGAGCTGGACTAGATGACCTTTAAAGGTCCCTCCCGACTCCAACGATTCCATGATTGCACGGTTCCATTCCGCCGTGCCCTGCCAGGCCCGAAGCTCGGGGGGCCGCTCGCCCTCTCCATCCCCGTTCCTGTGCGATACCCCCGGCTCTGTCCCTCCCGGAGCTCAGCGCTCCGCCGGCCCCGGCTCCACCGGGACAGAGGCGGCCCCGCGCCCCGCGGCACCCCGGTACGGAGCCCCGTGGGTTCCAAGGAGAGAGAGCTTGAGCAAGATGCTCCGTATATACGGATATACTCTTTCAGCATAGATACACACACATGTAACATTTTGTATATGTAATGATACGCATGTAATGATACGTGTGTAATGATATACGCTCACATACATCTATAATCCCTCATCTTTTAAAATACATATTTACGCTCAACCATGCTCTTTTCTTCCTCGAGCTTCTCAGGGCCTGTGATAAATTATAAAGTCAGCTTCAGAGTTTGCTCCGACCACAGTGCTGTGTTTACATTCTTTCCGAGGCAAGCCTGCATGGTCGTAATTTATATCCTAAACACTCGAACGTAACTTGTTTATACGGGAATGACAGGACCTCAACGGGGAAAAAACTGCCTCTGCGAACGGCGGCCGAGCGCGGGGTGTCACTGCCCTCCAGCGGCACCTCGACGGCATCGGCCCCCGCGCATCCATCCAACCAGGACACCATCGTCATTCTTATTATTATAATTATATATTATTTCATTATTATGATTATTATTTTCCGCTTCCGAATGCAGGTACATCCCAGGGAACGCGGCTGATGCTCTCACTGCCTGTTCTCCTGATGAAGAAAGATCTGCTCGGGCATCCTCCTGCTCTCTGCTCTCCGCACCAGGATTGAGCACTCTGCACTCAGCAGGCTGAGTGAGGTTCCCTTTCCGCAGTTCCCAAACAAAGGGCGTCTCAAAACACTGCTGTGTCTCCTTCTGGGTGACAGCCATAAAATGAACCCAACTTTTCTGGAATTTAAGGGGGACCAACAAATGACAGGGGGAAAAAAAACACACAAACCAAAACAAAACAAAATCCAAAGGCCAGATATTTAAGTTAATTTGAACTGATTTTGTTTTGATATTTGATTTTATTACAGCGCTTGCTAGCCTAGAAACCCGGGTTTTGTTTAGTCTAAAGAGCTCCCATGGTTGCAGAGCCACAGGGGCCAAGGCCAAGAGCTGTGCCACGGACAGGACGAGGTATTTGAGTTTGAGCCATACCCTTATGAATCCTTTTTCTTTGCATTTTGCTGTGTTTGTTAACAATCACCGAACATGCAGAAGTACTTCATATCTTGGAAAAGAGGAAGTTTCAGTTGGAAATCCAGAGCCCTGAGCCTTCTCATGGTGGTACCACAGATGCTGTACTCATCCCTGAGATTCCTGGAGGTACTAAGATCTCTGATGAGATCACAAGTCCAGCAACCCAGTTGTGTAGATTTAGTGTGAGCACTGCGAGGGAGCCCAGGAGGGCTCTACATCTGAGTGTGTGTCTGCTCATCACAGTGTGAGGAAACCAGTAGGTGCAATGCTATAGTGAGTGACAGCTGGTTAAATGCACACAAAGTCCATCTCTTCACATCTTTCTTAGTCATCCTTCTGACTTTTGACCACAGTCAATCCTAATCCTCTTCATCGCTTGTTATCTTCTCATTCTCTGCCTGCTGACATGTCCCCGACTGCTTTGTCCTGTGTGTGTGCACTGCAATACACCTCAGCGCAAGCTTTTCTTTCTTCAGCCCCAGGAGCACCAACTCCAGTGACAGTCTGACAGCATCGTCATCACAGACATACAGCCTATAGTTCAAAGCTGCATTGTTTTTTTTTCCAGTGAACTCAGTGGGTTTGATGGTTGAGCAACGCATCACCTCAAACCTTGCCTGGCTCCTGACCTCAGACCATCCCTTCTTGCAGAAAGCTAAATCACAACCAGTTACTCATCATGACTGAGGGAGCAGATCACGTTTGGTGAGGCACTTCAGCAAATGGATGGAGCACAGACTAACCCAAACATTTCCATTATTAGAACACACCAGCCAGGGTTCCACAGAACAGGAATGAAACCATGCCGGAGAGCCTCAAACAGATTGCATGTGATCTCCTATCATCTTATAGATGTGTTTTCTCCATTCTCTGGTTTCATCGTGGTCTCGCTGCCCCAGTGGAGGGATTTTGCTGGTGAGGGTGTTTATGTTATGCAGAGCAAACCACTCAGCCACTCCAAAGCTGGGAGCGTTTGCACAATCAATTTAACATTGACAAAATTAGCCAAACGCAGAGATATCATATGGGGGATGTTGAGTTTCTAGCTGACATTTGACCAAAGTGTTTTTTAAAGCAGTCAGTTTATTAATCCCATTAAATCCCTTTGCCTATTATTCTATTAAGACCATCACGAGATTAATATCTCACTGCGCTTTGTCCCAGCTGGCAGAGGACTGCGAGCCAACGCAATATATGCAGCTCAGGGTGAGAGCTTTAGCTGACTTTGGAGGCAGAGAAAAAAAAACCTTTTTATTTTTAACTCAATATGTGTGATTTAACAGAACTAGAAAGATTTGCTGCTAACATGTGCACAAGGCAACATTTAAATGAGGCTGTCTGACAAAACGCTGGGTACGTCAGTTGGCCCATGAGAAAGCCAAGACTGCTTTCAATTATAATTTTAATATACCTGAACATTTGAGCGGCCCCATTAAATTCAGTGGGACTGAGCAGCTGCTTAGGGTTAGAAGTGCTCTGCTGAACAACGATGATGGGGCCTGAATCAAACACTGCCGGTCCCTCCTGCACGCCGAGGCTGAGTGCTGCACAAGAGCTATACCTGGTTCATATATAGAACGAAAATTAATTCAAAACACACTCTGGCTCTGAATAGAGATGTATTTTACAAAACCTGCTGGCATTAATTTTCCTGAAATACTGCCCTAGCTAATAAGAACACCCGGGCTTTATTTATATATTGAGCCATTTGATAGATACAAATGAAGAAAGAGGTAAATAGAAGCCAACGTACTTTTGAATAAAAGCCCAGAGGTTCTCTCAGGGTTCAATGATCTTTGTGTCTAGATTATAAAGAATTCAGAGCAGCTCCGGCTGACTTGCCAACTACTGAATAGAGCTCCAAAACATCTGTAATATTAAACAACCCCAAGCCTCCTTTTTATGCTTGTTTTCATCCAGCGGTGATTTATAGAAAGCCATTGGCTTCTCCATTGGTCATTTCCAAAGAGAAGCATGCCGGGAGGTGGAGGAGGTTCTGAAAGTTGTTGGGACACCACTACCAAGCTGCAGCTGGAATTAGAGGTATTTTGACAGTGGATTTAGATTTATTTAGGAGATTAGGGAGAAATGTTAACTGCATTACATGGGTTATTTTAACCGTTGCAAAATGAATGTGCAGCACTGTGCAAGGAACCATTGGGCTCTGCAGTAATTTGGTGTTTTCAGGGTAAATGTAAAAGTGAGCTGCTTTGGAGGAGCAGACAAAGGACAGATTTCTTGGAGTAGATCTCTGTTGCTAACATCTCCTTGCAGCAGAGCTGGGGCGCACTAATTCTTACTGTCCAAATGTAGGTAGCATTAGTTTAAATTAGAAGTTTTATAACTGATTTAGCTGAGCTACTGAAATCCTTTATGTACACAATCTTATCTCATTCTCAGCAATCTCTTTTGGATCGGTTTATACCCGTCCCGATTAACACACACCAAACACATTTTACTTTATGAGAATTCTCTCCGTTATTATTTTTGCAATCAGCTCGAATGAGTTTAACGTTACTCTCTGAGCATGAGTCTCAGGCATGGCAGCTCTCTGATATGATGAAAGGTGTGATTTAGCTTAAGCCGCATAGCTGGTGTTTATGGGCACTCCATCACTGTAATCCCTTGTTTATACACGTACAGCTGCAAACTATGCCAATACAACCAAATTTAAAGTGGAATCAACTCCCCAAGGCTTAGTGAAACTGAACAGTGTACTATCTGTGACTGGGCAATCCTTGCATGAAAGGGCTGCAGCTTGTCCCTTTGAGGAAGATGAATGTTAGAAACTGGATCTAAAGCATGATCCTATTGGGAGCTCCTGGATAGTTTTATATGTGGAATCAAGGCTTTGAACTCAGCCCCTGGACCTCTACTTCATTTTTATTTTATTTTTTTTTTAATTATTCTTTTTATTTTTCTTCTTAAACTGGAGATTTCCTCCTCAGAGATTTGCTGGCCATTGGTGGCTTGCAGAGCCTTTGCTGATGGCTCAGTCAGTTCATAGGTCACAGGACAGTGCTTCTCATCATTTGTACTGGAGTGGATAAGAAACAGTAGGAGGGGGAAGATGTTATGAGGAAGGTAGTCAGCAGTATGATTCACCTTTCTAAATGAGGGATAAAATGCTTTTGTCATTAGAACTGCTGAAGAATAGGAATGTTTTCAGCCTTAGCCATGTCTTCTCTGGGACATAGTGCTGGTAAGGCTGGATGAATGTCTGGCCATTAGCAGCACTTTTCACTGGGGAGGAGAAGGGGCAGCAGAAGAGCACTGGACAAAGTGCTCTTTGATCTCAAGAGACTTAACAACAGAGCTGTAGCAGAAAGGATCTGCAGTGTGAATGATGTTAGGCCAGAGTAATAACTTATGTAGATACACAAGAACATGTAACTTGTGCCAATGTCCCAAGAAGCTCCACTGCATATCTATGAAAGTCCATGCTATGTTCCTTAAAATAGGCATCATGTTCCACACTTCATACCTGCTTCACACCTGAGAAGTCCCCCCTTCTGCAGTACACCCCTTTTCCCTTCTGAGGTGGAACATAGTTGTGTGGCAATGACTCTTGGATACCTGTCTTGATATGGGAACTGGGGTACTTGAACATTTTTCTACACTGATTTTGCTTAGAGTGAGGCAGTGAGAAGAACTGAACCAAAGGAAAGGCAATAGCTCCAGATAAGTGACCTCCAGTAAACAAACAGAGGCTTGCCCAGGACAGCAGAAGAGCAGGGGGTCAGGGAATCTGGCTCCACTTCCCACTGAAAGTGTCCAAAGTAGACTGATGAAGCAGAACCAGGTCCTGGAACTCAGTCAAGTTACTCAGCAGGCTCTGAGGCTTTGTCAGAAGAGCAGTAGGGGTTGTCTGAGGAAACTTTCCTGAGAAACAGGTATGCCTGAAGCAGCTCAGCCATACTTGAGATCCTGGCTGTAGACAGTATAGACATATGTAGAGAGACGGTAGTTTTTCAAGTTATCTTTGCTTTCTAAAAGCATTATTTCTTCTGTGGAAATCAAGCAACAGCCTGGATTCCAGAAGGCTTTGTCCCAGGATATCTCCAGTCACAGGCTTCTCAATAGGTAACAAATACCTAGCCACATCTTCAAGCACTTGCTGGTGAAGCTCAATCTTCCATCCAGCAGAAGAAAGGCCACAGCCCTCTCATGGTTGGCAAGAGCCCAAGGAGGACAAAAGTGCACATAAGATGAGGCAGTGATGCAGTCGTGGTTCAGGTAACAGTGGTGAATGTCCAGGAAGGCAATGACAGCAGTAATAGCCTCATCTAGACAACAAAACTCAAGCACGCCTTAGCCTCACACCTCTGATAACTTCAACCTTCTTTTGCTGATTCCCTCCCATCTTTCCATGTCTGCTGATAGCTCCAAAAGATTTCTCTCTCTGGCAAGTGAATTTTCTTCCAGCTACAGGATATAAGCTCCTGTACTGCTTCAGACAATGGCCTTTGTTGCAAAACCATGAGGGCAAGGAGCAGCCATGAATGATCCATATATCACTGTTTCTGTTCCAATAGAATCAAAGCAGATACACGCATCTCTGCAAACACTTGCCATTTTCACTACATATTCCCCCTAATTTTCCCCTTAATATTACAAATTACTCTCATCTCAGTCCTACTGTATGAGTAGTGTTTAAAGATATTCCTTAGTAAAAGTCATTCACATGTGCTTGTTTCCCATATCTGAAGGGAAGTAGGAATCCTGAAACTTCCTCTTTTACTGTAGCATGTTGATACTTTCCTCTATAGTTGTCACTGCACAAGGGAAATATAGAGGTCTTTTCAACTCAGTTCCTGGAGAAAAAGGACAAAAAAATATATGAAGGCAGAAAACACTAACTTGGCAGCTCAGGCCCAGAGGGGTCATTGGGAAGAGTAATAGAAGTGCAAACAAGGTACACAGCCTAGCAAAAGTGAGCCAGAATTGTATTTGTAGATTACCTTCTTGGTTTCTTTCTTGGATTCATCTTTTGGCAACAGAGGAAAATGTAATCAAAAGGCAGTGTTCTCATTGAGTGGACAACCTCTGGCAGTAAGCAGCTGACTTTTTTCTGTCCCAGAAGAGCCCTGTCTTCTCCAGCGACCTCTGTCCCTTATCTGATGGCTATCTGCCTCCCCAGCATGTCTCTATGAGACATGTAGAAGGGCATTAGACCTCCAAGCAGTTTCCACCTGCCCATGGTCAGTTCTGGATGTGAATACCCCCAGGGTCCCATGGGCAGGAACCACACTTCAAGGGGGGAAAAACAGAAAACAGATGCTCATATGAAACAGACCATCCCATCCCGGGGCATCTCAGGACATATTTATTAGTCAGAGGCACAGACCACAGCAAATCATGGCTTTTGTTTTGTATGGAAAACTTTTGATGGTTGGCTACTAATGTCTAACCATAAGGAAAATCTATAGTCCAGACAAAATTTAGGTATGCCAGAACAGTCCGTGTGCTGGCAAACACACCATTCAGTTTGCTCATTTCCTGCATGCTGTTTGAAACAGCCAGAATTCTTTCTAACTATTTAATTCTTTGAAGATAAAAAAAGGAAATAAAAAGAGAAGAAACATTCAGCTAATGAAATTCCCAAGCTCAGCACTTTAGGAGGGACCTGTGCTCAAGGAGATCAGAACTCCCCAAATTGAGAAAGCCCCACTTACAGCGTATGTTCTATATATCCTGCTCTGTTAAGACTGTAAGGAATTCCTCTCTTACCAGTGTGACCAGCATTAACAAAGTCAATTCCTTCCTCCATAAAGAGGATCCAATGCAGATCTTTTACACCCTTACAGATACAGGAAGAGGTCTATAAAAACACCACCTGCATGTACTTTCATGTTCTCTCTGGAGAATTTGTGTCACTAAGAAGAGGTAGCAAGTTCCTCATCACCCTCTTCTCAAAGTCCATGTCTTCCAGGTTCCTGTACTGGAGGGGAAAAGGGACAGAAAAGTGTTAGACCTATGGAGTGAAGTAAACGGTTTAATTCCCTCATTCCTGATCAGAGTGGAATGTCATGTGTGTGATCTACACCCTGAATATCAGCCACTGTTTTAAGATCAGTTGCTGCACCCAGTTTTCCAAGGCATTCATTTCTCAGGATTCCCACTTAGCAGTCTAAACTCTGCTTGGATTTCTTTTCCAAGCCTATAGGTGTGCACAGGTAAGATATTCTCTTACCCTGTACAGCCCATTTCATCAGCAATGGATGCTTCAGAAGATGTAAGAAAATTTGCTGCAGGCAAAGTATGAGGCAACCTTCATTCACAGCACCAACTCTAACAGTGAAGACTGAGCTCAGCTTTGAACTTAGCTCGTGGTCTCTGTGGCATCCTATGTCAAGGGGCACCAGGGGGTGCTTAGGCAGTACAAAACAGACTGGTAATGCCAAGATAAAGAAGAACAGAAGCTCCCCTTTCACCTCAGCTCCTCAACTGGGTTTTATTCGTTTCTAAGTGAGTTTACCACACTTGCTCCTATCTCCTTCCTTCAAACTTAAACAGGATTTTGACAGATTCTTTTAATGAAAGGATGGTGGATGATGGAGTTTAAATAATTATTTTGCTTTTTCAATAGAGAAATTAGGTTGGAAATGTCTAGATACAATTGGAAGCTTGGTGTCCAGAGTGGATGTAATGCATTTCAAGCACATGAATAAACATCTTAAACACACTGCTGCAAACAGGGAACAGCTTCATTAGTTTTGGTTGATTACTTGGGGAGAGTTGTCATAATGGCAAGAAAAACCTAATACAGAAGTTTAGAGAAGTTTATAGTCTGATCTGCTTTGGTACTGTATTGTAAATACAATAAGATTATATCATTAACTATCTTCTTTTTAATACCACCTCATCCAGTGATACTGGGAAGATAGTATACTTATAGAAAACAGTATTTTATTACTAAATACACCTTTTAATAATAAGAGCTAACTAAAGAGAGGAGATTTATATTGGATATAAGGAAGAAGTTATCTGCAGTAAGGGTGGTGAGGCATATTAACAGTTACCCAGAAAGGTGGTGGATGCCCCATCCCTGGAGATAGCTAAGGTCAGGCTGGATGGTACTCTGAGCAACCTAATCTTGCTGTAGGTGTCCCTGTTCGTTGCAGTTGGCTTTTAAGGGTCCCTTCCAATGATTCAATAATTCTATTGGTATTCTAAAGAATCTGACAAGAAGAGATGAGTATAAGGAAGAAAAATAACAAATATGGAGACATAATAGAAAATTACACAAAGAATTGTTAGTATGAAGACTGTTAATGCACCTCAACTTACGCTGTGGCTGCACAGAGCAAAACAAAAGAAGCAATCAGGAGAAAAAATGCAGGACATCATAGAATCATAAAGTTTGAAAAAGACCTCTAAGCTCATCTAGTTCAACTGTCAACCCACCTCCAGCATGCCCACTAACCCATGTCCCTCAGTGCCACAGCTACATGTTTCTTAAACATCTCCAGGGATGTGATTCCACATGAAGCAGGGGTAGCTGTGAGATGTCTCCAGAAATGGTGAATAGTGCCTGGCGGAGTAGGAAGCAATCAGTTCTCCAGATACAGTCTCAATTGGTAACCAAACTGGTCTGTCAACGATGCTATCCAGACCTGAGCTGACAGACAGTACTGCCTAAAGTCCTTTCCAGCAGAAAGGCAGTGAACCTTTCTCCTAGCCTAGGAGCAGGATTGCCAAGATGACGTAGAACTTGCACAGAATTTGAGAGGAAGGAATGAAGTTTAAGCCATATTCTTGTGGCAGGCCCTCTTTTGTTATTTTAACCCAGTTATCAGAGCACCATGTTCCTGTTGATTCTAAAGTGCTGCTTTGTTTTGAAAAGGCCAAACGTCGTTGCTGGATGCATTGTCTGGTTGCACAACTCCCAGGAGGGGGATGTTCACAGAGAACCAAAACAGGGCAGCCAGGAGAAATTAACCATGGGGAGACACTCACGCCTTTCAGACTGCATCCCAGCATGAGAGGATGTAGTGCACTGGGATTACTTGTTGCCTGGGCAGAAGCACCCACAGAGATGCTCTGGAGTCAGACAGAGGGTATTAGGACATGGGCACCTCAACATATCATATCTTCTCTCAAAAGCATTTTTAGCTGCCAGGTGAAAGCAAATTCTGCTCACACATCATGGGCAACATTTGCAGATTCCTGCAAAGATGAGCTTTCGTTGTTCTAGCAGCCTTGATATTTCTATTTCCCTTATACCTGTGGTCTGCCTACAGAGATAAAATCACCAGGAAAGAATATAGATTTGTTCCCTCAGAAAAGCCTTATTTTAGTCTTATCAGTGAAGTAAGTACATCCTGTGCACAAAGACTAAAAAGAAAAATAAAAATCAAAGTTCTCTGGGAGCTCACCACTGGGCTGGGCTGCCTGAGCATTATAAAATGGTTTAAGTAAATAAATGATATTGCATTATCCAAAAACTCCTCTCTTGGAAAGCTTTGTGTCCTAACTTTTCATGCAGTAAAGGTAGCAGCAACGTCTTCCTGGTCCTTTAAAATGTAGTCTATTACATTGCCATAAAAAATGTGGGGAAAAAATACTCCAAAATTATTCCAAATATGGTAAATCTGAAGTATAATTTATTACAGTCATAAATCCCCATGTAAATGTCAGCGGCCAGTAGATCCTGGACTTCAG
The DNA here is from genome assembly GCF_054131305.1 of Coturnix japonica. Lineage (NCBI taxonomy): Eukaryota > Metazoa > Chordata > Aves > Galliformes > Phasianidae > Coturnix > Coturnix japonica. Next base: position 76,413,149 of record NC_140664.1, read on the forward strand.
TAATGGCAGTTCTCCTAGTAGGAAAGAGGCTGTGTTTAGTTTGAGGCTGTAAAAATCCTCATCTGTGGCCTCTGGACAGCCAAAATGCAGAGATGGCCTCCCACATGTAGAAACTCTCAGATCTGTAAGATCCCTATCAGGATTTAGCACCACGGTAACAACCATCAACAGTGCAAGCCACGGCACTTACATCCAGGAAACCAAAGGCAAGTTTGCTATGGGAATTTTGAGCCATGTCATCCAGATAAACTAGTTCTGGGCTCAGAAGCTAGCTGCCCTAACTGTGGAGGATTCTTGTCACCCCATCATTCACACGGCCTTTGGGTTGCAGAAGACTTGGAGGTAACCAGCCTGAGTTTGGAGGAGACTGTTGGCTTGAAGTTGGTTTTAAAGCCAGGAGATATTTTCTGTCTTCAAGCCAACTCCTCAGGAGCTTTCCACTTTGCCAGGCCAACATTTTCCAGCCATGCTCCCTCCAGCCAAGGTGAGCTGAGTCCTTGCACCCAGAGCCACTTAAATACCTTTCTCATTAGCTCCACTCTTCCGTTCCCTGTTGTGCCTGAAGCCGCCTTCGTCTCTGCTGCAGTGCAATTCAGACGTGGGGTGGGAGGTGATTTATGATATAAAGCAATGCCAGACCTGGTCCTCAGAGCTTGTACTGTGTTCAGCTTTAACACAAGCTGCCAAAAAACCTACCTTGACTGACTCACACACAAACATCTATGAAGGAAGGCCATGACATTATGGCATTAAGATCTGCTAAGCCAAAAACCTACAGACATTTCACAGTCAGGGATGCTGTTTATGTTTAAAAATAAGAATAGTTTGCTTACAGGATGACCATGTTCTCAAGGTGAAAAACCAGTGTTTACCCAGTAACTGCCAAATGCAACTGGAATGAGGATCAAGGATGCTATTCTTACCCTCTCTTTCTCCTCTCTCCTGCTTCAGGCTTCTTCTCTTTCTTTCTAGTCCTCACTCTCAGCCATATCTGAAACATTTCCCTCCATGCCTACCCCCTCTTCCCTCTCTCTGCAAGGTATTGTGAGGATATGTTAAGCAGGGAGCATCCTTCAGAAGGTTCTCCTCAGGTTGGATAGGGCTTGGATGACATTTGGCATTCAGGGAAAATGGTCTTGTCTGAACCAGTCCGTTACTCATGTCAGCAGCTTGCTCATCATGTCAGCTGGGCACTCAGGGCAGAAGAGTTGAGCCCCAGGGCTTTCTTTTTGAAAAGCAAATACATAGGTGCAACTTCAGGGAAGAATTTTTCACTAAAATCTAGAGGGATGATCAAGTCGTCAGAAACAGTTCTTACCACCCCGTTTCAGTATTGGCCTTCCTTATATGTTTAAAAAATGTACACTTAAGCATAATACCTTAAAAAGAAAGATGCTTTGTTTTAATATCCATTCTTATTTTTCACATTTTTTTTAGCCCCATTCACCTCAGAACGTGAGGGCAGACAGTTACGTTATTAACTTTTTTCTCCATTCTTATCCATTTCCCCTCTCTGCTCTCATCCAGTGTGGCTCTGCCTGTTCCAGCCTTTCTTTCAGTTTTTAAAAACACAGATGTAAGCAGATAATGAGGCCACAGGAGGAGAATCCTTCAGGATGTCTTGTTTGGTTTGGAAATATTTAAATGTCTGCTGCATTTCCTTTGAGCACAACGCAGGAGTCTGCAAAAGTGCACTGCTCCTTCTGCAACCCACACTCCTACCAGGGGTAGGAGAGCGTGCATGTAAGCATGTGTGTGCATGGGACGTTTTCTAATCTTTTCAGCATGGCTCTTTTTCTTGGGATAATTTGAAACATTTCTCTAGGTCACATTTCCATGGAGGAAAAGATTTTAACTACAGTAATTCAGGTGAAACTTGTTCTTTATAAACAGTCCGCCAACTCCATGCGCTTGCAGCACAATCGTAGCTCTCTAAGTAACAAAGAGTTTGAAGAGTGATTTTTTTCTGGTTTGGATAGATTTAAACGTTAGTGGCCATTATGGATGACGGCCGGTTGTTTGAGATTAAGGGATCACAATCAAGAAGAAAGTTCTATTGTTTTGCTGTATACAAAGCAGTGAATGGCTGTTAGATGAATTATACAATGAGTCTGAGAATCAAAGTCAATCAGTGTTATTTCAAGGGTGGTACAAAGCAGTTGCCCAAGGGATCATAGCATGGAAAGAGAAATCTTTCTCATTTAGTTTTGTGAATTTGAAGCAGTGTGCCACAACCACGCACTCTTGGACTGGTTGCTATGGACAGGGCTTGGGGGGAGATGAGTGACAGCCCTGAACAGAAGGCAAATACTAGGAAATGACACTTACTACAGACAAACATGCACAGAAAACAGTAGTCTATACCACAGGTTACTCAATTAAAAATCATATTTTAGACCCCCCACACCTGGCTTCTCATGAGATATGAGAAGTCAGCCACATACGAGCTATGATTTTTCTGGCTTAACCCAAAAATTGCCAAAATCTATAGAAAATATAGAGCTGCATAAGAAAGTGTTCAAAGGAAGCAGCAGCACTCATACTGGAAAGAGCTGTGTCCTTGCACAATATGCAAGATCACTTGCTGACTTCAGTATTCTCATTTGAACCCTTCAGTTCAAATTTAGAACAAACCAATATGAAAAGCAACTGATAATATTTTGTAATAAATACAAGTCTGACCCAGGAAATACAATGAACATGAAGATACCATAAGCATGACAAACAAATATAAGATTTTGAGTTGATTTGTCTGGATTTTCAGAAACAAGATTACCTTGAAGATGCGTAAATTAAAATGTCAGTGTACACTGGCATTGCCACCAGTGAACAGTGCCTACATACACATTTAAACCTTATCTTAACTACAATACTTTAATGTGCGGCTGCAAATAACTGTCTTTAACTGCCTTTAGCTTTGTGTATCATTTTGATACATTTGATATCATTGGATACTGATACACCCACAGGTTTTGTACCTGCCATAACATTTTATCAGCTTCTCTTTGTGGCTTACATAACAAAAGCTTCTCAAGACATAGGATGAAAACGTTTCAAACGTTTAATTTATCAGAGGCAACAAATATGAGGGAATATTTTTAATATAGCCTACTGTATTAGTAGAAACTGTGGTGTAAAGAACATTTTTCCTCTATTTCAGATAATTATGCCCAAAGTTGAGCAATGCAGTTACCCTACTGTTAAAAATAGAGATAATAACACAAGCTTAGAGCAGGATAGCATAAAATGCACGCTACAACCACAAACACATTCCAGAGTGTTGTTTCTGGTAAATTTGAGTCCTCAACTTGTCCTGTGGGAAAGATGCTTTCCAAAGTGTGGTATTTAACCATCCACTAAGAATGGGTATTAGATAAGAGCAGTTAACATGCACACATACAGGCATACACGCATACACACTCACACACACACAAATGTTTATTAAATGGATCTCTCGGTGTCAACCCCGCACTGTATGTTGACATGGTCCACGTCTAGAAGCCACAGTCAAAACAAAACAACTTATGAATACTTGACCTGGAAACAGCGAGAAATTCTTTCACAGTTCACTGGTCTTCTGATGTTTAACTTTTACCAGTTCCACTGCTGGCTTCTCAGTGAATAGCTAATACAGAGACTTACAAGCACAGGAAGTGAGGTACACCATCATATTATATCTCCAATAGATCAATGACTTCTGGGGAGCAGGTCTAGGTGAAGTAGGGTGTGTTCTGAACAGAGAAACAACTCATATAGCACATACTGCCCCCAGAAAGGAAAAAGAAAGAAAAACTTTGAAGTGACAGAGATTCTTACATTCAAATTACTGCTTTCCAAGCCTGTAATTTCTCAGCTAGGTCAAAACAGAAAATGAGTGATTACTGTTACAACTGGCATACACTCTGCACTTTGGCTGCATTTAAGATACACAACATTTTCCAGAGAATCATGTTGGATAATTTATCTTGTGTATTTTAAGCCTTTTTCACATGTCCTGAAAGACATAAGCAATAAAATACCTTAAGGAGTGTGGTGTCTGAAAAGGGGAGGCAGCATGGGCCCACTGTCAGGGCGCCCGGGTGCTTTTCCTGGCTGTGCTGCCCATCTATCATGTAACTCCAGATGGGTTGCTTACACCACTACCCCCCAGCTTGGCTTCATAAAATTCAAAATCTCCTTGGCAAGAGTAATTTCCAGTGCCAATAATATTGTTTATCTTCACACACACACGCACAAAAATGAAGGCTGCAGCTTGACACCTACATCCAAGTTGACAGGCAGAAGTTGCCATGTGATTTAGGGAATTAAGCTGCCACAAGGAGCACTACATGGCACTGTATCTGTTTGTGTGTTTGTGCTGCCTAACTTGCACAGCTTTGGAGAGATGTTGCTTAAGGGAATATTGCAGCAGGAACTACAGCAGTACCCCACATGTGCAGACTTTCTGTCTGCTGATACTACTGCTGTTGCTCCTCCCAACCCAGGTTTATTTGTTACAGAAATCAGACCACAAGAAGGAAGGGTTGAGGATAAAGATTGATCTTAACCTTCAGCCCTTGTATTGAATCTTGGTGATCACACACATACAGGAAATTGGATATTTGCTTGACATTACTTGGAGGCATTCTCCCTGTGAGTTTTCTCCATTTATCCTTAGATGCTAGTTGTCTATTGCCAATATAGTAAATTTAGATCAACTCTGAAAATCAAGTTTCCTTACTCATGAAAAGTCACAAATCTTTAAGGAGGGCTTCTTAATACAAGCAGTCAGTGAACCAAATAAGAGGGATATTTTGCTTGACCTATTACTTGCAAACAAGGAAGAACTAACTGGTGATGTGAAGATCAGGGGCAGCCTTGGCTACGGAGACTGCAAAATAATGAAGTCTGGGGTCCTGAGAGAAGTGTACAAGATAAAAATGCAGAGGTGAATTCAGGAGAGCAAACTTTGACATGTTGAAGGCTTTATTTGTTAGTAGTCCATGGGATAAGGCCTCGGAGAGAGGTGAGGTCCAGAAGAGCTGTCTAGCCTAACAAACTAGTAATTAAGCAAAGGCAACAGGAGGCCTGCATGGATGAACAGGGAGATCTTGACTAAATGAAAATATCAAAAGCTGTAAAAGAGGTAGAAGCTGAGGCAGGTGACACAGGAAGTGTACAGTGACACTGTTATAGTGTACTGGGACAGAGTTAGGAAAGCCAAAGCCCACCCAGATTTGAATCTAGTGAGGGACATGAAGGGCAACAGCAAGGATTTCCACAAATACACAGGCAGTAAGATGAAGGCTGAAGAAAACATGGGCCCACTACTTAGCACACCGGGGGACCTGGAGACAAATGTAAGCCACCAAGGTACTGAATAACACATGTCTCATGTTTTACCAGAATGACTGGCCTTCTGTTTTCTTGGATTCCAGAAACCAATGAGCAAATCTGAAGCAAGGAAGACTTACCCTTGCTGGAGGAGGACCTGGATAGGGAATATTTAAGCAAATCCGATCTACATAAAGCTATGGACCCAGATGGCCGGCACACACATATGCTGAAGGAGTTAATGATGATGTTGTAAATTCACTCTTGGCAATCTTTGAAAAATCATAGAGGTAATATCCTGAAAACTGTAAAAAATTAATTAAAAAAAAAATTTAAAAATGAGGTTATTACTACAGAAAAGGACGATGTAGGGAATTAACTGTCAGCTCAGTCCCTGGGAAAGTGATCAAGAAAATTATTTGGGAAATCATTTCTAAGCACATTAAGGACAAAGAGGTGACAGAGCAGTCAGAATGGATTTAAAGAGGGGAAAGCACATTCAGCCAGACTGGTGGCCATCTACAACAAACTAGCTATCTCAGTGGATGAAAAAAAATGCCAAATTTTGCTTATCTGGTATTTATTAAGGTTTTCATCAGTGTATCCTATTATATCCTCATTGACAAGCTGATGAGGTATAAGCTAGATAAGTGGACAGTAAGATAGAGTAAAAATTGACTCAAACACCAGGCTCAAAGGGTTGTAATCAGCAACAAAAAGTCCAACTGGAGGCCAGTCACTAATGCTGTGCCCCAGAGGTCAATACTGAGACCAATACTGTTAAACATCTTCATTAATAACCTTGATGATGGGACAGAGTGCACCTTCAGTACATTTGCAGGTGATACAAAGCTGAGAGTAGCTGATACATCTCATTGGTGTGTTGCCATTCAGAGGGACTTTGGCAGGCTGGAGAGAGGAGCCAACTAAACCCTCATGATTCCCTCATGAAAGGCAAATGCATATGAAGATGAATAATCCCACACCCCAATAGAGACTGTGTGCTGACCAGCTGCTGACCTTGGACATGAAAGTGCCCACAAAACGATAAATAACCCTAACAGCAAAGGCCAACAGCATCGTGGGCTGCCATTAGGAAGGGTGTTACCATCAGGTCCTTACCCTTTCCTTAGGGCTGGTGAGACTCATGGGAAATGCTGGTTCCGGATCTGGGTTCTCCAGTACCAGAGATACATTGACATGCTGGAGGGTGCTGAGGGGATTGAAGCAACCCTTGCAAGAGAAGAGGCTGAGAGAGCTGTGATTGTTCAGCCTCAAGGAAAGAAAGCTCAGAGGGAGTCTTATCAATGTGCATAAATACCTGAAGGGAGGGAGTAATAAAGATGGGGCCCAGACCATTCTCAGTGATGGCCAGTGCCAGGGCAAGAGGAAGTGGGCATAGACTGGAACACATTAAACTGCATTTAAGCATGAAAAGTAAAAAATACCAACTTTTTTTTTTTTTTTAATATGTATCATGAAGAGAGACAGACACAGGCAAATGTTTCCTTTCCAATGTTACAAATCTAACATTGCCATGGCCCATCTGCTGTAGCTAACTGTGCTTTAGGATTTGGACCTGGTCACAAGAGCTGCCCTCCAGCCTCACCTGTTCACTGATTCTGTAACCCCTGAAATTGTTGCTGTTGGGGTGTAAACCTGTAACACAGTGGAAAGCACAACAAGTAAACGCAAGACAGCATAGCAGTAGGATTCCAGGCCAACAGCAAGTAGGGATCCTCTCAGACTCAACAGCAGCAAACACGCAGAGAGCTAGGTGATGACTGGACTACAGGCTTTGATGATATACTTAAAAATTAGAATACAACAATACAATATAGTTAGTACATACAAACTATGTATCCACAAGCCACTTTTCTTGCCTTTGAATATTGCATATAATCTTCTATTCAACAGAAAGGGGCATACCTCTGCTACTTGGAAGTATGGTGTTCTGACATTTCTGAGGGGAAGCAAATGCACAACCTAATCCTCTGATGAAAATATTATATTAACACATTTAACAGTGCACGTTAAAACTAGGATTTCATTTTTCTAGCACTTCACTATCCTGGTTTGGCTGGTCTCTAATTCTGACCACAAAACTAGTTTTAGCTCAGAATAATCATCACTGCTTTTCTTGAAACAAGCCCACACTAACCAAGTGGTGAGGCAATGAAGTATGTAATTTCTTTTGCAGCCCAATATCTCCATCTTATGGTCAAAAGTTGTATAAGTGCTGGGCTTTTCAGTATTCACTTTACTATGGCTTTCAGTGTGTAGCAGGTAAAACACATTTTAATGCGGTGTCTGAAACAAGCAGGCTGCTGCCTTGTTTTTTTCCACAGCTTTAGAACTTTGAATAGGATGCACTTATTGAATATTTTTGTGATGGTTGAAGTGAAGTTAATTACTGGTGACCAACATACACTTGGTCTACACTCTTCAGCACCAGTACTGGACATCATCAGGAAGCAGAAGTGATATAGGCATTAACTACCCACCTATATTCTTCACCCCAAGGAAAAAATAAGTCATGTAGTATTGCTTGTACATTTCTGTGAATGTTTTCATTACCTTTACATGGTTGGAATCCAGGTGAAGTGGGCCACACAAAGTCAGGAGCAGACATATTAATCAGCTCTGTGTAGTGAACTGTTCGTTCGTGTGCTGCACAGCTGTCCCAGGCTGGCTGCTTGTGGCCTGAGAGTCCTGGGAGAATCCAACTAAGCAGACAGCAGCGGTGGGGTGGAGGGAAGGAGTTTGGCAGGAAACAGCTGCTGGTAAAGCAATAGACAACAGCACTGATTGCTCTCTCTGAAATGCGCTCCAGATGGTGATATGGCATGCTGTGGTTCACTGAGAGCAACTTGGTTTGTATGGGGCTAGAATAACCACTCCTGCCTCCTTTATTAAAAAGGGCATGGATATGCTGAGTCCTCAAAACTAAGCGGGAATAATGAGTTCAGACTGACATACCAGCCATCCTCTGTTCTGTGGGTTATGCACTATGCATCAAATATACCTCTAGCAATAATGCATTTAAATGTGGATCTCGTCACAAGATATCCCTCGTCTAGTGCTGAATGGTGGCACCATTTGATTTAATGAAAAAAAAAAGAAAAAAAGAGGTGGTACTAAATGTAGCTAGCCTCAAAGCATCAGAAGTTTTATTTACCCATCTATGCCAGTCTCTTGGCACAGAGTAGGCCACAGAGTATGCAAATAAATGAGTTCTTCTGGAATGTCAAATAAAACCAGTTTCTGCCTCAAGGGTTTCCTCTAATCAGAAAACCAAGAGAGCAGCAAATTCTGTTTAATCCACTTTGGACTGCTGCCTTTTCACATAATTCTGAGCAGCAAAACCTGGTAACCACACAACATCTCTTCCTAAAACCAAACATTTGCTCACACACCAGTGAAGTTAACTGAAAAGACCATATTTTTAATATCACCCTGCAAAACTTGCAACAACAAGTGGTGGCCCTGCCAGGCAGGGGGGTTGGCACTTCATGATCCTTGAGGTCCCTTCCAACCCAGGTCATTCCATGATTCTGTGATTCTGTGAGAAGTTTTTCCTAATATCCAACCTGAACCTGCCACGTGCAACTTAAGGCCACTGCCTCTTATCCTGTCACTGTTACCTGGGAGAAGAGTCCAACCCCCACCTCATCAAAACAAGAAAGCACAGACATGCCTGCTGTCATAATGTGAGTGTGTGGGCTTGGGAACAGGGAAGGCTCTGTAGACGATACAAAAGACACACATTTGTTTATTTAAAATAGCAGTGACCTACAGCGAATCTCAGCAGTATTGATCACACTTAACAGAAATATGCCCATCTGCACATAAGCAGACTCCAGATAACTCAGATCCAATTACACACAACACAGACGGAGAGAGCACAGCCAAAAGATGTGAGTGGCATTTACTTGTTGCTAGTAATGCAATCTTTTAACTCTAAAATATTCTGTGATTCTGTGGGTCTAAAATGAGACATTGCTGTCCACGCTATACAAACAGCATGATGTTGAAGTGAAGGAATGAGAAGCCATTATTTCATGCTTTGCTCTGTCTTGTATTTTTCAAATAAAATTAAATCCCAGAAGACTTAATTAGTCCAGTGTTTATCAAGAAACCCACTTTGTATTCATCAGTTGGAGTAAATTCATTGTAAATGCTATTTCCCACCGTTCTGAACGCAGAAGCAGGTTCATGCATCCAGGGCAGCACAGCAGCCCAGATGAGTCCTTCTCACTCAACTTACTCTTCATCACATGCCTGTGGTCAATGAACAGTTTAAATGCTTCATGAGTTATTCCTCATCATGGGACCTGGAGTGTTGCATACTGCCTAAAACCTCACTTGGCAATAGTCAGGAATAGTGATGAACCATTGCAACCCTCAAGTCATAAAAAGAAAATTGAACAGGAGACTCAAATAACTCAAAATAGAGGAGACTCAAATAACTCAAAATAGTAGAAATAAAGAAAGAGAGAGAAGGAAGGAAGGAAGGAAGGAAGGAAGGAAGGAAGGAAGGAAGGAAGGAAGGAAGGAAGGAAGGAAGGAAGGAAGGAAGGAAGGAAGGAAGGAAGGAAGGAAGGAAGGAAGGAAGGAAGGAAGGAAGGAAGGAAGGAAGGAAGGAAGGAAGGAAGGAAGGAAGGAAGGAAGGAAGGAAGGAAGGAAGGAAGGAAGGAAGGAAGGAAGGAAGGAAGGAAGGAAGGAAGGAAGGAAGGAAGGAAGGAAGGAAGGAAGGAAGGAAGGAAGGAAGGAAGGAAGGAAGGAAGGAAGGAAGGAAGGAAGGAAGGAAGGAAGGAAGGAAGGAAGGAAGGAAGGAAGGAAGGAAGGAAGGAAGGAAGGAAGGAAGGAAGGAAGGAAGGAAGGAAGGAAGGAAGGAAGGAAGGAAGGAAGGAAGGAAGGAAGGAAGGAAGGAAGGAAGGAAGGAAGGAAGGAAGGAAGGAAGGAAGGAAGGAAGGAAGGAAGGAAGGAAGGAAGGAAGGAAGGAAGGAAGGAAGGAAGGAAGGAAGGAAGGAAGGAAGGAAGGAAGGAAGGAAGGAAGGAAGGAAGGAAGGAAGGAAGGAAGGAAGGAAGGAAGGAAGGAAGGAAGGAAGGAAGGAAGGAAGGAAGGAAGGAAGGAAGGAAGGAAGGAAGGAAGGAAGGAAGGAAGGAAGGAAGGAAGGAAGGAAGGAAGGAAGGAAGGAAGGAAGGAAGGAAGGAAGGAAGGAAGGAAGGAAGGAAGGAAGGAAGGAAGGAAGGAAGGAAGGAAGGAAGGAAGGAAGGAAGGAAGGAAGGAAGGAAGGAAGGAAGGAAGGAAGGAAGGAAGGAAGGAAGGAAGGAAGGAAGGAAGGAAGGAAGGAAGGAAGGAAGGAAGGAAGGAAGGAAGGAAGGAAGGAAGGAAGGAAGGAAGGAAGGAAGGAAGGAAGGAAGGAAGGAAGGAAGGAAGGAAGGAAGGAAGGAAGGAAGGAAGGAAGGAAGGAAGGAAGGAAGGAAGGAAGGAAGGAAGGAAGGAAGGAAGGAAGGAAGGAAGGAAGGAAGGAAGGAAGGAAGGAAGGAAGGAAGGAAGGAAGGAAGGAAGGAAGGAAGGAAGGAAGGAAGGAAGGAAGGAAGGAAGGAAGGAAGGAAGGAAGGAAGGAAGGAAGGAAGGAAGGAAGGAAGGAAGGAAGGAAGGAAGGAAGGAAGGAAGGAAGGAAGGAAGGAAGGAAGGAAGGAAGGAAGGAAGGAAGGAAGGAAGGAAGGAAGGAAGGAAGGAAGGAAGGAAGGAAGGAAGGAAGGAAGGAAGGAAGGAAGGAAGGAAGGAAGGAAGGAAGGAAGGAAGGAAGGAAGGAAGGAAGGAAGGAAGGAAGGAAGGAAGGAAGGAAGGAAGGAAGGAAGGAAGGAAGGAAGGAAGGAAGGAAGGAAGGAAGGAAGGAAGGAAGGAAGGAAGGAAGAGAAAGAGAGAAGTGAGAGAAAAACTGTTGCAATTGCTGGTGTTCCTAAATCATAACATTAATAAGTAATAATGTGGTGGTGAGTTCCAAAATCAGCTCTGCTCCTTGAATAGTCCACACGTGCACAGCAATCACAAGATAAATCACAGCCACATAATTAAGCAAAATGTTTCTGCTTATTTTCCAGTATATCAGTTACTGAAAGTAGGCAGTGGCTAACTGCAGGCCATTTGTCAATGAAGTAAAATTCGAAACATTAATTCCCTTTTGCCAAGGCACTGCTTTGAAACAGGACAGCAATCACCTTTGTTAGTGTGCTGCAATAAAAACATTTAGCTCAACTTCCTAATTGATGGTGATGATCACCATCACTTTCCAAAATGAAATCTGACTTTCTTAATTCACTGCCAGAATTCTCAGCTGGATCCCATAGCACACAGTCTGCTGCATTTTCCCTGCAAGGTCAGGAGAGTTAGTGCATACTGCACTGTAAGACAAAGCCTGGAATATGAGTTTTAAGCTTGCATCAGGATAGTGCCTCCATTTAATCAGTGCACTTCCACTTCTAAGACTAGAAATGTTGTCATAGAATTTCTAACCTGAACTGAAAAGCTAATCAATGATGATTTCCTCCACTATTTTACAGTTCTTTGCTCTTGGTCAGCCTATATAAATATCAAATATCCCCATTAATTGTGTTCTAATTTGAAGGGGATCAATCATCCTGCTTCCCAAGAATAGTGGAATATAAAATATCACTGAACAGAAGTGTGGAGCTGTCATATCTACTGGTAGTGTCATTGCTAAGTCCTTCCTCAGCTTATTAATAGATAAATTACAGCCTATTTAACAAGCTGCATATCTGCTCACATCATCAGGGTGATACTGGCATGCTGGGTAGATCCTTCACAGTAAAAATGGGTGAGTAATCAACTCCATATCGCTGAGATACTCCAGTGAATTTATCTCAGAATCCTAGATAACAACAAGAAAAACACAGGAGATATTTTCATGCAGAATAAACATCCCCACACCTGTTCCACTGTTGGTGGCCACAGGAAGCAAACAGGCACTGCTTTGGTCAGAGGAATCAACATGTATCTGAGAGCTGCTTGTGATTTCCAACACTTCTGATCTCACATACCATTGAAATTTCTGGGCATTTTTCTAATGGTAGAGAGGTGGTGGATGCCCCTGAAGACACTCGAGGTCAGGCTGGAGGGGTCTCTGAGTGACCTGATCTCGCTGTAGGTGTACAACTTGTTTATTGCGGAGGAGTTGGACTAGATGGCCTTTAAGTGTCCCTTCCAACTCAAACAATTCTGTGATTCTATGAAAACAGGACAAATGTAAAACTCAAGTAAATCAAAGGAGCACACCTAAGTTCATCACCATACCACTAAATGTGAGAATGAGCTGCTTTAAGAAACCCTGGAACAGCATTTACAGAAAACCTTCTCCTCAAGGAAGAACAATACGACCAGGTAACCATGAAGGGTAGATGTCATGGTCATATGCAAGATCATCAGAAGCATTACAGGATTCTCAGCACTGTCATAGACAATGTTGAGGATCAGGGAGATTTGCCTTCCCAAGAGAAGGTTTGCTGAGCACTGGTGTTTATCTGGAGCTGAATCTTGTCATCTTTTCCCACAACAATTGTTTCTGAAGCCCGCCATCACTGTACTAGACATGAGGAAGATATGCCTGCAGGTTGTCCACAATCAAAACCAAGGCCAGCCTCTCAACAAAATGATGGAGCTGCCTGTGCAGTCTCCAATCTTCAGCAAACCACAGAAACCAGTAAGAAGCAGATTTTTGGAAGGCATCTTGGGAGCTGCAGGAAGAAGAGCCTGAAGAATTAGGACCTGTACATCCATCTTGCCTTTGACCACAGCTAAGTGTCAGGGAAATAGCTCACTTTTTCCATCCACTTTTGTGACTCCCCTTGCATCCCCTTGGCTGAGTCAGGCAGCTGTGAGCTACACGAAAAGCACGGTCCTTTCTTTTCACTCACATTCTCCCTCCCCATGTTCACTGTTTTAAGGGTGACTGACTCAAAGCCTGGAGACTGGGAGAAAAGACATAGGGCTTGACATGGAGAGACTTATGGCCATGAGGAAGCACAGATGCCAGGAGGTATACAGAAGATATTTCAAGAATATCATTAAACATAGGTTTTTAAGTCCTTTAATGGAACCTAAAGCAACTGGCATTCAATTTCCATGCATTTAGTGTATGATTTACATTAAACATTAATCATAATCCTTGCATATTTAGGCACAAAGAATCTATGTGTTTTCTGACACACGTGTTGATGTTGGATTTATAGTTAAGATATTCTAAAGATTAAGTGCTCCCCTTAGTGTTAGCAATTTAGAAGGCACACAGCTATTTCCTCTCGTCTAAATATGTAATGATGCAACAGCCAAAATAAATACTCCTGAGCACAGTCACGTTGAAGCTCCCCTGATATCAATGGGACATGGTTTAAATGTAAGTAAAATACTTCTTATAAGAGTTTGGCTGGATGAGAGAGAAATAAAAAATGTAAGACCAGATCCAATATACACTCATAATCCATTGCATAGGAAAAGGGATAATTGGAACTTAATTTGAGGAATTTTGCAAAGAGATGTCTTTAAATTAAATTTATTAAATCCATGCAACATAATTGCACTCATAAAAATGAAGCCATTTAAAAAAAAAAGCATTATTATTATTGGGTTATTAGAGCAAATAGTATTTATAAAGCACTGAAATTTTGCCTGCTACACTTATAGAAATACAGAACACTGACTGAAAACTGAAAGCCCAAAGACCCTGTCCCCAACTTATTCCACCTGGGAATTCCTCCACAGCAGAGAAATACTGCTTTGTACAGGATCTCCATGGTGGGAAGACTTTGCACTCATTAAACTTGTCCGCCACAAAGCTCAACCAGCACATCCAGAAGAGAAGTAGAGGATAAGAAGAGATGATGGGAAGGGATGATGGCCCATGATGCACAGAGTGGTCACAGTGACCCAGCCACAAGCCATTTTACCCCCAAAACCCAAGAAATTAGAGAAACGGAGACACCAACACACATTCTTCTTTCTTTGCTGCTTAATGGCTTAAGGGTGCCTATGACACAAGTGACACTTCTCTTCCCACCAGAGAAGCTTGGTGTTACAGCAGAAGAGGGATCAGTGATCAAACCACACATGAAAGCAATGGTTGTACTGGTTTTGTACTGGCTTCACGCCATTAAATAAGGTGAAATTGCTATTCGCCAGACCCAAAGAGGTAGTTTTCAAATGGTTACATTTCATGGAATAGGTGGGCTTTCAAGAAGTGATTTGGAGAAGGAATTGGAGGGCATTGACACACATTAATCAGAAGGGAGCATGGGGAGAAGCCCACAGATGGGAGTGGGGTAAGTAGACAAAAGGAGCAGTCACAGCAGATCACCAAGGGCAGGAAAGAACGGAGAAGAAATAGAAGTGCTATTTTAGGGAAGGTATGAAATGCAAAGGGCTTGTAGAGTTCAAATACTTCTGGGGGCAAAAGAAGAGATGAATACAACACAGAGCCAGGAAGGCAAGAAATAAACTCTGTGAGGTGGTGGGCTTGCCTGAGGTATTTGGAGCATACTGAGGGACTGGGAGAAAAATGGGCCCAGTTCAAAGACTGGAGCAAGAAATGACCGGAGAAAGGCTTCAGGTTTTGGCAGAGGAGACAGTAAGGAGACTATACCTGTTGAAGTACCAGGGAGGGAATTTAGATCAGCTCAGGAGGAAATGAAAAGACAGAAGTTCCACTGAATAACAACTCCTAGCCATTTAAAAATGTTCCCGTTTCCTTTAAAGGGAAAGCATAATGAGGAAACAGGAATGCCATAGTAAAAAGAGAGACAAGGAAATCATTCAGGACTAGAATAGTTTTTAATGATAAGGGCAGTGAGGAGCTAGATCAGATTGCCCAGAGAGGTGGTAGATGCTCCATCCCTGGAAACATCCAAGGTCAAGCTGAATGGGGTTCTGAGCAACCTGATGTAGCTGTAGGTGTCCCTGTTCATTACAGGGGAGTTGGACTAGGTGGCCTTCAAATGTCCATTCCAACCCAAACTTGTCTGTGCTTCTGTGAAGAGCACAAATCAAGGGAGGAAAAAGGCTAAGGGAAGGAAAGACACACGTACATGTGAAAAGGAAGGTTGTGTGTCTGCACACATACACATCACCTTCCCATTCCTCTTTCTGTACAGCAGAGGCACCCAGCCAGCTTCAGAGCTGAGCTATGGCAGAGGCTGTGTCCTAACTGTTCATCAGTGATGCCCAAGCACACCAATAGACACCAGAAAAGATATAGAAATGCAGGAAGACCAAACCATAATGGATTGCAGTGTAACCATCCAGTTGTCTGGAAACTCTAGGCCACGTCTTCATATCATACAAGCGTCATTGCACAGATGTCTCTGGATATGGTTTGATTTACAGCAGTGCAGAGGAATTGCCCCTGTGTTCCCATCACTCACAGGAAAGAGTAATTGTATTTTTTTCTGTGAGAAGACTTTGAGCCCAGACCCTCACTGAGAAGCAAACTGAGCACTGTATTAATAAAAGAAACCTCCTACCAGCATTTCAATAGTATAAAATTCCATGTATTTTCTTTTCAAGTCTTTTTAATATACCTTCTGTACGCAAGACAGTCTTGAAATCCTATTGTATCTCCCTTCATCCCCACTTTGCACTTTACCTCCCAGCCAGGATGAGGTCCTAACAGTTAGAGTGCTTCATTTGCTGTTTTCTAATTTCAGGCATATGTTTTCCAAAGTAACCTTTATGGTGTCCTCCTTCATTGAGGCTTAATAGCATGTTTACATTCTCATTTAAAGTGTTCCTTTATCTTAAGTGAGCAAGATAAATAGCTGCATCGTACAGTGGCTTTCATTTTATAGTGACTGAGTATGACTTCTTATCAGTGGAAATGCAGACACGGTCTTTCTTCAAGAACTTGAAACTAAAGAGCTAATTCACATCTGTTTAAATTTAATTTGAATCTATGGGTCCCAAACTGAAAATAAATTGAAAAAAAGAAAAAGAAATAACTTTTTTTTGTGTTTGTTAAAGCAAGTAGAATAGCAAAAATAAAATAAAAATAAAATAAAATAAAATCTTTTATTTCTTGCTCTCTTACAAGAGTATTATAAACTCCAGCTTTCATGAAAGTCTTTCTAAAATCAGTCGCTTTCACACTGGTATTACAGTTTCTCTTATCTTTCACACCATGTCATCCTAGAGCTCTGTTACACCAGGTACTCGTCCTTCACTGTGTAAAATATCAAGCCCTCATCCAATGAACATCTGCAAAATGTAATCCTCGCTGAAGATCTACCTTGCAATACCTTACAGAGTGATCCAGGAGCAGTGCAGCTGCTCTGGGGAGTGCCGAAGAAGCAGGAGGAAAAAGTGCATGGGTTTAACCTGAGTTCTTCACCAGAGCCAGATCTGCTGAGGAAAGAGCAAGCATGCAGCAAGGCATTTGCTTCCCCTAGAGCAGCCTGACTGCTGTGTCCACAGCACGTTTCCCCTGCTCCTTCTCTCTAGCTAAGTCAGAATGAATTAGAGCAGTCCAAAATATGACTAGGAATACTAAACAGCAACCTCCCCTACTCTCCAGTGCAGCAGTTAGCTTAGGATCTGGGACAGTCCTGGCCTTTATCTGGCCTGGCACCTTCTGGATGGGTTTCAGAGGTGCTGGTGTCCCAGTGTATCCCAGTGAGGTTAAGGTTGCTCTGCTTCGTGTTAATATGAACCACCAGGTCTCCGATAGCTTCAGTATCTTCCTAAAAAAATGTACAGGCTACAGGACAGGCTGAACAAAGCTTTCATGACCCCTTGCTAACAAAACCCGCCTCTGACTCAGTTTTTGGCATGAGAGAAAGAAAGGAGGGATCCTTCTGAGACACGCTCAGTGGGAGGCCTTCAGCAAGGAAACATCAGAAGGACCTACCAGATGGACGCTTGGACGACATCTAAAGCTTTCTCACATTTATTTTCCTTCCTCCCCACCCCCTTTCCCGCTCCCAGGCACTTGGTTTACCTCTTCCCTACTCGCCTACAAAGTGGCTGTTCAAAGTGCTGGGGCCACCATGGAAACCCACACGTGCAGATGGGAGCGCAGGGGCTGACACTCTGCACGTGCCGGCTGCTGCAGGAAAGGTCCTTTGAGCCTGAGACTTGGCTGCAAAGCACGCAGCATGGAAGTCTTGTTCTTGCAGCCCATGTCCATGCTCTCCATTAAGGGCAGCACTCTGGGCCAGGTTCACCTGCATACGTGAGCTGAGTAGAAGGGGACCCTGCACCATGTGCTGACACCAACAAGCTGCCAGCAAGACATGCCATGGGTAAGGTTTGGAATTAGCCACTTATCCAGACCTCCCAAGGCCCTTGTTTTAATACAACGAAGGCGGCAGAAGGGAAGGAGGAAGGAGTATAAGGAAGGCTCTGTATTGGGTTCAGTAAAATTTGGAGCTGATTTAATCAGGAAAATTATTCCAACCGCTAAAATTGTTATGGCTTCCTCTTTAATTGAATGGTGGTGCTCTTTTAAGCTTTCAAAAGAACAGATATAATTGCAATATACATTTGATAATGACTATTTCTAGTTCTCCATTTAATTTACCTTGTGCATCTTTATTCTCTCTTTTCAGAGATAATGATTCCTCTCTTCCTCATACTCAGTGCATTAGTTTGCTAATGGGACAAGAGGCATCAGTTTATCATCTGAAGCTGATCTATTTTCTTCAGGCCCTTGGTGGGAAAAAAAAAATCTCATGCTTTAAAAGACAGCAAGTGTCCTGTCTTGTCTTGTTATTCCACTGGGAATGAATTATTCTTTTATGTATGCTTTGATGTTGAAATAAAAGGAGCTTTAAATACTATTCCACTGTACTGGTTATAAAAACGCTGTAATTTCCTTGTTATTTGTCTTATTGGAAGTAAGTCAGCGACAAAAGCACAAATATCATATACACAGAAACTTCCTAAATAGCCCTTTTATCCACAGAGCTCTATTTCATCGAAGGACTCCAAACCCATTGTCTGTGAATGAAACCCTGTTGTTACTGTCTGCATGTTGTTATTCTCACTCCAGGTCTGAGTACATATATACACTCATTTCTGCAGTTATAGTCACTCCAGTACATCACATCCTCACTTAGCTGTGGGTTTAACAGGAGAGGCTGAACATGTTGTGGAGGGTATGTTTCCAGTTATGCATTACACAAGTGGCTGTATGTGGCTTCTATATTTCACCTTCCCAACACTACTTAGCAGCCTGATTCAGAGAAATTCCTATCTGTGACTGTGGTGGCAGTTACAGAGTTGAACATTTACAAGTTTTGCATTAAATCCTACTAGAATGAAACCAGCACACAGCATAAATTCAGCTCACTGCATGTCTTGAGTCACGAAAACAGCTCACTCCAAAGAAACTGCAGCCTACGCAAAACTCAAAGCCCTGAGTCTTACAATTCACTTGCACTCATACAGACACACCGACTCTGAATGTTCTTTCCATTTGTTCCACAAGAAGCCGAAGAAGGATCCAGCCTTTGCTTTTCATCCTGGTTACATTGTTGTACAGTGATGTGTTCAGACTTGACTTTAAAATAAAAAAATCAGTGCAACTGAAAACTACTTGTCCAATTTCCTCCCTGACACCTCTCCCAGAATGGGGTAGCACTCCCACTCTTGAAAGACAGCATGCCTCACCACTGAGCCATAACATACCTATGTTATACAGAGAAAGGCAATCAGGCTGCTAATTCCTAAATGGATCCTAAGAAAAACAGAAAAAAAGGTCGGTGCCATGAAGAATGATGAGCATTAAAAGAAGAGGAAGATACACCTTTAATTAACTTTTGTTCACAACCACAAAGAGCTCCCCTGCTATAGCCTGCTGCTCCTTAGGCATTAATAGAACATCACAATACATTTGTACTGCTGACGGTTTAAGTCAGCAAATGTTGGACAGGAGTTATGGTGAAATCTCTTATAAATTATTGTTGAAAGGGTATATTGATCACGGACATAAAACAGCCATTGAAAAGCAGTGACTGCCTTAAAATAGGGAGACAGGCCTACACATGTTATTTGAGTCAATGCAAAGATGTAAGAGCAAACTGTGAGAAATTCTGTTACTTTGTTTTATCACGGAATCATGAAATCATATGGTTAAGCCTGTTTCAGAATCATCTTAGTATTAACTGACATCATCAGATAAGATTATCTCACAATCAGCCCAGCACAGGGGCAGAAAGGTATGGCTGTGAGAATTCACAAAGGAGTAATAGAGGAGTCAGGCTGACAGATGAGAAATATCTCAGCAAGCTCTGCTTTGTCTTATTCTAGGAATAATAATAGTAAGAAGAAGAGGAAACAAACAGCCAAACACCAACACCACAAACAAAAATCTTACAGGCAATTAAGTAGTACAGGCTGTATGGAGCTGTCAGAAACACCCAGCGTGGGTTTAGGGTGGAGAGTTGTACCTGACATTTGTGATCAGTGGACACGAGATCAGTGCATCAAGGAGGAAAGCCATTTTATTCCTGGCTTTTCAAAATACTTCTGGATGGAAGACCAAATAATAAAAGCTTAGCTATATAACAAATAACTCTGTATTTTACAGGTCTTTACAGAGCTCTTCACAATGTTTAACTAGTAATTTAAGCCTGGTTGGGGTGTTTCAAGTACAAGGCAGTTCCACAGCCAGTTCTGTACACAAGAACCTGAAATACAGAAGATCTCGAACGAATTTTAAATTGCAAACAATGTTGTATTGTCAGGGTCTGGATTTAGTAGGTGTCTTCGGTGTTCAGTATCCCACTATCTACATGTCTTGGCTTCCTGAGAGGTTGGACTGCAGCTGTGGTGTATAGATAGACTGGAAGGTTTGTGGTAGAGCAGAAAAATTCTGTTTCTATGTGCCTTAGCTTGCTGAACAATACTGCCTCTTCTCACTCACCCAATTAGTCTTTCCCCCGTGGGAGGGAACTTCACATCTGAGAGCAGAAACAGATTACATGGTCTCTGCTCTCTCAAAGGGATTCTGTGTTGAGTTTGCCTCTGCTCTCTTCGTTTCTCACCTACAAAGGAGAGCGCAATGCTCCTGCAGGTAGCTACTGTCACACTGCCCATAAGGTACAGATCTGTACTTGGTTATGTTTGGTATCTGCTAAGTTGCATTATGGGATGGAGCTGACGCTAGGGCAGCTTGTCTTCAGCGTGATCCTTTCTCTTTTTGCTGATTTTCATCTCAGTTTACTGATTTTTCTACACACCATATATGCCTTAGATGTACCACACATACTGTTAATACAGAAATTAATATTCCTGTGGAGTGCTTAAGGCATCTCTTGGTAGTGCTTCAGACACAGTAAACTTCTTCCAGGGCCTGTACAGGTTCCCAGATCTGGAAGAGTAGAACAGTGTGAACTGAAGTAGTTTCCAGTAACACGAGGATCAGGCCCAGGAAAGCAGTCCATTTCCTCTGGAAAGGAAAGCCCCCCACCTCTTTTACTATAAATATATCAAATTTCTGAGCTTTGTTTTGAGACCAGTTTCCTAAGGAAACAAGGTCTATGCAGTCATGCTGTGTCTGTCTGTTTCTGTTCCCCACTGGTAACTATCGTTAGTGCTCTCAACCAGATTTGACAGAGAGGGTTGCGGTTTCCAATACATCAAGATTTTTTGCACCTCTGTGACCAGGAAGACAAATCGTTTGTTGTTCTTTATGTCTCCCCTAATATACAACCTTTACCATGTGCCTTTCCTGTCTGAGACAGAGAATCCAGAGGAAGAAAAGATCTTATGAAAAAGATTGGGAGGAAACCGGGTGGTGTTAGTTCCTCTGTTCCGGGAACTACTTGTTTAGTTTAACCTCTGCAGGAAGTGTCCAGCATGACAGGTTTCAAGCCATCAGTGCCCCCAGAATACTTTTTTTGATCCTGGACATTTAAGTTTTCCATAGTTACAGATGTTTTCAGAGACCATGTTTAAGAGAGTACCATGTTGGTCTTTGAAGGCTGAAGAGATTCTGATGCTTTTCTGTCACACATCTTCCTGCCTTCCTGATGTCTTCATCTTTTTGGAGCAAGGAGGTTTTGGGGTGCACAGGGAGAGCTCTCTTTCTGAGCTCCTACTCATCAGCATGAGCAAGGCTTGACTCTTCAAGCCTTGCAGATCATGCAGACATCTGCACCTTTGCAGAGTAGGTGGACAACAGGAGTCCTGTCATGGTAGTAATTTGTATTCACCTGCTCAAGTGCATTCACCTCAGAACACAAAACAGAGCAAAATAAAACCTTAAGGATCCTGTAAGAGAACATTTTATAATCAGGTTGCACAGCAATGAAAAATGCTCATAGCATGAGGCAAAAGTCTTCTCTCCAGAGAGTCTTATTTGTGTTATGACCCTCCATTAATCACACCTGTGACATTCTCCTGAGATGTATAAGCATTAAATCATCACTTTTTTTCTTTTTAATGATGCTGCTTTATCTACTCCTTTTTCATATAACAAGAACAAAATTGGTGCTTAAAGAGTAGAACACATATCAAGAAAAGATACTGTAATTCAGAATTGCATTTAAGTTCCTCACAGGAACTTATTTCCTCTCCTTTGTTTAAAAAGCTTATCATGTAGGCATATCTATCTTAAGGCAGACACAATTATTCGTTGCAAAAAATGACAGCTATTTTTATGTAAAGCATAAACTAATGAAGTAAGAAAAAGTATTGAGAGATTTTTGGCTATGTGCGTTTGGATCCTGAGCACAGTGTTCATGTGGCAGCTGCTTTGCTGGATCCTGCCTCACTGATGGCTTGTGGCATTGATTTATTGACATGCCCAAACTAGAAATTAAGGCAGCCTCAGGGGAGGATATCAACTGACCTGTAAATTGGAACATGTGTTTTGGGGTTTTTTTGTTATGTTTTCTCTCTTTTTTTTTTTTTTTTAACCAAGACTTCTGCCACTAACTTTAATGTTTTCCATTTACCAACAAAAACATTCTTGTTTCATATCTCAGATGTATCAGACCATAACAATAATTTAGGACAATGGACTGAAGCTGACTTCTGCCAGAGGAGGATCTGTTTGTTCCTCTAGAGCACTAAGAAGAAGAGCTACCTTCTTTTTCGCAAACATTTTTTCAGAATCAAGACTAACCTCAAGTAACAAACAATGAGGTCAGTGAATACTGAATTCTAGCCAGGACATTATCAAGCTGGTGAAAGAACATTCTCACAAAGCTGTTTACCATATCTGCCCACAGGAGACACCGCTCATTCCCTGCCTTAAATCACCCCCATGCCAGGTTTCTCCCAGTCAGTCAAATTCTGTCTGAGTCATTCTTCCACCCACTCAGGCGAACACGTGGGAGCAGCAGCCAAGGGCAGGCATCCATCGGGAGCTTGGCCAGAGTGAGGGCTGACGGGGCACTCTGGGCCCAGATCACTCAATGCCATGTTTTTGTAAGCAAGTTGCAAGGCAAGGATGCGGCCTATCTCTGTGCTGGCAGAGCTCTTTGCATGACAGAGCCCAATACTGAAGGGAAAGAAAATGATGTTAATAATTCTGTTATCTGAGCTACTCATGAAGCATCTGCAAGGCATTTTTGAGGCAGAAACGGTGTTTCTGGAAGCAGCAGAAATCTTAAGCCCAGAGAAGGTTCAGGGGACCACCTCACTTTTCTGTGATGCCACTGAGACTTAGCCAAACTTCACCTGCAGCCAATGGGACGTAACACGGGATTTTTCAATGTCACTGTCCAAAGAGCACAGCACCAGATGGAAAAGCATCACCATCCCTTCCTGAATGAACAGCCCTGAGTGGTTGGCAGCTGTCCTTGTCCATCCCAGGAACCACTGCACCCACATCTGCACTACAGCTCCCAGCTTCTGCAGGGTGCTACCACAATCTCATCAGCATCCTGGTAACTGGCATGAGGTGTCTGGGATCCAGCCGAGAAGGCCATGCATTTGGTGGCAAAACACAGCATCACTACAGTCATAATTCCAGGTAAGTGCTTTGCAGTGTCTGCACACCAGTTTCCATGTTTGCCATTTGGCCTAATCAGCTGGGTCATTTCCTGTATACGTAAACACACAGGAGTGCATAGGATAAAACCACCTTTTAGTTTCATTTCGTAATGGAAAGGCAGACCAATTCCTAACAACCATATTGTCCTTACAACTCTTAATGGGAATGAGAATGGCCCTGAGCAACTGCTTTAAACTGCTGTGCACTCATCTGATGGTGAATATCTCACCAGCCTTGAGTTTCTCTTCTCACTGCAGACTTATTGTGCATAAGTAACAGGAAAGATGCAATGTATTTCAGGCAATGTGCAAGTCTATGTTCTTTGAATTAGAGAGTTTCTTCTTTTTCCTTTGGTCTTACAGATGTACCCATACCAAGTATTCTTTGTTTTTGCTGGTCTGGATTGTTCTGAATAACATTCAATTGAACAAGCACTGAAGACTAATACATTTGTTTGTTCAGTAAGCTCTGGGTGCATTTGCATTGAAGCTATAGTGAAAGGAAAATAACGCCCTTGATCTTTCCCTCAACCACCAAGACCAGAAGACGGAGGAAATCCACCACCTGTCCCTAGATCTCCATCTTCAACATCAGACAGAAGAAAACAATTGCCTTCCTTGGAGACCTCACAAAGCGTGAAGCTGTTACTAAATAAAATTCCCATGACAGCAACTTTGGGAATAACTCCACTGTTATTGTTACAGCAAAATCCCCACTGACTCCGAAGGACTTTCATGTGAACGGAAAAGGGTCTGGAAAAGAAGCTGAAATGATTGCTGGACACAAGTCCAGCATCCCTTCCGCTGCTGTAGATCCAGGACCTGGTGGTTCAACCAATACATTCACCAGCCTGAAAACACTTGGCTTTCATCATTGTTTGCTCTTGATTTTCACAGGCTACCACAGCTCAGAGCCTATGAGGGCGGGCATGGGGTGAGCAGCATTCATGACTAAGGTGATGCAGGACTTCAGGTATGAAAAATGGTGCTTGTGGTGAGCATCATATGTCAGTAGTTATTCAGTCATTGCACATCACTAACAAGGAAAGAACAAGTCACTGTTACAACCAGTCATTACTGTTTTAATTGTAGCCATGTTTTAACTGAAACAATGATTGTACTCAGACAAAAGCAGCAGTCCCATTTTTGGTCTCCAAACATGAGGCTCCTAAATATCTGGATTAAGTCCATGCCTACACTTCCCAGATCACAAAATCAGTCATCAGGACCACTCACAAAAAAACCCCATATCATATTTGTCTGTGCTTCAAGCCACTTAGGTGTTGCCAGCTTCAACCCTATCTACTCCTAAGGATGCTGCCTGCCTGTGTAGATGGTGTGTGGATGGATCCAGGATGACCTGTGGTAAGGGCATGGAGGAATAAAGAGCAGCAAAAGAGAATACAGAGACTTCTTATAAGCTAATGCGAGAGAGCCTTGGCATTATGGAGAAGGCCATGTTGCTGAGGTGGAAAGCTGAAACAAGGCAAGTGATAATGCTCTAATTAAATTTCCTACAAATTATGGGTCAGATATAAAGGCATTCTACTTCTTTTAGTGCATCAATAGGAATCAAGTGACTCATGACTTGATACACAACCCAGAAACATTTAATTTTTCCAACACTCAGAATGCACACTTTCAAAGAAAGTAAAAAGAACAAGAGCAGTAGGAGAAACAGTGCACTAATGCCTGTAAAGTTCCTTCAGATATTGGCTTTACGGTAAATTAAAATAGAAATTTTAATAATCTCTTACTTATCCTGAGTGAGATAGATGGAAGCAAGGCCTCTGGGTAACTGTAACGTATTGCTTTCATTACATACTAACAATTTATTAACGTTCTTTCATTTTAATTTCCCAAAACCATCGTAATTAATTCTCAAACTTTTCTGACTGTATGTAGTCTTCTGTTCAAAGGAAGGTGTCTTCTCCCCCACAGGCTTAGAAATCCTGGCCTGTGATTAGAGGGGCAGGCCTTTCACAGTTTACAAGCCATTTTCTACACTTTTAAAGAGATTTCCCCATCACCACTATTTAGAAACGTCTCCCTGCTTCAGCAGCAGCAGGTCCCTCACCTCACCTCTCAGCTAGAGCTCAACAGGCATGCATGTGTGTGCTTAGCCCTGAGCCTTTGCAGCTGAGCAGAGATTGCCAATTGTACTGCGCCATACTTAATTAAGTAGCAGTTTTATGAGGTGGACTGCAGCACACAGGGGACAGGCACAAGACCACCAGATTTATGGCGTTTCAGTGCCAAGCTGACAGGGCGGCAGTATTCACACAACAAGAAACGCATTGCAAGAAAGTTAATGTAGTGAGAGAACTCTCCACCAAAAAAAAAAAAAAAAAAAAAAAAAAAAGGAAAAAAAGAAAAAAGACAAGGTAGGAAATTCACAGTTAGGCATTAAAACCCCATTGCCCAGCATGGTAACATTAAGGTGGCGTCCCGTCACTGCCTGGCTGCTGGGGTCTGTAATCCTTGGCTGTGGGTTACACAGCCCAGATTTTATGGCTGTGGAGGTGTCAGGCTCACCACTGGCGTGTGGATGGCAGGTTCCCACAGTGGCCAAGAGGGTTGTGATGCGTTTAGTGGCTAGATGGACATCTGTTCAATGGGAATGGGAATAGGGACTGGTGAGAATGGCTTTAAATATGCTTTCAAAAGAATACTTGTCTCTCTTCCCACTGTCTCGCTCTAATGAATGGCCTCTTGTTTGTCTCAGTGGGAATGACCGTTTTCCAGAAAAAACCAGAATGATTATGGAAAGTAGGAATTAAATGACTGCAGTAGATGTGTACAGATAATTGAGTTGTTGTGCAGAGTCAAACTTTAATAGGCCTAGATCACAGATAAACTCAGTCATCACTTCCCAGTACCATTTTAGACCAGTAACAGGGAGTGTTCTTGTTCTTTGCCCCAACATATGACTAGCACAGGCAACTACAAGCTGGTGGAGTCAGCTCCATCTATCTTCAACTGATTCTCAGTCCCATCGAGGACTGAAGAGCAGGAACTGATGTCTCCAAGGTACTTCTCCACAGTTTTACTTGAAAGCAACTGATCAGCAACCCACTCTGAGAGCAGATTACTCTAACCAGAAAAAGGAACCTCTTCCCAGAATCAAAGCTTCCACATATACTGTTAACATATGATGTGCTTCGGCCTGAATTTTTTACCTTAACCCATAACATAGATGAACTCCAAATTCGGATGCATACTAAGTGTTGGATTTCTCAGTCCAGACATACATGTGTGTACATTTATCATGGTGCTAGGGCCATATTCTGACAGAAAACAGAGCAGTTTATTGCTCAGACCACACCAGCACAGAAGGCATTCAGGGCCAGCAGGTCCTTTGTTTCCTGGGGCATCCTCTGCTATGTGCTCTTTTCCATGGCAAGTTCCTCTGCTGCATGGCAAAGAACTTCAAAACCATCACCTCTACAGGGAAAAAAATCTTTTCACTTCTTTGTCATGTACTGAAGTTAATCTTTGGTACCTACAGGGCCTGAGGTCATCAAAAAGAGCCTTAGCTCCACCACCAACTTGCAACAATGCCATGGTTTCAGACTGCAGGTAGTTTTGATAATCTAACCCATGAACTGCATACGAATAATTTCACAAACACTTCTTCACTCAAAAATGATTTTTAGTTGTAATGAGGCTTCATTCTGTCCCAGGACAATGTGGAAAATGTCAGAATTCCCTACCAGCACTTCCTTTCAGCAGACCAAAACCAGGATTCTGGCTGTAAGTATTTCCATTCTGGCACCTCCTGATAGGCAAAATCACTCCCACTGTCACTCTTGCAAGATACTGTCACTTTATATCTACTACTTAGAATAGAGTCATAGAATCATTAAGGTTGGAAAAGACCTCTAAAATCATCTAGTCAAATCACCTTCCTTCACCAATATTGCCCACAAAACCACATCCCTAAATGCTATATCTGCCCATTGTTTAAACACCTCCAGGGACAGTGACTCCACCATCTCCCTGGGCAGCCTATTCCAGTACCTCTCCACTCTTACTGAGAAGAAATTCTTCCTAATACCCAACACAACCTCCCCTGGAACAACCTGAGGTCATCACCTCTTGTATTATTGCTGTTTCCTGAGAGAAGAAGCTAATCCCCACCTCCTTTCAGGTCGTTGTAGAGAGTGATAAGGTCTCCCATGAGCCTTCTCCTCTTTGCACTAAACGATTCCAGTTCCCTCAGCTGCTTCTCTGGCACTCCAGTTCCCTCAGCAGCTTCACTGCCTTTCTTTGGACATGCTCCAGAGCCTCAATGTCTTTCTTGTGCTGAGGGGCACAAAACTCAACACAATATGAAAGGGAGCATCTGGTGATCTTCTCCTGGCGTGGGAACTTTATGGGGCAGGGTGAGGACCTCATGCCCATCAAAGATGTTCACAGAACACTGATCTCCCTCACCAACCATGCACTCACAGCCCTACCAACACTTCATCCCCATGGAGGTACCATGCAAAGTGCTCACTCAGCCCATCACAGAGGACTAAGAAGCTCCAGCAAATCACAGGCTTAATGAGACTTGTCCTACCAATGCTGTCTGATAAATCTCTGGGCACCCAATTGTCTAAATCTACCCAAAGCCAATGCAAGTACTTCCAACAAGTCCGACAAGACTAGCGCAACGACACATTATCAGTAGGGTAAAACTAACCTGTCTCACGATGGTCATCCACCTTCAGCTCCAGTGCTCATCCTAATAGGCAGCTGAAAATTTCAGCCTGCCTTGGGTGCCAGAAAAGCTCCAAAGCTTGAGGCAGTCATGGTGCTGCTGCCCACATTACCAAGGCCAAAATGCAGCATTTCTAGCTAGGGAAGAGGGTTGGGATGATGCCAGAAAGTATCATAAAGGATCGTGGGTTGCCAACACATCATCCAGCTGTCTATGCTTCCACCACTCACTCAAAGTAGAGCTTGAAGCTACTATGCTCCAGCTCACAAAAAGGCTTACAAGAGGAGACAAGGGCCACCCAGTGACAACTCAGTACAGTAATGATAACAGAGATGAGTGTTATGAATAAACAGTTCAGCAGCAGAGTCTGTCCAGTGTACCATCAGAGCAATTTGTCCTCTGGGAGACAAACTGGCAGAAGAGGATTTTAGTGAGCTTTACAGAGGAAATCTACCATTGGGTTGTTTAAAATATTCTTCCCCAAATACCGAATGTGACTTTGACCAAAAAGTTTGCTTTCTGAAAAAACAGTTCCTTAATTTGGTTTGCACCTTAAAAACGAAGGCTGAAAACTGTTGAAAGAAATGAAAGACCCAAGACTTGCCCTCTGTCTGCTGTTTTGGCATACCTTTTGGGTCTGGCTCTCAGTGCAGATTTTGCACCTCTCAGCATTTGCACTTTTTATACTTGGAGTGTCAGTTCCACCTACAGTGAAACACAGTTCACTCATGAATTCTGTATGCAGATCTGGAATCACACGTAGACCACATCAATCTAGCATAACAGCAAGTTTTTAGAGTTAAATTTTCTTTTTGGTCATTTAATCATTCATTTTGCATCATGGGGATGAGAATTTATAGATGAACTCTCTGAAGTGTTTTAGGTTCTTATATCAATGAGTCTAGTTGTGTTTAAATTAGTTTCATAGAGTGTTTGGAGACATCTACAAATGAAAGAGGCTTAACACAATGTCACAAACAAATCCTAACTCATTTGCCAATTTCATGATCAAGATTCTTTAAATAAAATTCTGTGCCATAAATAGTCAGGAATATTTCTGCATTCATTTCAAAGAATGCAGATTTTTTTTCTTCAGTCTTTTATTTTTCACCTCCAAAATAGGCAGTCAATACCATTTCTCTTCATACCTTTGCCTATTTTCTCTTTGCAGATGTCTAAGCAGCAGTGCCCACAAACTCTTTTCTACCAGCACCTGGATGGGGCACATTATTTTCCACTAGGATAACAAGCTCTTGAATAAAAAACAAGGACTTTCCAAAAGAGGAAACTTCTAAATAGATTGTAGAGTTTCCAGGTATTATTATTATTTAGGAACATTCTTGGATTTACCTAAACAAATCCTCCTTTTTCATCCAGGAATTTTGTCCAGGTGGACTTTTAAGGCTAATTTGATACAATTACAGGATCATAGGATATCCTGATTTGGAAGGGACCCAATTCCTGGCTCCATACAGGACCAGCCAAAATCCAAACCCTATGTCTGAGAGCAGTGTCCAAATTCTCCTTAAACATCAGCACTGGGGTTGTGACCACAGCCCTGAGCAGCCCTGAGCAGCCCAGTTCCATGCCCAGTACTTGGCATATACCTTGCCGTTCAGATCTTTCTCCATCTTCACAGCTGTCCTTGGATGCTCTCTACCTGTCTATAACCTGGCCTCTCTGACTGCTGGGTGTCCTGCACATTCCTCCTGCCATCATGGCATTTAGTTCAGTGATGAACACCTTGAATCTTCTTTTTAAAAGGAGGCAGAGAGAACTGAGAGCTGATCTTATAGCTTGGAAAATACAGCCCACCTGTGGTCTGTCACATAGTGCAAGTACTCAAAAGAAAAGCCATCCTTCCCCAGAACAGCAGAATCAATGCACACAAACACAGGCAAAGTGCACATCTGCATGCAGCAGGCTGTGAAATGCCAGAGAGAAAACAACAGCAGCACCACGGATACAAACAAAACCTGAAGATTATTTGTACATGGGGATTTCCTCCCAAGCTCAAAAATCATCTCTGCAGCTGGGTCGCAAAGCACTAGAGGGCACCAGCAGGATAGGGCCAGACCTGCTGCTGCAGCTAGCTAGTGGTTAAATGCTTCTCTTTCTTCCCCTATCTTTTTATTTCTTTTTTCCATTTTATTTATTCTTTTTCTTTTCTAAAAGAGGTTTAATTCACTCCCATAAGCACCCTGCACAGTCACACAGGTCCTGCTGCTAAAGAGAAAAGTTGGGTGTCGAGCCCATAAATGGGGAGACTTCGCAACACCCTGCCTTTCTGCTGATGATCCAGATGCAGAGCATGTGGGACATTTTCCTGCCTAGGAAGGAGGCCTCAGCTTCTGCAACAGCCTATGCCCTTCTCCCTGGTGCCACCTTCACATGCTGCTCCTATTGCCCCAAGCATCACCCATGCTGCCCGCTCCCCTCTTTTCCCTGTTTAAATACACACAGCATGGGGCTGTACTGGCAGAAGGAAGGCTGAGCTGCCCCCTCCTTGCAGGAAAGCTGCACTGGCAGCCAGCACCTGCCCCCACTCCCCAGCACCTCGAGCATCCACCTTCAGGGACCGGCAGCGAGTTTATGCACTCACTGCTGGGCCTTCATTGAGCAGAGACTGCCAATTGTGCTGCACTGTACTTAATTATGTAGTAGTTTTATGAGGTGGACTGCAGCACACGAGGGACCAACGTGAGACTACCAGATTTATTGCACTTTAACTCTGAGCTGACAGTATAACAGGCTCTAAGAGGTAAGTACTCAGTGCTTTTATTCACTGATCTTTTGCCCTCTCCCTGCATTTTCATACAAGGCTTTGGAGCCTGTCTGGAACTAGGGGGAGAATCTGGAACAGTGAATAGGAGCATTAAAAGGAGAGAGAGGAAGGCAAACAGACAGGAGAGACCCAAGAAGAGGCAGCTTAGAATCATAGAATTGCTCAGGTTGGAAAAGATTTTCAAGATCATCAAGTCCAACTGCAGTCTAACCATTCTACCTAACAACCCTCCTAAATCATGTCCCTGAGCACCACAATCATCAGACCCCATGGCTCTTTTGTCATAAAATGGGCGTCACAAATTGGAGCCTGGCCACTAGAAGTAACAACATTTGTGATGCCAGTGGTGGCACTGCTGCTGGATTGCTAGTTGAACATCAGTGTTACAATAACAGCAACATTCCTATTTCTATTCCTATTTCCTATTTAGCAAACTAGCAGTAGTAACTTCTTGTGGCCTTTTGGTTGGAAACAACCAGCCATCATCCCCATCCCACTGAAAAGTGACCAAAGGGGTCAATCCAACAGGAGCTCTTCACCCTCATTCTTTGACAACATGGGCAGGTCTTAGACATGCGCTCAGGGTTTTAGGGGAAGAAATACTGCCTGGTTTTGGGACGTGGTTGGCTATGTGCACCAGAAGGATGGAAAAACCATCACACGGGGTTTTTTTTATTATTATTTTTTATCTACACTTGTGCGGTATTTAAAATATTGCTTTGAATCTATACAGATTTTCAGTTATTGGACCTCTTGGATTTTTAAACCTCACTGACTCTCAGCCAGACTGCCTCCGTCTGCATTGAAAGGAGCCATTCTTCTTCTTCTTCTTTTTTTTTCTTTTCTTTTTTTTTCCCTTCAGTGAAACTGGAGCCTTTCCCTTCCCGTAACTTTCAGCTGGCTGAGCCATTCCTAGATCTCTGCATATTTCACTTTGCAGGCTGACCCCCAGGACTTCAGGAGACTCGTAAGAGAAGTTATGTGACACATTGGCTGCTAGGAAAAGCTGTGCAGATGAAGGCTAAATGTTACAGATGGCAAAATAGCGAAATAAAATAAAACACAATCTATATCCACAAGGAAGAAGCTGGTTGCAAATGTTCAGTTAGGAATATTATGAACTAGAAAGCAGTGGAAAAGCAGCAAATACATAGCAAGGTTGCATAATGTATATGTATGTATATATACTTATATACAATGTATAACAGCAAAGCACATGTACCATTTTTTCACTATGCTTTCTTTTTCCAGAAGGCTGACAGGAACAATGTTTAACTGTTTCAAACTGTCTTTCAGATACAATTATTAAGAAATAATCACATTATTAGAAAGTCATTTGATCAGCGTGAAACTGTAACTTTAAACTAGTTTAAACTGACAGATGTAAATTGGGATATACGCTTTATAGGGCACAGCACATTTCACTTGGAAAAGTAAATACATAGCATTATTGAAACAGCTAAAATGAATAGACTGCTGTAAAGAGCTTAAGAAAGTCCCAGGACATGCTATCAAATACAAGATTGCTTAATTTGTCAAATTTTTCATAAGTCTTAATGTTTGAGTAAGTTCAGTTAAAATTGCCAGGATTCCCTGTGATTTTCAGTACTGATTCATTGCAAAAATACTGTCAAAAATGAGCTCTCAGTTTATAAGTTACCATACATAAAGGATTCACAGAATTAATTTTTCAGCCTGACTCAGAGAATAGGCTTGACAACTCCTGTTTTCCTCTGTGATTTTCAAAGAGCCCTTAGACACAATTGCATCCAGAGGAAGGATAAATCTCTGTGCTGATGCAGTAAAGGATGGAAATGCTACTGAGGTGCTCCAACTCACAACTTCAAACTACTTATCCAGTTAAACATCAGTATGCCATACAATGAACTTTACTTCTAGGATTACCTGGGGAAGGATCCTCCCTGAACTGACCACAGAAGCAAAAAATGAGGAGCTTTTAAGATTATAGAGAATGGGTGCTATATTACTTCTTTGATAAATTCACTGTGATGGGTTTGCACCTAGATCTGCCTCTCACTGCATGTTTGTATTGTAGTTGTTAGCACAAAGAAAGCCTCACTCCTGTGGGACGCCTGTCTGGTACAGAGACATGGATGCTAAATAGTAAATTGGTGATTATTCTATTTCCCGTCTCAGTTTTATGAAAAAAAAAAAAAAAGAAAAAGAAAAAAAAAAAGAAAAAACAAGCATATTGAATATTCTGCTATCCTGTTTGAAAACATTTTGCCTTCTTTTTTTTCTTTTCCTACAGATGTGCTAATAAACATATTTTTTAAGAACTGTAAATACAAGGTTTATAAGAAGTTGGTAAACAAAATAACCTGAAGTCTTTAGAGGACTGGGATTCTTAATTCATATAATTTTGCACAGATCACAGTCATAGACACGGGTTTAAAGGCCAAAAAGAGACGAGGAGAGGAGAGGAGAGGAGAGGAGAGGAGAGGAGAGGAGAGGAGAGGAGAGGAGAGGAGAGGAGAGGAGAGGAGAGGAGAGGAGAGGAGAGGAGAGGAGAGGAGAGGAGAGGAGAGGAGAGGAGAGGAGAGGAGAGGAGAGGAGAGGAGAGGAGAGGAGAGGAGAGGAGAGGAGAGGAGAGGAGGAGAATGTAATAAAAACATTTTAACCAAAGATCATTAATGGGGCCTTATTTAACTGACAGTATGTGAAGAGATGAGAAAAAAGATCTTCTAAATGGCAGGGAATTCTTAAAACTTCCATTCAGTGTCTTGATGTGTGAAAAAGGTTGCGCTGCACCTTGTGTTGGAGCTTTCTGTCATTAAGACACATTAACATCGCCCCAGCAAGGCAAGCTCGTGTTGTGTCAGCTCTGCATACCAGCCTGCGTACGTAGGATTTCACACCGTCAGGACAGGAAGATTTTGCTTGTCCATCAATGGCTAGGAAATACAAGATAAGCAGGCAAAGGAAAATGCCATAGCAAGATTAGGCAACTTCTTTACGAAATGGGTTTCTCATACTATGAAGATGAATGGGACTCCAAAGAGCACGCACCCTCTCCCATCACAGCCAAGCATCTTTCCCTGACAGCAGGCATCCCACACAGAATGGGTGAGAAGGTTTCACCTGTACCCACCCACCTGTCCAGGTCCCCTCCAGCAGCAGCTCCCAGTGGCCACCTGGCAGCTCTGTGGCATCATCCTCTGTGCCTGCCTGACTCATGTTGCATCACATCTTCCTCTTGTCCTGCTGTGCTCACTGGAACATTTGGGAGCTCTCTGGGTCTGCACCTCAGTGAGATCTTTCAGCACCAAAAATGTAATGGGATGAATCATGCATGCATTAGATGTTTAAGGTATGCATGTCTGTGTCTCCCTACTAATTTTTCAATCTGATTTCCAATTTCAACCAAGTCTGACAGGGGAAAATGATGTGGGGCACAAAGTCCCCACAGGCTCTACAAAAACAGGCAAATAGAGGAAACTGGCAAGACAATGGGGCAAACAGGTCTGCCTCTCATAGACCTGCTTGATTCGATGATAACTCATGTCTGTGCATGACTGGTGGGCAATATGCGCCCTCCTACAGGCTCAAAAACAAAATAGAGCCTGACAGCTCCTTTCCACCATTAGCACCAGCGGAGCAACACACAGAGAAATTCAGCCTCGATGTACATTTCTCTGATCTACAAAGAGGGAGCTGTGCAAGCAGAGATGGAAGTGCATTAGAGCTGGAGCACTGACACAGGAAAAGCAGGGTCAGGCTGACATTTTTCATTCGCAGAGGCACCCTATGTTGTTCAGTGCTGGAAAACATGAGAACATCAAGTCCTGAAAAAGGGAAAGGGAATCAAGTGTGCCTGCTGTTGGCATTTGGAAGAGACCCAAGACAAAACTGTCATGTACCCTTTCCTTCTGCTGCCCATATGTGGCCTGATTTGCAGTGCTGTGAGGTTTGCCCAACAAGAGCCCAAGTTTTGACTGCTCCTCTCTAAATCCTGCTCTCTCTGCTCTACGACCAGGCTCCAGAGTTTTCCTGAAATATCAGGAAAATCAGGTTTAATGGGCCTGGAAATGCAAACCATTCCTCTAAAGAAGTTCAATCCAGATCTGTCCTCAGGAATTTAGGAGACATCAGCAGGAAGACAAATCAGGTACTCAACAGACCAAATTCTCCAAATTGAGGGTACACAGATCTACGCAGATCTAGGCCTGTGCTGAGAGGATCCTCTTTTCTCAGGGCTGCTCTAACAATCCCCACTTTCTAGAATCTTGCTTCTACTGACATCCATCCATGCTCCTTGAGGAGATGCCTCCTGTTTCTCTCCCAGGGAAACATAAATCTTTGCAAAGCAACCACTAGCAAGGTACTTCCACACACACAAGTGAACTCAGCCCTATGTTTTTTGATTAATGCCTATTTTTGAGAAGGAGGCAGCTATTATTTCAGGCAGTCTTTCTGTAATGAAGCCTAGATCAGGTGAGTATTCATTTTCTTACACAGCTGTGGAGAAGCAATCATGCCTTAAGCTGTAAGACCACACTGTGTATTCACTCTGTAAATACCCAGATTCACATCTGTCTAGGTTATTGTATATGCAAATCAAGACATTTTTGCACAAAAAAAAACAGTGAGACAGAGCTAACTATCTTCAAAATTGTACACATCTTTTGCTTAAAAGCTCACCAAAGAGTTTTCCTACCTCTGGGCCAATGTCTCTGTGATTACGCACAAAAACAGGTACACATTATATGACTGTAGGAATCACCACTGCAGTGCACCTCTGCTATAGGAAGAGCCTGTCTCTGTGTGTTCACCTTAAAATCCAAATTCTCCAGGTCTTTATTAAAGAAGGATCCATAATCACAGTCCTGATTGCACAAATAAGCCAAATGTCAGAGATACAGAGACTCAAGCAGGTCTGATATTTCACCAAGCAGGAGGCAGCAGTGACCTACACACCCCAGCTGATACATTTCACAAGAAACTGCAAGTCGCTTCAGCAAAATATGACTCCTTTGATACCTTCCTGTTTAATTTAATGCAGACTTTTAACATCCAAAGAGACCCACTGCTTTGAAATGAGGAAACTCGGTCAAAGACTTCGGCAGTCAGCCCACAGCTGGCAAGCACAGCTCAGGGGCCTAAAATACAACTGCTCACTAGTCTCGTGTTCGGAGACAATGGGGCTTTCAAAATTAAGGCTTGTATATGCAGGCAAATTTATCAGCCTAATTATACTGGCATAATTAGGACGATAAATTTCCCTGTGTAGACAAGTCCTGAATCTCTCAAGCTCATAACTAGGCAGGTATTTCAGAGAGAGAGGGAAAAGGGGGGAAAAAGCCACTTCTGGAATATCCAAGTAATAAATTCTTCCTCTCTATATTTTTTTCCCCCAAAATTCTTTTTTTTCTTAATCCAAGTGAAAGGTATATTTCATTTCCAAACTGAGATCTGGAAGAACCATTGATACATGTGTTATTTAGACAAATTAGAAACAACAGATACAAATAGCACTGGTCAGTCTCTCAGTCCAGAAAAACCCAAACACACTGGCAGAGCCCCAGTAGGCAGATCACAACCCATTCTACTTTCAAGTACACAGTGGAGCAGGTTGCTCACTTGTTAGGACCGTGCATGTGGTGTGAGACTCTCAGACACTCCTGTCTGTACAAAAGCCTCAGAAGAAACCTACACTGTTCAGAATAGTGGTCCAGGCATGCCAGGAACAACGCTATTGTTAACGTTCTTCCTTTCCGTGCCTCCCTCGCCAATCTTTCCACACAAGAGTATCACATAACTCCCCTGTGAAGTTGGCAAACCCACGACATAGACCAAGTCTAATTTGGAAACAGTACAAAATGCCTAACCAGCATTCTTTGGTTTGTGTGCACATAGGAAGTCTCATCCCAGGCACCTCATGCATTTTACTCTACCTCACCATCCTGGAGCTGCCTAAAAACAGTAAGGACCACATTGTAGGTGAGAACGTTGGCAAGACAGTCACACTGAACCTAGACCCAAGCCCCTGTCTGATGGACAGCACTACCTGCTCACCCTCCTTGTGTTTTATGGTGTGTGATCCCAGACCCGTTACTGATAATATTTAGTAGGTGATCCAGGCTGCACAAGAATTGTGCTGTGAATTTCAGTTATTGCTGAGGTTCATTTGCAAGTGCTGACTTCGGAATCTCATAACCTCCCTAAAAACTCTCATTGAGCTCAGAAAATCCAGCATTCAGCTTCAGCCATTTTGGCATCCAATCTTTTTTCTTCCTCCCTATCTTCACATTTAATCTTCTTCCATGCTTCTCCATGTCATGGGACACAGCCGTCTGCCTGACCGGTGGCAAAGACTCTCCTGATAACCAGGATTTCATTCCAGCTTCTCTCTCCCTTTTTTCACATTGATATCAGCATAGCACCAAGTAAATAGAAGGAGAGTCAAGGTACCCATTGTGCTAAACACTGCATACATAACGGAAGAGAGAAAAGTCTTCCTGATCACACAGCCTAAACAAATAAGGCCAAAAGAAATGTTATTCCAATTTTACAGATGGAAAACCAGGACCAAAGATATTAAATGTCTGGCCCTAGGAAATGTGCAGCCAAGGCAGGAACTGACCCCCTGTTTCCTGAAAGCCAGCGATCAGTGTCTAATCACACATGATCAGTCTTCCTCTCTACCTCCCTGTAGGCACTAGGAATTCATACTCAACATCTCCACATGTTTCTCTTGCACTGTATTGCACACAGCCATACACACCTAGATGGAACTCCTTAATAAATAATTCTGCATAGATTCATGTGGTTCTCTACTTGTCAACCCGTGCCTCCCTTACAGCACAGGAATTAGTCTTTCCTTCCTGTATTCCCAGTGTAATTATCAAACAAACTTTCCTTCTGGTGTAGTCTTCCAGCACCGTGGACACTTTAAATCTCACACATAAATCTCTTCAATTTCAGCAGATCTCTCTTCTTGAGAATGACATTTAATTGTGATCTTTTCTTTTTAAATCAGAGTCAGTCCTCTGTTTCCCATCCCCATCTGCTGGAAGCAAGTTTCCACCTAGAGAGGAAGTCAGTCTTTGATTTCATAGATGATTATAAGAAGATTTAACATCCTCAGGAGCATGACTATTTTGATCAGAACGTTTTTGCTCCAATTCCTTTTCCAGCTGTCTCGCTTTTGATACAAAATCCCAAGACACAAAAATCCTTCAGAATTCACCCACAGAAATTCCAGTACAAAGGCAAACCACTTGCCCTCTTATGGCCTTAGGAAGGTCTCTCCCACTATTGTCCAAGGCCTAGGCTTCATGTAACACAGAGGAATAAAGGAGGGAGCTTGAACATGTGCATGTGTGGGCTTGCTTGCTTTAGATTCTCAAGGGAAATCTCAGATTTGTTACTGTGGCCACACAGCATTAAGAGTTGGTCACTAAGTGTCTTAAAAGGCAAGCAGCCTGACAGATAAAGGCTTTCATGGGAGCATCTCCCATCATCACTACTCCAGACTGGCATGAGTGCAGTTTTACAGGCAGTATTCATATGGGCACGACTCTTCTCACTGTAGGCAACTGAAAGAAAACATCAGACTCTTGCTAATTGGATTTTTTCTGGCTTCAAAGGAAAATCTGAGCTGTAAGATGTAATCTTGTGCAGTTTTGCTTTCAAAAGCTTACTGCTATTTGTCCTTTCAGATATCACCTCTCTGAAGATATGTGTATATGTAAAATGAGACAGCAGCATGAGCACCACAGCCTTTAGTCTGCCTCTAGTCCTCTTGAAGCATGTCAAAAGCTCTGAGGGTTCTTCTTAGAAGGCAGTTAATGAGATTTTGGTGTAAAAAGAAAAGCTATGAAGTCCAAATGAGTGGGATCCAAGCATGAAATTATTATTTTTTTAAACAAATATCATTATTGTCCCATCCTTCCTACCAAAAAGTAAGTAATTTATTTCAGCAGCACTGGCTGTATGGAACACAGGAAATAGTGTGAAGCCAACTTCATTTCTGAGGAAGTCACTCTAAACCCATTGTACAAGGAGGAAAGACTCTCTTTTGAGATCCAGGTTATCTAGCTCCAGTTTGCAGGTGACACACCCATCCAGGAGCAAGATGATTAAATGCAGCCTGTCTATGTTTCATCACTGTGCTCAGTACAGTCCACTCAGTCTAGCCTGTTTGGATTTGAGCTGGCATGCCTGGAGACTCAGACTCTTACAAGCCTTTCCATCAGCAACCCTGTCAGTGCCTGTGGCTGTTGTGCTAGGATGGAGAAAATAAATTTCCCTATCCTACAAGAATGCTTGGATATTAAGGCCAGAGGAACTAGCTAAAGTCTTTCTGTCTGACATCTATAACAACGTAGACTGTAAGACTATGCTAAGTAGTTCACACATCAAGTTCAATAGCTGGGGTTGAACAACAACCACAATAAATAGTCATGGAAAATCTACCACAACTCTTAGTAAGTTGTTCCAGTGGTTACTTATTCTCACAGTTAAAAATGTACAACTGGGTATCAGTTTGAAGCTGCTTAGCCTCAGTTCCTGGCCAACACATTCTGTTACATCTGTGTCTATTGTACCACAGAATCCCTCATTCTCCATTATTGATCCTCCTTAGGTAGCTTTAGCCCATGAAAAGTGACTTGTTTGAAGGCTAAATAACGAGAACTCCCCTGACATTTATTGCTATCTTGAGGGTATTTTGTTTCTTTTCACCCTTTCAATTGCCTTCATGACTTTCCTCCGAGCCTCTATTGCTTTGATATGCCTCATGAAACCAATTGTGGAATTTGCTGAGCTGTAAGTGATTCTCTCAACATTCGCAGAGCTAAGCTACCTCCTTGGGTTTTGTTCTGAAAATCTCCAAATGCTTCCACGAAGTCTTTCCAGAATGCCCTATGTTCTGATCAGCTCTACAAGTTACAAAAGCATTTCCAAATCGCTAAGCCCAAAATCATGCTGAGTGACACTAAGATGAAGCAACAAGACCTTAAGTCCCCACATAAAAATTAGAACGAAGCAGTTTCACAGCAGGATCAGTGAGCAGAATGATCTTCCATCTGCTCCTTTTTCTTCGTGTAGGTGAAAGTATTCACAGCTCATTTGAGCCGGTGGCTGCCAGCTGACTGGAACTTTGCTCTTGTTTCAGAGCTTTGGTCCAGTTCTTTCTACCTGCCACTCAAAAGTCTGGAGGAAGTGCAACATATTGCAGACCAGCTTTCCTTTACAGTCAGAAAGCATGCATGTCCCCATACACGTAGCTTGCTTGCATCTCAAATACTGGCCAGCCAAGCAGGCTCATTGGCAGTTCTGCCAGTCCCTAGCAGCAGGGGCTAAATTGGCAGATGCAATAGCCTTGTGATAGTGCCTTACTGAAGAACCAGCACCTTTCAAAGCACATGCATCTCAAACCTATGCTTTTTGGTGGAAGCAAAAAACCGCGTCTTAGTGCATTTTGGAACAGATCCTCACTGACTTTAAATTAGCAATATACGACATCCTTCTGCTTTGCATATCATCATTGCAGTGAAGAGTTTAAGAGTGTTTGCTTCTTTACTCCTACCAAATCTTCCTGCTTTACAACAGCCCTCTCACCAGACTTGGTCAGTTACTGGAACACCCTTCATAGCTTCAAATAGCACAACTAAAACTTTTGCCTACGATTATCTTTTAACTGGAGGAGCTACTCTGATCTGCCTGCATGGGGCATTTTTGCTTAAGGAAAGGAGGTAGAAGAACTCCACCACCCCCAAAGCCAGTCTTTCCCCATACAGGGAGCCACTGCTCTCTGAATATTAATAAAGCATGTGTTGAAAGGGAGACTCAGCCTGAGGCATGCTCAGTAGAACACTTGTCGCTTGACCCACCTCCTCATCCCAACGATTAATTAGGCCTAACCCCTCCCTGTTAAATTGCCTCTCAGGCATGTTGCTCAGCCTTCTCCCTCTTGCCTCAGGAAGATTCACTCACTAGCTTTTTATTTCAATATTCATGTTTTTCAGCTTATAAGGTCCTCCACTGGTTTTCCCTCAGCTGGTCAAAGTCTGTGTTCCAGTAATGGGACTTCAGGGAGGAAGGGTGTATGGAGGGAGAATGAGCACAGCTGGAACTGGATAGGGACCTTCCCAGCCCCTTTCTCTATGTCTTTCCCATGTGAAAGGCACCAGCTGGGCTGAAAAGTAACCTCACTTCTTCTCATCTTCAGAAAGAAGCTTTCTCACTGCTGAGTGCTGGTTGAAGAGGTTCAGAGGTCCTGGTGCATGAGCAAACCTTGCAGTCAGCAGTTCCCCTTCATGGGGTTGCAGTTTACATCTAGCGACAGGGCTGTAGTGTTTGTCTCCAGAAAAAGACCTTTGTGCTCTGAGCCTTGCCTGGGGAACGGCTGGGGACTAAACCTTTCCCCTTCCTACCATTTAGTTGTCATGGCTCAGTACTTAGCATGTTATCTGCTACCACATCTTCTCTTATGTGCCTTGTTCATTTTGTGCATCATCTTTTAAGTTCAGCTGCCTTATTCAGTGTTCACACTCTCAGCAACTCCTTGGTGAAGTGTTAGCTTGTGCTCCTGTCCCAGTTTCCTGTTCCTTTATGCCATCTGGGTAAACTGGGAGCTCTTTGGGGTCAATGACTGCCTTTTGCTATACGTGTACAGAAATATGCTCAGCGAAGCCTTAATTAAGGTCTCTAGACGATGTTATAATACAAAAAATAAATATTAATTAGTAGGATCAGCAGATCCACATACCAGACATATTGCAAGACACTCCCCCGCTCCACTTACACATGCTGATATGTGAACGTGCCTGCAATGGTTAATACCACTGTGTATTTGGCTTGTCTGCACACTGTATGTTTTCCCTGCATTATCCTTTCCTTTTCATAATCAGATGTCACTTAATATCCTGACTAAGAACATTCTGTAATACAGTAGCACGAGTTTGGACAGAATTGTGAAATTATCTTCGAGATGTAACACAGATGGAAAGATGAGATGACAAGTCTCTTTTCCATTTCTCTAACTTTCTGCCGTGGTTACCTGCATTCTAAAATCCTAAGCCATGAACAGGCTCATTCTTCGTGTTGGCGATGAACTAAGTCATTCTCATAGCTATCTGATTTTTGTACATGGATTGCACATTCCAAAGAAAATCCATAATGGAAAACATAATTGTGGTAACAAGCACCCTACAGGGATGCAAAATTCCTCAAGAGAATTGTTATGGGTTAATAGGGCTCTTCTTTACATGGTTCTATAGAGCCATTCCTATTCATATCAACTGAGCACTTGAGGAAAAGTAATAAAATTACCAGCGAAAGCCCAGGTTCCTGCCTATTCAGTATTCCACACTAACTTCCAAAGACAGAGCTCTGATTGTATGGCTGAGCTAAATAGGATGGCTGTTCTTAACACCGTCCTAGCTTATGGTAACCATTAACTACAACCTGACTTCCCATTACAGCATACCACTGTGAACACCTATTAGCAGCTAATTGAATCATCTAAAAATGGTCATAATTCAAACCTATGTTTGTATTTTTGTAATGTTTATTATGGCTTTTACTACAGTACAGGAGGAGATGCAAATCAAAATTGTGTTTAAGAGCTCATGGTAGAATGGGAGTTTAAGTGGAAATCTAATGGAGTGACGAGGGGGAATAAAGCAGTATTGTGTTTTTGATGTTACCCATGAGACATGATAGGAGAAACTAATAACAAGCTAATAAGACTGTCTATCTCTAAACGTTTTCCAGCTGTGAGCCACTGAAGAGCCAAAAGACCTCTCTAAGTCAACACCAACAAATGCATATACTTACATCATAATTTTCTGCAATTACTATTCACAATTTCAAAGCATAATTTCAAGGCTATACAGAGTTTTTCATTCTACTTTGAATTAAAAAAATTAAAAATACAAGTATTTCCTCTCAGAGGCATCAGGGATTGTTTTCCAGACCACTCTGTCCTGAAGGTTTCAATTTTATTGAATTCAATTTTATTGAATCTAAGAATATTACAAAAAGCAAAGTCTGTGCCGTTTGTGCAGCATTATTGACACATTTGCATATATTTGCTGCCGAGGCTTTTAAATTTAATTTATAGTTCTAAATAGTTTTCATTAAATCTATGGAAAAGTTGTTAGCTGTTACTTTTGGCACTTCAGATTAACATAAATTAGCTTAAACAATAAGTTAGCTTAAGCAATAAGTAGTTTAAACAAGCTACTCGAATTGAAAGAATACACTTTGCTGATTGCAAGAGAACTGTCGAGAGCAGATAACAAAGATAACACACCTCAGGTGGAGTACCTCTCCAGAAAAAGGTCCTCTGCTGAGTCACAGCAATGTGATGTTTCCAGGCCACTGCAATGCAAAGCGAGGTGCAATTGCTTAAAGCTTATTCAAGGTGTCACTGAGGTTTGTGTCAGTTAAATAAATAGAAATTGGAGGCAAAGAAAAGAAAGCTTAGGCAAAACTTCTGCAGCTTCCTTCTACTGTGAAGGACCTACAGTCACCAGGTCTGCCTAAAGTAGGTATCTATTTCCACAAGAAGGTGTGAATTCAGGCAGTTTGTTAAGTAACAGTAATCATGACAATCCACAAAGCACTTGAAAGGATTAAATAATCCAAAGGATTTATCTGCCCCTGATTGAACAGACTGACTAAGAGAAAAAAAAACTCTTTTAAAATGCACACTGCTTTCTATAGCACAATGTAAGAGCACTGAGTAGTTTAATAGGTTGTCTTAATTTGACTTAAAACAACAAAAAAATGAAATAAAAAGACAGTACTTGAAGGCAACCATTACTTCTTGGTTCTTTCAATTCCGGGACTTCATTCATAGTTCTTCTGTTTAACTTCATACTTGTGATTTTTTTCTTCCTCTTTCAGATGCTATCTTTAGTATTTCTTTACCTCTTCTTTTCCGTATTTGCTTGGCTTTCCTCTCATTTTCTGTGGAGCCTGAGTCAGGCTTCCCCACGGAGCTCATTCACAGTCAGAAGTTTCTCGGTCAGGGAAACCTTCCACATCATCACGTTTGTCAGTACAGTTTCCATAGCTTTCATTATACCCTTGGGCTAAGGACCATGTGAGCCCTGGGCCTAGGGAAAGGAAGTTCACTCTTCCTGCTGTCAGTGGCAGCTGTCTTTAAGCATCCCAGATGGATTTCTTGAACACAGAATAGGAGAGTTCCAGTTTAGGTTCAGTAAATAAGTAAATTTATTTCATTCTCAGTTGTGCCATGTTCACTGAAATTTCCATCATTTGCTTCTGGGTTCGTTATTGAGGTTCTGGTTAATATTTTTAGAGAGATGTTCCTTACTATGAAGCAGCAGCTATTGGGGATGTACTCCATGCTCAGCCTTGCATACTGGGATACACCATTGATCTGATGTTAGCAGGAGTCCCACCTGCTGATGTGTTTCCTTGCTCTCCTCCTACATATGTGTGTAGCTGCCCATTGTACCTTGAAAAAATGCAAAATATTTGAGCTCACTAATGCTTGTTCCATAATATTTACTGTCTGGTCACATTTATCTCTTGCTTCTTTCCATCACCGCTGAAGGCACAGAAGAAACATTCACCCAGCATCTTATTTGGCTGTAGTTCATCCTACTCTATTCATCTGTTGTTTGCTTGT
Source organism: Coturnix japonica (assembly GCF_054131305.1). NCBI lineage: Eukaryota > Metazoa > Chordata > Aves > Galliformes > Phasianidae > Coturnix > Coturnix japonica. The sequence goes on from NC_140664.1 coordinate 76,457,598, forward strand.
TTTTTTAATTATTTAATGCACTTCACATTATCAACCCCTCCAGAAACACTGAGTTTTCTAAGTGAGAAAATATCCAGCAGCCCATGAAAAGCCATAGCCACGCAGCATTATGTGTGCTGAGAAATGTCCTCGTGCCAGACCAAGCAGCGAATTGCATGCAGGTGCACATTAAATGCTGCTTTGGTCCTTTTCACCACGAAGCACTAAATCTCAGTATCCCTTAATGCTCCCACCCAGGCTCACAGCAGGCATGTCTGGAGAGACATGCATTTAAGCATCTCTCAGTGCTGCTGAGGCACTTAGTTAAGCGTTCCCCTTCTGGGCCTCACTTTTGCTACTACGCACATTAGTGCTCAAGGCTATGCAGCTGCGCTCCAGTTCATGCAGGATCGAGTTCCCCTGCCCTCTTTCTCCTGGCTTAGCACTTTTTCCTCTTTTTTTTTTTTTCCTTTATTTTTTTCCTGCCCTGTACTCATGCATGCAACACTTCAGAGAGCAGCACGCCATTAAGCTCAAAGAGAACATGCATGAGCGCTTCATAGCTCTCCACGCAGTCTTTTTACCAACTATCCCCTTCAAAGAGGCTGATCCAAAAGCCGACTGAAGCCAGTGAAAGTCTCCCCATTGGCCTTGGATCAGGCCCAGAGCAAGGGACGCAATTAGATGTGAACAGAGGCACAAATGAAAGGCAGCTTGCCTCCCACAAAGAGAAAACTGTATTTGAGGGCCAAGCTGGCGATCATTTTTGAGATGCATCTCTTTGCAGTGGACAACCTTCCAAGCTGCCTGTGTGCTGTGTGACTTTCACTTGAGCAGTTTGCCAAGCACTTGGGGGTGGCTTTGGACTGTGAGGTGAAGACAGGGCGTGGGCACTGCCTCACTGTTTTAATCCGCCAGATTTGTCTGTTTAATATATATTTTATTGTCTCATTTATTCTTTTTATAGGTCTTACTGTTGCAAAGAAGTATTTTTAAATGGGAGTGAAAAATATGTCAACTGAATGTGGTTGGAAGGGTAAAAAAGAAACCCAAATAAAAGCCCATATCCAATTTGGTGGAGAGGCAAATGTCTATTGCTCTTCTCATTCTCTTTTTACTCCTGCATGTACCAGTGAGACTAGAAGGAGATGCCTCAGACTGATTGCCTCCAGCCCTCTCTTAGTGAATAGGACAACATAAGAGTCTTCACAACCCAACACTCCCTACTGCCTGCTACTCAGTGACTTGCAAACACATACTATGGTAGCACTACCCAACATGAAATAAAGTCCACACTCAATGCAAATCATCCCTCGCTCTCCATTTTTCATACAGTTCTGTCACAAAAATAACCTCATTTTAATGACTTATCTATCTAATTTAGATCTCAGTTCTTTCTACTCACATTAACATCGGTTTCAATGAATACAAATGTCTTATCTCAGCCAAACGAAAATCCAGCAGATCCTTTTATCAGAGTTGTAAGATGATATGTTTGGATGAAGCGTCTAGCAGGGTCCTGCCAGAGCTCTGGTTTGTTTAAAATTTTCAACAGTTATCTGGAAGCAGAAGTAGAAAAAAACATTAATTATATTCACAGTTGACATGAAAACTGGGGGAGGAAGGAGCAAACAAGTTTATAGGGAAAACATAAATCAATTTACAACGATTTGAGAATTAGACAAGCATTACTCAAATTATGCAAATTCATAATTATAATATGTTAGAATGCAGTCTGGTTTCTTATCACATCTGGATAACCTGATGATATCATGGATGATACTTTGTGCAGGAGGACTGTGATAATAGCTTGTGCCCACAATATGAATTACCCATTCTTTATGCTGTATTTTAAATGGTGTAGAAATTCATAGAGACATGAAGATCTCAGCAGAAGAAAAGTACTGAACAGGAAAGCAACAAAGATGATGGAAAAACTCAAACAACTACTGCACATGTAGTTTGCCCCTATAGCCCCATAAGAAGAATGAAGTTCAGCTATTTAATTAACACAAATTCTGATCGCAGTTCTGTGTTACTTTATTGTGTTTTAAGGACCATTTATGAATTATAATTTATTGCAAACCAGAATAATTTACATGTGAAGTGACAAAACATGCAAAAGAAGTAGAGAGAACTAGAAAAAAGTAGCTGTTACTCTAGACAGGATAGCTCAGGAGCATTAGTCCACAGCCATTCATGACAATTTCTGCCTGGTCTGCATGGGTGCAGGACCCAGGATCAGGCCTCCCTGCAGGAAAAACTTTCTTCAGTTCTGTGAATTACTGCAAGAGCCCAGAGACCTGCAGTTGTCACGAGTCACTGCCCAGATGCTATAAACCTAGCACATCACTGAGGTGTGTGCACAGAAAATGGACCCTGTCCCATAGAGTCATAGAATGATAAAGGTTGGAAAAGACCTCTAAGATCATCTAGTCCAACTGTCCATCTACTACCAATATTGCCCACTAAATCACATTCCTTAGAGTACCACATCTATACATTTCTTGAACACCTCCTGGGATGGTGATTTTACTACCTCTCTGGGCAGCCCATTCCAGTGCCTGACCATTCTTTAGGAGATTTCTTCCTAATATCCAACATGAACCTCCCCTGGCACAACTTGAGGCCATTCCCTCTCGTCCTATCACTAGTTATCCAAGATAAGAGGCTGACACCCACCTCAATACAACCTCCTTTCAGGTAGTTGTAGAAGGCAATAAGATCCCCCTTGAGCCTCATCTTCTCCAGCTGAAACAATCCCACCCAGCTTGAAGGCCTAAGAGATATCAGATGAATGACTGAACCATAAATTGCACACAAAGCCTCCTTCTTGCTCTGGCTGCAGTCTACTGCTTGTCTTTTACTTCTCATTGCCAGCTTATAGCTTCTTTCTCATATTCAACTTGGCATCCTGGTCCTCCAATTCATATAATATTTGGTTAAGAGTGAGATACCACAATGACAATACCACAGTAGTTTCTATCCTAAGTTCACTCCCCTTACCTGTTCTTAATGGCTCACATAGGCTCGCTGTCCCAGCACAACACCTGTGCTCACCTTGGTCTTGCTCCTTTGGCTCCCTTTGTCATCAATAGCAAAGAAACTGCAGCACCTCCTTTTCTTGAAATCGTGCTCAGATACTTGCCATAAGCGTTCACCTCTTTCTGAACCAAGAACCACCTGGAAACAAATACACCTCTGAACACTACAGTTTTCTTTATCCTCAGGTCTCTAAAATGCTCTGTTCCATAACAAAACAGCAATGCCACTCTGACTAGGTGAGATAGCTAGTAAAAACTACACCAAGACCAAAGAGCACGGCCACGGAAATCAAGGCATGAAACAAGTGCCCTAACACATTTTGGACAGAAGTCTTGAGCTTAGTTTCATCAGGTGGGTATTCTTAACAACCTCTGTCAAGGTGCTTCAGAAGGCTTGGCACAGTCAAGCCTTTGACTTGGTATCATGAGCAAAGCACCCCAGCTCTGCACTTGCCCATAGGAAAAACACTAGGAATGAGATATAACAATGGATCACTGATTCCCATTGTGATTTTCCTTTCTCATTGTTACATGAGTCAGACAGGATTTGTTCTCAGTTACAAGCATCTTAGGTTGGCAAGGGCCAACTCTATACATACGCTATTAGGGAGTTCCCAAGATAAAATCCCATGGTAAAATTTTCCCATGGTAAAATTTGACCCCGATGTCCCACCTCTCTCTACTTCAAGGTAGCATATCATATCTGCACAGGTCACTGACTAGCTTGCATGCTCCATGCTGAGTTTCAGTACTGCAGATGCACACCCAATTCCAGTTCTCAAGGAAGGAATCATCATGTCATGGATGAAAACAGCACTTAAGTCCTTGGCCTTGCTCAGAGTTCTGTTTGACTTCACCAAAAGATCTGAGTCCTCAGGGCCACAGATTTGTGCCTCATCTCTTGGGAACTTAACTGAAGAAAAAAGTCACCCAAAGCCTTAAGATGCCACCAAAAGTAAGCAACTCTTTATAAACACAGTCTTATAACATGTAAACACACACTCTCAACATCTGAGCAGTCCATAAATGGGACTGTATTTTTATCTCAGATCAATCTCACAAGAGAGGGAGGTACGAGCAAACTATTGGCATTGGAGCACAGACATACAACTTATCTAAGCTGAGGTCACAGCTCCCTGAAGGCTGGACCTTCAAAATCTTTGGCATCAGACTCCTGGCTCCAGCCTTAAAATCACAGAATCCTTACAGTTATAAGGGATTCCTGAAGGTCACCTAGTCCAACTCCTCTGCAATGAACAGGAACAAGATCAGGTTGCCCAGGACCTGATCCAGCCTCACCTTGAAAGTCTCCAGGGACAGGTCACCCTACATTCTTTATTGGTAGAGGAAGACAGACAGGCAGGTAAGAATCAAAGTACTTTAACTTGGTCAGCTGAGTGCCATTAGAAGAAAGACTACCTCAAGAAGTCCAGTATGCTTCCTCAGGCTGCCAAATCCCAACCCACTTAGGGTTTTATGGATCAGTGTAGGAGAAACAAGCGGCAAACTGTTGGGCCAGCTGACACAAACAAGCAGATCTCCATTGCATTTATACTAGGTTCATAATGAGGAGACTTGACCCAGCTTCAGGATGAACCACAAGTGGCTGTGAAGTTAAAATCTTATGCTACTGACTTTTAGGAACAAAGCTGAAAATTCTCTCCACTTAGTTCTGTTGTGTTTTTCCTCATAACAAATAGGACATACACTTTTAACGAACAGTCAAACAATGGGATCAAAAAAAACCATAGTGAGAGAGCAAAAACCAAAGTTCAGCCAGGCACTTGTGTCCCAGGGGATTACCACTAATTGCAGGATGTAATAGTCAGCAGGTAGAATGTGGCTTCCATCATCTGAAGCTACCTACCTCCACTTTTGGAGGTTATTCTTCTGCAAGCCTCCCATTGGCTGCTTAGGACCTGCTGACAGGATCACAGAAAGATCCTGAGCTTTTCTGGAGGTGGTATAAAATGAATGAGCAAATCTGGGGGCAGTTTTCCCCTTCCTGCTGAATGTGCAGAGGCCAAAAGCAGCTTCATTTTTACTGACAAGGAGCAGAGCTGGAAAGAGGTGGCCTTTAATGTGACATACAAAGTCTCCAAGAGACACAAAACAGGTTTTGGCAACAGCCTAAAACTGTCTCGTGGCAGCAGCATCCTCACTTTGCCCAGCATGGCTGACAAAACTGCATGGCATCAGCTCATTGCCTTACTGGGAGCATCATGCTTTGCAGGCTGTCCTCATGCCTTCTGCCTGCACTGTGCTGCAGTACTGGAGACAGTGGAAGGCCAACCCAAACTAGCATGGCCCTACCACCTTCCCTTGATTCACAGCAGATGAAACTCTGGCCCCTTCTGCTCTTAAAATCCGAGGCAGGCTTTCTTTCATTGGATGCAAAAGAATACTCTGGGACGCTTTGAAACCTGCGCTGCGTGCTAGCGAGGAGCTAATCGATTCCCAAGCCCTCCAGTCAGACATGGCCTAGCATACAGCATACCCCATGCTTCCCCCAGATGCACAGATACCAAATACGCTCTCTGGGATGCACTGGGGTGAAGAAGAGCTTTCTAAGTCACTTCATTTTTACTGGAAACTCTGCGCCAATCCTCCCACATACGACGCGCCGTGTGCTCCTCGTAACCAGCATTGTCTGAACTTGTGGTATTTTCATAAAGGCGCCCTGCCAAGCCTAAGGCACTCTAAGACACATCACCTTTGTCCAAAGGAGGATCCCAGCCGGAGCGAAGCAGAGAGAGCGTGACCTCTTCTACCAACAGGCACATAGGTATGTGAAATGAGTTCCTATTAAAAACCTCCACTCTGCCCACACAGGGGCACAGAGAGCACAGGCAAGGATGACAGCAGGCAACAGAAAATCCTTTCACTGTACTTACAGGAAAATGGGGAGGTACAAACGAAGGCCTCTTTTTTATTCTGTAAGGAGGGGTTGGCAGAAGCAGGTTATTGGGCTTGCACTGCATGGAAAAGGAGGATTTTCCCTTTTTCTGGAATCCTGATTCATCTTCATTACTCAGTCACTCAAGCTTCCTTGGAAACAGAGTGCCACTGAGTTATTATGGCAGTCATAGATGAATTCAGCAGAAAAATATACATATAGCAACGAAAGAAAGTAAAACTGCTCTCCTTGTGCAGCCCTACAGAGAGACAGCCAGACAAAAGCATGAAAAAATTGACTGTCTGGCCAAGAATGAAATTGCTGGCAAGTCTGGTTTCAACCCTGCTATTAGCTCTCTTGCAGCTGCTCCAGCTACCCAAGCAGGGCTGAGATAAGTGCCTTCTCTCAAGACACTTATTGTTGTTATTGTTGTTGTTATTTCTTCTAACCTGGGGTAGTACATTTATTTACATATAAGCCTGCTTCTGATTAATAACTTAGAACTAAGAACTTAAGGGCTAAGTCAGACACCTGAAAATAAAATAAAAAGTCAGACACCTGAAAATAAAATAAAATAAATAAATAAATAAATAAGACACAAAAAGGGAGAGAAAGAAAAGAACTCTCAGAAGCATTCCTATGCCGAGAGATGAATGTAGTCCTTCCTCTGCAGGCAGCACGCTCCCCAGATGCATCACACATGGGGCAATACAGCTGTGCCAAGGGGGCAGGACACAGGCAGCTGTGCAAGGGGGGACTGGGGGAGGCCACGTGCACTGCTGAATTGCCCGCTCAGGGCAAGGGTGGACAGAAAAGAGTAGCTGGGGGAAGGAAGGGGGTGCACTGCTGAGTGGTGATGGATGGGGTCGGGGCAGGTCATGCTCGGGTCTGGACTGCTGGGATCCATGCTGGACCTGGTACAGCCTGATGCGTGATGTTGCGCTCGACTTTAGGCTCATGGCAAGGTTTCCTCTCGCTTTGGAGGTGTGTAAAGCACTTCTGTTGCAAACCCAGAAAAAGAAGGCACTGTGTAAGGGTGGAACTGAAAAGGTTATGGAAGATTTGCCAAGAAAATGCCTGCACTCTTCTCGTTCCAATATATGGCATGCTTAGAAAAACTGAAAAATACCAAAAAGGCACCCAGGGATTGTTTTTTAGGAAACAAAAGAAGCACTTATGGGTTAGCTTTTCCACGTTGCCACATTAGTAGATATACCAAACAGACAGCTTGATCCGGATGAGTCACGCAGCAGAATAAGAACAATGACCCGTGTGTTCCTCCAGTACAAATTATTCATTTTTCTCTGTCAATAAAGCCTTTTCTATATATATATATATATATATATGTATATAATTACTCCCAGGCAGCCAATGGGGAAGGTGTGGCTATCAGCAGATCGCCCCTCCCCTGGGGAGTCACATCTATTTGGCAGGGCATCTGACCTCCGTGATGCCCTCAGGCAGGCCGCAGCACCTTAAAATAACTTCAACACACCTCGTGCCATGCCTGCGTGCTGAATCAGCCCAGAGGTGTCAATCACATCCTGCCCTGCTTTCAGGTAGGATCACCTCAGTTGCTCTGATCCTCACTTTTGAACTTACAACTTCCTTTTGCAGAATTCAGAATGGGGTGTGTGTATGTGTGTGTGTGCGCGCGTGTAATTCCTCAGTCTCCACAATAACAATTCCACCCTATGAGCCTCCCTGTTGGGAAACAGCTCCTGCAGAACAGCAAGTTCCTCTTTCACAACAGCCAGTTGCTGAAAGGAGGCAGCACAGCTTGGCAGCTAAAGCAGGAGACAGCAAACCTGGGCCATCCTCTTAGAAACATACAGGAGTTTTGCTACCAATAGGCATGCCAGTGTGATTTAACTCCACTGAATTAGTCTTAACTTGGCTCCTCAATCCTTTGCAGCAGTATCTGCACATCTCAAAAGTATCAGTGCTTTGAGAGCTCACCTTGAGAGGCTAGGTTTGGTTTTAAGGCTGTCTATACTGTTGCTGTGGTGCACCCAGAATCATAGAATATCTTAGGTCTGAAGGGACCTCAGAGCCCAAGCAGTTCCAATCCTGTGCCATGGGCAAAGCTGCCATCAGCAGCTCAGGCTGCCCAAGGCCCCATCCAACCTGGCCTTGAGCCTCCAGGGATGGGGCACCCACAGCTTCTCTGGGTGCCAGGGCCTCACACTCTCTGAGTAAAGAATTTGTTCTTAACATCTCACCCAAATCTCCCCTCTTTTAGTTTATAGTTCAAAGCAGGTACTATTGGTTACAGTACCTGCTGCAGTCCCTCGTGCCTCCTTTTCTGCACCTGTAAACTGAGAGTAGAAAGAGTGACCTTCGCAAAACACATTGAGGGGTGGGGGGTAGAAGAAAAAAACAAGTTAAAAAAGAGCGTTGATGTTTGAGGGTTCCTGGGATATCAGCCCATTTCTGCGTTGCCAGTAGTGACCGCAGGGTGGCGCTGCTGCTCCACGCCGCCCCGGCACCGCGGTCCGAAGCGATCTATAGTGAAGCCCGGCATTGGGGCGTGTGACACAGGGGATGCCTTCAGGAGGGACGGATGGGTTGTGAAGCGTGCTGTAACACGGACCTTTTGTGAATTATTAGTAATTTATAGCGTGCTTTTTGGAGAGAACCTAGGGAAACAAACGTGTTTCCTTGGCTTTCGCTCCGATGACAAATGCCTTTACTCTGCTTGCTCCCTCCAGACTCCCTGCTCTTTCACTCTCACCCATGAGCACGCTGAGTACTCAGTAACTCTTTATATCTCTCTGCTCTTCTTGTAGTGAAATATCTCCTACAGCAGCTTCCCAGGGGGTAGGCTTAGGGGCAAAGCCCTTCCCTACATTCATCTAGACAAAGATCTCTGCTCCACGGCATACCCAGAGCTGACCTGGTAACATCAGGCAGGCAGCTCCCTCCTGCTCCCCTATTTCTCGTCCTTTACCCTATCCACTTGGGTTTTGCTCACCCTGAGCCCCTGGGGTCTCTTCTGTCCTCAGACCGAGCGCCGTACAGGGCAGTCCTGGTGGGAGGAAGAAGAAAAATGGCAGCGCGGGAGGGCCAAGGGCAGGCTGAGCCTAGCAAGCATCGTCTAGACTTTCAGTCTCATGATTCAGTGTGTCTGATGTAAAACTATTTAAATAAGAGTTATGTAAATAACGTGGCAGACAGATAGATTATTTAATATAATCAAAGTGAGATAAGGCCTGGGCCCCAATCCTTCCCTGAAGTACGGCTGCTTTGTGCCATCCTCACAACACAAACAGCCCTGAGGCCAGGAGACCCAGCCAAGGGAGGATCACCCCAGTGCAAGGAGGTAGCCTCTTGGCTTGCAGTCAGCAGAGCAGCTCCTGCATGGCTTCCCCACAAGCAGAGGGGCACCCACAAGAACTCTCAGCACCCAACAGGTCTCTGCCTCCATAACAGCACCCCAGAGCCTCTGCTATTCAGGATCCATCCTTCAAGCTGTGCTGGAGGACCTGCCTTCCCCAGAGCCAGCCAGGGACTGTGACAAGGGTGGGAAGTGGCTGGATAACAAGATGAACTTTTTCCTTAGCTCCTCGCTTTCCAGCAAAGCTATCCTCTAAAACAGAGCTGAGAATGGCCCTTCAGCTAAGGTAGCACTCCCCTCTCACGTTACCACATTACCACCTTTAGTGTATTTTTCTGGGTTTTACTCTTTTATAAACTTCCCAGGGAACATCTGCACCACAACAACTGCAAGCAAGGCAGGTCCATCTGAGCCAGCTCCAAGCCAGCATTATCAGAGACTGGTAGCAATGCACAGGGCTGCACAACTCACTCTATGTGCCAGTGGACAGTGGCCACAGAGCTGTGGGCAAGCATAGGGCTAAGCTTGGGTTTGCTGACGTGTGAGAGAGCTGCTGCAGTGCAAAATGCTCCCTTACGTAATGCGATTTCCAGCAGCTCCACCAGGACACAAGGTTTCCCACTAACTCAGTTTGTTTGCTTTTCACAGTGAGGTAACTGCACTTTCTTGACATTTCCTCTCCCTTGTCCTTTAAGCACAGAGGCCTGACTTGACCATCCTTACAGTAAAATCAATACGCGGGCAGGCTTAGGTAAAGTTTAAGTAAGGCTGTGCTGTTGGCACTTTGTGCAGCACCACACCCTCTGCCTCTTCTTCCCATCCAGGTCACTCACCCCTCTCCTGACTGCACCTTCTTAGGTTTTTTTCTCCCCTAAGTTGCACAGTACAAGCTCACCGTAACCTTCTCACCCACTTCGAAAGCGAACATTCAGCCCGGCCTCCAGACACGGCCTGACCCATGTACAAGCTTTGTGGTTGCGTGACCATGTCAGTTCAGGACAGCTTGTTCGTAAGCCAGGAAAGCTGAACAGGGCTACCCCTTCTATGGTCAGGTTTACTCAGGTACAAATATGCTTTGCACAGCTGGCAGCATTTTCCTACCTGGAAATGCAGTGCAGCTGCAACCAGTGCTGGTGGTTTTTACACACACACACACACACAAAGCAAGCATGGCCTTAGCACATGCGTAAACCAAGGCAAGCACATACAGCCCTCTTCCCCGCTGCCACAACCATGGGCAACAATTGAATGCATCCCCCCTCGTCTCACAGACAGCCATAACCACCTACAGACAACTTGAATAAGGAACAGATTTACCCAGACTTCCTCCACTCCTATCTTCTACCCAAATTAATGTTGGTGTAGATAAGGCTGTGGAGCATTTCCCTTCCCTTTTTCAAACCTTTCCTTAGTTTAAACAGTCTGACTCATCAGCAACACAAAGATGACAAAACGTCTATTCTCCTCCCCCCCCCACCTCAAAATGTTTTGGCATGATTTTGCTATCAAATTAGGGTACTTGATCCATGCCAGTTGGATGGAAAAAAAGAAAAAGGACTCCTAGAACACTCATTGTATATGATTAGGATTCGGGGAGGGTGCAGAGCACAACATAATAGGCAGAAAGTGAAAACAGCCAAAGGAAACGCCTACACTCTTCCTTTACAAAAGCTGCTTGTTGTGTCTGTCTGAACAATTGTTCAGAAACCTGGAGGGGAACGAGAGGGAAAAAGATAACCGACTTTATTAAGAGCAAAAGATTGATTGAGCAATTGATTGCTCTTAATTGGAACTGCGTGAGGAAGGGAGAGAGGATTTCAGGTTAGTTTCCTGGCCCTGCAAAGCAGTGCCGGCAGCAACCCCAGCTCCCCAGCGCTGAGCTTCTCCAGGGCACTGCTCCTGGAAGTGGCTGGCTCTGGGAGCTGACCCCTTGTACAGCCCTGCCAACAGCAACGTCTGAGGCCTCAGGAAGGAGTAGGAACTCCAGAGTCGTGAGGTTAACCTCTGAGGTTGGTTTGCGCATGTGTTTCTTTCCAGACCATTTCTTATTTCATGTCTCAGGAAAGCTGGGAATTGAGCCTGATGGGATGCTTTCCTCTGGAACAACAAGGCCTAGAAGGCTTATCATTTCTATTTTGCCTTTGTTTCCTCTTTTCGCCCCCCTTCTTCTTTCAAAGAGAACAACAAGATTCTTATCAATTCATTTCAGAACAGGGGCCTATAAAAGAAGAGTGTCATCCATTTCTTAACCACCAGCTATGTGGCTGAACTTCAGAAATCAAAGAAACAACACTGTTATGGGGTATATTTTCAAGAAGCAAAGGTTTTATTTCCCAGAGTCACGCACATAATAATGAAGCTGCAGCACAAGAGAGGACTAGCTCAGAGTTTCACAATCCCTTCCCCCCCCTCTCCATAACAATCCTCAAGGGGAAAAATGATAACGTGCATGAACAGCTAAAATAAAAGCTGAACACAAGCAAATCACTTGGGAGTAGCCAATTCCTCTTAATGTACTGTCATTACTGTACTGTATGTAGTACCTTATTTTTCCTCTTAAACAGCAGGAAGAACAGTTACTCATACTGCACAGATAAGAGTGTGATTTCCAGGGAAAACAAAAGTTCCAGCAGTTGGAGTTGGATTTGCTTTGTTTAAAATCAAATTGCAAGGTACATGGGCCTCAAAGTTATCTAAACAGAACAGTCAGCACATAGAGGAGGCTGGAAGGGACCTCTCGCAAACATCTCATCCAACACAGACGTCATTTATTTGCCTGTGAATGGTATAGGTTAATAAATACAGAGGCTTGTTGCCTGTGAGGGCAAGGTGCTGAGCTGGATGGCCAGTATGCCCTGTGCAGGGCTGTTCCCTGGTTTCCCAGGTACAGGCAGTGGTACCCTGCAATCCCATTTCCAACTCTAAGCAAAGAGAGCTTTACCTGAATGTTTTCAGATAAGCAGACTTAGTAAGAAAGCAAAGTGAGAGAGAACACAGGAGCAGTGCTGCTATTCCTTCCAGTGTGAGCCAAAAGCCACACGAACATGACAAGGAAACAAATAACACCTTTTACACTGAGGCTGTCCATAACAAGTTCCTTAGGACGGTAAGGCAGACCCAGAGGAGGAGGAATCAGCATGGACTCGCTTCTCTTTCTCAGGCACAGACCTCCTGCAAGCCTCTCACTGTCACCTTTTTCTGCCAGGAGTCACTGCTTTCCCATCTCTGCCCATTGAACCACTCATCCCTCATCAGTTCCACTCCAAACAAGCCAGGCCGTATAGTCAGTCATATAGACCAACTGGATCACATAAAACAGCTGGCCATATAGTCAGTCCATTGGGACTAAAATGGGATAGGAAGCTCAACATGAGCAACTCCACCTGCACACTCAGAGTCAGTGACCTCTGGCAGGAGGGTGGTGACATGCAGTGGGAAAAAGCATCCCTGGGACACAAGAGGTCCCTATCACTGAGCCTGTGTCATCATGCTCCCTGTGCACAAGGCTGCTGGAGCAGGGGTGCACACAGTTCTTTCCTTTTTGCAAACAGCCCCATCACTCTGCAGCTACAATTACCTGTAGCTAGCGCTCGTTAAGTGCTTTGAAGATTAAAAGTGCAGATACAAGTGTTAAATATTGTAATTATTCTTACTACATAACATTGCTGCACTGAAAGCAGGGAGGGGTTGTTTTTCCATGTTTGTATGTGGGAATACCATGACAGCTGCTCCTTTCTGTAAGTGAGTTCCTGCCAAGAACCTTGATAAGGAGTTGTGCTTGAAGGAAAAGGACCAAGTCGGGGAGTTTTCTTGGAGTGCTACATACCACAGTGAAATTAAACGGAGCTCTTACCAGGGCTCCTCTGTCAGTTTATTGCTCTATGTGTTGATCACCTGAGATGCCTCGGGCTCCAGGAGGAGCAGCACTGACTCTTAGCACCTCACCAGGTCTCCCTCACCCTCCACTAGTCCCAAGCAGTTTGAAGCTCACTGCAGGCAGGCCCCATACCCCAAGAAGGGTCACTACTGCCCACTTCCTTCACCACAAGACAGTTTCTGCTATGGAAACAGAGAAAGCATCAGATTCATTACATTGGAAAAGACCTCTAAGATCACTCAGTCCAACCATCAGCCCATCACCACCACATCCATTAAACCATGCTCACCAGGAGGACCCACCTTGCCTCTCCTTTTGCACTCTTGGGCATACAAAGCTGAAGCCACAAAGTGACAGGCTATTTCCACCCAAGTATGAAGGTGAAGCAAGTGCCTGAAGACTGCACTTATCCCCTCAGAGGAGATAAGCAGGAGCAATCACTGCAGCTGATAGCGCACAGAGGAGGTGTGGGCAGGTAGCAGGCTGAGAGGACCTGGGTTACAGTTACTCATGTACTGCAGCTCCTCCAGGCACCCGGGGGGCTTGCAGGTGTCTGGCACATAACTGGGAACCCATGAAGCAAGTTCTTGCTTAACCCAAATCCTACTGACAGCAACAGCACAAAATGTGGGATCAGTGGGATTCAGTTTGAGAGAAGAGCCACTCTCTTACATCTTCATATTTTGCTGTTGAAAAGTACATTAAAAAAAACAACAACACTAAACATATATTTCTTCTAGAACTTTAAAAGCTCATTTGGTGGTATGACAGAAGGTACAAAGGTAGCACAGGATAAAGGACTACTGAGAGAGAAGCTTGGGTGTGGCGTAGGGGAAGGGAAAGGTAGGAGGAAGTGTAGGAGGTGATGCAGACAAGCTCACTAAATTGCAAGGCAAAATGTAGATTCTGTCCCCAAGCAAAACACCTCTGCACTGCTGTCAGGTCAAGCTAATAAAGCCAGCTCTTCAGAGCCTCCGCCATCTGGCTGCATTTCCTCTCTCACCAAGAGGAAAAATAATTAATGAGCAGCTTCTGTCTGGCAATCAGCAACTGTTTGCATCATCATATATGGAGATGGCAGCCTTCCTGATTGCAGAACACACCTTCTCAAGTGGTGCAGCTTCTCCTCCTTCAGCCTTATGCATAGGTGCCATCCACAGCAAGGAACTCCAAGGAAGGGCTGTAGGTGAGCTCAGCAAGCAGCATCTTACATCTTGGTACATCAGCCATGGCCAGGAAGACCATTCTTCAGTATTTGTGGTGCAGGATTTGCAATAGAACATGAACACTGCTGGCAAGATGCATATTCACACTGGATTTAGTAACTAATAGAACAACTTCCTTTGTTTACTATGCAAAGAACACGAGAAAATTAAGCTGATCTGGGGCTGGTCCAAGTCTCTGCTAAAAACGCTTTTGACAAAAGCTGACCTCTTTGCTCCTGAATAAATATTAGCAATTTGTTTGTGCATTGTTCAGCTGGTTTTGTAGATAGGCAGAGAAAAACGAGTAGAAGACTTCGTCATTTTCCCCCCCACACCAATTGTCAAATAAATTATTCGCAAATACACGCTTCCATCATTCATCTAGCACTAGACTAAACACTTTCTACTAAACTCAGTTTTCAGCATCATGTTTCAGTTTATGGTTACATTTTTCCCTGGGCAAAGCAAGTCAGTTATTAGACAGCTTTCATAGGTTTCCGCTAAACATGCTTGATTAAGTCTTAAGAAGGAGAAGGTGGAGGAAATTGTGTTTTAAAGCTAATGGGGACATTTCCATTTACCTCAATGGGAATCATACTGGAAAAGATAACACTGTTTTGAAGACTTGATGCACATACTAAGCTATGATAAAAATCCCCAAAACACAGCAACCATGCCACCAAACAGCACACTTTAGAATGGTCAGTCTTCAAACTGAACAGAATAAGAAACCAGGCTCACCACCAGAGCTGCCCAAAGAAGCAGTTCTCCCTCCCACCTCCTGAGGACGCTACCTTGCACATAGCACACACCCAACCCACAAGCATCACTGAGGCTCCTGCCTTGTTCACTCTCCAATGACTTAACTTCTACGTGCTCGTACACTGTGGTGATGCTGAGCTGGCACAGGTGCTCACCTTTAATTTCCCCAAGCCAGAGCCACAGCTGATGCAATTCAGCCTAATGGCTTGAGGAGCTGGCCTCGTCTGAAAGGAAAAGCAGAATTTGAGAAGAAAAATGAAAAAGAAGAGATTCAGAGATGGATTTCTGCACTGATTTACTGCATGCCACGCAGCCACGCAAGGTCAGGGTGAGACACTTGGAGGGGACCTCTGAAATGAAGTAACTGCATGAAGCTGCTACATTTGGAATTTATATAGGTAGGCACACCTCAAGAGCGCACCTTTGCTGCAGGTCAGCAGGAAAACACTGTGTCATCTTTTTCTTCAAAGAGTTTTAGACAGCTGCTGCCATCTTAGAAGAAAGAGGGACGTGGCGTGCTATTCACTGTATGCAAATCTGTGACAAACATCACTCAAGGCAACACCTGTGTGCATCCCTACAGAGAGCAATTGTTTTAATCAAGTGGTTACCGTAAGCCCTTCTCTTCCAAAGGAACTGGTATGCTCCCAGTCTAGTCCATCTCAGAGGTATCCACAAAGAGTACCCCCAGAATAACCCTGCTTATTCATTGCTAGCACATCAGCCCAAGATCCTGGGCACTACCAGGAGCTAGACAGTGTATAAACGCAGAAGTGGAGGCAGTCCTTACCTTGCTAAGATTACAATCTCAAAAGTCGCAGGGGAAAAAATAATAATAATAATAGACAAACAGGCTCAGCAAATGTTGAAAGCTAGAGGTGTGGTGGAGGGCTCACATTCCTTGCCTTATTCAGTGTGGGGATGTGAGACAAGGCAGGGCTCTGGAGCAAAAGAGATGCATGAGGAGACACAAACCTTTCCTCAGGGGCCCATCTGCTGCAGGCTCCTTTCAGAGCTCTCCTACCAGAAGAGCAGTTTGGGAGGTGCCCACAGTGGATGTTAAGAAGGGCAGCAGCACTGGACTTAAGCGTAGGGCCCTTCTTTCTTCATCCAGCTCATACGGCAGGCACAGCTTGGGGTTTTCAGAAGGACCAGCAAGACCTGCTGTCTGTGTTTTCTTCCTCCCCAACCTGCCTTTCTGCCCTACTGCCAGAGCATGTAATCTGGAGTCCCTCCATCTGAAAACTATGAGAGTCTTGACCTCTAAAACACAGAGATATCCAGTGCATAGCTGATAAAGACCTTCCTTTCAGATTCATCCCAAAGCCCAAGCCAGTATCTATCAGATCAGCCCCCGCAGGCCCTCAGATACCACTCTGTCTCCTTCTCAGCACCCAGTGGGACTTTGGCACCGCACAGTCACCAAGGTGCTCTGATGTGGGTGGCTGTGGGCATGCCTAGCAGCAGCACACCCTGTGCTGGGAGCTCAGGCAGAGGGTGGAGGTGGGATGGTCACGCAGCCCCAGGCATGAGCAGCACTGTGGGTTTGGGGTTAGCGGTCCGAGCTCTGCGTCACTGGAAGTGACACAGTACCCGTGAAGCTGGCCAATATAAGAGCCATTCCACATTTCCTCCTCGCAGTACTTTCCACTTAATTTAAGCACACTTAATCAGGAAATCTGTTTCATTGGAATATCTCGCTTAGAAATCAGGGATGCTTACTAACAATGACTGCATCTTGATCGGGATGGTAATATCGCTTAATTGGGATGCCTTCAGGTATCTTAGTGGTTTGAGTTCTTTATGTCTCAAGCTCAAGCTAGTCTTGTCTGTCTGCTCCTCATAAAACAGCTTTCAGTTCCTCCTTGATAATGATACAGGCAAACGATGATGTAAGCTGCCTGAACATTTCTTGCTCCTGGCTGTCAGTTGCTGTGGGAGGGGCACATTACCTGTTGCTGTGGGTGTTCTTGCCACAGGGACAGCTGCGGGAGCTTCGGTCACCATCTCATGCAGAGCTTCCTGCTGTCTCCAAAGGCCTCTTGCTGTCCCCACGGCCTCCTGCTGTCCCCACTTGGCATGGGACAGAGGCTTATGGCCTCTGCTGCTTTGCAGGATGGGGATTTGGCTCCACTTGGCCTCGATGATACAGATGGAACATTGCCTTGCTAGGAGACAGAGACCCACAGAACACAAGTGGTCAGTGCCAGTGTAACCCCTAGGTCCTATTTAAAAGTCCCACTCATTCGTGCATGCCTTGTGCATTGTGAAAAACAGAGCCTACACCCTGAAGGTTCAGTTCTTTAAACCCTTCTTTCCCCTCTGCTTACTGCATTGTAACACCTCTGCTTTCTGCATGCAAACAGCTGTAGCGCGTTACGTCTGGCAGCACACGAATAACTGCGCAGAGAGCATTTGTAGCCTCATAAAAGCACGTATGCAGATAGCAGAGCCTTATGACCTGCACTGCCTTTGCTCCTAGAGCCCTAAAGGAAGATAGAGCTCCTCGGTGCGTTTGTGCTTAGTGTACGTCAATGCCTCATAACACTCCAAAAACCGTACGCTCACCGAGCTGTGCGTGTGCACATTCGCACCTCTCTGCAGCCATACGGAGGTGCAAAAGCCCGTGCTCCGAGTTTACGGGCAGCTTTATAGGGCCGTTCGTCGGAGGCCGAGCACGGCAGTAACGAGACGGCAAGGGGCAGCTTAAAAAAAAAGAACCACAGGAGCGCTTTTCCTGGAAACCGGCACTGTTTCGTTCGCACGTTTTACGGGCAAGCCTGGCAACCCATAAAGACATTCCTTGGCACGGACAGAGAAATAGCGGCCCCGGCGGAGCTGGCACCGCGCTGCCGCGCACCGCACAGACCCGGCACTGCGCGGGGCTCCCGGGGGCCCGGCAGGTGCGCGGAGCGGCGCGGAGATGCCGGTAGGGGGAGCCGGCGGCCCGCGCAGCGCCCGGTGTCTTGCAGGTGGCCGGCGGGTGCGGAGCGGGAGATGCGCGGGCGCGGAGAAGCCAATGCCCCTCACCTGCCCGCCGTGGGGCAGCTCAGCCCTCCCGCAAACTCATTCCTGCTCTCGGAATACGAGAGAGAAAGGAATGATGAGCGCAGGGGATGATCGCTATCGGGTGCGTGATGAATCGCCAAGCTCTTATCGCTGCCCCGAGAGGAACTGCCGCCTCGTTCTAGAGTTTATAAATCCTTTCTACAAATCGGTCTCTCTCCTCCCGCATTCATGGCAGTAGGTGGGGATGGAGCAGGAGGCTCCCGCTCTCTCCCCTCTCATTTGTGGCTTCATTTGTGCGGTTGCGGAGAAGCCGGTGGGCTCAGCCCCGCTCCAGCCTCGCCGCCCCTCCCGGAGAAAGGAAGGAAACAAGGGAGGAAAAGGAACACAAAAGGGACAAGGGAGCTTGGAAAGAATAAAGAAAAAATCAAATCAAATCAAATCCATGTCTGGCCGTCTCCTTGTCGTTTTAGCAGATAACTTTTAACCCCCCACCCCTTCAGCCCCCAAACGTTGTTTTTTCCCGTGAGATGCCGGAGCTGGAGGACACACTAAATTAAAGGAGTTTATGCGGTTGGGGGTCGGTTTGTTCTCTGTCTTCTGCGTGACACCGCTGTGCCCCAACTGCAGAAAGAGCTCGAGCAGTTCCTCGCAACGCGGTTTTGGTTGCGCTGGATTGCTGGTGCCACGACACCTCTGTGCCACACGGATGGGACGAGGAACCTCGCGGGCTCCGACAGCCCCACGGGATCTGCCCTGGGAATTAAATGCAAAATTCGCCTTTAGACACCAAAGGTGAAACGAAGGCGTCGCGCTCGTGAAATACACGAAGCCGATGACCGCTGTAGCATTTACGATGAAGGGCAATTTATTTCCCTTTCAAGAACGAGAGCCTAAAGGATGCCGGAGGGATGGAGAGCTCATTTTCCTATTAAGCTGAGTTGTTTATGTCTTCAGACAAAAGCCACCCGGGACTGGAAGAGTGCTCCGGCTCAGCTGTGAAGTCGTCAACCCACGGCAATAGAAACAAAATAAAAACACGAACACAAACGCAAGTACCAATGAAATACAAAACACGCGCAGACAGCCCCTGAGCTCGGGCCGCTCAGCGCTTCGAGGGCAGAAGTACCGCGCTGCTACAACGGTGGCTGAGAGCGGGTGGCTCTGAGTGGAGCCCAGATTTAGGGGGGCTCGCCTCTCTCCCTGCTCCCTCTCCCCGAAAAGATGTGAGCTGCTCTCCCTGTCCTCCGTTTGCGGAACGCGAAAAGCTGCATCCTGAGATGCGAAGAGTCGGGCTGGGTGGCTGGGCTCGGAGCTGCAGGGCTGCCGCTGTGATGCTGGAGCCAAAAGAGAGAGAAACGCAGCTCTGACTCCGTCTAAACACAAACAGCCCGGGGCCGGCGGGCGGGTCACCCTCGGGTCTCACAGAGCGAGCCGGGGGGGGCCCACCTGGCCTTGCCCAGGTCAGACGGCGGCCCCTCCGCCCAGCGCCCCGCTGCCATCCTTCTTACTGACATCTCCGTAAATACGGCTGCCAGCGGCCACACACGCGCCGAGCCCCGCGGCGCGGCTCCCCGGGCCCGACGCTGCCCGGCGGGGTCCCAGAGCCCGGCCCCGGCCCCTCCGGCTCCAGCCCCACTCCGCGGGGCCGCTCCGTGTGGGTCACCGAGAGACGCCGGCAGCCGGAGGCCGCGCTTGGTGCGCTGCTGGAGCCCTTCGGGGAGGCGAAAGCCCAGCGCCGAGACCTCTTTCTGGGTGGTATCCCGAGAAAGCGGTGGGAAAAGCGCCCTTCCTGCCGCCCTCGCACCAAATATCACAGTACGAACACACCACACTCGCTCCTCACAATGGTGACTTTTGTGCCCCGCATGCAGAAACCAGAGTTGCGCTGCTGCGAGGTATGTAGCACAGCACGCAGCGGTAATTGCGTCAGTTCACAATTATAGAATCAGAGGGGCTATTGCAAAACGGGTTGAATGCAAACCACGCTGGATTAATGCCCCCCTTCCTTTCTTCCTTGTGCTGAAACCTCCGGGTGTTGGCACAGCCCCGCGCAACGCCGGAGGAGCAAAGGGTCCTACGCGCAGTGAGCGCGCAGTGAATGGGAACGGCTGTGTCCGCGGTAGAGCCGTGGGAACACCGCACGGCCCGGGAGCGTGGGGACGGGCTGACACGTTCCTTTAATCCCCCCCTTTCCTTCTGCCTTTTCTGGTTTTTTTTTTCCTCAGCAAAACAAGAGAGAGTTTTTGAAAATATCAAGTGTTGGGACGGACACACGGTTTTTGAAAATACCAAGTGTTGGGATGGACAAACAGCGCAGTGCTCGCACATTTATTCGTTCTGCAGTTGTGAAAGAAGGGGGGAAACGCGCAGTGGGGCAGCAGCAGGTGAACGACTGCAGGCGGTGAAACGCAACGGCTGTGTGGGACCGGGTATTCCCCATTACAGCGCTGACATTTATTAGCAAGAGGAGACCCACGACGTTTGAATATGAAAAGGAGCAGATATCAGCCCGTATAAATTACTTCTTCGGTTCCTTGTACCGCACTGAAAGCACGCGTGTGCCTATTGAATAACCAACGGCTCTGCGCCGTGTGGGGAACGAACCGAGAGAAGGATGAGTCCCCATAATAAAAGGCTGTGAAACGGGCTCGGAACCGGGGGAGCTCCGAGGTACTCGCTGTCACACGCTTGGGTGGGCGATACCTCGCACCACCGCTCACTCAACGCCTTTCCCCCGCATATGCTGCCCCTCAAAATAGATTTCGGTTCCTTCTTCCTGCCGACCGGTTCCAAACATCAGCAGGGTCCCGGCTGGCAGCGGCCGAGGGCAGCGGGATGGGGTTCGGGTCCCCGCGGGGCTGCCGGGTCTCGCCCCGCAGGACACGGACGCGGCTCTCTCGGGTTTAAATGGAGACAATGAAATCCTCTTCGCTCCGATGGAGCAACGACCGGACGGGGTGGGAGATGCTGGAGAAGAACGAACAGAGCCCTCATCCCTCGCTGTCTCTGCGCTCCCGTTGAAGTGTTATTCCCAACATCCCGTTCCAGCTCACGTACGCTCTCAGACTTTTAAACAAAGGCAGCAGCAATACGAATCAATTCTAGCCACTGGGTCCTGCCAAACGATATCAGGAGCATCTCCTTTCCCTCGCCTATTTCTTTTCGTTCCCGTGACACACACCTGACGCACCTCTCAGCCCCACTGCACGGAGCGGGATTGGCACAGCAGCGGGGCACAAACGCTGCACCCCGGGCTCCGCGCAGGGCCTGGGAGCGTAGAACCGCGCACCGCACCGCGTATATACACCACGCGAGAGTCCCCTCCGTGCCCACGGGCGTGGGGCGAGGGAGAGGATCCGGGGAGCGGGGAGGGGAGAAGGCCAACGGGAGGGGGTGAGAAAAGAATAGTAATATATCGAGGGAAGGCGGGGGGCGAGCAAAGAACATAACAATAAACTTGACGTGGGAGAAACACGCGTGGCGGAGAGCTCCGTGTGTGAGTGTGCATCGGTGAAACGCATGGACCTGTCCGCGCTCGTACGGAGCACGGGTGGGCGCTCAAGAGGCCTTGGCGCTCCCCCCTCACCCCTCGCGCAGAATGCGCGCAAAATGCGCGCAGGCGACGGGGCCCCGCGCAAGCACCGGGTTCGGCGTGTGTGGCCGTAGCCGTGAGCCGCGGCTGCCGGCGCTGCGCGGGAGCTCTTTCCCCGTCTCTCTTTCTCCCTCTCTCTCTATTTTTTTTCCCTCCCTCTTTTTTTTTCTCCTTTCCAGCCCGGTCGCGTTTTTTTTCCCTCCTCATTCAGATCCGCGGGTGTTTCCCGGCCCCAATTGGCCATTCGGATTGGACGGGGCGGAGCCGAGCCTCTGCAAAAGGAGGAAAAGAAAAAAAAAAAGAGAGAGAGAGAGAGAGAGCGAGAGAGAGAGGGGAGAGAGAGGGGGGAAAAAAAAAGAAAAGAAAAGGGAAGGAAAAAAAAAAGAAGGAGAAACCCGTAAGTGCGTAAAAAAGTTCTCGCGGCGGTGACGGATGCTCAAAAGTTCAGGAGTTTTTCCGATGCGTCCCAACGCAGCCCGGGACCGAGAAAGAGACTGAAAATTAGAGAGAGAGGAGTGAAAACGCGGAGCTCCGCCGGCGGAGCGGACGGTGGATTTTTTTTCTTTCCTGCTGCTGCTCGCTTCAAAAAGCCCAACAGAACCCATCCCTGAGCCGGGTCCCCGCTGCAAACAGCTCGCTGCGGAACGCGGAGCCGGGAACTGCGTCGCAAAGGTTTTCTTTCCTTAATCCCCCTCCTGCGTTGGGAGCTGCCTTCTCCGCTGCGATTGCTTTCTTTTTTTTTTTTTTTTTTTCTTTTTTCATTTTTTCATTTTTTTTCTTATTATTTTCGTTTTTCCTTCCCCCGTTCTCTTTTTCGCTGCCCCCCCTTTTTTTTTTGCCCCCACCCCGTTTTTTTTGACCTCCACCCCCACCCCCCGGCCACCTCGCGGAGCAGACCGAGAGCGGAGCCCGGCGCCTCCGTCCCTCGCTCCGCCGGGGGGGGGGCGGGGGGTGCCGCACGGCCGCCGGGCGCTGCTCGGCCCCGCGGAGCGGCGGAGGGTGGAGGGGGAAGGGCCGCGCTGCTCGCCGCGGCGGGAGGGAGGGAGGGGGACGGCTGCCGGGCGGCCATGCAGGCGCGCTACTCCGTGTCCAGCCCCAACTCCCTGGGCGTGGTGCCGTACCTCGGCGGGGAGCAGAGCTACTACCGAGCGGCGGCGGCGGCGGCCGGCGGGGGCTACGCGGCCATGCCGGCCCCCATGAGCGTGTACTCGCACCCGGCCCACGAGCAGTACCCCGGCGGCATGGCCCGAGCCTACGGGCCCTACACGCCGCCGCCGCAGCCCAAGGATATGGTGAAGCCGCCCTACAGCTACATCGCGCTCATCACCATGGCCATCCAGAACGCGCCCGATAAGAAGATCACCCTCAACGGGATCTACCAGTTCATCATGGAGCGCTTCCCCTTCTACCGGGACAACAAACAGGGTTGGCAGAACTCCATCCGCCACAACCTGTCCCTCAACGAGTGCTTCGTCAAGGTGCCCCGCGACGACAAGAAGCCGGGCAAGGGCAGCTACTGGACGCTGGACCCCGACTCCTACAACATGTTCGAGAACGGCAGCTTCCTGCGTCGCCGCCGCCGCTTCAAGAAGAAGGACGCCGTCAAGGACAAGGAGGAGAAGGACCGCCTGCACCTCAAGGACCATGCCCCTCCACCGCCGCGCCCGCCGCCCACCGCAGCCACCGGCGCCGAGCCCGAGGGCGGGGGCCCTCCCGCGGCCGGGGCCGCTCCGCCGCCGGTGCGCATCCAGGACATCAAGACGGAGAACGGCACGGCCTCCCCGCCGCAGGCCGTGTCCCCGCAGGGCGCCGCGCCGCCGCTGGGCGCCGTGCCCAAGATCGAGAGCCCCGACAGCAGCAGCAGCCTCTCGAGCGGCGGCAGCCCCCGCGGCGGAGCGCTCCCCGCCGCCCGCTCCCTCGGCATGGAGGGCCCCGAGCCGCCTCCCCCTCCTCCTCCACCTCCTCCTCCTCCCCCCCCTCCGCACCACCACGGGCCGGGCTTCAGCGTGGACAACATCATGACCTCTCTGCGGGGCTCCCCGCAGGCGGCCGAGCTGGGCGCCGGCCTGCTGCCCCCCGCCGCCGCCGCCCCTCGCAGCTCGCTGCCGCCCGCCCTGTCGCTCGGCGCCTATTCCCCGGGTCACAGCTCCGCGGTGTACGGCTCGCCCTGCGGCCAGCCCGCCGCCGCCGCCGCCGGCTCGTACCACTGCAACATGCAGGCCATGAGCCTGTACGCGGCGGCGGGGGGCAACGAGCGGCCCGGCGGCCACCTGCCCGCTGCCAGCCCCGCCGAGGAACCGCTGCCCGACTACGCCATGCCCGGAGGGGGCGGCGGAGGGGCGGCCAACGGCGGTGCGGGGAGCGGCGGCGGCCCGGGCGGCGGCGGCGGGGCGGGGGGCGGCCACCAGGAGGGGCACCATCCGCACCCGCACCCGCACCAGGGTCGCTTGGCTTCCTGGTACCTCAACCAGGCGGCCGCGGCGGCGGCGGCGGCGGCGGCGGCGGCGGGGGAGCTGGGATACGCGGGGCCGCAGCAAAGTTTCGCCGCCGGTCCGCGGGACGTCTTCGAAGCGCCGCGGATGGGGCTCAGCGCCTCGCCCGGAGGTGGAGGAGGCGGCGGCAACGCGGGGAGCGGCGGCGGCGGAGGAGCGGGGGGCGGTGGCAGCTGTCAGATGGCTTTCCCCGGCAGCCAGCCGCTGTACCGCGCCTCGGGGGCCTTCGTCTACGACTGCGGCAAGTTCTGAGCGCGGCCCGCCGCCCGCAACCCGAGTGCGGGGCGGTGAGAGGACGGCGGTGCCCGCTCCCACGTAAGTGTCGCTTTGTTTTTGGTTGATCGCTTCCCGGCAGCGCTCTCCCCCCCTGCTCTCAGTCCCTTGAGGTATCGTCGCGCTCCGCTTCCGCACCCCATACCCACCCACCCACCCTGCCCCCCGGACAAGGACTTGTTTGAAAGTGTAAATTGCCACATAGTAATTTATTTTTAATTCGTAGTTGGATGGTGCGGACCAAACGCCACAAAGTGTTTCCCCTTCCCCGAGAAGTGTCGTTAACACGGACTGAAACGCCGAATTTTTTTTTCCACTCTATATATATATAAAAAAAAAAGGGAAACTGTATTAATCTTATTCTATCAATATTTTTTTTTTCTCGTTGAAAATATCCCGAAGGTATCGCGTTGTTTGTTTATTAATAAATTACCGTTCAGTTGGAATGACCCTGCCCACGTCTGCATACTTTCACGCTTTGATTTTGGAAAGGGAGAGAGAGGACAAGAGAAGGGTTCTGTGGTTCCCGCTGGGCGATGGCACCGCGCGTCCCCTCCGCGCAAATCCCAGGCACCGTCAGGTCCGAAAATCCCATTTCTGTCCCTTCCTCGCTGTGTTTCCCTCTCTCGGTTCGCCCCATACATTGGGAACAAAACCCTCCCGGGGCAGCTCGGGGCTGGCAAGTAAACAAACGCGTTTTCTCCCCAATTAATGGCTGTAAGTGGCGGTGCGGCCCCGGCCCGGTCCCTGCTCTGCTGTCGGTTCACTCACACGGGACGGCCTCTGCGCGTTGCCCATGTGTTTGTGAGCGGCATTTGCGTGTGGGTCTCTATTTAAAGAAGGGTCGCGTATTTATTTCTAGAAACTCACCGCGTGTGTTTCTAAACCCCGCGGTGGATCTTAGATGGCAGATAGTCTCTAACGTGTATTTTCGTCGGCACGGAAATCGCTGCTTTGCTCACTTGGCAGCGGGGCCGATCCCGTAGCGCAGCGCTTGATCTCCGAAGGGAACGAAGCGTTGGGTCGCGCTGCTGTGGCTCTGCCCCGCTGCCGTCCTTTGGGGACGTTCCCACTCTGCTGGGACGGCCCCACTGCTCCGGTGTGAATTCGTTTAGGAAAAGTTGGAAGGGAGATTTTATCCTATGTAGTTTTTAACATTCTTCCCCCCCATCTCTCTCCTCCCACCTTATTCTTTAAACCTGGCAAAAATATATATAAACTATTTTCACGGCCACGGTAGACGAATGGGTCGCAGACTGACATTCTGTCCGAGCAGGAATGTCACCTTCTGCTCAATTTGCAATTAAGGACCTACGGGCATTGGGGATCGCCTCCCCCTTTGCAAACAGCCACCAAAGTGCCATAAATTCATTAAGTTGAAAGGCTGTGCTCTGTCAGTCAGACCTGGGGAGAAGGCGATTCGATTGCAGATATTTAAGGCCTAAAGTTTGCTTGCAAGATAATGCCGTTTCCTATCAGCGCCTCTTATCAGGAGGCGACACTCAGCAGTAATTGCTGCCGCATTGCTGAGTTTGCACTGTAAATAAATACAGAGGTGTTCACCTCAGTGCCCCTCTTTTGGGCAGCTCTTCCTCTCCGGAGCAGCGAAAATCACAGCGCACCTTCAGTACAACGACTTTGGGGTTTACTGCATAGAGCTGCCTGGCAATCGGTTTATTTAAATAGCTCACAGTCTTTTAAAGTGTTTCGTGTAATACTTTGCTTTTATTTCGTTTTTCCCGTGATAATATCTGTGAAGAAATTATCGACCCTACTTCTATCTGTTTGTTGAGTTGGGTCCGAAGAGGCCCCCCCTCCCCACCCCGCCCCCCCCGCTCTGCCTTACCGTTGTGTTAACGCTGGAGCAAAGGAGAAATGGAGCGGAGCGCTCTGGGCCATTTCTGATGGCGGTCCCCCTCTCCCAGCGCCGAGCGCTGCACCCCGCTCCTGTTTTCGCCCTTTTCTCCTCCCAAAATGGAGCTCCGACGGCAAGCGGGGTCTGTCCCCGCGGTGCCTGCCTGGGATCGGTATTTCTCTCGAAATTGAACGCCAAAATCAAAGTTAAGGCGCGGGGAGGGCAGAGCAGCGATTGCACGTAATGATTGCGCGGTATTTTCGGTGCTCAGAAACACCGATCTCCCCGCACCCCCGGTTTTCTAAGCGGCGGGAGGGAACAGCGAGGACAGTGGGGCTCGTTTCGTGCCTCTGCTCTGCTGGGAGAGAACAAGGCCGTGAGGAGTTCCAACGAGTGCCGCCCGTACCTTTCACTGTCCCTGCGCGGGGGGCAGGGACATGTCCCACCGGGTTCTCGGTTCTTTCTGACGGCCCCTCCCGCTCCCGTAGGTCCTATGGGAAGGCACAGCAGAGGGCACGCGCGGGGTTCGTTATTTTGTATTTATTTCTGTTAATTATTATTATTTTTTTTTCTCCCCCCTCCGCACAGAACCATAACGCGGTGAATGGAAATGGCGCTGCGCGGTTTCTGCGTGGGTCTCCCCGCAGAGCCGGGCCTGTCCCATCACCACGGAGCCACCGTATGACCCTGCGCGCAGCGCGCATCTCTCCGCGAAGCCCCTGCAGCGCTGGGCAGAGGGATGGGGCTATCGGCCCTGTTCTGCCGCGGGGCACTCTGCGGGTTCGGAGCCATAGAGCAGCTCCACACTGTGTTTCAGCCTGAGCCAAATCTCAAAAGCTATTGCCTTGCGTGTTGTCCAAGGAAAGAAAAAAATCTCGCCTTCTAACTGTTGTTGTTAATTTGGGGAACAGCTCCGTTTGGCCGGCCGCGTTGGTTTCTTATTTGTGTTTAATTATCTGTCACCGAAATTGAGGGGAGTGTGAGGTCTGAATTCCCCCTGGGCAGAAGGGGGGAATTCTTCCCTCTGTCCGAGTTTCCTCCATACAATTTCTTCTTAAAGTGAATGGCAGTTTGCATTATGCACCAAAAAGGTCACAACCAAAAGCAGTGGGGAAGCACACTGCAGAAAAGATGTGGATTTAAAGTCCTTCCCCACCTTCACAGCCCCGGTCAAAGGCAGAACGCGGTGCGACTGCTCGTGTCACGGCTGGAGGTCTTACGGGGCGTGTTACCAAACGTGCGTTTTACGAACGCGGGGCCCTTTCGGAAATCTTATGGAAAGAGCCCCGAGGTGAGCGAGGCCGTATTTTCAAAATAGAGCGCAGCTCTGTGGCGCGATAGGTGACCTCTGGGCTGCCCTCCGGCAGCACGCTGCCCTCTGCGCGTAACCCCACAAAACGAGGGGCTGAGAGGAGCGCGGTTGGATTTGCGCTGCCGGGGGCTTTTGTTGCGCGCAGAGGGCAGCGGCCGGGGCCCACGTGAAGTGGAACGCGAGGTAACGATGCTCGGGGTTTCCTGTGTCGTCCTCATGGCGTGAGAAGGAGCGTAGTAGAAAAGCGACCTCCGCGCCTCGTGGGGATGGATGCTCCCGCGTCCTCTGCCAGAAATCATCGATTTCGGGAAATAACCGCTAATTGAACGTTAGCTTTTAATTAATCTCAGTGAGAACTCATTGAAATGTCGGCAAATTCACCCCGTTTCCCCTCGGTTGCCCGACGGCTCGGTTATTTTGTTATGCGCGGTTTTTTGGAAGGACAGCGAAGAGCGCAGCAGAGAGCAGGGGCAGCGGCGGTGCCGTCAGGGGCTCCTGAGGCCGAGTGGTCGCTGCGCGGGCGCGCAGGTAGCGCGCAGAGCAGGTTGCGCGAGTTTTAGTCCACCGGACCTCGACCCGAACCCACGGGTCAGGAGGTTCTCGCTCGCCTTTCCCTTGTGGGTTTTGTGGTTTTTTTTTTTCTCTCCCCTTTTATTTCCCCCTCTCCCTTTCCTGCCCGACGGCGCGTCCTTCCCGAAGGTGGTGCGGTGCCGCGGTGCGCGGAGCCCTCCCGACTTCATGACGGCGGCGCTCATAAAGCCATTCGCTTCTTTCCAAAGCCATAAACAAACGTCGTGTTAGGTCAAGATTGATGGTGTCCATGCAATAAAACCGGGCCAGGTCAGGAAGGAATAAAATTCAATCAGAGCGCGCGGAATCATTTTTCAGGGGACAGAAAGACAGAAAAGGAGACGGGGGTCAGGGGAGGCGATGCCGCCGGTCCCAGCGCACCGCCGCCGGGGGGAGGGCGGGGGTTAACGAGCGATTGTTTTTTATCAAGCGAGGAACAATGGCCGAAGCGGAGGGGGGAGCGGCTCTGTGTCGGAGCTGCCGCAGCTCCGCACCGGGCAAAGGCTCCGCGAGCTGCCCCGGGGTGCGGGCGGCGTGCGGGACGGAGACTTCTCTCGGCACCGATAGCCGCTAGGCTTGTAACCTCGCTCGATAAGCGCGTGCGGCAAAAATAAGAGATATTAGAAAGCGTGGGGAAGGGGAGGAAAGGCGGCCCCGGCGGGCGGCCCGCGGACTGCGTGGGAACGTGGCGGCCGGCAGTTTTCTGCCCCCTGCATCAGCGCAGCTCGGAGCGCTCTGGGTGGGCAGAGCGGAGCGGTGCGTGGGGCCGCCCGGGAGCGCCCCTACCTGCGCCGGGGGTCGGGGCTGAGCGCAGCGGAGTGACACCGCCAACAACGAGCGCCCAACTGGAATCCCCCCCCCCTCCTCCTTTCGCCTCCGCCGCTGGGGAGATGGCAGGAAAACCGACACGTTTAGAATCATTAGCTCTGAAAATAGCCGAATTTCCTCCAGTCGGGAAAGAAAAAGAAAAAAAAAAAGAAAGAAAGAACAAATGATGACACTCGGGATATTTATGTACGATATGATATTATATATTCATCAATCGATGGATACCGAGGTCGGCTCGGCACAGCCTCGGAGAAGAAGGGCTCGGGGTAGAGAAGCGCCATAGAGTTGCCCCTCTCTGTTCCTGTAGTTTGTTTTCCGAGTGTTCAAACTTCGAGTTTATCATTATTGTTAATAAATATCTAAAATAAGGAAAAAAAGGAGAAGTTTCCCACCGAACGATAAAGTAACAGCGCTGACGGTGCCGTCCGGAGCAGAGCGCTGTTCGGGCAGTGCCGGCGTAGCTCGGGACGGAGGGGGTAAGAGGGATCGGAGCGGGCTCATTAACAAAGCAAAGGTCGCAATTAGCGCCCGCCGCCACGCACCGACCTCTCCCCCGCCCGCAGCCCCCCCCTCGCCCCCAGCACCGGATCGTTGCGAGGAATCTGTTGATGTTTTTCTTCCACCCGTCAAAACGTTGGAGCTCTGCCGGCCTCAGTGCTCCGGGCCGCGTTTGTTGTGTCTGCGGGCGGCGGAGCACCGGCAACTCGATGGGGGGGCACGGGGGGAAGAGCGGCCCCCGCCCCACAAACCGCGACCCCCTGCCCCGAGGGGAGGGATGGGAAGGGAGGAGGGTGTCACCCTCGCGATGGAGCTGGCGGCTTCGCTTCGCGACCCCGGGGAACACCCCGGCGCTTTGTCTCGCTGAGGACGGGGCCGGGGGCTGCGGGGAAGGAGCCCCCTTTGGGAATGGAAGGGGGGTCGGAGTCGTGTGGGGCCGCCGCCTGCTGGATCGGGCACCCGCGGGTGGCTCCGGGGAAAGGGTTTCGGGAGGGTGATTTCCCAACCTTCCTCAAAAAAAAAAAAAAAAAAAAAAAAAAAAAAAAAAAAAAGATAAAAGCAAAAGAAATTAAAAAAAAGAAAACAAGTGAAAGAAAGGAAACAAAAAAAAAGGGGGTGAGGGGGAGAAATGGAAAGAAGAAAAGGGGGTTGGGGGGGGGGCGGGGGGAAGAGGAAAAACGAGAAG
Organism: Coturnix japonica; assembly: GCF_054131305.1. Taxonomy (NCBI): domain Eukaryota; kingdom Metazoa; phylum Chordata; class Aves; order Galliformes; family Phasianidae; genus Coturnix; species Coturnix japonica. The sequence goes on from NC_140664.1 coordinate 76,487,812, forward strand.
AAAGCCTTTTTTGTTTGCACGGTTTTGCGTTGATCCAGCGCTCCCTCGGTCCGGCTCGGTTCGGGGCCGCGGTGCACCCGACGGCGCGGTAGGAGCGACGGTGTGAGGGAGAAAGGGGGGAATGGGGCTGCGCTGAGCCAGACGTGGGCACTGAACGTGGGTCTGTGAGCGGGGCGTGAGTTCCGTACAGAAGGATCGTCTGCTTATATCACCGAGCGTTTGGATTTTATTTTTCATCGTTTGATTTGATTTGCTTTTTGTTTTATTTTACTTCGTTTTGCTTTGTTTTAAAACGCGATCCCGTGGTCACTGCAAAAGAGCGCGGCTGGAGGAAGAACTGTAAGTCGCCCTGAGGGAGCCTTTGGTTTAGGACCCGTTTCGCCTGCCGCTCCCCCTTGCCCCCAACACAAAGGCTGTAACAGCACCGCCTGGCTCTTAACACAGCGCGGTTGGGGCGAGCAGAGAGCACCGAGGGCAGAGGAGCGCTGGTGACACACAGGAGGGCTGCAAGCCGATGTTACTGCGAACATCCCATACCACTGTATGCTAAAATAGTTCCCAGAAATACGTCGTCAGGAAAGTGCTTTAGGGTTATCTTTTTCCGTTTTTTCTCCCCCTTCTTCTTCTTTTTTCTCCTTTAAATGATGATTGTTATTAATTATTACATGTGCTATAGAGATATGCCAGCAACAGCCCTTTGCACAGAGGCCGTGGCTCGGGGTGAGCGGAGCAGGGCAGCTCCCACCCCTCCCTCTTTCTCTCCCTTCACTCCCGCAGCCCCACAACCCTGGGCTCACACTCTGCTCACCTGCATGAAGTGGCCCCAATGGGCTGTGCAGCAGTAGTTCCCTTTCCCCATGCCCCAAAGCACCCTACATGTTTTCCACCGCATCTCTGGCAGCCGCCAGGGTGTACAAAGAGCCCTTTCTCTCTGCAGCCCCCATAATACCCCCCCCGTTTTACTGCAAGATGGTGCCCCATCCAGCACCAAACACAACTCCCCCATGAGAGCTCCCCTCTGGTTGGCTGCAGGACGGCCCTGCTTGTGTATGGGGCACCCAGCTGAAGCGATGGCTGCGATCAGTGGTGGAAGATCCCAAACCAACGGGAAATGGATGGGCTCGGTGACCTCTGGATAACCCGGGCACCTTGGCATGGAGAGTGCAAAAATATTTACTCACCTTGAAGTTGCTTTTTTTTTTTTTTTCTTTTTAAAATGCTTCTTTTTATTTTATTTTTAATTTTTATTATTATTATTTTTATTTCTTAAGCCATCTTTTGAGACGGTTCAAGCTCCAGTTTGAGGTTTAATCACAGTACACAGGAAGAAGGTGGGTGGGGAACGAGATGATTCTGAAGGGGGGGGGGGGGGGGGGGAAGAGGGAAAAGAGCACCCAAACCCCAGGGCTGGGAAGGTACTTCAGGAAGGAGGGGCTGGGAAGGACTAAAAGGTTCTCTGTGACCCCTCACACCCTGCAATGAAGATCTGAAGCGTGCGTGCAAACCCCCTGTGCTTGATCTGAAAGCGATTCCAGCAATTAGGAATTAATTTGGCATGGTCAAAAGGCGATTTCACTGCAAGTTAGATCGAGTTATCTGAATTTTTACAGAGTTCAAGTGCTGGAAATGGGTTGCTGGGGTGGAGGGAAGCTGCAGGAAGGGAAAACAAGGAGTGCTTAGAAAAGGAAGGCAGGGGGAAGCGGTGGAGCAGGGGCTGGAGGGCACACAGAGAACAGGGGCTGTGCTGCTGCCATTGCTGGGGGGGGGGTGCTGGTATTCAGATGGGAGAAAGTACTAAAAATGCGCTGGAGGTCGCATTAGGTAATAGAAAGAGAAGTTTTAATTAAAAAGTAAGTCGATGGGCTCGCTGGCCAATGGCTCCTCTAGGTACAGTAGTGCAGCAGGCACCAGAGGTGGCCCGTGTGGAGGAGCAGGCCTGCCCCCAATGTGTGGGGCCTGAGGCACTGGGGGAATGGAGGAGGGACAAAACCGGCCTTGTACATGTAGGCTGCTAGCATTGAGGTACCAGGGCCGGGGGTGGCCCCCAGCATGGCCCCCGTGTAGCTGTGCCTTGGCCGGGTCCTGCCGGGCTCAGGCGTTGGGGTTGCTCCTCATGAGCTCCACGTCGGCATCCACCATCTCCCTCACCAGCTCCTGTGAAGAAGGAGAAAGGCAGGTGAGGGCCCTGGAGTCAGGGATGAACCCTGCAGCACAATGAGCCCCTGGCCCACTGTGGGATGGGGAGGAAGCACGGCTCCTCCAGTGCTTGCCTGTGAATTCCCCTATTTGTGACCTCCCTTGGTTCCCTCCATGAGCACACACTCCTTTCCCAGGGTGGGTGAACAGTCACACATACTGCTGATGTGGCTGCTGCCATGCAAGCAACAACAGCCCAGGGTGGTCATTGACCATGCCAAGCGCCCCACCCCGGGTGGCTCCTATGGGACATGAACTCTTGGTAGGCACAAAACCCCCTACTCACATCAAACGTGACTCTGGGCTTCCAGTTCAGCTTTTGCCTGGCTTTGGTACAGTCCCCTTGAAGGAAATCCTGTGGAGAAGAGAAAATCACTGTGAGAATGGCTCCCTCTCCCCACTGCACAGCACTGGTGCTGGGCTCTGTGCTGCTGCAGGTCAAAGTCCTCCAGCCACAGCTTGTCTGAGGAAGGAAACTTGGGGGGACCCTTGGAAGCAGCGCCCAGTGGTCAGTGGGCATTGAGTGAGGTACACATCTCTGCAGGCTGAGCACGGCTCTCAGACCTGGCTGCCTTCTGAGGGCAAAATATTGAAGATGTAATTGTTGTGGAAGCTCATATGCCTATAAATCACCAGGAGGCAGCATCCTTTCACCAGGCTATTTCAGAGCAAAAGAGTTATTCTTTGTTTTTGTGTGTGCCTTACTGCCTTATAATGGTGAACGCTTTATAATAAGTTGTCATACATCTTAGTCATGCTATTGAATGAGCTGCTTCAAATTCCTTTCCCCCCTGCTTGTTTAAATAATGTAAATCACAGAGCAAACATGACAACTGTTCTCTTTCAAATAAAAATGTGATCACAGACAGATGATGCTGAAAGACTGTTGTGAATATGGGTAACCACACACAGCAGTAGTAAACAGCCAGCTTTGGAATTGCCTGCATCTTTTTTTTCTTAAGAATTTCCAGCATCCCCATGGAAAGAAAAGTCCAAACACCTCGTAAATGAAAATAAATGATCTCAAAACCGTTACAGAAAACAAGGCTTTGTTCATATTCACCTCACTGTTAAAGTGCTCTTGTAAGTGCTACCACACCAAAACAATCCCACAACCGGTCATCAAAACTAATAACATTAAACAAGGAAAAACCTCCCGTGACTGCATCTCTAAATGAACGACTAAGGGACTGACTGCATCTTCCTGTAATACCCAGTTGGCTTTTGCAACTTGCAGTAGTATGCAATGGTTTATAATAAAGTGTCATCTCTCCATGCAAGTTTAGTTTCTCTGTAGTAAAGACCAAACTATATCCGTACGTATTTAGGGAGAAACAAAACAAACTTTAGTACATAACTACAAAGCTGAGGAGAAATGCTGCCATTGCCCTTGACTTGAGGTGCCACCACTTGATGCTGGCAGAATGGCAGGGCTCTGCCCTACACCTGGGCTGGGTTTCTCCTTCTCTACACTGTGCCCATTGGCAGGGCTAATGGGAACATTGGGGCTGATGGGTATGTTGTTGGAGCTGATGGACACACTGGGGCTGATGGATGCATTGAGGTTGATTTAGGAGGAAATCAGAGGGTAGTGATGCACTGGAACAGGTTGCCCAAGGAGGTTGTGGATGCCCCATCCCTGGAGGCATTCAAGGCCAGGCTGGATGTGGCTCTGGGCAGCCTGGTCTGGTGGTTGGCAACCCTGCACATAGCAGGGGGGCTGAAACTACATGATCATTGTGGTCCTTTTCAACCCAGGTCATTCAGTGATTCTATGATGGATGCACTGGCGCTGTCGGGCACATGTTTTTTTTTTTACCCTCCTGCTGCTATCTTTTGTGCACGTGTGGTTCAGATTGTGATAACTTCCAAAATCACCTCATCCTGTGCAGTAAAACGTAGGAAATTCTTCTCCATAATTGTGTTGCAGAAAGCTAGACAGCTCGCTTCCAGCAGCAGAGGAAATCCACCAAAGGAAATATTGCAGAAGGGGATGTGGAACAAACACGTCTGCTGAGGCTGTTCCAGGCAGCATTTGTAATACTTCAGGCTTTATGCTGAAAGCATTCCAGTGTGCCTTCAGAAAAGAGTAAATGGATGCATAGGAACAAAATGATATGAAAATAAAAATGCAGTGATTTCCTTAAATTAGACTAAACGATTTCCTACTGCAGCCCTGCACTGGGTTGTCAGAAACTGCTGCAGACCTTTGGGGCCAAGTCATGTAAAACCATGTCAGCTTGAGGGATCCCCCAGAGGGTCGTGTGAATATGGATTGCAAAATCTGGTTTGAAATGAGAAAGGCTCCCACTAACTCTGATAAAATTTGGATCGGGCCCTAACGCACTCACAGAGGGATGCCTTTTATCTGGGGTTCGGCTTAGTTCACATTAATACGTGTGTGTGTGTGTGTATGTGCCTGCAAACAAGGAAATCCTTCTTAAAATAATAATTCCATAATGAAAACAACTGCCTTTTATTCAGTTCTAATTCGAGCCACAAGCTAGAAGTTGCGTTCTTAATACTGCCCTGTTTTAAGTCGTAAAAGCCGTAACATAAAACTTGTTTTCACTTTTGGAAATGCTTCTTAAGCAATAATTTCACATCCATGATCTTTGTGGCAAAAAAAAATATCATTTGAATTCGAACCTATCAAGGACCTTGCTTTCCCAGCTAAGAAATGGACCAAGAACAAGCAAACAAATTGCTGTTGCTTGCTGCATGTGGCTGCATTCTGCTTTCGAGCAGCTTGGGAGCAGTCTTTTAGCTTTCTTGGACAAATGCTTTTTCTTAAAACAGTTCAGCTTAAAAAAAAAAACACCTTAATTTCAGTCTTTAAGACAAAAAACACAAACATTCGGCTGCTGAATAGGTCAAAATAAGGTGTGTGCGAGGGGAGATTTGAAAGCAGTAATAAAGTGATTTGCAGCACTGGATTATACATTGAGATGAGATGAATAACCAGTGTATTAAATAAACATACATGTTAAAAAAATGTTTGTTTTTTTTCCTTAAAAAGCTCCCATGCTTTAACAATGATGGCATAATCTGTGAGCAAAAGGGAAAAAAAAAGAGAGAGAGAAAAGAGAAGATTTAATATATATGATAATTCAAATTCCCCAGCTGATTCAGGTTAAAAGATTTTTAAGTGGCTCTCTTGAAGAAGTCTTGTACTTCTGAGAAGCACTACTTCGTAGTAAGATTTACTTGAAAACAGCCTTGTGGACAAAATAACCCCTATGCACTTTTAAAAGGTTCTCTTACAGAAGTTCTCATGTCCAGAGATAAAATGCTATGTGATACCACAGTATTAATGTTGTATTACATCTACATTCAAGGTCTGATTGTGTTCTTGTTAAGCGAGGTTTCAACACCGAATGGAAATGAAGACTGGAACAAAGCTATTCCTGATTAAAGGATTGTATCGCAGTCGTGTTTCCTGTATTTTTCTACAAGTAGCTCATAATATGAAAACAATAAGGTAATTACAATAAAATAAGAATATTACAAAAAGCTCCTCCTGGAACAGAGTGACTGCTTGTTTATATTATCTCAGTTCTTTCACTGAAACCAGAGATGAATTTGTCAGGCTTCCAATAAAATAAAATAAATATATATATATATCCCTCTAACACACTGATCCATAAAGTATGTAGGTTCTTCTGTGTTGGGGCTCCATTTTCTGGAGGTGCCAACAGTTGAGACAACCAAGAAGGAAGAGGTGATCTGCCACTGGAGAAGCTGTGGATGTTTTTGGGTGCCGCTGCTGAATGCAGGCTGCCGGTATCCTCGTGTGGTTTGGAAATGATGGAATGACAGCACTCAGTGCTTTGTGCCCCTGCAGGAGAGCTTTGTCTGCAACGCTGAACTTTATGTACTGACAGGAAAACAAAGCCCTCTGACTTCACAAGGGATTTAGATACTGAGCTGAGAGTTTGCAAACCTGAAAACACCGATTAAGGCTTTCTGTTGTTCTTACGGTACTCGGGTCACAAACATAAGACTAAGTCTTTGCTCTTAGTTAATCATTTTGGAAGGAACATTCCCTTATTTTCCATGCAAATATAGTTAGCGTAAGTGAACACTTACAACAAGTTTTGCCTGGAAGCTGTCTAAGATTTGGAAACAGCATCCAAGTAAATATTTAAGTGAAGGAGGGTGGAAAAGACAGCAGTACTGAATATGACAGGAAACTCTCCTCCACCTTTATATCCATCTCACTGTCACATATACGTCTCCTGCAGAAAATACCGAGCTCATCCAGTGTGATTTTTTCTCTTTTACCTCTGTATGTACCTCTTATGTCCTCTGTACATTGGACATAGCGTAGAATATACCCCGTTATTACTAAATCTGATTTTATGATTCAGTTTCATTGTCCAAATGCACGCACACCAATACAGACAGATAAGCAGGGAGAAATTTGTTATGCAATGCACCAAGGCATTTTAAAATTAGGTTTTAAAGCCATGAGACAAAAATGTAGAATATTCTGATGTAAAGATCACATTTCCCAAGCTCTTGTTCTGGGTGTCATCACTGCTTCTATTTTGACTCACGCAGTGATTGATCTGGTTTCAGTGTGCAGTGCATCACTGTCTCATTCAATTAGCCTCAGCTGAAAATGTAAAGCTTCAAGACAATGTGAGAAAAAGAAGATAGTGTGGCCTGAAAGAAATCCAAGGTTTCCTTAATTGCTACAGCTCAGCTGATTGCCTTTAAAATGTTCCTTCGCTTAAGCCAGCATTGAGAGCCAGCTTTTGCTCGCTGCTACAGCAGAATAAAACGCAGACCGAGTCCTCAGTAAAACACCTGCGATGGAATCATGCCCAGCTCCATTCGCTGCGGCAGAGACAAGGCTTTACCTCTAAAAATAAACAGACTTGATCTAAGCACACAACAGTTTTACTGCATCTGAAAAGTGGCCAGGGTTAGGTTCACAATCAGCAAGGCTGCTTGGAAGATGATTTGTTACAGCAGAGCTCCCACAAGTACGGAGTGCAGACCCAGCTCAGCACAGGCTCTGGCTTACGTGTTTAGTCTTGCACTGCTCCTCAAGGAGTTTCATCAAGAAGGATTTCAAGAGTATAGAGGCAAACGTCTCCGGCAAACCCTGCTTGTCTTTTACTTTCCTGGTCCCCTACTTCATACCCTTCCTTTAACTCATCCCACTAGAAGAAAAATTAATAAACAACTATTGAAGCCAGCAACATTAGCTTACAGCTTTGCATTTTTTATCTCAGTCATGCAAACTTCATTTTATGAAACCATGCATGCCTCTTTTCATGCTGTTTTTGTATCTTTTTTTTTTTTTTTTTCCCCCCACAGCAAGTTTTATTGAGCATGTCTCAGTAACAGCATTGCTGCACCATACTCTTGGGTCTCTGCTGCAGGTCATTCCCTTTGCTGCTGGAGGGGAACAGCCTTGCTACAGTGCTTGCAGAAGACAAGGGGCTGCATGTGCAGCTCACCACGCAGTTCTGCCACTGCAACTCACATCTCCTGTCCTCTGCTTGCCACCAGGCCCTGGGATGTTGTGCGTGTCGCAACATAGATGCAAAGACAGAAAGCAGTTGCTGTGACTTCAGTTGTGCTGTTCCCAGTACACTGTTAGGAAAAGCAGCCAGACTTCACTGGACAGGAGCTGCAGAGCCTGTAAACGTGCATTCTGCTGGTGCAAGACCCAATGCCCAGCTGAGCTGAGCTCTCACCAGCACCCCGAAGGAGTCCCAGACACAAGCACTGCGCCTGCTGGCCTCTTGGCCCTGCTCTGCAAGTACAGAGAGTTCTGGCTCCATGTCTGTAAAGGGCACTGTTTGGTATAATATCTATAGTAACGGGGAAAAAAAAAAAACAACTTTTAAGTATAAAGCAAGAGGCTCCTATCACCACATTAAATACGAGGAGAGTGGAAAGAAAGCATGTCCATGAGCAATGCCCAGGGCTAGTGACAACACAGTAAACATCTTCAGGAATTTCAGAGGAGCCGTAATGTGTCGCTCCGTTTTCACTTTTTCTTTCCTCTGTTCTTAGAAAAGCAAAGTTGTGGAGCAGCCAGGGTACCGAGGGAATAGAGGAATGCCAGTGAATTTGGTTCCTGATCTAAATTTGTTTTAATGCAGCATGAACAGACTGCTTTCCACTCTTGGGTCAGCAGTCTTTAGCAGAAAGACAGCATTGTTTGCAAAGAACCGCAGGAAAAGGCAAAAGGCAAAAAGCAAGCGATAGGTTGAAACTCACATATAACAAAATATCACTTAAAATAAGAGACAAGCTCCCTCCCCCCCCCCCCCCGGCTCATGTTTTCATGTGCAAATCCCCTCCCTGCTCACAAAAGCTCCAGTTTTAATAACTCCATGGCAAGGGGAAAAGGAGGGGAGGGAGAGAAAAACCAGAGGGCCATGCTGACACTGTGAGGCGCTGGGCACCTGCGCTTCTGAGGGCCCTCGCAGGCTGCAGGCACTGGGCACCTCCAGGGCATACAACCCAGCACAAGGGGCCACCGCAGCCACGCTGTCTGTACAACTTGGGCACCATCCCTGCTTATCCACAGGTGTTAGAGCAGAGGTTTTACTTTATCTGTTTGATAATCTTTAGTGTCACCAGTTTCCAAAGGGTTAAGGCAAGTGAGCGTGGCACAGCAATAAACATTAGGGCAATAATAACAGCAATGGAGATCGCCTCCCTCCTCCTCCTCCTCCTCCTCCTCCCTACATCCCCTTCCTCCCCTCCCTCCCGCGCCTTTTCCACTTCACCGCTGCCTATCAGCATGAACTGCAGTGAGGCCAGGCCTCTCCTGCAATGACAGGGGTGATAAGAGACAAGAAGAAAGCAGCAACCCGTCTGGCCTGCTCAGGAAGTCAGAGTTCGGCAGCACCGTCCATCAGTGGGGCCAAGTGGCGGCAGGCAGCGACGCCTCGCTTGGCTCCATCAGCACAGCTCTGCCCGACCCGCCGGCACCAATAACACAGCACATATAGCCCAGCTGGGCCTGGAGCCATGGCAGCCTTGTGGTCAGGTGGCTTTGGTAGCAGCAGGGCTGCAGCATGCTGGCATGGCAGGCAGCATGGGGAGAGCATGTGCTGGCCTTGTGTCAGTGCGCAGCTGCATGGACAAACCCCTGAACAGAGCTGAGCGCTCCTCAGATCTATTGAATTGCCAAGCAAAGCATAAGAAGACATCTCAGCCAGTGCCGTCCCTTGAGTCAGATAAAATTCCTCCCAAATTACATCCTGATATTCCCCACAAGGCAGTAATGGATCTAACTCGCCTTGAATCAGGAGTGAAGCACCCCACGGCATGCCTTGCTACAGCTGCTTTCCAGGACCAGCCATGGGGCAGGCTGGAAGTGTGCTCCCAGAAGCAGGGAAAACCCCACTGCTGTCTACAGCAAAGCTCCCTCCCTGCTTACATTCCTCCTGATCTGCCCCAAGGCAATCCCGGATTCCTGGGAAGACCTGGAAGGTGTTCCCAGTGTGGATGGAAGCGAAGCTGTAACCTCAGAGCTCATGGCTCTGCAGGATGGTCTTTCAGATAATACAGTGGCTCCTAGTCTACAGAAACTTGTTGGTGAATAGGCAGAGCAGTGGTTGTACGCCAATACATTTCTTCAAGCTGCCTGGCCAGATTGCAGTGAGAATTGCAGTGCATGACCTTCACATCACCAAAACAAGACCTATGAGGGTAGAGATCAGCTGCAGCATATGGAAGAAGAAGATTTCCTCTCTTTTCCCTGCCACTTCTGCACTTGGGAAGGCTTTTGCTCATGGTTACAGTGTGGTGTGGTGACTTTTGCTTCCCTGAGGCCTGTTCTCAACTCCAACAACACTTCTGGGAGAAAGAGTAAGCCAATCATTCCTTCATCACACATGTTTATTGCTATGCACAATTCTTGTTATTTAAGCCAACACATGATATTCTTTGGAATTGCCGAATGCAACTCTCACAGTTTTGTTCATCAGCTCCAATTGTTTTTCTCATCACTCCTTACTTTTTGTATTATTGGAAACATTGGGAAATCACTCTGTAAAGCTGTTTGATTTCAGCAGGGTTTATTGTACAGTAATAGCTGCATTTTTGACTGGAAGTGGAATATGGCCCCCAGGGCTAGCTGTCTTCACTGGCTGATATGTCGAGATGAACAGGAAGACAGATAACGCCACAAATCCGTGCTGCTAGGCTACTTAATTTATTCTCTGCTTCCCCTGAAAAGCCACTTCATTTATAACAAATTTTGTTGGATATGTCTGTAGGTTTAATTTTCATTGCCAGACAAACACCAAAAGATAAGCAACAGACCAATAAATGGTAGGACAATGAGCACGTGTTTTACCTATAGATATTTATCTATGTAACCTTAGAGCGTTAAGCAGCAGTTTAGTGATCAGCAGGATATCACTACTGCAGAGTGTGATTTTCTCCTTCTTGTAGAGGATGCACTGGTTATTTCACTACCCTTAAGAATATTTGTATCTCTGAGAAAGTCAAGGTCTTTTAACATAAAAGTTACATTATTAAGAAAGTTGGAAGGGTGTGCTGTTATTTTATTTTTTTTTTCCTAATAAAAATATTAATTTCCTCGAAAGGTCATTTTTCATCTAAAAAGTATGTCACTGGAAAACTCCAGCCCACCTATGATCTGCAATTGCTTTATTTGACCTGTGTTCAGTGCTCATTTCACTGCTCTGTGAATCAGGGTTGACAGGAGAGATGACGCTCCCTTCCTGGCATGTTTATAGTGATGTATGAACCTCTGCCACTCTGAAACCTATCGTAAGACTATGGGTGAAAAGGACAGCAAAAAGATGGATACCTCCCTCTTCCTGTCTTCTTCCCCACTACAGATTAACAAGCACGAAAGAGTTAGCACGGAGCACAGATCGTCATTTCTCATTGATGGAAAACCTGCTGTTGTAAATATTCTCTCCCTTGGACTAAGCAGGGTGAAGAAGGGAGCTGTCACCTCTCTTGGTAAAACAGCAGCATACTGCTGGCTCTTGTTCCAGAAACAGCCTCCCTCTGCATGGTCATAAACCTGACCTAATTTATGGGGCACATCACCTTCCCCCCACCACTCACCACATTCCAATTTCTCACTAGAAACCCCATCAGATTCAAAAACCCTTTTGAAGATGCAATATATGGGAAGAATTTAAGCTGTGAAAGGTTTAAAGGGAGCTCATGAGCTGAGGCTTTGTTACCCGTGGAAAAAGACATGATACCATGGGGCTCCTGTCTGTGAAAGTGATGATATCCTTGCTAACCCCTTCCAGTTATAAAGCAAACAATGAACTGCAAAAGGGTTAATATAAAACAAGGTAGGATCATTTCTGAATCTAAGTATGTCCCAAATGTATTCTTCAGCGCACTTGATGGAGAAGGAAGTCCAAGCAGTGGCCTTTCACATGACATCATAAAAGCCTAATTTATCACCAGCCACCAAACATCTAGAAAATCATAACATCCTTTCAGGAAAACCATGTGCAAAATAATCAGATTTACTTTGATGAAAGCTTTAGTGTTTGAGTCCAAGTAGGACACTACAAAGAATAACCCTTTGCAGGTACTGGCGCACAACAAAACAGGTCACATTTAATGCTTCAAACTCATGCTTTATCCATTAAAAGGCTTATGCATTTCCTGTCCGTAAACAAATGTATTTCTATGCTGCATGTCTATTCAACCTAGATTCCCAAGATAAAACACTGGCCACTGCTAAGTCCGAGCAAAGTAGGCAGCTGAATATTTCCTTTACAGATTAAAAACATACTATTGCTGCAAACACAGGCATTGTGCTCCCCACTGCCCTGTCTCACAGTCTCTTGCAAATATGTCGGGGTGTGGGCTGAACACTGCCACGGTATCTTACAGCTTTTGAAAGGATGCTCTACAAGCCACTGCAGACTCTAGAAGTTCAGAAGCACAAATCTGGTAGAAAGGTAGACTTATTTCCCTTCCTCTTTTCTTTTATGAAACCTCAAGAAGTGTCACTCAGAATGAACAGTGAAGCATGCCCACTTCATTTTCCCTGCAAAGCATCTGAAGCTTTTGGCTATCTGTGTTAGATGTTGTGCATACTGCCATTTCCAGTCAGGACAAAAGACAGTTGGGGTGCACAATTTTGTCACCAAGACTAGTGGAGGGTTGCTATCACATTGCTGTGCGAAGAAATGGTGCCCCATGGAGCAGGGCTCCATGACATTCACTTGGAACTTGAAACCTGAACACAACAAAGCCTTCCTGAGACATTTAGTATCACCCCAACCATCAATCCCAAAACACTCTGCCAAAGACACTTCCTTGTCTACACAATGCATTCGCACTTCTGTCTCCCCTATATAGTGGCCAGTGAAATCTGACTGCCATGTTGGAAAAATACTGCTCAACTCCATCAAGTGATATATCTCCATAAAATTAACTGGTCTCACATTTGCAAATTAAATCAAACAAGTCTACTTTTCATGTTGATTAGATAGACAAAACAGAAAGAAGGTGATTAATGAATGGCTACAAATATGAGCTATGTGGTGTTCAGGATGTTTCTTGCCTGTGATGGAAGTAGATTGCTAAGTATCTGAAGATACGCAGACTCCAATGGCTGTTCAGCTCACTGATCTTGGTGCTTAATAATTTGAGCCTTAGGCTCTTACTGGTCAATGGCCACAGGTTTATCTTGTTCGACTGGAAAAATAACTGGATTTTCCACAACATTCTTGGTAGCTTGCTGTTGCGTGTTCTCTCATCTTGGTTAATAAAAATAACTTCCTATTAGATTTCCTGCACAGGAAAGCCTGGAAAAAAAACCACATTTTTTCCTATTCTACCTTTCACTGTCTCTCAGAACAAACATCCAATCTATTGTAAAATCTTCCAAGAAATCAATAAAGATTTTTTTCCCTTTCTTTGAAAGATAAGCCAAGTATTTTGTTCTCTTTTGTCCTTCCCTTTTCTTGTCAATTTAATTTCTCTCACCTTCTTTGTTGTTTCATTCTTTCCCATTTTTGGCTCATTTGTTTTTCTATAAAATGTCATTTTTCCCCTTTCACTTTTAGACATTTTCTTTCCTAATCTGGGGCGTCTTCCAGGTTTTCTTGCATTTAAGCTCCTGTTTCTCTTTTGAGCATCATTCTCCTCTTCCTCACAAACACTCTCTTAAACCTGGCGTTCCTTCATCATTTCTCATCTACCCTCAAAATGCATCGCCTCCCAGTGAGATTTTGCCCTCCTCATTTCTGCTATAGTGCTCTTCTCCATCAAATGTTTTTCCATTATTTTTCCAGGTGTTCTCTATGTATCCTTACCAACTTGTCCCTTTTTCAGTGGTTCTTCAGCACACACGAGTGCCAGCTTTCTTTTTGCTCCAGTTCTGAATACAGTGCAGAATGTTGCAGGGTTTGGAAGACAATTTAAAGTACCACTAACACAGCAAAAGTTTGCTGACAGGGCTGAAACTTTGTTGAAATAAGCTTTAAAAGGCACAAAGATCTCCTAAAGCTTACAGTGCCAGTTTCTGTAGGGGTAAAACCAGACTCATTTATTGCTATTGATGTTCACAGTAGTTGCCTATAAAATTCCACAGATTTGGCAGTGCATTCATCGTATATACTTTAAAAGCATGCATAATATGCTCTGTTTCTTTCCAAGGCATCACCAAATGCAAATAACACTTCTTTAAATCTGTCCTCTCAATGACCTTCTAAGCTTAAACACCTTCAATTAAACAAGAAAGGAATTTTTGATCAGTTACCAAAAAATTCTTCATTATTTCACCCTGCAGCAATCAAATATGAATAAGCATTGTAGAAGGGATAAAGTTAGCATTTTCTAGTGGTCCTGCCCTACCTGCCAAACCTCCTTTAGTTCCACAGCTGAAGAACAAGCAAACTACTCAGACGCATACAGTAATAGGCATGAGCTCAGAATAGTCCAGTGCTTTCACCAGTATTATGTATAAAATGTGAGATGCCTCATCCATCACTTTCTTACAAGGAAGGTGTCTCGTGAGACCATTCACACAGTATGTCTTCTGCCAAGTTTCAATACGAAAGAAAGAGCTGTTCCTCAGACAAGAAATCCTATTTTTCATTCACACTTCGGCAGCACAGGGACATCAGGTAAGGGTCCTTTTTACACTGCACAAGCACAAAAATGGCAGTCTTTTCTCTGAAAATCTATCAAAGTCAAGTATCGCCTCATTGATTATCCTGTTAGAATCCATCTGCAGCTCACAGCTCTTTCCCAGTGCAGGTCAAAGATAAACCTTGTGGTTTGGTTCACTTTGTTTGAGGCAATCCAACCTAGCAGGCAATATATGTGAACACATAAAGCCACAAATGACAGAATTGTCATGTACTTATTGAGAATCTAACCATCAGCTGAAGAAAGCTAGATAAATATCTTGGCAACTATTTCACTTGTAACCTCAGCAAGACTTCAAGCAGACATAATGCCATTAAGACAAAATAAAGCTGTTCCACAGCAGCACTACAATGACTGGAGAACCTGCAGAGAAGCAAAATGCAAATCTTATAAAATCAAGCAACAGTACTGACATTACAATGGCAAGAACACATTTCCACCTCCATCTAAAAAAACTGAGAAGTATGAAGATTTGGGGACTTGATCAACACCTTGGACTGTGAGGGAGGGGAAGAACCTCCAGGCTGTATCCCACCACTTCCCTCTGATACATGTGTGATTTATTACAGACAAAACAGCTGAAGTATGCAAGTCACAGTGCATCTGGCCAAAAATGATTTGCCCCAAGTAAGTCCTTGCTGTTGTTTTGAGGTGAGCATACAGACCCTCAGCAGCAAACAACTCTGAGGATGAGTGGACATACAGCACCTGGGCACAGTAGGTTACTTATTCAATCTCATGTTCCTTGCTTGTCTAAAGTTTCATTTCTATTTATCTCCCTGGATTTTATTCTCTAGCTTCTCTCACTCAAATAAAATGCTTACCCTAGTAATGCTAAAAATCTGATTATTGTTTGCTCCACCTTTCCCCTCCAGGCCCTATTACTGACCTGGGAGTAACAGAACTCATGAGTTTACTGGTTTACTTGTCTCCTATGCTCTAAAAATTTAACATTCTTCTTTTCAAAGACTTTCTCTTCAAATACTACATTAGAGCAAAAACTTAATGTGTCAAAAAGCTGAGATTTATGTGCAATCATGGGACTCCGGAACTCTGGTTTATGAAAACAAAACAAATGACTCCATGCACTTTCAAAAAAAGAAGTATAAAAGCTTTCAAACATATCGCAACAGCTACCTTGACAAACCGTTACCAAAGATATCTGCAAATTAGTAATTTTATCTCCATGTGTTATTTGAATAACCTGAAAAGACTTCACATTCTGATGGTCTCTCATCTGTTCAGCAGTGTGGCCTCCAATGTGTCACTACAGTACCACACAATTGAAGCGTGAAATAACCCAAAGGTGTAGTAACCAGAAAATCCCAATCCAGCATTGTACTACAGCTTCCAAATGAGATTCACAATACTAGCACATGCTGTGTGGCACTTCTAATATCTCTGATCTTGTGGTTTGATTTGAAAAGTTAAAACTGACACTGTCCACTGATTAAAAAAATAATTACACTGGTATAGATGGGCTGCCTGGCAACTTCTAGTAAAAAGACCCAAATAAACTAATTTTATCTTTTTAAAGTAAACATTTTAATAGCACATACTGTGGTGAAGTCCCACGAACTTACTATTCCTTATAGGGAGTGAACAGAGAGCTCTGACTTCCTATAGAGCCTCTTGGCATCAATTATATTTAAATAATAACAGTCAGGATCATTTTCATCAACATACAAAAGAAGTTCAGATCTAATCAAGAGATGACACTGCCTGCTCTATGCTTGCCTGAGCACGTAGGCAGCGGCTGGCACTTCCACAGCTTGATCATTACTACTGCTCTTCAAATTATGCCTGTCACACGGGTTAGGAAAACATGAGCAATTAAACATAAACAACATCATAAAATAATAGTAAGAAAAAAATTAATAATCCAAAGCAGTGTTTGAGGCACTTCCCTAAGCACCTTGGATTTCTGCCCCTTCTGCTCAGACAGTTTTCCTCTCTGTACTTTTTAATTATTTCCTTCACAAGTCCTTTAAGGCAAAGAAGTTTATTGAGGAGGAAAAAAAAGTATTAGAGCTGATGAAAAAAAGTGATATGCAAAGAAGAGAAGCACCAATTAAGTATTCTCTGAACTACTGCAGCCTGTTTTAATAGCTTTATGGCAAGGATTCACTCTTCTCTATGACACTGCTAGTTTAAGATTCATGTACTGGAAATGCAAAATTTCAGAAGCTGCTTGTTGCTTACTCGAACCACTGTCACTGGCTGCAGCATATTTCTTCTGGCACATCAGTTTCCTCTATCAATTTCAATATTTAAAGCAGAAATTCTGCAGTTCTGTAGCCCCACACATGTACACGTATGCCTTCTCTGGCTTGAACAGTCAACAACCGATCTCATGTTTATCTCGGTTATCTTACAAAAAACTGCATAAAACAACACAGCAGTGAAGACTGAGGTTTTGGGCCATATGATTAAAAATCCTTAAAAACTTGCTGCAGTTGTTTTTATGCGCATGGTTACTGGAACTCAGCATGCAGTTCTGGGAATTGCGTATAAAAACAATCAACTACACAAGCAATGGGGCATTTTCCAACAGCAGTTCTTGTTTTGTAGGATCTGTGTGAAATATGTGATGCTTCATGTCAGCAGGCATGCAAATTTTAGGTAATAAGGGCATCATTTTCAACTGCTTTACATCCTGAATAGTTATTCATATATCTAACAAAAAGATGCAACCAACTCCATTTATCCTTGGTCTGTTTTGCATGCATATGAATTAGACAAGGTACAGAGAATACAATGTAGTGAAGACTTGCGCCTGTCTGCATAAGAAAAGAAATAAATGCAACAACATACATAAAATTTAATACATTCAAATCCACATATTAAAAGCACATTTAGAGGTGGTTCTTACTATTGTTGGGTATTTTTTTCTCATGAGTGCCTTAAGTTCTGTATTTTCATATATACTTCAGCATCTCCCGGAAATAAAGCTCTTCTCCCCAACAAATCTAAGAGCTTCACTTTCTATATGTGAAATGGAATGTGTTTAGCTTTCTCTGTCAGAAATGGTGAACAAAGTACTAAAAGCATGCCAGTGATTCAATGAACCTACTCAAGCTACCTAGAAGAATATTCTAGTTTGGGATTTCCATTTCTGGTGAGGAGGGACTTGCATGTTCTCATGCAAACTCCTGCTCCTGGCCAGGTAGGCACTGAGTGGGCTAAATATATCCAAGCTTTCCAGTGTTAGTCATCATTGCCAGTAGCATCCTAACAGGCTAAAATCAGAAATTTGATAATAGAATGAAGTAAACCATCTGCAACTGCTATAGTTCCTGCTCTTTATAATGCCTCTTTTATTCAGTCCTCTCATTGCTTGACATAAAGACCACTAAACTCAACAGCAGATTCTTGATATCAGGCTTTGGATTGAACTTCTCTTTCTTATCATGAACAGAAACATTGGATGCATACGCAGCTTCATTCTTCCCTGGACTGAGAATTTTTGGATATTCTCAGCTTCTCCAGTTCATCAAAGTTCTCTCAGATTTTTATTCTACCACACTATTTTTTCCTTTTCATCATTGTCTTCCTACCCGGTCACTTAAAAGCTTCACCCTTGACTTCATATTCCCCAGCCCAGCGTAATACTTGCTTTCTGTATTCCTACAGCTTTCCTACCTTCCCCACATGTTAATAATATATCCTTCAATCATTGGTTCCACCTGTGGAGTAGGTGTTCTGTTAAATTTGCTCCCTCCACTAATCAGCTTTCCAGCACAGTTTGTCAGGACTGAGGCAAATTATACTCAGATTCATTAATTCAGATATAATGAACTCCAATTACTGTTTACCAATTTCCCACACATGAGGAAGAAAATATATGAAAGGTGGAGACCCTCTGGCTAGTTTATGGACCCAAAGTCTTTCTGGGAAGGCCACAAATCTCCAAGATATCTCAGAGCATTAGGTTTTGCACTTGGATTTCTAATTTAGCTGAAAGATGTGTAAAAACACAAGCAGTCAGACAGCTCTTTGGCTATACATCTAAGAAAGCTCCAAGTGTAAGTTATTACTTCCAAAGTCAATTGTAACTTATGCTCACTAAATTGGCTCCAGATCCATCCTCTTCAGACAGTAGTACAGGGATAATTTATTATTTTGGTGAAAAGCACCCATTTTAAGTAAACCACACCCCCAGCTGGGAGCCTCACCAGCAGAATTGCCAAAGGCGGAGCGATTCAGAGATGCAGAGAACTTTTGGAGGGCGGTGGAACTGGGGTGAACAAGGGACAATATGTAACAGTGTCTGTCTGCACTCTGAAATGTATAACTTCTCTCGAACACAGGGGGTCCGCAGCATGAATTTAAGAGGAAAATTTGTTCCTATGGTTCAATCATCATGTTAGATGAGGAGATTGCCTTGCTTTTAACATCAAGGCAGTTTATACAGAAGAAAATCTTATGGATTGTAATGAAACCAATGCAGCCTTCCGGGGACCTGATGCTTTGATCTATGCCCTCAAATGCTTATCTTCTGTTCTCTCAAAAAGAAAGTGTCATATGTAAATAAGGCAGTAAGGGTTTGAAAGCTGTAATTTTAGACATCTATCCAGATGCAAGGGCCTAACCAAGGAAATGTACATAAGCTATGAGCTATTCTTTCACTGATTACACTGGAAACCTACGTAATACGACACAAGAATTAAGCCCCTTCTGGTGGCAGCAGTGATTTGAAGTACGTTGCTCTACCAGAGAGGTAACTTCTCAATGACAGATTGCTTTACCAGATGTCTACAGAACTGCTGACCTACATACCTTGCAAAGATGTCTCTTTCCTCAGGTGAACTCCTCTATCACCTGCTATCCAACTGCAGCCGTTTCATATAAGATCTCTAATCGCACCAGCTGCTGAAGGAAAGGGAGCTACAGAAAAACACTTGTTGCCAAACTGCACATTTGAATGGAAGGAGGAGAAACACAGATGGGGAAATCATCCTTCAGACAGTGTTTACTAGCACAATCAGCACCTGAGGCAGCACTTATTCAGGTGCTGAAATTACAGAGGTAAGTTTTATGATGAGAAATCTATTCCTCATATGACAGCTACATTTCTCATCATGGATCATAAAAAGCAGCTGATCCATCAGATAACTACTTGATTGTAACGTTCATCACAATAAAACCGTCAACTTTCCATTTTGTTTTACGACCCCGGTTTCATCTGGAATGCTTTCAAGAAGGATACTGATGTTTTCTTTGGGTATGAACCTACTCAGGGCACTTTTGGATTGCTGCTTATGCAATAGTAGACAATAATAAGAATGAGAAATGATAGCAGAATTACCTCCAATTTTTCTACCAGGGAGATTACCATAACACTACCAATATGACTTTATTGAATATTTTTCTTGGACTGAACCATAAAGAACATACTTAATTTTCTGACACCTGCCTCTTACTTTTAAGCCAAACGGATTCTTCCTTTTAGTCCTCTATTTCCTCTTATGTTACAGACCTTCATGACTACTAATTTAATAATAGTAAGAACTAAGAAAAAAAAAAAAAAGAACAAGCATTTGTAGTAATGCATAAACTTCCATCTTTGTATAATGACAACAGTAATTTCTTATCTTTATGTAGTATCTGCTGTCAGGTCATTTCTAATTCTTGTACTCTTAGAAGCAGACAAAAAGCTGAAACTATTATTTGAAAGTTGCAGAGCAAACCTCAGGCCAAGTTTCTGACTTATCTAAGGCTGTATAATGGAAATATGAGCTTTGTTGTAACTCAACACCCCAAAAAGACATGTTATCCAAAGCAATTTTTACAAAGATCTGCTCTTTTGAAGATCATTGTGATCTCAATGGAGCGCTACAATTCAAAAACACGCTTACTGGTGTGTAGTCTGCCTCTTTGCTTGGCCATGTTACAACCCCATTAAACAAAACATAACAAAATAACCCACCACTCTTGCATAACTGTGCCAGGAGATCTTGCAAAGTCTCTGGACTATTCAGGTTGCTCCTAAATTGTGGGGTTGATCCATCACATGATGAAACCAGAAACACTGAACCATAGCTCAAGCTTCAAAACAGTTGTGCGTGGAGAACGAGTAATTCTCTAACCAACCCAGGCACTGAATTTGTTCATTCTTGACCTTAACCAAATGGAACAGAAGCAATATATATTTCACATTGCCTTGGAAAAGTTCAGTTGTGCTCAATACTAGTGAAAGCTTTTGTTCATTCCAAGCACCAGACTTTGGCCTTCTTTTTTTTTCTTTCTTTTTTTTTTTTTTTCCCTTTTTGACTCCATAATAAAATTCAGATGACTTATAAAGATACCTGTTCCCTGCACCGGCAGCAGGGTTTCTGCTAAAACCTGACGATGACATTTACCTTTGGAAAAAGACCAAGCATGGAAAATTTTAGTGTAAATAACTGTTTCAGAAAATTATGAGTGGACCAGCCTGGGGTATGGGAGTTGTAATGGAACATATTTTGCCAGCTTGGATTTAACAGATCTTATAACGTTCCTACCTTCTTAATGTACCATGAGAACAGATCCTGAAGTCTTATTTTATATCCAGACATTTTCTACTGTGGTTATGGTGGTCTGATCTGCCCCTCACCCTGAATCTTACTCTTCCTCCAAATGGCAGCAAAGGACCAGAAGAGGTTTGGATTTTACCAGAAGAGGTTTAGACTAGACATAAGAAGGAACTTTTCTTCCAGAGAGTGGTCAGGTGTTGGAATGGCTGCCCAGGGAGATGGTGGAGTCTCCATCCCTGGCAGTGTTCAAGAGGAGTCTGGATGAGGAGCTATGAGATATGGTTTAGTAGTTTGCTGTAGCTATGGTAATGGGAGGACGGTTGGACTAGATGATCTTGAAGGTCCCTTCTAACCTTCTGTGATTCCATGACTGTGCAACCTGCATCTATAATCTTCCTTCTGCCCAGACTGATGGGGTCCAAGCTTCTGAACTTGTGTGTGTCCTTGCTTTGTTACATGAATGTATTTTTCTGTTTTAATAGTTCCAGTAGATATCTTAAGGGAATCTTAAGGGAACTCTAGGTGACAAGTTGCTTGCCTGCAAAGTCAATTGTATCTATGTGTCTTTTAAATCATTGAGCTATTCATGCCTAAGAGCAAGAAACGGAAAGGAAGAGAACAAGCCTATGCTTTTTATTCATATTTAGTACATACATTGGGGAACAGCACTGAGGAGGATAATGAAAATGATGAAGTGCCATGTTTTGGATCTATAGTGACAAAATTGGCAGGAGTAGGGACTGCACTTACAAAATACATAGGCTGACTCCTTGGGTAGGTGTCCTCACTGAAGATTCTTACATCTCATTAGTGTGTTGAAAGGAGCTTTAACACCTGCCTAGCTGTGTGCAAACACTACTCCCATTTAGACCTAGATGTTTGTTATAAAGCACTTGTCAGATAGACAGATGTACTATGGGGATGAGGTAGGGCCTGAATTGCAGAATGAAAGAGAGACAACAAGGAAAACACCATCTTTCTCCTTTTTTTTTTTTTTTTTTTTTAATTAGAATTACTGTATTTAAACTAAGAGATGTAACTAAAAACTGTGAGTTAAAAAAAAAAAAAAAAAGGGAAAAAAATGTCTTACCTGTATCTACAAGCAAAATGCATGCAAATTGTTTCTACTATCTCTACTATTTCTAATAGGGCTGTGGATGAGGCACTACTATTTCAACTTAAGAAATATTTCCATTTAGCAATTCATGATTATAAAGACAACTTCTGAAAAGCAGACTTGTGTGCATAATATTAAGAAATGCATTTGAAACACGTCTCAGATGCTTTTATAAGCACCAGCTTTCAGAAAAGAGAAAAATAGCCACCTTTCTTCTCTTCAAAAGTTACTAATTTTTGTATTCGAGTGGCATTCTACAATGTTTAATTATTGTCTTCACATGCAGGAAGGCAGAGGTTCCAGTGTCTTACGTAGAGAAACTCTCAGCAAAGTCTTCCTGTGCTCCAAAATAGTTTAACTAGGATTTGATGGCTGTTCCACAGCAATTCTGGGTTGCTATCCTCCGTTTACCTGCTTATACCTTTAACTGTTAGTATGATAAAAGTGTGAATACTCTCTAATAATCTAAATCTCAAAATTTCACTTTCATGATAGTTAATTTCAATAACAAAGCCTACATTTTAGAATGAGGAGATCCTGTACTAGGGTTTAATCCTACACTTTCTCCTTGAAGGTGCTCTTTCCACCCCTGCAGCAGTATCCCTCTGCCAAGTCAGTCCAACATTCTCATTTTTTAATTGAAGCTAACTGGATTCATCTGCCACATGACTCAGGGGTTACTCTGAACCTCAGAGCAAAATCTGTTCTTATGCCAGGCCTCAGAGACTTCAGCCCTGGATTCTGTTAAAATTTGTATAATGGAAATTTAAATTTTAATGCAGATGTTGCACAGCAACGAAAAGCTGTATGAGATTCTTGATGACACATCTCTGCAAAGGACGTTGAAATCAAAGGTAATGAAATGTATGGCTGCTGACCTCTCTGCTTCACAGCTGACTTGCTGTTACTCATGATGCTGGAAGGTCAGTATGCATTTTTACAACATACTACACTTTGGCCCTGAAAGTATGTGTTGGCTATTGCAAAGACTGTTGCTATCCTTGTACATTATGATTGATAGCGTTCACAAACATTTGAAATACTTAGGCTGAGGAAGTGCTTAAAATGGGTACCAGTGTGAAGAGGCTTTTCTAATTTTCACTGCTGGCAGCCAAAAAGAAGGCAATGTTTATTAAGTAGGACTTGTGAGTGGGTGAATGTGTGGGGAGAAAAATGCTCGAACAAATTGGAGCATATGATTGCTTTTTTATTGGTGACTAAAAAATCGCAGTAACGTTTTGATACAGCTTGGCCGCTGGCATATTTTTAACTTCATAACATCATATTACTTCAACTGCATACAATTAACTCCTGCTGTTTTAACAGTGTTAGAAAAGAATAATATAGCATTTGTCTCCATGGAATAAGAGTTTTCAAAATCCTAGCAATTAGCTGAACGAAGCAACAGAAGCAAATATATATATATATATATATATATATATATATATATATATATATAATGAAAGTGCTAAATAACTAATGGTAACCAAATCCAAGCAGCTTTCTCTGTGCCAAGAACCATAGGAACCTGATCATAATTTTTGGCAGTTCTATCTTTAACAGAGCTCCTAGTGGCTTATGTTAGTCTAAAAATTAGCATGTACTTCTCTAGCTCTTAAAATGCAGTTTGAACCAGCAGTGAATCCAAACAAATAATCATACAATATAATCTGGAACAGAATTGGCTATAAAAAGTGGGAGGAGCTTATGATATGTGCTGCTAAATGCCTCGGACTGGAGAAATCACAGGTGAAGAATTTTCAAGTCACTGTCTAGTTCTAAACTATTCCACTCAGCAATAGAAATCTGCCTAACACATTCTCCAAAAGGCTGAGGTGTGATGACAAAGCATGACAAGCCTCTCCAAATATTTAAGCAATAAAGAACAATGGCATGAGACAATGCTGCAAGATAGTGTTGCATGAAGGGAGTGTTGCTGGCCTGGAAGTAAAAGGCCTCTCAAAGTGTGGTAACACCCTAGGGTGTCGCTACCATTGTGTCATTCAAATACGAACTGGACAAAAAGACACAAAAAACCTTGAAGGAAACTTATTTCCAGGTAAGAATTATTAATAAATGGAAGCTGGTGAAGAAAACGTTCGGACGTCTGCAGCTTCAATTCCCAGCTGAGTTCCATGCATTTTCCAAAAGGTGGCATGTCTCAAAAGAAAAGCAGCAATGTGTCAAGTCATTGCTTACCTTACAGTCACTTCATCTTTCTAGTGAGCACGCCCAGCTTTGAGGTCATATGCCGACAACTCCCTGAAGCAAAGTTGATTTTGGTTACTTTTCCCCATGTCCCTTGCATGGTCTGTGGGTATCTGTGGCTCTGATCCACCATGAGGTTTACACTGGAACTAGTATAAACCCTAAGGTGAATCTAGCCAAGTATTTTAAATGTCTTAATTCCACTGAGCAAATATTTTCAGATATCTTCCTACCTCCAAAGTTTTCCATGTTCAATTCCAAACGAACCTTTTCTGGAACAGTGTTTATATTTGGCTACCCGCCGAATCAAACCAATGGGTTTCTATGCAGCTATGTTGGGAAGGAATTTGGCCTATTCTCTTTAAAACATATTGTGCTTGGAAAGATGTGACATGTGATGCCAACTGGCTGTATTTTATCTTGAGTTGTTTTAGATAAACTGAGCCTGTTTTCTACTAGGATGAAGGATATCCATGGGACCACCGCTTCCAAGTGGAGTGGAAAAGAAAAGCTTCCCTTTTGATTGCAGCCATCTTACTGTGTTGAAATCCAAACACTACAAAGCACACTGTAATCAGAAACAGCAGATGCACAACTTTAAATTATATGTCAGATTTGAAATAGATGTGAAGTGGATCACTTTGATTAAGAGTCGTATTTCATCTGCTAGCAACTGAGGATTGCATTCTCCGTTCTGGTGCAAAGAGATCCCTACCGCACCTTACGTTTGCTGAAATAATTACAAAGAACACCTACTGTGTTAATGGAATATTATTGCACATGGGCTGGAAGGTAAACTGTGGTTTCATTGTGCCTGTCCACTGCTAAACTCTTGGAAAGAAATGCAGCACGAAGCCCCAGTCATCTTATCTGATACAGCAAGACGTGACACAACCAGTCATGGACAAGGAATAAATGTTTCATCAAACACCATGAGTACACCTAATAAAAGTAAATTCTAAGATGCCTGTTTAAATGTGGTCTTTAAATTAGGCATTTAAGAACGTGAGGACCCTGTTTCACTTTGCTGACATGACTTGTTTGTAAGAGATGTAGGTTTACATCAAAAGTCATACAAGACCAGCAAGTTTTGCTTTGTCACCCTCACACAACCAGTGTGTGCTGCAGACCTGGAAATGAACTAAGCTAATCAATACCTAGTGGGTGGGAATCAAGTGGATGGGGACAGGCTCTTTTCAGTGGTGCCCGGTGACAGAACAAGGGGTAATAGGCATAAACTGGAACACAAGAAGTTCCATGTGAGCATGAGGAAAAGCTTTTCACTTTGAAGGTTACAAAGCAGTAGAACAAAGCTGCCCAGAGAGGTTGTGGAGTCTTCTTTGGGGATACTCAAAACCTGCCTCAAAAATAGCTTTTCAGTGCAAACTACTGTAGGGAACCTGCTTCAGCAGGGCTGTTGGACTGGTTGATCTCCAGAGGTCCCTTTCAACCCCTATGATTCTTGTTCTGTGGACTGCAACAGGTCTAGATGCTGGCTTGAATTTAATGCAAGAGTATAAAGATTGTAGGACTTTTAGATATTTCATACTGTAGTCTGATCTTACATATTACACAAGAGCTCTAGAAGTTGAAGCACTGCACTAAATTCCTTCTCTAAAGCTAACTCAAAATTTTATATGAAGATACTTCATGGTAGTGATTGACTTTTTGGAATCATTGAAATGGTTTAAATCAATGTAATTTCTTGCCAGGTTAAAAGGAAAAGCACAGACCAATAGGTCTTCTATTTAACATACTACATGTACATTAACATGAGTGAAAGAAGAAATACAACCTCTATTAGAGTCACATGAGGATACAGTTATACATAGAGATATAATCAAGGTAGTAAAATGATACAAGCATGTTTTAGCATATTTCTGTTTCACATTTCAGGTTGACTGAACATCAACTGTATATGCAATGAAAATAAATTGCCTGGCTTCTGTCTTCATTAGCTAATGAAATATGTTATGTTGATACAAAGCCATTGGAGCATGCAAAATGCATATACATATTAGGATGAAAAAAAGCTCTAGTATCACAACAGCGGAAGATTGTAGGCGATACTTACATGGTAAGCAGCACTAAGAAAATATATGTTGTTTATCTGAAGTTGTAATAGCTTAGAAATGTTTTATATAAGGGGGCACTAGGAAGAGTTGAAATATTATTTGCAGTCATGAATATAGCTGATAGAAACTTACTTCTCATGATTACTTTTATGATCTTTCAATTGTCATTTTTAACTAAATAACAAATAAAAGCTTGTAAAATATAGCTGTATGGACTTTTTCTATTAACATTTAGAGGATGTATATAGAGGCATTTCTATTTACAGAGAAAGTGCTTGAAGAAATCACATGAGAATTGTTTAACCATCTTTGGCATGAGAAAAAACGATCGCCATGATTTCTAACATTTATTTGCAAACTTGTGGGCAGTCTTGTATGACTATTCTGTGTATGACGTTAGCATGCTTTTAAATTGTAAAAGATATGAATGACTTAGCATACAAAACAACCCAAGATGTCATTAGGAAGTTATGACAGTCATTCCCTTTTAATTTTCCACATAAAACACCGACAGCAAAAATGGCTCTGAAGCAGACAGCCATGAAAACAGAGTGGCAGTGGGAAAGCCCTCCTTTTGAACTCCTGTGAGATAAAACATAATTATAGTGGCTGCACTGTTGTTTTGTTTTACCTGCTTGCTTAGCATACAAATAGCGCAGCTTGAACCAGGCTTGCTGTCACATTCATAGGCAGACAGGTACATCTGCTGCAGAAAGCACACAGCTCCTTGCCTGTCTGCTTGGATTAAGATGGCTCAGTGCATGTTGAGACCTGCGCAGTCTTTAGGACACACCTTTGTGGTAATGCCAAGGGTGGCAATATGCATCATTTCATGTAAATTTAATACAGCCCTCGGGTTTCTGGCAAGCTCTCAGGGCAGCCCACAGCTCTCTTATGAAGATAATACTGCTGTGATATTCTCCAGAAATAAATCAAAATTCAGCAGCCACTTCAGTGTCATCTGCAGCGCGTGGGATCCCCTAACCTGGAATTCGTAAGTATGATTAAGATTTATATATTTATTGCATCCACATGTACATACACATGAAAGAGCTGGAGCTGTGTCAGTGTTTTCCACTGAGCAAAAACTGAAAAAATGGAAAGATAAGTGGAAACACTTGGAAATTAATTTGAACTCTATTGTGCAACAAGTTAGTGAGACCACCTCCGCCACTGACAAAAAGGTCTAGTCCTGCAGACCTGTCTTGCTGACTGTAGTATTCCAGCAGTTCTCATGTGATACGGTAGGCTAATAGTTTCTGCTGGCTTTTTCTTCAAGACATAAAGTCCTCTAATATCACAGTAGGTTGTCATAGAAATTAGCTTACTATTGATTGAGGATGGCAAATAACTCAATTTCTAAATGCTATGCTCAGCACCCAGATGTATTAGCAGATTTGGCAGCATTTGCCAGCTCCTTTGCACATGAATAACTCTATTCACATGGTGTAAACAAATAAGACTTGGATACATTAGATTAATTTTCCAACAGCAAATTACATTCTATTTTAAAATATGAATAAACCTGTACCAAATCCACATGCTTTTTGACGTTTCTCATTTAACTTACATGCATGGAAACATTCCAGCAGACTACAGGGAATGCAGAATGCAGTACACCCAAATAGGTGAAAATGAAAGGAGCGTCTGAGAGCCAGGTTACCTTTCCAAAAGCCTGGACACCATAGAAGGGCATGTAGCAGGGACCTGGCCCAAAGAGAAAAGGCATCCATCAGCCTCTGGTGCACCTTCTGCCTCTGTGTGTAACAGCAGCCTCAGTCAACATGCTCAGCTCATACTGAGGGGAGCACAAAGTTGTATTAATCTACACTTGTAAGTTCTGTTCTGTATGAAGCCACAATAGGGGATACTTTCCTATCTGACCCTGAGGCAGGCAGATTCTGCGTTAAATAAAATGAAACCTAGATGAGTTATTTCCCATATTGTTTCCTTGTCTGCTGTGTATTCAAACTGGACAACCAAATTCCATTTTGTTCTCAATTACTGCATTCTTCAAATTGCCATATAAAAATCTTTACAAATATGGCACTTCATCTCTTGATAAGGGATGGTGAAGGTTTTACTTCAATGCCACAGATGATTTAAAATATGCTACTAACATCTTTGTTTATCTTCCCTTTCATGATCTCTCACTATCTTCCCTTGGCTTTTTTGTTTCATTCATTGCACAGCTCTTTTTCACTTGCCATATATCTTTCTAAATCACCTTTCCACTCTCTTTGCATCATATGCCTTTCTTTTGCTATCTGTTCCATTCATCCTAATGGGACTTGCAGACTTGAGACCATTCTTCCCTTCCCCATTTCTCTGATGGGTTTCTTCATTCTTCCCTGTCCAATGGGATTTCTCCTCCCACCATGGCTTTTTTTTCCCCCCTTCACCATATATGGGAAGACCATGTGGTAGCTACTTTCTCTCCCATGTGCAAAGCCTTCAAGATGGGGCCAAAAACTAGCAGAGGCAGAGGGAGTATGAAGGCTTCCTTCTAGCCTTGTTCAGTCACCAAAGAAAAGACATGTGGAGAACACAGATATTGAAAGTGTCAATAGGGTCTTCTACTTGGATCTGACAGATTGGGTTTGACCACCCTTCCAATGGATAGTTGAATGGGACTGTCCACCAGGGAACCAGTTACAAGACCATCTGTGACAAGCCAAGGAGAAAGGTAATTGAGCACACACTGACTCCCTCTAGTGATGAGTCCTTCCGTACCTTTCAGGACTGGCAAGATTTGGGGAGGGATGGTGGTTTTGCTTGATTAAGTTAACTAACAAGAACGTGGGGCCAAAGCATCCTTATCTTCAAAAAAATAAAAATATGTCCGTTTAAAAGGTTATCACTTAACACTAGGAAAATTACATCCTGCCTATTTAGAGACATCTTCTTGAACTGCAATAAAAAACAAATAGCAGAAAAGCGATGTCATTTCTAACATTGTCAGTGTGGAAGCCCCCTATAGGAAGCATTGTAAACCATTTCACAATCTGCTTTTATACAGGCCTAGGAATTAAAAAGAAATCTTAAGTGTTTAATGCTTAAGCCAAATGTTTAATTTTGAACATCCCCATAGAGTCACACTGCAGTGTGGAGGTTGCAGTTAAAAGCCCGGATTCCTTCATCTTCCTGACACTGAAACTACAGTGTAACAAAAACATTTTGAAACTAATGTAGAAATAGTTCTAACTGGAGCATTAACGTAATTTACTCCAGTCATGTTCATCAGGATCATTTATGTCTTACACATGTGATGTGTAAATATTCGCCCTCCCTATACATATACAAATGGATTTTATGTATTATATATAAAAACACTCCGTTACAAAGTATGATTCATTGGCTTAACAGTTGGTATTTTAGCTTTTCTAATATGTTCAAAAGCAGTTTATACATTTAGGAGTATGATGTATATAATCATTACTGCTTTATGCAGGTATCATCCCATCTGCATGAGATGACATATTACACGTGGTAAGCTAAGCACTGAAAATTACAGGAACAATACAAAGCTGTGGAAAAACTGTGAGCCAAGCTTCGCCTGGCTGTTTTCTGTGCCACTAGAAACTGTTCTACTATATGATTTATAATGATGCACAATAAAATGTACTTATCAAGACAAAAGAGCTTGAGGCGCTACCCATTATCAAGTAATCAGTTAAAATCTTCATTTGATATGAATGAAAGACACAAGAAACTCGTAGCACCGATTGGAACAGGTCCAGAGGAGTGCCACGATGGTCAGAGGGCTGGAGCACCTCTCCTGTGAAGACAGAATGAGAGAGCTGTGCTTGTTCAGCCTGGAATAGAGAAGGCTCTGGAGAGACCTCATTGCATCCCAGAGAGGTTGTGGGTGCTCCATCAGTGGAGGTGTTCAAGACCAGGTTTCATCGGGCTCTGGGCAGCCTGAGCTGGTGGTGGCAGCCCTGCCCACAGCAGGGAACTGGAATTAGGTGGGCTTTAATGTCTTTTCCAGCTCAAGACATTCTGTGATTCTAAGAAAGGCAGCACCTACTGAACACATACTGAATATCACCAGAACCAATGTAAACGCATTATATAGGGCATATTTACACAAACATAGAACAGTATAGATTCATGAGCTACTTTACAGAGAAAATGGAAGAGTGTATACCCCTAACCACAGTAAAGCTTGTGCCACGTATAATTAAAAGGGTTTGTAGGTTGATGTGAGAAATATAAAGTGCCCTGGGTATATTCAACATCTGGGTCCCAGTGTGGCTTTTATGGATCTTCTTACTGATGCCACTCACAAAGAACCTACCCACATGTGCTCTCAGAGACAAAGGAGAGTATACTTCTCTGGGTGACACATAACCATGAAGCTACTTTTTTTCTTTTCATGGGGCCTTTTGCTGAAAACACTTAGGTCAGAAAATCACCAGTCTACTGGGCTTTGAGGTCTATTCTGCTTCAGCGTAAGCAGCATACTTGGAAAATGAGATGGTGGTAACCTTCTGTAACAACTGGACCATCCAGTCACAGAGAATGCCATGTATTGGCTCAGGTCAATTCCATTTATCCTGATGGCGTTTGTAGGGTGAAGGGAGCATGCTTGATCATTGGAAATAATACAGCTCATTTAGAACCATCAGAAGACTGAATTCATAATACAGGAAGTAAACATTCTGAGATTTATTCAGTCTTATAACATGCAGTGATTTTCACATGAAAAAAAAAAAAACCCATAAAAAAACACACAATACGTGTCAGTGACATACAAGCCACAGCACTGACAAACTTGAGACCCCCAGTCTGAAACAAGCCATTACTGACATTAGATGACTATTGACACCACCCCATTTCAGGGTTGGTTTAGTTTAGTTTAGTTTTTTTTCCTGTACGAATCCCTGGAAATGATTTTGGCTTAAATTTCCCAAATTCTTCAGCCTGGTACAGACAGGAAAATTTTAGCCATTGTAGATCAAAATCTAGAAACTAAATTGGAAAAGAAATAACGATATGATAGGAACTTCTGTAGAGCACAAATAACAGAAAGGCAATACCTTACTGATGATAGCCTGATTTGGCTGGCAAAACCAGAGATACTGTGTATGCACAAGCCCTTCTTCAGGTCTGAGTTGAGATCAGCAGACCAGACTTGTCTATCATTAAACTCCCTCAGGATGCCAAAGGTACTTACTGTCTCCTAACAAGGATATATTTGGGGACCTGCTTGGCAGTAATTTTGAATATTTAAGTTGCCACACACCAATCTGCATGGTACAAGATTGGAAATGTATGACTTAATACTATGCTTTTTCACACTGGAAGAGCAGCCCAAGTCATTATTTTATCACATTTTCTCAACAATATCCCAGGTCGGTGTCACTTGCTGAAAACCATGCCTGACTGGCAGTCAGCTTCACACATACACCCTAGGAAACCATGCAACTTTGTCCTGAACCTGTCACCCTCTCAAAGCTCTTATAGAGTGCACTTATTCACTGGAGGAAGATTTCTCTATCCAGGTTCGGTTGGAAAGTGGTTCTTCATCAAGTGAATTGATAATGGGTGATCAAAGTCTGGCAGTTGTACCTTATCTATCTGGGATCGTAATTCAGGAACGAAACTGCCCTTCACTTTGCTCCTCCCCACCATTAAATTACATTCAATCACTGCACAGAGAATGTAGCCCATGCACTAGCAGCCAGATGTTATCATTACAGGGCCTTTTCTTATAAACTGATGCTGAAACCCGAGTGGTTGATGAGACTGGCTAAGCAGTTGTACCTTTGACCTGATTGCATTAAACTTGCCCTATCAATTTAAGCTTAGTATAAACACCATTTCCCAGAGTCCCTCATGACTTCAGTAGTGAGAAGAAGCTGACTAAGCCTAAACATTTTTTAACAGCAATCTTGTCTTACAACACCAAGGGGATTTGCCATGTATCTGGGGCTTTATAAAACCATATGAACATGCTGAAAGAATTAAAGTCCTTTAAAAAAGCAAAATTGATGGTGACAGTCCTTTTAGAAAACCAGTTTGTAGAATGTCAGCACAAGAGGAGTTGGAAACAGGATGAAAATAGTTTTCAAAAATGCAACTGATTTGTGTTTATTTCACACAATTGCTTCCAAATACTGAGATTTAGAGTTAAAAGGAGAAATAAAGAAAAAAATCTCTCAAACTTAATTCAGCACCAACTAAAAAGAACCCCAGAGCTCTGTGACTCAAAGCCCTCTCAGATGTATCACTCTTATGAGATTTCCCATAAAGCACAGAGCATCTTTACCCAGTGAATTCAGACCTTTTTCTTTTCTTTTTTTCTTTAAATAAAGCTCAGTCTCTTTCACATGATGCATAATTCAGTTAATCCTATCAAAAGATTCTGTTTAGCAGCACATGAGCTATAGCATATGGTATAGCATATGGCTAACAATCTGGCTTGTCTGAAGAAAGGGGAATATGTTTATAACTATAAGCATAAGAATGAAAGTAGCATCCTGTTTTAGATAGTGGTATTATCTCCTACAAGAGACTAGTTAGGTACTGCAAATATTGGTAAAACAACTGGAGATAGAGCAGTAAAATCTGGATCTTCACCTTGCTGGGTTGCGAGTCCTCTAGCCCAGAAGCAAAAAAACACACTAGAAGTTAAGCAAAGGAGTA
Organism: Coturnix japonica; assembly: GCF_054131305.1. NCBI lineage: Eukaryota > Metazoa > Chordata > Aves > Galliformes > Phasianidae > Coturnix > Coturnix japonica. Next base: position 76,520,712 of record NC_140664.1, read on the forward strand.
TTCCTGCTAATTCTAGCAGGAATAGTCAGCGCTCTGTGAGACTGAACCTCTGCCTCAGAATTAGAAAACAAGAAAAAGTAAAGACATATTCAAGAAAGGCCATCATTTTAGAATAGAAGCTTTGTACTGCCTGCTGGTTATGACCAGCCGCGGGAGCTGTTGCTGGAAGAGCAAATAGAAAGTTTTCCAGAGGGACCTGGACAGGCTAGAGAGGTGGGCTCATGCCAATCACATGAAGTTCAACAAGGCCAAGTGCAAGGTCCTGCACCTGGGTCAGGGCAATCCCAACCACAGATAGGGGTTGGGTGGAGAATGGCTTGAAAGCAGCCCTGGGGAGAAGGATTTGGGGGTGTCTGTTGATGAAAGATTAAACATAAGCCAGCAATGTGTGATTGCAGCCCAGAAAAGCCAACCATATCCTGGATTGCATCAAGAGAAATGTGTGACAGCGGGCCGAGGAGGGTAATTCTGCCCCCCTACTTTGCCCTCATGAGACCCCACCTGGAGTACTGCATCCAATTCTGGGGCTCCTAACACAAGGACACTGAACTGTTGAGGTGGGTCTGGAGGAAGGCCATGAAGATGATTAGAGTGCTGGAGCATCTCCCCTACAAGGACAGGCTGAAAGAGCTGGGGCTTTTTAGCCTGGAAAATATAAGTCTCCAGAGGGACCTCATAGCAGCCTTCCAATATCTGAAGGGGCCTACAGCAAAGCTGGGGAGGGACGTTTTATAAGGGCATGTAGTGACAGGACAAGGGGAAATGGTTTTAAACTGGAAGAGGGTAGATTTAGACAAGACTTTAGGAAGAAATTCTTTACTGTGAGGATGGTGAGAGACTGGAACAGGTTGCCCAGTGAGGTTTCAGCTGCCCCTCCCTGGAGGCTTTCAAGGCCAGGCTGGATGGGGCTTTGGGCAACCTGGTCTAGAGAGAGGTGCCCCTGCCTACAGCAGGAGGACTGGAACTAGATGATCTTACAGGTCCCTTCCAACCAAACCCATTCTATGATTCTATGATTTTATGAAAATGTAATGATTTCAGGCTTATGGATATTCATGCAGAACATGACTCAGAGCACTGAACTTAAAACAAATTAGAAATTCAAAAAAATTATGGACTTATTTGACTCTTCTGAAATCAAATAAAGCAAGAATATGCATGTAAAAACAAAAACAAAACAAAACAAGCACAAAATGAAACAAAAAAACCCACAAAATAAAAGCCAAAAAAGCAGCACAACCAGCAATGACAGCTACTTAAATAATTGCAAGACCTAATTTACCTGAGTTACTACCTCTTTTACTCTTAGCAGCAACAATATCTGACTTTTGTTAAATTAAATGAATGCCAGCATTCCAGTGTGGGAAGAAAATGTGAGTAAGAACAAAAGAAATGTGGTCTATCATTTTACACAATACAGAAGAAGTAAGTAATCCAGAACTTGCTACTGAGTTCTACTGTGATTCAAATTAAAGTAGCGTCCTTTTCTGCAAGCAAGTAAAGCACAAGGTTAAATGATGAAAACCATTGCCGATGTTAAAAGAAGACTTGCACAAATAGCTTGCCTTGCAGAAAGCATCTCTGTTTGTTTCATTCCTTTTGGGATCGCATGAGACAGAACAGACCCAGTGACCCTGACTATAAATATCCATCCAGAGAGAGTGGGAAAAAAAGGAAAAAAGTATCAGCTCTTTCATCCAAACTTTCTAATGCTGATTTACCTAACCATACGCCATCACTATAAAAGATACTTCTGTCTCATAGCCTGGAGCATAATGGGGAAGTATTCAAGCTAGCTTTCCCACCACATTTCCTATGAAGAGTGAACTAGCTGTGACATAGTAAGGCACAACATAGGCTAATTTACCATTCCAAGAACTATGGTAACAGCTGAGCTGGAGATGATGAGGTACAGCAAAGCAATGTGCATCAAGGGGAAAGAATGACAGGTCAAAAAGGGAAATCCCAGGGGAGGCTATGGGTTTACTGATTGCGATTGTGATAATAATTATTATAGGTACTTTCTATGTATAGTAGTATAATGTCAAATAGTATAATGTCAAAAATACTACAAACAAGCTGGAGAAATTTGCTAATAGGTTAAATTTGAACAATAGTAGAGAGATGTCGCAGGTCAATAAAAGGAAAAGATTGGTTCACTATAAAGGCATTATAGCAGGGAACTGAGAAGGAGGAAAAAGCATGAGAAAGCACACTGAAAGTACACTGAAGGAATCTGCACATTGAAAGTCACTTCATGGTTTCTTCTCACTGGTGACAGGTGACAAGACAAGGGGAAATGGCCTCAAGTTGTGCCAGGGTAAGTTTAGGTTGGTTATCAGGAAAAACTTCTTTACAGAAAGGGTTGTTAAGCACTGGAATGGGCTCTCCAGGTTGAGTTACCATCCCTGGATGTGTTTAAAAACATTGGATGTGGTGTTCAGGGACATGATTTAGTGGAGAGTTGTTAGGGTAGGATGGTTAGGTTGTGGTTGGACTTGGTGATCTTTAAGGTTTTTTCCAACCTGAGAATTCTACGAGATAATTTACATTGAGACTAGAAACCAAAGGTTTGCTATGTTTTGAAATAACTGGTGTAAATAGAAACCTGGAGGTACCAGTTCATGATGAGTGACTGTGAATCACAAGTGTGATGCAACGATAAAGAGAAACATGCATAGTATGCATAGCATGATGTGTTTCCAGTCAAAGTAGGGAAGTATTACTGTTGGTAGTATGAGACCACTGATACGTCTGCTACTTCAAATACTGTGTCTGCTGTCAGTAGTGCTGTTGAAACAAACAAACAAACAAACAAAACCAAGTGGAATTTGAGCAGATACAGAGAAAACTTACAAAGATGGTCAAGGGGGTGTGTTCTCGTAAGAACATGGGGAAGAATTTTGTTTGTTTAATCAACCGTACTGAAACATGAGAGGCAATATGACTGCATGCTATACAGTCACTTGGGAGAAGTTATAGCACCACCAAAGGAAAGAACTATTTAAGCGAAGGTCAATGGAGTAAAAGCAGATTAACATAAGCTTGCCAAAAATGCCAGTATGCTGGGATGCTAGAAGAAATTTCCTAACCATAAGATCAGGTAGGTTCTGGATGGCTACGTATTTGGATTAGCTGGGGTTAAACATCTTTGTGACTTTCAATGTGCAATTAATGAAAAGGGTTTTGTGGTGTGATACTTGCATCAGTATCCCTTCCAGTTTTGACTTGCTGTTAACAACATGAGCATTGGCATCTGGTAATGCTCTTATTCCTCTTAATGATTTAATATCTTCAATTTATATCATACTTTTCATCCCAAAGGATCCCAAAGCACGTAAAAAACTGCAATTGATGTGCACTCCGTGAAGAGAGGGCTTCATTCACTGCAGAAATGGAGCTGCAGCACAGGTGAGAGGCAGCAGCTGTTTAGAGTGTGGTTATACTCAAACTATAAAGAAGTGTTTACATTTTCTAATGGAGAAGAGCAAAGTGGTCTTTGGGGGAAGAAAGTATTTTTGCTGAAAAAAATATAAGCATGCTGTATTTCCTATCTTCTCTGGGCAAGAGTTCTGATGTTGATGTCATGGAAAGATTGAAGTGAAGCAGTCTTAGCAGAATGATGGCAAAAATGTTTCCCCCATTCATGGTTCTCCACTTCTGAAAATAATTTTTATATGTGCAATGTTGCAAACTCATTGCTACACTCTTATTTTAGGAACTTTCCTGACTTCTTCAGAGAATATAACGTCAGGAGATTCATTAGGGCATGGTCAAATGAATCCTTATACATTGAAGAAGATATTGAAATGTTATTTGGTCTGTGGGACAATGGCGGGCTACCTTCCCTGCCACAGAGTAGTTTTACTCATGAAAAAAAAAAATAAAAAAAAAATTGGAAAAGACCGTTGCAGCCACATACAAAGGCTTGGCTGGCTGTCAAAGCTAAGCCTTCAAAAATTGCAAGCCTGTATTATGAGCAGATCAAGGCTGTGCTCCCTCTCCCTTGACTCTGGGACTGTTTTGAATTGTCTGTACTGATAAAAACTGAGAAATCTCTCAGTTTTCTCTCTTTTTCTCTCAGTGATACCATGACATATCATCAAATTTTGGGTAAAATATAGGCACTACTCAATGAACTGGCATAGGTGGCTATCTTTCACCAATAGTAAGTGAAAAGGGTGTGAGTTTATAAGAACAGTAGCATAACAGTTAAAACTTAGACCCACGAAATTCAGTTTGGCTTTGGAAAAGAGTCAGGATAGAACACCGGTCATCCCATTATCAGATATAGGTAGAAATGATAATTATTATAGTTATGTCAGTTATCCATAAGAAGAGAACCCAGTGCAATTGTGATTCTTTACAGCTATAAAACAGAAGTAGCACCTAGAAAGAGAAGACAGAGGACTGCTGTCACTGGTAACACCTGAAGCACCAGACAAGTTACTAGTTATAGTAGGTTCCAGGTCAGCTGTTTGGGAAGCTGCAAAATGAGCAGCAAAAACAACAAAAAAGAAAAAATGTTCTCGAGTTTACAGTAAAAGTTCAGCATTCTTGAACATTTCAGAACAATCTGGAATTGTGATAAGAAGGCTCCAATGCCATGCAAAACTTGGAAATAGCTTTCTAAAGAATAAACCAAATAAGGAAGTTTCCCTTTTAATTGGAAGGAATGAAAGATTGTCTACGGAGCAGCAAGAACAGTCATAGTAATAATAAAATAGTCATTTTATCTGCATCTCTTCCACTGTTTTCCTCTTTTTTTTTCTTTTCCTTTTATTTTCTTTTCTCCTTTATTCTGCATTCCAGAGCTCCAAATAAAGAAGTCATCTGCAGGCCACGCCACTGCCTCAGGTGTTACTTAAGCAGTTTTCAAAAATGCATCTCCATACGGCCACGCACACCCAACCCGCGTAGGCTGCATTTCCATCACTTGTCATCTGAACTCAGCACTGCTCCTCCATCCCCCTTTCCCTCTCCCCTTCCACTTCCTCCTCTCTCCCTCCCAAGGCAGACTGTGGCGGGGCTCAGGGAAACTGTAGACAAACACACTCATTTCCACAAGGCTCTCCTTCCAATGAATGCACGCTTCTGAGATGGCCACAGGCCATAGGCTCACCCTAAGTATCTGACATGGGTTTCTTTGTCAGCAACAGCAGTTGATGTGATACTCGTAAGGACAGTACAAACTAGTGTGTCACTCAGCAGATTACTGAGGAATTGTGGTAGGAAAGCTTGTGTCAGGCTGCTGGTGTTCTCTTATTTTTGAAATGCACAGAGATGACACAGATGACATATTCAGGAGTAAATAAGGGGAAAAAAAAGGCAGCTCACAGGAGGTTGCATATCCACCCATGCCTCCTTTACCCATTCCTCCCAGGGCACTGGGAGAAAAGTTACCTCCCATAACCGCATTGGTAGTGCCCTGCATCAGAAACATCCCTCCTGCCCCCTGGCCCCTTTTTGTACAGGCCTAGATGGAGCAGAACAATGGGGCCCACACGTGGCTCTGTCCCAGGGCCCCTGGCAACCCCCCCGGGGTGGTATTTCTCCACAAGGCTTCCTCTGCTGCCAGATGAAAACTGAGGCATGTTTAGTAAGCTGCAGCTCTCCGGCATTTTACAGCCAGGACTCAAAATAAAGCAAGATTTTGGCAGCTTTGCCAGGTGCATGTATTCTGCCATCCTGGTGAAAGTTCACCCAAGCCAGGCCAACTTATGTGCCTTCATTAAAAAGAAATGCATTGGTCTGCACATGCCCAGCAGAGTCTAGTAGGGCCTGATAAATTCAATTTCTGGACATTCCAACATCTTATAGGCACTTGGTGTTGGCTGGACAATCAAACGAGGCCAAATTAACTTGCTGCTATATCTGCATTGCCTAGCTTATAAATAAATAATGGTCTTTGAACTCAAGTGCGGTTTCTATTCTGTTTTTCTGTCTTAGTGCGTAATGCTGTGTGCATAGACAGATTGTCAGGCAGTTCATTTCCATTTTGTCAAATGGGAGATTCCTGTATGCTCCGATCACATTGAAAATAACCCATATACAAGAATGATCCTATAGACAATTCAGTTTGTAGGTTTGCAGTATAACTGGATGGCAAGGGGAAGAAAGGAAGTGATTTTGCCTGAAGGGGGAAGAGAAAAATAAAGGAAAAACAGACAGACGAGCTTTAGGTACATTCATTTTAAAACACGAAAAAGTAAAGTTGTTCTGAACCATCTATTACAGAAGTGTTCAAATACTACTTAGAAGACAGTATTTTAGAATTCAAAAAATGAAATAACCTGGATGTAATTTTAAACAAGTTTTGCATGGCGTAACACCACTGATGTCAGCAGAATAATTTCCAAGTTATAAATTTGTTAACATAATGTTAGTTCAAGGTTGCAGTACAGTAGATGAGAATCGCTTTGAAAGTACAGTAAGAGATGGAAGACTACAGGCTAACGTTGAATAATCTGCTGGGAGATGATTTGCTTTCTGCCTACACACCCAAGCTACATATTAATTAATGCTACCGCAGAGACTGCCATTTCCTGAGGCATAAAGCAAAATAATAACATTCTGACATTTAAGAATAATTAATATTTTCTCTTATGAATATTGTTCAAATAAAAGGATGTTGCATTTTAATATACATGTTTACCAAGACTGTACAAAAAACAAAAGTCCTATTTCACTTGCTGCTCTTTTGCCAAACGCAGATAATGATTAGTAAATACCTTCAAGCTGATGAACAAAGATTGGGGTTACATCTTTAAAAAGCAATAGCAACCTCCTCAGAAGTGTAATCTGTCTGCAGTTCAAAATCCAAAGTAAACAGCTTGGACACCTATCACAAACAAGGCGTACTGGCACTTTCAGCCAACAAGGGCTGATGAAATAGTCTTTAACAGGCTGGTTTTGTTTTCTCAGGTAGACGCACATATACATGCAGCCCCAGTAGTTAAATACACAGCAGCAGCCTTGGACATGGTAGGGTCAGGAAGCATTTCTGTACCGTACGCATTAACCGAGCAGGTGCTTCACAGGCTGCTTCACTCCTTCAGGGAACCACTGAACACATATCCCATATAAAACCTTTGCAGCAATACTGAACACTGGGAAAACTCCTGTAAGTTAAGCTCGATCACAATCTGCTGCTCACCTCCAGGGCCATGAGGTGAAGACTGAGCATGGGACAAATACTAGGTCACAGAAACCAAATTAAGAATGGAAAGTGGAACAGAAGCTCAAAGCTTGGTTGTTAGGAATGTAAATGAGGGCTGCATTTATTATTTAGGAACAAGGAAGGAGGTGGAAGGACTGCATCAGTGCAACAACAAGCAGAACTGGGTACAGTGGAGTGACCTTGCAGGGAAAAACATGCATGGCAGCATGGAGCAGAGGGAATTCTAGTAGGCGAGTGCTCCCAGAATTAATGCAGGAATTAAAAACAGAGTAGTCCTTTGTTTATGCAAAGTGAGAGGGAAAAGCAAAAGAACAAATATCCGACACTGATGCCATGGAAGTTAACAGTAATCTCCAGAAGAGTTGCATGTCAAGCTGAATTGAAGAAGAGTTATGCTCATATGACAAAATAATGTAATAGTTTTCATATGATGATTAGGACATTTAAAATAAAAGAGCTGTTGTCACAACAGTGCATCTAACTGTAGCACTTAGAGAAAATCAGAGGACATCTAATTGAAGGACATCTTGTGAAGAACAAAAACTGGCATACCTGACATGCCAGTAGTGTTACAGAGGTCAGGATGCTGGAATATGATAGAAGTCATTGGAGAAGGCATTGCCTGCAAAAAAAAATCTTCAGAACTTAAAAACCTAAGAAAAAGAGCTAACTAATAAAGGAAGGACTATGGGAAAAAATAATGCTCTCACAGGAGATATGAAAAAGAAAATGTTGGTTTTTGTTTTTTTTTTTGGATAGTGATACATTAGATCTTAAGGAATGAAAAGTAAAGGGAGCCTCAAGTAGTAATGGATAAAAGTGATGAATAATGACATGTAGTACAAAGGCACAGAGATGCATGATGCTACAAATTGGAGAGAAGGCAGAAAGCAATGGCAGCATTTCATTTACACCCACTGCTACCACAAGTGGTAATTGAAATAAACAAACAAACAAACCCCTGTTCAGTTATTCAGGCCAGATAATTTGGAGTTGTTTGTTTGTGGCAGATCTCTTGTTGATAGAGCTGAAATCATGCTAGTTAAAGGTTAAATCCTGCCTGTTAGACATAGCTTGGGGTATGGGGCATCATGTTACACGTCCCAGAGGAAACTCAGGCCTCCCAACACCCCTCAGAAATCCCATGGCTAATTAATCCATACTGCTGTGCTCTTCTGCTGAATTCATGCTGTAAACCATGCTTGAAAAATACCACGAACTAATGTCTTTCTGAAGCCTCACAATCTTATGCTTCCTGCAGTACAGAGATTGCAGTTTATCCTAGCACTGAGACAGTTAAAATCCATTTATTTTTTGCATTCCCTCCATTGTATTTTAGTGTGGCTTGAAGTTACTATTCTGACTTACTTTCTCTCTGCCTCATTTCTTCTACATATAACAGTATACTCCATAGGCTGCACGCTGAGCAAAATAAAGCCAAGATTATATTCAGTACTGTCTTTGACTGCAGGACCACGTTCTGCCTTATCAACCAAATCAAATTTCTACTTTGTAATTTCCCATTTCTAGTTACAGACTTCTGATGCATATCTTCTTTTTGCACTGAGACATGGCTGGGTGAATAAATATCAGTTTTCTTTCATATTGCTAAAAATAGCAAAGAATGTCTAGCAGGGTCACCCAATTCTGGTGAGTATTACATCCGAGAAACCCCCTTGAAGACAATGGGACAACTCCTGCTTGTTCTCAATGGACTTGTTAGTGGGTGTGATTCAGCATTTCTCCATTCTATCCTTGTGTCAGTATAATTAAGACACTCGTGATAATGTCAAGAAAAAGCTGAAGAGCTTAATGCAAAGGTGAGTCAGCTCCCAAAATGCTACAAAATGTAAAAGGACCATTTCATAGCAGGATGATGAGGGGTTGGAACTCGCTTATCAGAAAATATGCGCTTCAAAGCCATTCTTGCTCATTTTGGAATTGCCATTACAAAATCAGCATAGGTTCTATTGTTAGTCAGATCATAATTGGGCAGGAAACATGCCAATGCAAACTTGCTGAAAAATATTTCATATTTGCTCTTGAACAATGAATTGGTCTTCCAGAGTGAAAAAAAAAATCCAACAAGACTGACAATGGACTACATTGTTCTTTGATGTTGCAGCATGGACAAATCACAGGTGTATTACGTAAATAACTGTCAAGCTGACAATTAATATCAATTACTCTTTAATCTGACATATTACATTGGGTGCAGCGAATGCAAAATCTGTTCAGAATAGATCGTAGATATGTACCCTTCAATTAGACATGGAGGAGGAGGAAATTCTATTCTCTGGGAAAGCAGAGCATTTAACTCCTGAACTGCTAAACATTCTCTGTGGATGAAACTCACCCTTTTGAAAGGAACCTGTCCAAACCTCTTCTGAGTCCTATTGATTTCAAAAGCATAAGTGGCATTTAAGTATCCAGAAGGACTTGTTCGTCTTCTTTCTACACTATGCACACTCAAGTGCACACAGTATTTATCAGCATCTTTCCCCAACACAAAAAGGTAAGAGTAGAGGAAACAAAAGAGGGAGATGTCTCTGGATCTGACCTCCTGAAATAATCCCTTTGGAGTCAGAAAGTGAGAGAACACTCACAAAGCTATGCAGTAGATAGACACAGACACTTTCATGGTATCTCTCAGCACTGGGACCTAACTGGACTGGAAGAACATACAACTCTTTGCCTATGCAAAGAAGACCTACAAGCACTAGCTTCCTCAGGCTAAGTATGTATATGGTGTGTGTACCTCTGCAATCTTTTTTCTGGTTTTATGACATTGAACAGATCCCTAAGACTCAAAATAGCATTCAAAACAGCAATATGAGAGTGTCTCCTTGAAAAGAGAAACTGCAAAACCATCACCAGCATTAACCCAACAGATTATCTCAGGATAAGTTAGAGGTAAAACAGTGTAGATAGAGTCTTAGCAAGATTTTCAAGCAACACATAAATACTGTCACGACAGTATCTCAAAACCTCAAAAGAAAGCAGGCATGGCTATGACATTCTGTGGCATACAAAGACTATGTGAATGAAGCAAAAAGCACATCACTTGCTCTTCTGAAGTAAACACCTTATCTGTGTCATAGTATTTCTACTGCAATATAGCTTTCCTTCACACATGCTGCAACTTAATCGAATTTAATTGAATTTACTTTTCATCTTATTTATTGTCTCATGTATTGACTCAAAAATAGGATACTGTCTTAATTTTATTCATTTATTCTATCTTAACTATTTTTATGCCTCATGAAGCTTTTCGTATTTGTTGACTTCTCAGAGAGATGGATGAAAGAAAATGCCTATATAAATTCTCTTTAGTTAGGAAGTATGCGGTTAGAATTATCCCTCTTGCCAGTCACCAACACAAACTAAAAATCTCATTGATATGACACCTCACCAGCCACGTGTCAAATTCATACAGGCTTTCTAAATGCAGATATTCATCAAGATACCCTGTAGTCAGAAGATACACTCTGAGACATAGATTTGCCAAAAAACCAAAAAACTAAACAAAAAAAACCCCACCCAAAAACATTTTCAGTAACTCAATTTTAATTTAATAAACATTAAACACGATAAATATTATTGAAAATATTCCCATCTGTTTGAGAACATAAACATCCACTCCTCTACTCAGTGACTTCGTACTCAGAGATGATGCTTTCTGAACTCAAGTGTTGGAATGACTTTGTGTCTCTCAGTTCAGAAGACAGAAAGGGGGACATGTCAGAAAATAGTGTCCTTAAGTTCACTTAAAAATAAAACAAAAAAGAAGGAAAAAAGGAATGTGATTACCTGCAATTAATTGGTGGTATCTATTAGATAGAAATTAGATTAAAAAAAAAGAAAAAAGAAAACCAACAGAATTAAAACAAGGACTTTATGCTTGAACAAGAGAGCCCCTGTTATTCAGGAACATGGGACCCATTTTCAGTTTTGAGTTTCCACAACTAAGGCCAAGTTTTAATTCCCTTGCTTGTGCAATGAAGTACTGTTGACTTTGGTGACCTCCTCATGTGAAGGAAGTAAAGAATTTAACAATTCCCATGGATGTCTCTGGAGAAGTTCATCTTATGCCATGGATAACTCAGACAATCATTGTTCTGATGGGGATTATGTTAACAATATTATCTCAAGACTCGTTGTTCCTCTGTATTAGGTACACAAAGGCTTTCTTTTAACATTATAGTAAGCTATCCACCACTGTCATGTGCCAATGAATCTTTGATGAAACATTCAGGAACAAGAAAATCCTTCTTCTACTTGGCATTCTAACTTCATTGCTGACTTTCATTATGGTAGTACACCTACTGAGATATTAATCTTTCTGCCTTTTAGGTTGTAAAGCACTGGAATATTCATGCAACTGCCAAGGGAATATGCCTACACCCACGCAATATCAGTCGCACTGGGGTAATTCTTGGTACCACCTTTTGGAGACATCCGTACTGCAGCATTTGAAAAGCAATGGGATCAGCTTTTCATTTCATTTTGTGCTTTCACAAAGCATCTCAAGTTGCTGCCCTGACATGTCTGAGTAAAGCAGGAGGCCTCCTGCCAGTAAGCTACCCTGAGGTATGCAGCGCCCGCCGCTCCCAGCTCTGGGGCCGCAGGAGCACAGGCGGATAGCCGGCTGCTGCCAGCGCTGTGCACACCTCCCAGAGAGTAAGGATCAGTGTGTGCACAAGGAAGGAGAAACCAGCCATCGTTTGCTTCTGCAATAAATTCATACATACAAAAACAAGGAAGAAGTGGGAAAAAAAAGAGACTTTAATATGAACAGGCACACCTTGAGAGTCCCTTTTAAATAAAAATCCCACTCAAATCAGCGCTAGGTTACCAAGCATATATTTGCATAAATAAGAACAGTTCTGTTTAGTTACATGGTCCCAGACCTAGTCACACCAAAGCTAGCGGCTGAGAGTAGTAGCAACTATGTCAGCAGCATTCCTGAAAGTAAGTGAATGTAATTTTCCAATATCGTGGTTGTGCTATAATCAGTCAAACTTATAAGAAAGCTAAGGCACACATACTTTATAGTACTTAGATGTTATGTGAAGTTATGTGATACTGAACTATGAAAACAGTCTCATGGAAACAAAACTCAAAGTTATGCTACATTTACTAAAGCGATATTCGGCATCATATACATCTATTTTTATTATGTAGTTCCACAGCCAAAAAGTAACCTGAGGAGGATTCATACCACACAGTTCAAAAGAAATATGAGCACAAGTCTAGGTAATATCCACCTTTTACTCAATGAAGAATTGAAATTCTGGGATTCCCAGAGGTTTTTTGAGCTTTGCTTGCAGGCTGAAAGTCCAAAGCAAATTACATTCCCAGGAAGCACCCACAACAAAGACCAGGCAGCCTGGCCTGTTGCCATTCAATCACAGTTTCAGATATATGGCAATGTCATGACTGTGGCAAAGTATGTAATACGCTAGCTCACAAGGGTATCACAGATCGAAGAGGGGGCAGGACTGTCACAAGAAGAAAAGAGGGAATTTGACAAGTCTGGGGAGGAGAGGAAAATGATTCTTCAGGGCAAGAGAGATCATGGACCACCTACCATCAATCCATCAGAAACATAGCCAGCTCCTCCAGCCAACATGATACTACATGGGCACAGTCAGTTGTTACAGTGTTATTGGTACATAATGCAGGAGCATGAGCAATACAATGCTCCTGACAGGCTTTGTAATGTGTCCATAGGGTGCTCTCTCTGTCAGGTATGAACTGGACTTCATAGTTGCTCACCAAAAATATCAACAGCCCGGCATGGTTGATCTTTTATACACATTTCCATTAGATGTAGCATACACATCAACTGGGTTATTTTACCACTGTTTCCCAGTCAACTGAGGGAAAAATGCAAGAACTGCCCTTCCATGTTTTCTTTAGGAGATGGTCCTATTTAACTCAGGATTCACTTAGAGCTGTTGGTGCTGCTTCTGCAGAGACCTGCTGCATGTAAAACAGCAGGCAAAGTGGTCATCATATGAGAAACATCTTTCCCTTTGAGCTGCTTGTTCCTCTTAAGAACTTCATCTTTTGATGTATTGAAACTTAGCATCCAATGCTAGGACTTCTGATAATCTTTTAGTTGCTATAAACTAAACAAATTACTGTATAATTTCTGACTGCATATCAGGACACAATCCAAAATGTTAGATTTCCAATAGTTCATGGATTACCATCCACCGAGCTGAGCAGCATTTCCTAGTTCTGTTCACGATCTTAGCCAACATCAATTCATAGCTGAGATATTTTCATATATACCACTTTCACATTCTAATAAATAAATAAATGAAAGAAAACCTGGCTAAAGTTGTCATAATTAAGTTCCACCTCAACGCATTTAAAACATACTAGTGGGTAATCTTCAACTACTTAACTGGCACCACCAGTTCAAACTCACCAATTGTGTGGTTTAGCATGCATATCCCATATCCCTCCAAAGCTTTTACCCTTTTACTAGTTATTATTTGAGAGGAACGTGATACATAAATTTAAACATGTCAGACACAGTGTTCAACACTTCTAATGATCTATTACCCTCATATTATTGAAGTCCCCGAGGAAGTTTGGCAGACGTCATTCAATCATCAAGCTATCATTACTATGTTCTAGCTTTAATCTAAAGTGCCTAAGAGCTTTGTGCTTCTTAATTCATATTCTATCACTTTAAGGGGAAAAATAATGAAAGGTGGGGAGGAATGAGTAGAAATACATAGTTCACCTTAGCTGGCCTACAGTTTGTCATGTTTGGAGAATAGATTTTGGTTTTCCAAAATAGATTAGTTGCTCTCATGATAGCTATAAATGTATTTCCCCTAAAGTTCCAGAGATATCTGAGTAGTTTACTTAATATACATCTGGACCATATTATAGGAAAAGTAACTGACTACAGTAACACAAAACACTTCAGAAACCAAGAGCTGTTGATTCAGCTCTTCCTACTGGAGGAAAAGAAGCACAAAGATAATAGCTTGTTCACAAACGCATTATTCTTCACAACTCTGCCTAACACTATCATGGTGTTATTAGTACCTCAGTTTCTGATTATCACTCCCTGGCAATTCAGAACCGTAATTGATTGAACAGCAGTATGATTTTATTATAACCTTACTGCTTGGGCAACTTGCTGCACCCGCTGAAGACAATATTCAGGCTATTTATTGTGGGCAACAATAACTCGATGAGTGATTAGGATGTTGATCCACAGAACAGCCTACACTGTTCCTCATGATAGTATCCTTCCTATTCTAAGGCTTTTCTCTGTCCTAAGCAAACTAATAACCTCTTTCTTTAAAGTTTGTTTCTAAATTTCCAATCATTTTTGTTGATTTTCCCCGATTCAATCAGTGCCGGTCCTCTTGCAATATGGTACACAAAACCAGACACCATCTTCTTGTTGGACGTCTTGCTAGCACTGAATGAAAGGATCACTTCACAAGTTTCAGACACGGCGTTCCCATTCATCACATCCACAGAATCACAGAACCGTAGGGGTTGGAAGGGACCTTCAGCGATCATCGAGTCCAACTCCCCTGCCAAAGCAGGTTCCCTATACCAGGTCGCACAGGTAGGTGTCCAGGTGGGTCTTGAATATCTCCAGAGAAGGTGACTCCACCACCTCCCTGGGCAGCCTGTTCCAGTACTCCAAAACAGGCCTGTTTTTCCAAAACTGCAACAAAACTGGCACATTTTTAGATGTCAGACATGTATGATGCCCCTAAACTCTTTTATGGAAAATGCCTTTTTAGCTCATTTTTAATCTTATTCTGATCTACTAGATTTCTCTTTCTTAAGTATAGTACTCTGCATGTGTTCTCATTCAATCATACCTTATTCATGTCACACTATTTGTCCATTAGTGAAGATCACTTTGAACTCTGTGCCTTTCCTCCCAACTTGGTATCAGCTGGCTTTCTTGTCTTGAGTATTAAGCTAATCCTATCTAACACTCTTCAGATTCTACAAATA
Source organism: Coturnix japonica (assembly GCF_054131305.1). NCBI lineage: Eukaryota > Metazoa > Chordata > Aves > Galliformes > Phasianidae > Coturnix > Coturnix japonica. The sequence continues at coordinate 76,535,899 of NC_140664.1, forward strand.
TTGCTTGTCCTATCACCCTTAAAATACTGAAAAGGCTTCTGTAAAACCCTGTCTGAAACTTGTCTTAGGTTGAAACTCTGCACAAAGGCAGAGTATTGCTTAAATATTTCTTTGTACAGATTTTATTTAAGATAATACAACCTCTTCAGCAAATCCTCTCCAAACCTACACCCTCACCTAATCACAAATGAGTCAGGATGCCAGTTAGTCAACCAAATAACAGATTCTGGCGAAAAGAGAAGGATTTATTTTTTCTGGATGGAGAACATTCCTATGCAGGGTAGAAAGCTAAGTCAACAGAACAGTACAAAAGCCCAGCTCTTGCCCATAACTATCCTTTAAATACAGACAATTGACAGTGGGGTGTGATTCTCAGGAACGGCCCAGTGGTTTTGGCTCCTGTCCGAGCCCAAGGAGGTACAAACAGTGCTCATGCACCCTGTCTTCCAGAACGCCATACACATAGGCAGTGCTTCACACATCCTCCTTTACCACCTTCACTTCCTTTCAAACAACTTAGTCTGATCTCCTAACAAGTAAAAGTGAGCAGATTTGAGGCACGTAGACTAATAACCCCAAAATAATGTGCTTAGAGCTTAAGACCTCTTCTCATGCTCACTGGATGTAATGGTAGTGCTCCCACTGACCTGAGAGGGAAGTTCACGGGGCCTTGTAAAGTTAGCTTTGATTTTTAAATTTCATTCTAAACAGAAAGTATACGGCTGGCAATTTGTTAAAGACCAGCTCTAACTCCACCTGCAGCAATTAGAAAGGGCATGCTGCAAGGGAAGGGAAGCAAAATCCAAGTGCAAGCTGCTTTCCAGCAGCAAACTATACAAGTCACGAGAGTCCTTGGAGGTCTAATGGTTTCCAGTACTTTATATAGTGATTTAATTAATTGGAAAGTAAAGGAAATGAAGAGCTGTTATTTGAATTGCTGAAAAAAAAAACCAAAAAAAACCCAAAATAAAACCCCCCAAAAAAAAAAACCAACCCAAACTTCCAAACACAAGTAAAAAAGAATTTAAGATAATGGATTGTGTGTTTTTTTTCTCTTTAAGTTGATGAGCCTGAGTAAGGCAGAGCCTTAAGTCTGCTTTTGATATTCAGGCCTTTCAAGCTGCTTTTTTTTTAATGATAAAATACTGCATTTGGATTTTGAAACCAATTAGAATGTATTACAGCATTAGATTATTGGGAGCTGAAACCTACCTAGGACCACAGAGAATTAATTCACAGAGTGTAATTTTACTGTAATTTAAGTTTGACTGCAATACTTCCTACATGTCCCTTCATATGACATGTTACTTTTGTCTGCTTTCATACCAGAAGTTCCTTTGGATGAAAACATTCTTTACTTTTGCCTTATGCGGTGCCAAATACATTGCCAGTACTTAAAATAAATAGCAGCAATACAAGCTCATTATCATGCAATTTAAGCCCTGGCAATCTATACTTGATCCAGGAAAGCCAGTTTTTTTCTGACACTATCTGTGCTATCTGGGGAGGGACTGTGCTAATACCTTCCATGTGTGTTAAAACAGCTTTTGCTAAGAAGGTTTTCATGCTGGCTCTGACTCTGATTTCACATAGCCCTTTCCACACTGATGTAACCGTTGTCTTCATTACAGTTGCACTTCATACAGGGCCTACTCCAAGCAACTCTCCATGAGGAAGAGAAGAAAATATGAACTACTGATTCTTGAGCCAATGCATACAAACCTTGCATGACTTTACTTTTTATGTATTTTAATAATAGGCATCGCAGTTTTGAGATTACTTTCCAAACACCAGCTCCCTATTTCACTTGGGGCCATAAGGGTTTTAATTTTTATTCTTTTACTATTCCACCTCCCATTCAATACATAGGCCATTTAGGTAAGATTTGTCTTTGTGGTATTTATTTTAAATAACCGGAAATGGGCTGTGCTGTTTGGAGTGCGTTTGGAGCACAATCTTGTTTACAACAAAACAGGCTTCACAGTGCTTTGCATGCCCTGCAGCCACAGTCTTCTTGTCCAGCAAATCACAGAAAGGACTCCCATCATCAAGCTACACACACACTCATATGCCACAGGACCCCCAGTATTCTAAGTGAAAAGCAGAGGCAATGAAAAGAGATTCAAACACAGTGATTTGGCAAGCCAGAAGAAATTTGTTTCATGCATCTCTCATTATACACACATATGTCTACAGACAAAATATACAGACGTGTGCCTACAGACCAAGTTTCTTTCTATATGCAAACAAATATGGATGACAAATACAAACAGATTTCCAACTCTGTGGTCTGAAATGTCCCGTATTACCTTGTGGAGTGGCAATGAATTATTTACTAGTGATATAAAATTATATATGCTCGCAAAGAAAGCTTCTCCTGGAGTCAGATGCATGCATTACATCACTCGTGGCCACATGTGAATGTTATTTGTGTATGTACTCTGAAACAAAATAAGGGGGGTAGACAAAGAGATATTCCTCCCACACCCTGCATGCCAGAATCTCGTTTCCTATCCTCAGCTGGTGCTCAAGAGTCTGACTCCAGCAATAACAGTCTCCCACTGAGATTAAAGCTCTGGCAAACACAGCTTATCTTGGTTAATGTATACTTAAGTTTTGTGTGTATTATACATACATATATTTACATATATAGGCACACACACATATGTATATATTTATAGCTATCTCTCTCTACTGATATGTGTATTGTGTTTATGCACTTTTATAAATATGATATGTAAGAAATCTTCTGTGGAGAGGAAATAATCCCCGGGTGGGAATATCCTAGGAAATTTGAGTCCAAGTCGATATGAAACTGGACTTCAGCAGCAGCCCCCCGCCTACTTTGCAGTTAGAGGGACACAAATACTGCCCAAAATCCCTGGCTCCCTCCCACAGAAGATGCTGGGCTCAGCTCCTCTTGCATTGCTGTGGCTCACACCTGGCTGATCCTGGCCCCTCTTGCTAGTACTGTTCGTTCCTCCACCTCGCGTGAACTGTACTGTACTGTGAGCCCAAAAAACTCACAGACTTACAGCAGCCAAAGCAACAGAGCACATTTTTGTGAGGTGATCAATCAGCCGTGTCTGAAGCATGTAGGAAAGACCCTTAAAATGTTACAGGTTGACTCTTTTGTTCAGCATTTCTTGAGGCATCGCAATATTTACTATGTTCCCCCGTGGGAACAATCATGTTGGTGAATGTGGTTCACAAGATGATCTGTTTTAAGTTTAAATTCGTCTGGGCAGGCACATTTAGAAAGGGAAAAGAAAAAAAGAAAGGGATCCAAATGTCGTGGATCATAAACAAGCACTTTTGTGGGCTGAGAGCAGTAGAAGGGTTAGTGGGACGCTATCAGCTCTTACCTATACCATTGTAAAGCAATAATAAACTTCCCAAGAAAAAAAAAGCATAAAATGCCCTTGCTAGGAAATGAAAACTCATTAGCAGGGTGACCGTTCACAAATAAATGCACATTTGCAATCACATATGTATAGTTGCCTGCCAGCCGTGAAGGGTTTATACTTCAGATTTGTGTGACATCTGTTGATTACCAGAGCAAATTAGTTTCACCTGAAAACTAAATGGATCCACACAATGCAAGCATGCTGGTGCTTAGAAGACAGAAACAAACCAGAAGCCTTCCTACAAGGGAAATGCTAAAACTGCCAATTCTTACTATTGCATCATTTTGGCACAGAAAAAGGGAAGGACGGGATGTACATAAACAAAAGCTGTTATTTTAAATCTACCAAAAAACTCATGTGTAAATATATAACAGTGAGTCAGAAAAGTGAGAAGTAGGTGGAGTTTGATCATGTCCTGTTTTAGGTGGATTCAAATGACATGGAAGTAGGGAAGCTAAGCCTGCAAGTGCCTGAAATTGCAGGACTGAGTTGCAGACGCATAAAAAAGAGAGCCAAAGAAACCATGCAAGCAAACCTGCTGGAAAGAGAAACATCACAGAGTGAGAGTAATTCTCTGCTAGGATCAGCAAATGTAGAAAAATTGTTAAGGACAAAAAAAAAAAAAAAAAAAAAAAAGGAAGTACTGTGGAAAGGTACTGATAAAAGAATGAAGGGCTTACACTGAACAACTGTTGTTTAAAATCATCAATGCAAGTTGTTAGAGCAGCTGAGGTTCCTCTGGCTTTGCAATGTAAATAGGATTGTCTGGGGGTAAATTGCACACGAAGCACTTTTATGGAGCAAAACCATCAATTTTTTTTTTGTAGGTCAAATACCTACATATGCATAATAATTTCAGTAGGAGGCAGACACACAATTGAAGAATATATACAATGAACAACATGAAATGCACTGGTATGAAACAACAAAAGCAGAGGAGGGGTACCCCAAGTCCAAGGCCAAATCTATCAATCTCTTGAAACAGCTTCCCCTCAAGCATCTGGTCACTGTGCTTCCAGTTTCCTTAGAGGTAGCCTTAAGTCCAGCTGCTAAGCAAAGCACTGCTCCACTCAAATATCCGTACCATACTGGCATGTTCACTTCAGTGGATGTGTGCTCACTGAAACACAGACCAAATGCAGCTGTCGCACATGGGAATTAAATCTGTGTTTTCACACTGATCCTCACCACCCATGAAAATCTGTGATTCCCAAACCTCCTTACTATTCTCCATAGAAGTTTCATGCTGATGAACTTGTTTCAGTTGGACTCTGGAATCTAAATTTGGCCTGATGTAGATTACTTCCTGATGACATCTGGGGACAGACTTTCTCAGGGTGTGACCTCAGGCAACTCCTTGACTAAAATGCTGACGAGTACCAGCAGTTACCTCCCTTCTATCCAATGTCTGTCTTCTGCCTTGTTGTATGCCAGCTTTCCCCCCTTATTTGACACAGGTGAACAGCTGTTCCAATTCTTCAAACAATAAAGTGAAGCTGCAGAGGAGAAAGGCCACATGCTACTTAAAATTCTGGCAAAGATAAGTGGAAAATGAATGGCATACACATGCACAAGCTCAATGGCAAACAGGGCACTCAAGAGGCAGGCAGGTTTGGTCATGCTTCCCAAAGGCTGCAAGTGCATTAAGCACAACACTTACAGTCAGCTTCAATTGGATACAAACTTATCAGCACACCACAATTAGGAATAGCTTTAACTTTGGTTGTTGAGGGTCTTCTGCCCCCTTCACTCCAAGGCTGAAAATGTGGAAGGATACCTCTCAAACGTTTGAAACTGATGACTTGATTAACTTAGTTCAGTCTGAAAACTGGAAATCTGACAGCATTAGAGCATTGATGAAGTTAACTGGATAAAAGCAGCAAGGGTCAGCAAGGATGGAAATGGCCTCCCCTTTTAATAAATCTTAGTGGCAAAAGCAGAATGTGTGAAAGGTGTTTAATGTTGCTCCTTTGGTGTGCGCAGCTAAACCATATGAGAGGCAACTTTCAGTTTTACAGTGGGCTTTGTGCCACCAGAGATATGATGGAAGGGAGTGGGAGTGAGAAATGAAGCTTAGCTAACTAATGAGTTGGGGCTATCCGCTGATTTTGGCTGAAGAGCTGTTGCTTGGTTAAATATAGCAGTTACTCTCCTGGCAGTGCAGAAATGAACACCTCATGAAATGAATTAGTGACATTCCTATGGTTTGATTTCTCATAATCTGTAAAATTTTAAAACTGATCCTAATTCCCAGATCTTAGTTTTTGTGCCAGATTCACCAGACAGGAAAATATTAATCTGCTGGGATTTCTCAAGGAATTTTCTGCATCTAGGGATGCTGCAAATGTGTTCCTCTAAAATCAAAAATAGCAATACTGTTCTCCTCCTTGCCTTCAGTAACATTTTTAACCTCTGCAAGTCTATAGTGCTTGTACCATTTACTCTACAATGACTTTTGAAGAACAAGACTGGAGTTATAGCTTTACCAACCTTCTCTTTTATACCTAACATACACAAACCCTATTGCTCTGTTCTTTCTTCTCTCAAGCCTGACGGCAACTTTCCCTTTCTGTGAGATCTTGGTCCTCAGTCCACAGGCATGGAAAAACCTTATATCTGAAGAATACAAGCACTGCAACCTCACTGAGACTGACTGAGTCCTGCTTGGGATTTTGTGTCACTCCTGGGTATGACTGGCTCCAGAGAGGAATCAGAGCAGGTAGAGGGAGCATGTAGCTCAGCATGCATTTCTGCAGGCCAAGAGTGGAAGGAAAGTGCTCCCAGGACACAAAAAACAAAGTTAATGCAATGCAGCATTCTGAATATTGGAGACTGATTCCCATGCTCAGAACCTGCTTTAGAAAGAGTGAAAAGCAAACAGCTAAGCCTTTGGAACGATGGCGATCTTTATCATCCTGTAGTTACTTAAGATCCCAAATACATACAATAAGGTGTTTTTTCTTTTTTTCTTTTTCTTTTTAATGCATATATAAATAAATATGGCAGAAATGGATACCTAAACTCTTGCAAGGAAAACACAAAACCAAGTGACACAGGCATCAGTGCAACTGGGAGGAGAAGTTTCTCAGTGACATTCATGAATATTGCTCGGCTTAGATATTCTCCAGGAAAAGAAGCTCTGAATAGAATGTGTCAAAAAATCTGTATCTCAAATCCTTATGTCTGCCTTTAAAACTGCAATGGAAAACAACAAAAATCAAGGAAGATGCAACAATTAATACCAGGTAAGGCTTCAGCTCTCAGGCGTCTTTAAACTTGATTGCATTTTACATATTTATGCCTAGAATGATATTCAAATACTGCTGTGCATTTAGTATTGAGAGTAAACACGGAGTGGTAGTCAGGCTCACTTGTGTCAAACATGCTCTTCTGAAAACACAAAATAATACAATACAAAGAATCAGTTGAAGACAAATCCTGATAACAAGATTTTGCCTCCTCAAGGCAGACATGATGTTATAAATGTAAAATTTCCAAGTTTTGTGGGGTGTGGGGGGATTCCTTAAAACTGACGCATCTCTTCCCTTGGGCATTGTCAAATCTCAAACTGAACTGGGAAGCCAACACTACTCTTCCAACACTAGACAGACTCAAATGAGAGAAGATTCTGCTGGAAACATCAGTGTGAAGTTGTGCCAAGAAAGTGTGTTTTCTCAGCAAGAAACTACACTCTCTATTTGCTTTGTCCCAGACAAATAAACAAATTATTGACTCCATTATTTTGCATTTTGGACATGGCACCAATCACAGTGTTGATAATGAAACTCCATTACACTTTGTAGCTTTTAGCTTGAGGTCAAGCTCAGGAGGCCCATGAAATGTGTAATACTCAGAAGCTGTAGAGGGAATTCAGCACAACAAATACCTGGAGCAAAGATTATAATCTGTTTCCCCTGCAGAGCATCAACAAGACTAAAGACTGCCCACTTTATTGTGTCTCTTTCCTCAGGGCAAGTCATGCCACTTGCTGGACAGAAAACATGAGGACAGAGAAAAAATAGCCTCAATTTGCAGTCTGGATGAGTCGTGTCTGGTGGTAGATGTGGTTGGCTGGTGGTGAACAGCATTTCTTACCGTCTGACTTTGCTTGTGTCAAGGCTAAGATCCCAGGGTCTGGACCTCTTTCTGTGCAAGTCAAATTATGTTTAACCGCACAGCCATACTGCCCCATCTGTGACCTCTTCTCCTACATCCGGAAGGACCCACCCTCTCTGTAAAGACAGTTAATTGCATAGCCATGATAATTTAGCCCGAAGACTGCTAGTAAGTAGAGGCTATCAATTGTGTTGAAGTATGACTGCTGCTTTTTGTGTTCCAGATTACTATCCACCAAGGATTTCCTAATGCTGTTGGACTCCAGCCCATATATGCAAAGACAATTTGAAGTGTTAAATGAGATGCTTGAATTGAATTGCAGCTCTTGCTATGGCCAATACAGATTATTTCCACTGAGGAAACCACCTCCTTTCTTAATTGCAGGGAGGTGTTTCACATGCTCATTTTACAGCCAATGTTTGTACTGTGTGCAGAGATAGCTGTGAACTTACAAATGTAAAGTAAGAATTAAATGCTTCCAAGGTTGCAGAGAGCACAGTAACCCCATAGAAGTGTGTTTAAGAAGTCAAGCATAATGTATGTCATGTTAAACCAGTCCTAGATCAAGAGTTTAGGACTGAACACACAGGGAACTTTGAAGTCGCTAAAAGTTTCCTCAGCTGAAGATCTGGCTGAAGCAGTAATTATTGTTTTACTTTCCCAAAGAACATTTTATTTTGGAGAAATAATATCCCTTTCACCTCAAAACACAAATAACTGGGACACTGAAAAACTTCCATCATTTAACTCTGAAAACGTACAATGACTCCCTTCTGCTTGTTTGCACAGATGTCACATTTCTCCAGCCCAAGGTCAGAATTGTTACGGAATACATGGATGAATTTGTACTTGTACTTTTCCATGTCACATAAGTTGGATTTGTTATTCTCGACTCATCGTACCCCTAAATAAACCATCAGCATTTTATCCAGAGGAAACTGAACAGGGCAATCAACAGTAAACACCACTTAACTGCCACCTTTGCCACTGCTGAAGACAGTCGTGCTTGGGCAAAGTTACTTGCAGTAAATATGATGCTTTCCTTTATCATGTCAACAGTGCCAGCCAGTCAGTACTAATTAATTTGGAGTACCAAGGTCATTACTGGAATGCTTATGTCATGAGCCTCTGAGCAGGATGAGATCGATGAAATAAAATCCTTGCTTTCTCAAGGGCGAGGATTTACAGCTAAAGCAAACCTTCCCTCAGCGTGTCTCTGTCTTTCTACTGAGCCTGGCTGAGGGGGAGTATTTGTACCATAACCCGGTGGAACTTCAGACCTTTCCATAGTGCTCCAGCTTTGCCGGCAAGCATTTAAGCCTTATGGGCCAAGACACCAGCTGTCCTTTGCTCCCTCTGCAAGTAAACTCAGAGGGGAGACCTAGCTGATAAATCCTCCATGAAACAGCCCCCAAGATCCCAAGGATCTGTGTGCAACAACAGTAGCAAAGGTTTACAAACTGACAGGGCAAAACAACATGTGGGGCAAAACCTGAAATTGCCTTAATAGAAAAAATGGAGACTATAATTCCTACTCCCTCCAGTCTCTCAGTCATCTCACTTAACAACCCTTACTGTAGGGCATAAAGCTTTCTGATGGGACCGTTTGCTTTTCAACAACAGGATCTCTGTTGTGACAGTACACCATGCAAGTGGAGCATGGGTTCCAATGAAGACCACACCTGCTATTTCACTGTGTGCCTCACTGGGATCCTCTCCATACTTGATCACTTCAGTTGATGCATGCTTGCTGCACTGTACTCTATCACAGGCACCAGCACCATAATACATTAAAATGAATTCCATCTCAAGAACCAATGACCTCATTTGTTTTATATTTGAAGTGTTAAGAGATTTGTTTCACAGCCCACAGCTTACAATTGTATCAGTTTAACATAGTTTTCTAAGAGGAGGTACACCACTGGGAAGGCTACCTCTTCCCGTTTTCCATTAACAACTGTTCCCAAGTTTCTCATTTCACTAACCTTTGAGTACACATCCTTGGAAATGGCTACGAGCAGGAAGGGGAAATAACAGTATGTACTTAACTATAAGATGCCAAAACCCAAATATCTTTGTAGCCAGGTTGTAACACATAGCATCATCAAACATTCCCTAGATCTGCTCTGCTACAACACAGATCCCAATTACTTTGTTATTTTTGGGAAGAACACCAAGGGAACCAATGCAATAAAATATAATAGTATTAACAACTATGATATATTCACCACTTCTAATTATCTGATGTAATTTATCATTTCTGTTTCTGACATTGTCCCTGCTTAGCATCTTTTTTAGCATTTCCCTCACTAGCAAACACCCACAAACAGAGGTATTTATTGAAATAGCGTTCCCTATTAAAATTCCTGCATAAAAATTCTATGGTTTTCTACACAAACAATCCCTAGCTAGGATAATGCTCTGGGCAACTACTCAGTAGTATCAGAGTCCAGGAGCGTTAACCTACAGCAGAGAATCAAAAAAGCTATAAGTATACCCTACTTCACTACTGAATTAAAAGAGCGGAAAACTTCCAAACATCTGTGCTGCTTCAGACACCCTTCCACAAATACAGATGAGGACTTTAAAGACGGGTAAAGCAAATATATCAGAAATAGAGAGTTGATGAGAAATATTCACACTGTTGGTGATTCTGGCAGGAGAAAAAATTCCTTCGATAGAGAATAAATAATGTTGATTTTTGATCTGTGTACTGAACAGGTTTTTATAGGTGCTTACAGTCTTCAGTCTATGGAAACCACGTGCAATAACATATCAAGCAAATCGGAGAAAGTACTGATTTACCTGTGAAGTTTTTTGTCATTTTCTGTTTTGTAACCTTGCCCCTCACCACGTGTAAGAAACTATAGACAGATTTTTTAGCTCATTAGGGAGTGTAAAAAATGCTTGCTGAAAAACACTGTCTCAGTCCTCATGAATCCCTCTTTCACTCTTTTATGACTCCTCAGCTGCAAAGCATTCTGCATAGCAGTCCCTCCAGTTGGTGTTTGCCTCATGACAGACCTGCACATGGATTACAACTCCCAGCTATCACCAAGTGCTGTTTAAATGGAGTTTAAACAGAGAAGAAAGAGACAAAGCACATGTACGTGCACAGCTCATGCATCATATCACGAATGAATACCAAATCAAATTCTGTTTCTGTGTTATCAATATCAGGGGATCAAAAATATTGGACTCTGTTATGGTAAGCACAAGGTAGGATTATTGAGGGTTTTTAAAGACATCTTCCAAATCTTTCTTCTAGAAAGACTGAGAAGAAGCTTGTGTTTAGCTAGTTGTGCTGCAAAAGCTGAGAGAGCAGTAAGTATTGGGGACCAATGGGACTCAGAGTAGGGGCAAGCAGAAATAGGGAAAGTACAAAAGAGGTCAGGAAAGGCCCAAGCAATCCTGGATTTGGGGAATTTCAGTCCTGGGGCATGGGTATATTTCTTTAAAATAAACCAAAAACCAAAACCCAAGCAAATAAAACCTGTGTAAGGATGTAAAGAATAAATACATTTCAAAAGGTAGAAGTGAGTGATAACAGGCAATTGTGGGAAAGGAAGAACGAAAATACTGAAATAACTAGTGGTCATATTGTGACATGGTGATTAGAGGATCATAGTGCAGTGACTTAAAGTGGAAAGGTAGGACAAGAAATCAATACCAAGACAATGCATTTCAAGAGAGATGTACGGTCCCTCTAAGCAGAAAAACATGTTGACGAGAAACATGCTGGGAGACAAGGCTCATCCCTGCAAAAATACTGTATGCTCTCCACAAGCCATGCACCAGTAGCAGAATTAAGATGATACCTGATCCTTTGCTCAAGTAATTCATTAATAATAACCTTCTACTGTAAGGTACATTGCAAGGTAGTGGTAGTAGAACAAGTTCAAAGCACAAATTAAAATGTGTTCTCAGACTCTCCACAGAAAACTTACAGTTTCTTTAGCATTAGAGAGTGTAGATAATTGAATACAGGGGGAACAGTGCAGAATCAGAGAGCGGCTTGGGCTGGAAGAGGCCTCAGAGCCCACCCAGCCCAAACCCAGTGCCGTGGGCAGGGCTGCCCCCTACCAGCTCAGGCTGCTCAGGGCCCCATCCAACCTAGACAACAACACAAAGCTTTAATGCTACTGTGACAAACACAGCATTTCAGAGAAGCTAATTTAATTTGCTTGCTTTCTTTACTCAACACAGCTCATTAGCTTATGCTGCATGCATGCACTCTTTGGATGTGAAGCAGGGCAAAACAGATACCGGGCACTAAGAGGATAATACAACTCAAACCAGTGCTCATCACGAAGCACAATAAGTTATAGCATAGTAGGAGTATGATGATTTTTGTGGACATCAAAGAAAAGAGTTTTCAGGAGGGATCTGAGGGTACATAGCAAGGAATCTGTTTGCTTTCTTTGAATCAGCAGTCAGTGGGATGCTTTGGAGAAGGGGTGAGAAAGAAGCAGCAAACCAGCAGAATGCTTGTAAGCTCCCCCTCCCCAAGGCATCACCTTATTAGGCGAAAGTACGTTGAATGTGGGGGATGAGAACAGACAATATCTGGGACATGAGCAAACCATTTTGTCAGCATGCCTGGAATTCAGCTTAGCCATCTTTATATCTATGCTTACAGCCATGTGAACATGCAAAGTCACTTCTACGACATCCAATGTGAGCATTTTAGTTCAGGTCTCTGAGAATTCTATCAGGCTTGAGGCCTTACATATAAAGCAGCTGAAACATATTCAGTTTGACAGAATAGCAACACAGGAAGAGTCGATCAAAAAAGTGTATTAGTTCTTTTCACAGTGTGAAGCTTAACTGTACAAGTGTTTCTGGAAATGTTTAATAGAGCAAATGTCTATTTAAAAAGAAAAAAAAGAAAGACAAAGTCACAGCTGATGTTAATGTTTTTTTTCCTCCTTTTAATAATCATTTTTATATTGTCTAAATCCCTAAAGTCAGTGTCTGGACTCTGTCTGGAGGCTTCCCAAAAATCACTGCTTGTCAACACCCCTTCCACAGAAATGAGTCTGTTTACCTCCACCAGTGCACTGTCAAGTTCTCTCATCCCATCTGCATTAGAGTCCAAATTGGTATTCTTACAGTCTAACCCTCCCTTTTCTTATCCAGCTCCTTTGCTAATATATCTATAGCCCACATTAAAATAATCATATATAAATCAAATGAATGCTTGTTTTCAACATGCACCTCTACAGAGACCATCATAAATGTTTAGATGGTACTGATTTGGAGGAGGTCAAAATTTGGCCAGTTGATATCCGTGAATGAAAGGGAAACATAAAAAAATTAATTGCATGTTCACACACTTGGAATCCTGAACAGAAATGAATGTTTTCCCACATAGGAATGTGCTATTAAATTCTTTCCTCCATTTCAACAATGCCGTCAAGGCTTTTGGAAGAGAGACACAGGTATGATACATTTGCCAAAGTGTGCCAATGTCTGGAATTGTCCTTGCCCGATTACATGGGGCCTCTGAGAAAGTTTCCACATCACCAAATGTATGCGAGTGTATAAATGAGTGTACTCGGTATCCTGTGAAGTTTTGCTCATAGACAGCTGCAACCAGCATCATGCTGAGTTCTTGGTATTAAAAAACCAGCACTGGAAGAGCTGATGGACAACTTCCCAAAGCTTTACAGATTAAACACAGTCAGGGGAAAACTGACAAACTAAGGATGTATTTACTTCTAATATATTTAGCTTGTTTTGTCTCTAGCAGTCACTGGCAATCTGACCACTGGGCATACATGTTCAACAAACCCCTTCCACTCAGTACTATAAATGGGACAATCTTCAACAGTTCCTGTGAAAAGTGACAGTGAGTCCCACTGCTTTGTCCCATCTCTACACTGTCCTTCTCACCTGAGGCCCTTGTAACTTATATGTGAACTTATGTATGGCCCTTGTAACAGAAACATGAACAGCAGATGTGTAGTTCCAGTGCTGTTGCAAAACTCTCCAGTCAGTTGTCTATGTGCCAATATACAAAATACCCATTTGATGAATTCTAGCACATAATTGCTGATCCTTGCAAAAACCTCAGCAAGCACATCTCACACACCTGTGCATGTGATAGACTCCTCCCAGAGATTTTTCCCCTGGCTCTTGTCCCTAACACCTGCTTCTCCTGTAAGCAATTCCTGAGCTACAGCAGCTGCTGGATGTAGATGCTCGCACCCAGTCACAGCAAGCTATGGTACCAAGGGTATCAAAGATTATTGTTCCAGACATTAGTCTGGAGTAGGAAATCCTTCATGGAGCTGTATTTTAGAACTTAATTAAGCATTTAAAATAAATAATGAAAAAACCCCACTTCATCCAGCAGCTAAGCCAAGGTAAAACTAATTGTGCTCGCTAATACTAGAAAGCAAAAATAATACTATTTCTCGTGAGTATTCTGGCGCACAAACTGCCTGTCATCCATCACCAGCTCCCTTTGGCTGTTCTTCAAGTGCACGTAAGTCTTCACTGTTGTGAATCTCTACCGTAGTGAATAATGTACTTTCCTGTGTTTTTGTTCCTATGTCCACTTTTTCCTTGTTTTCTCTATGCCACACAGCTCTGGAGCTATGATACAGGTGAGTGGCTTACCTTTAGGGCTAATCAGATCCTAATCATGCCAACTTTTTGTTTACAGTGCCTGAGCTGCCCATCTCCTTCAGATTCACTTCATCAGTCAAGATTTATTCTGGTTTTTTTAATTTTTTTTAATTTTTTTTATTTTTTTTAAGCTCAGGAGCCTTGCAAAAAGCCTCTGACAAATACATGAAATGCAGAGCTACTCCCATTGCAGAGCACCTTAGGAAGGAGACAGAGAAAGAAAGGTCACAGAAAAACCTAAGTACTACCTGGGATAGTCACCTGCAAACCCTTTAAACCAGCTGTATGTGGGATAGAAGACTGTTAACCATACAGCACTAGCAATACAGAAGCACTGTTTAGAGTGAGGAGTGATCACTGTGATGCTGTGCTGTAAGGAGAGGCCCCAGGAGGCTTTGTTTTGCAGAATTTGGTCTTATCACTCTCACTTGAGCTTTTTCTAAAACTTCACATTTCTTCTGCTTCCTATTTCACCTTCATAACCAACCTTTTAATCTCCCCCAACACACAGAAAGGGAGACTAGGATCAAGAAGGAAATGCTGCCAAAGATTAGAGGTTTAGGAATTTACAACTGTTATCTAAGGGAAAACTATAGTAGGAGCCAATTGCTTTAGTCAGAAGCATTTGTTATTGTAAAGAAGCTTCATACATGCTTTTGCTTTCTAAATGGGAAGGTGGAAGTGTAGTATTTTATGGGTCACCCAAAAGACAAAAGTAAAAACAAAAGCATTTCTACTCCTAGTCACCCAATCTGGCAATTTGTTAAACTGAAGTCTGCAAAGCACTAACTGGGTAACAGATGTAGTGAATTATAAACATGAATTTGTCAGAGATGACTGTTAAGAAAAAAAGAAAAAGAAGAGCAGGCAGGCGTCCTATGTTCAAACACATTTTTTGTTTTCATTATCGTTAATCCACCTTTGCCCTCACAGCTATTCGATATGAAGCATGACTGTGGGGTAGTACCAGTTCAGCGGTGTGGATGAAGGGAAAAGAGTTTTCCAGAATGACAGAACCAGGTTCCGAGAAGAACATTTCACTTAAAAAGACATTTCTATCCAGCAGTCAAGCAATCTGTTTCGAATTTTGACATCTGTAGTACTGAGGTTTTTGTGTCGCTGTGTATGGAAAGAGCTGACGAGGAATGGTGCTATCATACTCTGCTCCTAACCACAACCCTGCAGATAAAGTCTGAAGTCACGAGTCAGCTGTGAGCTCTACCAAGACTATTAAAATGCACTGGCAATGCTGGAAGGAAGAAATTTAAATGAAGCCCAGTTAGATGTTTCAAAGGGATGAGTGACTGATCCTGTTTTATGTCATGCCAGGCAATACCAGTAGTTTAAAACTAGCTCTGTCAAGTGAGAAATAGATGTATTATTGTCTGTGAATTATTAAAATTGACTTCACCTACTCACCTTCAGACTTCTCTGTCTGAAAGAAAAAGAAAAAAAAACACAGGAAAAAAAGTCTGTCAGGGGAGGCATACACTCTTAATCTATTACTAATGTCTTCTTGAATCCTGTTAATATTTTTCATATTGTCTGCTTTGGTGAGCTCAGACTCTGTATGTGAGGAATGAGCAAAAATTCCAGCTAATCCTAGGCATAAAGCTTTTTAATGTTTAAGTCTCTCCCACCTCGCAGATAAATAGTCTCCTGTTTCACCCATCCAGCTGGGGTAGCAGACAATCTGGGGAGCATCCAAGATGGGCATGAAGATCCATTTCCTGGTTCATGATAACTACAGTAGATACTTGTGCCATTAAGTTCATTTTCTAGCATTTCATTCAAGAACAAACTTTAAGAAGTTGCCTAGAACTACCAGGCTTGGTTTCCCCTGCAACTCAGCCATACAAGCTATTCTTAAAACATAGGGAAGTACTGAGAGAATCACAGAAACACAGAATGGTTTGGGTTGGAAGGGACTTGTAAGATCATGTAGTTCCAAACCACCTGCTACAGTGAGGGACATCTCTCTCTAGACCAGGTTGCTCAAAGCCCCATCCACACTGGCCTTGAAGAGCTCCAGGGAGGGGGCAAGAATATTTAAAGGGGGTGGGGTGGGGGATGGTATTTAAATTAATGCAGAATGTAAAATCCTTCAAGTTTTGATACGGGTAATGTCGTTACTACAGGTTTTTAGTGTGGAATGAGACAAGAAGATAGGGAAGGTGGTTCAGCACTGATCAGCATCATCAACACACGGCAGCAACAGTAACAGAAGTCCCACCTTGTCATGCCTCCATCACAAACTTGTTAATTTACAAATGATGACTCCAAAAGTGACAGAGGGGAACTGTGAAGATTTGTTTATTTTGTAAACAACCACTTCCAAACCTCCACTTTCTGCCAACCATTTACTCCTCTTAGAGAAACTGTTAATAGCGAAGGAAACATAAAGGACTCTGAACAAAAACTTCTTGTGGATTTTTTGTGAGACAGAGGACCTCTAGGATCTATCTGAAACAAGCTTGACTACTGTCAGAAAAAAGTATTTCTCCTCGCATATTAGGTTTGCATTAGAAATAACTGAAAAAAAAACTGTTTTGCTCTTCCTTCCTTCCTTCCTTCCTTCCTTCCTTCCTTCCTTCCTTCCTTCCTTCCTTCCTTCCTTCCTTCCTTCCTTCCTTCCTTCCTTCCTTCCTTCCTTCCTTCCTTCCTTCCTTCCTTCCTTCCTTCCTTCCTTCCTTCCTTCCTTCCTTCCTTCCTTCCTTCCTTCCTTCCTTCCTTCCTTCCTTCCTTCCTTCCTTCCTTCCTTCCTTCCTTCCTTCCTTCCTTCCTTCCTTCCTTCCTTCCTTCCTTCCTTCCTTCCTTCCTTCCTTCCTTCCTTCCTTCCTTCCTTCCTTCCTTCCTTCCTTCCTTTCTTTCTTTCGCTTTTCTTCTGAGCAGAATATTTTCTCCATATTTCCCCTGCACCTCTGGTGTAAAGCCAAGACTCTCAATAGTTCTACAGTTAGTAGAGGAACAAACTTCAAATAACTAAAGAGACAAAATAAGAAAGCAGAATAAAAGTACCACTTAGGAACATGGTTTAGTGGGCAGTATTGGTGGTGGGTGGATGTTTGGACTAGATGACTTTAGAGGTCTTTTACAACCTCAGTGATTCTGTGATTCTGTGATAAAAACTTCAGCAACAAGAAAGCAATGATGACACACGTTCTATAGGAAGTGGAACGGGATATTGGGAATTGGTAGCTTGAAGAACTGTCCTTCAAACAGGCAAAAATACCATGTCATAGCATATTCAGGCTGGGGACAGCTATATTGTCTGGAAGACAATACTGAAAAAGCTGACGTCAAGGCATCTGCTGACTGGAACTTAACAGAAGCTATTTTACGGCACTAAAAGTATCTTGTGGCTTCTTGAATGAAACACACTTGAAATCTGTGTCTGTCCTCTTCTGTTGTGCACCCATAAAATACAGCACAGCAATACAGCAGGCAAGCTCTTGAAAATGCTAGAGAAACTGGAGAGAAAGGAGCCTAATTCACATTTGCTGGAGGAAACCTCACCTCTGTCTCATATCCGCTGTTTTCAAAAGCCATTTTTATTGTCATATAAATCATGTCATTTATGGTGCTGTGCTGCCACTCTAAAACCATTGCAAATGTGTTGGCAGAGAGTACTTAGAAAGATATAACATGGTGGGAACCACAGTCACGGTGTCAGCAATGTTATAAACATATTGCTTGACTTTGACTTTTAAAATCCCATTGTAAAATTACATAAACTGCTTCTAAAAGGGAGACAGATCTTCAGACACGCTTCCACTTCTGCATGCGAACAAGCAGTCAGGTCTGTAAGTGACCTCAACCACCTCTGACATCAAGGTCTTTGAAAAGTCCTGGTGGGAACAGCTTTCTGCTGAGTGCTCCACCAGGCCTTGAGTCTCACCCATGACACAGGGCACTCCAGAACGTGGTCTGAACCATAGTTTAGCTCCCTGGAACATCCAGCTTCACACAAGAAATGGGGAAGGGCTGTAGGTAAAAGGCTGCAGGTAGTGGTAACTACTAGTGGGATGGAATATTAGGTAGTTGTGACAAATGTGCCTTTGGTGCTGCCTGAGCCTGGACTTCTGCCATGGCTTTTGCCTGTTCCAAGCTTTCTCCCACCTCTGTGACTTCCCTTCAGGGGCTTTGCATTTCTCACCACAGCTGCTGGAGCACAGGGAGTATTTGTGTGAGACAGGCATGGGGCATGCGGTGATAAGAAAACAAGGTAAGACAACAGACAGAGATAACAAGGGGGAGGAGGAGGCCAAATGGCAGGCCAAGAGAAGGGGGAAGCAAAGGCATAAGAGGTGAGATAAAGAGAGACTTTCCGTGCATGAATAAGCATGAATAAGTGAAGAGGTGGTAGTAAGACCCCCTACTGTCAGAAAGGCAAAGAAGAATTAGGAGCAGGAAACGCAATTGCAGGAGCAGTTGATTGAAACTAAATGTACTTGGTCTCATTCCTTCTTGCCTGCAAAGCCATCCTAAGGGAATCTGGCTAAAGAAAACATTTCGGTACCTACTCTCTTGAGTACTGTGCTCATGGACCATGGGGCAGACTAACAAGAACAATCAGCTGGCACCTCCCTAGTTCTCACAAGCATTTGGGCTGACCAACTTAGTTCCCATCACAGATAAATTGCTTTGCTTCACATTAAGATGCAGCAACGCACGTAAGCATGCCTATAGCTCCAAGTATGGAAACTGTCCCTATTATGTATTCATGCCCTTGAAGTGAAGCACTTGCTTGGATGCTTGGCTGAATCAGGACCTAATTAAGGAGCTAGACAGCCTTCTATCCTCATTCACCTCTCCCTCAGTCTTAATCCTCCAGTCAACTAAGTTTAATTTAAAAATCTGTTTTCAGGAGTTGAGCCTGGATCTGTCACATCCAAGATTGCCACTAATTGCTATGTGTCAGCATCATTTAGAAAAATGAGCAATGAATTAAAACCACCAACCCTTCTGCCTGGATGACAGCTTTATCTTTGCGCAAGCTCTTCAATGGGATTGCAATCTCTTCACCTACCCACAGTGGAAAATTGCTTTGCCTGAAGTCAGTCACAGATTTCATTTTCATTTTTTCAGTCCAACATTTGTGAAGAAAAACTACAGATCTTGTAAACGCACATATGGTGCAACAGTCAGAGTGCAAAGCCACTCCAACTCAGACCCCAGGAGGTAAAGTCACCCTCTTCCCCTGGCTACTCTTGTGGGATAGTTGTGGTATTAGGAGATCAGAGAGCAGACTCAGAGACAGGCTGATGTTCTCAGGAAGATCAATGAAGATGTGAAGGTCACAGATGACACATGGCTGGCTTCAAAACCTCAGGAATGACAGCAGGGAAAGAGGTGGTGAAGGAAGAGGGGGAACAGAGCCAGCTGTAGAAGTTGCCAGAGAAATATTTAGTTGGAGGCACAGCAGAGGAGGAGCAGGATGACGCAAAGAAAAGCAACTGAGTAAAGTGCTGCAGATGAGGACTGCAAAGAGAATTGTCCAGAGGGATTCCTTTACTGGATGCGGCTGCCTAATACTGATGTAATGAGCTAGTTATGAAGTGAAAAGTCAGAAATGTGTGTGGGAGTGTTGGAAGGGTATATCAGAGGTAGCTGCTCCCAGAAGTAAGGAGATACAGTAGGGCTCCCGCTAGGTCTTCACAAAGAATTAAACAGGTAAGCAATCAAGGCTGGACACAAACCCAATAAGGTTCTCAGATGACCTACTGAGGGGACAACCTGAGAGCAAAAGTGATTCTTGCGTCTTTCAAGCCACTACTAACAAAAGCAAATTCGGGATGAGACAAAGAAGTAGTGTGATTCCTGTGGAAGAATGCCTATGGTCACCAGAGGGAACAGCTTCTGTGCCAAGAATAGTGCCACCAGCTCTCCCCTAATGCCCTCACATAGCACAGCCTATTTCCCCTATTATGCTTGTGGGTCACAAGCAGAAATGCAGCAATACTACTTTTCACCTCTTTCTCATGCTCGTTGACAAGCATTTGAAGTATGTTAAGTGCTTAGTGCCTTGGAGAGGCCACACAGAGAGAGGTTCTTATTAATCATTATTTTACTTGGCTGAATTTGACACGTACGTTTTCAGAGATACCTCTGAAAGGCCTGGTACATAAGGCCTGTAGCTACAGCAAAGAAAAAAAAGCAGGAGAGACAGAAAGGGAAGAGTGTGACAAAGGAACACGGAGATAATGTTGAGCCTGAAGTAAGAAACAATACAAGTATTTTGGCTGACACAGCAGCTGAGCCAGCTTGGAGGAGAATTATGGACATCAGAGGCAATCATTTACCACAGCAGTGGCTTTCAGATGTTGACATACATTTTTATAACAAGAAAAAAAAGAACAACCAAATGCAGAAGGAGACTGTCAGAGCTATGGCAACTAACAACTCCTTCACCTGGCTGTTACTGAGGAAAATAGACAGGAAAACCATCTGAAGATAATTCTTCCTTGAATGCTCCCACTTCATTTTTGTGAGTATTAATACAGGCCACATATTGACACCGATGAGCATAAAGATCCTTGAGGAAGGGAAGCACATGTTTCCTCATACCGACATTTGAACAGCTTACAGGCATGGCTGCTCTGAAGTCAAGAGTAGGAAATGAAGCTGTATGGAAACTGAAGTGGAAACGTGAGGCAGTCAGAGCTTTGTGATCATGGTTTCATTAGATCCTAAATGCTCTGTATGGCAGAAACACTCAGATGGAGCTCAGAAATGTTTTCGACTTTAAGAAAGCTGACTTTGGGAAAAATGTGATGGGCCTCAAGAAATTCTTTTACTGGGATCCTGTGAAACATGGGAGAAGAAACTGAAATTCAAAGCTGTTCTGCTTAATTCCAAAGAGTAAAAAAAAGGGCAACAGGGGCCAACTGTAGTTAAGATGTAAATTTAGTGTAAGCAACACAGAGAGAACCTGGCAAATTTCCTTTAATGAGAATTTCTGTAGGTATTTTAGATATGAGAAGTCATCCTTTGAAAAGCAACCTGGTATGAAGGGATATGGAACATCTTTGAAGTTAGAGCAGTTTGAAAGATACAATTCCAGGAGGCCAAAGCATCCGTGCACACTTTGCTGCTAAGAATTTTTCCACTGAACACTGCATGGAGTTTCATTTATATCAGTGCTAAAAAGGACTAAGAGAAAAACGCTTAATTGCTTATGGCATTTAACAAAAGGAAGAAGTTAGCATACTTGTTTTTCTTTGAAGAATAATAATAATAGGCCATACGAGTGCTTAAACATTAGCATCACATTGTGACAGAGCTTCTAGTATTTGCATAAAGGAAGGAAATTTGCATTGATGTATGTACATCCTCAGAATTACAGTCATGTCAGTCCGTAACAATCGTGATGCATGAATATAACCTTCAAGCCTCACCCTAAGAAATCTGTAGGACACCTACAGAAACAGGCGGGAAGGGAGGAGAAATATTCCCTGTAACATCAGCAGAAAATTAGATACAGATTAAAACCCCAACAGTTTCATATGATCAGAGGTTTCTTGGAACTTTTTTTTTCCCTTAAAAAAAAAAAAAAAAAGATAGAATTTATTGGATTCCTAACTGAGACGTACATCTTAAATTCTTTGATAACAGTATGCACCATTGAGAACTGGGGTTGATCCTGATTGTAGAAGTAAAAGAATTTTTTCCCCAAGTGTGTATAATAACTGGAATGGAAGATGGAACAGCAAGTTAACATTAATTACCATGCTGAAAGATAAGAAAAATGAAAGGCTCAGATTCTCTAAAAACCACCTAACTTTAGGGATTGAGAGATGGGATGCTAGCAGCATCCTGTGCTGCAGGTTTGCCTGTTTCCAACTAAATTGGATGGCTCACAGAATTTCATAATTTTATTAAATTAAAAAAAAAAAGCTTTTTTTTTTTTTTTAAATGTAAAGCAAGAAGATTATTTGAATCCAAGCATAGACTTCAGTTGCGTTCCTGCTACGTGAATATTCTGACCATAACAAAACCAGAAAAGTCTGGTGAGATCATTTCTGAAGGATCTAGATTTTACAGGTGAGTAAACTGTTGTGATACCTATGCACACCAAAAGCAGCAAATGAATGTAAAGTATTGCCTTCTCAGCTATGCGCTAAAAAACAACTACGGAATGCATGAAAACATCTTTCACACCAAATCAGATTAGTATATAAAGCAACCTTGTGATGAAGCTCTAGTACAAAAATCCTGATTTTAAAAAAAGAAAAGTAATCACCTTTCCCCATGCCATGCAGCAGTTTACAGTCTCCAAATTCAGTTGGAAAAGAAAAGCCAAAAAGAATACTATTAGGAATATGACACAAGCTGAAAGAAATGACAGCAATGGGTTTGTAGTCAGAAAGAAAGAAGGGAAGGATAGAGACAGGCATTAGAGGAATTAGCAGGAAGAATTCCCAAGGCCAGTAAATATCAGGGGCTGCAAAGAAGTCAAAAGCAGAGTGAAGAGATTAAGAGTCAAGCCATTCAGAGGGTCTACTTAGTTTGACCAGAAGACAGTCTCACATTTCAAGGTTTCCTCTTCGGTACAGCTAAGCTTTTCAATGGGAGGCCTTGACCCCAGGGATCGCTAACTAAGAAAACAAATATGTTTTCAAATGAATGTATTGGCACTGTCAGAACTGACTGTATACAAGATTAAATGATATTTATTTTCACTTTTCAGAATACTGCATTAAATTTTAGAGAGACAGACAGAAACGTTTCCAAATAAGACATGAGAATCTAAGCATCAGATTTTCTGCATCAGCTAGGATTCAACAGCAGAATTCCTGTTAACTGATCTGGCTAAGCCTCCCGTGAAAATGTCAGCCTGAGGCTTTCTTGACTTCTGCAGTCTTGCTGAGGATAGTGGGAAGGGACATGTGCCGTCAGTCCGTTCTCTCATGGCATTTACTTACTTCCTTGAAATGGATTAGATTTGGATCTGGCATTTTGAATTTGCACTGCTGTGACTCCCTGACTGAAATAGAGAGGTTTGCTTTCTTTTCACTTACTTTACATTCTATAATGTATATTAAAAAAGGAGAAGAAAGTGACTCTGGATAGCCATCCTGAGATTGTCTACATCTTCCTATGTAAAAACTTGGTTCCACGAAACAGATGTCAGGCTGATTGCCAAGAACCATGGCACCCAAACCAACAGCTGAAGGTCATGGAACAGTCCTGCTCTACATTTCCACATGGATAAAACAGGCCTAAAAACTACTCAGTTCTGAATCTTAGCACCTTTGAGAAACTTGTGTACTTAAGGGTTTAGGCTGGACCTTTTTTGTGTCAACTAAATTAAATGAAAGTTATAACCAGATTGAATATCGATACTGAATATTTCTCCCATGGGAGAAATATTGCCAAAGAAACATCTTCAGAAGCTACATGATTGACAACACTGTTCAAGAAATGTGGTCAGCATAAAATCTTAAAGAACTGTTCAGAAACCAGCTTATTATCACTAGTCAAGAATAATCCAGAAGACATAATGAGGATGACATAGTTGGTGCCTGTTCTCCATCATGTCACACATCAGTAGTCTTACCTAAATAATCTACCTGGACACACATGCCTTGCCATTTCTGACTACGTAGATAATACATATTTAATTTATGTATGAAAACTGAAACATATAACTGAAATAAAATGCCGTAAATTGCAACAGGTTAAGCTGGCTTGGAATTAAACCAGACAACAGATACCCTCCAACAAACTCATGACAACATCTGATAGCTTCTGCTCCATCTCCGTTCACACAGGAATTTGCTAACAGATCACCTGCATATCCCTTAAGACAAAGACACTTCAAAATCTTTTTTGTGTTTCTATCCTTTCTTGTGCTCAAGCAGCTTCATAGCCTTCTTGGCTTCCATGGGAACAAAGTAGGAACATATTAAATGCAGTGCAAATTGGGGGCTGTGGAAAAGAGCCCAAAGGAAAAGCAAGTTGCCTACAACAGAGCTTGTAAACATTACATGCAGTGCTATTTGAAGGGCATGCTGCACTCCATATCTGGATACATCTCTGTATTCATGTATGGACCCATTAGCAATTGCATGAGCATTCCTGAAGAACCTCTGTTATGTATTGTCCCAAAATGGATAAGCATGAGCTTGTGAGCTGAATGTAAAATCCAGAAATCGTGTTCCCAAAACAGACCAACAAAGACAAATAGAAGACTGCGAGCAATACTATTTCAGCAGAAGTCTGAGGGAATTAATAAGGTGGAGTTATGGTGAGAGCTTCAGAACAGCTACCAGTGGATACTGAAGCAAAGGTACCTGTCAGTAAAAAGTATGACAAAGCAGGAAAACGGTTCTCACAAAGCACAGACTTGTTAGGTCAAGTGTCTTTTTCCTGTTTGGCAAGTCCTTTTGTCTTTGTGTCCTTATCATCCTGATACCTTCCCAAAATGCAAAATGACAGACAGCTCTTAACAACATACTAGGACTTAATTTTGGTACACGGATCAAGCCCTTTATTTTGGACAGCACTAAAGTCTCTACTCCGCTCTGAATTCCCTCTTTAGAACCCATGTCCAGTTCAACACATGCAGCTCTCCACTCCTGCCTTGCAACCTGTCTCAAGATAAATGTGCTCGGCACACTTTGCTCTATTACAAAGCTGAAGCCAGCACTTTCAAACAGGCTGACTGACAGGCGATGCTGCATCAGCAGTGGCAGGGCCAATGTCACCCTCCCCAGGAGAGCGGAATATCCTCTCCTAGGCACACCCACATCACACAATCAGGGCCACTGTGTCCAGAAACCAGGCTCCATCCTGTACCATCTCTGTAGGCTGCCACCATCCTGCTTGAGTTGGCAGTATGCTTCTTTTTCTCTCATAGGAGGCTCAGTGAATGATTGGAGCACACCTGTAGACTTCACTAAGGCACTCCTGGGAAGGATGAAGATGTGTTCTGTGAATCGGGGTTTACTAAACAGGCCCCCACAAAGTACACAAGAAAGCAAAACACACAAGGATGCTTGCACTTCTGTGCTGATCTCATTGCCAAGATCTAAGCTGAACAGCAGATAAACACTGGATGGAACTGAGACACTGTCATGAAGAGACGGAAGGTGGAATTTCAAAAATCAAACCAATTAGTGCCCTTCTTCTTTTGCTTTCCCATCTTCTAACTGGAGCTGACCACATACAAATTCAGGACCAAAAGGAACAAGAAGTTCTTTTGTACTTTGTTTTGTTTTGCACAGGTCACATCGCCCTGCTAAGCCTCCCCTCTGCAGCTCAGAGACTGTGACAGAGGCAGAGCAGCATGTCCATGCCAGGGCAGCCAGACTGCTGCCTCTTGCAGTGCTGCTTGCTCCCAAGTAGCTGGCTGTGAGGGGGCCAGTAAGCAGGCTAATTTAGAGCTCTAAAAGCTAGCAGTAGGAGTGCAATTAAGCCTTTTTCACAGACTGCTGGCCAAATGCAGCAATTTATTGGCTGAGTGATTGGATTATTCATTTGCAAAGCTAAGAGAGGGCATTTTCTTACCACTTCAGTTGGTCTGTAGTACTTGTGATTGACTGTCACATGAATCTTGCCAGTCTCTTTGCATCGCCCTACTTCATTTTCATTCTTTCCTTCCCACCTGTAAAGAAGATAAACATTTAATCAACCCATAATTACTTTAGTGCTCTGATCTTACCAACATTTGGCCTGCTTTCATATACTTGAGGCTGGTGTCAATTCTCCCTGCAGGACAGTATAAACTCATTAGCTATAGGAACAAAGGCAGAGTTTAGACTTGAATGTAGCAACAATGGCTTTTGAAGTCTCTTTGTTTTGGTTTTTGAATCAGTGGAAGGTCTAAAATACAGGACTTCCAAATTAAACGCATAATGTGAAGGGAAAATAAAACTTCCCGTTTTCAGAACGTTTCATGTATCTTCAAATAAATATGACAGCGAACCTTTTCATTTGTGGACTGGTTCAAAGTTGTTTGAAACGGTTCTTAAAATATTTTTAATTCTTGTATTTTGGCCAACAGTTTCAGGAACACCTTAATCTGTTAATTTTATGGAAGAGCAGCTCTGTTTGAATAGCATTAAGCTGCATAATCTAATTTCTGTTTAACCAGGAAAAGCAAAACAAAAACAGTTCTTGAATTTTCAGTCTTAGCTCAAAATGGCGCTTCACATACATGTACTGTAAACAGTACTCGCTACCTGTGAGATTACGGTCAGCTCCTTTGTCTAAATTATTTTCATATGTGTTGAACAGACTGAAACTTGCTGTAATTTATGAGCTCTGGATGCACGCCGGGCTATTTGGTTAGCAACTGTTCTGGGCAAAAAGTTTGGGCAGCCAAAAAGGCACGGTTTGATGGGCGAGTGGCTCTGCCTTTGTAGGGGCAGCCTGCAGCCAGGAAGCCTGAGGACAATATTCCCTCCCAAAACAAATGTTTTGGATGAAACGTTTAGGAACATACACTGATATCTCAAAATCAATTCACTGAATGTACAAAATGCAGAGTTTTGACTGAAACACTATCCTCAGCTTGTTATTTTTGCTTCTGAGTATACCATGGGACTCTGAAACAGCCCGGCACAAAAGCAGTGATGAAATTCTTTATATTTTGTATTCAAGTACAATACACATAATATGGGATTTAGATTATTCAGCTTTAGTTACCAGTCACCCCTTGCCTTTCACTTACTAACTGTGCCACCAGTCCTTGGGATTTTGTCACAGATTTGATTATTCTTTGCTCCCCTGCCCTCTCCTCCAGGCTCCCAGAAGAATTTAATTCTTTGACAATTTCAGCCTTCATTTTTGAGTTTCTAGCCCCAAGGCCCATGGAGGAGAGTTTGCAAATGTGACCTCTCTGTAGCCATGAAGGTTAAAACACCAAAAGGCAGAAGGAAATACGAAATATGCATTATCACTAGTTTTTAAATCCCACTTTTTTTTTTTTTTTTTTTTTTTACACAAAACTCATGACTTTTGGATGCTAAGCAAAGCCTGTAGGATGATTATAAACACTTGATACCGAAACAATTTCCAGTATATAATAGCCACGGTGAAATCAGCCATAGATAGTCCTGCCATGATGCTAAAGATGATTTATAATTTAATTTTTCCCTTTCTCTTTCACTGTTGCTGTGTTTGAAGCCTGCACTGTAAAGTTTCCATTCAGAAGCCAAAACTAACATTAGTCCCTCCCTTTAAAGGGCAGAGGGTAAAAATGTGCAGGACTCAAATGAGCTTAATAGAAAACTAACCATCATCAGAAAAACAACAGGAAGTGCTTAGATCAGGAGACATCAGTTGCTGTTGGAGGTCACTGAGCAGGGAACTCCATTTAACACCCAACAATCTCCAGAAGGCTCAACTGAGCCAGTAAAGACTCATTTACTGTCACTATCAAAGTTATATAACAATAGAAATAACTTCAGAAGAAAACTCCACCCATTTTGTTCAGCCCAGCGATGTGAAAAGTTCACAGGGAAAAAAGCGCTTCTCATTGTGAACAAAGTAGAACACGATAGCAGCACTCTTAATTACCCCTGGCACCTCTGTGCTCACAGCTGGGACACCATACTGCCGATAAAAGGGCTAGTGCTGAGCCAACCTGACACCAGGAGCAAGGCATCCAGTTAGCTAAGCAGTTCCCCCTCTCTTCTTCTAAGGAAAAGGGAAAAAAACCATCAACACACCCCTTAATCTGTAGCCAAGTTGCAGTCAGAATTATTATCTGGGAAATGTAATGCCAGACTATGCTGAAGCATGAGTGAGGTAGAAGAGGCATGGGGAATCCTCAAATTATTGCGCTTTTAGATAGCTCCAGCCACACGGACTACTGAGTTGTCTGCTCCAAGTGGGCAAGAAAACAGGCTTGCATACTTTGGGAGAAATGCAATGGGACCAGAATTAAAGGAAGTTTGTCTCATCAGGGCTGGGCTAAATTCAAGGAGGTTGGGGAGCAGATCTCAGCTGGTGGTGGAGCCCAGAGCTTTCAGGTAACTGTAAGCTTTTGATAGAAGGTTGATCCTGGAGCCTGAAGGAAATGAATCTCTCAAAGTGAGATCATTCACAACTCAGTGATGGGGGCTGCACATCTATCAGCAGCCTCAGAAGTTTCCACGAATTGAGACGTTCACACTTCAAATGTATTCACAAGTTCACTTGTTTAAAAGGTTCTCCACCTCAAGAACTGGATTTCCATTAAAATTAAACCTAATTTCATATCTGCAAATCACTAATGCTATAATACTTTTCTTCAGCTGTAATGAATGTTCCTTTTCCTCTTGGACTGTGGAGATGTCAATTATTTTCCATTTCTTATAACTATTCTGCAAGACATCAAGTTATAAAAACATCCACAGGTACAGAGGATCTCTGAGGAGGAGCTGAGATACTTGGTGGGGTGTGAGGAGCGCAGGGAGTGACCCAGGGGAGTCCTGACAAGTTGGGGGAGATAGAATAGCACCACAAAGGACCAAGTGGTCCAAATGGCTGTAACTGAGTAGCAAACAAGGCGAAGTGTGGATCTTTAGGAGGTGGCCAGGAAATCAACTATAAACGAAACCTTTCACAAAAGCACAGGCACTTAACTCACATATGCATTTCATCCCCTCACTTAACCTTTATGCAGAGGTAAAGATAAATAACTAATAGGATTTTACAAAATACTGCAAATCATTAGCAGCTAAAGACCCCAAACTGTTTATGGAAAGAAAGAATCCTATAAATCATACATCCCTTAAAAATCAAATGCAAATTGGTAGAAAACATTTTCATGTTTGCTAATGGTTGAGATATTACTTAAAAGTAAAATTTTAGGAAAATTTTGCTTATTCTTCAAAGCTAGTATAGGTAGTATTTGCACGGACTTCAAAGATTTGTGACCTGACTGCCAATACACATGATTAGCCAGAGAAGTTCATCTGTCTTGATGCTTTATAAACAGCAAAACTGGCATCATACAACAAACTATGGATGTCTTGTTTCCTGCAAGTAATTTCTTGTAGGGAGATCTTAAATATGACTCATAGTATGTTCCTTTGCTACTATCTCAAGCCCAGATACAACAAAACATTTAAGGATTCAACAATTGCTTAGCTGCTCCCTTGTGCTTGGATCAAAAGAATAAGTATGCTACCATACAGGGATGTGCTCACACACTTGCTCAAGTGCTGTGATGAATCAGGCCTTCAAACTCTTCACTAAAGGAACAGAGCTAAAACGATACAATTGGTGGTATTAAACGTCCAGTTTTGCCAAGCTCAAATTGCAAAAACCTAAATCATGACTCCCCACATTCTGTGACTTTAGTACAGAATATATGTTACGTGGCCTTTTGTTTTTTGGGGTTTTTCTTTGGGGGGGTTCCATTATTTTTTCTGTCTGTTGGAAATCTTTTCAACCTAAAAAAAGTGAAAGTTGGTGTTAATGCTTCCTTTTAAGAAGGTTTTTGTTCACAGGAAAATATTTTCTCAAAGAATATTAATGTTTCTACGTAAATCAAAACATTCTGGATAGAAAAGTTGTCGTTTCAAATTAGTTATTGTCAACTTGCAAGAAAAATGTATTAATAAAATTGAAAGATGAAGCTTTGACACCTTCCAAAGGGAAAGATTTTGTATTTTCTTTCAGAATAGCTTTAAAAATTCTTTTCGCATTACTCTTTCTTTAATAGAAAACTAGAAGAGAAACAAAACATTCCCGCTGACTTGAAATCAGATATTTTTCCAAACTGCATTTGTGAGAATTATTTTCATCCCATTTGGGGAAGAGATACTGAATTTCTAACGGAACACCACACTTAATTCTCACCTCGTCTTCTCACAAGAGAAACTCTCACACCTCAGGATGTACAAAATTAGATAATTAAATTGTTACCATCTTCAAACCTGAGCACTGGAACGGTAACTAGATCTGCCAACTGATAAAAGCTTGTATCCACAGTAAAGTAAATTAGTCAGCTCAGCTGGAAGAGTTAATCCTCTGGCTGAGTTGGATTAAATGCTTCACAATGCCATATTTTCTACTGCGAGAACAGCAAGAAAAGTGCTACCATCCTATGTGAGGACCTTGTTTGTGGGTCCACTCAGGCCAGCATTCGCTGCTCCAAATGTCTCTAGTTTACTTTTGAGATTTTGCTTCCTTCTTCCGCATCTGAACACTGTAAAAAGAATGCACAACACTGGTCAGACAGCACTGTTCAGTGGGCAAAAGGCAAACTGGAGGACAGCAGCTGTTTTGATGATGGCTCCTCTTTCACCATGACCAGCGCATTGTTGGCTTTCCATTCTTTTTGCAGGATTTCAAATCTCATTCATTTTGCAATACCTTCCATTCTAAGGTTGGGATAAAAAAAAGGAAGAAAATCCCCTTCTCCCTCAGTTCCTCTTGTGCCGCTACTGCTAGCAGTTCACCTCATTAGACCTTACAGCTAATCTGCAAACTTCTCCTTTTTGGGGTGATCTTTTTTAAAGAAGACCAACTGGCATGTTAGCTAAGATAAAATTTGTGTTTAGAGCCAAATGACTGGCATAAAATAGTCATTTTTCATGAATTAATTTTGATCCTGGAAGCAACAAATATTTCTGTAACAAATGTGTATGTATTTTTATATTAATAAAAAAACACAATAAATCTTTCCAGTGCTCAAACTTTCCCCCTCCACCCCTCCCATTGCAGACAGCAGCCTTTGTAGCATTCTGCAAAGAACTATGAGAGCTGTAGTGGTTTCAGGCTATCTTTGCAATCCTGTTCTAATTTAATAAGATTAATGACAGAAAATTAGTCAAGACAAGCGTTTGCCTGTTTCATTTACCCTGCTGTAGTTCAAATTATAGGCGGGAAGTGTTTCCCCCAAGTACTACTTAATTAGTAATAAGTAGCAGGGAAAGTAAAAGAAAAAAAGTGTAACCCTTACAGGGGGGAAATATTTGTAGCTCTGAGGCTTTCCTGTTAGTACAAGGGACTGGATTTGAACGATACAGAGGATTATATAAATGTAATTTCAAATTTCTCCCTTGAAAAATGATGTTAGAAGAAAAAAAACATACAGCGTAAGATAAACCTCCATGTACATTTCAGAATCAGTTTCAGAGGGCAATCAGTCTTCTTGCAGCTGTACATTTCACTACCCACAAAAATATGGTAAAGTTTCTCATCTCTCATTTTGATGAGAAGATACAGTCCTGACATGAGCTAATGACTGATTATGACAGAGCATTACGCTATCTTTTTGGAAAGACTTTTCAGGCTGCCCTGGATGTTCAGTTGTAGAAGCTAATATGAAGACAAAAAACCTTAAAAATATATATTTTCAGTTAGTTGATGTGGCAATTAGGAATGGTTTTTTTCCTGTTCTCTACAGCAGTATTAAGATTTGACAGCTAAGATGCATCACTTCCTGCTAAAGAACAAAGTAGGGAAGGTTAAGAGCCCCTTCACACATGCCTGGTGTTTTCAGGTTGTGAGCTCTGCCAATTGCTGCTTATCCCTCCATTCTTTTTGGCCATTTGCTCCATCATTCTGTTGATTTTGAAAAGTGTATTTTGATTTGGAAAGGCACAGGAATATTGTGAAGCTGGGCCATCACTTACAACAGCAAAAAAGGCTGATGGAAATTTCCCATGTAAGTTTTGGGGATTACAAACAGAGAAAACAAAACAAAACAAAACAAAACAAAACAACAACAACAACAACAAAAAAAACAACCTACCGCCCTGAAACAGCACAACCAAACTATCAGGAAGGGAGATAAGAGGAAAGGAGGCATCCCTATATATGCTCATTTAGAACTCTGGTGCACTGTTCTTACGTGCCTCATCGTAAAGTGCTAGGAAACAAATCAATGGGACTCACCAATGGGGTCCCACAACTATAAGAGAGAGGACTTTGCTACCAGCTACTCCCTGAAGAAGATATATTTAAACTGGAGGAGGCGGGAGTAGAAAGTCCTTCAGGGTTTCAAGGGATGTGAGGAGTCAGCTGCGCAGCCAAGAGGACAGAGAAAGTAAGGAGGGCATGCATGCCTTCTGTAAATAGCATGGGCTGGGCTGATACCTACACTAATGATGTGGGGTATCTTCCCAACTTCCCAAGTCCTTACAAATGCTTTAACCTCTAGTGCAATTTGAAAGCCAAATGATGGCTACAGGACAAGTAGGTCAGCTGTGACACTATCCCACCCCAGGAGCATAGAGAACGAACAGTTGATTTATTTGACTAAGCTACAATGATCAGATTTATATTAGTCTCAAAATAATCAGCAACAAAATTATTGCTGGCACCTCAAATGTTCCCTCGGTCCCCATGTATACAGCTATTATTTCCACATCACCCATGAATGACTTAAGAAGTTGATAATGTATTCATAGTAAGAAGTACTTCAAAAGAACTGTGGTGATTAGCAAAGTACCATTTTTTAAAGTGATTAGACACTTAGGCTCCTCAAGTGGATTCTCATCCAACTTGGAAAATTACTTTTATTAATTGAAAAAAATATATATCCGAATAAGCTGTTGTGTACACAGAATACCTGCCCTGCCTCATCAGCTGCAGTAATACTGTACAGTTTCCCCAAGAGTGAAACTTAGGACTGACTGATTCAGTCCAAACACTGAATCTACGAATCACCACTATACGTGATATGCAGCCCACCACATGAAACCGCATGTGAGTAAAAAATTGATAAAAAGAGAAATAATCATTTTTAGAAGTGTGTTAGGACCAACTAAATCTAAAATAGAATCCTCTATAGTAGCCTCTAGGATCCTCTATAGTAGGACATACACTCATTTATCATCCCTGGTACATGCTGAGATTTCTCTGGCCAAATACAGAGCAGTGAACTTAATTTTAAGCTAGTAGTGAAATGTACTGGCATAAAAAGAAACTGTGGTGATGAGAATATCTGCAAAAAACAAAAAGATATCCAGCTAGGCACTGATGTATAGGCTTCAGTTTCTTATGTAACAATAAGAATGGCAATAAAGTAGTTAAATATTAATTCTTCCTTTTGCAAACAGAATTGGACAGGCAAAAAAGTTCTCACTATCACAAGAATTATTTATGTAGACTAGGTGCAAATATATCAATTTCAATGCTAATTAGGGAGAATTAACTTATAAACACAAGAGACAAAAATAGAGAAAAAGGGGAAAAAGGAAAGGGAAAGCGTACTAGAATTCCTGCTACCCTTTTGTCCTGTCAAACCTCACTACTGTTGAGGCATTCGGGACAACGTGTGATCACAAAGGGACATCTCACAGTGAAAGGGCTGTTAAAAAGATCATGAGAAACTTTTTCCCAAAATTGAGCTTTTGGGCTAGAAATTCTATTTACACAGTCTCTCCCTCTATCAAAGGCTTTTTTTTTCTTTTT
Organism: Coturnix japonica; assembly: GCF_054131305.1. Classification (NCBI taxonomy): domain Eukaryota; kingdom Metazoa; phylum Chordata; class Aves; order Galliformes; family Phasianidae; genus Coturnix; species Coturnix japonica. The sequence continues at coordinate 76,569,414 of NC_140664.1, forward strand.
TTTTTTTTTTTTTTTTTCTTTTCTTTTTTTTTTCCTGGAAGTTGATGCCAAAAATTGAAAACAGACTAAAAAGTCATTGAGGAGAAAATGTTATTACCTCCCCAGCCACACACTGGCTGTTCAAATAATATTGCATATATCTGTGCACTTCTGCATATCTATTGAATTTGTCAAGTTTTTGTTCCCAAGTAAAACTTATTGGCCCTGTCAAAAGTTCACCAGCTGCACAAGTGACTTTGATGGCCTGAGGAACAGCCCTGGCGCTAGCGTCATGGAAGAGCCTGTGGCTTTCCTCTCCCTTTTCCAGCTGAGATTGGTATGTTGATGCATGGGGCCCAGAGAAGATACAGAAGGAGGGAAATTGAAAAAATAATAAACAATAAAAATATAAATTACGGAAAGCGCTCACCAAGCCATCCTGGTTTTATTATATGGCCTTGAGAAGGAATTTTGTCTTTTCAATCAAACTATGTGGAATATGCATTGTAAACATTCTGCACCCACTGCTCAACATTTTTATGTCTTGGTAGGAGCAGAGCTAATAGGAATGCAGAGTGAGATGCTACATAACCCTTGTGGTATGGCTCATGGGCGGTAGTGTGGAAGGACTGGCATCGGCAGGTGACACGTGTAGAGAGTAAGAGCAGAACTGTGGGGATATCTGGGGTGTGGGGACACAGAGTGAAGAACTGGGCAGAAACAGGGAGGGAAATGTATAAACAGACGGTGAAGATTCAGAAATAAAAAGGAAGATATATTCTCCTACAGTTTTTCTTCATGATCAGCACTGGATATACCCACTGTGGCAGCTGTTTATGCCTCAAAACTCTCATCTTACAGAAGTAGAAAGTGAGAGGGGAAAAAAGAGTGTACAGAAACAATGCTCTGTAACTCATCCGATGCAAAAAAAGCTTGAAAAGTTCAGCCTGTGGCTACTATCTCATGTTCATACTTACACAATGGTTTTTCCAATGTGCTTAAATGACTTCTCCACAAATTCACGGACACTATGGACCTCCCCAGTGGCTATGACAAAGTCCTCTGGCTCATCCGTTTGCAGCATCAGCCACATGGCCTACGGGAAAACAAACAAAGACAGATTTGGTGCAAATGTAAGTGGCCTCTTTGGTACATGATATTATATTGCTGCATTTTTGATTTGCAGATAACACATACACGCATGCCCCTAGCTTGGGAAATTAGCACTTTCCTAATTTGGTGGCTATTAACCAGTTCAGCGCAACTTTGAAAAGAGTTCAATTGTTTCTTATTACAGAAAACAATGCTATATTTGATTTTCAATTTGTTTCACAGCAGGGATTTCTTTAGGGGAGACTTTAATATGTTTACTTTTGAACTCCGAGGCTTGCTTTAGCACTTAGGAGCAGGGATTCATTTACTTAAAACACTGCATGCATTGAGACAGATATGGGGAAGAGAACAACATTTTATGTTTCCATTCAAAACGTTGTTGTCTGTTTGTCATAGAATTATGCCAAACACTGAATCACAACGGGAGCCCTTTTGGCTCTTCTGCCTTGTTTGTTTCGGCTAAATGGGGATTTTAATTACAAATAAGTAATTAGAAAAGTACCTAAGAATATTCAACACTGCATTTTACCAAATTAGCCTGTTTTTCCTGCCGAATATGTGTTGAATATAACATATTACAGAACTGCAACAGAAAATTTTTCAATTGTCAGAAGAATACAAAAAAATACGGATAGAACAGTGAGACAACCATTAACACTTCTCATTCATAGAACCCTTTGGGCAGTGACAAAGATCACAACGGGTTTTGAAGCAAAGTTTCATGGGTTTACCAACATTTTGGTATTTTTCAGGGGAACCTTTACTCCCCACATCTGTCTTTCAGAGTCCTCTCCCACAGACACACAGTAACAGATGAGCACCATTGTTTAGATGGCCAGCTAAATCAACAAGAAAGCAGGCAAGCAGATGGAAAAAGTGCTACATGGGGACACATGTGGCTTGTCTGAGGTGTCACAACAGGTACACTTCAGTTTTCTGACACTGCTCTAGCCATTAGACTACTGCCTAGGAGCTGTAGGCGGACAGAATAATTATTACTTTAGATCAATCAAAATGATCTAAACATTTCATTTCCTTTAGAAAGGAAAAGGGAATACCTGTACGGCATGATCCTCATTTAATAAATAACCAGAAGAGGAAAACAAAATCATTCAACTTTCTCTCCATATGGTAAAAAGGACTGTCATCTTCTCACAGTGTAATCCACAACGCTATTTGCACTGACCTTTTCACATCAGCTTTAAAGAAAACAACTTTAGTAGGTCCCTTGATGGTAGTGGATACTCTGCAAATCAGATTAATAAAAGCTTTGGGACAGCTCAGTTTCTCTTTGTAAATACCACCTGAAATACTCAATTTTGCCCCCCCACACCCCTCGATAAATCAAGTGTCCAGCATAGCAAGGCAACGCATTCCACTTAAACGGCTCTATTTGCAAGTCATTTTTCTTTCCAGTTATTATTTTATGCATCTTCCAAAGTTTTGACAAGATTTTATTAACATGTTCCTTTTGAACCTTTCTGCTTTTTGAATGCGCAGGGCAGGCCGGGTTTTGAGCAACTGCTGTGTAAGTCCTTGACATTAATTGTGCTTCAGGGATATGACCTGCTGGGCAAGACAATGGCAGCAACTTTATTTTTCCTTTCCAGGGCTGAACATCCTAGCCAATGACGCAGAAATACCCGACTGGCTGATGAAACTCCTCTTGTGGGGAGGAGACATCTTAACTCGTATCTCTCCCATTAGCTTTCTTGGAACACTGGGGTTTCCCTGCTGATCTGAGAGGTCGTGCTAAATCGCCAACGCCTGTTTCTTCATGACTGGACAAACTTGCAAGGTTCACGGTGGTAACAACATCATAGGAAGGCAAAAGGAATATTTTAAATACATAATTGGTAGTTCTGGTTCTGCTAGCCTAGTTCCTGATTTCACAGACCAGTTTATATTAAGCAGCCCGGAAAACAACGAAGCTTCCTTGTATGCAAAGGCACTGTTTGGGTGAATAAGGATTTCCAGGACAGCCAGTCAGAGTCAACATTTATACATTTATAGTGGTTCTCCTCCTGACTTTAGGGGATGTTTGCTGTGCATAATGAATTTAAGATCTGCTCTTTTTTTTTTTTTTTTTTTTTTTTTTTTCTTTTCTGGGAACATACACGGCACAATTGACAGAGATTTAACAACCAAACCTCACATCACTTATTAGTAAGAAAAATTCCCCCCACCTCAAAAGCCATGTGGGACCCAATATACCATAGCGGCACAAATATCTCCTATTTACAGTGCACTTCCATAAAACAGTATTAATATGTCTAAGGAAAAGCAGAGTGGGACTTTTGATAACATTTGTCTATACTTCTGCTTTTAAACACCTTAGTACTGTAATTCACTGGACGTAATTTTAGTACAGGCACTTTGGCTGAGATGTTCTTCAGTCTTAATTTTGTCTGGTGGTACTACACAGTGTTGGAACCTTGCCCCTTTTTACTCAAACACATGCAATGTGTTGAAGGAGACAGCTACAAAACAGAAACCAAAAAACAGCCTTCGACGGTGGGTCCTGCCAGGTTTCATGCACTTGGATGTATCGACTCTTGTCTACATTTCAAAGAGCAAGCAATCATTGTCCTAGAAATAAAACTTGAACTGCAGGACCAACTTAGCAACCATCAAATACAGATACAGTTGCTAAAAGAAATTTTTGCTTATTTTCCTACCAGGAAAGAATGTTTAGATTAATGATTAATTGAGAATCTATCACTGTTGGTTCTTTTTATTTTTTCTGGCACTCATAATTGCTGGCACGTACAATTACCTCAGACAAAATCAGGTATGAAAGAAACGAACGTGCTTAAATTCACAAAGTAAGCGATAGCTCTGTTTGCTCTGAGGAAGGTGACCAAATGCTGTTGCTTTGAATGGGTCTGCACGAACAGTTTGTCTGCACAAAGGCAAGTTAGAGGATTGAAATATTTTTGATCAAACTCTACATTCAATTCTTATTTTCCACAGGTAGAGCCTGTGTAACCAATGAGAAACTTGTGTGCAAGCAGTAGCTATACATTTTCCCTACAGTAAGTGCCAGGAATGTGCTTTCCTCCCCCCCCCCATCAGACTAATAAAGGCCCTTGACCTATCAATTCCTAGGCATTTCCTCCAAGAGTTCATATTGTACCAGACTCCAGGCTGAGAATGGGAGGAAAGGGGGAGATACAGCTCCAGGTTTATTTGTCATTACTGAATGGCTTACTGGTTTTAACAGAGGGGAAAAGCTTTGTTTAAATTTCCACTGAAAGTAATTAATGGTTATTGACTGGTAAATGAAGAACAGGTGACACTCTGAATTAGAAGATAAATGATCTCATGTTCTAGCGTGATAATGGGTTAGTAATTGCTACAAAACCTCAGCCTAGCGCGTCCCATCATAATGCTAGATCATGTCCAGAACACAAAGGACTCTGTGTGAGAGGTATTCAGCCGTTCACCTCCTTATACAGCTGTGGAGTGATTTGGTCCATTTATTCTCTGATGGACTGCACGACTGAGGCAAAAGTTCACCCATTCTCACCTTCCTGTTCACATGCTGAACCACATGACCCATGACACGGCTGAACTGGGATAAAAACACTGCCCAGCTTTGGCTCTTGGCTATCTTTTAACCATCACAAGGTCGGATGTTTTAGGAATTTTTGTGGGGCAGAAATGGAAAATCATGGATTTTCCAGTATTTCTCTGTAAAGGCTTTTCTGGATAAGCTGATGGCAAGTCAAGAAATGTTGCCACCCTGGACTTAATTTTTAGCTTCATTCAGTTAAGAAAATGTGGGCAAATGCTGAAAAAAAGGAGAAAGTTATGATGGAAACATTTCAGTCTTTGGATCACTTAAAATGATGCTTTTCCTTTAATGGCAAATGTAGCAAAACATATTTTTCATATTTGAACTCTTTTTGGCTCTGGTCTAGTGACTCACAAAGTCTAAAGGCAATGCTATGTCATTTACATTTAAAGACAGAAAGCCAACTGCAGAGATACGTAGAAAGTCTTACAAGCGGACACACTTTTATGATTATGCGGACTAGCGTATCTATTCTGCATGCCTGAACTACAACTTATGCCAAAACCTTTATTCTTTCATCTTTTCTTCTTTCCTTTTCTGTATACAAGCCCCTGCCAGTGTTAAGCACCATTTTCAAGTAATATATTCAAAACACAAACCAGTCTTCTTCCTGCCCAAATTTCTTAGCTTACACAGCATTTGCACCCAGCCTAGCAAAGGGAGAAACCCAGTCCGGACTAAGCAACCCTCATATACATACATACTGTGCGTGCCACTGCCCTTATGGTTGAGATGGGTCTGCTTGTCTTGAGCATCTGGAGTATGTTGAAGCCATGTTTCAACATTAACTCCCAGTCCAACATTGCAGTGAGAAAACATTTATTAACTGGGCTGTCATCCATGGATAACAAAGACTTGTTAGTTGAGGTTATGTTTAACTCTATTTATTTGATATTTCTCTTTCACAGTCCGCTCTATTACTGTGTATTGTTAAAAAGGGATCAGTAATTAGATATCTGCCTGTTTAAGAGAAAAAAGAAATACAAATCCAACACCAAGGCTTTGTACAACTGAAGATTTCTGCTCTAGAAATAAAAGTTGATTTTTCAAGAGGAGTTAAGCTGAGAATATCCCAGCTCATGGCAGATCCAAAACAGATATGACTGAATGTGATACCCATTCAGAGACATACAGTGTGATCAGTGGAAAATATTCCTGTTGGTGCGATTACTATTGCCTTGTGCTGCTACCCAGCATTTTTTTCCAAGTCCTATAATGTCAAAAAAATACTTCACACATACTTCTAAGTATTATGCAGAAACCTTCTGACTTTCTTGTATTTCTCACACACGTACAAAAACTCAAACCAAGTCAGTAACGTTTACTTTAGGAGATGGAACTGATGCAGGGTGCATTGTCTGTGTGTAGCAGAGACAAAGGAGCAGCCACTGGCGAATGTCTAGCCCTACTTACTTATCGCTTGCATAGGGCATGGGTTACTTCAAGGCTGTCAACAATTAAGGAGCAATTTCTGACTAAGTCAGAAAACATTACCACCCAGAGAGACCCAAGAGTATATTATCACCATTTATAGAAATTCTGCCTTTATAGTATTCCATACTCTATTGTCTAGAAGTGGGCAGAGGAATTTGGTGGGATGGATATGGTACTCTCCAGTGATCCCAAACCTAGCTATCCTGCTGAGGTCACCACTGAGAAGGAGAATTGCACGGTCTGGGCCAAAGCATGATGGATGTGGCAGCAAGGAGAACCTTCTCCCCATATGGTGAGCACAAAGGCCTGGCACAACTGCTGTTCCTGCATGCATCATGAGGGACTACTCCCTCTGTGCCACAAGGGACAAGGCTATTTTATCACCTCTCTCTCTCTGCATTGTCCCAACTCAATTGCTCTGGCAAGGAAAGAAGCTGCTCAGCGTGTTCTGTGCAGTGTGACATGGGGAGATGTCGTACCCACACACTTCCTGCCTGCCTGGATGTGAAGTAGTCCCAGATGGCATCGCCCAGCTCCTCCTAACACAGTCCAGCTGACTGTGGTTTCTCAAGCTGCTACAAAAATGACCACAATTGATGTCTGTGCCTTGGAAAAGTCAGACTGGGGACACTAACTCAGGGCTCTGAACCCTCACTGACTTCCAGTTTATCTATCTATTTACTTTTGGAAGGGTGGGGAAGGAAGAAGAAGTGCTATGCTGGATGACTCACCCTCAACTGATTGAATTCTGCAACTGTTAAAAGGGTAGGTGTGTACTGGGTGTACCTGGTAGGCATGAGAGCATGTTATATAAGGAGATTATACAAAGAGACGGCGATACGTGTGCATAATACTCAACATGCTGGAAAAAAAGTATCCTTACACATATTTGGCACACAATAGGGGCATAGCACACATGGCTGAAAAGCAGTTACGAAGCTCAAGTGCAGCGAAAAAAGCTCTTCTGGTGAGAGCAAAGTGAAAAGCTTCTGCCTGAAAGCCAACGCAAAACCATTGGGCATGATTCCCTGCTCTCTACCACAATGGGAGTTCAGTCTAAGTAATGACTGTTGCTTTAGTACTTGTTTCTGACAGTATTATAAGGCAAGCAAGGCATGAAGACTCCTGCCAAAGAAAACCACAAGGATGTGCTGCCAGGCATGCTGATACTCCCAAGAAGCCAGTGGCAGCGGGGATATGGGAGTATGCACAATCAATGTATTCCTATGCTCTTTTTTTCTTGAAATACAACTCTCTGTGTTTTGTTAGAAAAATAATGGTGCACACCCAACAAACAAGAACCTTACTACAAGATTAACAGTTTGCATTTGAAAGATAAAGTGAAGTTCACAGCTGGGGTCGATGCCCATCATAGCAACAAGAGTGATGTTTAGGGATGCAGGATGCATGACTCTTCCTCTCCCTGATAAGCAATTATCCTGTGTTCTTAGATCACTAATAATCAAAGCTTCAGTGCAAGATGTCTTGCTCAGAGAGCCTCCATCCATGAAAAATCCCCTCCGAACACCGCTGAAGTATCTATCAGGTCTCATCAGTTTAAATACATGTTGATATACTGCCTCTTCAAGTGAGTAATGCTAAACACAAGGATTTCAACTGCTGTGTACAAAGCTTTCCCTCAGTGTTGTCCTTTCAAGTCAGCAAGAGGAGACACTGAGCGCTTACGACACAGCAGCTGCTTTCATTCAGAGACGAGACACAGACAGTTACATCGACATCTAAAAGGTACAAAATGAGAACAGATTCAAGATAAAAACATTTTCCTCTGAGAACAAAAATGCCTCGTTTGATTTTAAAAAAAAAGTGAAAAATTTATATTAGAAATCTCAAGAGAGTAATCAAACAAATAAGCAAGCAAACAAACAAACAAACAAAAAAACCCAAATGCTTTTACCGCTATACACATTGGGAAAACCCCTAGGCTATAGTTACAGGGATAATATATCACAACTCATTTTATAAACTTTCTCATAGACGTTAGAAGTCGCAGGCGATAAATTGGTCCAGCAATGGTCTGAAGCCTGCTTGCTGATTGAGCCAACTTGTACAGATTGGCTGCCGATGTGAACCCGTTCTGAGCTGAACTGTGTTCGGTTCCACCATTTCTTTCTTTCAAGTTAAAAGGGTATGGCTGATATGTCTAAAGATAATAATCCAACAATTATAAAGTTACTAAGATAATAAAACACCTGATAATCTTTGTGGAGCATCTTGAATGAAAACAATATCAATGTCTTCTGAAACAAAAGCCCTCACATCTGTAGGAAATACTAGGAAATACTGTCTAACTTTTCTCTTGTAAGCAGATAGCCCAATTGTTATACAGAAATCAGTGAGGCCTTATGAAACTTTTGCAGGCGGTTTTATTAATAAAAACCACAAGAATTATAACTCAGATAAACTTTAAAGGTCAGCCTGCTCTGCTAGCACAGCACGATGTCTCCCATATGCACTTCAGGTGAACAGCTGAATACAAAGATCTCATTGTGTTACCAAAAACTACGCCGTCCTTTGTTTTTTTTCTCCTCTCTCTTTTTTTTTTTTTCTCACTTTTTTTTCTTGCTCATGTCACTCAGTGTCAAAATATTGTCCTTTAGGTACATGGAAGTCTTTGTATACAGTTTTAGAGCCGATCTTTAGTTGCTAGCTAGAAGCAAAAAGAAACAGCAAAACTGTTTGTTGGGAAACCTCACCAACAATGAAAATTAATATCGCTTTTTCCTCCTGCCAAAAAATTTTGAACAGATTTTTTAGGTCCACAATGGTTTGTTTATTCTTCAAACGGTTAAATTGAAAGTGACACGCGTGACACAAAGCAATTTAAATGAAAAGATACAGAAAGGATGCATACATGCTCTGTTTCTTTCATTTTAATTTTGGGGGATATCGTCACAATTGCTAACGAAGGGGTGCTTTAAATCCTGTCGACTCAAAAAAGGAAAGGAACTCAAAGCTAAACAGAGAAAAATCTAAAAGTACATGTGAGTTAGAAGCACTCAAGCTTGTGTTACCTAGACAAAATGACAGAGCGAGTACACGTTTCCCAGGCTCCACCTAGCAGACAATTCTGAAAGATATTTGACCCACTTCCCCCTCCTTTTTTTCCTTCCAGAATTAATTTTCCCTGCTATTTTTATATGAATGAAAGACAAAATGCCTCTTTACAAAGCAGCACTCCCATTTGACAGGATTACTCACCGCTAAAGTAAAGGGTTGTACCCGGGTTGTGGTGAGGGTAGAGCAGCCTTAGGGATCCATGCCAGGATCCTGGTTGGGGCCATGATCTAACCGCAAGAAAACAGACGAGGCTTTCAAGTCAAGCGCCGGCATGTTTACTGTAGCAAAATGATCAGCCCCAAAATAGTGATCGCAGGGTAGATATCGATCACAATATGTTTACAGTGCAATATTTGACTATAAAAAGATCTCAGGTCATGCTTCTGACACCTGTTTGCCTTCTGTTGCCTTCCTGGAGTGCACAGACACCTACAGCTAAGCACAAGCTGAGGCGCTTTCTTTGAAAGGAGGTCAGAGGAGCTGCACAACCTACGGTTCAAAGTGCTACCAATCCCAGCACACTCAAAGACGCTGTTGATCTGCAGTGTGATTCTGGCAATGAGATTTTCTCTCCCAAACTCCATTTCCCTTCCTCTCATTGGCGAGGAGCGCTCCCTCTGCTTGCTGGCATGTGTGCTTGAGGTGTGGGGGCCTGCAGGGATCTGCCTGGTGCCTATCAGGAGTGGGCCCTGGCAGGGTTAAACTGCTCGTATTGCTGTAGGAAAGCACTGAGAGCCTCAGGCAGCTGCCAGAGCACAGGCAGATAGGATTAGAGATAATAAATCAGCACTTCATAGTGTTTATACATATTTGAGGGTGCAATTGGGAAGGAAGAAGAGCAAGCCTTCATGGTAGTATAGGTAACAAAACAAGAGCGCTGTGATAAAGTGTATGCAGGCTTTTTGCTTGTTTGTTTAGTTAAAGAAATACAGGGAGATAGGCAAACCCAAATCCTCTCTCATAATCTCTATTTCCTCCATATTTCCAGAACTCCAATGTCATGCTATTGAGCACTAAGGCATTTTCTCCTCTGACTGCTATCAGCATCCTAATGATGATGCACTTCCGAATAATATTCTAAAACAGTTCGCTTGAAGTTTTCCACATTTAAGTCATGGTTAAATACATGGCAAAGGTAAAAATACAAATCCGGTGGTGTTTCATTAACTATGAAAAGCAGAGAATAAACCTCAGAAAGCATTAAGATGCTGAAGTAGTCTCACTTCTGATTCTGTGGAAGTTTCCTTCTCCCTTACCAGAACAGGTGATGACACTTTGGAATTTGATGCTGAATTCTCCAGCACAGAGACAAGAGCACAACCTTGATGCCTCAGGGATATAATAATGCAATACAGAGGGATTTCTTTTCATTTCTACCTCATGTCACAAGTTCAATTTTAGGCCAAGAGTACCCAAACCCACCACTGTGTGATACTGCAGCTTATGCAAAGAGCCTGGTGGTTTTTACCCCAGGCTTGGACACAGGAACGCATCTCTCAGATCTGTGGCCATGGTGGCAGTGGTACTGCGTGGGGCTGTGGGTTGGACCCTGGCTGATAGCCTGTGCCATCTCAGACTGGGGCATGGGAATTTGTGCTAGAAAATGTCAGTGGTAAAATGATCTCAGAAAGCAAGGAATGTATTTTAGACGTCTGGCTGTGCAGTGCAGATGTCGAAAGACAACGGGAAGTTTTTGTTACAGCGTGCTCGAGATACATTTGCTGGGCACTTCACACTGACCGGATTCCCTCGGCTTGTTCGGGTCGCTCTAATTCCACCATTATTAGTAATTGCTGCTTCTGCAATGGCTGTTAATCACATTGAATCCTGAGTCAGGCAATGGGAAGGGTCTGCATTAAAACTGGAGATACGGCTGCTCTCCGTGGGCTAGTGTCAAAATGGAACAGAAAATTTTATTCAGTTTGTTCCCAGCAATAAATACAGTTTTGGCATCCTGGATAAATCCTTCACATAACAGCATGTGTTCTTTCATGCACCCTGGGAGCGATTCTATTTAAAGCCATGGAATTGTGGGTGTGAGACTGTAAGCACATCCACTTACCCAAAACAAAATTAAAACCTGTCTTATATGAGAGTCAGGAGAGCTGTTACTAAAAATGCAAACCATATGAAGTTTTAAGTATACTTATGTTTTTTATCTGTCTCTGTGTAGCATATACAATTGACTTTCACTGCCTGAGATGAAGTGCTGACAAGTGTTTTACCATATTATTACAGAATACCCCAGTAGCATTATCACACTTCGGCTTTCGCTTGCAATAAATCTGCTCTAGAGGCATGTCAGAAGTCATCACTCCTATCGCATCCAGACAGAGCAAGGACCCTCCCTCCTCAGTGGGTATGAAGGAGGCTCCTTGCTAGGTATGCTGCTAGGGCTCCAATAGCCTCTGTGGGCCAGACACCAGAAACAACATTCCCACAAGTGACTTGGCGAGGCCAGAAGTCTGTTCTTGGGCAAATAACAGTGGCACAGGCATGAGTCATTACAGAACAAAACAGATTTATCGCCACAACGACATTATCATCCGTTATGTGCCTGTTTCCATGCGCAAGTCTCCACTCTTTCTTTTCCCCTCGTTTCAAAGATTTATAGCTCCACTGCTGAAAGGTATTTCAAGCTGGGGCAGAAAATGAACACCATTTTCTGCTCTGAACATATTTATATTTTAATAGCTGTACTTCACGGGTCCAGCTCTAGGTCCAGCCTGTTTCTTAGTTTTGGTTTGGTCAAAGTGAATGATGAACAAGACTATCTGTAGCCCTAACCTCAGCAGGGACAATGGTTGTCTTTGTAGCTCTGATTAAAGCATTCAACCTTATGTCCTAAATTTTGCTGTCTGTAAAGCTGGAGTGGTGATATTTATGTGACCAGAGTGCTGTAAGAAAGTTAAGGGCAACACAGGCATTTTATGATGAAATGCATTATTTGTTAATTAATTAGATGCATTTATCCATTCTTTTATAAAAAATAAAACTATTTTTCCTTCTAGAAGTGGAAATCAAAACATTATTCCTTAATGCTGATTAGATTCAGACTAATTAAGGAGCAAAATAAAGGGGTAAAGAAACCTATGGATGAGAACATGCAGAAATGACTGTTGGACTGCAAGTTCTACAACTCAATTAAATAGCCATTTCTTCAGATACTGCACATTTCACTTGTGATGTAAGAGAAGTGAGATAACTACTCAGGAGATCATAATGCTAACAAGCAAGTTACAGTGGTTCCATTCTGTTTTTTTTCTGTCTTGCCTAACCTTCATCAAATTCACCTTTTTTCCCCATTGCACAATAATTGAGGGAAACCTGAAAATAAGTCCTTTGGCTCTTTTCCCATAGAAAGAAGCTTCGTTCTGCCAACTCCGTCTGATCCTGACTTCACAGGAGAGTCATTTCATGTGACTCTTACAGCCTGGCAGTAGATGCACAAGAGAGGAAAATCAGGGCCACACTACAGTAATATAAGCAGCTTTCTGAGATCGCAGTGTTTTCTGAATCGGACCCAAGAGGTGGTCGTAAACCCAGGCAAGAAACAAACCATCGCATCAAATGGTGAAATAATTACTAAACTTCTTATTAAACCTTGTCATTTAGCACACTTCCTCTTTCCAGCACAAAGAAAAAGACAAAAGAACTCAAAGGAACCAGGAAAGAAGGAAATAAAACCAGCTTGCTGCATGTCCCACAGGCACATCTAAAGCTCAGGACCGCCGCAGTCAGACCTCCCTCAAACCCTGCTCTTTCTAGCTGCCACCTCTCCTCAGTCCCCATGCTGACCCCCTGAATCAAGCCAGATGGGACTAGTGGAGACATGTCAAGGAAGTGCTGAAAAGGTGACTTGGGTCTCTGGCAGCTAGTCTGGAGCTAGTTTCTATGCAAAATCTCTGGGGGCTGCTGCTTTGCAATTTCTCAGGAATGTTTAATTCTCCTCATCCCTTTACTGAGTCTCTCTGGAGAGGTCACAGAGGCCTGTGACATCCCTGGAGGGCACTGCCTAACTAAATTAGCATGAGATAACTTTGGACTCTCTTCCAAACAAGAAAATATAAGGGAGAGAATTTCATTAAAAGCAGAAGACTAGGTGATCCAAGTTAATCCCAGCCCAGAGCTGCTGCAGAAATGTTCTCTGTTTATATTTTGACTTTACTCTCTGTTACAGAGTTCACTGACTATAATGGAAGCTGTGTTAAGTGCACAACTTGACCTCAGTTGACCAAATCTTAGTTTCATAATAAAGACAAAAAGTGGGTTTGGCGGCTCTAAAAGGTCTGATTAGTAGCTTTTTTGCCTGTGGATGTGTAACTATGTAGGGCACTAAGTGAACAGTAAACTCTGATGTACTTCAGCTTTTATGCCCACTTTTTAATCAGGAAATACGAACTCTAATCTGCAGTGAAACTTTAGCATTCATAAGCAAAGCAAATACTACTAAATTCCAAACGTGTCTTTTTAGACTTCTCTACAGAAAGCTTTGTTCAGGTTCCCTCATTGGAGAGAGGGCAAAAACTATCTCAGGACATGCAAAGGAAAAAGATTTAGAGAGAGAAGGAATGCTGAGATCTGCATATGCTTCTGACACAGCACATCTCCAGTGCAACCTGAGGGCAGGGTAAGACACAAAGATAGCTCAACACGCCCTGCAATATCCCACCTCATCTTCCACCAGAGACAGACTTGCAACTCATGCCACACCAGACACCTCTGAAATGAGGATTTGACGCTCTGTATGCAAACAGGATGTGGAGAGGATGAGAAACGTTTTGCTCAGGCTGAGGTTATAGTAGCTGACTCTAAGGAAACAGAAGATGAAATAAAAAATGTACAGAGAAAACTCATTGCCTGAGCCAGATCTTTTGGAATAGGCAAGCTTTTCCAAAAGAGAAATTCATGCTTCAAAACATTATTAAATGTACTGTTAGTCATGAGTGGTGATCACCTAGCAATGCACTGTGAATGACAAACATCCCTATAAACCTGAATTAAAATGCACAATCTTCATTTATTAAATGCTTTTGATAAGCCAATCCAGCATAACAGCATGTTTTGGATATTTTGGAAGAAATATTTCTCCTTCTGAGAAGGCAAGAAGTAAAGGAAAAAGGCACAAAAGTTTGCACAGTTCATGGTAAGGACAAGCCAATGAGCTTGGGGCATCAACAGGGTCTCCTAGATTTCTTGCTCCTGTCCTGAATGTCTGCTTTTCACAGATCAACACAGTCTTTCCCTTGAGCTTTTTGAGAAGCGTCTGTTCAGCAGGTGCCTTTGTAGTCTACCTTAGAAAGAAGAATTGATAGACCAAAGGAGGGAGTTATTTCTGCACAGGAGAGACACCAGAGAAAATGCATGAAAATCAGCCCTTCCTTCCACAGCAAATACTCCCTACCCCTCCCCAAAGCCTATTTTGTCACCAAAATCATACCCTGAAATCAGACATGTGAGCCCAAATCCTGCCCCCCTGGAGCCACTCAAATCTTTGCCATAGACTCGTATGAAGATGGAATTTCATTTGTGTTGCAGGAGCCTGCCACGGCCAAAGGCGAAAAAAAGGGTGTTTTCCATGCAGGCTCTGCTTTTCTACTTTTATGCCCCTTGGGAAACTGGTGCAATTAGATCCCTATTATTATATTTTGGAAGGGCACATTTGGCACTGCATGCAAGTTTACGTATTTTGAAAAGTTTATGTACTTAGAGGGAAAAAAAAACAAAACAGAGAAGGAAATTTAAAATATAAGTTACTGTCTTTCAAGCACCAGACTTTATATATAAACATTTTAGAGCTGCTACAGTCTGGTAGGTGAATAATTAGGAAAAAACATGCATGAGAACTGCATGATAAGCTGGCAAGAGATGATTGCTAAATAAGATTCTTGCCTCTCTTTAGTACCAAAACAAGAGATAGCAACTTCTACTTGCGTCCAAAAAACAATCATGCAAACTTCAAATATTTGAATGAGAACCATAAGGAGGAGACCTACATTTTCCTTAAAAACCTGCCTTCTCCTCCCCAGGCTTTGAGAGGATACACTGATGCTTATTGTAATAAATTATGATTAATCATATCTTGAAGTATTTACCAAACAATATGCTTTGTCTCTTGGGAAAGAAACAAGTCAGTGGTGAAGAAATTCCTTGAATTTTCAAATGCAGCATGCGTGGAAGAACACACACACAATACTCATCCATCCTCAGTTATCATACGTATACCCACATATGATGTCTGTCAGTCCGTAATACGCTTTCAGATATTTCTGGGTAAAGCTGCAATATAAACCTCAATTATTTTCATCATATCCAAGCTTTTATACGCCTTATCAGGACAGACTTACATGTGAGAAAGGATTTTGTCACAGGACAAGAAAGGAAGATGCCTTTTTTTCTAGCTCCCCCACAATTCAATGCCTGGAGGAGCAACAGGAAAGAAAGCATGGTGACCCCTCTGAACTTGTGGAAGCAGCTGCCAGCTCAGCAGGGGAACTGCTGATGGACTGTAGTAGCTCCTTCTGGAAGAAGCCCTTCAGCCAGTTCACTCTGCCTTTTTTTACACCCTTTAGCCCCAAACTGTACAAACGGAGGAGGAAAAGAAGAGTTTCAGAAATATCAAAGAGTTTGTTTGCTGTTAGAACGGATAGAAAAGTCACCAATTTCCTTTCCAGTTGACCGTACGAAATAAAAACAACATAACTGTTGTATTAAGCAAGTAAGAAATAACTTGAAGATACAATTTCTGCTTCAGCCTTTTGAAACACTTTGTTGTTTGGCACATCAACATTCTTGCTCTTTGAATTTAAACTTATTAAAAAAATATTTAATCTTCTGAAAAAAAAGAAATGAAACTTGGCAGATGTGAAACAAATGTATCTCTTGTATGTAAAGAAAAATACCACACTAATGGAAATTGCTGACTTTTCCAGTGCTAATGGTAAAGGTATCTCTGAAAGTCTCCCAGCCAGTTACCGCAATGGAGTTCAGCAACAACTTATTCCCTCTACCTTTTAGAAAATGAGCACATTAAAAGAATAGGAAGCAAATCAACCGGATGGGCTAAGAAACATTTTTGTTTTTTAAGATTTAAGGTGTGAGAAAATCAGGGAAACCAGAGCACAGCTGACATTCTTATCCTGAACACCTTATATACACACATTTAAACTTAGGGGTCTCAGGCAGAAGTCTGTGAGGGAAATACAGGCGTGCTGACTTTACCAACACCACATGGAGATGCCACATGTTTCTGAATCACAGCAGCTGGTCAATTTGGATTTTTTGGTTTGCCTATTGTGAAGCTGGTCTAAAAAGTATCATGCAAGACCATGCTAGAGAGCTTTAGTGAAAGCATTTGACTTTGCATTTGTGATGGGCTAATAGCACACAAAGTCGGTTGTCCTGGCTCAGCTGAGCACAGCAGTTATGATAACACATAACACAGCCATGATAACTTACATGCGTAACTAACTTCACCACTAAGTGTGCCTGCTCTTCTGCTGCTTTTTTCCCCCAACCAAAACATCTAGGTGAGTCAAACACAGGCCCTGCTTTTGCAAATAATCTGGAGAATACAATGAAGACCAAATGGGATTACTGGAAAACTGAAGTGCTCTGGCCAGAAGCAAGACAATAAGCTTCACCAAACTCTGGTCCTTAATGAGGAAGTTCAGGCTCTGTAGTTAAATACGAGAGCTGATACGGAGCAAGAGCAAAGCAAAAGGCAAAAGAAAAGGGATGGGGAGGAGAGGAGGAGAACATTCTCTGGCATCTGACCCAGCTTTAAAACTGCGTTTCATTTTCTTAAAGAAAAACAAAACACTCCTCCAGACTTTGGGAAATCCCTAGAAAAGCAACAGAAAAAAACAGTTTCAGAGTGCAGTTACGGTTGCTAAAATGACACATCATCAGTAAATGGAAGTGCTTAGAAGCAAATAAACTAATTTTAAAGGACAATGGCAAACATGCACCACTAAATTTGCTCTTTCACTGGCACTGTTACATTGGCAATTCAATTACTCCAGATTTGCACTGCTGTGACTGAAAGTAGAGTTAAGGCCATTATCTGCATTGGTGGCAAAAAAACACTGATATCCTAACTAATTGTGCAAAAAGTCTTGATCAAAACCACAGAATGAATGATTTATTCAGTAAATTAAAATCTAGGCTAACCACAACATTCCTAATAGTAGTAGGGATAGCGGTAGTAGGAGCAGTAACAATAACAATAATGGTAGTAATGTGGCCATAAAATACAGGCACGTGTTGCTCATCTTCAAAAGGAAGCCTGTGCCAGTTACATGATTCAAGCATTTTATAGTTATCCTGTTAAATGATATATACAGAAAACATAGGGCTCAACAACTGAAAACGTGCTATGGGAAACTCCTGTTGTTAATTGGTAAATTTACAAAGGCTAATGTGCCCTGTTTAGCAGCATCCCAATAGCACTAATATGGAAATGAAGACAGTAGCCACTAAGAACCAACTCACCCACAGGTCACACTTAAGACTGGAAGTTGTGATAAATAACCTGTTCTTCACTATCTGGAAGAAGTAACCTGCTAGTTTATTATCATGTCAGATTTAAGACTTTCCATGCCATCAGCTTTGAGTATCCCTGTTTTGAAAACAAGATGATAAATGGCCTCAAACCGTGCACCTCCCACTAGAAAACATCTCACCTCCTGTTATATATTTGGTGTAAAACAGATATAACTCACTCAACTTTCAGTCTTGTTTACTGCTAAAAGGAGGCATATGCAATTCACCTGCACATGTTTCTATGTTCCTGTACTCCTGATCAATGCAATCAAAATTTGGCAAAGGATAACCGCAGCCCACCAGCTTCTCTGTCCTACCAAGACTAATGCAAAGGATGCTGGTGGGGAAACACTTTGCCCCTGCCAGTCCTCTGGATAATGCAGCTCCATGCCCCAGAGAAACCAGCCTGGCAGGGGCTGGGGGTAGGGCACTAGCTAGCAGAGGAGGGCCACAGTGAGAGCAAATTGCTTCCTGCCAAGAGCAAGGGTTAAAACCAGGAAACCTGCTGCTGCTGTAGCACTGCAGCTCATGCAATTTGTTTGCGTGCCCTAATTCAAAGCGGGACAGCGTATCAATTGTGTAGACCCAAACATAACACAGGGTGGGCACTCAGTCTGTTGCTTTACTAAGCAGATTGCCATATAGAAGTTAGTTTGATCAAGGACATGAAAAAAGGAAAGCTTGCACTCATGGCTGTGTTTGTGGCTGCTCGGCTGGACAACGGGAGCCTACAGTATTTTTCAACCACAAGGAGAGAATAACTATCTGCCAAAATCCCAAATAAGCTGTCATCAAGGCACTTGTCTTGGATCAGTGCTGATCTCACCAGCAGGCACTGCTACTCAAGTGGAACATAAATTCTTTGTATGAATGCCAAGACATTTCATCTCATAATGGAAGTAAAAAATGTCCACATTCACAGGTTGCTAAAGGAATGCACTTTCCTGGTACAATCCCAACATACCCCTTTTGTAATGCATCTTCAGTAATGACTCTGATTTGGGAATGGTACTGAGGAAGAGGAAAGATGCAGTGAAGCATAAACACATGCTGATCCGGACAGATTCCTGTGGGCTATCAGGCAGGCAGTTAGACACAAAAGGAACATCCAATATTATGACCAGTTCTCATGGGGACATAAAGCTGGTCCATCTTTTATTTTATATCACTCTGTGACATTTACCAAAATCCCTTTGAAAATTTCTGTGAGTAGAAGCTATATAATACTTAACCATACATCAACACTGTGAATGTAAAGTATTTGTAGTTGTTTGGATGGTAAGTTCGTTCTGCTGGTCCACTGAACAGCATCCTGCCATCATCCTTCTGTAGCAATTACACAACATAGGAACATGAGCATATTTCTTTCGATGTTGCCTGCGTGCATTCAGTTTGCAGCTCCATGCCATTAGAAGTATAGAGATGTTCTGCCTCTTGGTAAATACTATGCAAATTTGTTCTTATGATTATAGTGCTTGCTGAAATGAGCATAATAATTAGGAGGCAATCCTCGCTTTATGAATTTTCCATAGTAGGTTTGATGCTCTAAGATAAAACTCCAGTTCATCAAAAAAGCTGTGCAGGCGCTTAATTTTAAACATACTCTTTCTCTGCCACAATTAAGTAAAAGACTTAAATAAGTACACGCTTGTTGCTCGGAGGAGTTTAAATCTGTTCACTTTAATTAGATTTACATCCAGACTGAAGTTCTTTCCTGAATAGAGGCCTCTGAAGTGCACTGCTTTGAAACAGGAAGCACTGAATGAAAATGAAGAGAGCCTATTCTGATTACCATCGCAATATGAAATAATACTTTGTATTTTTATATACATTAGCTATTTAAGACCTACAACTTCACCGATAAATAAGATAGAAAATGTTTTTTCCTCTATTTTATATTATCCAACTCCACTGTAAAAAAAAAAACAACTCTCACACTTATCTTAAGCCCAATAAATAGCTGTTCAAACCACAGAAAACAAACTCTTTTCCTTGTGAATTAGTCCTGGGAGGGCAGACAAAGACTGTTGTAGATAATAATCATATGTTTCTTATGCAATTACTTGTTACATTCTGGGATGGTGTTTTTATGGTTCTATGCATAAACTTTAAATGGTTCAGTGCTAATTTTCCTAAGTACATACTGTATTAGGTCTTCCTAACAATTTTCTTTTATAAAGAATGACCAGTGAAGCAATCTCCATAAAAGAAGCAGATACTAATTGTAATTTCAAATCAGACAGACAGGAAATTGCCACACCCTACATCAGTGAACATCAGTGAATGCATCCAGGTCCCATGGTAATCTTTATGGTAAGTTTAGATTGTCTATGGGAAATGAAATCATGTGCCAAAGGCCAAGTAAACCCAAAATTAAAATTCAGAGTAATGTCTCCCAGTTGCATTCATAATCCTGCTTATTACCTCTTACATCATTATAAAGTGTTCTCCAGAATAAGACAACCCACTGCTGTGCTATGTATACCACTGATACAGTGTAGGCTGTCCAAATTCTGCTCCGAAGGCCAAATATCATCTAATCCATGTCTGTGGGGTGGTCAAACTCTTGGATATGGAGGCCTTGGAACTATCTGCTGCTAATTCCCAAGCACGTTTTATCGCAGGTCTTCAAATTCACTTTCTATGCTGTGTGATGATGACAGAAAGCTACAATCTACACTGCTGTTAAGAAAACAAAGAGTGACTCTTTAATTCCTAGGAAGTTATCACTGCAATTACTTGCTGTGCCATTTTTGGATGGTGTTTTAGTGTCTTCATAGACTCATGCATATTTTTTAAATGGTTTGGTGCTAACTTCTCTTTTAAATGGGTTTGTAAAACTTAATGTCTCTCCAAAGTTCATACTGAGTAGTCTTAATTCCCTTCACTATTATTTGCAAGAAAAGGAGCTAAAGACTTTGATGAGCTGGTGAAATCACTCACTCAAGAAATTAAACCAAACAATAAAACTAAGTAGCCTAAATATTGTTTAGCAGAAACATGGCACCTGCAACCCATTACTGAAAGAAGAACTCACTACCATAAAACACAGCGATCAAGTTTTCAGATAGTGCAAAAGATGTTAGTGGAGAATGAAAATAGGATAAGTTTATTTTCTTCTGGTTTCTAAATTCATTTAGATTTTGTAGTTGGCAGCATGTCAGGACCAACAGACTTCCGGCAGGAGGTCATTATTTTAAAACATTAACTCTCGTGTTAATGTTTGATTTTGCTAATGTTTAAATTGGGATATATTTCTGAACAGGAGAATGGAAGGGAAAAAAGATCACACACAACGCTTTTTGTCCTGTAAAAGTAGCCAGAGGTGGGTTAAAAAAAATCCCAGTTCTGATTTCTTCCTTCCTTTTTAAGAGACACTGCCTACTTAAAATTAATTGCTGACATAACACTCAATTCCACTTTTAAGATACACTTGAAAGACACATCACGTTCACACAAGTGGAGGCATAATACAATTCATAGAAGTCATAAATTGAGGTTGCGGGAAAGATGGGAGAACCCAAAGAATGAGTTTAGCATCAGACCTTAAAGAATATGTCACGAGAGGTGCAGTGCTCTGTGTCAGCCCCTCACTGTTGGAAATCTTCGGAGATTTCACCATACTCGTGATGAGAAAAGAGGGATCAGCATCTGCTCAAGTAGTACCTGGCTTAAGTAACTGGCTAGTTGGCATTGGGAAGGTGGGACTGGAAAACAAAGATGAATCACAAATAAATGGCAATTCTTGCTTCTTGGATTATCCTCAAGATTAGCTTCATAGCTGATGAGCTCACATAAATTCAGCAACCCACTCTTCAAAATAAAGGACTGAATATCTAAGGAACCTGCCTTGACTGGAGTCACAAATAGGCACCAAGGGACTCTGATTTATCTGAGCTAACTCTGAGTTGGATATCTCAGGCATTTGAGTACACAGGATCCACTGTGTGTAGTTCCCTAATCCACCATCCACTCCCACAGCCACACTTAGCCCTGTCTTCTCTACAGTTCTGACTGCATTGCATGTATTTCACTCTCTATTGATAGTCTTGTGTAATACTACTGTCATGTCTTAAACTTCAGCTCACACTTCATTTAGTTTCCACATTTTTTCATAACAGGAAATGTGATTCATACGTATCTTTAATTACACATATCAATGTAAAAACATTATGCTGTTGCAATAGCAAAGTCTGGGTATCAAAACTTTTCCAAAATTTCAGAGTAGCTCTAAAGAAGGAAGGAATTCATGCTATGATTCTCCAGTGACACTCAATGGGCTCTTCAAGAAGACTATGTCTGCAGTACTGACATCCAGCTACAGCACTGATCATGAACTTTTGTTCTTAGCAGGGAGGATTTTGGTCAGAATTTCCTACTTTTCCTTACATTAGATGGCACCTTGCAGAGATATGCTAGATTTAGATACAGCTGAGGCTTCACTCAGGTTTTAGAGGGCAGCTGTTACTGAAGCAGCTCCATGGGCAATCTAAGCATAAAAACCAGCAAGTTACAAGAAAATGACTTTGGAGATTACACGCATTATCCCCACTAGCGTAGTCAGCTTGATGCATATTACAGATAAACTTACATTACTCATATGAGAGGAAGAAGAGTAAATACAGCAATTTTCTGGTTTACGATCTGAAAGCAAAATGCCTATTTTGATTCCAGTTGTGTGCTTGCTAAACGAGGTGACTGTTTGTTGAACGAAATAGTGGGAAATTACAGAAATAAAATTACAAAATAGAAACTAGATAAATAAAGAGCAGTGTCACTTCTGAGGACTTGACTGCCAGAGGTGCATTGCTAACAGGCTGCCTCTGCCATAAAACAATTGGTTTGAATAAATGCATTTTGTTAACTAGTCACTAGCAATTATTACTTCATTATCTTGGGTTTAAATTATGGAAGTAGATGTGTAACTTAAAACAAGAAGTATCTGTCAAGCAGGAAAGCTCAAGATACCTTTTAATAATATACCAGAGAGCTATTTTACTGTGTTTCTTCTTTTGAACTCCAAGATAGTATCAGCTGGGGAACATTCTACTGTTCTATGTACATTTCCTTCATCACCACAGTATCTGAAAAGCTTCCAGTAGTTCATTAAACAACATGACTAACCTCCCTCATTTGTGGTTTCTTCATTCTCTCTCATCCTCTCCCCAAGGGAAGAGTTGTGTGTGCGTGCAGCAATGTTTTCATTTACTGTTGTTTCTTTTTTTTCCTTTCTTTCTTTTTCCCTTTTTCTTCTTTTAATAATAATAGATTTGTGCATGCTACTCTGCATCTATAGCAAAGAGACACATGGTTTTTACCTCAGTTTCTGGCTTTGCTACTCACATCTTGCTGAGCGTAACCTGCCCTCCTTGCCCTGCTTCTGTGTTTCATTACAAACCATCCTGCTACTGTTCTGCACGCCTAAAGATCCACAGCAAGTTGATATCAAACACAGAAAATATCAGCTAAGTTATGGGAAGAGAGTGAAAGGTCTTGACTTTTGCAAGATGAAATGCTACGAGAGGTGTTGCTGCGCCTTGGACAGCAAGCCTATGCAAGCCCCCTGTAAGGAAAGGTGGGAATGAAGCTACATGACTTGTTTATTATTTGTGTGAGGTGCATACACAGGTTTTTGGTCCCCACTGCAGAAATGCATGAGGGGAGACAGTTTTTGCACATATAATATGAAAAACTTTATACATATTCTAAAAAAGCCTGCCTTTTTCTCTCCATTACCCTAGTATATGTACAGCATAACTTTCACTAGCTTGCCATATGCTTCTGCTAAATAAGAACAGACTACATCTTGGGAGCATGTGTCGTTGTTTAAAAACATTTCAGACTGAAAGATGTTATAGTAGGTAAAATATTTCAGTTAGAGAAAGACTGTCTTAAGTACTGTGAAAGGCTATCTCAATTTTTACGTGTTCACCAATTTAGTATCCAAACACTGGGAATAATCTCAGTTCCTGTAGCCAACATTTCTAATGCCATCACCTCTTTCAATATAAGTTCATATTCACCTCTAGCAGCAGTAAGGAGTATTAAAACAGCCTCTATTTCTGCGATGCTTTCACCAATACACCCCAAAATATCGCAAGAAGTATTACTTAATAGATGAGGAAAGTAAGAGAAAGAAAAATGTGAAGACTCATTCCAAATTAGTCAGCAGCTCAGGGATAAGGTTGCAGTGCAGCTCCAAAGCTTGCAGACCCTAACATACTGGTCTGTTCCCGAGGCAGTAATGCCACATGAACCTGTACTAACCCTTCAAAATATGCGTCATAATGAAAGAAAAATTACACCAACTTGTGCTCGTGTATACACAGATTAGCAGCAGCTGGCTTGGGAGTCTATGCTCAAGACAGGAGGAGACAGCAACTGAGTGATTGAACCTACAATTATGTGCTGAGGACACTGCTGAAAGTCTGCAATATTCCAATTCCTGGAAAACAAGTAAGACAGAATAAAAACTAATAAGCCTTAACACGGAAAAGATCGAGAACACGGCTAGGCTTTAAAATACTCCCCAAATCTGGCATGTATGATTTCTGGCATAAAACCATCAACTTCAGGGCTAGCCCAATTTCCCCTCACCTTATTGCTTCTAGTGTGAGCAGATGGGGAGGAGAAGAAGGGCCACCTTTTTCCCCTCATGGTGGCTTTCTCACTTGGGACTCAGCAAACTGCAGCACTGATTTCAACAAGCACCACAACAGACTCAAGCTTGCTATTACCAAAAAGCCAGCAGTGTCATACTTCAGACAGAAGAAGACACAGAAATAACATATTTCTATTCTAGTTATTTAGTTACTCTGAGATTTTTGGCTTTGGCTCATAATTGGTCACACTTTTCACTTCGAAACAGTTTTACATCTGAGATACTCTCCTGATCGAGTCTTTTTTATGGCTTTAGGCTGTTCTTAACTAGCCAATAACCCAAGTTTGGGTTAAATTTAAGATAAATGCTTCTTAGGACAAAAATAGACTTTGACAGAGAGCAGGTGTGATACAGACTTCCACCATTTTCTTGAGTCTTTTTTTTAAAACAACACAGACATCACCGTGCTTCCCATAGCACATATAACATCTCAGCCACTTGCACATTCCATTGGTCTGCAGATGCTGCAGAGTTGGGTCAGTCCTCCCCTTACTCCTGTATCAGACTTTTGCACCGAATGGATAACAAAGCATTGCCTACACTGGAGGCTCTGGGGAAGGACATCACAAAAATGAAGAGCTCAAAGTGATAGAACAATGTAAGTTCCTATGAAGCAACGCAGTAAAAGATGCAAAGTGATTGTTTTCCTAAAAAGACATGCAGAGAAAGTCCCAAAATATTATTATTTTTTTTTTCTTTTTAAGAAATGGCAAGTTAAATATTATCCAGACATTTGCTGGCTTAAGCGTGAGGGCCTATGTGCAGAGTATTCGCACTGGGACTACACTCTCTTCTCTCAATAACATTATTTCAGCTATTGAGTCGTGCTGCCACTGGGAAAATGCGCACATTTCAACAAAGAAAAATAAATTGCATTTGTGTTCTCATTTCAACTCCCAGTTTCTTGCTGGAGTGGAGCCAGGCCAGCGTTTCAAGGTGCTGACTATCTCCTCCTAGCAAACCAGAACAGATGGGACAGGGAGCAAGGCTGGGACTAGGCAGCTAAGTGTAAACACATTGAAATCCTGTATTGGAGCAAGGCTTTTTTTGCCCCTTACCTTTTCCACTTTGCATACATTGAATTTTAGAACATGTACATCCAAATAAATGGGTCATGCATTGCACCACATATTGCCGCAGTTTGGACACAGCCAGGAAGAAATGAGGTTCCCTCCTTTGCCATGTCCAACCTCAGGAAGATCACCCCACCAATCAAATGTATCTTCAGGGATATACCAAAGGTTCTGAGGTGCAGATACCAATACATCAAGGCCATACAGATAACATGAGCTCTACAGTCCATGCCTTGTTTCAAGCTCGTGTCAAGGCATCTTGCTACTCTGCCAGTGTTACCAAGATGGGAGCCACAACCACATTTGTAGAAATAACCCCAGTGTATAACCACACAAACTGGTCCCAGAAGCCAGTTAACTGAAACATGGCATTTGGAGCAGCAGAGGTAGGGTGTGAAACACGAGTCTAATCGGAATCGAAGAGCTGGGGTGAAGAAGGTTACAATCCACATTTGCAGAACACTTTCTGAATGCCAAAAGCTTTCCCCTTTATAAAACAAAAACTTCATTCACTTCAGTTCTCTCACCATGAATAATGAACTGGGGAATTAAAAGCTTTAAACCTGTTAAAGAAGTAATATTAACTTAGGTATAAATATAGCTGAAATAATCCAGACAGTTTTATGACCTTACACCCCCAAATGAAGGTGAAATGCAGAATTCTTTCCCCAGGAATAGTGGTAAACACAGCTAACAGATGGAAGAGCTGAATGGAAATTTCAATAAAGTAGGCCACAAAGAAGCATTTGTAAGCACAGGGGTGCTTGCTTAAAAAAAAGAAAAAAAAAGAAAAAAAAAAAAAGGAAAGAAGAAAAAAAAGGGGAAAAAAAAAGAGAAGGCTAAAAAATGGAACTTTGTTTTATTTTGATAGAGTGCCAAAACAGTACTGCATTCCTTAAAGAGTAGAATAAAGGATCGAGTTAGACTGGCCTTCTCAACACCTCAGCAAAAGCCCCCATGGGTCTCATTTTGCTAGGATGACTATTTATATGACAGGTAAGGGAATAATTTTGTTGGATTCAGTTACACTAGGCCTCCATGACCTCTGGGTCAAAAGAGCAAATGCAAAAGTGACAATGTGGATAATTGCCTGTTTAGGATAATGGAATACTGATTGAGGGTCAATTATTATAACACCTGAAAGATAAATGAGCTGATGTGAAAGGTTCAGCAGAGATAGCAAACAAGAACTGTCTGCATGCACCATGCTGTGGCTGATAATATGGAGTACAGACTGCGGTGTTTGATAGCAGGGAAGCATATTTCCTGAGCTGAACTACTAAAGCCAAGCAGTTTCCAGGCCCTAAAATATTTTAGTATGTAAAACGTGCCATAAAATAGAAATTCAGCTCAACTGCCCAAAGCTGCAGGATTAAAGTAATATTATTTAACATGCTACCCAATTAATTTCCATTATAGCCCTTGTCTGTGCCTCATGTTCCAGACTCGTTCTTTCTCCTGTCTCTAGAGTGAACTTTCTTTCACTGCTACACAAATAAAGAAAACCAGTCTTGACATTTGTGTTTCTAAATTCAAGCAAAGGAGGAATACCATTCAGGCTACTGCTGCAGAGGGGCAGTGTGGTTCATAGAATTTTTAAAGAATTGAATTTTGCCCCCAAAATCTTTTGAACCTTTTGTACACAAATCTAGCTCAATTACCTTGATCAGTATTTCTTCTGGTTGTACTATTCCAGTTAACTACCCTTTCTGTAAAGAAGTTCTTCCTAGAAGTTTGTATCTATTCAGTAAAAAAGTCAGGAAAAGGTGAATGACTACATGATGAGAGGAGATTATGGTGGTTCTCATTTCCAGTTATTTTGATGGGAACGTTGCTACCTCTTCTTCAACACTTTCAGCTACATGAAGAGTGCCTCCGATGCTGACCAAGAGTTCCAAATCCACAATGAAACTCCTTCAACTGCAAGATAAAGGCTAATGAAGGTAATAAGAACCTAGGTGTCCCAGTAGAACAACTTTTGGTAGGAACAAGGAAGAAGAGTAAGTCATCTGACTTCGGGTAAGAAAACAAAATAAAAAATCCCAGCTCTGGCACACTGATTGAACAGTGTCTCACAGTGACTAATTTCTGACTAGAACCCTATCGCTTTGGTTTTCCTTTCCCTCAGACAAGATGAATCACTGCACACAGGCTGACAGAGAAGGCATCCTTTTCCTGCAGCTGCCAAAACCTTCATGGTTTTCCAGTATGACAAAAGACCATCCGGCAGTGATGAAAGATTTCTGAAAGTCATTGAGGTTTTGAATGCTTAAAAGATTATTGGGATCTCTTCCAGTGTGGAGACGAATTAGCTCTTATTCCAAATATGATGTATTTTCTTTTCCACTGTATTTAGCTTCTGCAGGGAGCATACCTCTCAGATGTTCCACATTTCAGGAACGGCCCTCATTCTAGTCTCAAAGTTATTTATCTTCCTTATGAATTTGCTACCTCTGTGCTTTTGTTATTGAGAACTTTACAGCAAGAAAAAAAAAACCCACCCCCAAACTATTACAGGTTGAGCTTACAGAAAAAGTCCCACACTTATAGGAATAAATCCCATAATGTTTTCAGTTCCCATGCAAATGAGTGTTTTCTCTTTTTCTGTCCCACATTTAGTGTACTTAGAGAGGCATGCACAAAAGTTTCTACCATGAAGACCCTGTGCAAGGTTTGTGAAGGCCGAACAGCTGAAGGCAGGACCCCTTCCCCCCACCTCACCTACACACTGCTACTTGGCAAAGCATCCCAAAACAAAGCTTGATCCTACACCCAGCTGCGATGAACCATGCAGGATATTTCAAATTTGCATGAACTGTGCTAACTGTTAAATATGGGCCTGAATTTTCATAAATTACAGGAACTGATTACTACTGTAAAACAGTGCAGAGCCCTCCGGAAAGCACCATGCAGTTTCATTCTGCACAAGTAGCACAAGAGGATTCTTGTTCTGAGGCTGCTTGTACAGCATAATTGAACCTTCAAGAGCAGCTCTGTGCGTGGTGAGTGAATAACAGCCACCAGGTAAGATACAGAAAGCAACAGTTAGAACTGCACAGATCTCTTAAAAGAAATGCCACTGCTGAATGAATGGAAAAACAAGTGTGAGGGCAACCAATTCGTCAGCATGCTACAAAATACATACACAAAAGCTGCAAACTGATCATTCCCTCACTAGCGAGACAAGTAGCTCAGCTGCAAAAAAGCTGAGCAGTGATTCTGAATAATTTTGCAAAAGGTGAGGGAGCTGGTGGGTCTCATGCAGCTGCCTTTAGAATAACCATCCTACCTCATAGCCTGACCTGAAAATGCTACTACTGACCTGGAGAAACGGGATGTGTGAGGAGCTTGTAAAATCCCGGACTTGGCTGGTTGTCTCAGAGATAAATCTAACACCTGGTGGGGCTCTTTGTTTTCCTTACTCTTAGTTTCTTTCTCCGTACATCTTAGCTCCCATTTGTACAACTCAGGAGGTGCGCTCCTTAAGCTGTGGTTAAGGTCTGATCCAGGAGCATCTTGCTTCTCGGTGGATAAGATCCCTTCCAGAAGAGGAAATCTCATGGAGACAGTTCCAAACCACTGTAAAATTTATCAGTCTATCAGAAAAAAAATGAAGAGGTCTCTAAAGGGATTCAGTAGAGACTGTGCTAAGACTAAGGCTGTGCTGTTTTCTTACCCGAAGTCATGTGACTTCTTCCTTATTGTTCCTGCCAAGAAAAAAAAAAAAGCCCTACAGAATAAGGGAAAGAAAATCTGTGACACTGAACTAGAAACCTGGAAGCTCAGGGTGCATGGATAGGTAAGAGAGCAAATGAACCCTTGAGTTGGATGTTTTAAAAGCTGAAGAGTATCTGCCATTTAATTGAGAATGAAAGAGGAATGTGATCTATTGTATACAAAATCCAACTCAAACGAGTAACTTAGGAAGAGTTTGGCAGCAAACACATCTGCAGAAGCAGGTGATATAACTAAGATAGACCAAGTGCTGAAAGCCAGCAGGAAAAACGAGGAGACGTTCTGCGTAACAGAAATAAATGTTTAACGTTATCCCATCTTCAGCTGGCTCACATAGGTTGAAAGATGGGAATCAATCAAAACCAAACAGATCTTTATCACTGAAGAAGTTGATAAGTCTACTTCGTAGAATGGTGAAATAGGTAAAATGGTAGAATAGGCAAAAATTTTGGACTATTAAAGCTTGGATGTCAGAAAGAACGTTAACAATGATTGAGATGGTAAGTACTTGAAGTCAAAAATGAGCTTAGTGGAAGGAACAAAAAACAAGGTGCTTAGAACTGCTCAGATGATTTCTCATTTCTTTACACACACAACACCACTGAAAAATGTGACATTTTTTCCAGTACCTTTTGTCTTTGATGGCTTTTCTCCTGGAAAGAATAGTTTTTCAGGCTGCAGCTGTTCTACTGAAGTTTCACAGCCCGTGTAAAAGCATTTTATTTTATTTTATTTTATTTTATTTTATTTTATTTTATTTTATTTTATTTTATTTTATTTTATTTTATTTTATTTTATTTTAATTAAAAGGAAACTTAGAAGCTGATTCCTAAATTAAAATCATACCATATTTATTAAAATGAATAAAAGTTCGAAGACAAAGGAGCATTAAGATGGTTTTCAGATAGTTTGTCAATACTCTACATTTCCTTTGTTTATTTTTTTTTCCTGGATGAACTGCTGAGGTGACTTTTTTATGTTAAGCTGCTAACATGACCATGGCACAGA
This sequence comes from Coturnix japonica, assembly GCF_054131305.1. NCBI lineage: Eukaryota > Metazoa > Chordata > Aves > Galliformes > Phasianidae > Coturnix > Coturnix japonica. Next base: position 76,599,616 of record NC_140664.1, read on the forward strand.
GGAAAGATGCATGCCTGACTCAAATGATTCTTAACCCTCACACTCCTTGTGTGAAACCAAAAAGTCAACTCTAGGCTGCAATCACCATGAGACTTCTCAGCCATCATCATCACAAACAGCACAGACACCCTGACAGCTCTCTGATGCTTCTTCATACAAAAGCCAGACATATAAACCGAAAGATCTATCTGAAACAGCATCCCAACTTAAGTTTGCAGCTTTGTATTTGTCTTTAGTGCTGGATCTGGGCTCCTGTGATACCATAGAACTCCTTTCTCATTCTGATCCCTAAAACCATATACCCAGCATGCCCGTACCAGCTTCTCTCCACGACCTTCCCACAAATGAGGAACCCAGTAGTCAGGATGATTAGATGTGGCTAGGAAAGGAGCGCTTGCATTGCTAAGATTTAGAGAAATCAAGAGAAATAACTGAAGTGCGACATGCTGGAGAAGGGAACATCTGAAGCCCAGTTGACAATAAAGTTACTTTGTGACACCTTAGGGTGCTGGGGAGTATGATGGCTGTGAGAAGAGAAGGGAGAATGAAATAGGACAATTTAGAGAAAGAAACAAAATAAACTAATGGCAATAGCTAAACTCTGATTAAAGGGTGGCTTGCTAGAAGAAACATTAATTAGCAGTTTAAGTGAGCACTTGAGACTTTCAAGTTCTAATATATAGATTATAATGAAGTCATCTTTCCTGCTGTTCTTCATGAGGTTAATATTCACAGAGCGTAAAAAAATGGTGACCTACTCCTGCCTTGGATATGCCATGCAAATGATGTGAAAACATAGGATAGGGGAAAGAGTTAATTAGTGCTGAAGGAGACAGTAACAGCAATAGAAGAGTTCTCTGAAGCACAGGATTAGATTTTCACCGAGAAAAGGTAAAGGCTGCTGTCTTCTTTCTTTTTCAAAACAGTACCTGTACATGGCTTCTGGAATAAGTAGATTGCGATATGAGGGGTGGGTGTAGTGTGTGGTTACTACTGAAAAATCTGAACTAGACAGGAGATTTGAAATCAGAAGGCATGAGTTATTTAGGCACGCCAAGAGGGAGCAACCCACTGTGGGTGCTGCCATGCTAACTTAAACTTCCTGCAGCACTTAATCTGCTACACCAGAAAAGGGATGCCTAGTTTTCCCCTAAAGAGAAAAACATGTATTTTAACAATAGTCATTTATTTCAACAGGTCTGTATCAATCCCTTTCCTTATTTACAGAGAAGTAAACTGCTTGCTGTTTAGATAACATTCTCTCAGAGGCAGGCCCAGCTTATCGGAGCTGCCTGCTGGGAGCACGGAGCAGGGTACAACAATGCACGTTCACCAGCTCCATTGCCTTGAAATTCAACAACGTGAGATAAAGCACAGTGTGCTTTCTGAGCCTTTCTTTGGCTTTCCTCAGCATCATCTGCAGAGGTTTGGCCCACTTGTACTAAAAGACCAAGAGAACAAGAGTATGAGGCTGTCAATGAGCTCCCCCAGAGAAAACTTTGACCATGGGTTGGGCATTCTGTCTAGGAATGTCTCCAGGGTTTTACTGTAGTGTAACATACTCTTCTAATGGGCTTTTATCTGTTCACACAATAAATTACACAGAGATAGAGTCAGCAGAAGCTAGAAGCAAGAAATCAGTGATTTCTGCCACTCTGGTCTCTCACTGTTTGCCATTTACTCATCTGTAACTTATCCCTTCCTGCTGGCTTAACGTTATCACCATGGGTAAGTTCAAGGCACACTGAACACAAGTGAATCAGCTTCCCTCAGTTGCTGTGTATGAGTATGCACACACAAAAATGCTCATTTTGTCATTTGCCTGCTTTAGAGGACCTGCCCTCCCTGCCAGCGCCTTGACCTGCTGTAAGCCACAGGAAACACATTGCAGACAAACTCCATGCAAGCAAATGGCACTGTATGAGCAGTCTGATGGGCCCGCCTTTTTTGTTTTCTCTTTCATATCATGATTCAGAACAGGTTGACAATATTAATTACCATTTTCCCTTACCATTAGCTCAGCCTTGAGGTATCGTTCTGGAGAAGCCCTCAGGTTTCACAAGAAGCCTACCTCTCTACAGCTCACCCCTTTTCAAGTAGTTTCAGGGGAAAAAAAAACAAACAAGAAACCAAACCAAAACGAACAAACAACAATAAAAAGAAACACTGATATCCTGGAAGGATAATGAAAGAGATTCCTAGTATCGTGGCTATTAAAACTAAAACACACAGACTTTTATGCCAGAGAGTTCCAGCTCTCAAGCCCCTAGAGGTCCTGTAGCAAGAGACACTGCAGCAGGGCCATGTGCAGCAAGCAAGTGCAGCCGCTCTGCAGACTTCTCCTCCCTGCTTTGACAAACACTTCAGTCTCTGCAGCTCCTGTACAAAGCTAATAAACTTTATAAAACACCAAAATTACCATTACCAGGGGATACATCAGTGATCCAGGGATTTCTCTGCTCGCTCTGTAGTGGCTCGGTGTACTGTGACCCACCGCCCCCAAAATTCTAATCCCTTCACTGAATGAGAGACAATTAAAAATAATATAATATTTCAAAGGTTTAAGTGCTCCCATATGGAGATCGGTTCTTTAAGTGCTGTAATTTGCCAACTATAAATATTACTGGAATTGTTTTAATGAAATATCCTGTGCTGTTATGTAAGTACGGTATTGTTTCCATTCACACTTCTTCCCTACACGATTATTCCAGATGTTCTACCTACCATCTTGAGATACTGTTTTGCAAAATAATATATTAAAAAAGGATACACACATATTTAAATACAAATGTATATTAACAAATATATATATGCATACAAATCAACTTAGTAAGATAAAAGCTGACTCTAAACACTATAATTTAATCATTTAATAGAGGTTCTCCAGGCACGTCTTAATCTTCTTTTAATAAACTTGCAATCATGTAACTCAAACTTTAAAATTTTCATGATCTTAAAGCATAATAAAAACAATAATAAAAGTCTACCATTAGATCAAAAACTGTCAAGGGAAAGCAAGAGAAAATACAGAGATGCCAAAGAAGCAGAGAGGTCAAGTGCTTCCACAAAAATTCAGGTACTGTACCTTCAAGTATATTGCAGCGGGAGGTGACTGGTCACTGCTGTTTCATTTAATAAGGCTTCACATAAATTCCTTCTGCTAACCATGTGATAAGTCATCTCAGAACACAAGGGCTTCTATTCTCCTGCCATGGGGTGATCCTGACATCCACCCACCTCACTGGGAGCTACAGCCACACTGCAGTCTGAATAGATCCCATGCACCATTTTCCTAGGCTGGTTTTTGACCGCAACACATGAGTTCTGTGAATGAACAACCTTCAGATTTAAAGAAGAAACAGCTTATTTTATATAACCCTATACAGCGTATGATAATATTCCTGGGGCTTCACTACAGGAAGTTTCTCAGTGCTTTTATGCAGTGATGGCACTTTTTTCAAACAATAAGAAAGAAGGGGAAGAAAAGAAAAGAAAAGAAAAGAAAAGAAAAGAAAAGAAAAGAAAAGAAAAGAAAAGAAAAGAAAAGAAAAGAAAAGAAAAGAAAAGAAAAGAAAAGAAAAGAAAAGAAAAGAAAAGAAAAGAAAAGAAAAGAAAAGAAAAGAAAAGAAAAGAAAAGAAAATGCTCTTCTGGACAGACTGCAGCTGCTCCATAACTCATACTGGTGGTGGTGGTTCTACAATAGCAGCAAGTATTTCCCCACGCAAGGAGGAGGAAGAAGATGGAAAGATTCTTATGACCAGTTGCTGTTCAGCCCTGGCAATATATGAACAGGAATGGGAGAAGAGAAGCACTTCAGCTGCTAGTTCATCCACAAAACATTGCTACTTAATTTGTCTCCATCGCTAATAGATAAATAAAGAAATAAAATACAGAAAATAAAGACATTTCTTCTGTATTTTTTCAAGGCTTCCAGACTTCTGTTGTTGTCTCCCCAGCACTATGCTTCCTCTTTCTCCTTTATCTTGGATAAAACCAGATACCCTTGCTTTAACTGAGGTATTTGAAACCCTTTCTATGTAGGTTGCTCTGGAAGTAATGCCTTCTATTCATTTCCATGGAAACCACATTAGCTACAAAGAGCACAGTATCACTGTTTGATAGAGCAAATTCTCAGCCACAAAACAGTGTCTTTCAGCTTGGCCACCACCAGTAGCTATGCATTTTCACCAGCAATTAACATGAACTTGCATGCTGCACTCATAAAAATTTGCACCAGTGGAGGTGACCCACTGTTTCACAGCTGCTATGATAGTATTAGTACTAGAAAAATGTTGCTCACTCAATTAATCTTTCACCAGCACAAACAGACGGAAGTCAGGAGATGCCACATCTGGACCATACAATGCATGTAGTAGGACACTGGTATTGGGCCTGGAGTTATCACGTTGCAAGGGAAAGTTTGCCTTCTCCTCTGGCCTGACTCTGGAAATTCAAGCTTTCAGATTGGTGTCATGATGTAGCAGGGTGAGTTGATGTTTTGTCTGTGCTCCAGAAAATCCAGGAAGACAGAATCATAGAATTGCTCAGGTTGGAAAAGACCTTAAAGATCATGAAGTCCAAACACAGCCTAGCCACACTACCCTAACTAACAACCCTCTGCTAAATCATGGCCCTGAGCACCACACCCAAACAGTTTTTTAACACATCCAGGGATAGTGACTCAACCACCTCCCTGGGAGAGCCTATTCCAGTGCTTAACAACCCCTTCTGTAAAGAAGTTTTTCCTGATATCCAACCTAAACCTCCCCTGGCACAACTTGAGGCCATTTCCCCTTGTCCTTTCACCTGTCACCAGTGAGAAGAGACCAACCCCGCTCTTGCTGTAAGCGTACAGTGCATATGGTGTTCTTTTGTTCCTATGTAAGCATTCATGGGACCCACCTGGTGCAAACTTCGTGAAGTTGCAAAGTCACCACCATTGTTTCCAGTGCACTAAAGCCAACATTCAGCTCCATACACAGTTCCTTTATTGTAATCCCCTGATTTGCACATGTGAGCTGATGGAGACACTCTTCATTTCATGATGTAACAGATGTGCACGTTTCACCCGGAATGTGGTTTAACTTTCATGGCACTGTCACCACTGCTGAAAAGCACCACCCATCGCCTCACCGTGCCCACATCCACTGGTTGTCTCCAGACATGTCCAGCAAGCATCAATGAATGTCAGTGGGTGCCATTTTTTCTGCTTGGATGAATTCAGTGACACAACTTTGTTTCATACACACTTCCATGTCAGACACTATTCTGTCAGACTGCCCCTGTGCTGCCATGTGTTGCACAGCAACAACATGTAATGGAATATCGGTGGGAAGGTTCGACCTCTACTGCCATAGCACCAACATCTGACATCAAGGACCAACATCACTAAATAGGAGAAATTACTATCAAAGCTGCCCTTGTACTAAATGTTCAGTTGTGACAAAACTATTTTTGAGAGGGAATATTCACTATTAGTGAATATGCATTTTAGAAGAAATGGAAGGTATAAAATAAAAATTTCATTTTTACTATACAATTGTATGGATAACACTGTCTATTAAAGCAGCATACAGTGGTTCAACACTTAAACACTTTACAATATTTTTCTAAAAGGATAACTTAATTCTTAATCATACAGTCTATGAGCCTTTCTCTGGAGACGTACATCAAGTATCTAGAACACAAACTGAAACTACTTTTAATATCATTCACTGAACCAAACTTACTCTATAAAAAAGCAGAAGCTTTAAAATCAATACCGGATGATTGTTTAAAAAACATGTGTACAAACGACAGGCCTTTTAAAACTCCAGGCACTGCATGCATAAGTAGTCAAGACAGAACATGACAGCTCAGGCTAGAGGTGAGCACATATCTGACCAGGTCCCATGCAGTCACAGAGAAATCTTGACCTGGAGACTTGTCTGGAGCCTAATAGGTGAAGCATGCTGAACATGTAGCAGGGAACTAACTAGGAAAAAACAGAACTCCGGCTATTTGTAACAATACCCCCACCCCCCCCCAAAAAAAAGAAAAAGAAAAAGAAAAGAAAAAAGAAAAGCCCAGGTGCTGTTTCAAATTAATTTTTCTCTGCTGAAACCTCATTTAAGCTATATTTTCTGCCTGCAGCGTCAGCATCAAGGCAGCTCTGCTTAAAGACAGGAGCAGCTTCAACTCGCTGCTCTCAGCACCTTGAGCTGGTGGTGGTGGGGGGGAACATGAGCTTTTTGGCCAGGATGGGGCACAGTCCTCTTTGATTTTTTTCCCAGGGTCTGCATGTTGAGCAACTGCAGCCCATGCAAAGGAGATGTGGAGGGAGGGGGTGGGAAAACTGAAGGAGGCTCACTGGAGGGGTGACCATGGTAGCTTGGGATGATTACACAAACGGCTACGCATCTTTTGATGTTTCTCTTTTTTTTTTTCTAATAATAAGATGGTCATCTGCATGCTTTGGTTTCTGAGAAATGCAGCTTCATTTCTCTCTCATAAAAATGGTCTGTTTCCTCTTAGCAAACAAATTAGAGGAAGAGACCTATAATAATTTACAGTATATTAGGCGGTTATTACTGCGCAATGATATAGCATGGTGATTATTCTAAGTGAGAACTTTGGTATAATTCACATACTGGCAACGGAAGTGCAATTTTAGGCCTGCTATAGACTTCTGAAGTCAAATCATCTGGGGCAACATCTAAAATCTGAATCCCGATCCCCTGACTCATTCTTGTAGTTTCATCATGATTATTCAAGCACTGCCGGTGTGTTTGTGTCATAATAAATAACAAGGAGGAGAAATTACAAGGTCGACATGTGTGAAGGTGATAGGCGTAATTTGTTGTTTCGAGCCAATGTTTCATAGCGAGACTCCAGGTCTTTCTATCACAACCTCTGCACATACCGAGCATTTCTTAGCAGAACTTAAAACAGGAAAATGAAGAGAGAGAACTTGTTAGTTCCTGCTTACACCCGAAACACGAGAGTCAGAGCTCTGTAAAATGGGACCTATTTCACTGAGCTGATAAAATTCAAGAGTTCAACAATGTCACAGCCTGGCATCCGCATTAAACTTAATTCTTTATTAGACAACGTGTGTGCTATGTTTTAATGGATGTTAATGTAAATAGATGTGCATATAATGACTTCAGTGCAGTCACATAGGCTTAATAAAGCATTTTTATTGTCACCGTTTATTGCCACATTGTTTTTGCACTTACAGTGGTGTAAGTCCAAATTCATCCCACAGAACTCACTGCTTTACCTGAGTGCAAATCTGTAGTAACTTTAGATGTTTATCGGCCTGAAAGGAGGCTCTGGCTCACAGAAACTAAATATCACCTTCATCTGAGCACTGCTGAGCGTAAGCAGACTGTAACCAGATCCTGGAGAATCACTCCAGTGCAGAAGGAGAGTAGCAATCATTTTAAGTAGGGGAGAACCCAATTCCACTACATAACTTTTATTTATTTATTTTAAAATAAGGTGGCCTAGAATCGCCTTGAATAGCTATGGAGGAGAGCAATCCTTCAGAAGGTTATCAAACCCTTTAGTGTCAGCTTGAAGCTCTTCTGCACCTCTTGTCCTCCCCTTTGTTTACTTTCCCCTTGAGAATGCAGTCTGCCACAGCCTCTTTCCTCCTCCCCATTTTTGAGGCGAGTTATCAATATCATTAATGTTCCAACACATTAAAGCACTGAGAATTGTTTTGCATACAAGAATACATAATAAAGGACATGGCTGTGGCACAAAGCACAGCTGAGACACAACTGTACCTGAGGAGCACATTATGGCAATGGAAGAGAAACAATGGGACCTCCCATTTGCATGGGGAAGTCCAGAGAGAGAGGTGTAAGGAATGGGAGAACATCTGCATCTGCAGCTACAAAACCGGCCTGGTGTTTCACAAAAGGTCATCAGATGGCAAGCACACAGAAATTGCTATTTATACATCATAGAGAAACAAAACAACTTTAAGAATGTTGCTCACTGGACACAAAGCCAGTGTGCTGGTCAAGAGAACTTAGTACCAGAAGACCATGTGCTACAGCAAATGGCACCAAGCTGAAAGCACGACTTAACTACGGCAGTGCAGAATTCTTAGTGGACATAACCCACCAGAGCTGAGCATGAGAGGTCTGAGAGGAGCTAAGCATGGACTCATGAAATCCTTCAAACTACAAAGGAAGATAGATACTATAGCAAATTACCCCGGTGCAAATGGGGGCATGGCTTCATGGTCTGCCAGTGAGACCTTGACAACAGCACAAGTGCAGAAAACGCTGCACTGAATTTATCACAGTCAAAAAAGAAATCTCACATGGAGGCATTTATTATGAAATGCCGCAGGTATCTTCTGGAGATGCATTGTATACCCAGGACTGATGTTTTCCCCAAACAGCCTTTCTTTGTGTTAGCAAGCTCAGACATGAGAATATGCTTTCGCTCTGCCCAGTTACAGATGCTTTGTTGCCTTCTTTCCATCCAAGCTCACTCAACTTAATAGGTCTCCCTTCCAGTTTTTCGCCATGACTCAAAATTTATGAGGGAAGTTTTCTAAGGTAAAAGGGCAAGCAGGTGCTTGGTTTCCACTGACGACCAGCACCTTGCTCCTACATGTGCTGCTGAACATCTCCCCAAACTGGCTCTGTAAGTGCCTGTGAGCAGGAGGCTGAAGAACAGGCAGTCCTGCTGGCATTATCTTCAGCTAGCATGCCCACAGAGACAGGAAGAATTTTGGCAATGAATTCCCAAATATTATCTGAATTTTGGCTTCATCACAAACCCAAATTTCAGGCCAAGTTCACCAAAAAGATCACAAAGATCTGTGTGACTTCCTGCAAATCTACGGCAAATTATGACTTCAGGTAAAAGCCACAAAAAAACCCCACAACCCATCCAAAAAACAACCAGCATGGTTGGCTGTGTTTCTTCCAGAAGCCAAGCAACTGCTGGCAGTTTTGCACCAACCCTCCCAGTCAAACACAAAATGCAAGACGGGTACAGTAACAGTAGGAATATTTTTTACAAACTTCTGCAGGCAAAAGCTGCCTATTGTTACATGCCTAGGAACATCAATTTGGAAGGCAGGGACAGTAATGAGATACAAAAGAAAGACAGGAAGCTGGGGTGAGAATCTCCTGATGTACTAATTAATTCTTGATTCATTCTTTCACTGTAGGCGTATAAGAAACTATTAAAGAATTATTGCACAAATGTCTGTGCAAGCTGTGGGCTCAAATTCTGTTGTTTTTTGTGTGTGAATTTGGCAGAAATCTTTTATGCTGACTGTGGTAGAAAAATTACTTAAAGTGATGCAAACAAGAGAAGCATCTTTGAGGTGCAAACATGCCTTACTCGTGACTGAAAAGAACCTATTGATTTTCAACTATTTTTTAAGTTCAGAATCTGGAATAAAATGTATTAAGTGATGTAGAGCAATGGAAAAAAATGAAAAAGCAAAATAATTAAAAAAAAAAAAAATAAGATCCCAATAATCCCCTTCGCTTAGTGAGCTTAGATTAATCTTCTAAGGAAGCTAGCATTGAAATGAGACTGAACTGAAATTTCTATTTTCAGAGGTAAGAGAGGAATACTGGAAAAATGGAGAACATTGCAAATGCTCAAGCTTGTTCAGTTGGGCAGCAGTCAGAGCTACACTCAGATCTTTTCTTTGTTGATGGACTGGCGCTGCACCTCGTTGATCACCCCATGGCAGCCAGCCGTATGTCAGCACTGCAGAAGGTCACACCTCCCATCTATCAGTAAGCGATGAGCCTGAGAATTTCTCCAACCAAACAATCTCCAGTCATCCAGCATGGCTTTGAACAGGCCTGCTGTTTTGTTTCTATCCCCCCATAAAAGGTTCCTCATCCCTGATGCCACACATGATTTGGATGCGGCTCTGAACTCAAGTCTTGGGTCTTGCATATACTTGGATGCTGTACTAGCTGCAACACACCCAGTGTCTCCACCTGCAAACGTTCTCCTTGGAAGGATACCAAAATGCCACTATCCCACAGCACAATTAACAGATCCAGAGTGAAAATTTTGGAATTGATTTTCCTCTCTCACACCTACACAACCATTTAGTGGCTGTAAGTTCTGCCTCTCCATGGAAACAGTCCGTGGCTGAAACCGGAGCTGCCTCAGAGGCACTTCACTTCCTCAAAGACCTTGCAAAGAGCCAGCTTAGCTATGCCCACACAGAACTAAGGGCACTCCCTAAGTCTTTGGGAATCCTGGCATTGGTATGGCTTTGTATGGCGGTTCTCAGGAAGGCTGAGAAACTTCAGCACAGCCATGTGTTTTCAAGTCCTTTTTTCAAGCAATTTTAGCAGCAAAAGCAGATAGTCTGATGTCCTTTATTTCTAAGATAAAAAAAGGGATAGCCAGATAGGGAAATGTGTAACAATGTAAGTCTCTTGAATTATGTAATTCCACAAGCATGCACGTATACTAAATCACATCTAGGTAAAACTAAGCTAAAGAAAATGCCTTTTTCATCTCTCATCTATCCCATATTTATATATATGTGTGTGGATAAGAGTATCTATTTATATACATACAAAACCAAACAAATGAAACCCACTGAACCCAAGCCATCTGCCTTCAACTATTCTTTGTCCCCAACATTCAGCAGCAAGAATTCAACCAAACATTCTAGCTTTTTTTTCCCATGTCTAGGCAGGTTTCCAAAACTCCTAAGCTTAACAAGCGAGTTTTAGTCCTGTCCAGGTTGCACACCGTTTAACTACTCATCTCTTTTCTTCCTGCTTCACATTTGAGTAAACTACAAAAGCGGTAGCAAAGAAAGATCCCTTCATACAATGGTGCTGCAGTCCTGTCACAAAAAAACTTTGATACAACTAAAAAACTGAAAATAAAATAAAATTGCAAACTGAGGCACAGATACACCTTTATTTAACTGACTGATTTCTCATTTAAAATAAAAAGGTTTTTTCTTCAACTCAGCCTTTCAAACACCTCACCTGACCATGCAAGAATGCAAAACATTCTACCAAGTTCAACCTCCTCTTCATTTGATTCTTCTGAGATCTGTTCAGCTCTTGTGCATGGATATAAAAAGGGCAGCAAACTTGGAAGCTGAAGAAAGATGGAAAGATGGAATGATCTTATTTTTACAAGAGTGAACAACCTACATCGCTCAAAGGAAGAAAATATTTAAAATCAGTTCTTTACCTTGGAACAGCTCTAATTTTTATAGAGAAGCAAAACCCACATAGAAACATAACACAGCTAAGGAATTTACTCCATCTCGTGATACATCTAGTTTCTTTCTTTTACTCCTCCAGCTTTCTTATCACACTTCCATGTGCCTGTTTCATTACTTGAACGTCCAGTTGTTCCAAGAAAAAGATTTTAGTTTACAGACCACATGCCTTTTATTTATTTCTATTATTTTTTTTAATCACATGGAAAAAAAAAAAAACACAAAAGGAAAAATACATTTTTCTATATCCATTTGTTTCTAACAAACTTCTTAATCTTTGCAATGGTTCTTTTCTAATCCAAAACCCTTGAGGCATTTTAGAAGGTAAGTGAGTGATTAGAGGCATTCCTGCTGTAATTTATACGCTTTGTAAACCCTAATTGTCGTGAGTCAAAGGCTTCATTTTTCCTAAAGAGGCAAGTTTGGTAGGCTTGACGGCGCACAGCAAGATGTATCCCATTGGCCAGCCCTTAATAGATGCTGGCCCACCTTGGTGTGCATTTTGCTTCATAAATACAGATGTTTCTGTTTGCCAGGGGATAACTTCAGTTGTTGAAATTAACAGCAACTTTTTGATTACTACTTGAAAAGTGCTTTTTCATCAAAAAAGAAAATTACATTTTGAATTTAAAAAAATCTGACCGGCTCTAATGTTGAGTCACTGCCCGAGGTCTTTTTAGACATTTCTGAAATCTGAAAGATTTTAAAGCAAGGATGAAAAGTACAAATATTTGGTCAAATAATTTGCTAATGAAACAGTAGAATTCAATCAAACAAAACAGGCACCAAACCCAAAACGTATGTCACAGATTCACTGACTGTATGATGGCACAGTGCAATGCGGGTCTTTTGGTAGTACATTCTTGGACTGACCATAGAACTCATATATGGTCACTGAAGAGTAACCCGTCCATTTGAAGCTCTGAGCTACCAAAAATCTTTGGATAGGTTGCTATCACATACCATACATATTCACATACAAATGACTAAAAAGAAAATTCCACAAGCATGATAAAGCTGTGCAAGTCAGCAACACTAGGTGGTAGCTGCACGGCAAGAAGAAACTAGTCTGAATGGAAGAAACACAACATAATTTATGGATGCAAGCATGTACTGTGTACAGAGAGATGTAATAAGCATATCTTAAACTAAATGCATGGGAAACGCATCCATATGAAATTTTTGCTTTAAGCACAACATACTTTTCTAACTACTGAGCAGCCAAAATCTTGTTTCTCCAGCCCGATGTAATTTCATGCTTAATTTACAGAAAGAGAATATCCCAGGACTGTCTGAAAGAAGAAAAAATAGAGGCAGCCTAACCCTAGCAGGGACCTGCTACTCTGCTGTTTGGCAAGCAGAGGGGCCTGTGTAGTTTCTACCCTTCAGAGCATCAGAGCAAGATTCCAGCAAAAACACATGTTAAGGAGAGAAGGAGAAGGGAGGGCTGGGTGTTCTGCTGAATGAACTTACTGTTACCTTTTTTTTCTAACATAAGTCTTCTTTTTCCTGATACTGTCTGAATTTGAAACATCTAATTTAATCCATTGAAGGGCCCCGTCTTCCTTTTATTTCCTGTCTGTACTGGAGCAGTCGCCTGTTTCAATTATGACTTTCTCCAGCTCCTACATTTTTCGTGCTCCAGCTGGCTCAAAGTGCACTTCCTTGGAAGGTAAAATGCACTAACTGTGCTGATCGGAGACTGATAGCTGGAAAGCCACAATATTTAATAGCTGAGCTGATAAGAGGAGGGGTTAACTGGAAAAAAAAAAAAAAAAAAAACAACAGCAAAAAACAACCACAAAAAAAAAAACAGAAAACCCCCAGCCCTCAAACCTACCCAATACAACTCAAAGCCTAAACAAAAGGATATTATATTGCTGTGTAGTCAATTAAGGCCCATTTAAAAATACATATAGATGGAAGACTGCAGACTGCTTACATAAATTCATACTTTTATGGTAAATTTCATCCATTTCCATGCATGCGTGTTAAATGCTCCTTTCCTGCTTTGCCGTCAGTGCTGATTGGGGACTAACCCGGCACAATTATTTCAAGGAGGAGGATTGTGGGATTGATATGGCATTGCTGCAAACCTCGCTCAGCTAAAAATAAGATTGTTTTGTAGTCAGGACAGCAAAAGGAAAAAAAGCTCTGGGCTGCAAACACCAGTGAATGTATTTTTCTCTGCTTTATGAAAACCACAAATCTTTTTTCTTTTTTTTTTCTTTTTTTTTTTTTTTTTTCTTTTTCCTCCTTTCCTTCTTACTCACAGGGCAGTTTAATTACAGTTTAATCTCTTTCGGTAAGCATCCCTGGAGACCTTATTGTCCAAGTGCTGTATTATCAAGGCTGCAGCTACAATTTAGTGGAATAGGTGGGGGCTCCCTTTAGGAAGGCCAAAAGGTACCAAACAAGGCAAAAAGGAAAAAAGAAAAGAAATAGTAAAAGAAAAAGTAGTTTGGTTACTTTATTACTAACAGTGCAGGGCTTTACTAGACTCTAGAGGTACTAGTTCGATAATTAGAGAAACACTGCAAAGGTGATGACCAACACTCTCCCTCTCTAACACTCCTGCATCAGTAAAAATGAGAACTTGAAGGTAACGGAGTTGTTTGGTACTATAGTTGCTGCTACACTTTAGGTACGTGGTGGTGGCGGCAGGGGAAGAAGTTAATGAAGAAGAAAAGCAGCTTGCTAGGTGTGAAATGCAAAACATAGGTATTTTGTTTAACAGGGTAAGGTCGAAAAAATGCAGGAACTAGTCAATTAAAGGAGAAAAAAAATATCCAGAGACCTTTGCCAGCTTTGTTTTCAAATGAATTTGAAAAAATTTCCCAGAGATGTGAGAATGGGTATAGAAAAAAAACTGTTTTGAGCTTGCAGTGCAGTGGACCTAACAGCCAGTTTCTCCTACTGTTTATATGGGTGTAAGCAGTAAAAGAAATGTAACTGAGAAGAGAACTGATTCAAGTATGGAATTACTCATGCTATTGGAGAACACACAGCTCCCTCATCTTTCAGGTAGGGCTTAAGCGTATGTTTGCGCAGCCAACCAGATTGTATCTCAGGTATACAGTATACAAACATGGTGCAGTGAAATCTAAGTGATGCGTTACTAATATCCAGCAATGACACTTTCCCAATTATTTTTTGGTTACAACACTCAGATCTGCCCTCCTGTCTGTACTCTCACGACCGCTTTCTGCATGCCGCAGGAACTTGTTGCCAAGCACACAGACACAATATGGTATGAAGACAGTGACCTAAAGGGAATATTTGTTTCTGTGGAGCATTGTAGGTTATGGTTACAGCTATCAAGCTGTTTCGGTCACTGATTTATTCACCCAGAAGGACAGATACAATATTTTCCCAAATCTGGTTCCTATTAACTCGTCCCCCTGCTGTCACGGCCACCCCCTTTCAAGATTCCTAAAATGGATGAAGCCTCTTCTTTTCTCAACCACAAACCAAGGTATACTGTATATAAGTCCCTCATCCTTGAGGCAACAATCAAGAAACAGGATATCCTGGTTAATACTAATGTGGGAAGAAGGCTTGCTCATTCTCACAGACTTTTCGACCCTATGGTGCCTTCATAACCAGTTTAAGGTACATTTTCCTTTTCTTCCCAGGGGTGTGTAGGAGTGGAAGAAGCAGGAATTAGTTCAAAAGCATAAGACGCTGGGAGATCAGGGGTATGGCACCACCAACTCATGCCTCCTAAGAGCAGTGACAAAAGCAATGACGACAAGCAACATTACAAAATCTTGTTCCAGAATGTGGAGAAACTCACAAACTGTAACTACGGGTAACAGAAGAACAACATGCAAACAAGCCACAAAACAACACACCAGTATGTGGTATTCCATCCCCTTTCCTACTTCTGAAACACAGTGCTAATCTTTTGATGATGGAAAGGCAGTCAATACAAAAGAACAGTCAGAATTGCACAGCAGTGCAAACACAGATTTACCAGGGCTGCTCCAGAAGTAACGTCTCTTATTTTGTCAGCCCATGAGGTCAGAGGTGGATGTTGGTGGTGTGGCAGTAGATGGTGAATGTTCCCACCAACATCCCATTACACACTATTACTGTGTGACAGTTGGAAGCAGAGGGGCAGTCTGACAGAATGGTGTCTGACTTGGAAGTACATATGAAGCAAAGGTGTGGCACTGAATTCCTCCATGTGGAAAAAATGGCAACCAATGACACTCATCGATGCTTGCTGAATGTCTACGGGGACCAAATTGTGGATGTGAGACTGTGAGGCAGTGGGTGGTGCATTTCAGCAGTGGGAATAGTGGGTCAGCTCTGCTGGTGCAGCATTTTACAAGCACAGCATGCAGGCCAAAATGCATAGCTAGTGGTGGTAATTATGTTGAAAATTTCTGTTTTGTAGCTGAGAATGTGCTCTATCAAATATTGTCACCGAGCTCCTTGTGTCTGTTGTACTTCTAATGGAAATAAGAAGGAAGCATTACATCTGGAGCAACCTACGCTGTTCTAATATCTACTATCTTCTTGTCCCCTGACTCCTGTTAAATTACTGTGTATTAAGGTAGATGTTGAGGAGATAAAGTTTTTAATAACTGCTTTTATTTCCCAGAGCAAATTTTTAAGCAAGTACCACATCACCCTGTTCTTTTAGTTGGTTAAGGCATTATGCAAATAGCAAGATCTAATCAATGGCAAACACCTTAGCCACATGAATAACTGAACAGCCTTTGGTCTTACCTCTTTAACATGAGAGATACAGGTGGGTCTTGGTTACATTGGTTTTATACTGGTGTAATCTCACTAATTGAAGGGGAAATCATTCTGATGTATATCCATACAAGTCAGGAGAGCAACAAGAACCGCAATCATTTAGGCATTATAAGACAACAAATAGGAAAGCATTTCCTGCTAGATACAAATTGCAGTTGGAGAAAAAAAGCCAAGCTTATTTACCTACATACACAACTACGAATGCATGCAATGTGATAATATTATATCCCTACTGTGTTACACAGAATCCTTCTAATGATCAAAATAACTTCATTAGGAGAATTTTGCCAGGGAGAGAAAAGAATTAAGCTTCCACAATTAGTTCAGGAAAAGGTCTGGATTCAGTCTTGCCTATTGTAGGGTGATTTTGCACTTTCTGTATGTTTTTTTTCCCTCCCTCCCCCCTTATCCCCTCGGGGCTATTTTCTGAGATTATTTTTAGGTCAGTGTAAACCACTAAGATTTTGGCCATTTTCTCCACTGCCTGGACTTACTAAATACCATGCCTCGTAAAGCAGGGATTTAAATCTTCTTGGAATAAATGCTTTTTATTTCTTGTGCTCCCCCCTCCTTCCCCACCCAAGGTTTCTGCTATAAAAGGCTGCTTACAGCCCAATCACAAGCATGAAAGCAATTGAATAAATACAACTATGAAGTAAGTGTAAAATATTAGTGTCCAGACACACAAGATGTATGCAGGTACTATGAAATGTCCACAGCTGTATGGGCCTGGAACTCATGCAGTGCCACAGGTTTAACAGAGCCCGCTACCAATAAGAGTTTTATTTGCTTAATAAATTACATTCAAAAGCACAATAGTTCGGGCTTTCAGCTGTAAAATTGCCAAATATTGTCAATGGCTGCTCTCTGGTTAAAAATAGCAAAATAATGTACAACTCATTAGATTTTTGATTCCCTGCGCAATTCTTTCTAACCATTACTCAGAAACATAAAAAGTGACTCTACATGACATTTTATGGAGGTTATAAATTGCTATGAGGAGATGACATGGGATAAATTTGTAGGCAGGGTAAAAGGGACCCAGCCAAGTCAAATGTGTAAATTAAGTGTTCGGGCAAAAAGTGGGACTACATGAAACAATACTGAAATCATAAAGATAGACGGATAAGGATTAACTACAGCAAAAAGTGGTTTACGCTGATGGAAAAAACACTAATAGACCTCTCCAGCGAAGACAGATAAGTTAACTGTGCCTGGTAGTACATAAAGATCTCAAAATTGATTCAATTTCGAGTAACTTTAATGTCCAAAGTAAGATTAATTAAATGTCGAGAAGCACTATAGAATAGCCATTCTCATATAGAGGAGCCAAAGTTGTAGGATTTTCTATTTACTTTTCAAGATGAGTCTTGGCAGCTCTACAGTAATTTTACTGGACCATAGGGAAGATAAATGTTTCACTGGACAATGTTCCCAGAATATTAAACAAGTCCCATTTTTTCCCCTTTCAAATAAACAATTTCATTTTTTTTTTCCCTTAAAGAGACACATAATGATGCTTTTGCACCATGTATTTGAATACTTAATGAACATAAAAAATACACTGAAAATGCCCAGTACAGACTTTGCAGGACTCACCACAGCCTTTCCTGTTAGCATTAGGAAGTCAGGCAGAGAAGCTTTTCCTTCACTGCATATTTCACTCTCTTTGAGTGATATAAGTATCCAGCCTATACTGCACACCAGTTTTGCTGCATCATCACTGAATGTAACCTTACAAAATTCTGGTTCATGTCAGTGGCTGAGGCACTCAGTCCCTGGCACTATCAAGCACTGATGCTGGTGTATTTCGTTCTCACTACTTATTGAATTGACTTCATGAAATACAAAGCTTCCCAGGGCAGCAACCATGTCATGTCCCATTCTTCTCACAGAGACATTAAAAAAAAAAAAAAAAGGTTTCGTCTGTCCTGTCTGATTGGACAGCTTTAAGGATGCCTTTGCTTCTGTCAAGGCTTGCATCTCCTGGCTAAATGATCTCACATCCCCTGTGCTATGCAACAAATGCATACCTGAACACCTTGGTGTTTGTTCACGTTCTGCTTCCGGGACAGTATCTAAGAAACAAGCTACAAACAAATGTGCTGATTCTTTTGAACAAAAATAATGGTAGAAGGTTGAAAGATATTTTGACAAGTACATTCACAACATAACCCTTCACTAACATCAGCACAGCTGTGGCTGTACAAGAACAAAGCCAGATGAGGTTTTTAGGGAGAAGCTGTAAGATTTCTTAGGCCAAACAATATAGTTTTAAAAAAAGAAAAACAAGGTAATATTCTCATACGTGAGCTTTCATGCAGGTCTTGAACTACTTCAGTTACTGCAGTTACTGCAGTTACTGTATTTCACTCTGCTCTCTTTACAAACCTGGGCAAGATGCCTTACAGCACTAAGATTTCCCTTTGAAAAAAATAACATAGTGTAGGATAATCACAGGTAAACACAGCAGCAGCATAGTCCTGTGACAGAACACTGCCCTGCATGTAGCCTTGCCATGATCTGACCTTTGTTACTTTTCTAACCATTCTCTTTCATCCTTTATCTGGCTTGTCTGTAACAGATTGAAAGTCCTTTGAGACAAAGCCTACTCTCTTTCTACATTTTTGCGCAGTGCCTAACATAAAGGAATCCCAATCTGCTTTTAGCACTGAGCAAACACACAACTGAAAATGCAGCTTCTTCCTCTGGGACCCTGCAATCTCAGGCAAGAGACAACAGAGAGATACATCAAACAGATGGAAAGCAAGAGTTAACGCAGGGCTTGGAGCGGCCTGTCTGAAAAGAAGGTATGTGAAATGCAGATTTGCTTTGCAAAATAGGACTTCTGCATAACTCTGAAGGCCCCCATTAACACTTCTGGAACTTTTCAGTGGTCAGTTTTGTATCCTCTTATGTGAGAACAAACCAACTTCATGGCGGAATAAATGGTACCTCTTCACAGGAAACTTCCATTGCTTACAAATTTGCATAGCAAATTTCCAAACTCTGAAAATGGGATATGGCCAATCTTTTTTCATTTGAGCAATTTCATTCCAGTGTTGGCTGTTGCTTTCATCTGGTGTCTCTCAGAGCTAATCTCTTGAGAAGAGACTATTCTATGTGCATAGGGTACCTACAGATCAGAAGACCTGGTCTAGGAGGCAGGTCCGAAAGTTGTACTTCAACATAAAAAGACAAAGAGAACACATAATAAACAATTAAGCTCAGCCAAATACCAGCCCCTGTTCTTGCCCACATGCATGTTTGTAGAGGAACTAAATCATCTTGGTCTCATACACACAATCATTTCAATTCCCTGTGAACTACAACAAAGAAGCTTAGAAAACCTGATTTAACTGACAAAGGAGCTCACAAGGAACGTGAGATAGATTTATTCTATGAAAAAAAAAAACCCAACTCTGGCCAAAGATCTGGTATGAGCTGGGACGTTTCCTATGTTTACACACATATCACAAATCCTGACTGAGTCAAGGGCAGCAGCACGAGTCAAGGGTATTTCTGAGGGATAAATTTGACCACCTCCCAGTCAAATAAGATATTTTTCATGTCTGAATGAGCTGGATCTTGTCACTCACTGTAAGACCTTGAAAATTCGGGACACTGTAGAGCACTGTAGAACTGCCATCCCTCTCATTCATGAAAAGTGTAATGTGCTGGGCAAGTAAATAGCTATAAATATAATTTTTACCCTGCTTCTTATCCATATTACTGGCTTCTGGCCACCTGGATTTGAATAAATCCATCACCGGAAGATTCCACATGTTTGCTATTTGAGCAAACATCTGTTGGTTAAGCTGCTGTTCCCTTGGGAGCATGGCCTGGCTGTTCCACCAGTCAGTTTGGTGGCTTGGTTTCCCTTGTATGCATATGCACGTTGCTTTTATTAGCTTGCTTCTTTTCTCCAGCTAAAGCAGAACTCACGTTGTGTTCTGACGTAAGCCCAAATGCTTGGTGCCCTTTTATTTCTTTACATAGCTGAGTTCTATTATTGTGTTGCAGGACAGCTAGCTTGTCCTAAGGACTTCAATGACAATTATTTATTCATCAAGTATTTTCTGAAGGATTTTTTCTTTTTAAATACTGGGGAATGATTTAGATCAGGAAAAGTTGTCTTCCATCAACATGGCCACTTCTTTTCTTTAATTGATTTTAATTACCTTAATCTGGCTATGTACCACCCTGAGTGCACTATCACTGCTGCTCCCACTGAAATACTTCTCCCGTCTTGTTCCTCCAACTTTTTCTTTCATTTTACTCATGGCTTTTCCACCCTATTATCTATCTTTCTTCTTCTTCCTCTGCTATTTTGATAGCCCAGCTATTAATGATCTTCCACTAGCTTAAATAATTGATAATAAAATAAATAATAAATGCTTACAAAAATCAACAGTTGTATAACAAATCCCAAATGAAAAGCACACACACACACACACACATATATATACATAATAGGTCAAAAAGACATAGGTCTTTTCAAGCTTATAGCTTCAGGCAGTTTGCAGACTCAGGAAGACAGCGTGGAATTGGTTATAGGCTGGGCATGCATGAGTCATAACATATCACTGGTCTAGACAACACTGCTTTAAACTTTCCTCTGAGGATTCAGCTGTCTACTAATGAAGTTAGTCTCTGTGTACAGTGCAATAACAGGCAGAGATACACGGAAAACTCTAGTTCTCTAGTAGAAGATATAGGCTCCAGTGGGAAAGAACCACTAGTTTGTTTTTTTTTCCCACCCAATTGCTTGTCCTCTCTTTTATTGCACAGTGTGTCTAAGCTGTCAACCTGACATTTGTTTTTGCAGTTGTTCTCCTCCAAATATGCCTTCCTGTCTGAGATATCTCTCGTGCAAAGGACTGCATCCAAATTTCTATGGATGAGATACAGCATTGATCTAGAATACAGATTCTCTCTCCAGTTTCCCAGTATGATGTTTAAGTTTAGAAATGTGCTGGAATATTTGCATATTAGAACTGCTTTGGAGTTACTGAAGTCACGTTAAGTGAATAGAAAAGTCTGAATATATGATTTTACTCCTAATGAGACAGTGCTGGTTGTCAACATTCTGAGGGAGAAAGCAACCAGTTCCCAGAGGTGCTTCTGTTTGATTCTGAATAGCAGTGACACCTGCAAAGGTGCAGTCCTCACAACAGGAGTCTCTGTGGATCAGCCTGCTTGAAGAAAGCAGCAGAAAAAAGGCCAGAAATACCAAATGCAGAGTTTGTTCCATCGATCAGTAGATTAAAAGAAATGCTTAACTGAAACTGAAGAGGCCAAAAAAACGGGTTTATCGCTATCAAAAAGCTATTTTTGTTTGTTAATGTTTTTGTGGTAGAGGAACACCAGATGGAAAACAAATCAATTAAATTCAACTTCCCTTTTATTTTTCCTTTCCCTTTCAAAAAAAATCAGCTTCTGGATTTCTCAGGAGGGAGAAGATAACCAGGGCAAAAAAGTCCACCAAGTAGTGACTGAGGGGTTCATATTGCCTATAGCTATCAGAAGACATCTGGTAGCAGCCTGGAAAACAGGGCTCGTGCATCTGTGTGAAGCCTGACGCCAGCCCCTGCAGGACACGTGTCCCACTGAAAAGGATGCTCAATCCCTCTTACTTACAGTCCAATCCACTGTTCTGCACGCAGGGAGCTGCATCCAGCTTTGGTTAGTGTCTGCCTGTCACTGTTTTCACATGAGAAGCCAACAGATTTGGCTTTTTGGAGGCGTCCTCCCCATTTCCTCTTCTCCATGTTAATTCACTTTTTGGCAAAAGGTCTTACGGTAAAGCAGAAAACAGTGCATTAACCAGACGATTAGCTGAAGCTGAAAATTGACTGAGCAGGCAGAAATGAAATGAGAAGTCCTCCCTACCAGCAATGCATCTTGCAAGCTGACTTGTCCATTAAGCAGCACGGCCACCTGGGCTAAACTGCAATGAGTGCTTGCTGCCAGCTGGCCTTGTCATCACTTTCCCTCTGTGGGCCATGGGCTGTGCAGTCGGAGGAACAGACGGATGATAAATTGCAAAAAGAATTAGAGGACCTGTTGTCCCAGCAATTGAATTTTCTCAGACCAAAGAAATGGACATTTTTCTCTTTGAAGGAAGCAAGGCAGCACATCTGCTTGAACCTCTGAACAAGAATAACTGGAGAAATCTCACACCCTCAACGTGCACACATGGTGTGAGGGGAAGAGGGTGCACCTATCAATCAAACACAGCTGTCTCCAAAGAGGACGAGGCAGCTCCAATGGCTGGCTCAATAAGCCTTCTTCTAAATTGGCACAAGGTCTTGCATGGTTTTAAACAAGACCAGTGTGAGCTGCACAACTCCATTTCCGCTTAGCAATATCTTCCTATTTCACCCATTTAAGGTACAGCAAAGCATTTCTACTTGCCTTTCTTTAAGCTCTCACATAGGTCCTTTCAACTCAGCAGACTGTTCCTAGGCATAAATGCTTTGCTGAGCACCAGCTGGAACAGCCCCAGCTCAGCATTGACATGACTCTCTGAGTGCTGTAGGGGGTCTAAGCACACCTCGTGTGCTGGCATTCCATCAGATGACTCCCAGTCATCCCTGTCCATCCCAAAGAAGTCAGAAGATGCACACCAAGTGTTATATGTGCTTAATTTCTCACTGCTCATGCTACACTTTGCACTGCTGTCAGACTGCTGGTTGTTTTATTTATTTTTTTTTTTTGCCCAGACTTCTTTCTCAGAAAATGCTCTGGCAGAGAAGCCTGCAGGATGGAAAGAGATGCAGAAGAATCAGAGCCAAACTCCTCGAATCCAAATTCCTAAAAGGTGTGTTATGGAATGAAATCTTAGAATAACAAATGAGCAGCGCTGCTTTGGAGATCCTTAACCACAGCTTGAAACAGAGATGCGGGAATGTCTACACTTGTACTCAAGCTGTTTGCATGTACATTTAGTAGAACACCAATATTCATCACTTGGCAGAAATTGGGTTGATATTAAAGCAAATACTTCAAGAGAAGATTTATGCCCAAATCTGCTTCTACTTAAATTGTTTCTAAAATAAGAGTTCATTCACCCCATGCTTAAAGCAAAGACTGAAATGAAACGGCTGTGGGGTGGACCAGTGGAGAAAGGCACACACCTGACGAGATGTGCTGCACCAGCACTCTCATATGTGACTCTGCACTGGTGAGAGCTTTGTCCTGACACCGACAGCATGGATTCAGGTTGGTTCTTGCTGCTCTGATGGTGTCATAAAGCAAGGCCTGGGGCCTGAGAGCCGAGGAGGAAGGTGCCACCATCAGCCTTGCCTGCCACTGCAGACTAGCTGAGAGCCCAGGCCAGAAAGATTCATATGCTTTGCTAAATAACAGACTTGCTCATGCTTCCAGCTGAAACTGATGGGAATGATTTCATCCCCAACAAGCCTTGTTCACTTTGAACGAGCAGAAATCACCTCATAACTCCCTTGAAGTGGTGAGATTTACAAAAGAGACATAAAATGCATATGCAGTGCCAGGTTCTTGTTCGTTTACGGAAGACTTATGCCTGGCAAATGGTGCCAGCCAGTTCCTGAGCTTGCTTGCAGGAGAGGGCACACTCTGGAACAAGGAAGTCACCTCAGCTCCCGCCTTCGAGTGCATAACCACCCAGTGCCAAGCACAGCACCTTCCTCCCTGTGCACATAATTGCAAAACCACTGGCTGACCCATCCAAAGTGCAGACTTTTCTACTATCTCGAGTAAATAATCCCCTCGAAACAACCACCACCACCAAAGATTTTCCAGGTTACAAGTTAACCACCTGCTGAGTGACCAAAATTTTGGCCCCAAACTTCAAACACATTCCATAACTTTCATATGGGAGTAATTTTATGCTTAGGAATAATGTCACATGAGTCATAATACCCTTTGAATTCGCTGTCTGAAGGATCAGAGCCCAGAACTATCCTCAATTCATGTTTTCCTCTCTAAGAGAAAAAGAAAAGAATGCACTGTTTGCCTTTTTCATGAGGTAAGATGGCCAGAAATACTGTCTTTTTTACTTTTTATTTTTATATTTGGCATAAAGGCTCGTAACTTGCATTTGGATTGTTTTTCCCCCTTTCTTATATGGATAAAAAATCTCCAGAAATAACAAAGTTGATTGCTTTCCTTTTAGCAACACTAATCTCAACTCAGTTTCATTTATTAACGCAAAATTTTTCAAGTGAAGTCAGGCTACCATTTAACTTATAAGTTATCTATCTTGGCACTCTAATGTGAAAACTTCTATACTGTTACAATACAAAATACTGGAAAATCCACGCTATGTTTGCTCATTACAACTTCTACTTATTTTTAATTTCCTGCAATTTATTTGACAAACTGGACTACATCTTAGTATATCAGCTCACAGCAGACACAGATGATTGTTTCTTCTAAAGAATTACTCTGCCAGTAGGTATCTTCTCTAAACACGTACATACTCCGTGTTATTTTCAGACACTTACTAATACATGTTGCACTACAAATTTCAGAGCAGTAGTGAGAAAGAGCAATTAGTAAAAAAATAAATAAATAGTATTGTTCACATGAGAAAACCATTTCAGAATGACCTGCCCTGGCTGTGATTCAAGTAAGTCTTCAAACCTGCATTTATGTACAAGCACAGTTGTTGCTGTAAACAGGAAAGGGGTAAGCTACTCCATAAGAAATGAGTAAACTCAGCATTGCCCCACGTTAGAAGAACACAGACTGCCTCCACTTACATTTGCCCCAGTCTATGCCACCTGCACACAGAAAGCTGGATACCTGCCCCTCTGAGCCAGGTAGGTGTCCATAAATCAGATGACCAAGCTAGCCAACAGATCGTCATAAGAAAACTTCAAGGTTTAGTAATACAACCATGAGGTTGGCTTGTGCTATAGAAACCACAAGCTGCTTGCAGTCAAAACAACTACACAGCAGCTGCTCAGATGAAGAGTTATTCTCCTGGCTCAATTATGCTGTTACCTGGATCAAAGATATGACTTATAAGTTCATTATCCTCTAAGGGTCTACACATTCTCTTTAATATCTCCTTGACAAGTAGTAATGACAATATTAATAGTTACAATTAAGTTACTTACAGGTTTGAAG
Source organism: Coturnix japonica (assembly GCF_054131305.1). Taxonomy (NCBI): domain Eukaryota; kingdom Metazoa; phylum Chordata; class Aves; order Galliformes; family Phasianidae; genus Coturnix; species Coturnix japonica. The sequence continues at coordinate 76,624,734 of NC_140664.1, forward strand.
CCAGTCTATCAATCATCTGGAATACATCTCTCTATTTAGTTCACATAACTCTGAATTTCTTCAAATAGAGGAGTGCTGAATTACTCAGCTTCCTTGCAATATAAAACACCTTGAACCAAAAAAACTTAAAGATTTCCTTAAATATCTGTTTACTCCTCTTTCATCACAAAGGAAGCAACACTAACTCATAAAAGGAAGACTTTTGCCTCTGCCCTTCCCCCCTTCCAGATGATGACTTGTTATCCAGTCATCTGATTCAAGCTGCAAGTGAACTTGCCAAGGCTGAAAAATTTGCTAAAATTGCTAATTCAAATGTCCTTCTGTGAAGCAATCTTTTTTTTTTTTTTTTTTTTTTTTCCCATTTCATTTTCAAACTTAACAGTAACTAAATATTTCAAGAGATAAATACTTCTGAATTTAAGACAAAATAGCTGCATTTGGGTCGTGGTCCTTGCATAAAAGCTGAAGTCTTTTCAAGATGCAATGTGACAGAAGTTAGGGTTTACTCCAACACTTGTAATTGAAACAACATCTACAAAGAACATGATAATTACAAATGGAAATTCACTGCAGGCATTCCACTTGTAGCGGGGCAAGCTGTATAACTTTTTTGCTGCTCATTTTGAGATGGAGACCCTGGGAGACAGCATTTACCAAAAGCACCAGCAGGCACACCTCCTTGGCATTCATTCTCAGCTATGCTGCCCACTACACATCAGAAGGGAATGATGTGCCCGGCCATAGGATACTTCCAGACTTTCACGGCAGACCTGAGGTTCAAGACCAGTGGCAATGGATGACTGGACACTTATACTACACAGACACAGTGGGGCTCATTGTCACTGAAGGTAACAAATGTTTGCATTAGGCCATAGAAAAGGTACAAGTAAAGAGGTATAGGGTAATGCCTGTGGTCAAGCTGGAAGAAAGGCAGCATACCAAACAATTCCCAGTTCCCAGGGCGTCTGAGTCCAAGTCAGAATTTGCCTTCGAGTTCACCAGTGTACCCTTAATAGGCTGAATAAAAATGTTGCTATCACGCATTCCAAATGTAAGACAACACTAGCATGCCAATTCTCTGATGCAAGCCTGACTGACTTTTTAAGAAATGCTGTGAGGACAGGATGACTAAATGCCTATCTAGCATTCTTTCCCGTAAAGCTAACAGCAGGCAAAAGCATACCTTCAGAACGGAAATTAACTTCTGAACAAATTCAGTGATAGACTGCAGCCACTCTAGCGCAGAGATAAACAAAGACACGCTGGCAAATAACAATTTGCCTGTCTAGATGTAGCGCTTAAATACTGCCAGTTCTTGGGGTTTTACCGCATTAAACGACTGCTCTACGCAGACTTCCTGAATGTGATCTTCTCTGAAGTTTGTGTACATTTCTGGTACTTAATCAACGCATTGCTGGATCAATGTTATGCTTTAAACACTGCTTACATTCAATGTCCCTTTTTCCTCTCTTATAAGACAGACTATTCCCCAGACACAGACAAGGACACAGCTTCAGAGATGAATAGCTATCTCTTGTCTGTTAATTCAGCCTGCAGCAAAACACGCTATCAACTGACCATCAGTTTGCTCCAAACTGTCTTGCTTTTCACAAAATGCAGGCTTTGAAAAGCTTAGAATTGGTCCTAAGAAAACATTTGCATTACAATATATCTTTTAATAGCTATAGCACCCTCCTGACTGCCTCCACTACAGGTATTGTACACTGTTTAGCCTTACTGGTTATGAACACCACCATCAGTACTTAAGAACCTTTCTTTTCCAAATGTTCCAAATACTTTTGATGGTAGACCAGTAACCACTAATATAGCCTTGTCTCCTCTTAATGTTTGTCTACATCTACTTGTGTTCTTACTTAATTCTTAGAAACCATCTGGAGTGTGTCTGTACTTTTGCACTATGTTTAAGAGTTCAAGTAACAGAATTCTTGTTCAGGAATGGGTTCCCAATACTACTGGAAAATCATAATAAAATTGCCTATTGACTAGAATTGCAATCTGAAAAACATTACCTACATTTCCAACCCATCTCTCAACCAAGTGTCCCAGAGGCTTTTAAGATTATCCAGGGTTTGTTGGAGAAATTCATACTTAATACTTTGAAAGGTAAGAAGCTCGCAGTTTACAGAAGAACCAAAGGTCTGAATGGGAGGATCCTCTACAAGTACAGTTCTCTAGTTCAGAAACATATATTCGAGGGGACCACCAATATTATGTTGTCCCTGACAGAGGAAAAATTCACTCCCACTGAGAATACAGTAGATTAGAGTTGATGATGATGAAGTCGGTAACAGCAGATAGTAGTAATGGGAACTTCAATGAGTGGGCTAGGAAAATGGATGGGGCAGCAGGGAGAGAGGTAGGGGGGGAAAGTGGACAAGCTACAGCAGGGAAAGAACTACATGTTTTTGATAACAAACAGCAAAAAACAGACTTTATAAGAGACTTTGTGAGAAAATAAAAGAGGTAATTGTTCACATTCCAAACATTTTGATATATAAACTGCGCAACCATTGCCCATGAATAGCCCAGCTGTTAACAATTTTTTTTTCTTTTTTTTTTTTTCCAAGATAATAATCAAACTTCATGCCAAGAAACTTTTCTCCAAGTGAATGATATTTTGAAAGTCTGGTCAAAACATAGCTGTGACTTAATAAATTTTTAAAGAGTGCAAGCGATGCTGAAAAGATCACAGTCTGGGTTTGAAAGAAGACCCAGTTTATAACCCAATTAGGAAGAAAGCACTCACAGACTTTCACTGTAGTGGAATTCTAAGCGAGGCTCCCAAAAAAGCCAGTCCTGCACGCACATCTGTTTCCAGTGCGATGCTGGTATGCAAACTATTGTCTATTGGAAGTGTGTTGTGGTAACGTTTGCCAGGGTTAAAGACTGGGTCAATTTGATCAAGAAGCTAAAATTAGCTTCTGTGTGTTTTCCTGAAAAGAAAAAAATAAAAAATAAAATACTGTAAAGCTCTTTGTTTTCCTTCAAGTCTTGTTCTCAGATTTCTTTTCAGCTGTGTGAACTACCATAAAACAGACTGTGCCAAACTCTAATTCTTCCTCGCTTGTTCTTTTTAATCAATACAACAACCATCATGCCAGCCAATGGGTTCTACAGAACTGAACAGTCTGATTCTGTATTTCATTCATCACAAGACTTTAAAACACACAAGCACTCAAACACCTGCAGTATGATGAATGTAAAGGAAAGCTTTGCTTATTGAAGCTGGAACAGAGTATTTCTAGCTACTAATAGAATTCAGAAAAGAAGCTTTTCCATTTCTGGCAGTGATAAAATTGCGCATGTTTCTGGAAGTGTTTTATTGAGTTGTCTTTTAATCATGTGCACCTTTAACAATTCATCATCTGGATCTGCTGTGTAACAGTCATAAACACAGGAACACTTTTACGTCTCTATTTTTTTAAGAAACACAACTGCTAATTTATTCTTCAAGTACTTAATTAAAGGACATGTGTTTACATGCAAATATTTATTAAATTACATGCTATGTGAACCGTGCTTGCTTTTGAAAGCTTTTAATTAAAACACGTAAGTTACTAAAAAGTGGTATACAAAAATAACAGATGAAAAAAAAAAATCACACTAAAACTTTACCTGTCATATATCATGGGGTACAATCTTTAATGACCTTAAAGTAGCAGGTAGGGAAAAAGGATCCTACTTTTCCAGTATGTAAAGGACATGAGAAACACATTTTCTAAGGGAGGCTGGCTCCTAAAATGGAGGCAGCTGAAATATATTTTATTTAAAATATTTTATTTAAAATATTGTAAATAATTAAAATATTTAAAAATATTTTAAAGAGTTATAAGGAGAAAGATGTAAGGATGAGAATATACATATAGGATATTAAAAGACCTTGCAAAATGCTAGCAAAGGCCCTGCAAATGACACCACGTGAACACTTTAATGGCTATGAATTATCCCAAAAACTCCAATAGAAACAACTTCACATAAATATTTGCAAGTCCAGTGCATCAGAGCACAGAGAATAACAGTAAAAAGTTACTGTAAATATATATTAATTGCTTGGAATTTCAGTAAATTAGGTGACAAACTCTTCATTCACTAGGATATGGCATTGTAAAGCAACTGCACTTGAAGCTGGCTTTAATTTCATTGAAACTGATAGTCACAAAGTACCAAGACTCACAGCATCAGAAAAATTACAGTTATTCCATTGGCTCTAGAAAATAAAGAAATTACTGGAAATGTCTTCCATTTCAACCACAATGTCAAAGCAGACTGGGATCAACACTATTTCTTTGTTGTGGATTTTCTTCTATCCCCAGAACTTTCCCTTCTTTCCCTAAAGAGTAGCTAATCTTTTAAACACTTAAAGCTCAGTAGGTTCTTATAAGGCGTGTTTCTTTCTGAATAAGCAGTAATTTTTGAAGTCATTTGTTGGCTTAGCAGTAACATGGCACCAGTAATAAAAAAAAAAAAAGCTACCTTGATATTTTAATTTTGTGAATAATTTTTTCTGTCTGTCCAGTTGTAAGTACCAGACCAAAGTTAAGATTGCTGAGCGCAGCAGAGGTCTTCTGGGTTTTGTAGAGTGCATATAGATACTAACAGGACTTCATTTTTGCATTAACTGCACACACTGGCTTACTTCTGTTGTTTCAAATACAGACATTAAAAAACCTCTCTAGACTTCCCTGCAGTCCTTCATAAATTGCAAAAAGCTTATCTTTTCAAGACAGAGAGAGAGCTTAATAAATAAGACATTAATAGCTATGTGTTCCTTCATTTCAAACTGTATGCACTATATTTTCTTATTTTTTAGTCTTTTACTTTATTTAGTGTATGCCTAAATCCAGTGTAGAGATGTGATACACTATTTGTATTACCTTCATCATCCTTGAAGAAAGAATTACATAAAAAAAAGAAGGTGCAAAAACACTTGAGTTTCAGTTTCGGTCCTACAAACTGGATGACAAAAAGCTCCGCTGGTATCAGAGATATGGAGTCTGCATCTGATATTGTGTCTGCTATTCCTCTTTCCACCTCCTAGCAGTAAACAGTTTAAACTAATTTTCAGCACTAGCCTTTTTGTGGTATTTTATGGCATATCTGCTATTTTTTTAAGTACAAGTTGTGCTCTCTGGATCTGATCACACCAAATCACAATATTGTTAATAAAATCAAAGGCCACTTGCTTGCTCAAGGGCTGGGAGCATCTGGCTCTACATGAAATGCTTTTATGCAGAGTGTTTCCATGGGCTCTCTGGGCCTCAGACTGTAGCTCATGGGAGAATTCAACTATACGCAAATATTCATCTGGAAATACAGCAGCCCCTTTGAGTTTCCCAATCAAAATGCCTTTTTTTTTTTTTTTTTCCCTAAAATCAGCTCTAAAGATGAATCCACATTTAATTAAATGAGAAGAGGGTACAGTTTTGATGGAAGCTATTTTCTTTCACATTTGGGAATGAGTTTGTGTTCATAACTGAAGTATATACCACTGTTCTTATCTCTCTACCTCCTAATGGGGAAAGGAAATCAAGAGGGACTTGTCTGTTTCTTCTATTGATTTCACCATTTCAGATCATCTTGAAAACTTTAATAGTTTCCTGCAGGGACTGAAATTGCAGTCTTGAAAGGCAACAGAGACAACCATGAGAACTCAAAGAAAATCTCAGTTATTCAGTGAGGGAACCATGCCCCTCCATGCCTGCACAGCCTTAAAAACAGACAGGGTTCACCAGCCTAAATTCAAGAAGGCAGCTCTCAGGGGTTTCTCTGGAAGTTCATTACATGAAAACAATGAGTTTTCAAGACTAAATATGATATTCATGGAGATTTTCAGGACCAGCTTTCCTTCCACCTCCCACAGATCTGGTAGCTGGATATTCAAGGCTTAATGTTTTTAACTATTTTTATTCCCCTTTTTAAAAAATCTACAGACCAGGGAGGTGGGATAAAACCCTACAGAAACTTATCAAAACCTTTGCAATGGCCTTCAGCTATACCAGGATGCTTCAAAAATACTTATCTCTACCTACAGACCTTGTCTAAGTGTTTTAGGTAACAAGCCATTCCCTAAAATACTTTGTTCTACACATCATTATACATTTGCCTCTTGCAGCTACTACGGAGTATGCAGCCATTATTTACTTTGGATTAGATACCTTCTTATTGTGCAATTCTTATTATGTGTGTTGCCCTGTTATTAAGGTAATTTAAAACAGCCACGTGCAAAGTAACAGGGGAAATCTCTCTCGGTAATATACCTCATCCTATGGGCACGATTGTGTCCACATTATTTGAGCTGACTATTATGTTATTACAGAAATGTTCTTGTCCAAGTGAAAGTCAGTATTTTTTCTTAAAATAAGCAGGTTATTAGAAGACAATGTTTTAACTGTAGTATTGGCTCTCATATAAATACTACATTAGATATTTTTATTTAGCCAAATTGAAATGCAGTACAACAGCAAAGGGAAAGCTAGTGTAAAGCCTCTTGAACAGCTTATGTAATAGCATCATTTGATGAGTCCCTGAGAAAAAATAATCTGGAAAAACAATACAGGATTGGGAGTGAAGGAAGAAAAAGAACAGAAAAGTGAGAGAAGCATTATCATTTTTTAAGGAAAAAGAGTTAGCATTTTCTATCTTCCCAGCCACAATTCAGGCCGCACATTCATGCAGCAAGGTGTTATGGCCACACAAGAAAGGAAGTCTTCAGCTACTGAAGATCATTAGCAGCAACGAGGGAGGCCAGTGTCAGTTGCTTTGGAAGGGTTTCTCTGGATACTTGTACAAAGGATGGAAAAGTATCAGCGTCACTGGGCCTCTGCCCAGGTCATCCTACAGCTGAACACATGAAACGTTATGCCATGAGAATGAATGTGCTGGAAGGAGCCAAGAGGTGGTTTGAGATCCTGTGTACATTAATCACCCTGAATGGGATCTCATGCTGGGATTCACAGCCAACACAGCCAGCAAGGTTGACTCCTTGGAGAAGGGGAGGCGTCAGAATAATATTAGAAGCATCAAATGTCCTCCCTCTCCCTGGTATGGAAAGCTCATCTAGGAGGTGTCAGGATAAAACATGAGAGCTGCAGTTGTACTTAGAGACAAGAAGGAGTGATTCACTGTTTCATGGCACAAGTGGAGGAGGAGGCTGCAATAAAAACTTTTACAAGGTGAGATCTAAATCCTGAACACAGCACAGGATTACAAAGCCTTTTTTGTCTTTTCTCAGGTTTTTATTTTTTATTTTTTTCCCTGAGAGAGCTGAGCGTATTGTAATTAAACTGTAAATTTCTTGAAACGAAAGCACAAATGATTATGTTCCTGACACACCTGCTTTATGAAAGTCACCCACACGCTCACAAGCATTTCTGTTGACCTGTACTCTTGAGAAGGAATCCAAAAACTTAAACTGGAAAAGTATGTTGCAGACTGCTACCCATGAATGGCCTTTTAGTTATTAAGGAATATAACAATGAAGATGTAGTGAAATGAACACGGTAGCATCTGTTGCATGTCTCTTGGGGAAAAAAGCCAACCACCAAGCCTTGTGTAAATAAACACTTCTGAGAAAAAGAAACTATTTAGATTTCAGAAATGTGGAAGTATAACTGGGGTGATACATTAAGTCTCTGCAAATCTTTGTTAACTAGCATTATATGACTGATTAATTTTTTGAATATATTATTACGACTTCTGATAGAACTACTCAAAATATAGTGGGTCAAGGCAGAAATATAGCTACCAAGACTTGATGAGCCAACAGCAACCCGTTAATATTTCACATACATGTTCTACTCAATCAGGAACTAAGTCATTTAATGACAGCTAAAAATCAGAAGAATTCATCACAAATCACACAATTAAAACAGTAACTTCAGGATCACTTCTTATTTCTGCTGTCCAAGCAATTCCAAACAAGTCTCTAACAGAAATTCAACATGAAGCCAGACCCCAAGACACAGTTACAAACTCAGTGCTAAAGCATGCTGAGATTTGACTTTGCACACTCCAATAGAAGGAGGAATGTTTTATTGACAAGAAAATACTGTTTTTAAGGCAGTGTAGAACTGGGGAGAGGTAAGATTGAATCATAACTTCTTGTACTACACAGAAGTGCAGAAGAGCAGGTGTTCTACAACACTCTTCAAAAGTACTGCTATACAAAAATAGAGCAGTTTGGATTCAGCACTTGTTGTACGCATGCCATGTTCTCCAAGATGCATACTACATCTACCTTCCACTTTACTGCCATCTATCTCAGAGAAATAGAGTATTTTAAGTGAATCCCTCTATGTCCATTCTCCCCAGCCAGAAAATCTTTCAAGCTCTTGGCTGCAAACAACTGTGTCAAGGTTTTCAAGTATTCTCATACAAATTTAGAAATATAATTCCATATGTAAGGGCTGAAACAAAATCAGGCCCTGAAAAATACACAGGTGTTGAACACCTTACTCACTGAGGAAGCTGGGAAGGATCACTCCTCATCTCTTTTTTCCAAATGATTTTCCCAAGCTTTCACTATTGGCCATTGACAGTGACAGGGTGTTTAGCAAGATGAAATTTTAGTTTGAGCCAGCATGGCAGTGCCTATGAATAGTTAATACACTGTTGAAAGTTCAGTATTTTCATATAGGTTGCTCTCAACATTTCCTTGTACTCCTCTGTGATGGCACATTTCTCTAATCCTTGCTCCATCTGTAGACCAGCTGGAGCTTTAACCTGATATATCCCATGTCTGATGTTTCTTTAGTGTATATATATAAACTGACTTGCACACAAAACTTTTGCTGACTATTTTAGTTCACCTCTCTCCACTTTCCCTGTGGGTAGGAAAGCATTGGCACTTCATGCCAGTTGCTCTGCTGGTCTTTTTTCAAGCACAGAGCTGACGCAGGTTTCCAGAATGCTTTAGAAGCCAAATGCCTGCCCTTGCACCAATTATTGCTCCTACCTTCCATCTGAAAACAAACTCTCTGACTCTTTGTGTTTCTTTTCTGTTTAAACTTACTGTTTGAAGCAAGAACATTCCAACCTCCTCATACTCTCACTTGCTATGATGCCAGGACTATGAAGAGATAACTGGGCAAAGCATAGAAAACTGATTGTTGAATATAGATCTGGGTGCCCAGCTCAACTCCTTTGGAAGCAGAGTGCTGTTCTGGGCAATTAAAGACATGTGCTGTACCACAGTCCCAAACCTGTTCCTAATGGTGGTAAGGACCCAGGCTCAGCTGTCAGACTCTCCATTCCACTTCTAAACAGGAATTAAGAACCCTCAAACAAAAAAGAAGAGCTGTGCACAAGGAAGGTCTGAGATAAAAATGAAGCTTAACAAAATGGAGTAAATGTATTTGGAGAGACTGAAGTGTTATGGACTGTGGGACTGACATCCGGACAGAAGAAAACAAGCAATTCTAAAATTACATAATTATTTTTAAAATGAGAACAAGACAGATGTGCAGTGAAGCACTGAAATGCTCTCAGACTCCCTCTTCAGGTCTGGCTGCTCTTTCCTAAGTTTGTGAGGTTTGTCCCTGAGGACCTTTAAAGACTGGAGAACTGTCCTCGAATACGTGTGTGAGGTTGAAATGACAAAGAGTTTCAGAAGAGGGTCTTGGCCTCAAGAAATTTGCAGCTGGAGTTTGGCAGCCATCAGACCATAACATATGCTACATCTGTTGAGGAAAGTTTTCAAATGAATACATGTAAAAATGGTAGCGTGGAAAAAAAGCAAAGTTAACGCAATACTGATCATCTGGCCCCTGCATGATGACAGCATTATGTATTTTAAGTTTACGAGCCATACAAATGCTATTACATATTTTAAAGCACGTTAAAAAGTAAAAGTAATTACACTGTGATGGTGACAGTTTATTTTTTGCAGGTGCACAGGGCTGTTTGGATTATGAAGTGCCAGCACTAGCAGATACAGACAGCTGTCAGTCATCCTGCCTAAGACTGAGCAGTATCCCAGAGATGATGCCACAACCAGAAGTGAAAAGCACAGCTGTGGACTGGAGAGGAGATGCACAAAAATCCAGAACTCCAGTTGGTGGATGTGTGAGTTTTTTGCCATTCTCAAAGGAAGTTAAACCACAGGAAAGACAACTGCTTAGCCTGGTATTGTCTGGGTTCCTGTACAAGCTGTTTATTTTTACTGTTATATTTCTAAGCAAGTGGCAGGCATAGGCTGTGCTGTCACAGCCTGGAAAGATGTGATTATCCCAATTAAGAGACAGCCTATGCTAGACTGCATATATATGTTCTGTTCAAGCAGGCAGCTCCTCTTAAACAGAATGGACAACAGTAAAATTGTACCTACCATTCCCTCAGCAGGATGTTCATTTCAGCTCCTCTCCCTTCCCTAGCCACTGATTTTCAGAGTTAAAGAAAATTAATTACCTGTCAGACTCCTATTTAAGATTGTCTAGCAGGTTCAAAAGCCCCCAGGGAGGAGGAAGGCACAGAAAAACAGTGTGATTGCCTACACCTTGTTTCCTTAGGAAACTGGCCTAAACACACATTCAGAAGAGAAACATCAACTGTAGACTTCCTCTGAGCTGGTCCCTTAGTCAGCTAACATTAAATATTTGCATGGAAACAGAGGGGATTATAAAGAAATTTATTGCCAGGTAAGGTTTTCCCCTTAAAACATCACTACCGTTCTCAGCCTCTTTGAATGACAATGGTACCACTACCATGTACAGAAGGGTCTCACTGAGAGCACAGCAGCAATAAGGGAACACCCTCTTTAAACAGCCGAAGGGTTTTTGGAAAGATCTGGGTGGGAAACCACTATCTTGGGATCATTGAGTAATGATGGCTTGAAGCTGGGTTTCTGATCTCCAAGGTAAGAAGCTTCTGGCCATGTCATTATTCTGAGGCAAGTATTCCCTCTTCAGCTCAGAAATTCCATTTCCGAGCTGGACATACCTTTCTCAAAAATTTTACTGCTATTGTTACACCCCTGCAAATATTTCCTTTCAGCAAAAGTGCTTTTTTAATGTGATCAACTGGTTGACCAGAAAAATCACAACCCAATCTAGATATTGGAAACCATAACACAAAGCAATGCCTTTTCACTCGAGGGGATAAGAGGTAACACTTCTCCAGCGCTCTCATGCTCTTTAGGGCAATGCTGGAGGAAAAAGTCCCAGATGTAATTTGATTCTTCTAGGGCTAAGTGCTGTACTGGTAGCAGACCACTCTGCTGGCTCCAAATGTAAATTGCCATTAAAATAAATTTGTAAATTTTAAAATAAGCATTAGAAGTTTGAGGTTAGCCATATCAGTTTATCAAGTGAACCAAACTGGGGACTATTTTTGCTCTAACAGGAATGCACCCAGCAGATTATTTAGTTTAATGCACACAGAAACCAGAAGCAGAGATGCTGTCAAACTCCCTCTGCAAACCAACAAAAATACTGCTCTGCTTTCACTGATGTGAAATGCTCCCAAATGGGAGGCAGGATGACATGAGGTGGGGAAAAAGAAAGGGAAGTCATTGAAGTCCTTGTATAAGCTCATGTTTTTTCACTGAACATTGTAATTTTTATCTTTTTCTCCCATAAATTTATATTGACTCCACTTGTAAACCATTCATTTCAACTGTGGCCATGCTTTAATTCAGTATGGAAGACACCTGAATTACATAAATCTCCAATACAAAGCAGCATTTTCTGTGCAAAGTAAAAGCTGTCATGAAAAAGGTAATGAAGAAGAATAGCTTGTGCAGAGAACTCTAATGCTATCCAGCTGCTGCTATATGGCACTTGCTGATAAGACTTTGTTTTAACTTTACAATAGAGAAAGTTTGGGAAAGGTTAAAAATCAAAATACAGGAAGTAAAACTCTTTATACTGCATCTGTTACATTTCCTCTTAAGTAGCATTTATTTTCTTACGTAAGGTAGCTTTCCAAAAAGAATGTGTGTGTCTGCCTTTTGTTCGTTTTTTTAATTTTAATTTATTTATTTATTTTTGCATGTCTTCTTTTTAATAAGAACAGAGGCAGTACTTTTAAGTCGTGCTTTTTAGGTATTTGTTTTCAGGCAGCATTCCTAGTTTGGTGGGGAACATAAAGGAAAGGGACTGTGGAAGAATGAAGTTACATAAGAATACGCCATCAGAACTAGAAAAAGCACAGCACGATTAAAAGTCGTGATTTTGGGATGCTCTAATCATAACGCTATGATCTGTGACAGGGATACAGTCCTACAGCTTCCACTGCACTAGAAGAAGAAAGAAAGAAAAAAGACTTAGTTGATTTTAAATTACATATGCCAGGAATGTGCTAATAAAGTGCTAGTATGCTTATTACTTCTCACTGTTAATGCAACCATCATTGGGACTGCACCATTTAAAGATATTTTACCAAGAACTTCATAGACAATTTTATTCAAAACCCGATTTTTCCACAAAAAAAAAAGAGAAAGAAGTTGTAAAACTATGTCTGAAAAAGAGGCATAAATGTTAAAGGGGCATGAGAAGAATAAACTTGGCGGAGAATTGCAGTTTCACAACTGAAATGCTTTGTGTTAAGGTGAAAATGTGGTAACATGGTACCCTGACACAAAAACTAGGATGACCTCAACTAGAATCAAACTGGAAACAAAAGTGAAACCGACTACATTATTTTTATTTCCAAGGAGAGAAAAACAGAAAAAATGCACAGCAGAAAGTGTAAAAAACACCCCAAGAGAAAACTTCCAGAGCAAGTGTTTCAGCAACTTTGAATTATACTTAAAATGAACGGTCTCTGGAAGTGGCTTACCCTATGTTGCAATGATAAATGCATACATCTGCTCTCCCCAGCTTTTTAATTTATAGTTTCTATAAGACAGGCCAGGAGAGGCAGATATCCATCTCGCACGTCAAAAAAAATGTACAAGCTGCTAGCTCTCACCGCGGAGCCGTGAGAAGCCCCACACTGCCCTTGCTGTGCACATGCAGAACTCCTTCAAATTCAGCATGAAGGCTGAGGGAGAGCAGACCCCCAGGAACAGGGTAAACTGCAGTCCTGAAACGTTAGCACGCAAACTCCTCTGCATGCTGCGAACGGTCACTGGTAAGCCAAACTAACCTGTTGATACTATTCTCTACAGCAGTTTTATTAACCTTGACGACAGTCAGATGTATTTCCAAATACTGAAGTCGACATCAATAATCTCTGAGTCAAGCACCACTAACGTCTCCCAGGGGAGAAGTGGGAAAATGCTCTTGTAAAGACTCTTAATGGCAAACCTCTGCTAGTAATTATTTTGAGAGACAATGAACATTTGGCAGAAAATGAGGTGGCTTTGTTGAGGCAGCTTAATGATGTAGGAGCCAAAGAGTTAAAGAGAAGCCGCTAAGTTGTGCGGGCCGCCGAAACCTTCCTGTTGGGAGTTCCTCTCTGAAGGAGTGGGAAAGGAACAGTATTAATAGCTATTGCTGTGCTACACTTTCCCACAGGTCTGGACAGGATCTCTGCAGCAGCTTTGGCCTTTCTGAAAGGAAGACCCGACAGTACCGCAGACGTTGGAAACTCTGGGCCTCACAAGGAGGAAACAGGAGGGCCTGAAAGACAAGCCAGGGGTTGTGCCATGCGTTTTGGCTGCCCACGGCCTCACAGGAGAAAAGGAGACTGGGGAGCAATAAAAACAGTGAGAAAGAGGAGCAGAAAATGGCAGCAAGGGAGCAACAGCAGCACTGATGCCAGTGACAGGTAGCAGTCACTTGGAGGCCTCTTGAGCAAACCCGCTTTTCCCTCGAGGACCTGAAGTTTGGAACGTTCCACCCCAGCAGGAAGCTTGCCGATACAGGAAAGGATTAAAAAAGCTAAGACCCCTCAAAACAAACAAAAAGCCTCTAAACAAATAAATAGCATTTCTCAAGTTTGTTACAAATCACCTCATTTTACACACTTGAGTCAAGGCTGTTTTTCCTCAGAGTTCCACCTCTGGGACTCAGAGGCAAGCAACAGCCTGAAAATACGAACTGTGTACTCTTTATTACACTAAGTAGGAGGATCCTGCCAAAAACCATAGAAAAACCTGCAAGCACACTGGGATTTAGTTAAACTTATTCATACTGACAGTAAGTCCTTTTGTCTTCGCCCCAGCTTGTGTTACTGCTCACATACAGTACTATCAGCCCAGTTCACTTAGCCCAAGACAGAAGGAATGTGATCAGCAAAGAGACCAACTGCACCCTGCTGCTTTATAACAGGGATTGGGTTTTTGGGTCACTCCCCCATCTGTGCCATCACGTTCCAACTGGCACATTAAGACCAACCTGTGACTTTTTGCAAGAGGTTAGGAAGCTTTTCAACAGTAGACATATGTACCCCCAGTTATATTTTCACTCAGGGCAATTTATCACGATTACACAAATTTGGCTTAGCTTATGTTCTTCCTTTCAAGCCCCAAATTAATGAATCCTGTTTGGATTACAGTTAAAAAATTAGGTTTGTCATATGTGTGAAAAGTCACTTGTCTTTCCACCCAAATAGATTATCCAGTATAAGTTGAACGTGATTACAACAAACATTTGGTGGCTAAAAACACCAAATGGATTACAGTGAATGGAATAGCAGGTAGGGTCAGAGAAGCTACTCTTCAAAACTATTTAAGACAATGAGGTTTTACCTAGAGAAATTACTTGCTTTAAAGACAAAGCGTGGAACATTTTGGAGGGCTACCATACCACTTGAGTAAAGATTTCAAATCTCTTTGCTCTGCTGTAGCATTAAATTAAGTCTTCACTTCTGCACCCAGGTCTTGCAAATGAATCTTAGTTCCTGCCAGACGCTGTGCTAAGTACCTACTACTGCAGGCAAATACAAAGCAGCTAATGAGCAGTGAGTCCTGCTGAGAAAAAAACAGCATTCAAATTCAACACCTAAAATACGAAACAGGAATCTTTCTAATTAACAAATCTTGCATTAGATTCCACTCCAGTAACATGAGTGGAGTGTGCCAGTTAGCAGTTTGATGCAAATTGTTAATTGAGGTTTTAAATGGATCTTAAAAATTTTGTCTAAATTATGTCCTATTAGTTATTAGCAAATTAATAAGGATAACTTATCAAGAGAGAATCGTTCAGTTGTAAAAATCTGCTTGGGAACTGGGACAGGGAAAGAGAGGAGTTGGTCACAATCATTAGACTTAGACTCATCTCTCTGTATTCTGTTGTTTTCTAGACATAATACAACAGAGAAAACAAAGATATTACAAAGCCGCTTTGTAGTGGATTTAGAACTTTTAGAACTTTAAATTCTCCCTTCATTCAGTTTAAAGGTAGAGATGAGAACAGTATCGTGATTACATTCATTTCAGAGATTCAAGCAGGAACAGCCTAAGGATGTTTATTTTAAACAGTAAAATGCTGAGTGAAGTAAAATGAAGTCACTGTAATGATTAGTGGGCTCTTTTTCTCTTTAACACACACAGAAGATTTAGCTTTGCTTCGTATTGTGATGTCTATGAGTAAGCAATCATTCTACCTATTACTATTATGTTAACAACTGTAAACCACCTACAATTACTAGCATGATCCCTAACCTCTGAGAGGTGGTAATCCAGTATTGGTTGTTAGCTGTCAAATTTATTTCCCTTTGGTGAAATATACCCTGGATTTAATTACCAGTCATTCTTGATACTTTATGGAGTTGAGCTCAAGTACTGTGGCTCTGACATTTAACCCATGACCCTTAAATATTTACCAGCTTTACTGGTTGTGTACAATTATCCCTTCAAGTATATCTCAGATCCATCATCCTGCCCATGACTTACTACTCCAGTCATTCTAAATCAGATACATCTTCTCCCTCCCAATGAAAGGGGATTGTTTAATTTCCACTCTAAAAATAAAAATATACGGTTGAGCTGAATTGTGTGATATGGTCAGCATTTGCTAACTGCACTTTTATTGCATTACAGACAACTTGTATGGAGGGACAATAAACTCAGTTGTGTGCAACGTTTATTAACAGGAGCATCAAGCAAGATTTCTGTTACCGATTATGGGCTCAGTGTTCTTCTCTGGTAACAAGAGTAGAGTGCAGGGCAAAGAACAACAATCTCTGACATGCTTAAATGATGACACTGAGCCCACACAAGCTCTTCCACAAGGTCAGGTTCCCATGGGTGAGAAGATGACAGTACCAGGGAGTAGCCATACTTCAAACAGCACAAATAAGTTCACAGAGTTAATGCTTCTCTGAGTTGCAGTAACTCCTCCAGATGCCTCTCTGAAGTATAGGGAGAAGAGGCAGCTGATGGCACTCAAAAAGCTTCCTATGCAGGAGGAAGGAGTAAGATGCATTCTCCTAGAGGTGAAGTCTGCCTGCGAGGACTCCAGGTTTGGGAGCAGCATTTCAAGCAGGCATCTCGGGCCTTTCTGTGGCCCCTGGAACTTCCAGGTTCTGTGAAGGACTGCGAAGAAAGAGTAAAATCCCACACAGTAGCCTAATTTGATGTGCCTTGCTCTAAAGATTTTTGGGAGTTAGTATGACACAGCCTTTACTTTAGCCATGATAGACAACCAGGTACTAGGTAATCTAAAAACTTCATTTGCTGAAGCAAGCACTCAGGTTTAAGAGACAAAGACCTACTTACTCCTCCACTTCCAGTGCTGCTACAGCACTAACTAAATGTAAAGAATGTTGGTAAACAGCACACTGAAATACTACTCAACTACAAACAGGCATTTTTAAAGTGTAACACATGGCTCTTTACAGTGTTTGCATACGTACATGCACAAACATAGCTTCACAAACAAGATTCAAGCCTAAGAAGACTTACCATTACCCTTAATTTTACTCAGCATGAGTTATTACCTGGAGGGGAATGCTCACACGGCACAGCATTAACCACATATACAAGACTTTGCAGCAGCAAAGCCACTGACACACAGAAGATGATTTACAAGCAGTGTTCAGCAGACAGATGAGCTTCACAGTATTTCTTTACCGCATCTGATCAGCAGTTTGGCTCTAAAGAGGGCACAACTGAACCCTGTTGCTTTCCTCCAGAAAATAGGCCACTCTACAAAACACATATTCAGAACTCTGCAAGCCAGATAATTATTTCCATATAGTTATCTTACTTCCAAGAGGTTTAATTTAGAAAGAATGTTGTAAAGTAATTTGCACTATGTACGTTTTGTTTTTATAAACACATGCTAGTTTAGATAAAGGCAGTATCTCAATCAAAAATATTTTAATCTAATTTTTAATTCACATCATAAAGAAAAATATAGTGCCTGCTGCTAGTAGGAAAATAAAATGCCTCACGGCTTTCAAACACACACACACACACACACACACACACACACACACACGTGTGCACATAGCCATGCACAAAGGAAAACAAAAATGATTATTCAATATTACTGGAATGTACCACAGAATTCAAACTCAGAGATTCTCTGCTGAGAGTGATTATTCATTCCTCCCTTAAGCCATGTCTGAAATCCACAGCAAAGTCTAAAAAACTGTAGAACAAAACTGCTCTACTGATTTAGTATTATTTTTCTTTCTCAACATATGCCTTTGAATGATCTTCATTGTATCTGATACCATGTTTATACTGTGCAAAATGAAGTATCAGGACTCTGCATTAACAGAATGTACACCCTGTATGCACCTTTTCAAAGGTATTTTCAGATATTGTTCTGAGACTCGAAACAGATTCTATAATTTGGGAACTGGGAAGGACATTGAGGCTTAATGCACGTAGTTAAGAAACTGCAAGTATTTATATGATCAAATCCTTCACTTGGAACCAGGCTTCCATCAAGCGCTAACATAAGCAAAAAGTTCAGAGCAAGAAGACACAGCATGGAGTCCCAGACTATGAAAATAATAGAAAACAATACTTGAGCAAATCCTAAAGGCAGTGCTGTAATGCATCTCAGTGGCAGACAAGCTATTGAGACCAGAAGAAAAAAAAACAGCAAATTTGGCTTGTCATTAAAATACTGCAGCAAAACACTGGCTTAACTGAATAGGTCCACATCTTCTTTCTGGTGCTACAAGGTAAATTCTCTGGAGCTCATCTCATCAAAAGTGATGTAGTCGTATTTGCTATTCATTCTTTCCTATATTCTCTATGTTGGTGATATCTATTGGTTCTCCTGAAACCACCTGTGCTACAATAATCCACAGTGTCAGTGTTTTTCTGGAGTCCTAATTTGCTTCAGACACAGGAATATAGGTTCTGATGGTGTATACTCCTCTTTTTTTTCCCCTGCTATTTCTATATTTTCTATATAAATTTATTTATGGAACTATTCATATTCAAAACCATGTTCCAAACCTTCTTTTCCCATTGTGGGCATCATCTTATTAGTGGCTGCAGAAGAATGAATTACTGGCAGTCCTCGTGCAGAAAGCTAACTCTCAAAATATATGACCTTCGTTGACCAAGATTATAGTGGCTCTCAACACGCTACACTACTGATGTTTGTTTGAGTCAACAGTCTCCATCCCAGTACTGTTCTGCAAGAGACTTAAGCAGCAGTTTGAGAAACAAAACTTAAACACACGCAGGGTATTTGCAACATATAAGCAATGAACCTCTGCTGAAGGCACACAATAAATCAGGTATGTTGTCAAACGCAGCAGTAACTGCTATCAGCTTGGATTTACCTTGGTTTACCTTACACTTGCTTCACACACGGGTAAAATTTACTAGCTCTACAGAGTGTTATGCATTCATACAGTAAGAGAGTTCATAAAAAGACATCTATTTAATTAAAACAAATCTCCATGGTATGGAAGAAGCATTTTGATGAGTTAAAAATCCCCACAGGGATCATTCAAACACATATCAGTTCGTCCACAAATTCCAATAAATAATGTTCATAAATTCCTATAGCTATAGCTTTGCATTCAAACGTCAATTATAAAAATGTAAACCATACCATGTTTTGTTCTTTGCAGCTGGAAGAAATTCTTGACTGAGAGCAAAAGTAAACATTAAAGCGAGACCTGAGTCTAGATAGTATACAGGGCAAAAGCTCCGCAACTGAAAAGTGTCCATGTTAATTTCAGTGATATATTAATTAACCTTTCTGACATTTGAATGAATTACTTCACGGTGATCAAAGGCATGAAAAAAGGCATGGGGTCTCCAACAGAGATACACTTTGGATAGCATTTCATTCTAGCATTAAGGAGACTGGCAGCTGAGAGGCTCTTACCTCTCCATACTTATCTCAAAGATGAAGCCAACTCTGAAACAATCACAGATCTAGACAACATCTTGAGTGACATAGAGATGCCAAGAGAAACACAAGGATCTACTCAAACTTCATTAAGAACGAGAGCATTAAAGGCAACCTGAGAACTACAAATGTGGTGCAGGTGAAAACCTTAACAAAGCCAAGGAAAAGATAACATTATGTGAGAAACCGGTCAATGTGGGTAGAAGGTGTGGAGAAATCATGAGTGAGGAAATGTCCCGTTCATCTTCAGCCAACCTAAAACAGTTTGTTCTCGTGATGCAGTGCAACCTGGGTTACCACAGGCTCCTGCAGGGAAACACAGGTCTCAAAATCAGTTCAGACTTGCGCAGATTAGCATAGAGAGAGAAATGGGCAAGAGGAGAGGGTGTCCTCAGTTGCTCTGGTGTGCAATTAGCCTTGTGATTGTCACCATTACTGATACTGCATACTGGCCAGCAAAACCAAAATGTGGGTTCTCCCTGTTTAGCCTCTGAATTTACCTGATGTTTCAAAGCTAGGAAAAGTCAAGAGACAATGCTTACAACTACTTCTTCTAATGGTTAGTTTTACAAACCCATTCTGACATCTGGAACACATAACCACATTTTGGAAGAGATCATCAGGCAGAGCACAGGTGTAGGGCTCAAGGCTGCACATTAAATGCAATGCATTACAACACTCAGCATTACACCATAAACCTACTGCTGTCACCTTGATGTTTGAGTCCTATTCAATACTCCATTGCAAATGACTCTGAAGTTTTAGATACCTACCCATTCCTCCCTCCAAAACAAAAAGCCAGTCAATAAAGAGATGCATAACACAGAGAAATAGGCTTTGGAATTAGTGCTGCCGTCATATACTGACTATTCTATAATTCTTTGCTAAAATCATTGTCTTCCCCTACCTCCCTCCATCCTTCCCAAATTCTCTCATCTTCTAACATTTCCTTATCTGCTGAACAGCTTCGGAATTATTTTCTGGTCTTACTGAATTCAGTTTTCAAAAGGATGACTAAAACGCTCACTTGCCACAGAATCTGACTGAAATGACAGATTATTACAAGGTCACTAAACAGCTCGTTGTGAACTTCCTGGTATTTTATAAACTTGACTGTCTTAACATATTGTGACACACGGACGATTGCAAAACTCCTCTGGACAAAGAACTTTTCAAGGTCTCTTGTGTATAACACTAGAAGTGGCTGGAGGGAGACGGCGTTCTCCAAAAAAATATGAGGTTTAGTTTTCATGATGAGGAAGCTGAATCTCAAAGAGCTTTTGTCCCTGCTACAAAGCTTCTGAACGTAAAGTGGAGCTGGCCAGAATCTCCTGTAAGTGACCCCTGGATGAAACCATCACACACATTAAAATGTATTTCTTTTTAACCCTTCAACCCTCTCCATGCTCTGTATTCTTGCTAATTTCTTCCAAACCAAATCAGACAAGTGACAGTAAATGCAAAATGCACTTCTATGCCTTTTCAACTGTATCAGAAATGAATCAGTCAAAAATCAGTCTGTACAATGGCTGGATACTCCTGTGTTAAGGGTTTTACCTGATTTAAGTGAAAAGAAACCTATCTAAAGCTGAATTGTCTTCCTTGAGTGTTTTATTGCCAGCTAGGCTGATAATGGCTCAAAATGCTGTGAAAAACTAAAAAGTTACGCTATTGCTTTTTTGGTGGTTTTTTTTTTTTTTTGTTTTTTGTTTTTTTTTTTTCAGTAGCATCTTGCCATCAAATCTGAATGGAAAGTCACCAGTGCTTTCTGTCTACACCATAGATAATGAGATCCTGGCGTGGTGAAACATCCATTTTATGGCCCCTCTTTCACTGTAAAAGTAATAGAATAAATGCCATAACCATGCTTATGCGTCAAGTGATACTTTCATTTTTGGTCAGTTTTCAATTAATTTACAATACTGTTTTGTTTATCAAGATTTGGAGCTGATCCAAGCCCTGAGTACATCTGATGAGCCTTACAATAACCCTGAATGCACCTGTTAATTTTGCCTCTGGGTAAACAATCGAAAACTCCTCAGCTATTTCCTCAAGTTGGGTGGAAACAAAGAAACATGAGATTAAAAAAAGAAAAAGTCTAGATTAGGGAATTGGAGATGCATTAATTTAAGAAGGGAACAGGGTCAAACTAGGGGCTAGAAGGCTAATAAGCACAGAGCACACAGCAAGAAAGCTCACAGCAGGGTAAGAGTTCACTTAATTTATTCAAGCGATCTATTCCAGACGCAGTAAATGATACATTATTGGATCCAGACCTGCAACTGCTTACTAAGACCAACCTCACTTAAGTGTCATTACCCTCCCCTTTAGAAATATTGCTATTACCCAAACCTGTTCACAGTGAGGGCTTTACTCAGCTGGCAATCCACTAACTTTTGTTCTTTATGATGCTCCCCCTAATTCCCCCTCTCTGCTGTGGGAATTAGGCATAACAACCACCATGCTAACCGCAGAACACCCAAGTTGATCCAACTCTATGAGATTTTTAGTGCTTTACTACACCGAAAACCAATCCCATGGATAGCAGACTATAAACAACAGCAAATGCTATATCAAGCAAGCAGTAAGTGGTTAAGGACTTCGAGATTTACTAGAGGTTTTCAATCATTCAAAGTCTTATTCATATAAATTAGCGAAGTTAGGAAAAAGAAAGCAGAAAAACACGTATTGTGGAAAAATTGGAAGGAATTTCAAACTTGGGTCTTCTCTGAACAGAAGAAATAAAAGGCAGATGGTTTTACTGTAACAGATCAGTTTTTTTTTCCCTACTGAATTATGATTAATGCACTTTCACAATGGCAAATCTTTTCAGTAGCTGGCTGCCGATGTCATTAAGAATATGATCTCATCTAGCAGTTGGGTTACTCAAGACTTCAGAATACATTAGAACTGTACAGCACCGTAAGAACGGGGACTATGAAACATGAAAAGGCAAAAGCCTTGGCTTAGTGGGACTTTATTTAGCTCTTGGAAGCCTTGTGGAGTTGCACATAAAGACTATCCCTACCTACCTGTCTGTCCATAACCAATAAGACAATTGCATGACTCCAGCAATAACATTCTTACGCAGATAGAAAAGGAAAGGCTAATTCATCCAAAGGAAAAAAAAAAAAAAAAAAAAAGAAGAAAAAAAGAACTGCTGAAAAATTGACAGTTTTTCCTACTCACTCCAGACGCAAATGAAGTTACACTCAGCTTGACACCAAACACACAGCAGCTGGGGAAATACAGGTTTTGTTTGATAAGGATTTAATTGGCTGAAACTTATCTATTCAGCCGTTTGCCCCCTATGTTTGTTAATTTCCCACTCTTAACTACTTTTGAGAGCTCCTTTGCATTTCTCATTAGGAGCAATCAGTTCTTTATCTCTGGAAATTAGCACCTCTGGAAAGAAAACACTATTGACAGGCTGCTCAACAGAAGCCTTTTGCAGGAGAACAACATGGGTATTTCCAGTTCTTCCAAGAATTGATTATAATGCTTAATGTCAAGGCTGCATCAGCCCCTGTGCTGCTTTATCTGTAGCAAAATACAAAGGGCACCACTGTTTTGGTATTTTTCTTGAGTGTTTTTTATTTTTTCTCTTTTTCTGTTTACTACGATTAAAAGAATACACCAAAAAGGGCATTTTTTTTTCTCTATTTTTTCCCCATACTTTATAAGTTTTATACATTAGCTTCAAGTGTTTCTATAACAAGTTAACTAAAAGAAAAGTTTGTGTCACAGCCTGAGCTTTCAAGATGGTCCTGATGTAGGGCTTCAGGTCAAGCTAATCTAAAGAAGATAAATAATAAAGTAGGATTCCTCTGTGTCTCAGGGTGTAAAAATCAGAAGCAACCAGCTGTGCTGCTTTGAGCACTTCTAGGTGACCGCATTAGCAACCGGAGTGCTGGTGGCAATTTGCATTCCAAGCAGTTCTATTCAAAATGATTATATTTAAAGTATTGCCACTACAAGCCTTTAGTAAATGGGTCCTCTGAAAAAGCCATAAAAATATTCAAAACTACAATTTCTAGATTCCTTTTGCTTGTTAGTTTGGATCTTTCAGCATTCAGAATTTGGGTCTTTTCTGGGAAGTCTCATGGGCAGCAAAGCACAGAAGCTGAGCTCTGAGGCAATCATCTAACTACAGGAGCTGGGACTTTAAGAAAACACTGGATATTGCGAGACTCACACTAAAATCAGGAGAGGCTGGAAACACTGTGTGAGGCTTTGGTTTCTCTTTACATAAAGTACTGAGGAAAAAGAGCACATAAAAAAGGTGATTAGATCCTCGAGTCAGATTTATTAATGTAAGACAGTTAAAAATACTCAAAATATATTAGAGGTAGTAAATGTTCTTTATCAATCTGATGTATTTGAAGAGTATTAAAAACAATTAGGGTATCATATACCTAGGTCCAAACTAAAGATATTAATGTAAAAATCCCTTGAGCTTGTACAACTCACATAAAGTGAATTTTTAATTTTAAATTACTTTTCTCTTCTGATATTAGTGCCAATTCTCCCCAGCCCCTTAACACGATTAGCAGCAGACAATGCCACCACTGTTTCCAGAGCAAGGACATAAGCTAGGAACAAGTAATATAACAAAGCTGTTCGTAGCTCTACAGTTAAAGGTTATGTCAGCATTTTCATGATAGAAACCCTGTTTCAGAGGTCAGTAACTCTGCTGGAAAAGCTCACTCAATTTAGAAACTTGGCACAGAGGGCTGCAGCCATAAGAGACATTCTTTCAGTAAAACTTAACTATACGCAAGTCTGTATATATATTATAGGTAGCTATGAAACCATAATGAAGGGTTCAGGATGGTCTCAGCTTAAAGTGGAATTCTGTTTCCTCTCTAATGTTCAGACACACTGTGTGATTTGAAATTTGTTAGGCCAGGTCCAAGATTGGGACAGTTCATGACGGCGTGAACTTACTTGCTCAAAGCTTTCCTATCACTTTGCCTTTTGTTTCTCATGATCTGTTCACCTAAAATGCATTATTTATGGCACTTAAAAAAGATTCACTAACAGGACTATGAAACTGAGTTAATACTGCATGACACCCTGCCCTGGTTTTGAATAGGACAGTTAATTTCCTTCCTAGTAGCTAATGTGGTACTGTGTTTTGGATTTAAAATGAGAATAATGTTAGTAACACACTGATGCTTTAGTTGTTGCTGAGAAGCGCTGCACAGAGCCAAGGGCTTTTCAGCTTCTTGTGCTGCCCTGCTAGTGAGGAGGCCAGGAGCACACAAGTTGCTGAGAGGGTATAGAACCATGCCCTACACAGACTGGAGGAATGCCCCATACCATGTGGCACCATGTTCAGCAATAAAACTGGGGAGAGCTGGCTCTAGATACTCTCACTGGTGGGTGGTAAGCCATTGCATTTTGCAACACTTTTGTATATTCTTTTATTATTGTTATTATTGTTGTTGTTGTTTTCCCATCCTTTTCTGTCTCCTTCTATTAAACTGCACTTAACTCACAAGTTTTATCTTTTTGCTGTTTCTGTCCCTGATCTCACTGGTGGGGGGAGTAAAGGAATGGCAGCATGGTGTGGATCTGCTCCTGGCTTAAACCACAATGAACCCATGCCACTGATAACAGAGCTAGCACCTTTATCATTGACCTGAGTGGGAGGTAAGGTGCTCCCCCATCAGATTTGAAGATGACACCAACCTTGGGGAAACTGTTTATATGTTCCGTCAGTTGGATGGATCTGGATAGACTGGAGGAAATTCAGCAAGGGTTGATAGAAATGGGACAGACAAAGCAACGGTCACAGTACAGCCTGGCTGGCAGCTCTTCTGAAACAGACCCCATGTCCTGACAGGGAGTAGGCTGAATGCTAGCCAAGCACTATTGAAGGCCAACAGCACCCTGGGCTACTTTAAAAGTCCTACAGCCAGATAATATGCTGCACATTCCTACAAATCGAAGGAAGTGGTAATTCAGTTTTACTCAGCACTTGTTCTGTTGCATCTGGAACACTATGTCCAGTTGACAGCATACAAAAAAAAAGATGCTGAAAAACTGGAGTGACTCCAGTGAAGGGCTGCCAAGATGGTCAGTTGGGGCTGGGCAAAAATTTTTGTGATGAGGCAAGAAGAGCAGTGGAACAGGTTACCAGGGGTTTTGCAATCTCTGTCCTTGGAGTGAAAACCTCCCAATTGGACAAAGCAATGAGCAGCTGGGGCTGAAGTCAGTGCTGACACTGCTCTGAACTTGAGGTTGGACTGAGACCTCCTGAGGTCCCTTTTAACCTGAATGACCCTCTGACTCCACTTTTTGAAATACACCAATGGGACTGGGAATTCACCACTCTGAAATACCAAACAAAACTGTGGTCTTTTGGTCATGAACAAAACTTTCTCATTCTCTCTTTATCCTCCTCCATGGGGTTTCTGATCATAGCATCTAATGTGCAGCAAACTGGAGGGTGAATAGCCTACTGCTATTCATTTACCAGTCTGTGCACACTCAGTACTTAGAAGGTTATTCACACTTCTCAACTTTAAACATCTCAGTTCCATCTCTCCAGGTTTCTCCTACAGTCAAGTGGATGCATCATACCAGATCCCTGTTTTAATGTTTTAATCACTTTGTTGATGAGATTTTCTGTCTTTCCATCAAGCAGGGAGGGAGAATAAGGAGATCAGCTGATGCACCTTCCTAGTTAGACTGGATGTTGTGAACAATATGCAAGTCTTTAACCTTTGTGTCCCACAAGTTACTGCTTACACACATAAGACTTCCACACTTGGAACTCTTCTATCTCATCTACCTGACCAGGGACAAGTATGTGAGGCTCCTCAACCCTAAGAGCCCATCAGACAGCATTGACATTAAGTTTCATGAAACATGAGGCAACATTCACTGAGGCAACTGGCACAATAGCAACCAGGCTAATTAGGCTGGTATGAGTATTTGATGTAACTGTTCTTGATAGTGAGACTGAACCCCCTAATGCAACCCCAGGATTATTTAATTGCATTACTGCAGCACAACCTGGCCTGGGTAGGCAACTACCTTTGCCAAAAATAGTTCACATTACAGTAACACACACGTAAAACAAAAGTTTTTGGAGAGATGATATGGATTACAGACAATGATTTCTTCAAGTGGCTATGCTGGAATAAGGATGTAGGAAAACAAGCTTGACTGTCATGAAAAGGAAAGAGTTGCAGTACAACGGCTGTCTAGCCATTCTGAAGATTCCTAGTAGTATCACAGTACAAAAGTTTTAGGCTGAGATTTGAAGGACAGTGATGAAATAACTTAGAGTGTATTAACAGCAGATTCCTTCCAAGCTTGAGGAGTAACATGGGAGAAGGAGAGATGGTTGTCTGAAAATCTAAGAAGTGGGTGCTGAATGCAGGTGTCAGAAGCCGGCTGCAGGCAAGAGTCAACCAATCAATAGTGAATGAGAGATGACAGATAGGGTGAATAGATGACATGAACAGCATGTGAAGTGGAGACAAGTAACGCTTGTTTGACGTGACAGAGGAAAAGGAGACAGCGAAGACACATGTGACATGTTGAAAGCAGCGAGGGAAATGGTCTTCACAGGAATGTTCTGAGTGAATGTAAGAAATTTTGCACATCACATTCAACAAGCCTAAAGAAAAGGATGCTCCCTCACAAAAGGCATGAAATGTTGACAGCCTGAATGAGATAAATAGATGGCTGGAAATTACACAATAAGTGCAGAGACTCAGTAAGATGTAGATTTAATCCAGTGAGCCTTACTGTGTCCATCTCTTAGGTTGGACAGCTTCTTAGGCATTCAAAGTTTGGATCTGTATTCTTCTGCTAGTGGGGAGAGTGTTGTATCCAGGTCAGTACACCGACCTTCACAATACCATCATTCCAAACACCTCTATGATAGATCCAAGTACCTCAGTATGGTAACAGTTTGCAATACAAATTTGTCAGATTTTTTAGCTTCTTCCTGGCTTTAGCTTCTGGTATTTTATCTTCTTCCTGTCTGTCCTGGATATATGCCTGGGGGTGCAGTAGGACAAACTGCATTAGCTGTTGCAAATTCAACTGCTCTAGGTGTATAATTCCACACTTTACTTTTCTACCCAGGCCAGAAGTTTCTCACTGTTCTACTGGTTTAATTGTCTGTTTATTAAACAGGATTCTGTTGCAATTTGGGGTGTCAAAAGAAAAAAAAAAAAAAAAAAAGAAAAAGGTTGCTCCAATTATTTCAAGATAACAGCTCACAACAGCTAAGGCAAATATGTATCCAAACTTCTGCAGTTTATGCCCGATACTTGAGACTGCAAAAGGCTACTTTCTGACAGTGTTCACTTCAGCTAGCAGAGATTAAGACACATACTTAAGTTCAAATTGCTTTGGTATTCCAAAATATTACAGTAATTCTTAAGAAGTTACTGAGATGAATTAGATGGACGATAATTATTGTCATCTAGAAGCAAAACTTCAATATTTTTAGATGAATTGCTATTTGTCATGTTTTTACCACTGCAAGATCTTTCCCTGACTAAAAGTGATAAGCCATGCAGCATCATCCAACACTTGATCCTAATTTAACTCAGTTCTGGGACTATAACCATCATCTGTGATACAGAGGCAACATGATGGTCTGCATATTCAATATATGTACTGTTTTTCTAACCACCCGTATAGAATAGAAGTTATAGTTAAACTTTACGAAATTAATTCCTAATCCTCAGCTCCGTGATAACAGCCAAAAACAAACCCAAGGATTGCTACTATGATAGATTACGTACTATCCATTCAAACCAGCACTGAACTATATTCAGTAATGTGTCTGTAGATAACATTATATATACACTTATGCACCCCCTAAAATTCAAAATTGCTATTCCAATACCTTTATAATATCTAGATACTAGAATTTTCATGCATTGCATACAGAACATCAACACTATCCATCTGAACAAGCAGTGGTGGAAACCAAACAGCCATTCCCCATGTGCAATGGTTCTGTTTTGCCAACTGCCAATATTAGAAAGATTGAGTGCTCTCAGTTTGTTTGGTGCTGTACAGGTGCATTTCTGTCCATAAGCTGTGGTCATTATAAAGCAGGAGGCTCTTATCTGAGAAGTGAGGTATCCAATGAAACTGGCATGCCCAGGAAGTATGAGAAAATTTCTCTAAGCATTAAAGTTTTACCAGCCATACAAAGTACTTCATCATGCACCACAAAAGAATTGAAGAACATAATGAAAGGTAGGAGCATATAAAACACAAGTTTTATTTGTGTGGAAGAAGCCAGAACATGTCTCTGCCAAACCTCTTGACAACAGGGATGTCAGCCTGGGCATGGATGCCTCTAGAGAACAGATGGGTCTCCTCGAGATGAGATCCTTGCTCCAATGGTGGGATGCTGTCTTCTCTAAGGCATGTGGTTTTGAAGCTTGCTTGTAGGTGAAAGGGATCCATAGTATGGAAGTAGTACATCTAGTAGGTACAGTACTTGTACCTGCTCTCTGATTTCTCCATCTTCATCTGCTAACTTTGTACGAACTGTATCAGTGATGTAGTGCACAAGATTAGAGCTCTATCTGAAACACCTCGCAAGTGGCTTTTCCCTGAAACAAAGCAAGACTTCAAAAGCTGTCTGAAAATGGTGCAGGGCAAACTGCTGTTAAGCAGAGAGGTTGGACTAGATGACCTCCAGAAGTCTCTTCCAACCATAACCATTTGTGATTTTGTGTGATTCAGCCTATATGGCAATGGTAATACTTAACATCACACAACAATTTCTTGCATGCTTTTCAATATTTCCGGTCTTATTTTGGCTTCCTGTCTCAAACACAAGTGTTTTAAAGACAGTTTTTGCTTCTGGTGAAAATCTTTATTCTTCAGATGAATGCACATGTAAGGCACTGACTACTAATGCCCATCATACACAACTACTGCTTTATCATAGACTACTCAATTTCGACTATCTGTGCATAACTGTAGAAGAACACATTTCTAATCCAGCACTGGATTGCCATCCTCACTGAGACTACAGATTTGAATATCCCTGTTGAGTATAAAATGCAAAACCAGACAGAATGCAGCTATCAAGCAATGTAAGCCCTCATGCAGTAATAAAACACAGAAAAGTACTTGAGCCATCACCCCTCATTTCTTGCAAAGTAAGCTCATATTTAAGTTCAGATGGACCAGGTTAACAATCACTATTTTTAATGTTAAAATGCCCTAGGGAAGTTATAAACTCACCAAATATGCTGTTAAACTTACTTTATATTGTGTGCAGCTGTATGGCTTCATACCAGTGACCAAACTTCCTAAATGGGCCAGTGAAGTAAAAGACGGTCTCCCTCTCCCCCTCACACTCTCTGCCCTGTAACAATGACTTACTTGTCAGGGGAATTTAATTTATTTTTGTAGTATGTCAGGCTACTATTCATTTTTGATTTTCCTTACCTCTCTTACCCTATGGTTATGCATCTGTCAAGATCAGGGTAAAGAAACAGATGGGGGTGCAGAAGAACTAAACCCTTATGATACTTTCTGCCTCATAGCAGTCATTGCTATGAAAAATAATGTTCAGATTCCATCTCATTTTCACTTACGCTATATGTACTTGCCCAGTATGGGGTTTACATTCACATTAGAAGCCTTACTCTAGACTGCCCAGCATAATCAATTCCACCAAGCTAATTATCAAGACAAACTCCACATTTCTTTCTTTCTTTCTTTCTTTCTTTCTTTCTTTCTTTCTTTCTTTCTTTCTTTCTTTCTTTCTTTCTTTCTTTCTTTCTTTCTTTCTTTCTTTCTTTCTTTCTTTCTTTCTTTCTTTCTTTCTTTCTTTCTTTCTTTCTTTCTTTCTTTCTTTCTTTCTTTCTTTCTTTCTTTCTTTCTTTCTTTCTTTCTTTCTTTCTTTCTTTCTTTCTTTCTTTCTTTCTTTCTTTCTTTCTTTCTTTCTTTCTTTCTTTCTTTCTTTCTTTCTTTCTTTCTTTCTTTCTTTCTTTCTTTCTTTCTTTCTTTCTTTCTTTCTTTCTTTCTTTCTTTCTTTCTTCCTTTCTTTCTTCCTTTCTTTCTTCCTTTCTTTCTTCCTTTCTTTCTTCCTTCCTTTCTTCCTTCCTTTCTTCCTTCCTTTCTTCCTTCCTTTCTTCCTTCCTTTCTTCCTTCCTTTCTTCCTTCCTTTCTTCCTTCCTTTCTTCCTTCCTTTCCTTCCTTCCTTTCCTTCCTTCCTTTCCTTCCTTCCTTTCCTTCCTTCCTTTCCTTCCTTCCTTTCCTTCCTTCCTTTCCTTCCTTCCTTTCCTTCCTTCCTTTCCTTCCTTCCTTTCCTTCCTTCCTTTCCTTCCTTCCTTTCCTTCCTTTCCTTTCCTTCCTTTCCTTTCCTTCCTTTCCTTTCTTTCCTTTCCTTTCTTTCCTTTCTTTCCTTTCTTTCCTTTCTTTCCTTTCTTTCCTTTCTTTCCTTTCTTCCGTCCTTTCTTCCGTCCTTTCTTCCGTCCTTTCTTCCGTCCTTTCTTCCTTTCCTTTCTTCCTTTCCTTTCTTCCTTTCCTTCCTTTCCTTTCCTTCCTTTCCTTTCCTTCCTTTCCTTTCCTTCCTTTCCTTTCCTTTCCTTTCTTCCTTTCTTCCTTTCTTCCTTTCTTCCTTTCTTCCTTTCTTTCTTCCTTCCTTCCTTCCTTCCTTCCTTCCTTCCTTCCTTCCTTCCTTCCTTCCTTCCTTCCTTCCTTCCTTCCTTCCTTCCTTCCTTCCTTCCTTCCTTCCTTCCTTCCTTCCTTCCTTCCTTCCTTCCTTCCTTCCTTCCTTCCTTCCTTCCTTCCTTCCTTCCTTCCTTCCTTCCTTCCTTCCTTCCTTCCTTCCTTCCTTCCTTCCTTCCTTCCTTCCTTCCTTCCTTCCTTCCTTCCTTCCTTCCTTCCTTCCTTCCTTCCTTCCTTCCTTCTTTCTTTCTTTCTTTCTTTCTTTCTTTCTTTCTTTCTTTCTTTCTTTCTTTCTTTCTTTCTTTCTTTCTTTCTTTCTTTCTTTCTTTCTTTCTTTCTTTCTTTCTTTCTTTCTTTCTTTCTTTCTTTCTTTCTTTCTTTCTTTCTTTCTTTCTTTCTTTCTTTTTCCACCCTAAAGATCAACACTATAAGCCTGCAACATTGATTTCTTGCAGTAAATGTATTTCCATGCAAACATTCCTGTAACCTCTATTGGAGGTCTTAGAGAAGGAGGTCTGGCTTGCGGATTTAGATTTTGTGAACTTAACAAGGAGGCTGTTATGCAATGGAGCTTTGGCATGCCATGGCTCATTGGCAGTGATTAATTGACCGACATAGTTTCACATGATCCATTCTGACATCTACACACAGACTTCACCTAGGAAATCGCAAGTGGATATTGATGCTGCATCACAAAGCTTAATATCACAAACTTGTCAAGGCTATTTCAAACTCTTCTGGCAGAAGTGGCTTCTCCTGAAGCCTGTGCTAGGACAAATGGCTATCAGTTAAATAATTACTTAAAAATGGATTTCAGACTGGATAATAAAAAATAAATCCACATAGTGGGAGTAATAAAGAAAAACTGTATCAGGATGAAAAGTCTAAGAAAATCAGGCTCCTCAAGAAAACCAAAGACTAAACACAAACTAGCAAGACAGCTGCTATCAACAGTGCAGCACAGGGAAAAGGTTCTCCCCACTATTTTGATGTATTCTGGTAACAAAATGTAATTGTCTACTTACTTTTGCACAAAGTCCATAGAACACATCTCCAAAGCTCTGAAGACACATCTGAAGCCAACGAACTTCCATCCAAGTTCAAAAGAGATGCTCTCTAGACCACCGGTCAACTGTTAAACTCCAGTTTAAGTATCTAAGAAACACTTCATATTGCCGCTTAACAGTACAGCAGTTTTTTATTGTAAAGAGATAGCTGTCTTACTCAAGAAGAATCCTGATTAAAACCAGATGATTTTTTTTTAAATACAGCCAACAAGTTAAACTATATTATTAGTGCTTTAACATAATTGGATTAGAAGTCTATAAAAATCTTCCCATAAGACAGACATATTTTAAAAGCAATTCCTGCTATTTCTTGTACGCAGTCTCTCAGCTGCCCTGTTCCTTTAGGTACCAAATCTGCTCCATAGCATGCTGTTGGCAGAGAAATGAAGGAGCTGGGTAACGTCAAGTCACAACACACTGTCCTGTCACTAAGTAAAGAGCGTTGTTCCATGACACGGGAGGAAATGAAGGAACAATAAAATAAAATAAAGCAAAACAGTGAAACTGTTCCAAGCTTGCTTTGTTTTCCAAGTGAAAATAAGCAGTAGGAAATGCTACCACCATGCCCAGTGCCAAGTGCTGTTCATCAGGCCTGGATATGAAGCAAGACTTACACTCCAGTTAGCAAATGGTTGCAGTGCAAAGGACACACATCTCACACCTATGCTGATTTGATTAGCAGTACGCAGGTTTAAAAAACAAAATAATCTGTATTAGCAGCAGCACAGAACAGTCTGTTTAGCTCAGGGCTGCTGGCAATGCAAAATGCCAGCTTTGCATTTTACATTGTAAAATTTCCATGACTGCTCTGTGAAATATTTATTTAGTATTCATTTATTTATTTTTAAGGCTAGCAAAGCTTATGAAGTGAAAAATTTACCAAAGACTTCAGCTATTATTGAGAATGACTCCTGGTGAGACTGATCGTGGTCCTTTGTTCTGGATATCAACTCAATCAGCACTGCTGGAAATGGATGCCATCATTCCCTATTAAACACTGTTCACTACTATAGTCCTACAGAAATATATTCCTATAGTCCAGAAATCATTTCAGCTTACAGACTTTGCTTAATGGAACTCTACAGATAGAGTAGATTTAAAAAAAATATTAAAAAAATCTGAGAATTTGCTTGAGGAAACATTTTCTTTAGAATACCTTTAAACAGTAATATTTCATAAAAATGTATCTGTTTCAGTGAAGAAAATCAGTCTGGAATTTCTAGTGGGTGTGAGAAAGAGTTCAGCATCAAAATGAACACAAGTCCCAAAGCTCCTCTCCCCTCCCTCCAAATGGGATTGTTGCTCTCTTACTAGCCTGGACTCTGGTAGAGTTCTAATGGGATAATTGCACATTTGGAAAGCTAAAAAAATAAAAGGAAAACAGTCCATTAAATTAGAGATAAACTGTCTCTGAGAAGAAAAGATGTGTCTGTCCCAAACTCTAGTCATTATTTCCATGAATCAAAACCAAAAATCCCATACACCACACAAAAATGATGTAAATTCTCAGCGTTTCAAACTAGAAGCCAATAATGAAACCAGAGACAAAACCAGGCTCTTACTCAGCCATACCTCACCCACAAATAAACTATGTCTATCACAGAAAGTCCAAAGCCATATGCGGGCATTCAGGTCAGTAGACTGGGAGCTCAAGGAGTATGGTTCAGGCAAAAAACCTAGCTGAGGCCTCAGTTATCTCTTAAGGAAAATATTACATGCACTGATTCTAATGAAGTTTCCAAAGCTGAAAATTATTTATGTGGTCTGATGAAACATACTCTTCCTCAGACAAAATGTCTTCATGTCTTTTGCAGCTGCTGGAAATTCAAGGTGATCTGAAAAACTAGACTCAAAAGATTCTGGGCAAAATTTAAACCTGAAGTGCAATGGACCCTCACCACTAAAAACCTATATAGGGCTCCCATGCAGGCCTACAAACACATGAGAACTCTTTAATGTGCCAAGCATTAGGTAAACAACAACAAAAATATAATTTACAAACTGATTTTGCATATCATAAATAGCACTTGCATGTTGCAACTTGCTATAAAACTTGGGGATTTTGCTGGCTATCTCCCAGTTTCTTCAGGCAGAGTGAGAAAAACAACGTGCAGGAGGAAGTGTCAAGCTCTTTTAGAAAGAAATAGGCATTTTTTTCCATTTTCCAATGCATAACAACTGAACAGTTCTATTTTGTCAGTATTAAATGTAGTGAACAGTAATAAATTACCTAGGCTGGTCTTAGTTTGACTGATACTAGCCTCCTCAACTTCCCTTGTGTTACACCACCCCTGCATATCACTACTAATGATGACAAAGGAGGATGTTCTATGATATGATTCTATGTTACCTGAGGACCATGGGTGGGGATGAATACCACTAACTCCACAAAAAAAGTAACCTGTAAATCCAGCCTTTACGTGTGGACAAACATGGTGGGGTATGTGTGCGAATGCATCAACTAATTACAAGCGGCCTATTCTTCTGAAGATGCGTTCCCTGCTTTCAGCCAGGAAAGTAGCCATATACATTCAGGCACACAAGCACAGTGATGGTCATTGTATTTTCCCAGACTGTTTCTCTGTCTGTTTGTTCTGTGAGGCAGGACTCTTCCATAGAGGATAAAAATGTAATTATATTTGGGAACTTCAGACAATTTTCACCTAAGACAAAAGGTGCAGCAAAAATTTTTGAGTGTAGAGTAATACTGATTTAAACAGAAGCTGCATTAGAACTTCATGAAATAACCAAGAAAGAAAAAGATAGTGATGACAAGATAAAATATCCTAACAAACATTCATTTTCTCTAAGTCAAACTAGGGAAAACAGAGTTTACTTGATGACTGAAACTACATACATCCATTGAACAAGCTCTGTCTTATACAAAAGTACTGCTATGACAGTAATGTGTGAGTGGAAAAGGAAATTCATAGTGCAGTGACTCTTTCACTGTATAGCAAAAAGTAATATGAAGAGATAAACCAAACTATCCCATATAGGCTTCAGACATGCATAATGCACTTTAAAGCTTCGCTTATTTTCTCAGTGAAACCAGTTTGAGAAACAATGGATCTAATTCAGTTTGAATGTAGTTAGAAGAGAAATACCAGCTAAAAGTATTTTTCTACAGCTAGTTAGTAATGACAGATTTTATTTCAAATCACACCAGTTTCTCTCCAGGCTCGGCAAAGCTAACTTCAATTTATGATCAGTAGAAGCTACTTCTGCTTGCATAACATTACTCCAAGTGAAGACGTGTGAATCTGTTCAGGGTTCATATCTACCATGCTTCAACCAGGAAAATCAACTGGGAGGCACACAGAAGCTTTAGCATAAAGTCACACCAGCTGACAGACTGATCTACAGTGGAGAAGTCTTCACTAAAGAGACTAAAAAAAGGCCTTCCCCAGAATATAAAAAATCATCAATATAATAGAAAAGATATAAAAACAGTTCTGCAAAACAGTGAACTGTGTCTAGGTGGTGAATGCTATGAGATACGCCTTGATGAACCAAATATGAATATCTATTCCTTGAAAATGATAAATCACAATAGAGCATTAAGGTGACAGTGCGAATAACAAAAATCCAAGGAACTACTACTTCACATAGTAGGAAGAAAAATGAGGAAACTCTGATTTTAGACAGTAAACTTAACAACTCCTAATTCTTATCTGTAGGTCCTGATAACCTTTGTTACCTTTATAGCTTTCAACTGTGTATACCTAGGACCTGGAAAAGGAATTAGAGTTGCCCATTAGTCATTTTTTGGTCTCTGAATGTTAAATCATACTTTTGTTTATTCTACCCTTAACATGAAAACTCTGTTAGAAACGTACAGCCCAGTGTTCTAACAGGGAAAATGAAAAAAAGTGACAGGTAAAATTAAATGTTTCAGATGTTTTCTTTGGAAAGTTACATCTCAACTATTTTGTGGGGGAGGAAAAATGAGGCGAGATCATTTTAACACACTACCTCAATAATATATGCAGAGTGCCTCAGGAAACGTGAAAACTGTTGGCCCCACAAATGAAAAATTAAGAGGAAGACAACTATTTATTTCATTAGTCATCCACATTTCTACTTAGAATCGTTGAATAACCTGAAGGCTCCAGCTGGCTAAAGATTCCTTGTGATCTCACAAATCAAGAATACTTAACCCAGCTTTTAAGATAGCATTCGCTTTATTTTTTTCCCTCAAGTCACAGCTGTATAAGTTTTTTGGAATTTCAAAATAGGTTAAGATACTTCTGGATTGCTGTTCTTTGGATTTGCTGAACTGCATAGTAACTTCATGGGCTAGACAACTTTATTTCCACCCTGCTTCCAGAGTTCTCCCACTTCTACCACATATCATCAACAGAAACTCAGGAAAATAATCCTCCTTTCTTCTCTAGTTCTAAATGTTTCTCATTTCCGTCTCCCACTTCTGCATACTTTTCACTATTAAACACAGTGTCTTAAATGCATGCATCCATGATTAAAATGCAGCGGGTTCATTTCCAGGAAGAGCTGTGGCTGCAGCCTCTACTAATGTGAATGACTTGTAATGCACAAACACCAACAACCTCTGTTCACGTCTATAATTTGACAATTTTCTTTATGAAGTTAAGTGGTCAGAACACTGCTCACCTTTTCTAAATGTCAGAGAAACAGGCCATGATAACTGTTTTTGCAATCAAATATTTCAAATGATCACTGCAGGCATTTTGTTTGTAGGATGATATATTTAGGTGTGAAAACACAGACCAAATGTTGCCATGTCTCTGATTTCTTTGGCCATGAGAATATGCAACTCAACAATGAAACCACTGGGATTAAATCATATTTGGAGGATTCCAACATTCTGATGAGTTCTCAAAGGGGAAAAAAAAGAAAAGATACTTTCCAGAGCTTTTAATGCTTAAAAATTCAATTTGGAAATCCCCATTTCTTATTCGGGTGTTTTCACCCATCATTCCACTGGAGTTATAAGTTGCTTCTTGAATATAAGGTTACTCTTACAAGGAGAATTATGGGACAGGACCTCCTTTCCCACCCCCTTGGTAACAAGTAAGATATTTAGCTCTTATTTCAAATACATTTGTATTAATTGTGCATTGTGGAGGTGCTGGAAGGATTTGGAAATATTTGAAACAATTTTTCTTTTAGAAACCTGAGATCAGCTACAGCACTCTTTTCACAGCTTTTACATTAAGTGGTGACGTTAGCAATATTTTGGGTAGTTGTTATCTGAATAATGCCTACACCTGGGACTGGGTATTTATGTTTTAAAGCTATAATTAAACTGCACCAGCAGTGATTTGCTGCTGTTACTAAGGCACAACCGTCCCTAGGCTGCAGATTTGTGCAGCTCCAGGGCCTTTTTTTCCATTTCTGAGCCTTTTTGCCCCACTTCCTCTGTGCCCTCCCTGCATTTCTTCATACTTCATTTTGCATTTTCTGTCACTTTCACACCAGTCTGCACTGGGAAAACTGACAGCGAAAGAAAGACAGAGTTGTGAATCGTACCTAAAAACACCTGGGAAAGTTTTGTTTTATGGCATAAAATAAAAATGCTGAAAAATACCTGTCAAAAGATATATATATTTTTTAACCATAAAAACAGAAGCTTGAAATACAGCTATGAAAAAAAGATGTGTAAATTTTCAAGAAGCTGGGCAACGGTGATAAAAAGCAATTTTGCACAAGTTATAAAAAGATGAGAACAAAGTTTAAATGACATTAAAAAATATCTAAGCCTTCATTTGATTATCTTTAATCTAATTATAAGAAGGAGCTGCTTAGTTCCCTGCAAAACAAGGAGACCTTAGATGGTTTAAGCAGTAAAAACAGAGGTTAGAGAAGCAAAAATAGTGCTAAATTAAAGCACTTGGAGGCCAAGGGCTTTGAACCTGGGTTTAAGCAGCCATTCCAGCCTTGTGAGGCAGGGGCTAAAGAAGTTTGGGCTGGTGCTAACAGAGCTCTCATTGTTCCTCCCGGCAGAGAGAAAAATGCTGCTTTATATCTCCTCACACCACAGGCCCCGCACTGAGAAGGAGAAGGAGGCTGAGGGTGTGCTCCCCATTGAAAAGCCATTTTTCCGCTATAAAGTACCCAGCGCTCCATTCCCAGCTCACCGGCTGTGTGAACGGGATGTTATGATGGTGCATAATTTATAACTGGAATGTTCTGCTTTATGTGGGACTCGGGGCGTTCGTGTGGCCTCCCTCCCAGCCCTCCCACCTTTGCTCGGCCCTGGGCACCGTGAGGTGAAACCGCTCCAATGGCGGATCCACCGTGAGCCGTGAGTGGTTGAAAGGGCAGTTATTCCACACCTGTTTTATATGTTTATTCAGTAATTAAAGGTTAATGCTCATTCCAGACCAGATAAATATATACTGTACACCAGCATGCATTCCATAAGGAACAAAGATTTTACTGTAGTGGGCAGATCAAGAGCACTGAGATGCACAATTTCACACAGCCATACCCCACTCAGGCTGTGCCACAACTTACATTGCACACGTTTGTACAAGATGCCAGCAGTAGGCCAGCAAGAGGAATTACTGAAGACAATTTAGAGCCAGGTGTGGCCCATCATTATAGCTGTTTGCAGGCAGCCATGGTGCATTGCTGCTTTGCATCAAGCTCAGTAGTAGAAATATGCGACATTACTTGCATGATTCTGCCTTGCTGAGCCTGTAATAAAAAGTATGAGGCCAGAGTGCTCCAAAGTGCTTTTATATGTATATACACACAGACACACACACACGCATACATACTTTTGTATGGATAACTACACACAAAAATATTTTTGTATGTTTATCCATACAAAAAAATAAGGTACACATTCATATGCACAAATAAATTGTTTGTTTGTTGTGTCTGAAGTTTTCCATATGCAAAAATCCACTGCTATAATAGAAGATACTAAGAAGCTGTGGGAGGATGGTGAGTGAACGAAGTATGATCAAGGTGACTGAGACTGACTGCCTTGTACTTAACTGCCCAGCTTAAGAATATTTTTGGCCAGTTTAATAAGTAGACGATGCATAACCAGCCTGGAGTAATTTCTTGGTTTTTGTTTTAAATGAATAAAATCCATCCTGTTACACTTTGAAGGAAGCTCTAACTGTACCTCCCATAAGGATCTTTTAAAAACAATTTTTTCCTGCCTAGACACTTATTGTACATGTACTGTGGAGGTTGGAAGCACCATCTTTACAGTCAAAATGAGACACAGGAACAGCTGAATCATGGCTGTCTACTGAACTCACACCAATTACGTTAATTCTATCATTTCATTTATTTGAAGTAATCAAATAAAATTGAATTAATGTTGCTTCTTATAAAATTCATAGGCTTATAAAGAGAAGCGTCTGAACAGTAAAAGGTGTTTTAATTGTGTCATTTGGGATATTATTCTGCTCAATTAAGCCTAGAAAGCTAGTAAACTAGTAGGCTTGCCGTGCCAGAACTAAACTGCAGTTAAGGAGCACACCCTTAAGTGTGTAGTAGGAGGTTTTATTATCTGTAGCTCCAAATCGGAGCAGCAACTACTGATGTACTTAAGTTGAAATCAGTAGTCCTTATGCAAGACGGAGAGCATATGCCTCAGTGAACCACACCATCAGCCTGTTTAACTCGTGCTCTATGCTGGACTCCCTTTTGCATGGGTAGCACTTTGTTTCTTTCAAGAGAGGAGGCTTCAGCCTGTAC
The DNA here is from genome assembly GCF_054131305.1 of Coturnix japonica. Lineage (NCBI taxonomy): Eukaryota > Metazoa > Chordata > Aves > Galliformes > Phasianidae > Coturnix > Coturnix japonica. The sequence continues at coordinate 76,664,407 of NC_140664.1, forward strand.
AGATTTTCCTGAAGCTGCTACCTGCTGCATGACTTGGCCTTGCTCCCTTCTAGTAAGGGCAGGGAGCTCTGCATCTCCAGTGACATGCTCTCAGCCCTCTCGCTGGCTAGGGGCAAAGAAATGACCAGAACATTCACATATAGCACAGATCTTCAAAGCTTGTTTCTTGAGTATGTTTGGATACAACTGCGGGTGCTGAGCACACTGCAGATTCTCACAGGGGCAGCACACATCTTCCATTATCTAGCACTCTCCAGACAGAACCTTCAACTACTTGGAGGACAGCACGATGACTACCCATCCTCAAAAAGAACAAGTTTGCTAAAGCATTAATGGAAATTCCCAAACTGACTCCTGCCTGCAGTGGCAGACACTCACGATTCACCCTGGCTCATTACTCAGAGAAATGGGATCAGGAGAATTGTTCTTGGCTATAAGACAACACAACCCATCATGCAGTGGCATGCACTTCATATATGTGTGAAATATGTGTTTATAGCAGTGTGTGCACAACAGAGTATAGCAGTTCTTCTCAGGACTTTAAACATACATGTAAGAATTAAGATTCCTAAATCAAAGCTACTAAATTACAATTTTAAATCCAAGCGACAGAATTACTTCGTATTTCAAATTCTAGAAATGGCAAGCACCTTCCCATCACTTCCACAACCCAGTGCGCAGAGAAGGCCAGTAGAAAGGAACTGCATATCATCACAATAGTGCCAACCCACTCTAGGCTTTCGCAATGCCCTTAGAAATGAGCAGACTATCAGCAATTGGATCCAAGAGGAAGGGGCTGCATAAAAAAGTCTCAAATCAATGTTTTTAGTGCTCAGAATCACATGCTGTGACAGAAGAGATCTCTTGAGTTCAGCTGGTCCAACATGCTGCCCAAAGCAGAACAACTTCAAAGTAAATCCAATGTCTTGTCCAAAGCACTGGATCTAGAACAATCCAGCTATTCAGCTATTCTGGTCATGGAGATAAGTGAATCTTTGAGGAAAGCTGAACTCCACTTTGTGTGGAGTTTGAGGACAGATCTCTTTGCTGTTCTCTTAAGTGTGACTGCCATAATAATAAGAAAGAGAAAATAAAATGCATAAATAAAGAATGAGTTCTAGTGAGTGTATCACTAATGCACATCACTTTATTAGATGTGCATTAATGGCAGATAAAAATAGGGCAAGTATATGCAAAGATCTCCAAAGGACCTTTGCATACACCTGGATGCAATATCTGAGCTTGAATTTTGAGAAGGATCTCTAATTTTAATTCATCTGCCCCAAAGACAGCTTATTTTAGCCACATAACAAATTACATGTTTTAGCATTTTGCTGAAGACATGCAGATGAAATCTACACGTAAAGGTCTTAAGGTAGGGTACATTAATAGCAACCAGTAGAATTTCTGAGCTTTGTGCATACTCGAAAAATTCAGCTGCAGAAGACATAGTTCAGAACTAAAAGATGTTTATTAATTAATTGAGTGCCATAAACATGTCTCTACCAAACAAACTGCTGGGGTTTAACAAAAACTGAACACAAGGAGGCCCAGCACAAAAGGAGGACAAATCAACGATGTGCTAAGTTCCCTAAGAATGCACTTGGTGCTGTTTCCGAGGTTACAGAGAGTGAGAAGGGACTAACCTAGTCCTGTTAAGCTAACAAATATGACAGAACACATTAAAGCAAGTACAGATCTCTGGATTATTAGGTGGGCACCTCCAGGCTGGGTAAATGCCTCCTTTCTCACCTCATCCACAGGCAGCTAACCTGGATTAAGTAGGTTTAAACGGAGAAATCACTCTTCAAACGAGAGGTAATTTGAAAACACACTTAATTACTGCAGCTATCCATACCACAGTGAGGTAGAAGAGCAGGCTTAAGAAGGGGGGGGAACACCAAAAATGCCAAACACATGAATGAGTCTATAGCAGCAGGGAGCTGTTTGTGACATCTCTGTTACTCCTTCAGACTTTCTGGCATTTTTATTGCCTGTTATATCAGTGATAATAGGTGAGCATGTAGATATATTAAATCAAGGCAGGGGTGGGAGAAATAAGGGCTGAATAAAATGCAGCAGACTGATACACATCAAACACTTTCTAATAAACTAGAAGGGTTTAGAAGTTTAGAACTTAGTAAATACACTATGAAGACAATATTAAGATGAAAAGCCTGAAGAGAAGCTTACTATTTGTGAGAGCAAGAATTCAAAAAATCATAGAATCTAAAAATCATATATTATCCCAAGTTGGAAGGGACCCACAAGTATTATCAAGTCCAGCTCCTGGCTCCCCCCAGGATCACCCCAAAATTGAAACCCTACGTTTGACACTCCTTGAACTCTGGCACTTGGGGCTGTGCACACTGCCCTGGGCATCCAGTTCCATGCCTACCGCCCTCTGGTGCAGAACCTGTCCCTAAGCCCGACCTGACCCTCTCCTGAGCTGTTCCTTCAGGCCCTGTTGCTGTCACCAGAGAGCAGAGCTCAGCACTGCTCCTTGCTCCCCTCACAAGGAGCTACAGGAGAGCACATGGAAGTGTAAAGAAACAAATTCAAACCCGGTAACAACATGCAGCCATTTGATCTACTTAATTTTTGAAACGCTTAAGTTCTAACATGATCATTCCAAGATTCCATGAATTTTCAAAACTGAGAACAGCTTAATATGAATTAAGACAGAAGTAACCTTTGGTCCGGAAAAGACAGTTATAAAAAGCTTTGTCTGGAACAGTGAGAAAAGATGTCTCGGGTTGTTTACTGAAACTCTTTCATCAAGGCCAAGATCCAGTAAAGTATGGTGAAACGCAAGAGCTTCAACTGAGTGTCCTCCTCAAGGAAAGTTTGCTTCCTGACTTGGAACCACATCATCAACTGGGACTGCACTGTGTTCTTGCAGAGGTGGCCATTTTCAGCCAAGGCACACATACACACCCTGTACTAGTGGTCAGTTAATTCCATGGCTCATTGACAAGCACAAGCAGTTGCCCAGGTGGCTACTCCACATCTCAGTAACAAAAAACTGTTAGTAATTCTAGTTCTCTATTCCAATCAAATGTGGTCCCTTTTTGCAACACTGCTCAAGCTAATTAGCAGCCCTACACTGTTTATACAGTGGCTGGCTTTTCAGCAGACCAGACTGCTGCACTTAAGACTGAATAGAAAAAAATAAATGCTTAAATGAAGAAATGCTGAATATGCTTAAATTAAGGAATAAACGTTGGGGACACGCTTATGTTCCACTGTAGTGAAAGGTTCACTCAACAGCCATCTTGCATGTGGGCAGCATAGAATCATAGAACAATAAAGCCTGGAAAAGATCTCCAAGATCATCCAGCCCAAGAGACAAAGGGAAGCATGAACTTTTATTGAAAAAGCCTTCTTAATGTACAAGCCTGGGGCTGCATGCCATGGCCAAAATGACTCGATGAGGAAGTCACAGCCCAGGCACTGGAGACTGGTATGAAACACTGATGCCAAGCCCAGGAACACGCGCTGGGACTGGAGTGCTGCTGGCACATGTGCAGCAGGTGAGGCCGGCACATGGTGATGACCAAACAGCGACTGACAGCATCACTGTGGGACGGATGGTGATGTACCCCAGTGAAGGTGAGGCCTGGCAACACGGCCAAGCCCTGGTTTGTGACATCTCCGTGCGATGGATTGTGACTGCTTGGCCCACTCTGCTCCAATTCGGGCGCAGCAGCCCAGCCCAGCAGTTCGTGCCTGGCCTCCAACCGAGCGAGTGTGCGAGGACTGGAGTGTGGACAGGGCGAAATTTGGAGCTGAAACGTGCCCTGGGTGCTGCTTGCGCAGTTCTCAGGTGCCGTCTCAGAGCCACTTGTGTAGTACCCGGACCCTGCTGGTTGGCAGCAGGCAGCCGGGGCATTAAGGAGAGGAGCGTGCAGCAGAGCAGGTGAGCAGTGTGGCAATGCCTCATGCCGGCAGCTGGGGGTGCTTCTCGAGGGACCCTCCCCAGGCTGGCCTTTACCCGTGGGGCCACTTGTTCACTTCCTACAGTGGCTGGAGGGGAACAGGCACAGGGAGGGTCTGCTGATGAGGGACCGGGGCAGTGAGTGACCGTGGTCTCTCCCTCTCTCTCTTGCAGTTCGTAACACCCTCTGCCTGCTGCAGCACCTGTGAGGGGAGCAGCTTCCCGACCTCAGCTCTCCCCAGCCCACCGCACAGCCCAGGGCCATGGACGTGCCATCCAACTGGACCTGCCCCATCTGCGGGCAAATCCGGGAGGATGTCACCTACGTGACCCCCTGCCAGCACCAGCTGTGCTATGGCTGTGCTATCTGGTGGGCAAGCAAGAAGCCGAGTTGTGCCGTATGCGGGCACAAAATCAATACCATCCGATACTCGGTGAGGTCGGACGACGATTACCTCGAGTGTGCTGTCCCGCAGCCCGCAGCGCACTCAGATCACGGCCTGCAGGACGAGCAGGGGCCTGCAGAGCCGGTGCTTATTCCACCTGAGCACAACTTCCCAGCCGAGGTCTGGGCTGCCTTTTTCCAAGACCATCCGGAAGACCTCGGACCCCTGCTCCAGTGGCTGCAGGAAGAGATCCAGGAGACATCCAGCGATGACTGGTGGGAAGTCTACGTGGGACAGTGCACCACCGTGAGCTTCCTGTGTCAGCACGGGCTGGACCAGGAGGCCTTGGTGCGGGAGCTGCAGCTGAGCACCAGTGGTGATGTCCTGCCCTTTGTAAGGAGGCTCATCAGCACCGCTGCAGCCCTGTACGGTCCCACGATCCGCCGTCAGATGGACCACCAAGTCAGCCACACCGCTGGAAGGAGGGAGGACAGTCCTGCAGCCAGCTCCACCACCAGCACCTCCCATCAGGAGCCTCCTGCCTCGGGCCCAGGCTGCTCCACCAGCTCTGCAGGGCCCAGCACGGAGCCAGGGCAGGCGGCGGCAGCGGGCCCCTCTTCCCAGGGCAGAGACCGCTCATGTGGGGGGCCCCGGCGCCCCCCGAAGAGGAAGGCCCGCAGCAGCCCCCAGGACTCTGCGCCGCCCTGCAAGAGGCGGCCCCGGCGGCGGCGCTAGGCCAGAACTGCACTGCCGTCACAGCACGGCTCCAGCGGGCTGGGAGGCCAACATCTACCTCTCAGCGTGCTGCTTATAATGCCTAATAAATATCAGTTCAAAAAATATTAAAAAACACAAAGTCTGTGTGTTATTGACATACAGCTGGCATTGCTGTTCCTACCCATGCTACCTATGCCACTTTCTCCATATTTCCGTCCTGATGGAGGGTGTTCAATTTCATATTTTTTTCCATGACCATAAATCAGCACTCCTGATGTTACTAATAAAAGAGACAAAGACCCCAAAGAGCAGAGGATGGACAAAATGTGATGACGTGTGATGACATTCGGTGATGACATCACAATATCAGACCCCGTCCCAAACCATCTCAATGTGAGTAATGCAGGAATTCATCAGGGGAAGGAAAACACATGGAAATGTAAAGGATCAAACTCAAACCCAATAACAGCCATGAGTGATCTCCTTAATTTTTGAAACACTTCAGTTATATCATGATCTTTGGCTTGAATCCATTGACTTTTTCAATGGAGAACAGCTTCATATGTGGTACCCGATTTTCAGGTTTTAAAATCTGTGCAATGAAAACTTCAAAATAACACGAGGCACCAGTGACTGTTCAGCGAACATAGGAAAAATGAGAAACAATCCTATATTATTCAATGCAATGAAAAGATTCAGCAAGTGCACCTGTAACAAACTTCCTGGCACCTCAGTCGAGAAGTCAGCAGAGCCACCTCGTCCACTCAGTGCAGATGTGGCAACATCAGCTGAACAGCAACAGAGCAGAAGTTACACATGAAGCACGTTAGGCTTTTATTTCATCACATTTCACAAACTAAGCAGGATCAGGATAGTGATCCCTGATGTGTGTCAGGTAACCACTGCAAGCCTAGTAATGGAAGTGTATGGGGTATGCTGCAAGCAAACCCAGTGTAGTGACTGAACAAATCCAGCTGGGACTGCCCTTCGATCTTGCACAGATGGCCATATTCAGGCAAGGCACACACACACAACCTATTCACTGTCCAGTTAATTCTCCAGCACTCTGACAAGCAGAGACAGTTGCGTCAGTGGCTACTCAGCATCTCAGTAATGAAAACATATTCGTAATTCTAGTTCTCTATTCTAGTCAAATGTGGTCCCCTTTTGCTACCCTACCCCAGCTAATTAGCTGCCTTATGCTTTTTCTGCAGTGGCTGTCTTTTCAGCACACCAGAGCACTGCGCTTAAGGTTGAACAGTAAAAATAAATGCTTAAATAAAGGAATGCTGACAATGTTGGGGACAGTGACGACCTCATGTTCCACTGAAGTGAAAGGTTCACTCAACAGCGATCTTAGGCAGCACAAAATGATAGAATCCTGAAGGCTGGAAAAGATCTCCAAGATCACCTACCCCAAGAGACAGAGGGAAGTACAAAATTTTAATGAACAATAAACCTTCTTGCTGTACAAGCCTGGGGCTGTGTGACATGGCCATGGCCAGAGATACCAGATGGGGCATGTGGGAAGACACAGCCCAGGCCCTGGAGATTGGTGTGAAACACTGATGCCAAGCAAACAAGAGCTGGGGGGTTAAATGAGGTGGGCAGCAGTGCTGGGGAAAGCCCAGAAACGTGTGCTGGAGCTGGAGTGCTGCTGGCACATGTGCAGCAGGTGAGGCCGGCACACGGTGATGACCAAACAGCGACTGACAGCATCACTGTGGGACGGATGGTGATGTACCCCAGTGAAGGTGAGGCCTGGCAACACGGCCAAGCCCTGGTTTGTGACATCTCCGTGCGATGGATTGTGACTGCTTGGCCCACTCTGCTCCAATTCGGGCGCAGCAGCCCAGCCCAGCAGTTCGTGCCTGGCCTCCAACCGAGCGAGTGTGCGAGGACTGGAGTGTGGACAGGGCGAAATTTGGAGCTGAAACGTGCTCTGGGTGCTGCTTGCGCAGCTCTCAGGTGCCGTCTCAGAGCCACTTGTGTAGTACCCGGACCCTGCTGGTTGGCAGCAGGCAGCCGGGACATCAAGGAGAGGAGCGTGCAGCAGAGCAGGTGAGCAGTGTGGCAATGCCTCATGCCGGCAGCTGGGGGTGCTTCTCGAGGGACCCTCCCCAGGCTGGCCTTTACCCGTGGGGCCACTTGTTCACTTCCTACAGTGGCTGGAGGGGAACAGGCACAGGGAGGGTCTGCTGATGAGGGACCGGGGCAGTGAGTGACCGTGGTCTCTCCCTCTCTCTCTTGCAGTTCGTAACACCCTCTGCCTGCTGCAGCACCTGTGAGGGGAGCAGCTTCCCGACCTCAGCTCTCCCCAGCCCACTGCACAGCCCAGGGCCATGGACGTGCCATCCAACTGGACCTGCCCCATCTGCGGGCAAATCCGGGAGGATGTCACCTACGTGACCCCCTGCCAGCACCAGCTGTGCTATGGCTGTGCTATCTGGTGGGCAAGCAAGAAGCCGAGTTGTGCCGTATGCGGGCACAAAATCAATACCATCCGATACTCGGTGAGGTCGGACGACGATTACCTCGAGTGTGCTGTCCCGCAGCCCGCAGCGCACTCAGATCACGGCCTGCAGGACGAGCAGGGGCCTGCAGAGCCGGTGCTTATTCCACCTGAGCACAACTTCCCAGCCGAGGTCTGGGCTGCCTTTTTCCAAGACCATCCGGAAGACCTCGGACCCCTGCTCCAGTGGCTGCAGGAAGAGATCCAGGAGACATCCAGCGATGACTGGTGGGAAGTCTACGTGGGACAGTGCACCACCGTGAGCTTCCTGTGTCAGCACGGGCTGGACCAGGAGGCCTTGGTGCGGGAGCTGCAGCTGAGCACCAGTGGTGATGTCCTGCCCTTTGTAAGGAGGCTCATCAGCACCGCTGCAGCCCTGTACGGTCCCACGATCCGCCGTCAGATGGACCACCAAGTCAGTCACACCGCTGGAAGGAGGGAGGACAGTCCTGCAGCCAGCTCCACCACCAGCACCTCCCATCAGGAGCCTCCTGCCTCGGGCCCAGGCTGCTCCACCAGCTCTGCAGGGCCCAGCACGGAGCCAGGGCAGGCGGCGGCAGCGGGCCCCTCTTCCCAGGGCAGAGACCGCTCATGTGGGGGGCCCCGGCGCCCCCCGAAGAGGAAGGCCCACAGCAGCCCCCAGGACTCTGCGCCGCCCTGCAAGAGGCGGCCCCGGCGGCGGCGCTAGGCCAGAACCGCACTGCCGTCACAGCACGGCTCCAGCGGGCTGGGAGGCCAACATCTACCTCTCAGCGTGCTGCTTATAATGCCTAATAAATATCAGTTCAAAAAATATTAAAAAACACAAAGTCTGTGTGTTATTGACATACAGCTGGCATTGCTGTTCCTACCCATGCTACCTATGCCACTTTCTCCATATTTCCGTCCTGATGGAGGGTGTTCAATTTCATATTTTTTTCCATGACCATAAATCAGCACTCCTGATGTTACTAATAAAAGAGACAAAGACCCCAAAGAGCAGAGGATGGACAAAATGTGATGACGTGTGATGACATTCGGTGATGACATCACAATATCAGACCCCGTCCCAAACCATCTCAATGTGAGTAATGCAGGAATTCATCAGGGGAAGGAAAACACATGGAAATGTAAAGGATCAAACTCAAACCCAATAACAGCCATGAGTGATCTCCTTAATTTTTGAAACACTTCAGTTATATCATGATCTTTGGCTTGAATCCATTGACTTTTTCAATGGAGAACAGCTTCATATGTGGTACCCGATTTTCAGGTTTTAAAATCTGTGCAATGAAAACTTCAAAATAACACGAGGCACCAGTGACTGTTCAGCGAACATAGGAAAAATGAGAAACAATCCTATATTATTCAATGCAATGAAAAGATTCAGCAAGTGCACCTGTAACAAACTTCCTGGCACCTCAGTCGAGAAGTCAGCAGAGCCACCTCGTCCACTCAGTGCAGATGTGGCAACATCAGCTGAACAGCAACAGAGCAGAAGTTACACATGAAGCACGTTAGGCTTTTATTTCATCACATTTCACAAACTAAGCAGGATCAGGATAGTGATCCCTGATGTGTGTCAGGTAACCACTGCAAGCCTAGTAATGGAAGTGTATGGGGTATGCTGCAAGCAAACCCAGTGTAGTGACTGAACAAATCCAGCTGGGACTGCCCTTCGATCTTGCACAGATGGCCATATTCAGGCAAGGCACACACACACAACCTATTCACTGTCCAGTTAATTCTCCAGCACTCTGACAAGCAGAGACAGTTGCGTCAGTGGCTACTCAGCATCTCAGTAATGAAAACATATTCGTAATTCTAGTTCTCTATTCTAGTCAAATGTGGTCCCCTTTTGCTACCCTACCCCAGCTAATTAGCTGCCTTATGCTTTTTCTGCAGTGGCTGTCTTTTCAGCACACCAGAGCACTGCGCTTAAGGTTGAACAGTAAAAATAAATGCTTAAATAAAGGAATGCTGACAATGTTGGGGACAGTGACGACCTCATGTTCCACTGAAGTGAAAGGTTCACTCAACAGCGATCTTAGGCAGCACAAAATGATAGAATCCTGAAGGCTGGAAAAGATCTCCAAGATCACCTACCCCAAGAGACAGAGGGAAGTACAAAATTTTAATGAACAATAAACCTTCTTGCTGTACAAGCCTGGGGCTGTGTGACATGGCCATGGCCAGAGATACCAGATGGGGCATGTGGGAAGACACAGCCCAGGCCCTGGAGATTGGTGTGAAACACTGATGCCAAGCAAACAAGAGCTGGGGGGTTAAATGAGGTGGGCAGCAGTGCTGGGGAAAGCCCAGAAACGTGTGCTGGAGCTGGAGTGCTGCTGGCACATGTGCAGCAGGTGAGGCCGGCACACGGTGATGACCAAACAGCGACTGACAGCATCACTGTGGGACGGATGGTGATGTACCCCAGTGAAGGTGAGGCCTGGCAACACGGCCAAGCCCTGGTTTGTGACATCTCCGTGCGATGGATTGTGACTGCTTGGCCCACTCTGCTCCAATTCGGGCGCAGCAGCCCAGCCCAGCAGTTCGTGCCTGGCCTCCAACCGAGCGAGTGTGCGAGGACTGGAGTGTGGACAGGGCGAAATTTGGAGCTGAAACGTGCTCTGGGTGCTGCTTGCGCAGCTCTCAGGTGCCGTCTCAGAGCCACTTGTGTAGTACCCGGACCCTGCTGGTTGGCAGCAGGCAGCCGGGACATCAAGGAGAGGAGCGTGCAGCAGAGCAGGTGAGCAGTGTGGCAATGCCTCATGCCGGCAGCTGGGGTTGCTTCTCGAGGGACCCTCCCCAGGCTGGCCTTTACCCGTGGGGCCACTTGTTCACTTCCTACAGTGGCTGGAGGGGAACAGGCACAGGGAGGGTCTGCTGATGAGGGACCGGGGCAGTGAGTGACCGTGGTCTCTCCCTCTCTCTCTTGCAGTTCGTAACACCCTCTGCCTGCTGCAGCACCTGTGAGGGGAGCAGCTTCCCGACCTCAGCTCTCCCCAGCCCACTGCACAGCCCAGGGCCATGGACGTGCCATCCAACTGGACCTGCCCCATCTGCGGGCAAATCCGGGAGGATGTCACCTACGTGACCCCCTGCCAGCACCAGCTGTGCTATGGCTGTGCCATCTGGTGGGCAAGCAAGAAGCCGAGTTGTGCCGTATGCGGGCACAAAATCAATACCATCCGATACTCGGTGAGGTCGGACGACGATTACCTCGAGTGTGCTGTCCCGCAGCCCGCAGCGCACTCAGATCACAGCCTGCAGGACGAGCAGGGGCCTGCAGAGCCGGTGCTTATTCCACCTGAGCACAACTTCCCAGCCGAGGTCTGGGCTGCCTTTTTCCAAGACCATCCGGAAGACCTCGGACCCCTGCTCCAGTGGCTGCAGGAAGAGATCCAGGAGACATCCAGCGATGACTGGTGGGAAGTCTACGTGGGACAGTGCACCACCGTGAGCTTCCTGTGTCAGCACGGGCTGGACCAGGAGGCCTTGGTGCGGGAGCTGCAGCTGAGCACCAGCGGTGATGTCCTGCCCTTTGTAAGGAGGCTCATCAGCACCGCTGCAGCCCTGTACGGTCCCACGATCCGCCGTCAGATGGACCACCAAGTCAGCCACACCGCTGGAAGGAGGGAGGACAGTCCTGCAGCCAGCTCCACCACCAGCACCTCCCATCAGGAGCCTCCTGCCTCGGGCCCAGGCTGCTCCACCAGCTCTGCAGGGCCCAGCATGGAGCCAGGGCAGGCGGCGGCAGCGGGCCCCTCTTCACAGGGCAGGGACCGTTCATGTGGGGGGCCCCAGCGCCCCCCGAAGAGGAAGGCCCGCAGCAGCCCCCAGGACTCTGTGCCGCCTTGCAAGAGGCGGCCTCAGCGGCGGCGGCACTAGGCCAGCATCGCACTGCCGTCACAGCACGGCTCCGGTGGGCTGGGAGAACAACATCTACCTCTCGGCCTGCTGCTTATAGTAGCCAATAAACATCTGTTACAAATAAGAAGAAAGTGTCTTATTGACATGGCTTTTGGCATTGCTGTCCCTACCCATGCTGCTTCCTCCCTCTTCCAGTCCTGAAGGAGAGTGTAGAAATGCAACTTTATTTCCATGATCATAGTTTGGCACTCATGACAGTGCTAACAAAACATGCATGGTCCCTCAATAACAGAAGATGGACCTCATGTTCCGCTAATCATAACCTAATCACCAGGACTTGGCTAAATTCCTCTAATACTGCCAAGCTCCAGGCCACATATTACGTCATTAGATTTTCTGAGCTGTGACGACCCCCTCTCTCCAGACTTCAGGTTAGTCAGTCTGAAGATAAAAACTCCGTTACCTGAATGACTTTTAGATGGGACAGCTCACATCTGAGCTGGTGAGCCAGCTACAGATTTTGAAACCCAAATCCAAAAGGTAAGAGAAATCTTCCCAAAAGAACAAACGCCAACTGCCCCGATGCTTATCTTTTCACTCAAGCATGGTGAACTATTCAGTTGCCATTTTCCTCTACAAAGGGCCTTCCATAAGTTCACAATCTGTTTTCACCAGCTATTTTCTTGACATTTTCACAGTATGCCTTCAGAGCTCTGTGAATGTCCTTTTTTCATGACCAAAAGAATACTGCTACTTGTGGCTAACAACTAAAGGAAATGACACTTTTTGAGCATCTCCTTAGACATTTTTTTCTTTTCCTGCATGTCTTTCTCATCAGACTGAAAGGAACGTTTTTGTTAACAATTGGAATAGTTGGCAGTTTGCAATTTGGAGTCCAAAAAACATTGTCATATTGTCTCCCAGATGCAGAATCCAGCACTTGCTCTGATTAAAATTCCCCACCACACTTTGGTCATTTGGAAAAGTACATATGTATAATGCTTTTTTTTCCCCCTTTCTTTCTTTATTCTTCCTTCTCAGTTTCATGCTCTCAGAAATTGGTTGATTGCCTGAATGTCAGCAATTCCCTCTATTTTTCCAAATGGCAACTGGGGTTTTCATGAAAATGCTCAATGGAGGTGCAGTGATTTTAAGAAAAACAAAAAAAGCACACGTGCCTAATTAATGAGAAAAATGAGTGGTGCTGGAAATGCTATGATTTGGTTAAAGATGTTTCTCATTTAGAACCAGATATTACCATAGATATCACAAACATCTGTGAAAGAAGAATAGAAAGATTTTTGTCAAAATTATCAAATTTGGACATAGCAGTTTGCAAATATGAACCAGATAACACAGGCATGTCCAACCCTTGGCACATGGGCGATATATAAGCCAGCCCAGCTCACAATGCAACCCACCCCTGCCAAGCTGTATGTGCTACTAACACTGGCTCAGCTGAAGCCAGGGCAATGGGGTAGAGCAGTGCTAAGTCAAGTTAACACAAATAACTATGCATTTTGATACGCTGGATAAAGACAGTCCTGTGAACAGTGAAAAATACAAAGCCATGATTTCCATTTTGATAAAGGAATTTCAGTCTCTCTTGATACTTTTACATGTCTTATCAGAGAAAATCATCCCTCGCTTCACAATCACACCTTCACTTATTCACATCATCACTTTTTCACAGAATTGTAGAATAGTAGAATCACAGAATGGTTTGAGTTGGAACGGTCTTTTAAGATCACCTAGTTCCAACCTCCCTGCTATAGGCAGGGACACCTCCCTCTAGACCAGGTTGCTCAAAGCCCCATCCAGACTGGCCTTGAGAGCCTCCAGGGAGGGGACATCCACAGCCTCTCTGTGCAAATAGTAATTTTCACATTTGAAAACTACTATTTTCAAGGATGAAGCACAGGAAGTAAAATTTCATCAACGATCTCTGATGAACATCTTAAGAACTCAAAAACAGCAGCAACCACTGCCACTGAATCAGACTGATGCATTAAATTCATAAAAAAAGGGTCAAATATTCCTCTCAAGTTTTTGTTGCTGTATTTTTTTTTTTAAAGGATAATTTTAAAGAAAAAAATGTTTTGTTACTTATACACATTAACTACATAACATATTCTTATGTGCAGCCCAAGACAATCCCTCTTTACTCAGTTCTGCCCAGACAAGCCAAAAGGTTTGACACCCATGAGCTGGACTATTAACCACAGTTATGTTTGTTTACTTGCTTAAATAATGAAATTATGGAAAATTCCTTCATAAATACAAGCAAGTCTGGAATGTCTGAAAGTGGGCTTTCTGCCAAACTGTATGAAGATAAAGTAAAAGAAAAGCCTTAAATAAGCCCAGACCACATGTGAAGAAATTTGGATCTCATTGACTTCAGGAGCTCCAGCATTTCACTCCTTTACAGTGAGTCTGTCTGTTAATGACATGAAGAAATCTGTTCTCATTATTCTGTTTGAGTCAAAATTTAAAATGCAGCCTCAGTTCCTCTGTCTGAGTGGAGCAGATTAGAAGTGACTTTTATGAGAAGAAGACTCACACCTTGTACTCAAACCTTGCAAAGCCCAGGGAAAAAACATGAGCAAGGCTGTCACTGGAAAACAAGTGCCCATTAGTTATCACCAGGGTGGCTTGGAGCCTTGTCTCAAAATATTAAGACCTCAAAGCCCTCAAAAATTAGATAAAATCCCGGCCTAGTGGAAAAGATCCTACAGAAGATTCTCAGATCAGTTCTCCAAGCCCTCGTCCATCAATACCAACAAAACACTTTTCACAATTTTCCATGGGAAAGAGACAAAAGGCACAATGAAATGGGCAGCAGCTCTGTGGGCTCAGGGGCTCACTGGGAATACTGAAATCAAAGGTGCAAGTGCCTCTATCATTGATCATCACTTGAGGCTCCAACTTACCCCAGCAATCTGCAGTAGGTATCAAAAACATCACCTTATTAATTACAGCTGAGGATGGTAAACATTAGTCCTTTTACATATCGACTCAAATTCCTCACAGCCACCAAAATGGGTATGCACAATCCATCAGTCACTTGCCCTCTTGATGAAACAGCACATCTGAGTCACTTCTCCTCACCCAAAAGTTCAGAAAACACCTACATGGTGGGAGAGGCAAGAGGATGAAGAACTGTAAGCAAGCCCCTTGTCCAGAGGTCTTTTGTTGTTATAAGCTGCTTGCTGCCTGGCTTTGAGGAAGTGGACTTTCAGAAAGAGCTGTGGGACCACTGAACTGCCCAGCAGAGACAGCTGAAGGGGGCTTCTCTCATGCGAAGCAATTGTATGTGGGCTCTGTTGAATCAAGATGACTGAAAACAAAGCGACTGCCAAACTGGGATCAAGTTTAACAGCATAGACACCTCAAAGTTCAAATAAGAAGAATATAATAGCCAGGATGACTGCAGGAACAGGTTTGTAAGGGACTGGTAAGTTTTACCAAACACCACTCATCGCTCTTCTTTTAGCACAATGGTGGGAAAAGATGATTCTATAGCCCAGTGATCCAGTCTGCACAACTCAACTGTGCATGACAAGTCCTGCCCCTTGGGAAGAAATCACCCTTTGCCTGTGAGAGAAACTACATTTATTTCTTTGGCAAAACTCTGGGGACTCTCCTCCCACATAGAAATCAGACAAGACTCCTATTTAACTGAAGATGTCAAGAGGGTGTTAATGTATACGTCATCACTTTACCACATTCTTTCTAAAGGCATCTCTAACATTACTTGTGCACAACTGCCTGCAACAGTACCATGTTTGTGCTAACCAACTGAGCAGTCCAGCTCCCAACAGGCATGTTTATGGAAATGCACCATCTGAATCGTGCTATAAGGACCAAGGCTGAAGATGAGAAAAAATGCCTAAATAAACTGCTGAGAAAACTATCAAATTTATTTTTAAAAAACTCACAAGCAACATGCTTCAGAAATGACTTGTAGCTTGTAGAGAGGATACTCACTGCAAACTTCATCAGAGGATGCATGGTGTTTTCAGCAACCTTTTCCCTTTACTACTCTTTCTACATAAATTAGTCCACTATAACACTGTACTTACTTCTAATGGACTACTAGAAAGTAAAATGATAATCGTTATACAGTAAATCTGAAGAAGAAATTGAAGTAATTTCCGTTATATCTCAGGAGATGCTTGTTTTTTAAACCTGCTGCCTTGTCACGCCTTATTATTTTCACAAAGTTCTGATAATCACAGGGTCATATTTGTTAGCTGCTTGTGACAACATTCAAAAAGGGCACTATATATCACCAAAACAGCTCACAAACTGGCTAGTCACATTATTTATTATGAGCCACACATGTGACAAATTATTTAACTCAGTGACTCCTAATAAGTCAAAGAGCAAGCAATTAGCTAACACAGTATGAAGGCTGTTTGTGGCAATTTATAGATGCTCTCAAGCTGTCACAGCACTTCAAAGTACCATTAGGGGGGAACCTCTTAATGACTCACTTGAGATGACAAGCATTACACAGCACACATGGCAGCGATGAATTTGGCAGCCTATTCTGTTACATGAAGCTTCCTCCCCTTCACCCAACAGCTGTTTACATGTTTGCAGTTTGCATTTCTCTCCTGCAAGTTGCTGGGAATGGAGGGAGTGAGGCACTGCATAGCTTTGCCATAGGGGAAGTGCAGTTCAAGGCTGCTCTGTGGGTAAATCTTTGGGCCTTCAAGAAGCTGGGAGAGCCGCAGCACTGCTAGCTAGTACTGCAGCTGAAATCTGCTGCTTGCATACATAACTGCTACTTCCAGCTTCTGGGACAGACTGTAACAGACCTGAGCCTTGTGGAAGCTGTACCTCTTATCCAGTTGGTGTCCAGATTACTCTTTTTAACATCTATTTCAATTGTTCTTAATAGAAAAACAAACAAAAAAATTATCACTTAGACTTCAGACAGGATCTCAGAATGTTCAGGGCCAGACCCAAGCTCTGAGGCTCTGACCAGCTTCTAGAGCTCAATCCTTGGCTTTCTGTAACAAATTACTTCACTTGGGAGCTATTTGACATTTTCTTCTTTGCATCCCATTGAAAAGTAAGCATATCCTTCTATCCTCGTGAGTCCTCTCCTACGTTTCTAGTGGCATTCAGATAAATGAATTCAGACTGCACTAAATCTAAGCCCCTGTGCCAATCACAGACCAGCAAGGATCACACGGGGTACTGGGGGGCATACAGAGCCTGTGTGTTTCCATTCCAGGGAGTGCAGTGATGGTGCATGACCAGTGTAGGAATCAGCAATTAAAAAACCTGGTGATGATTAGTGGATGCTCTTTGCTGGAGACTGGGGGGATAGGAGAGGTGAGAGAGGGAACTTGGGAACAGGATGATTAAACAATTGCTCTGCAGAACTGCCAGGCAATAAAAGAGGCCAAATGGCCAAGGAGAGCAATGTTGCTTGCTGAAGGCCCAGCCATTCCCCTCTTGGCCGTACTTGCAGCCCTGAGAGCACCGCGCCACTAGACCTGCTGAAAGACAGAATGAATCAGTGGGAATGAGTGGGTGACACTGAGAAAACACAATGTGCTGCCCCAGCCGGCTGTGGCTGCACTATTTCAGGAGGGGAGGAGAGGGTAAAAAAGCACATGTCAGCCACTCATTCAAAGGCAGTCACTCAGAGCCTCCCAGGCCAAGGCTCCCCCACAGCACGAGACATGTGGCAGAGCAATGAGAGCTCTCTCTGCCACACACATTCTTATTTGAAAGGCAGCAAGTCACTGACAATGCTTTAGCATTCTTCAGCAGTCACAGCTGTATTATAGCAAGTCTGTTATTCCAGATAGTTAGAGGGAAAAGTACCTACATGAGCCTGTGTGAGCCTCAGCCTCTAATTGCATGGTGATGTCATCCATGAGATTTAGCTTGTGCTTCTGACCCCACATCAGACTTTTGACAGAAGTAGTGCACAGTGCTAAAGCTTTTGTCTCCTCTTCAGTAATACACCTATACTGTGTTGCTGGCCTTCTTTCTTTTTTAAAACCAGGGACAAACCAAGAATAAAAAGGTACATAAAAGTTTCCTCTATCAAGAAAGGTTCCTATTTCCAAGCCTGAATCTGCATATTGTGATTGTTTTAAAATGTGGGAATTACAAGTTACATTGGAATGACAGAAAAACCTTCATAAATAGCTGAAGCACAAAAATGTGTCTTCCAGAAGTGCTCTAAAGGTACTTCTCAGTTTCTTGGGAAACAAAAGGCCATACGTTTCAGTCTCTATATAATAATACAACAATCTTCCAATAATGTTTCTTAGCCAGGTTTTACTAACTACCTGACATTTCATCAATCTTCTGGCACCTTGCCCTTTTTTTTTTTTTCTTCTGGCATCACTGCATCTTTGTCAAGGTTTGCTTTTCTTCCCATGCGTTTATGCCATGCTACTGATCTTCTCTGCAGTTACATAGCAGAACTCTCTGAACACTGTGCTGGGGATTGTTTTACTACGTTAATGCAATAAATCATCAATCAAATTATGGACACCCATGAATGACTTATGCTGTTGTTCTAACTTATAAAAACTGCTATACTCTAAAGAGAAGGCATTTCCAGACAAACCAGAGTGGGGTGCGGTAAGGCTGCAGCTTGCATTAGGCAGAATGGGCAAGTAGTAAAGGGTTTTTATAGAAGTGGCACTTCTATAACTGAGTGGCTATCAGCTCAACTGTTTGACAAGAAGTCACCAGTGTCAGAGTACAGATTTCATCTTCTGCAGCACAAACACAGAGGCATGATTTTTGTTGCTAGTCTCAGGATCTTTGATGCCTTCCTTAGAGCTCTTCCTCACATAGGCATGAGAATGCATAGGCTGCTCAGCTTTCCTTTCAAAAGAACTGCCACCAAAGCAAAACAAAATTAAAGTCTCAAGGGGAAGTTTGAAAGCAAAACTAGAATATTCCCTGGAAGCTCAGAAAAGTAAAAAGGCACATTTCTTATCTATTTACTTTAACAGTGGGCAGAAATACACTGTGAATGTAACAAGTCATAATACGTTGGGTAACCTCATATTCCTCAAAGGTGCTCTTCATCAGGATAATTTCCAGAGAGACTCGCAAAATCTTGTCATATTTTTAAACATCTTCTCTTGAATCATCATGCCTGCTTTTTCCCAACATCCGATCTCCCAGTAATCAAGGAAAACAAAACAGCCTTCTTTAGCAATCCTCTTCTAATCTGGGGTTAAAATGACTGACAGTATAATGGTGCCTATTCAGTCAAATATTATTGGAATACTACTAACTAGGGCAGACACTCTTCAGGCTCTCCTGGTTTCTGACAGAGCCTCAACTGAGACAAATGCATCAAACTGCATTTCTGAGGTGAGCAAAATTGATCTCTGAACTTTATTTTGAGCTGCTTGTACTTTAAAAGCAGAACTTAACAGCGCGCTGAAAAAAAGCAGGGCTTTGGAGGAAGGGTAGGCAACTATGTCTTGGATGGAAGGAATGCTAACTTAAATAATAGATAATTAAAGCATTCAGAATTTACATTTTATATTTTGGATATTCCAAACTGTCAGTCAGGACACTGTGAGGTCACAACGCTCAGTGAGTACATAAAGAACAGAATAAGGCCTCTCCTCTGCTCACCGGGTGTCCCGTGCCAATAATCTGAGGACAATCAATGGCTGCATTCTGCATGGCTCAAGTACCTGCACCTCCTGTATTATGAGCAAAGCAAAGAACAAGCTCTTCACAAATGAGACTCATCTGTCGCTTTCCTCTGTCTTATTTAAACTTAGTCACCTTCATTTGATTACAAGTAGATTTTCATTACTTATACCTTACTGTTTCTCTCTGACTAGTTCTTTTTTTTTCATTTCATGAATTTCCTCCTTCCTTCACTTCACTGCTGCCTTTATCTCATTTCCCCTTGAGTGTTTCAAAAATGACCAGTCCTGACTGCTAACATCTCACACACTCATATTTGCTCCTTCCCAGCTCCACTATTCTGATCAAATTGAGTCTTCATCTTTCAGTAACTCTCTGGATACTTTTTCACCCGACACGTTCCTGCAGTGCAGCGTCTTTATCTAACGCCTACTGATCTCCCTTCTGGCTGCTGTGTTTCTTAGCCTGCCTGTCTCAAATTACTGTACTGTTATGTTTAGTGGATATCTGTAGTAACAAAATATTATGTTGCATACCTTGAAGATCAGGGTAAAGAGACACAAATTTACATGGAAAGCATTGTTAAATGATGCACAAAACAGTATAGTCAAATCAAACCACTGTGGGCTAGAAAGCAATTCAGCAAACCGAAAGGGAATGGTGAGGGTGTTGAGGCATTGGAACCGTTTGCCCAGAGAGGCTGTGGATGCGTCCTCCTTGAAGGTGTTCAATGCCAGCCTGAAAGGGGCTTTGAGTAGCCTGGTCTAGAGAGAGGTGTCCCTGCCTATAGCAGGGGGCTGGAAGTAGGTGACCTTAAAGGTCCCTTCCAACCAAAACCATTCTGAGTCTATGAAAGGGCAAAATGTTAGTCACTCTTCTCCCTGCAAAGACAGCATTTAGACCAAACAAGGACTTTGGTTAGACATCTGGCTCATGTTTGAATCGATCGGCTACCTTCTAGCTAGATGCGTCATAGGACTGTGCACGCTTCTCTCTCCCATCAGATACAGCTGCTCTTCTCTCTTCTTCCAAATAGTTCAGGACAGTCAGTCACGGAAAATATTAGCTCCCTGTCCAAATGCTGTGCAGAAACTAGTCAAGTTACAAAGCTACAGCAGTGAGACATACTGAGTTTATTTCTTGCCTAGGTGGCCTGGATAGGGCAGGGTCTGCATCTCTCTTGTGAGCAGAACTCTTGCTGAGGGCAGTTGTCAGCCATCAGAAGGAAACCATGCTCACCAGAAGCCATTGCTGCACACAGTAATGTCTTTAAATGAGCAGCGTAGCAGACAAGCTTGCAGAGGACATTGCAAAGTCATTCAAGAAACACACTGCTCAATTCAATGCCCCAGCATGCAGCTTACATTTTGGGAATTATTGAAGTGAAGCGTCCTAGCTAGAGCAATGAATGTCTGAAGTCACAACACGCTGACATTCATGTCAGAAACTTGAAAACCTAACACAAACCCATACGCAACACTTATACAGTGTTAGGGTTTTTTTCTTTTTTTTTTTTCCCCTCCCTCCTTCTTTAGCAGCTCTGGGTATTACACAGACAATCTTCATAAGAAATCTTGCCAGGTCAAACTGTAATCTAAGGATTCAGATTACACCATATGATCAGCAGCATCTGCTTCATCTGCTTTCATCTTAGGCATGGCAGGGACAAGGCAAGAGTCATCATTCAAGAGCTGAAAAGTGAATCAGTGAAGCAGTTAGTGTGGCACAGCGAGCAGCCGACTGAGAACACAATCAGCTAACTTGGTTTTGCTTCTTTGCTTGTTTCTTAGGATTCATTTTGCTGTAAGACAACATTTCCTCTTCTCTTTTAACACATGCATGTGCTATTGCACTGGCCTTTGAAGGTTATTCATAACTTTTTTGGTACTTTAATATGATGACTATTAAGGCACTCCTTGTGCAGTGATTCAACAGAGAGCTCCAACAGGTGCATGTGATATCTCTTAGGTGATGGGAGTTGTGACAACTCTGCAAGATCTTTGCAGCAGCAGCAGTGAGAAGTCTGAAAAATCATTTGTGTGGAGATTCAATTCTTAAGAAAGTGAGAAAATAAATGTTTTATCCCAAGGCCTTTCCAAAATAATTTTGATTGATTTTCCAGTCCTGAAGACTTGTAAGCATTTAGCCAAAGCTCTGGGTGGACGAGAAATAGTGACAGAAATGGCAGTTTGCCATCTGATATCTGCAAGTGCAGCGATAAGGGAGTATATTCTCAAATCTTCCTATACAATGTCTTTCCAGTTCTGCTTGTACATATGAAACCCAGTTCCTTATGCTTTGTAACGTAAAAGAGTTTTACATTATTTACTCTATTACGTCAACGCTATTCAAACCTAGATTTTCTACGTTTAATTTTTTATACACAGAAAATGTGTAAACATAGAACAGACAATATCCCTTACAATGTCGGATCAGCACTAGCTGTATTTAAAAACACACAATTAAAAGCAATCCATAAAAGCTTGGGCTGGACTCCTTCTGCTTCAGGGCATAAATGAAACTCTAAAAGAGTGAAAGAGGAAGAAATTTCCTCCATGACGCATTTATTCCACAACTGCCCAGTCGAAGTTTTTGTCCTTTCTGGGTAGGCACAATGAGCAGGCGGCCGTTGGATACAGAACTGGACTGAAGTACGGTGGGACTGGGGCAACACATCCTATATTTAAACATGCAGGAATTTGGCCCTTCAAACGTCTGGGTCAGACCTGCTGCACTCAGCAAGGCAAAGGAACTTTTAATTTTATTCTATCCTTAAAGAGCGTCAGCACTCACATGCAGGTCAGAAGGATTTGTACAACAATTTACAGCAGTTTGTGGAGCAGATTAACTGGATTCTTTACTGCTGAAAGGATTATATAAAGATTAAAACATTCAAAGTAGAGAAAAGCATGTAATACATAAGGGTAATTTACACTAAACCCATTATTAAGTAGACGAGCACATTTAATTAAGAAAAAAGAGAAGACTGAGTCATGAAAAGAGAGGTGATACCCCTTTAAATGCGGACAGCCTTCAAATAAAGCTGTGGTAGAAGTTATTTCTTCACCAAAGTGGCATTTTTGCCAACAAGACACTTGGCAGCCTCCAAGGGTCGATACTAGCACAATTTACCAAATATGGTTGGGAATTTGAAAACATTGAAGATATTAACATTTGTTCCTGAGTCTAACATAACACAGTCCAGCCTTGCCACCAGAGCCTATAACTATTAAGTGATAACTTAAGCACTGGAATGCAAATAATCCATTGGTTCACATTAGCGTCGTTTCTATTTGTTGATGTTCCCAGTCCCTTCAAATCCTGGCCGTACCTTACCAGATTTCTGAGAGGCACAATCTACTGAAAATATGCTAAAAAAATTTAATTTACTAGAAGAGAAGTCAGTGATGGTTTAGTTGCAAAGAAAAAAAAGGGGGGAAAAAGACAACATATTAAATGACACTGTCCAGAGTTACTTGACCTCACACTGATTGCTGTTAAATTGCTTGAATTTAAGTTAGTCATTTACCTACTGGCAGTTACTCAAGATTTATCTTTACAGGCTGCAAGGTTTTATCATTCATCCATAAACTCCCCACCAAATGTTAACTTTCAAAATACTGATTTAACTGTGAAGTGTGACGAAGCTTTGCCAATGTCAATGAAAAATGAATGTAACTGAATGATAAAGACAATAAATACTTATATAATTTGGCACCTCTCCTCTGAGAAGCTAAAAGGATGCTCCGAATACCTAATGGGTAAAGTAGAAAAAGTATAATGATTTCTACAGAACAGTGTGAGATATGAAGTCATCTGACCTAAAAATTTCATAATGGGCATCTGTGTTGGAAAAATAATAAGGATCTGTAATTTATTAGAATACACCAGACAAAAATTAAGTTATGGTGGAGATAAGCATTATGCTCCAGAGATAAGTGCAATTACTTCTCATTTTAAAGACAAAAAAGAAGAGTTACTCTGGGAAAAATGAAGTCCTCCCGCACTTTTAACTACACCATTATCTAGCACATATATCAGCTTAATGTGTCCACACATCCCAGTAAAGAACTACAATTCTTAATATAAACCTGTATTCAAACAGACAAAAGAATCAGGAAGATAAGTAGTAATAAAAATCTATAAACAAAATCCCAAACCTGGATTTCAACAAACTCTGTAGTTGTCATCAGGGTAAATTTAGGAAAAACATGAAAAAAAGAGAAAGAAAACAAAGGTAAGACAATGAAAGAATGTAAAAAATGACAGTGCCCTTACAGGAAGTTTGTTGTGCTTTCTTAAATACTGCCTCCTTATGTAGAGACAGCAGCTGCAGGAGGACTCCAGCACTTTGCAGGACTGGATCCTGAAGCTATGCCATAGACACCATCAAATTCATTCCCTTAATGCTCTTCACACCTGTATTTCTTTCTCACTGAGGCTGAACAGCAATGTAGGCAAGGGTAAAATGCAAGTAAAACCAAGACACCCAACTTTGGAAGATGAACACACCAGTGCAAAGTTCTCCCTCACATAATCTAGCAAAGTCAATCATAAGATGGAGAAGGAAATACAACCCAGTCTATGGCAGGCAGCTCAGCCTTTGTGTCCGAAGAGCCCAAAGTTAGGAACATTTTCATAGTTTGATGTATTCCATGAGCCAGTGCTCACTCACTCCAGCTTTTTCACAACTTCCACGGACACCCAAAGACTTAAAAATAAAAAACCAGTTGTGTCTGAATGACTGTAGAGACAACAGAACTATTCAATGGCTCAACTATTTTGTTCCTGTCAGCCAGGAAGAGATGCACTTTCCTGCTGTCTCTACAAGTATATGATTCATTTCTGACCATAAATAAAAATAACCTCAGTGAATGAAACATTCAATGGAAAAAGAAAAAAAAAAAAAGAAAAACACCCTGAAGTTACTGTTACTGCACTTTCCTGCAAGTCACTTTTCATCTAATTTCAGTGGAGCTTCCAAGCAAGCTGGGAATGCCTGCGAAGACCTAGATTCAACTGTATCAGATAATTCAGTCAGACAGCACTATGAAAATGAAACAGGAACTTTCAGAATGGAATTATTTTTGTAACTTGAGGTGCAGATATCTCAGAAGGCATTAAACAAAAAAGGCACTTAAAAAGAAAACCAGATAATATTGTAAAGTTAGAATTTCAGAAATAAAAATAATCTATGCATCCTCAGATTAGGTCAATGGTTTCTTGGATCTAATAGGAGAAAAATGCTTCAATTCTGTCCTACACTTCCATCTTTACTCAGTTTACCCAAGAAGTACTTATTCAAGAACGATAACTACCTTCCTTTATTCCTCCTCTTCCCCCTTCAAATTCCAAGCATTTACTTTAATTAGCTATCAACGCATTTGACTAAAAAGCAGAGTAAGATTCTCATGGAAAAGGCAGCTGTCTGATTTAAGTGAGAGAGCAGAAGTGAATGCCTCAACAGTACATAAAACTTAGCTGAGACGGTCTGAACCAAGATCTAATTTTAATAAATGATTATTTGCATAATATCCCACTTTCTCTTTGGCATAAAAACAAGTATATGAATTGGTTTCCCATCAAATACACCAACTAGCTTTATTATAGTTATCTTCTTAATCTACGTTAGCAATTATATTTAAGATACTTTGCTTAATGCTAAGGAAATTAAATAAAGTAATCACTTGTAGTCTGTATACAGACATGTAAATTGCTTTTCTCATTTCTTTTTTTGGCTTCATTCAGTATTCAAAACATTTCTAGAATAATGTAACCACATATCATAGATAAGAAAAAAAAGGGCATGTGTGCTTAGGTAAAGAGAAAAAAAAAGCATAGCAGTGCTTTAATGCCAATGCTTTTTACATTCTCTAAGGAAGACAGGAAAGGGGATTTGCCCACAAAATTCAAGGAATTTTGCGTTCCCACTTCTCCCCATTTCCTGTCACATATCACCACTTAAACAAGATGTTATCTTTCAGAAGAAAAGGAAATGGGAATACAGACATGAACCTCAATTTGAACAGAAGTCTCTCTTTTGCTCTGTTGTGCTTTGGTATAGAAATAAATTCTGCAGTTTTATGTATTTTTAAGATGCTGAACTTAAAAAATAAAGGAAAAAAGAAAGGCAAAGAAAAAATTCTAAGCAATATTCTGTATAGACTTTCTGAAATACATTCACCCAATGTCTTTTGCCACAAGCAGTTTAAGGTCCATTAATAGAAACTACAAAGCATTTGATGGCAAAAACATTACTAACGATTTATTAACAAAACCAAGACAGCATTCAAAGGCAAGCATGGCTGTAGCAAAGAATATAAAGAGAAGAACTCATAATTCTTAAATAAAATATATAGGTACAACTTTGCTGTAAAGATTATATATATATCAGAAAAAGATTTAAGAAACCTCCTTTTACACTTAGATTTTAAACTGACACGAGTTTACTATTTAACAAGATTTTATTCCATCCCCACCTCGTCTCTTTTAGAATAATTGTTTGCACTGTGCACCTACTCATCTTGCATTAAAAAGCAAAAATAAACCCATAAAGCTCAGCTATGGCTTACTTCTGCTGTTTTATTTCTGACCAAAATATCAGTAGTACTTAACACAGCATTACACGAAGCATCTCATACTGAGACAAGTTCGCTAGAGATCCCATTTCAGAAGCACCAGAAGTGAAGCAGCATCATCGTTTCCTTTGGCCATGTGAACACGAGAGAAAAAGCCAAAAAGTGAGCTGGCAAGATCCATGACAAGCAGCTGAAAGAGGGACCACGGGACAACAATGTCGTCATCAGTGTCTCTCTTTTTTTCCCTCTCTCTTTTTAAAAAAAAGCAACCAACAAACCAGCTCTCACATTCTTTCCCCATGACGAATAGCTTTTTCCAGAGGTCCCCTCCCACTCCTCCCTCACTGTCTACACAGCAGCCTTATTCCACACGTCTGCCATATTCTACTTTTTCACAGAGTATTTTCTCACCCTCTTCCCCTTGTATTCCCTCCCATTTCCCATGTCTATTTAAATGCTTCATGATCTTCATGCTCTTCAGTCTGGCTATATAAAAGCGCAAATCCCTTCAAGACTGGACTTGCTGGAATCTCCTCAAGGAGTACCTGCAGGACTGGGGCTCTCTTCTTGGTCTGGGTCCCAAGAGAATGAATGGGCAGCACATAAAGTAAACAAACAATCTATTTTGCGATCTAAAGCATTTGCACAATCAGTAATTGCTTCCCACACACAAGCATACCGTAAGAACAACGCAGTAGTAGAAAGCTTGCACTGAAAGTTTGCTGAGTGATGTGAAGATCTCTAAAACATCTGGGGACATAACTGAACGACGAGCACTTTTCAAAACCTGCCCACAGTGCTTTGCCCTCCCTGAAAAAGTGCAGACTATCTGCAAATCATTTTAAAGACATCGATTCCCACAGAGCTGGTTGCATGGGTCAACTTCACAAAGACGACACTGAAACTAACAACTAGTATGAGTCAGCTGTTCCCAAGTGTCAGTTGCCCCAGCACGTTGGCAGCAATATATTAGACGTCCATATAATTGAGATTACATGGCAAAAAGCTCAGTGATCATGCTACTAAACATTTTTTTGCAAAATTACATTTCTTCACTGAAGGGGGGAGTTAACAGCTTTCACACCGCAATAAAAATGAGCATATACACAACACAACAGCCAGCCTCTTCTCCCTAGGTGCCATAACCAGTAAATATTGTTTGTCTATTCAGTATTTCCATACATAATTCTAAAGAAACAAAACTATGCAAATATCTATGATTGTCTTGCTGTAGCATATCATACATTCCTAGGCTAATTTGTTTAACCTTAAACACAGAGGACAAGGGATTTTATTTTTAACCCCGCTTTATTTCAGAAATAGGGATTTAAATTGTCATCATCCTTTACCATAAAGTTCCATACTTGCAACAAACAAGCACGTGCTTAACATTAGGCAAAGGCATAAATTTACTTCACTGGAAATGCTCACCTACTTAATACCACCAGATGGTCGCATTTATTTATTTATACTGTCAATTGTAGATGCTGACATGAAATTGTCAGGTCTCTGAACTTCAGTTTGCGCGGTCAGGACCTCCTAAAATGATGATACCCAAGAGTTAGAGGGAACAGAAGCTTCAGAAGGTAAAAAAGGGCAAAAATGTGCATGTGGTGAAGGTAATGATGCATACAGACATACACTGAAAGCTATTAGTTAAATTGTCAGTAGCGGGCATTGAGAAATCCCTTTCCCTTCCTTTGGAAATCAAGTAACACTTCCTAACTAAAAATATCCAATGGACCAGATTTTCCTTTCAGAGCTGCTTTCTAATCCTACCAATATTTTAGAAGCACTGGGGAAAAAATTCCACACATAAAAATGTGTAAATGCATCTGAGGATGCTTGTCTGAAAATACGTGCTTTTCTTCCTCTTCCTCCCGATAGCTTATTTCTGACCTCCTCTAGACTGAAAAGATCTATGCCTCTCCTACTAAGTGATCAATTAATTACTTAAAACTAAGAACAAGTCTTAAAACTCCAGACAATTTTTAATGGACTCCACTAGATGCACCAGAAAAAAAATCTCTTTATTTTAAACACAGAGACAGTCTATGGGACAGTTTCCTATGGGCAAATAAGTCTTGCACTTTGCTCACCAATTACTGTGATCTACATACAGGCCCAAAATGTACTTACATAATCACAGAGTATACACATATTTTTCTTCCTAGCTGCAAGACCAGACTTTCTGCATATTGCCTATTTTGGAATCCTACATTTGCCAAAGGGCTTTCATTAGCATGTCTGTCTCTAGAAACTAAAGGACATGCCTGGGTTTTCTATAAAAGTGCAACAATAAATCCATGCTTGATCAACTCTTTGTTGAGCTGCACACACGTGGACACTGTAAAATACAAGTCAGATCTAATGGCAGGACCTCTGCTCGTAGCTTCAAGTTCAATGGTGTTTAAGACATGGACGTTACTATTTTTTCCCCTTAGCCATGTAAATATGAACATTTGATGGCATGGACTTCTTTGATTAGACATGCATTCTCACTGCACAGCTGCAAACCTTTTTTTCCTTCCTGCTATTGCTCCCAGATAAAGCCAAGCTATTTTGCCTCCATACTAAACTCAATCCTGGTCTCCACTGCCAGTTCACCTCCAGCTGCCTGTACAGAGTTTCACACTAAGCCCCTTGTTTATATCAGTACTGCAATTAAGCCCAGGCCAAGAAGAGAAGTCCCTAAGAGGGTAACAGAAGTGCAAGGCTATGAATTGATTTTCAACTTCTGCTCCCCCTCCCCTATACATCCTTTTGCCCTAGGAAAAAATCTCTAAGCAGACCTCCTTATGCCCCAGTTTTCTTTGTGTGTGTTTTTTGTTAAATTTTCTTTCAGTGGCCATTCTGGGATATTTTTCACAAGTTGAATCCCGTTTCCAAATTGGCCAGTGAAAAGTTTCAGCCATGCTGAAATCATTTCCAGGGCTAAATTGGGAAACCTGAGGCAGCTGGGCAATCTTACAGCTGGCTGAACTGTGGCTTGCAATAAAAGGCAGTGTGAATAAGGTATATTGAAGCTAAATTGGATTTGTGTGAAGGGCCATTTATTCTGAAGGGGGGCGTGGGGGTTGGAATTAATGAACAGAAATTAAATTAGCTCAACCACGCTTTTAAAAATACACTGAAAAATACCTGACCTGCTCTGAACCTTTTAACAAAACAGAAACTTTGGGCTAGCAGGACCAGCTCAGTCCAATTTCCCTACTAAAGGTACAGGTTTCAGAGGATGTCCATGGCAACTCAGCCTGATAAGAAACTGGGCTGACGGTGGATGGGGGAGACCTTATTTCTGTAACTTAAAGGCTATGCAGCACAAAGTTACTGCTATGGGAAATCCAGTGTAAACCAATATGCTGCCCAAATACAGAGGTCATTGTGACTGACGAAAATATTTAATTAACTAATCAGCAGATACCCAGTGAAAAAATAAATGTGCCCCTTCATCCTAGATGCCAAAATACTTCTCACTGAAATAAAAAGAATTCACAGTCTAGCCTGTTTTGGAAAGACTAGTGATTAACTTCATAAATATTAATAATATAATTATCTAGAATAATATTTGACTCACACTCTCTAATCTAATCTAGGACCTGTTCCAACAAAAGAAATGCTATATGACCATATGAAAGACCACTATGTGGCTGAATGCAAAAGCAGAAGTCAAATCTACCTCCAGAGGGTTTATTTTCTTTTTTTTTTCCCTGTTCATAAGTATTTTTTTTTGATTTTTTTTTGTTTATTATTTCTTTTTCTCCACTGCAGCACAATGAAATAGTCTAATGATGTTCCTGAAAAGCTCTAACCACTTTACAGATAGAGATAAATCCACCACAAAAGCCATTCTGTTGTCTTAAAGTTTCCTTCTGAATCATAACCAATATTACAACTTTTATATCTGTTACAAGGGCCAGTCATCTTTCGCAAGCCCCATAAGTTTGTACACATTCTTCTATAATAATAATATTGGCAATTAACTATAATGCCTACTGATGCAACAACTTACAGCTTACCTACAGCTCCTAGTGAACTTGGCTTTATACTTGCCTCTGTGAGGCTCTGCTTTCAGGTGTAAAAACCAAGAAAGAAGACTCAAAGAAATGTTGCTCACACGTTTCTGACACCTTATCTGCAGTGCTGCCTTTGGAGCCCATGGTATCTCAAAAATAGAATCTCTACTGAAATACTTGCACAGGAACCAGAAATTCAGTCACATTTGTTGAGGCAACCTTCCAGAGACAGTGGTATTTTGTCCCATCTTTTTCCCCAAGTAAGAGAGCTTTTTAGGGTGGAGTGGTGGTTTGCCTGTTTCTCCTCTCTTCTTGCCAAGAGGTGCCACCTTCCTCCTGACACCTCCTTCCAGTATGAGTCATAATATTATGAACGCGATGATGGGAGAAATCAGATTTTCCATCACTCCACTGTAATCTTGACCTTGGTATTATTCATCATTCTCCCAGCCCTGATTCTAGCCACAGGAGAGTCAGTTCCATCAAAGCCAGTCACAACAGAAGTATCACATTGCATCTGGAAACAAAGATATACCTTAAGTATCTGTGCTGGACACTGAGTCAAAGGCATCTTGAGCCCCACGAGCAGCCATCCAGCCTCTCTCCATATGATCGTATCAGATCTTAACACGTTTAAAGGAATGGATATCTCCTAGATATTACTGCAGGCTGAAAAAATGAATCTTACCTTGGGTTTAAATAGTGGACAGGAAGGAAAAAGAAGATGGTTTCCAAGGCACTTTCATGGTAACCTTTTTGCTCTACTGATTGCCTTCTATGGTTACTGTTCACCAACTGCTGTAGGCAACAAATGTGTCTAAGCCTTACCCTCTTCTATGCCTCACATTCAGTCTTGATTTTTTCATTCAAATTTTGTACAGCAACAGGGAATACTTAGAATCATAGAATCACAGTATCACCAAGGTTGTAAAAGACCTAAACGATCATCCAGTACAACTGTCCACCTACTAGCAATAGCTCCCACTAAACCATGTCCCTCAACACAATGCTTGATATGCACCAGCATATTTAAGGACCACCTCATATAATTTCTTGTACTGCTGGTACACCTCTGATATGTCTAGGAAGACGATGAGGTAACGAGCAGTTTACATTGCTTCCTGAAGGTCACAGACTGATTCTGAAATGAGAAGGGTGCAGATCAGGACAAAGCTTGTGGCCAGCTCAATTTGGTGTGATGGCTGGAATCCTAAGCAAACCCCTAACCACTTTAAATAAACCCCTGTGCAGAAGACCCAAAGGGACCCCCACTGATCATTTTTTTCAGTTAGGCCTTCAATATCCACATTTTGTGTTGTGAGTGCTGCAGAACTGGAATCAGTTGAGCTCTTTGGCAGGACTATATAAATTCACATTGGGAGCTTCCACTAACCACAGCTGAAGTTCCTCAATGTTTTCATGTTGTGAATTTCAATTTTCCTTCCCTTGAGTCAATTGCAGCTAAATGGAGTTCATAGTATCCTGAGCCAAAAGCAGAACTTTCCAAAACTGAAACGACCATATGCTTGGCCCTCAGCAATGCGAACCACCAGCACATGTGCCATGGCCCAAAGGGCAGCGAACAAACATTCAGTCTTGGCCTGCCCCTCTGATTTTTGGAAAGGGCTGCATTACTTTCCAAGACAGAAGAGTCTGGCCAATCTGCTTATCTTTTATCCAATGAGGAACTTCTATCTGGTTACTTACAGGCAGAGCCAATTGCTGGACTTTCTGTGCCAACAGTGAACTGGTATTTAATTCAAGCATATTTTTATTGGTTTATAAAAAACTAAAACATGACAAGCATATAGGGGCTTGTCCATCCCTAGGCTCAGACAATACCTGTCAAAAATGACCTGGGTGTATATCTATATGTATATATATATATATATATATTTTTTTTTTTATTTCCCTGTTTTAAATGTTAGGTTAAAAACCGGTGAAAACATTCTCTTGTAATGGAAATATCAAGAGACCCCTAATTATAATGACACAAGCAGGCAGCACAGTGCAAAATTTCTGAAACACATTTAAAAAGCCCAGTTACTAAGTCTAAACAAAGCTAACAGATCTACTTGTATATTTTTCTAATCCCTACGTGTTTCTTTATTTCACCCCTGACAATTTTCATTACTTATTCTCTATTTTAAAGGAGGTTGTTTTTAAAATAAAATGTATTACAAGCAAATGAAATGCACTGACATGTTCCTCTTTTTCCAGATGAGGTACCTTTCTTAAACTGTTGCATAATTTCTAATTGTAAAAACATTATTACAAGGAAGGGACTCTTCACCACCCACTCATCTCCCAGAAGCCAAGAAAACTCATAGACATTGTTTTTCTAATTTTACACTGATACTCTTTTGGCCTTGAAAAATGTTCCAGGTCTAGCAGGCATTCTAAAGGGATTTATAAAGAATTAGCTCTAACCAAAGACTAACTTCAAACTTATAGTAACTTTTTAAAGATGGCATATAAAAAACAAAAAATTCACTAACTACTTTTTTTTTTTTCCCCCTCCCTCCAACTCTCCCATTTAAAGTGCTCTGTTCTTTTCTTGAGGACAGAAGCATTCAGGGACTGTGAAGTAATCTCGTTTCTACAGATATTAATGTGTATTCTATCTAATTTCAGTGTTAGAAATATGAACAATCAACCAAAAGACCTTAGTCAACTTGATCTGAAGCAGGAATGTGGGTTTTGCTTTTTCTTTTTTTTTTTCTCCCTACTACTCCCCTCTAGCTAATGATGAATTATTATCTTAAAAATATATATTCTGACTTCAAAGAAAACTTAGGTTGTTATAAAACACAGGCGTTCAGAATTAAGTTTGAAAAGATTTGACCTTTTGCACACAAAACCTAACACCTACATGAATGAAGTACTGTAGTAAGTGATGATATATGATGGATCATTTAAAATGTGTGTATGGAACTGTGCACATTTTTCAAGGCAGGGGCAGATGGTGGTTACAGCAGATCCAACATTTTCCAATTACTTTGTTTTTTCAAAATGTATCCAGCCCATAAAAACATTAACAGAATCCTTGTACCTTCATGGAAGTAATATTTTTCAACTATAAAAACTTTTTATTTAGGTTAAAAAAAATATCTTTAGACAACCCCTTTCTTCAATTGCCTCCCTTCCACGGTTTAATCAACTTCAATGGAAGAGAAAATTATGAGGTGCTAGGCTCAGATCTTTATCCTAATTTTTAGACTAGAAATGTACCCCT
Source organism: Coturnix japonica (assembly GCF_054131305.1). Classification (NCBI taxonomy): domain Eukaryota; kingdom Metazoa; phylum Chordata; class Aves; order Galliformes; family Phasianidae; genus Coturnix; species Coturnix japonica. Next base: position 76,697,296 of record NC_140664.1, read on the forward strand.
TCTTCAATTGGAGATAGGAATTAACAACAAACATCTGATCCAGCCTGAGCTGCTTCAAAAACAGAGCTAGTCAGATGCAAGGGTTTGGTTTTGTCCAAACTCCAGTGTAAAGGTAAGTAACTCAAGACCAATGATAACAGGAAATCTTCTACCTGGATGAAGTGATTAAATGAATATACATAAAATAAACATAAAATGATTAACATTCTTATCTAACAAAATGGATATTTCTTCCAGTCTGTACTCAATTAGATAAAACTCTAAGGACAAGACTTCAGCAAAATGTACATCGGGCAGACAATGGAGCACAAACATTTTCAAAACAAAAGTGAATGAGAAGTATGTTGGAATTGGACCTCAGTGTGAAGGGAAACAAAAGTTCACAAACACAGCTTCCTTCCAAGTTAGGCTGTAAACCAGGAACACATGGAGAGAAGAAAAGGCTATTTGTATTGTTCCAGGAAACTGGACCAAGGATTATTCCATAATTGCATTAAGCAAATACAGTATAACATCTTACATAGTGAAAAGTTCAAAGGCACCAGAGGCAAGGTGATTGACTGATTTCAACATGCTGAAGCCCTTTAAGCCATTAATTCCTTAATTACTACAGTTACAAGCAATTGACGCCAGTATTGTGTTTGACAGCATGCAAATTAGGAAATAGTATTCCTAGAGATTTTCAGTCCAAGTATAGTATTTTATACATTGCTTTCCAATTTAAGGCCTCATTCTGCCCATGCTGAAGATGCTTGTGAACTGATGATGAATTGTACGCAGCAAAATTCCGAAACTAAGATACAAATGGTCTCCAAAAACTGTTACTGAACCAATGGAGCTGAGACTCAATGCTGTTTCCAGGTAAATGTGATTTACTAAACCAAGCAACTTCCACACTGCCAGCATTACTTACACCTTCCAAAAATCACATTATTGTTATCCCTACTGACAAGAAAATTCAGGTAATGCCTTCCAGTAGATTTTCAAGTCAATAGAAGCTGCTAGGTGAGATGTTATTGAGATCCCGAAGAGAGTCGGAGGAGAATTTATTTCTGCATACCGCACTGCAAAATACTTCCTTGGTGAAAGAAGTTAATAACACATCTCCTGAGAAGTTAGAACTATGTATATGCAGGACAAGATCTGCTATTACACCTCTGCACAAACCTAACTGCCTCCAAGGTAAAAGAGGAAATGCTGTACTACTACAGACAACCTGGTTTAAGTGTTGCAGCTCTCCAGAGTAGATGCTGCTTGATCCAAAACTCCCCTTGTTTTCAGAGACCCACCACTAAGATAAACCTGCTTACAGAGTACATGCTGCTTCTTCGCCTGTCTGCTCTCAGCCCATTTCAGAGATACCATTAAGACTAATAAACTTCCTACCATTTAAAAAGCAAAGCAAAAATGTCTACCTATAACTTAATGATGGTATGCCCATGGAACCACACCTTACCCTAGAGAGATACCCTGGGTAAGTTAGGATAATACCAGTGTTTTGAATGGGATGTGCTGATTTGTATCAGCTGAATAATCAATTCTTTGAGGAAGGGAGGAAAAAAAAAATTCCAGTGCTACACAGAAAAAATTGCCCAGCAACTCTGTCAGGATGTATTCCCTGTACAGAGGATTGAGATTCAGCATCATTTCCCCTACTAGAAAGCTGTCTTCTTATCTTCTGTACCACTCATCTCTCTTTGGTTTCTGCAAGAATAAAGACCATCACTGGCTGGATCCCAGAGGGCTCCCAGCAGGAAGGACGGTGACTGAGAGGGGGCCTCTTTTACAGGGAGAACGAAGGGGGAAGAGGGAACAAGAGGGGGGTCTTAGAAGAACTGACAAGGATGGTAGGGACCACCCAGGAGATAAAGAAAACATGAGTTGAAGAGAAAGCTGGGGAAGCTCCTGAGCCTTTACAGTAGCTAATTGTTAAAATTTAACCACTTAGCCTTCTTCTATTTTTTTAATTCCCCTTATGCACAGAGCAAAGGCATAGTTTGCATTCAGAAGTAACAGCTTGCAAAGACATTTAAAACTAAAATGGGTTTTTAAATTTAGCACAGCCCTCTCAAAGTTTTCTAATCCTGGCTCAAAGGCTGAACTTTGTTAAAATTTGTTACAAAAAAAGAAAAGAAAAAGCTAAGAAGTTCCCAGACTTTGATGGGCTTTGCTAAATTTAAAGCCATGGTGAAATTTTTATAGGAAATTATAGACTGAAAACGGTGTAGTCGTAAAGAAGGACCACAGCGGTGCTTCTTGTATGTGCTTCTCTGCCCTAAAAGCTCTGCAGTACTAGTGTCACAACATCTAGGTCCTGCTCAAACAGTGAGTGTCTGTCCTCCAATGCTCTCTGTTCCAGATTTTCCTCAACACAGTTACATGCTCCCAAACATGACTGTACAGAAGCTTCTATAACAAAGGGTGAGCTGGCCAGGCTGGCCTCCTGAAAGCCACCTATTGTTCCCAGAGGAGAGTTATACTGCAGCCACACAAGGAACATGAGCTCCATGTCTCTGGGGGAAAGCTTGCATTGGGCTTACTCTTCCCTACTCAATATTCTGGGGCACAGAAACACTATAATTTGATGTTAACTAGGTAAATTCTCCACCTTAATTAAAAAGAAACTCGACTCTTCCTGTTCTAACTCCAACTACATTTTATTATTATTCAGCTGAAACAAATGTGGTTTCTTCCCTTCTCTGTAGAAATGGTCCCCAAGAAGTTTTTATCCATCTTGCACCAACGGCATGCTGTTATGGCTCCTCTACCCACAGTCCCACATTCAGTCTTTTAACACTTGTAATTAGCGACAAGGGTAGGAGCAAAAACAGTGAAATGCACAAAGGGTCTACCATCTAATACAGCCAGGGTGAACAATGGAAAGCATGAAGAAACATTCGTCTAGGAGCTGGGAGAGACCGCAGCTGAAAATAAGGAAATGCTACTGGAAGAAGTAGGGTCTGAGGACCACAGTGTTGAGGAAGTCTGATGAAGTTGATCATAGAATATCCTGACTCGGAAGGGACACAGAAGGATCACTAAATACCAACTCCTGACTCCATACAGAAGTCCTCACAATTCAAACTCTATTTCAGAGAGCACAGTCCAAACACTGCTTGAACTCCAGCACTTGGCCACTGCCCTCTGGCAAATAACTTTTTCCTATCCCCCAACCTGACCCTCACATGATGATGCTCCCTTGGGCCCTGTCCCTATCACAGAGATCAGAGCTCAGTGCTGCCCCTCCACTACCTGTGAGGAGCTGCAGCCACCATCAGTCCTCCCCTCAGCTCCTCTGCTCTGGACTGAGCGAACCCAGGGACCTCAGCTGCTCCACATACACCTTGCCCTCCAGACTCTTCCTCATCTTTGTAATCCTCTATTGGATACTCTCTAATAGCTTGATGCCCTTCTTATATTGTAGTGCCCCAAACCTGCACTCCGTGCTCAAGGTGAGGCTGCACAGCACAGAGCAGAGTGGGACTTTGAAACCTCCCACCAAACATCCCTCAAGTCCCAGTTTTCCTCAATTCTTCTTGGGGCCTTAATGAAGAACTGTATACTTTTGGTTCACAATTTACAGAAATAAGACCTTCTACATATCCATCAAAACAGCAGACAGGTCCAGGCAGCCCTGAAGACCACTTCTGCCATTCCAGAACCGCTTCTTCAGTTTTAGGAAATTTTAACACCACATCTCATCAGAGCATGTATGCATATTCAGGACTTACAGTGAATTTAAAGAAAAAGAACACAGGGCAGCTATTGTCAAATTAACATTACTCAAAAAAGGCATTTAACTTTGATCTGAACAGATACTATTATGTTTTGCAATAACTTGTAGCTCTGCGCCTGCAAAAAAGTGAGTGCACCCATACAACATGTCTCGTCTGTGCACACTTGTCATTTAAACTTTGAACCATTCTGTGATGCTGTTGTGCTCTAAAGATTGGATTAGATGATCTCCAGAGGTTCCTTTCAACCTCAACCATTCTGTGATTCTGTACAGTTGGAGTTCTACAGAGACCATAATGTAAGCACCAAGTAATTTATGTATATTTCATATACTTGTATTCAAATATATTGAATTTAGATACACGCTTCTATATCTGTCCCTGCCAGACTCTCAAGAATCTTCAGCTAAACCATTTTAATCAAGATAACTTTCAGGAATTTAATGTAAAACAGGCACTGAGCAAACTCAGACACTGGGCATGCCACTTCATATATTTTTAAGCATTTTTTTTAACCATAAAAAGTGCAAAAGTTCACTTGCTGTGTTAGTTTTCTCCCACTCCCAATTAATGCCGAACATTTTAACAATTATGTTCTCTGCTGCTGTTAGAAACATACACACGTCTGCTTTGTATTTTTTTTCAGAGGTGCTCTAGCATAAAGCTTGTCTTGTTTTCTGCCAATGTAGATGCTATAAAATCATGCTTGATTCAGTTTATTTCTTCCCTCCCCTCCCTTCTTTCCTTTCCTCAGCCTTATCCTCCTCCATGTTCTTGGGTGGGCAGATTCATGGGGAGACTTGGTTTTTAGTATAGCCACCAGCAGGCAGTTTGCTACTCTTCTGTAGCACATCTGGGCTTTATATCAGGCCTTTAATTAATCCTCAGTGAAAGCCAAGCTATGACATTTTGACTGGGCAGGCTCCAGTTTTGGACAGGTCTTGATTTATTGCGACTGAGTCTCAACCTACTTTGATTTATTTCAGCTTTGGGGAGGAGGGCAAGCACCGAACAGAAAAAGCACTGTTGGATGCAGAAACATGTGATGCATGTAAAGGACCTCCAGACTTCTTTGGCCCAAATGACAAACAGCTTAGACAATTTGCAATAAAAATAAAATAAAAAAGCCCAAGTGATGAAAAGATTTTGGTGGAAGAAATCACTTAAAGCAACAACAACCATTACTACCCAGAAATACAACAACACGTAATAGAAGGCTTAGTGAACTAGGATCAAACTATTTGGCAGAAAGTGCCAACAAAGGAAGCCCATACCTTATCTCTAGGTAAACAATAAATCCCCTGTCACTCATTAGTGTTAATCATGTCTCTCATCTGCATTCAGCTAAATACAGAGAGGCAGGACCAATGCTTTCCTGATGAGCTGCTTTCAATGAAAAGGATGTTCTGCTATCGCCTGCCAATCTGCCTTGGGAGGATGTCCTTTGCAGGTCTCCCCTCTCTAATCCTTGTATGCAGTGTGCCAAATCTTCTGTATGCTGAGAACAAAGGTAGCCGGAGCCAAACTGTTCATCTAAATAAAGCAACAAACATTATAATTACACAAGCTACTAAATAACAAATCCAGACTGGCTAAGTTTAAAGGCTTAATGTTTCTATGGGCAGGCATACTTACTCAGGCCCTCTTTGCTTTGTTGATTTGTTTTAATTCAGATTTGGTTGGGCAGATGACTTGGTGTGCTTATTCTAAACACAACTGTTAAGTATTTCTGGTTAATAATGACACATAACAGGCAAAGAAACTCTTGGAAACTCAAAGGAAAGCAAGTAATTCCATTGTTTTCCTTTAAGTTTTTCCTTGTTAAAAAATTCAAATGCTCTGATTTCTCCCTCTCATATTCACTTTCTACCAACTGAATTTTCTTTCTTCCCCCATCTGACTCAGGGAACCGGAGGACTTATAGCAGTATCATAATAAAGTTAAGAGTGAGTTTCCAGCAACTAAAAAGCAACAAGAAAGTTGTAGTCTAAACAAACTGACACTTTTTATTTGTTGACACCTGTTAGGCTCCAGTGGCCAGCAAACCTCTAGCAAAAAAAAAAGGATGTTTTTGTTAAAGACTTGGCACCCACTTCTATTAAAATTTCAGTAACAAATTTCAGATGCTACCTCCATAGTTCCCATGCAAAGCCAGGGAGGACAAATCATTGCACTCTTGTCATTCTCCACAACAGAAGACTGAAGGACTAGCAACCTGCACATGCATATGTAAGCTTGCTTCAAAGCACCTGTGTTATACAGCAGAAGAGGATGCAGGTCAGGAATAAATATAACACATAGATCATCTTTAAAACCATCAAAACTGATATGTTCATTACGTATTCATTTTTCATTTCAGGGTTACATCTAGCATAAATGTCTACCAAAATGATGATTGATGGTGAACCGGCTGATACTCACTTGGGGCTTCTGCTAGCTAAAAAGGATTCCCTGGGTGCTCTCAGTTCGATCCATGCTGCATTGACTAGTTTTATTACCTTTAAAAAAAGTGCAGTTATTTTAACGGTGGTAGCTGGTAGGCCTGTTTTTGCTGGTGAGCTACACACAGGGAACTTGTGTTCAATGTTTTGCACCCTTACTGGGTGTGCACAGAGACTGAGCTGGCTCTCTATGACCAACACAAAATAAGGGATTTTGCAGAATTGTCAAGTATTCACATGCTAGTAAATGGGCTTCTGCAGAGCCAGAAATTGAAACTACTGTTAAAGGCAATTCTCAAGTCAAAGCTTTGAATTGAGCACATCCTTTGCATCTCTTAATTCCACAAAAAAATAAATTGTCAAAACCAAGTGTAAACATTTGCTTTGTGTGTGTGTGTGTTCTAATTTGTGCCGCAACTAAATCTGTCTGGAGAATTTCAGTTTCCTTCCACAGGCACAATAAAGCCCAACAGCAAGCTATGGTTTGCTTTGCCCCACGGGAGTGCAAGAGCACGTGATAAGACCACAGTGCTCCCTAATCAACTAGGGTCTTAAACCTCATCCTGCATTGTCCCCTGACACAAACATGCAGCTTCAGCTATGTTCCTCCTGAGTATAAACTTGCTTTGCTGTGCCAGACCATGCTCCTTCTGGCTGCTGCAAACTTGGTTCTGGGTGGGATTCCAGATGCAAGCTTTCATCCTGTGCCTGAACACTGCTATTTTATTCTTGTTTACAGGCAGTTTTATTTTCCAGTTTTTATCTCCCTTTGTGAAATATAAAAGTCTGTGTTACTTTTCCCTCCAAGAAAGTGTAATAACAGTGTAAGCTCCAGGAGGACTTTCTAATACTAACACAGTGACAACTTAGTGGACTATTTCAATGAAAGAGACTTTATATGAACCAGCACCCCAGTGAAAACCCATATCTAGGCAAAAAGGATCACTTCAAGATACTACTAATAAAACTATCAACTAATGCAGGAGTCAACTGTTTTACAAGCAACTACAGAGCATAAACAACTATACAAGCCCGTCTTAAAACACTGCTTTCAGAATTTGGATTTTTTTCCCCTAACTTGAAATATTTATGACACATTGTATTTAAATGATCTGACTGCTGCAAATCAGTGTAACTAAATGCCTATCATCAGTATGCAATTTCATTACGCAATTTGTTTAGAAACCTCTTATGAATAAATTAAACCGAGTAACTCAGGCTTTTTTTTTTCACCGTATATTGAGTGTATTTTAAAGGCAACTGACATGTTGTTGCACGAGTCTGTTACTATTTAACACTTTTTTTTTTCTTTAATTTAAGTAATTATTCCAAAAATGAATGTGGTAACAATGATGATGAATTTCATTGAATTTTGGGTGGACTTTTCACTCAAACTTATTCTACAGCCAGCTACACTTTTACACATGTGCCTGTTGGTTTTACGCTGCCCTTCTCTAGATGTGACCTTATGGAAATCAGCAACAAAAAAGCTTTCTTTGAGGAAAGTGTAATTTGCTTAATTACAAGGAGTGGGCAGTTGTGCACCAATTTCATCATTCTGTCATACTTGAGGCTGAAAACTAGCACAGAGTGGGCCAGGTGAAAACGCTTTATTGTGCTTCCTGTTTACATTGGTAACATGTTAAACGGAATTTTAATGTTGCTTGAGGTCACTTTCAGAGCCAAATTGTGGCTGTCCCTATCACAGGTGTACTGCGTAAATTTGTGTGGGCACAGAGCCTCTTTTCTCGTCCGCCAACCTCCTCCTCCCTGTGTATAAATGTACGATGCAATGGATGAAGTCAATCCCACCAAAGTCAATAATCATATTGTTAGCACAAGCTTTCACTCCAGACCAGTTTCTGCAGTTAGCTTGCAGCACGCTTGGCCCTCAGGTTTGCTGGGAGGCCAAGGAGGGGACACAGCTCTGCAGTCCTCATGGAATTTTACTCCTGATGACTGTGGGTCCCGGATGGCAAACTTGAAGCATATGCTCTCACCCTTTATTGCTGTCTGGATCAAACAGACTGCTTTAGAAAACATTTTCTTAGCACCTATATTTGTAAAACTCCGCTAGAATTCTACACATTACATGAAGTCTGTCATTAAGCGTGCTTGGACCATATGAACTTGCACATGCCTTCAAGCAACAATGGTTTTTAATTGATACTTGCTTGCTCCTGAATTGCTTCAGAAAGAAAGAAATAATCTGGAGATCAGGCAACAGATAGCACAGTTAGTGTGGGAAAATGTCTCAGAAGGCAAGCTCCTTCATGTTCCAAGCTCGCATCCCAGGAACTGCGTACTGCTGGGCCCTGCGCTGTGGCAGACTCAGCCTTGCAAATCAGAGATTTCTGCTACCAGCACGACTGATTCAGAAGGCCACATTCCAGTGGTGTACACCGTCACTGTGGCACAGAAGTCACTGGAAAGCTTAACAAGGTACCATGGGCCAAAATAAAACATCATAAACAAGTATGTGGGAATGCCTAGGTAGAAGCAGGGGCAACTCCCCAGCTGCGGTCCATATTAAAGCCTGACTGCTCTAATCAGCTTGCCAGCAACCAGAGGACTACAGTGCTACAAAGCATGGTGCTCAGCATTCAACCCAGTGCTCTTCCATGTTGGAAGAGACCTGCCATATATGCACAGGCATCTACCATGCAATGGCCATCCTCTTTTGTGCCTCGTGCCACCTTCCAAACAAACTGAGACTAACTCATAACCAGGGAGGTGAACAGTTTTCAATTGGTAGAATTTTTAATAAACATCTACCTAGGATATCAATAATAATATTGGCAACAAAATGGAAAAGGAACTTGCACATTTTTCCTGTGTCAATTATTTACCCTTTAAAATGAGTATGATATATTAAAAACCTTATGTTCCTTGAATTTAAAACACCTCAGAGAAAGAAAGAATTTGCCACTAGATATGGAAAAGTAAGGTTTGTCTGGAAATAAGTGCAGCAAAATAAATTAATGGTGAGAGGGAAAGTATGCCTGTATCACACAGAGAGAAAATATTGCATTAGCAGCACAAAGCATTGATTTTTCTTGTAAATCAAGGCACAGTACAGCATGATTGTATGATTTGGAACAACTTGTCATAATGTCAAAAGCAACACGTATGCCTGGTATCATAGCATTAGGGTCGTCTTGATAAACAGTTACAGGGTAGAGTTAACATCTCACATGTTAAAGGTTAAGGTAGAATTAAGAGGTAATGCTCTTCTAACGCAATTTGTCATGTCCTAAGGAAACCAGTCTAGAGTGTGTGGAAAAAGAAAACTTCTTTTGAGACTTACAAAGAACCTCATTTGCAGATCAAGAAATAGCAATACAACTTGAAGTATCTTGAAGTATCAGCTTCTAAAAAGCACAACGCTTGCTACTATAAGCAAACTTTGAGAGCAAACATATCTTCCATAATGGCATCAGTTTATTTTATAGGAGAACTGCATGAACTAAGTAACATCAGTGCAACAAGAAGATGCTTCAATGCTCCCAGACCTTCTAAGGACACAGCAGCCTCCTCCAACACTCAGAGCAGAGGTTCCTAATTGGAAGTCACAGTTCTCTGAGGCTTCAAATGATTGAATTTGCCCTGCCCTACTTGTCCTATTAAACCAGAGAAAGTAGGCTAGGCAAAACAAAACCAACCAAAAATCCCACCAGCCCTTAAATTTTTCCACACAGACAGGTAGCATTCCATATCAGCAGAAGAGGACTGAGCTCTCTCCTAATTTTGCTTCCTCAAATCCAATACCAGAAATCCTTTAATCCTACTGCACAACAGAAGATGTTGAAAACAGATATCTAGCCCACAAACCTTGTTTTTTTTAAGTAAAACATCCAGATTTTGCTAAAAGCAATGAAACTGATACTGAGCTCTCTGGCTGCAGGAGCTACCCTGCTGGTGAAGGCAGCTGCTGGGCTCTGCAGCACCACTGAGCATCCGAGCGCAGGAAGGAGCTCAGAGCATTTGAGGGATGCCCCAGCTGCTTTGCATGGCTCTCTCATAAGCTGCAGACCCTGGATAATTTCAGGGAAATGCTGTTCACTTAATTCTCCTCTTCCAGGGCTGCAGGCAAATCCCAGTCACACTGCTTAACTGACTGGGGACAAGGAAGAAGAAAATGAGAAGGCTGCTCTTCTACTTTTGCAAATGCATCATTCTTCATACTCCTGAGGAAACAAACAATTGTTTCTGTTGTAGAAATCACACGGGTTTTGAGAGGAAGAGAGAGGAGTCATGCACTCGACAGCACTAAGCTTTCCTTGCATGCCTAACCTGGTAACCAAGTCAGCCCTCCCCAGAGGAAGACAAATGTCAGCCATAGAAGGCTGACAGGAAAGTTCAGCTGCTCTATCTTTGGGCCATTAATGCTGGTTGTTAGGTCAAGACTTCATCCAAAAACACCTACAGCTAAAATTCAAGTATTTCTGTTAAAACTAAAAGTGGCATGTTAAGAGCACCCTGTGGGTTTGGGGAATGTTTCCCACTCAAACAACAACAAAAAAATCCTATTTCTTTTCCATACCCAGATAGGGAAAGCATAGTCACTCTGCTGATAACCAATCTTGTTCTTAATAATACATAGAATATTAATATCATTAGAACACAATAAAAGTGAGCCCCGACGTTTTAATTTGTCATCTGAAATATTTATTTCAGTGGAATGACCTGAAATTTTTGGAGAGCTGCAATCTTTGGTCCTGGGAATTCAGTGCCCACAATTTCTTTTTTACTGGCTACAGTTCAAGTGAAAGCAATTACAGAGGAGCGAGGATGTTACCACACAGACATAACAATGCCATTAGCTATTTTGGACTTCCAGTGTAAATTTAATCATTACAGGGTTTTAAAAATGTCCTCATTAAATTTTAATGATCTGTTTTAAGGGATTTTTTCCCCCCTATTAAAATTAAAACCAACTATGCTACATAGCTTTCTCAACATGGTGCGTTGCTCTAAGATTCAAATAAATCTGCAAATCGCAGATTAGTTAATAAACTATCTGGATTATAGAGGTGGGGCTGGTAGCAGTACCCGTTCTTGATGTTGCCAAACATTTCCCAATAAAAGATGCTGCTTTCAGTTCTTTAAAATGTTGCCAAATACCATCTGGCTGGATTAAAAAAACTTAAGCTCAAAGGTAGACACACCTCATTACCTTTTCATTTTTGACTTTTCCCCCCACTCATAACAGGAGAAAGAAGAAAAAAAGAATGGAGAGATCTCAACTGAAGTGATTCAGCTTCATTTGTATGAATTTAAAACCTTGACTGAGGAAGAGTAGGGCTATTTATGTGAACACTGCTATGAAATTTGCCCCAAACATGCTGAATTCATAACATTAGTGTAGACAAAAAAGAATAAAATAAAAACAAATGCTCATGGTTTAAATATACTCAAAAGAGACTTGCAAAACCTTTGCTGTTGAACCTTGTGTAGACTGACTTCCCAATGAGCTCTCTCCATTCAGCAATAGGACAGTGGTTTCCCTTGAGGTGCAGCTGCAGGCAGAGATGTCTGCGTGGTATCCTTGCTCCTTGGCCTGGGTAATCCCAACTCCATTGTGGAATTCACCTCTTTCCCACAGTCTCAGCTGCTGTTGCCCCAAGTGAAAACTACTCTGATACTGTCCGGAAAGTGGAACACCCCATCATTTAGAAAGGTTGCCAGCCATGGTGGAAAATTAAAACCATAGTAACACAGCATGAATTTAAAGTTACTTCTGAAAAATGCCTTAATTTGTTAGTCTACAAAAACAGCATGCCACAAAAGCAGAAGTTGTCAGGAGGGCTACTCTAGTTGCGTTATTTAAAGAGATGCTGCACTCAAGCCAACAATGGCATAATAGGTCAGCCTCAAAAATATGACAACAATACATAATTTATGGAAACCTTATACTTGAAAGAAGCCTTAGTCTAACCTTTCAATCACTCCAATTGAATTGTAAGACCACCACTCTAACAAGACCACTTAGAAAACCACAGGGGTGGCCCTGATAATAATACACATATCATTGTTAAGGCACAGGAAACTAAACCAGATGGTTTTGCTGAAGAGAGCACGTTTTAGGCTTTGCAAAGCCTTAAAACACTCACAGGTCAAACACAAAAGTGGTGAAAAAGAAAGCTACAGGAAAATTCATGTAAATAAGAAAAAAAACCTTTTTATAGTTATATTCCCCTCACATAAAAATGGCTTCGGGAATGTAAAAAGGGCAAAATGGTGCTAAAGTTCTGGAACAGACTGGGATAGTTTTCTGAAAGGAAAAGGTCTAGCAGCAATACTTACAGTAGGCACCGCTGCTGGAAATCAATACCATATGACGTGCATTAGACAGAACACCTACATACTGTAATTAAAACCCTCTCCTTGTTTTTAAGCTTTAAATAAAGAGACCATTTGTACATATTGCAGTAAACTATACTCTTGTTTAAATTTGTACTAGTTATCATATCAGACCTGAAGAGGAAATACCACATTTGTGTACCTCTTAAAATCCACGGATAGAAATATTTCTACAAAACACATAGATGGAAATAGAAAATCATCCATTTAGAGAAACAGACATGCATTCACACCTTTACACACACCCACACACATACATATGCATATGGATTGCATGCATGCGTGCTTATGTGTATGGCATATTTGGATTTTCTCTTACACAGCGGAATTTATAATTGCATTATTGTATAGATGTCAATACTTTATGAAGATGATAACCAAGACCCATAAAGGACTTGTTTGTTGTTTTTTTTTTTTTTTTCTCTTTAGAGCAGACATCCCCTACACAACTGAAATTAAGATGATAGAGTGTTACTCTGCTAGGAATTGCAACTATATCCAAGTCAAGAAGTAGAATCTAAACTACATGTGCTAAAAGAAAGGTATGGTAAGCTCTTTTGTTGCCTATGCTGAGTTACCAGAATGTAAGCCTTTGTTTGGCATTAGAAAGCAAAACTTTCACTATCGTATATTAGCAAAATCTGAAAAGACATATTTGAGAAATACACCTATATTCTGCTAGTACTGAATCATGCTCTAACAGAAAAAAACAGCATTTAAGTATCAACTCTTTCTCTATTTGCATGAGGCAGTGGAGAAGAAATGTACACGGAGGACAGCTTCACTATTTGCTTGTCATTTGTGATAGTTCATTTGGTACCACTCAGCAAGAGTCTTGGAAACAAAATGCTTCAAGTCTTCAGTCTACCAGTCAAGTTCATAACTAAGCCCAGAGACCTAAGGGTTGTCAAAAAAAAAAAAAACACAACTAAAAACAAAACAAGATGGAATAGTCATCCTTTCTGATACCTACGCCTCTAGAAAAGATGGTGCTTCAGCAACGACTTGTGAAGAATTTTATGAATGATCTCACAATTACTTCACCTAGATGGAGGTGATAAGATTATTGATGCAGTGGATCGTCACATCAATCAGAGCAGACTGGATATCATTTTAAGATCGATTTCAATTAAAAGAGCTATTAATTATTCCAGTTCAAACAAGTTGATGGAAACAAAATGTGCTCATTTTGAAATACATAAAATATCTCTGGTCACATGAATGGCTCAAAAATCTTAATTTACAACTCACATTCACAAAGAAAGAAAGAAGTCCAGCAATGAAAAACATAGTAGGTTTAATATTATATCTTCACTCCTGTTAGAAGTGATTATCTATGACTATAAAAGCTAGGTAGTAAGAAGAAAAAAAAAAAAAAAATCTTTTCATCTTTGGTCCATAACAAAAGGGTAAAATATCTGCATTTAAAAGCATGCCTTTCAACTCATGAGCCGATCTCACAGGTATATGAGGTACAGGGAAGTTACGTACACAGACATAACCGACCTTCTTTTCACAACCAACAGCCCTAAACAAAGCAAGACTCTTGCAAGTATTCTGCTGGCCACAGCAAATAGGACTTCCAGTTTCATCAAACTAAGGTGTCATGTATTTCAAAAAATGACACATCCTTAACGCGCCAAGAAAACAACAAAACGGAACTAAAATTACCTTGACCAACAGTCTACTTTGTTGAATCATTTTCCCTTGCCAGACAGAATTACTGACAATTTTACTTTACTTTTGTGCATGAGCACCAACAAACATAAAAGGGATTCCCCATAAAAGAAATGGTAAAAGCTGTGCCAAAGATCAGCTTCTACCTATAAGAAATGAATGAAAGAACCGTAAAAAAGCAACTGAGAGACGGCAGCCAGAGGTTTGAACACAGAAAGACACCACAGCGCACATGACTGGATTTTGCAGTCTCAATTTAAACAGGCACAAAATGGCTTAAGAAGTAAAAATGATTGCATTTTCTTGTGCATTTTAATCACAAACATAAGTAAAAAATACAAAAAAAAAGTTGGAAAGGTTAGTTAATGTTAATTATGTTGATTGCAATTAATAATATAAACATATAAATTAATATAAAGGTTAGTTAATATAAATTAATGAAAGCTGATTGCCATATACTTAGAATATCAAACATTCCCTGGTTTCACAATGAATTTAAGACTATGCTTAATTTAGAGCATTTGAGCAGACCTGTAATTAATTGAACTGCAGCAAATCATGAGTCCTCTGTAATTACTGCTTGAAACACTCCCTGATTTCTACTGAAAAGAAGTGCTTTTTATCTGTGTCAATGACTGAAGTCTATAAAGTTGTTACCTTTCATTATTTTTTCTTTTAAAATACTTTTGTAAAATATGTACTGATAGGTTTTTCTATAGCATTCATCAATGCTACACTGATGGTGTTCCAAATAATTAATGAGCATATACATATTAATATAATATATATTAATATTGATGTATTATATTACATATTAATAATTTGTTTGGAGAAGTCACAACTAAAACTGCAACATGGAAGCATCACCTTCATCATATTTATGCTCACTGGACAATAAAGATGTGGGCAATGCAATGGCAGAAGGCAGCCTTAGTAAGTGATAAGGAAGAGACTGAAGAGGAAAATAAAGCCTTATTCTGATGAAAATGAATGTGCTCTTTCCCAGAACAAATTTCAACAAGACTATACTCCATTTGTTGGCTTTCCCCTTACAGCCTTATAAAGATATGCGTCTAGCTTCCCCAGCAACACCACTTCAGGGCTTCAGTTGCATATATACCTTAAGGACTATTTAGCACATAGGAAATAAAATAAAAAACAACTAGCAATGGATTAATGTACATTTTTTAATATGATCCAAGTTAAAGACTTTTAAGATCTATACCTATTCGAAAGAAGGCCCCTGAGAGAATGTCTGAGGAAAAGCGTATGCCTTGTGTGTTACAAAAGGCACAAAAATGACAGACTCCAGGCTTGCTGTTGTACTAGTATTTGAAAATACCTAGCAGACGGTTTACTAGAACTTTCTGCAACATATTAAAGGTGGAAATTACTCTCACAAAACAAAATGGTGCTCAGAAGATTCACATATCGTAAGTGTTGATACATTGCTTTTCTTCTTCCAGATCAGTGGCATTGATCACCTATGATATCATCCCTTGAGACTTGTGCTGGATCACAGATAAGTAAAAGCTGAGAAAGGGGAAATAGGAAGCTATGGTAATTTCTTCAGAAATGTTAAAATTTACTAACAGAATATTAGGACAAAAATAACCAGTCCAAAATGTTCACTGTTTAATTAGTTCTTTTTCCCTCCTTTTAAATACTGAATGAAAATCTTTCTTCTGAATTACATTTCCCTATTTTCATTCAGCAGCACGATGCCATTGTACCTGACTCTCAGTTGCTGAATATAGCAGTCCCAGCTCATAAACATAACCAAACACATACTCCAACTCTTCTCTCCTAATATAAACCAATGTTTATGACTCAACTCCTGTTTGAAACCACCAGACTTTCTCCACTCCAATACATACAGGATACAATCTCTCCACAATGTCATTGAGAGTTTGGTCATCAACTTTCATGGGATCAGGAATTGACCCATAATGTTTTATAAAACAACAAAAAGGAACATATTTATGGTTTTATTATTATCCCTACTAAGGAAACAATGAGAAAGGAAGGATTGTACATGGTCTAGTCTACATGCACATGTGTTACTTGTATTAATATCAATGGGATTTAAAAGTACATATGGAGAGGATAAGATATATCCCTATGTGTTCAGCCATATGCTTAAGGAAGCTCCCCAAATGCTTGTAAATACGATTATGCTTGCTAACGTACTCTGTATTTATTTGAACAATGTTAAATCTCTGAGCCCTACTTTCCAGCCCATTAAAGCCTCAAATAATTGTTTATTTCCAGTTTAAAGTTACTCTCTTTTAGCCATTAGAAGGCTGTCTGTAATCACATTTCCATGATATTTGGGGAATTAGAGAATTGATAATAACTCTCCCATTATCCAAAGGGGTATCTCTGGGAAGAGAAATATTCAAGATGAACTATATTTTAGTGAGGAATTCTTCCAGAAGATTTTGGGACAGGCCCAAAACATGTTAACTGAAAGGTCTGGAATGCTACTTACACAACAAACATGTGTTCGCGTTGTAGACCTCAGACAACTACATTCCTTCTGGAGGCCAAAGCCATGTTCCTGGATAGACTTGCTCTCATTTTCTTTTTGTTTTTGAAATTTAGGAAACAGGACAAGGGCCTGACCCATTATGCACAAGAGAGTTATTCCAAATTTCCCATATAAAAGAAGACATTAGAATTCATCCCACAGTTTATGATTTGGTGCAAGCTGCCTTTAAATGAGGCAGCTGAAGTATTTATGGAATATCCTATGCATTAGTAAATCATATTGATATCATTGCAACTGATCATTTTATTTGGCTCATCTGTTTCTTCCTTTTGTCCGAACCTTGGCAAATGATTTCTTGAACACTTTGTTATAGTTTTATCAATAGAAAGATGATTGGGATGGTTTACTAGATTATTACTTCAACTAATGTTGACGTCACAAATATAAAGCATGGAAGTGGAAATATTTGCATGGAAGCAGACTGAGGACATTTGTCATTCTCGGTGCAAGTGGCACGAGATGTACCATCTTACACGTACATGCAGCACAGAATCAAAAGGTATCTTTATAGCCAGCTGCCAAGCATCACTTTTTTGCTTACTTAGCACAACTCACTTGGTGTTTACCTTTTTTATATCACCCAGAACAGAAGTGTATATCATGGCATCATCATTTCATTTCCTTGAGGTTTTGTTTTGTTTTGTTTTTGTTTTTGGAGGTTTTCTGACCACAAACAAGATTTGGGAGCATTTACTTTATCTTTTAAATCCCACATTACAATAAAACCCCAGATCAGGTTTTCTTTTTTCCTACTGAAATACTTTGTAAAACAGAAAAACAAAACAGTGGTCATTTTTTTTAAACTACATCAATGAATGGTGAAGCCAGATCCGGTTTCCCAGCAAGGCATTTTTAAAAGACAGAAATAGACCAATGACCACAGGAAATCTTTAAGCACCAAAATGGGGACAAAGGCCTCCTGGGGAAAAGACAATATTTCCTACATGGTCATTCATGTCTCCTTGTCTTACAATACAGGGGTATTGTTTGTTTGTCTGCTTAAGTAGATGCACAGAATAAAATTAGAAACAACTCCTGACTATGAAAACACTTCAACTGCTAAATGCAGGCACATACGTGGCAGATCTCAGATCACAACTATGTGATGATGCTTCTTTTTTAGATATAACCAGATCATTTTGATCATTAATATCACTTCTGATCATTAATATCAACAACATTCTTTCCACATGATATGTAAATAATGGCCACCAACACTCTCCAGCATAACCTGTGACTTCAGGCCAGCTTGCATATTGCTACAATCTTAATATTGGTCATACAAACTCTGAAAACAGTAGAAGAAATATTCTAAAATAGCACCAGCTTATTGTTGGTCCCTTCCCCCAAGGAATTCAGTAAAGGAATGTAAACCCAAAGATTTATTTTTCTGTTCAGGTCATGCCTGGGGTAGACTTATGTTACTAAACTCCCTAGTCTGAAATCAAGAGCAACACAGTTAACAAGTCTCTATAGGCAAAAAAAAACCCCAAACCTGTAGCCCTTTGTGGATCACAAAGTGAAGCTATAGCAATAAAAGTTATCCTCACCACAAAGATGATTCAGAACAAGGCATCTGGCCCACAGCTTACCTCAACGTAGTCCCTGGCATGGCCCCAGTCTCTCTTAGCATCCAGATTGCCCAAGCTGAAAGAATCCATCTGTCCGAGGTGAATCTTTGCCACTGATCGGCTAATTTTTCGAGTAACGAAATTAGCTCCTGGAATAGAAATAAAAGGGAGCATCAGTGTAGTCACAGTGGCACATAATTGGCTACGAGAAATACCTAGCAGCTCAGCTTATTTCATTCTCCTTCATTCTTCATTCATTCCTCTCATGCCACCTAGTCCCATGCCATCATTTATTGTTTGAGCAGGCTAAGAAGCATCCAGTGCAAGTGTCACATTAGCTTCACTTTCACAGCAAACATCTTTCTTTGTGGGACTTCTAAGCATTCCTAATTTGCTGCCTCAGTGTTCAGTCCAGGCATAAAGCCAAAGAAAATCATCTGGAATGTCAGTACTTAAACACAAAATGCAAAAGGTTACATAAAGAAGACAGACATCTTAGGCCACCCTTGGTTTTTTTTTTTTTGTTTTTTTTTTTGTTGTCGTTTAATTTCTTCCATTTTATTTTTTAAAGAATGCATACATCTAAACACATTCGTTTATTCATTTTTTTAAAAAGCATATTAAAAAACTGAGACAGTTAAACAAACTCTATATTTCTAATTACCTGGGATTCTCTTCCTCATTTCAAAGACAATCGTGAAACTGTGATTTCACCTTCTTCAACTGAAGGCTGTATGTTATTTTTTATCAGGCTTCAGTATTTTGTTTGCTATATTTCACTGGAAAAACGTGTGCCCATTTACGCTCACAGCTGAGTTGTTTTAAAAAAGACTTGCTTTTAATTAAATTTGTATCCTCATTTTTAGATTAGGACCACTGTTTCTATAGAATGTGGTCAGCAGTTTCCTCAAAAGCAGAGGAACTTGAATTCAGATAATGAATGTAGGCTAAATGAGCCCAGTGGCATCTGGACACTAATGGGCCACAAAAATTAAAATTACATGCCTTTTTAATACCTAAAAAAATATGATTGAGTGGTGACAGATGATACAGCATCCAACTGGAAAGCAGGAACGTTAGTGAAAATGATCGCAACTTGTAAAATGCTCATAGCAATTTTTAAAAGCACAAAGTAACACTTGTTGCTTGGACATTTAAGGCACGTACGGTAGTTTTTTCCTTATACAACACCTGAAATATGCATCTGAGTATTTTCTATTTTTAGTCAAACAAAATTATTACATGATGAAAACTGTGTGTTTCAGACCACTGATTTTTGCTTTAATGTCTAGAGCATTACAGCTCCTTTTTGTATCATTTCATTCCATCAAACAACAAAAAATAAGTGTGCACTTTTAAGCACAATATCAAATGACACAGGTATATAGCTTACCATACTGTTAATATAGAATTGCAATTTCCTGTCAATTGTCAAGACTGTCAATTCAATCACTGTTATCAGATATTTAGAATATATCATAATTTTGTGCTTGTTTGTTGTTTTTTTTTTTTGTTTTTTTTTTTTTAAGGACTAAAATCATACAATTTCCACATTCCTTGAAAAAAAGCACTTATATGAAAAGGAATTTTACAAAATAGAGGGACTTGTAAAAAATTCACTAATAAAAATATACTTGGGAGTCTTTATTAAATCAATGTTTCTCAAAAATTGGTCAAACTTGGCAAGATAAAAGCCTTGGCCATTCTTCTCAGCAGGAGAAACAGAATTATGCCAAAGACAAAGCGAGGTAAACCACAGGACCAGCACTACAATTCTTCTATTTCAGTTTCTGAAAGCAAAGTGTGTTTCCCCAGTTCCCAGTTGGACAGGCTTGCAGCGGGAGTGGAACTCCAGGTGAGAGAATCTCTTTGGTTAGCCTGACTGACACTTCTCCGATGATTTTATTTTATGTTTTAAAGTTATCAGAGTAATCTTCATACAGACTATTACTGTTTTATTTAACACAGATTCATCCGATCACATATTCACATATTCAGGAGAGCTGTGAAATTTCTTAACCTTCTGCAATGACATTGTTTCAGTTTTTATTATTATTCTGTGAATAACAATTGGAAGAGAGATTTTTTTGACGGGTAAAGTACACGGTCTTTTGTTCCAGGCTGCAACTGATTAACAAGCAAACCCAGCAGCTTTCAACACTACACTCCCATTTGCAGTAAAAGCAGTGAGAGTTCTAATCATCATCTGCATTAGGGCGAGTTTTACTGTCAACCTCCAGAAATAATGAACATCAGTTTCCATTTTTTATACTGTCTTAGTACAAAAAGAAGCATACTAGGTAATGAGAGTGTGTGAGGATGATACAATCAACTTAACTTGAAATGTATGAAAGTATGAATGATATTGTAAAGGAAAAAAGATTCACCTGGCACAACACAGTCGCCAATAACTGGAGAGAAACTGTCTTTAAAGATCTTCAAGAAAAATCAGAATACACCACCGAATGCACGTATTAAAGAGCTCCAGAGTGATGAATGAAAACCTTTATTTACCGCAAAGACCCTAGTAAAGGTTCTTGGAAATGCTCCAGCATTAAAGTTGTGGAAGAAAATCATGCTACTGTTCATTTCAAAAAATGTGATCAGAATTTTTCTTACGTAACCAAGGACTGAATGGCACGTTCCAAGGGAATTCAAATGATATGGTTCATAAATAAAGTTTAAATACTGATTCTCTTCAAACATAGTATCTTAAAATATCCTATTATATTTTGTGTTTGATCCTATGCCATTAAATGCATGTCATAACTAGAAATTTAGCCTACGTCCACTGGAGTCATACAAAACAGTTAAGGCTGTGTCAGCATTTCCATCATAAAGTCCTCTCCTAGGGGTTTGCAATTGGGCTGTAAAGTCTTGCTTTGGCAGACATAAAGCCTCTATCCTTGGGAATGATTCTATTGAAAGATCTATGTGGATTTATACAGTTATCCTTATATAACTGAACTCAAACCTTTGTATTAACATCTTTCTTCCTCAGAAGATACTGAAGATTTAATTTTAATGTTGAAACTACACAAGCGTTTTCCTCCATAGAATGGAAAGTCAGTACCAGTAAGAGTATCAGCAGAGGTGCTGCTATGTCAAACACTTCATTCTTCAGGTTGTCTTTCATCAGGTCTAGATGATGCATCAGCTACAAGGCCATTTAGCTATCGCAGCTGCATAAGGCCTACATTCTTAATGCTATCACCATTGCTATATTGCTTGAAAACTTAGGATGGAAGAGAGGTCAGAGTCCCACATTTGTCTCCTGGCTTTGTACCGCTTCTTCACTTCCAAGAGGTTTGGAAAACACACCTCTCTGCTCACACCTAGTGGAATGAATGTGGAGTGATGTGGCTTCATGTTACTACCAACAGTGCTAGAATTACTGTAGTGCCACATCAGAGGTCTGGCCAGACATGGCAAGACTTTCTTTGGCTTGTCCTCACATTTCAGCAGTTCCTTGGTTGAGGACTGCCTTTCAAGAGTTTACATTAAAATAAATGAATAAATAAAAAGACCTTAAACCTGAGTTTTCATGATATTAACAGCTCTTTCAGCCCTGGGCATTAGTTCAGATTTGTTTTGAAAACCAAAGCCCTCCCTCTGAGATCATCAGCATTCCAACAGGAACCATAAGGTCTGATTTATAACTGTTTACCTTAGTCACCATTCTAAACAAGGAATCCTCGTTAGGCAGACCTGATCTGTAAAACACATACCCAGACAGTAAACGATTATAGGAACAATACTGCAATAAGAAGTACAAACCAACAGCTTGGGCTCTGCAGTCCAGGCCTGTTGCCCACTTGGCCACCGGGCTTAGGACAGCTCATCCCTCTGAAAAGGATGCTGTATGTATCTGGCAAAGACATGGCTTCAAAAATAGGGAAAACAAGTAAAACCAATGCTTTAGGTTGTATACTCTCAATATACCTACAGTTTCAAAGTTGGATACCCTGAGAGAAAAAAACAGCACACCTCATTCTTTTCATCAGCACTTGGATTTCACCCTTCCTGTACTATCAGCAAACTGGTGTTTTTATCAAGATTCAGGGTTTTACAACAAGCAATCAAACAGATGAAGCAGTGTGATGAGCTTCTGTTATAGAAACTGTTTTTGTTTGTTTTTCCAACAGCCATTTTCCAGTCACTCAGAACTACAGATGAAAGTCAACACATGGTGAATAGAGATCTTAGAAAGTCTGCTGTCCCTGAATAAAACTAGCTATATCTCACATAAGAAATATCCATCTAATTCAAATAATAGATAACAGACAATATAATATTGTTCAATAGCAACACTAATCAGCTGAGATGCAGTACTATTATATCTGAGTTGCCATTACATCTTTTTCTTCGCTTTGCATGAAATACGACAAAAAGTTTTCTGTCTTAAAAACTCTGGCACAAGAAAAGGGGGATTTTCACCCCCCCTCCTAGATTCTACAGATCTGGCATAGATTCCAATGGAAGTCCAACATGTTCAAACACATTGTGTACCCAGTGCTTCTATTAACCCAGGGGAGCACGTATCTTTTAGCATATATGTTGTAAACGATACATTTAATGAGATCATTAAAATAATTTGATTGCCTGAAAATCCACACTGCTCATAATTTCCATTCTATTAGAAGTTTTTCCTTTTTTTTTTCTTTTTTTTTTTTTCCTGTGGCAAGCTAAAATGAAACGACAAAGTAGCACCCAGTGTCTCTAAGGAAAGAAATTCAGAGTCTCCATGGGCTTCTGCTGATGAAAATCAGCACAAAAACTCCAAAGTCACTGAAGTTCTGTTAATGTAAGCCAGACAAAAAATCAAGTTACAGATCTTTGAAGCTTCCAGTTTGAGAGATTTAAGCGGAACTTTCAACTGTGTCTTAATTGAAACAATTGATAAAGCAGCTGCTTAGTACATGTTAAACACAAACAAAAGCATTTGAATTGTGAATCAACTCTCATTTTACAACAGCAAGTTGTTGTTCTCATTATAAAAAATACATAAATTAGAAACATCCCTGTTTGGAAACAAAGGAAACATCAATTCTAATGGTAATTTTTTTTCCTTTCCAGATCTTCATACTATCCTACTAATTTCACACATGAATACGGCTACATCAGGATGAGCTTGTGAAAAAATCCACCATCAGATTTCTGCGAAATGAAATATATGTGAAATGAGGGCAAAATGATTCATAAGCAACTCACTGTAAAGTCACGCACTGCATGGGAAACATCTTCCTGACCTGAGTAATAAATCATTTTATTTCCTGAAATGTGAGATACAGTGCTTTAATCCTTACATTTTAATCCTAATAGCGTAGCTGGAAATATACCGTAACGTCTCTAATCTCCTTTTCTGTCCCTTAAAACTGTAGTGATATCTTATATAATAGGTTTCCTGTATTTATAATACATATACAAAGATTAGAGTACCTGACACATTCTCAGTTTATGCAGCCCTAGCTATTTTCCAATAAACATGTGGGATCTCTGAAAACGCAAGAATAAGTTACTGATAATAGTCCTCTTTCTACAAGTTATTTTTTATCTGTCCCCCTGGAAATAATCACATAACAATAAAATTCACAGATCACAAATTGAAAGCAACTGTACAATAACACGAGAGAAAATTCTTCCTCCTTATCAAGGGATTCCGATTCAGTATTACATTAAAAGGTGTGATTTCAATAAAATGCTATTCATTCAATTAAAAAATTGATAACAAGGACATCCTCTTCAATAATATATTGACATTTTTAACTTTCCAATGCCAAAAGCAAAGTATGCTAATTCAGGAATATACATTTCTTTGGCCCTATTTCCCATTTGTACCGTACTCTTTCAACTCAAAGCCCTTTCATAATGGCAAATGTACTTTTTTTTTACATGCTTATAGGAGATTGAAGCAGATAAGTAAGCATGCAAGACCTTCCTTTTTCCCGGGGGGTAGAAAGACAGCATGAAGCCTACCTGGAGAGAGAACTAGAAGCACTGAAAAAGAGAGGCATGAAAGTGGGGCAACTGATGTACCGATGGCCATGAAAACTGGGAATCAAACATGGTGTTTGCCACTAGGTCTCACCACAGCAATCTACATTCCTCAGTGATTTAGTGTAGCTAACCATCCACACTGAGATTTATCAGCAGAGCTTTAAAATCTCTCCACAACCATTCTGCATACAAACAGATATACATTTCCACCTCTGCACAGAACAATGACAGGATGATTTCAATGAATACATAGCAGCAGTCCTCTAATGTCACTGCAAAAAAATCCCCCACAATCATTTAATTAGCAGTCAGTCTGTTTGACTGATAGACGGACACTATTATATTTCACATTAAAAAAGGACCTTATTCAGGATGAAATACACACATTGGATCTATCTGATGGTCTGGTTAAAAGGATATGGCGACAAACCTGCAATAATAGCTGGACACAGAACTGTTATTTTAGTATATTTCCTCTATATAATTTTTCTTAAATTAAAATATTTTCCCTTCAGGAACTGTACACTGAACAGGAAAAGGTGAGGCATCAAAGATTCTTATAAAGGAAAAACCAAACATTAATACTGAAAACAATATGTAAAAGTGTTATTCCTGTTCCCAAGTTTATGCTCTTAATGGCGCTTACATAAACAGAGCAGCGTTTCGCTTACAGAAAACTTAACCTTTTGCTCCAAACTATTCCCTTTGATTCTTTAAACACAGTCCTTACACCCTGCTTTTTGAAATAAAAGCAAAAATATTCAGCCACTCTGATTTATTCAACATTCATTAAGATATATATTTTAAAATGTGCGTCCAACATTTTGGAATTAAAGCACTAATTTAAGGTGTTGCAGAGTTAGATGAGTTCTTGAATGCGTGGGCTATGGGTCAGCATGAATGTGCTTGTCCATCAGCACAGTCTCTTTACATTGTTTAGGTTGCAATCAAAAGAAAAATCCAGCATTTGTACAAAGCAGAAATATCGTGCAGTCTAAGGCAATGAGCACAAAAACTGATTCTAACTCAGCTTGTTAAATAACTAGCGAAGTTTGGACATCTGTGCCCCCAGCAACTAGTAGCATGTCAAGAAAAGTGCTGTTTGATGGCTCAAGCTGAGACATTCAGCCTTTACTTTAGCACTCCCTTGAGAACAAGCAGGCAAGGCTTTTAATCTTACCTGGTGACACATGACTGACTAATACAGTTTCTCAGACCTTCTGACCTCTAAGGGACTAAGTCTGGTTGGTCCCTCAGTCTCTCCAGGTGGTTAGGACATTAGTTTGTGGTAGGTCACTATATAATCAATACTTCGCATAGGTCTTCTGTGTCTTTCTATACACCCTCGTTAATGCCAGTTTTTAATGTGCAAATTTTTCAGTGAAAAATGAGTAATTTCACTTAATTTCAACTTTCATGCACTTCTACTAAAGACAAAAGAGACAATAATAAGAGCTAGCCTTAAAACTAATCACTTTGCTGAGTCAGAACTTATGTATTTTCTTGGAGAGAGAAAAATAGGCTAGCTACAGCCAAATAACTCATATGAAACTCTGCCTCCCACAAAAACTAATAAACAGCTCTGGTCAGATTTGACACGTCCACAAAATCAAGATGTTCCTAAATCCATGTACTTCCTTTTTGAGCTCCATTGATCAACCTTTTTTTTGTTGTTTTCTTAGAGCTTTCTTCTGAATAGCTTTGTGACAATGGTACCCTCCAAGGCACTCCACGGGAAGCCTTTACTACATTATTTAGTAAATGCATCTCAGTTGTCATAAACCACCCCCTTTGCTCCAGGAGTCCTGGAACAGCCAAAGCAGGGTGCTGAAATGCTTGAACTGCATCTCTGGAGAGCTGGAAAGATCTAGAGGCGAAGAGGCTCACCAAGGAGTAACAAGGGATTAGGAAGAGCTGGGGAGGAGAGAGAGAAATCTCAGCTTCTGCAAATACAGGAAGCATAGGTTTTTTTAGCACTTGAACAGTGCACGTAAAATGCGAGACACTATATTTCCTTCCATCTTCTATGTTATGAGCAGAATCATAGAATCACTCAGGTTGGAAAATACCTTAAAGATCGTGAAGTCCAACAACATCCTGACCGTCCTACCCCCAAATTAACAACCCTCCATTAAATCATGTCCCTGAGCACCACATCCAAATGATTTTTAAATACATTTGTGGTTGGTGACTCAACCACCTCCCCAGGGGAGCCGATTCCAGTGCTTTCTGTAAAGTTGTTTTTCCTGATATCCAACCTAAGCTTACCCTGGCACATCTTAAGGCCATTTCCCCTCATCCTGTCACCTGTCACCAGTGAGAAGAGACCAACCCTGCTCTTGCAGTAAGCACCTTTCAGGTATTGGAAGAGAGCAATAAGGTCTCCCCTCAGCCTCCTCTTCTCCAGACTAAACAGCTCCAGTTCCTTCAGTCTCTCCTCATAGGGATGATTTTCCAAGCCCTTCACAAGCCTTGTTGCCCTTCTTTGGATCTGCTCCAGCACCTCAATGTCCTTTCTGTACTGAGGTGCCCAAAACTGAGCACAGTATTTGAGGTGAGGCCTCACCAATACTGTGTAGAGAAGAAAGATGACTTCCCTATTCCTCTCATCACATCATTCCTTATACAAGCCAAGATGTCATTGGCCCTCCTCACCACTGTGGCACACTGTTACCTCATTTTCAGCTGACTGTCCATCAGTACGCCAAGGTCCCTTTCCATCAGGCAACTTTCCAGCTGTTCCTCCCCAAGCGTGCAGGTTGCCTGGGGTTGTGATCAGAATGCAGGACCCAATACTTAGCCCATCAATCCAGTCTATCCAGGCACTCTATAGTGCCTTTCTCACCTCTGGCACATCAACACTCTCTCCCAGCTTGGTGTCGTCTGCAAACTTACTGAGGGTGCACTCAATCCCCTCATCAAGATTGGTAATAAAGATGTTAAATAGAAATGGCCCCAGTACCAAGCCCTGGGCTACACTGCTCGTGACTGGCTGCCACATGGATTTAACTCCATTGACCAAAACTCTTAGGGCCTGGCCATCCAGCCAGTGTTTCATCCAGTGGAGCATACACCCATCCAAACTGTGGGCAACCAGCTTCTCCATGAGTACGTTGAGGGGGACAGTGTCAGAGGCTTTGCTGAAGTCCAGGCAGAACACACTGACAGCCTTACCTTCATCCACTAAGTGGGTCACCTTATCATAGAATGAAATTGGGTTTGTCAGACAGGATCTAGTGTTTGTAAACCCATGCTGACTGGGCCTGATGCTCTCTCTGGTTGATCTTTAACTGGTCCATGATGGCTCCCAAGATTATCCGTTCCATAACCTTCCTCGGCACCACGGTGAGACTGATAGGTCTGTAGTTACCAGGATCATCTTTCTGGCCCTTTTTGAAGATGGCCATCATGTTTACCAGTCTCCAGTCCACTGGGACATTAGCCAGGACTGATGAAGAATGATGGAGAGTGGTTTGGCAGCCACATCCACCAATTCTCTTAGCACTCTAGGGTATAATCCATCCAGCTCCACAGACTTGTGAAATTGGTAACTGGATTCTAAGCTGGGATGCTGTGAGAAGTACACCTCTCACATTGCTGATGATCCCAAGAACTCAGTGTATAAATCAGCTGATTGTCTGCAATTACCATTATGAGGCTGAGTTGTCGCTCCAGCTACCCTTCAGCTGTAGCTAAACTAAACAAGTAAACAGATGACTCTGGCATGTAAGTCCAAAATTTTCCTCAAGCTGTGGTAGGCAGCATGCCGTCAATCTGATGTGCTACCAAGCAAGACCAGAAGGGCTCTCGGTGATTTCAGCTCACTCTGTCTGCATTGGCTGTCCCAGCTTCCCCAGAGCTTCCTCAGCTCTGTTTCTACACAGGAACAAGTAGGGTGCTGAGAACATAGCAGGACAACACTAGAAGTCATGATCTTGGATAAAACCAAAACAATCTTCAGACACAGTATTTTAACAACAAACCTCCATGACACGCACTTCAAAGTAATAATGCAAAAAGAACACCCAAAACCTTAAAGAAAACCTGCAAACCCAACTGGGTGAGAGTGAAAAGGAAGTGCAGAGACAAGTTGACGAGATATAAGGAAGAGTGAAAGCCAACTAAGACAGCACAGCCCTTCTGTTCCCGAAAAACTTGGACATGTTTGGCCAAGCTGTGTTGACCTCCTGTATTCAGAGAGCCAATAAAAACATTATTTCACCTAGCTGTAGCTGCTGCCAGTTGCCTTAATGTGTTGTAAAAAGTTATGTCCTTATGTCAGAGCAGGCCACAATCACTCTCTGGGGACCATGGAGTTAAGCAAGGGTGCTATGGCTTCCACACCCAACCCTACACTGAAAACGTGGCTAGGCGGGGGGGGCAGCTCTCCCACAGGAGGTTGCATAAAAGCTGCTGGTTGCAAGCAAACTCCCTCTGGGACGAATGCCGGGAATGAAGCTAATTTTCATTTTAAAGTGAAAAAGACAGTGTGGTGAATAAATAGACACTGTATTTACTGGGGAAAAAAAATCCCTTGAAAGCAGGAAACCAGTAAAATTATAGCAGTTGTATAAGATGTACATGCATTTCAATGATCATTCTCTTTTTCTGACATTGTCACTGAAACTTAATCCCATTCTTGCATTCTTTCCAAGTGGGAATGATGTTTGTTTAGTGTAATCAATACCTGAATTAAATAAAGATAAATACGCAGCTATACATACAGACAGCCCAGTTTTCTACTAAGACGAATTGTGGCAGTCACTGAAGTCAGATTTCTTAAGTTTACAGAGAACAATCCAAACTTACACATTCTACCATTAATATGTCCAATTACTACAATACTTTTGCATGACACTGAAGCAAAGCAGAAATGAGCTGTACAAAATATTTGGAAAGCAATTAAGTAGCAAAAAAGAACATCTAAACAGAATGTTCATTTTGCTCAGCTCAACTTTTCACGTTCACTTCTGTTTTAATATCAGTATTTTAAGAACACTTCTTCCTTTGTAGTTTCTCAAAATTCATTGTTATCCTGTTTTTGTGATATTTCCCATTTAAGTTAGTTTAGACTTCCTCTAGGAACAGAAGAGGCAGTCAGATCACCTGCTGTTCTGAGATGCTTACAATACTTAAGCACAATGGGGTGAACCCAGGACAGAAAGTTAGCCCAATTCTGAATTTCCTGGCTTTGTACTATTAGTGGGACCTTTCACATAATTTTATTACCCACATAGGTAGCTGTGCATGCCCTCTGAAGCTCACACATGTATATACACACACTCTGTGCTTGTTCAGGAAGAAAGCTGTAAATTCTAGCACTGAAGTTAGGGCTCCCTGTGCCAGTGTTATTACTGAATGCACAGTGACACAGTTTCATTACATACCTACAGATTAATTAGATGCTGTACTTTTTCCCCCTTTAAGATTGCTCTGTATGCAGAGGATGGATTTGATCTGGGCGCAAAAACTTGGAAGGAATGAGGCAGGAGTTCTAACAGAATCTGAAGCTCAGCAAAGGTGAAGAACTACAGAAAAAGAAATGATGGATTTACAGTTCAGTTTGATTAACGCTGCTATGGAAAAATGCTTTGTACTTGAGCTTCTTCGGCCAATTCAAAAACGTACTCACCAATTCACTAGATTCTTATTTGATCACTGGATTAAATAAGAACAAATAATTTGCAGGAACTTCACAAAGCTGAGTATCTTGATACTTGCAAAATAATCAGAAAGAAGTGTCCTTGAATAAGTCAAAATAGAGTGAAATCATTCTTAGTGCATAGACTGAGGAGCACGTCCCATGAATGGAGCACTGAGTATACCTGTTGTAAAAGAAATCATTTCTCGTGCTCTGCCTCGCAAATATCAAACATGCAGTCATGCAGGCATACACAACTCATTTTGTGTAAGGAACAAGGGAAGGACTTGGGGGTGTTTGGGGGGGTGAAGTTTGCAAATAAGAACTGTATCAGATTACAAAGGCACAAGTGTGAATTAGGTCTGTGGAGGCACCCTTCATTCACTCATTACACAATATTTGAGCTAGTCAAGTCTGCAATGTTCTTTCTTCCCTCTCTGCAGTTTTCAGGATGTGTTCATATTGACCTCATCGCTTATGTCTTTGGATAGTGAGGAAACCTAACTCCTGTGGCCAAAGCACAACCGTCTTAAATTTCCAGCTGTGGTCTAGAACCCAATTTCAAAACTGTACAAAACTGAATTTCATATGGCTCCCAAGTGCACACTGAGGAGCTGGCCCCCCAAAGGGCAGTTCAGAGTACCCCAAGGAACAGGGATAGAAATCGCTGAAATTTAACCCTGAACCCAACATGAACTCAGGGATTGGGACTGCATATTTTCCACCGTCCTACCATCTGCTGCTTCACTGCACACCGTAATCTTTGGCAACCCTGCTGAGAGCTGCCTGGGCTATGGCTCTGTTCAGACAGGGTGTAGAAAGAAAAGACACTGAGAATGTCATGGCTGGCTGACCAGACTACTGAGATCAGAGAGATTATGCCTCATTTGCTCACCGAGCCCTGCCAAAAGCAACACCATTTAACTGCAGGTACTCAAAACCCAACAGGCATGTTTAAAGGAATTCTAGGCTTAAAAAGGAGACCATTCATAATGTGCATTTGTTGGGATAATGTAGCTACCACCTTTTGGCAATTATTTGCAATAATTCTTAAAGAATGCAGTGCTATGTATTTCAGGTAAAAATAATATCTGATGGAAAGTACCATACCTGATTTACAGGACAGATAGATCTGTAAGATGGCTCACTCAGGAACAGACAAAGGTGACTTAGCCCAGCAAGCAGAGAAACAGAGAGAAAATATAACTGTTATTTTAGCCTGTTTATCTCCAGGCTGTGAAATGCTGCACAGTATGGGAGTGTGACAGTTTGGTACTTAGATGCATAACCCTCATATGTCATTACACGATAAAGGACCTCCCCTGAGCCACAGTAAAATCCACATTTGTTTCTTAGAGCACCTCTATGGGCTCTGAATGAAACAAAGAATCAGCTCTCAGAAACTGACTTCCCCAACCACATTCTTCTGAACACAGGCCTTAGCCCTCTCAGTGATTAAGTACCTTAACCATGGAATTTACTATTTTAAAACGATGACTGCAAAAGCTTTAGAAGCGTCTCATAACTGCTAAGGAATATTTCTAAGTACAACTGCAGGTAAGCCACTGTAGGAATTACTGCAGGAGGTGGAATCAAATAATGCTCACAACAACCATGTGTTATTAAGGTATCTTCCTCCATCCCTCTGCTCTAGCAGCACTAGAAATGGAGACATAATTGTATATGTGTCTACAACAACAACATCCTGCCCCATTCAAGTATTGCTCTTCTTACTCAAATACTGATCTTGGAAACAAGGGTGCATTCTCTCA
Organism: Coturnix japonica; assembly: GCF_054131305.1. Taxonomy (NCBI): domain Eukaryota; kingdom Metazoa; phylum Chordata; class Aves; order Galliformes; family Phasianidae; genus Coturnix; species Coturnix japonica. The sequence goes on from NC_140664.1 coordinate 76,729,043, forward strand.
TATCTGCCTGGGAAAACAGTCAAAAGCACTTCAGTAAGACAAACTCCTCTTGCGGCTGCAGAGCTATGGTTGGCAGATGTCATGACTGATGAATGTTCTTCTAATTGCAAAGGGACACTACCAAATTGTCTTCTGACTTGGAATAGACAGCCTCTGTCACCCTTTTCTTCTTCCCTGCTGCTCTACTGCCTCCACTCTGTCTGCCTCACAGGGAGATCGGAAAAGAAACAGAAAAAGCCACATAAGAGAGGAGGAACAGACATCACTTTCCCAGCTCCAGCTGTGTTGGAGCCAACAGACTCTGTTGTTTTGATGATTCCTGGACTCATAAGTCTCAATTCATCCCTGCTTGACAGAAGTGCAAAGCCGAGGTGAGAAGGGCTTGAAGACTTACAGAGGGAACATTTGAAATCCTTAAGCTGTTCCCTCCTAGAAAGGGCCCTTCTTTCTGAGCTGGAGTGAAACATCTCCACTTCAACCTCATGTTAGTAGGTCTGCACCTCTCTAAACTTCATGGGTTGCAAGGCAGTTTTGCTAGTGCTAAGCTTTGTAAGTAAAAGGCAAGGCAGAAGCCATTTGTTTAAACTGGTAAGGCACAGAGATCAAACTTGCTTTTTGCAGTATTTTTCTTTCTATATGAACACATACCTTGAAAAGAAAACATTCGAAGTAAAAAGCTTCTCATTAATATCCTCAGCTTAAACTGCTTCTTTGCTAGGCTCTGCTCCTGTTCTCTTTCTTGACTCATGGTCTCAGTGACAATCAAGCAGCCAGGCAGAGCCACTTCATAAAATGTACTAAATGAAGCAACTTTTAATAATAGCACAAGCTGGCAAGTAGCCATGTTAAAAGAAGGAAAGACCTAGCAAGAATGTCCTGCAGCACAGAAGTCTCTGTTGTTCTCATTACTGCAAAGGAAGAAAATCTCTTTAATGCTTTTGATTCAAATGATCATTTGACAGAAATGACGGTCAAGACAAATGGCTGTACAACAAGGCAAATGGATTTCCTACCGCTACAATATCTTACTTGGCTCCCATGACACAATTTCTCTGTTATTCTCCCTTGCCATGGTAAAGTAAACTTGCAGGCTACCCAGAAAACAGATTAGTATAATCAGCCCTTTATAAATTATATCCCTTCACCGAGGGAAAGCAAATAACTTTGCCTCCTCTATAATAACTGTTTCTAATACTTCATTTATTCTTTAAATTGTTTATAAAACACTTCAACAGAGGTCAAGATGAGAGGGCAACAATAATTGTAGATTAAGGAGACTCTCTAAGTATTTTGCACCTGTGAGTAAACACTTGGGCAATTGTTATGATACAAGATGGATATACTAAAATAAAAATCAGTTCTATTTATAACTCTCTTGAACACACGTGTTATTTCATCTGAGAGAGATCCCTCATCTTTTACACAGCTAATTTACATTCAGATTGAAGCAGCTGTATAGCTGCTTCACACGCTTCAGGCAAATAACAATATATTTAACCATGGTCTCTTATGGAAGAACCCTAAAGGAATAGTGAGCACTACTACTGAAGAAGTTTTCTCTTTAAGAAGCAGAGGATTTCCTCCTCAGCAACAGACTATTTCTGTTTTCCTAAAATTGTGTGCAAAACCAGCAAGAACATCTTCAGCCCATCTGACAGAAGCCCATGTAGTCAGGTAAGCTCTCAAAAACTGGCAACATACAATTAATTCTAACTGCAAAATCCCCGTGCTCTGCAGAGAAACCCTTTATTGGTATTCTCCTCCTGCTTTCAGAGATATGAGCGTGTACGGCTTCTGATGGATTTTCACAAATTTCTTCCATTGCTTTTTGGATCTGTGGAATTTTTTTTGACATCTACAAAATCCTGTCACAACAAACTGCTCCCGTCGCAAACAAACCATAAAGCCAAATCCTGTATTTTCTTTGAGCCTATAATGTGGCAAGATGAGAACCAAGGACCAGCATGTGAAATTATGAGAGAAAGCAATCAATTCCCATCCACCTTCTCCCAGCCATTTCAAATTGCTCGTACTTATAACACTCTATTGCTTGTTCTTCCTATGCTCGTGCACAGTACTGGCAGTGACCCTGGCAATGTTTGGGAACAGGGTGCTGTATATGCTCTCTACAACATAATCTTCTGAGCTGCTGAGTGACCCAACTGTGCAGATTCCTAATGAAGCGGAACTGTTGATTATCAAATAACACCAATCAATTTCATCCACACCTTGTAAGTACATGTGGATTAAATTATATTAAAGCTTTAACCCTCGACTCAACTGTTTCTTTTAAAATGTTTCAATTGTAACACATCAGAAAAAACTGCTTCTTAGCCAAGTTTCAGCACAGCCCAGAATGGGATGCTAAAGAATCTGCTCATGTCCCCTAACATCTCACACACCAATGAAAAGAAAGAACACAACCTAAGTTGCTGAAAAAGAAAAAACAATCAAATTGTGAGCTATTATACAGAAACAATAAACTTAAACACAGCAAAAATATTTGCCAAGGGATTTAAAAGTAGCCAGCACTATAGGCATATCAGCTTACTAAGAATGAAGTTAAATTCTTAAGTTATTCTCGAGAGTTTCGATGGAATTCAGTAAACAGTATTTTATTCATCACAAAGTATTCTCTTTACCCAGCGTATATGATGACAAGGTTATAAAAATGCAGGCTCAAGTTTCAGATTTTTATGTTGTCTCCCTTTCCTCTTTTTTTCTTTTTCTTTTTTGTAAATATCCACATTTCCCTGATCTGCTCATAGGCAACATTGTCACGTGGATTTAGATACAAACACAAGCTCTCTCCAAACTACTTCAACCTCATACCAAACCAATACAGATTATTTTCACACTTTAATCCTAGTATGATCTTTCTCCTTACATCAATACGTTCCCTGATTCTACTTGTTAGCCAAACACTGCAGCACTGTATTATTGCATTGCATGTCAGCCAGGAAGTATGCTATAGCACAATAAAGCAGCTTACCCAGGCAGCGAAGTGCACAAAATAGCTAAGTGGTGCCAAAGTATAAAAAGGCCACTTGTTTCTTGTTTCCCTCAAACAGAACCAAAATATAAAATCGATTTATTTTTTCTAAAATGGGAAAATGATCTGTCACGTGAAGCCCTTGCAGAATCTAATTCAGAGCCAAACAAAACAGAAAATATGGGGGCTTCTCCAAAAGAATGCTTCCTAATTCGTGATGTAAGCCCACAACATCAGAGGAAGATGGTGGTATGGCAGAAGACGCTGAACCTTCCCACCAACATTCCATTACTGTTTGTTGCCATGCAACAGAAGGCAGCAGAGGGGAAGTCCGATAGAGTGGCATCTGACATGGAAGTGCATACAAAGCAAAGGTGTGTCACTGAATTCTTCCATGCTGAAAAAATAGCACCCATTGTCGTTCATCAACGCCTGCTGAATGTTGATGAAGACTAAACAGTGGATGTGAGCACAGCGAGGTGGTAGGCAGTGCTTTTCAGCAGTGGTGACAGCAATATGAAAGATGGCCATGCAGATTTTTATGAGCGCATTGTGCAGGCTCTTGCTCATTACTGGTGAAAATGCAGAGCTAAGAGTGGTGACTGTGTTGAAAGACTGTGTTTTGCAGCTGAGAATTTCCTCTATCAAATGGTGTTACTATGCACTTTGTATCTGACAGAATCATAGAATGGCTTGGGTTGGAAGGGATCTCAAGGATCGTCAAGTTCCAATCCCCTCACCACATGTAGGGTTACCAACCTCCACATTTAACAATAGACCAGACTGCCCAGGACCCCATCCAACCTGTCCTTGAATACCCCCAGGGACAGAGCATCCATAACCTCTCTGGGCAGCCTATTCCAGCACCTCGCCACTCTCATAGTAAAGAACGTCTCCCTGACATCCAACCTAAATCTTCCCTTCTTCAACTTAAAGCCATTTCTCCTTATCTCGATAGAATCTTACAACAGCTTCAGTTGAAAACAAGGCGGAAAAAGCATCTTGTAAAAATCTCTTGTATTTTCCATGGAAATAAATAGGAGGCATTATTTTCAGAGCATATATATTTTTCTATATTTTTCTATGATTACTGAATCAGAATAATTGCTTACAAAAAATTTGCCAGAGAAAGTTCCTTTCTCATATGATGAAATATACTTAGCATAGCAGTTCTTCCTACAAGCATTATTTTAGGGTAAAAGGAAAAAGAGGGTAAGCAAATATTTCCAGGTAAGCACTGCAGACATCATTACACAGTTGACTTGTTCTCCTTTTAGAAGCATGGAATTATTGTGTCCTCTCAAAAATATTTCTTAACACTATGATTTTTTCAAGAATTCTGTAAAGTGCCCAACCTTTCAATATACATGCCCCAGTGCTTTGAAAAATCTGAATGCTCTCACTGTCATTAAAAAGCAGGTTTGAAAATCTGATCAGTGTGATTGAGCTCTTGTTCACTTACTGGCAATAGCCTTCTATTTAATAACAATAGAATGAGACTTAAGAGTCAGAGCCAATAAGCATCAAGTATCTTAAGGACTGTGGCTATAATATTCTCTGTGGTAAAAGCCAAAAACATTCAAAAAGATCTTACTGTATCATGTGGCTGCATAAGCATTTCCTTCCGGATAGGTTACAGAATATTAAGAGGTATTTGCCGTAATCCACTTAAAGTAGGGGATAATGAGAAGAAAAGAAAAAGATGAATGTGAAGGTGTTGTTGATAGAAGGGGAGGTGGCAGTTTCATAGAGAAGTACAGTTGTTAGAGGAGCCTGGTTCAAACACTGTCAAAGAACAGAGACTGTGGATTCTTGAGGGAAGAACATTTGGAAAGCACACTTTTATTTTAACCTGGATTTCTTTGAAGCAGCAGCAAGCTAAATAAAATGACACCCCATGAAATGACAAAAGCCTACTCTTGTACGAAAAAAAACAACCAACCATGGGTACACAGAAGTCTGGATAAATTAGCAGATGTTCATGAAAGCTTTCAGTTGAAACAAAAGCATATTACAGGAAAGCTCACACAAACACTAAAAAAATATACACCTGATATAAAAATTTAATTCTGGCAAGCGATGTTAAATCCTGCATCTCAAAAGTGCTCACGTGATAATAGTACAGATGTGAAAAAAGTGAAATCCAAAGTCATGAGACTGCAATGGAAATGCCATTCTCTGTGATCTAATTCTCTGTGATGTAATTCTACAGTAAGTGTATACAATAGCTGTGAAAGAAAATGACAGTCGCTTAGAAAATTTACTTGCCAAATGTATAAAATAATTAAAGAAAGACTCACAAATTCTGAAAAGTGATGCTGAATAGCTTGTTAGTATCCCTCCAAGCCTTATATTTTTAGAGTTCTTATTCAGTGTAACCTTGGATTCATAATTTTATAAATAATTTAAATTTGTATAGCCTACTGCAATAATGTTTCAGATTTTCTTATAATTGTTTCATAAATAGGTTGGATAGGGAAATTTTGCCTTAAATTCTTCTGAGAGCCAAAGATGTCAAAAGATGTTGAGGCAAAACCACACTAAATACTATGGCAAGATGGAAAAATAAATCATAAAAAAGCTGCAGTTAAAGAACAACTTAGAAACCCCAAATTATGCCATCTCCACTTCAAGAATAAAGATTAAATAAACAGCTATCCAAGCTGATGCTAGTTTCCTAATGTTTTCCTTTCTTATTTTAGAGGAAAAGCATGCTTTAAAATGTGTTAAATCTAAGATTTTTTTGTCTTCAATTCAAAGGCTTCAGTATTAAATATTAGGCCACTTAAGTACGAGCAAACCTTCATGTACATTATCACTCTTGACAATAGATACAACCCAATTCTTTTTGGGTTTTTTTTGTTCTGATTTTTCTGCAAATTTTACTGAACACACTAATTATGTCATCAGATTTTCATGTACAGGCAACCATTTGCACACATCATTCACACACTCACACACATACATAACTATGAAAAGAGTGAATTAGCATTCCCTGATGACTCTGTGGGTTCCTCTGTGAGTGTTGATGCCTGGTTATCACTGTCTACAAATGTGAAGGTAAAACCAGATGACGTCACCCTACCAAACCCACAAGAAACCTGCAGAGCCAAAGTGACAGTAGATGCATCACTTGCAAGTAGACCTAAGCTGCGCAATAACTGTTGCACACTAATGAACTCATACTCACAATTGCATAATCTCATGATTTCAAAACAAAGAGCTTATTTTTATAAGTACAATTTATGACCATGATATCATTAGGAGACACAGGTAAAAACTTAATAATGACCTGTTATTTGTTGGTTAGTTTTCTGACCCCATTTTGTTCAATAGGTCCTGGATTCGCCAGCTTGACAAAAACTGCTGCCAGTTTTTTAGTATCACCAGCACAAACAATAACACAACTAAGTAGCAAAGGCAGCATTTCCCTAAGGCTGTTATTAGATGAATTGAAGCTTTATAGTTCACAGACTGAGTTACTGTTACACCAGTCTTGTTTTAAATGTTTCTGTTAATTGTTACATGGTTTCTGGGGACAAAAAATATCTCATGGCTAATTTTGTTGACACTAAACAAACTGTAATAATATGCAGTACAAATTCAAGCGAAACTCAAAAATATTTGAAGAAAAATCCATATTATTTCTTTTAGATGCTCATTTGTTAACAGAATCATTCACGGTAGCATCTTCACTTGAAGATAAACTGGGAAAGATTTAAAGAAGTAGACTTGAGACTATAAGATGTTAAAACTGTTTTCTGGAAAACAGAAGCTTGGAGCGTGCTGTAAATAGAGAGCGTGAGCTAGGGCCATGTCCTAGTTTCAGCCCAAACAGTGTTAATAGCACACTGATGTTTGGTTGTTGCTGACTGATGGGAGCACAGCCTGGGTTAAACCACAGGCTGTGATGCTAGACCATGCCAAGCTGAAGGAAAAGTGACTTTCACATGTAGGAACACCAGCATTTCTATGAGGACGCAACAACTATAAGGGAGACCCATGGAGCCACCTTCTACCCAAGATGCATGACAAGTATTTGATTTTCACCAAGTCTAAGAGACTTTAGTTTCTAGCTTCTTTTGAAATTCATTACAGATGTATTCAGGATTGAATGGTATTGATTGATTGATAGTGGAGCAGGTTTAGGAGGAAAACAGCTGAAGAGATTAAAGTAATTTAGATTAAGTAATAAAACCTGACCTTACTTGGGCTGAGGTGATTCACGCTACTACCTAGAAAATGCAGTGTGACTGAAAAGTTTTATAGCCTAGGACACAAAGCTGCACATCTTCCTGCTATTCAGAAAAGGAGAATTACACTACTTAGTTTTAGACCTCAGAGAGGTTGTTTCTCTTCAGTAGCCTGACTCTTGGGCACATGAGCATCTACATGATGTACCTTTACAACCATATTATTTGTTTGGGCAGCAATGTCCTTCCATAGTTCAGCAGCCCAAAGAGGTTTACCCCTTAGCTGCCAGTTGCTCTGTTCCCACTACTGTAACCACCCACATAAGGCATTTACCACCTCCAGCAACACCTAAGGTTTTACCCGTGATATCTCAATGACTACTCCAATGGAGCACGACAACAGATGACACTCCCAGCACTAGTCTAGCCTCTTCTCCAATCAAACATCAGAAGGCTTCTGTTACTTCCTATGTTTCCAATGACACACCTAATCAAAATCAATTTAAAAACTTGAGAAAAGGAAGTAACATTCCTGCTGTAATTCATGTCAGAATTAGCAATTACTGGCCTGATTTTCGATGACAAATGTATGCAATAATTTGCAAACTCAAGTACTATAGTCACTACATTGGCTTTGCTCAAGATTCAATGTCATTTCAGTATAAATGCTTAAAATGAATTATATCACTAGTACCATTCCTAATCAACAAAGCATTTAGATCCAGAAATGATTTTCAATTTTCTCTGTTTTCAAGGATTTCACAGAATTTGCAAAGTCTATCACTGGTCACCAAAGAGCAGAGCTCAGTGCTGCCCACCTGCTCCTCTTGCAGGACCTCCCTTCAGGAAGTTGTAGAGAGCAATAAGGTCTCCCCTTATTGCTTTGTTGCAATATGAATATGAATATATGAATACGAATATTTGAATTTGAATATGAATATGAATATGAATGCTAAGGTCTCCCTTAGCTTTGTTGCCATCCTTTAAACACGTTCCAGGACCCCGATGTTTTTCTTGCAGTGAGGGGCCCAAAACCGGATGCAGTACTCAAGGTGTGGCCTCACCAGTGCTAAGTACAGGGCGACAAGCAACTCTCTGCTCCTGCTGGCAACATTGTTTCTGATGCAAGCCAAGATTCTTCATTATTGAAGAGAGGTGAGATGCTACAACAGGCTGCCCAGAGAAGCTGTGTCTTCCCTAGAAGCATTGAAAGACATGCTGTATGGAGCCCTGGACAACCTGATCTAGTGGAAGTCAACTCTGCCTGTGATGTATTTGGAACTTGATAAGCTTTAAGATCCTTTCCAATCTAAGCCATTCCATGATTCTGTGTATAACGGGCAGTATATAACCAGTCCCTGGAACTAGCTAAAATATGCTCAAAAAATACCTGACTAACCAGACTCATACCAATCAGCAGCCTGCCCTGCTACTTCAATTTTCAATTATTTCAAAGTGAAACAGGTTAGTTTAGAAACAGAAGTATTTTGCAGCCCCAGAAGTACACAATGCATTTTATGGTCTGAAATCAAACTAATTAAACATGTAAGGAATCCATGTGGATTTGCTTTGTATTTTCAAGCACAGTTTTCTGGGAACTTTCGGTAAGCCCTGGCACAATCAAAGCATAAAAAAGCAGGTACGTAAAACCACGTTTGACAAAAGGCTCTGGCCCCAACCTGCTTGCTGTCCTCAGATAATGTAGTTTACCCTCCTACAATACTACCATAAAAACCCTCCAAATGATGAACGGTATCTGACATGACATCTGACTACACTGTAGTTCTCACTTACATGCTCATTTCGTATTTGTTTTTAATGAATCCTGAAGGTTTTACAGAGGAATAACCAGATGACCTTCCCTTCTGAAGCATTTTTGCCTAATGACTTTAACAAAGGGAAATTAAAAAGGAGAAACAACCTCATATTTCATATAGTTTCAAAAATTTTGCTACATATTTGTGCACCAGTGCGGCCACAAAAGATGAGGTACATGCTCCAACCCTTCCATTTCCCACTGCTGCCTTCCAGATCTTCCTTAACACTGTACTCCAGAGGTCAGAGTTTGTATTTCATAAGATGAAGGAAAGGCTTCAAACACTCAGTTTAAGAAACTAACACTGACACCAGATAATACAACATGAGAAATATTAAGAATTACATTGCAAGGTTTTCTAGATTTAGTAATTTCAATATTTTGTAAATTGGGTGGGTGAAGTTAAATCAATCATGGGAAACAGCAAAAAGTGTAATCTACTTTCTTCCCAACGCAGAATAAGCCACAAGGGAGCACATGATTTAATGACAAGAAGATGTATCTGATAAGATAATAATTTGCTCAAGGAGAGATCTGGGTTGCAAATGCAGCTGTTCCAAGAAGCTAAACCCACAGGCAAGAAATTACTTAGTCTTTGTGAGTGCTATATTCAGAACTATTTAGATAAACTGTCGATAGACCCTAGAAAAGTACATCAGATAAGAAGCATAGAACCAAGGGTACTCCAGTACTGGAAAGGAAAAAAATAAAATAGCATAAGAAATTGGAAAGATTTTCACAAACCATTGTTTCTAAAACTGAATAAAAAAATTCAATAATTAGACTACTCAACATAGGATCTTCTTTTCACAGTAACTCACTTGAGAAAAATATATAAATATAATATAATCCTGTTGATATATATGAGTGTTTAGTTTCCACGTGAGACAAGTTCCATGGCACTGACCTGGACATGGATGTCCAAAGGCAAGCGTATGCAGAAACATTCACAGCTTTCAGTTCCTGTATCAGAAGTCTGGCACTGCTTTCAGAACCTAAGCTCACAGAGGGAAGCCCGCTCACCTTTTTGGCATGATTACATTCTCTTCACATATGATTTTTTACCAGAATTCAAGACTAAGACGATTTACTAGCAACACAAAAATCAGAAAGACTCACAAAAATCTGCGTACTGTGATGTGCTCAGATCTGTAGTATCTAAAAAGACAGAACCATGTTCAACATCAGAAGAATTAACACTTACTTTGAAAGGTTATTGTTTTTTAAAGGAAAACACACATACCTAGCTAAAATAGCAGAGTTACTACCCAGCAGTCTTCTTTTATTATGGACAATATTACTGCAAATCCATGTGTACACGTAGACTCTAATGCCCATATTTATCCCCACTGAAGTTTGACTGTGTGTGTTGATAAGGGAACACCTGCATGGATCACTTAGCAGGATCAGTCTCACAGCAGGGAGAAAAAGCCAGTAAGAATGCATGTCTTCAGGACACTGCATGCTTTCTCTGTTGAAACATGCAAACTAAAAAGCATGAAATGATCTTGGCTGATCTGCAGCACACAACTGTCTGAATAACTGCTTTTACATTGGCCATGGTACCTTGCCATCAGGTTTTCAATATGCTAGGCAGACGTTCCCTGATAATACTAGCCAGCCTGCATTCTTCTCCCTGAGCAAGGAATCAGAAAGACACAAGCAGCACTCTGATGAGTTCTGCTATTCAAATGGGATTTTGGATTGGAGACTTTTAAACTAAATTAAAGATAATTAACTCTGCACTGAAAATTTCACATTTGCATCTTTCACTGGTCTAAACTTACAAAAAAAGAGGACCAGCAAAAGCCCTTCATATTTTCAGTGGTGCTAGGTTGCCTAAGCCCCTCTTGCACAGAACATTTCTGAGGACACCAGCAATTAGTTTCCTCAATGTTAAAAAAAAAAAAAAAAAAGAGAAACGGAAATCTGACAGATGTTGGCCACATCTCTTTATAGGAGATGCAGAAGAGCAGCTGTTACTGCAGGGATTGTAGGGATTTCTTGTGAAAGTCAGTAGCAGATGTCAACATCTGCTACTGCCCTCTCTGTTAAACAGAGGTGAAAAGGAGACTGAAAGCTTGTTAAAAAGAGGGAAAAAAGCAACAGGTAACAACAAAATAATTTCAAGACACCCACGTACATTTACAGCAAAGTGGTAGAACCCCTTGCCCCACTCCCTCCTAGCAAAACTGCAATCCAGTTGCACAATAAAAGCAAAGAACACTCCCCATTCTCTTCACATCATGATTTCTTTTCATTTTAATCTTGCTACATGTACTTTGACAACCTTCAGCCTGCAATCTAACACCTAGCCATTTCCCTCCTGGCTGAAAGAGATCATAGAAATGAGCAGTTGTATCCCTTCCCTCTGGCTATACAGCAAGGGTCTGATGACAACTGCTTTACCAGAGCTGGTATCAGACAAACAAAAATTTCCTACACAATGATCTACACAGTTATGTCATACGTGGAGGCAAAGTATTTAGCACTTACAGAAAAAGAAAAAAAAAATCACAGCAAAAAGAAAACAAAACTTCTGTTGCATTGTGTCAGGAAACATGCTGTACATGTTTGTACATCTTGGCAGATAACGATCAGATGAGGCAAGCAATGAAGCAGTTAACCAAATCGGAGAGTTATCTCAGACATCCAAAGGCACATCTTGTAAACCTGAGAAAACTATACACAGCGCTGAGGAGCAAAAAAAGTAACAGCTTGTCTGGGAAGAAACAAATGACACTGTCAACAAGTAGTTAGCTTTCTTACTCATTAAAATGGTATCAGTGAGATCCACAGCCCAACAAAAGAATAGGAATCTTTCCAATGGTGTAAAGAAGACTTGGATCATGCCCCAGCTTTCCAGAAAACTAGACTTGCTAATTGCCTCACTCTCTCACTGTCAAAATCGTCATCTCACTGAACTGAAATGCCTTTTCGATATTGCTATAGGGCAGACATTTCCACGTTGGTAATACTGGGAGCCACATTCAACCACCAACAGAAACTTGCTGATCACAAGCTTCCCCATTTGGTATTCCACAATGTTATTTAAAAAAAAAGAAGAACAAAAAACCCCAACCCTCCAGTACTATGTGTCCAGCTTTCTGTTCTGGAGCCTGGAAGGGCACAACTTTGGAATTAGCCCTTTGAAATGTGTCAAAAAATCCACTCTGTTATGGCAGCTGTACAAGATTGATATGGAGAAATCATTCAGATTTATCCTAACCTACACCTCCCTGCTTCATCTGGGAAGATTTTTTAGGTTTTGTCTTGTATGTTTGGTTTTGGAAACACATGCCATCTTATAGCTTACTAGCACTGTAAGCTAGTGAGCATTTTGCTTTTCAGATATTGTCATGTTAAATAAGCCTCAGAAATGGAAAAGGCCATTCTCCTCTGGCATTGCCATAAATCAGGAATCACTTGAGCCATACCTGGAATAAGAGTGATAAAAGTAAGAGAGAAACTAGCTTTATGAAGGTTTATTGCTGTTACTGGTCTTTTCCCTGATACAGGGGAATTAAGCTTACCTTACATTACCAGGCCATTACTTGAAATACTATGCTTAGCCAGTATAAATCAGTGTGGTCCAGTTTACTTCAACACAACCATGCTGACTTGTGTGAGCTGAAGGACACGTACTGGTCAACTCTCTACTCTGTAGACTTGTTTATTACTACTCAGTATATGTGATGTAACTACTGGAGCTTCTTTCCAAAATAAAACTGGAAAGACTAAAGAAAATAATCAATATTCTGAAATATCGTGCTGTTTGTTTGATTTTTCCTCATACCATCCCAAGGAGAAAATGGCTTCAACAAAAATAGCATGAAATATGAGAACAAAATATACGTCACTCCAAAAGTAATGCCTCCCATTCATTTCCATGGAAACTACAACAGATACAAAGAGCTCAATAGCACTATTTGTTAGTGCAAATTCTCAGCTACAAAACACTATTTTTCAACATAGCCACCACCACCAGCAATTAATTTTCACCATATTACTATCTCTGCATAGGAACTATCTATCTCTATTACATCCTCTTTGACACACAGAGCATGTTCATAGACTTCAAAACCAAAAGTGGTGAAAGCCAATAAAGAAACAACCTCAAAACTCTTTCATTTCTATTTTTCTTCTCTGTAAAATTTTCAGACATTCTCACATAAAAACACTAAGCAAATGACAGTGGGCTGTGTTTACTGTCACTTTCATTGCTTGTGCTCCTGCTAAGGCTAATGGAGTCAACTGAAACTACTTCTAAGACAAGATTCATGTTCATGGCAGAAGGGGCTTAAATTTTACTAGAGTCACATACACACAACTAGAAAAACAGCCTGGGACTTCAAAGCACAGACGTCGATCTCCACAGGGACATTAAATGTGTTGAAATGAGACTTCTCATTGGAAGCTCTGTTTCAGCAGTATCAAAGCTGGAATGAATGTCAGAAGGATCAAAATAGCAACAAGCAGTGAAGTTTTTATATTTCAAAATGGCACAAACCTGAAGAGAAAAAAACAGCAGAAATCATAAATGTGTTCCTGTAACCTCCAATTCATCCCATTGTTGTTTATTATTACTAGAAATTATAATACCATAGAGCTGCTCAAGTTGGAAAAGACCTTAGTGATCCTCAAGTCCAATCACAATATGACCATCCTACCCTAACTCTAACAACCCTCTGCTAAATCATGACCCTGAGCACCACATTCAAATGGTTTTTAAACACATCCAGGGATGGTGACTCAACCACCTCCCTGGGAGAGCCTATTCCAGTGCTTAACAGCCCTTTCTGTAAAGAAGTTTTTTCCTGATATCCAACCTAAACCTCCCCAGCACAACTTGAGGCCATTTCCCCTTGTCCTGTCACCAGTGAGAAGAGACCAACACGGCTCTCATTGCAATCACCTTTCAGGCACTGAAGAGAGCAATAAGGTCACCCCTCAGCCTCCTCTTCCCCAGACTAAGCAGCCCTGTTTCCTTCAGTATCATGCCAGAATAGTATGTGTAATTGCATTTTCATTCGTCTTGGTCAGATAGTTTTAATTTCAACATTAAAACGCAAAGCAATTTTCACATCACCTTATATAGTGCACCAAGACTATATTGTAGTCAAATGCTTAAAGGAAAGCAAAGTATTAGGGCTTCTAAGTGAAACAAGTTAGTGAATTTGATTCTCTTTTAATTTTGAACTTATAGCGTCAACCGTTCTGGCATGAATCACTACACCAATTTCTGCCACCATTTTTGACAATTCTTGAATTCTTGAATTCTGGTAAAAAATCATATGTGAAGACAATGTAACCATGCCATTTTTGATGCATCATGTCCTGGAAACACTGCCTACTCAGTGTACTGTAAGGCTTTACAGCTGTGACTCTCAAAGAAATCCCTATTTGAATCATATTGACACTGACTTTTTTTTCCTCTCTCTCTCTTTTTTTTTTTTTTTAAACAGTTGCAATTATGGTTTATTTTATATTTGTAAGTATGAGTAAAATGATTATATTTTGTACAAGGCTATAATTTACATAATTTCATTCCTGTAAAATTTGAATTTATATTTCATTTAGAAGCAGACCACAATAAAAGGCTCCTGCACTGAGAATCCAGTTCTGTGTGTCAATTTAAAGTTTAATTTCAGAGTATTTTCTATGTCACAGTATTTTAAGGGCAGAGGAAAGCTGTCACTGTATAAGAGACTTTTAATCAACTCTGGACTTTTGCTCAAATTAACTACCACTATTAATTGTTCCTAAAGTAGTGCAAAAGGAAAAAGGATGATTAAGTGGAACTTAAACTGCGTTGCTATTAAGGATTAAACAGAAAAGCATTTTAAAGCCATACTTTGAAAGAAGACATCACATCAGAAGTCATAATCCACAAGTTTCCAAAATATACCAGGCTGTAATCATTAGTCTTGTGAAATTAAGAGGGTCTATTATTTCTGCTTCTTCAATTGACATTTATATGCAAATGAAAATCCTGAGTACAAGTCACACTTGAAATTGCATCTGTTATGCAGTTGCTCACCTGAACCATTTTAAAACCTGCCTTTTAATATATCATTTTAATGTTATAGCCTTAACTTGCTAACAGGAAGGAAAGAAAATGCAGAGACGCTATGAGATTTTTGCAGTCTCCTGAGAGCACTGATACACAAAATCAGATAAACCAGACTCCCTTCAGAGTTGGAAGGTTACAAAATGGAATGTGATGCTTGAGAGTGAAGACTGCCATTTCTGCAGACTGCCACAAAGGCTACATTAGACACAGTGCACAGACTACCTCAAGTCAAACAACCTGACCTCAGCATTTTGGAAACTGAAATAAAACTTCTGGATGCATTGTATCATCTTTCCTATCAGATATGCACAAACTTAAGAACAGTTTTACATGGATTTTCTAACCTCTCCTGGGACTTTCATGATTGAAGAGAATGCCATTCACAGCAAAGAGATTGTAGGCCTCTCTGAAGTTCACCACAATCCAGTAGGCATACAGTTTTGCTGCACCTACAAAAATAATTGAAGATGTAACACATAATCTCTCCACTTGTGAACTGCTCAGACACATACACACACATCTCTCTCACAGGCAGGGTGATGGCCACATTTCAACAATTCAATTAGAATTCAATTCATTCCCTAGACATGTCACATTTCATAGGGAAAAAATATCTAGGCCAATAAACAGCAGCTGAGCAGGAAAATACTCCTTTTCTGCACAACCCCAGGATCACCAGGAAGGGTTATGGCACTCTCACTTGTTTTCTTACACACACTCAAGCATAGCACTTTTTCTTTTACAATACAATTAATGCAGCCAGAGCGTGTGAAATATGCCACTGTGGTGACCTCTGCTAATAAAAAAAAAAAAAAAAAAAAGACTTTAAGAGGAATAAAAGCAAAAATCTGGTGCCTTAACACTCAAATTGATTTGAAAATTTATCACCAAAGTCTTCCATGCACATTGCTTAAATAAGTGTTTCAAATTTAATGCGAGGTCATGAAGGAAGAAACGAGCTCTTGGGAGTTTTTCATTTGGGCAACAAAACATATGAAACCTTATCACTCCAGTGCTATCTTGCAGTTCTTTGTGAAGGAAGAGCCAACCTTCCCCCTCCTGTCTGGAAGAGCTCTTTAATTCTGATCTGAACGAACACAGTCCTGAGAAGTGAGATGGTAATTTCCAACCCCCGGGCAATGGCAACAAATACTTTTAATACAGTAATTCATAAAGGTATGCCTCTCAACATGTCTAGTCACTTTTACTCCATCGTCATTCTAATCTCACACCCGAATGACTTCAGCCCTGAGACATGAGAAGGGAGAACAGACATACAGACACTACTGACACACACGCATCAGCAAGCCTTACCATAAGGCGATCTTGGGTAAAAAGGGGTGGTCTCCTTCTGCGGGATTTCTTGTACCTTTCCAAAAAGTTCACTGGTGGAGGCTTGGTAGAACTTCACAGAATTGATAAGGCCACAAGTCTTAATAGCATCTAGGAGCCTTAAAGTGCCAACTCCATCAACATCAGCAGTATACTCTGCTAGGTCAAAAGAAATCTTGGGAGAGAAAGAAACAAAAAAAACATCAGTTTGAGTAAAGAGAATCAGAACATGCAGTAATCATGTATGTACGTATAACCGAGCAAAGTAATACACCACTTGTCACAAATCATCTAGACACTTCTGTACAGAGTTGATGCTCAGTTTACAAAAGTACTCTCAAAGGATTTCTAAGAATAAACAAGTAGATCCACAAATAGCAGAATCAAAAGACTGGTGTTCCCTGATCTCTCTCTCTGGATTACTTTCCCATGTGAAGAAAGGGGTAAGCCTACCCTATAGTGGAAGCATTATCAGGCACTCTCTCATCTCCACAGCTGACAATTTTCACAATATTCGCTTGGGCTTAATAACTTTGACACACGAGAATTAGTTAAAAATGGCCTAAGTATATTTTAAAAATTATGTAAGATAACATGACACAAGCATAAATATTTATTTTAGAAATAAGCAACCTTAAATAACACTCAAAGTTAAGCAATTTCAACACACTGTAAACTGAAGAGAAGACTGGAAATATCTGCTTTCAAATGACATTCCCAGCCTCATCTGGCTAAGGAGTATCAAGTGCGACTTTTGCATAGAGGCCAGGGGGATGATGAAGTGGGAGAGCAAAAGGTAGAGGTATCCATTGAAAGCTGACTTCTCCCTTAGCTGACATATCCTTCAGAAGTTGGTAACAGGTTTGTGGGCACATCTCTCATTTCTCTTCCGGCCTCAGTAGTTTTGTTACTTTCATGATGACCCTGAATGCAGCATAAGCCACAAGACAGTGCCTCCCTTCACATCATCTCTCCAGCCCAGCATTTTGCTTCTACACACTGTTTTCTTTTTTTTAAACAAACAAATCCCAGCAAACTGAAACAAACATTCCCTGTTTATACCACCAACCAATAGAAAGAAAGAAAGAAAGAAAGAAAGAAAGAAAGAAAGAAAGAAAGAAAGAAAGAAAGAAAGAAAGAAAGAAAGAAAGAAAGAAAGAAAGAAAGAAAGAAAGAAAGAGAGAAAGAAAGAAAGAGAGAAAGAAAGAGAGAAAGAAAGAGAGAAAGAGAGAAAGAAAGAGAGAAAGAAAGAGAGAAAGAAAGAGAGAAAGAAAGAGAGAAAGAAAGAGAGAAAGAAAGAGAGAAAGAGAGAAAAAGAGAATGAACCATTAGAGTGATCTCTACCATCACTACGAGCAAAGGAAAAATTACTCTGCCTAAGTGCTCCTCTTGCTGATGACTGCCTTTTAGGAACAAGCCCTATAGCAATAGCAATGTTACAGCTTCTTTATATGACTCCATCCAGAGGTTAAAAACTACTGTCACTCCTTCTTTAGCCTTCTGTGGCAGGTTAGTTGTGAGTGGAGAAGGTAAATGACCCTTTTTTATATGCACTTACAGCTATTTTAATACAAGTATGAAATAATGTAAATTGCATTGGCATACTCCAAAATAAAGATGCTCTCACACAGTTTTGACCTGAAACAGCTAATGGTACAAATTATAACAAATCTAACCTTTCTTTAAAACCAAAAGAAAAAAAAAAAGAAATTGAGTTCTTCACATGTTAACCTGGTATAGCCCAGCTGAAACTGAGCACTGGGGGGCTGGACTCAATGATCTCTGAAGGTCCCTTCCAACCCCTACGATTCTGTGATTCTACTAAGAAGTGCTGAGCTTCCCGTTTTTTATATTCATTTGCTACCAAGATAATAGACACTTAAAGCCTCGCAGCTTCACCGTTAGAGTAACTCTTGAGAACAGATCTTAAATAAGTGATATTGTCAAAAATCATAGAATCCTTAGATTTGGTAGGGACCTTTGAAGGCCATCTAGTCCAACGCCCCTGCAATGAACAGGGACAACACAGCCTGATCAGGTTGCCCAGAGCCTTATCTTGCCTCATCTTGAAAATGCTCTAATGAACATAAATTAACATGTTCCCACCCCTCCAAAAGAAAAAGCAAAACACTAATTTTGGCAGAATCAAGAATTTAACCATATTAACATATTCTTCTTAACAAATAACTTGATGAAACAACTCTCCAAAAATGCAAACTTTGCCTGCATATTCCACCGACATGAGTAAATGCTGCATGTGGATGTCAAGAGGTCTTAAATGAGAAATCCCAGACTATAAAACCCCTTCACTAAAGTGAACAAAGAGCCTGCAGTAGCACTACCAGGGGCTGCTCTTGCTGGCTGCTCAGAGACCAGTTTCACAAGACATGCCTTTCCCTATTGCCTGAAGAATGACCTCAATGTTCACCTAGAAAAATCACTCCCTCGGGTGTGAGGTAATTCTCTCTCCATGTTGGCCTGGTCTGAGTGTTCTTGAACAGAAACCGACAGCTTTGTGTGGGTTTGGTGTTTTTGTAATGTCGACTATTGTTCACCAGGGACGGGACTCAGACCACTAAACTCACTTTGTTTTGGAGCGCAGGTTGGACTAAAACAGCATTGGAGAAAATGAAAAATGGCTTTACTCACTAAAAACTCCCAACTCTAAAAACACAGGGCTGTTACGACATTTTCTGCAGTGTCACTTCACACTGGAATTGCATTCTAATTCAACGTTAATACCGTAAAAAAGTTCTATAAAACTAGTTACAAATGAAGCAGGACAGTGTAAGAAAAGTGTTAAGCTATCCTTAACACATTCTTTCTACTTCTGAACATATTACTTTCTGCAAAGCCCATAGGAAGACTGAAGAAAATAACAATAATGAAGGGATCTCATTAGGAGGGACATGCAAAAGAGATGTGGCTTTGCTTGTACAACATACAAAAGGTCAGGGCTTGTATAACAGAAACCAACTATCACATCGGATGCTATAAACACTATTCAGCAATAATCTTTGCTTGTGCGCTCAGCTTGGTGAGATTACCTGAGAGTACAAACTTCATGGTGGCCTGTAAGGGCAGGTGCATAAATGTTATGATCAGCCTATAGTTTCTGAAAAGTTAAATATTTCCCCTGTGGAAAAGATAGCGCAAATAATTCTAACAGATTAAAGTTTTCAAAGAGTCTGAATTAGGAAGCTGATCTCCCTATATACCACTGAAGACAGCGGAAAGTCAGAGCAGAAAGCTTAAGGAAGTGCTCTTCATTATGCTTCAGAATAACTACATATACGTTAGTTATTAACTTAGCTAAGAGAGATGCGCCATCCTAGCTTCAAAAATCCCAAACAGCTTTTGTCACCTGCATAAAGGAAGCAGTGTACTTCAGTAACTTCTCCAAAGACCACAGCAAGAGTTGTTGTAATGACTGGAGTAGCAAAAAGAAGTGCCTTTGCCTGGACAAAACCTAAAAACTAGAAGTTTTCTCATTTAAGACTTTGAAGGGCATAAGTCCAATATTCTTTTGTCTTCTTTGGATAGATTTTGTGTCAAAGGGAAAGCAACATACCAAGAAAACTGAAATTGTCTGCTTGGAATGTTTGAGTGATCTTGGAACTCCCTTCCCACACTGCTTTTGGAAGTGTCATAGTCAACCTCTGGACACGTTGTGAATCTATACACTGAAGATACGTCTCCTTATTCCATTCAAGAAAGAGTGATAACATTATCATTAAAAGTGGACTGAACAAAATGGGAATACTAAAATTCTTGGTTAAAAGTATTTCAGTTCCAAGTTTTCAGGCTCTGAATACCTTGCAGCATTGGCTCAAAGAATATTAAAAAGGAATTGGGGCTTTTATACACTGTCTTCAGCCCATATGGATTTCACTGCTGGACTAATCTCTCTAATTGTGGAACAATTCAAATACATTCTTAGGCAAGCATAAGTTCCCACAGCAAGGCTTACTCATAGGATAATAAAATTTTCTTGAGAAAAGCATAGAGTCATTACAACATTCCTGGAAACACAGGACACAATAGAAATACACTTAATACTACACTGCATCTCTTCAACAACACAGCTCCAAGAATGACAGTGAGTTTTGTGAATCAGTCCCTATATTTTGAAATTAAACTCTTTCCCCCCCCCCCACTTCTTTCTTCATAATTGTAAGATTTAATCACTATATGAGATCCAAATTTAATAAAGCAATGTTTTAAATATGATGTTTCCCAACTGATCATTCAAAACCAAGCTTAGCAAGGTCTTTAACAAGATTTAAAAGCTTATTGAAAACTATCTAAATGAAAACATATGGGACTTGCCCTCCCCAAGAACGCATTCCTATCATGTCTATGAGTACTACATACAAGCTGCAGATTTAAAAACACTTGCTTCTGAGTAGTGCATCATCAACAGTGGTGATATTCAGAAAATAAATATGAATTTCTGTTTCTGAACAGTCCAAAGGATGGACTGTAATCATACCACTTGGGTAGGTACCATACCTTAGGTATGAACTAGCAGAACATGCTCTAATACTCTAAGAGATATAAATAACAATTTGCAATTTCATATCCTTCTTATGGTATCCTCAGTTTAAGGATATGGAATTCAGCTGTCTGGCATTTCAAGAGGAAAGTTTATGGGAAGCCCCAAAAGGAAGCAGGATAATAGAAGTGTAAGTTATGTACTATTCCTTCACTGTAAAAGCAGAGGTGACTAAGATAAGTATCAGATTAAGCATCTTTGTTCTCTAAGACAAAGATTTCTGTAAGACTTAGATTTACCAGAGCAGAAGATATGAATCAGGTCTCTATAAGCACCGACAAAGGTTTACACCTGAGAAACAAATCACAGGGAAGAAAAATTGCTCAGAAATGTTTCAAGCCTCACCAGTTTCACAGCAGTTACTTTTTTGTGTTTTTACAAATAATTCTATTTTCTTTGAATATTCAGTGTGCCTTTCAATGCCAACAAAAACCAGTGGGATCACTTATATCATCTCAATAAACACACTGCTCAACCCCTAGGAACAGGTATTTAAAGCATAACATTCCAACTGTTAAGTCTAATACAGAGTATGGGCCAAGCATTCCTGCAAAGTCCTAACACCACAAAAAAAAAGTCCTAGGGATTTTAGGAAATCCAGAGAATTTGGGTGGAGGTGGGAGGTGTCAGGGGGGATGGGGAAGAACCAACACAACTACAGAAACATCCGGTAATCTTCTAGGAGAATATGACAATTCCTCTTGCCTCCAATATCTTAACTCATAATAAATGCTTAATGCATTGTCTTCTCACTCAATAAAATTAGTAGTTGAAAGATAACAAAATCCAACCCCACCCCCACCCCCCCAAAAAAATCTCTGTTTTTCGTCATACAAAAAATTAATCTGTTCAGTAGCTGTGTTTATGGTTATGTTCTTGATATATCAAAGCCCTATTAGACTCCATAACTACATAGAAGTAAACTGAAAAAATGACTGAAAGCTTGAATAAAACAAGTATGTTTTAGTATATGTCTTTTTTCCTATTTCCTTCCCTGTTCTCCACTACTAAAGAATATAAAATAAAGTGATCTGCATAAAATCAGAGTAACCTGACTGTATGCAGAGGATTAGCAAGACACCCTGAAGGAAGAGTTATCAATATTTATTCATAAGTTCATATTCTCCAAGAAAACAGGGTTTCTTCATATACTTCAATACTACCTGATTACTGAAGTTTTGTTTATTGAACTAGCAGGGGTTGATAGCTGCATTCATTATTCAGTTCCTACACTGAGTGGATCCTCAACACTTCCTGACAAGCTGCAGGTGAGGCTGTAAATCCAGCTCTCGAGGTCACCACGTTCACCTTCGCATTTACAGCAGCTTTACCGGCAGATGCCTGACTGCTGAAGTCCGGTTGTTGACTGTTTCTAAATTTCAGTACTACAGTCTTTTACTGGTATATTCATTCCCTTCGAGATCCACTATAACAAAACAAAGTGCCCATTCCATACAGTTGTTCTGGTCGCTGTCTGGTGACCGAAGAATGTGTTTTTGAAGCAGAAAAGAGATAGGCTGTAAATTGCTTATTCTTAAGTGAATTTCATACTCTGGATTTAAAGACAGATGCACAGAGAGAGGCCAAAAGAAAAGGGACACGAGCTGCAAGACAAAAAATTATAATTACATACCAGGTGAAAAATAAAAAGTTCACAGTATGAGCAGCCTAATCCTAATTCAGGCTGTCCAAACAGGTTGTGGCATTTCCACCCTTGGAGATACACAAAATTCAATCAATCATGGCCCTGAACTACCTGCTGTAAGTTTCCCCCTGCCTTATTGCTAAGCTGGTGACATTCAAGAGATTGGTCCTAACTGAATTATGCCACAGTTATAACAAAAGAGGGAGATGGATTTGCATCAGTGTGTTTCAGTATTCAGATAGCACCATCCAATGAGCAGAAGATTGCTGTGTGGTGTGTGAGGATGAGGCCAATCTTGAACAAAATGTATACTAGTAGGAGTGGAGAACTGTTCACAGCAACTTCTAGAGGCACACAGTCCAACTTGCTATTCAACAGATTTCCTTCATAGAAAAGCTTCAGATACTGGAATGCTCAGATCAGATAGTTAAAGAAAAAAAAAAGTGTAGGAGGAGAAGGAGGAGGGGTTTCACAGAACATGAGATTCGGTACGGCCATAAACCTTTGTCACAAAAATGTAACCTCACCATTAGTTTTCCTTATCTTCTCATCCATTTGTTATTAATTTGATGGAGCTGGGGAGTTGTCAGGGTTATGTGATGCAAGGAATTTATCTTGCAGAACGATCTCCAACCCACTGTTCAAAGTCTTTAGGTTCAAGTTACAGAGATTAGAAAAGAAGCTTTTAAAAAAGAAGCGCTGATTCTTTCTTCCTTTTCATCGTGATTTTTTTCAGGGATCTTTGCAACAATATACATGTTTACCCAAGTTTTTAAGCACAAGGAACACGCAGCAAAGTCAAGACGAGTTTGAATGCTTGAAATTTTGCGACTTCAATGGCTAGCGACGCTATAATACCCTAAAAGCTTTCTCACATATTCAAGTCCAGCTGTGCCAGAAGTCTTAAATGCTATTTAGTAGAAAGACAAAAAGGGGTAACTTGCAGAGTCACTAGAGAACGTTGAAAGGGAGATGTAAAAAGATAGCCAATTCATTTTGGTTTATATGTACCAAGGGAATAGAGAGCTATGGATAAAATGCGCACAGGGAATGCAGTCATTTTGGAAGAAACGCTACAAGTTTTTATTCTCTTTCCTATGTGAAGAAATGAATAGAAAGTACACAACTTATTTTAAAATTCTAAGATACAAGTAGGTTGTAGTATTACTATATGCATGTATTTCAGTTTTGATGTGTTTACTTCCTTGATGTTTTCAGAACATGTGGAAAGATGTTCTGCACAGAAGTGATAAAAACATCACTGCATGCAAAAAGAAGTCCACCAAAAAAAACCCCACAACTCCCCCCTTGTTGCCAAGAAGTCACAATTACCCCAACAGTCTGCAAGTTACACTGCCTGTCTCTCCTGTATCTCCTGTCAATGCATAAGGTAAAAACCTCTGAACTTTATGGGCCCTGTCAGTTTTGCCTTTCAACCCACTCAAAATCTTTCCAGTGTTTATCACTTTAGAAAACAGCTGTCTAGACTGTGATTTCTCATGTCAAGAAACACTGAATTAGAAAGCCTAGAAGAACTTTTTGATTTCTTTTTTCCCCTCAGTTCCCTACAGAACTGGGCAGTTCCATGAGTTACATTTATCACGACTTGGATTTTAGATTTTGTTCTATACCTCCATAGTAATTGATGCAGCACAGTTATAGTGATAAAAAAAGATAAGAAAAAACACTGCCCGCTGGTTAAGCCATATAATCCAGTTTAGTAGAACTGGGCACACTGAATGAAGTAGCTACAGGGATCTAGCAGACACATCATAGAAACATTCTTCCCATAAACTGCAGTGAAAGCTTTACCTGTTACTCTAAGAAAATACCTGTACTTTTCATTACTACAATTAAATGCAATTTCTTCTGACAACAATAATTAATTACTATCTTCTCCTTTATGGCTTCCTTGTGTTTGACAGACGTTCCCTTCTTCAAATAGATGCTGCAAGAACCAAATGCAGTGGTTCAACATGCACAAGTTGCTGTTAATGGATCCAGAAACCCAATCAGATGGACTGTCCATTGGACAGGCCTCCTGCCCCAT
This sequence comes from Coturnix japonica, assembly GCF_054131305.1. NCBI lineage: Eukaryota > Metazoa > Chordata > Aves > Galliformes > Phasianidae > Coturnix > Coturnix japonica. The sequence goes on from NC_140664.1 coordinate 76,753,699, forward strand.
GTTGGGCACAGCCATTGAGGGAACATCCTCTGCCCTGAAGTACCTGGCAGTGCTGAGAGTTTAGAGTACGATGCTTGCACCAGCGTGGCAGAGACAAAAAGGCCCCAGTTCAGCAGACTAAAGAGTGTGCCTCCATTAACTCACTCAGATTATCCTTTAAATACTCATATTCATCACACAGATATCGCTCTTAGAGAGAAGTACTGTAAAAACACATCCTCTAAACAAAAGATGAGTAATATCACTTCAGACTTACTTCTGCTCTACTCACTCACTCTGTGTAAGTTAAAATTCTCCTGTGCCATGGGTGCCAAGTGATTACAATTCTTCATGAGATTACCCTTCTGTGGACCTACATCTACCATCTGGTTTGCCACAAAAACAAACAAACAAACAAACAAACAAATTAAAAAAACCCCTCCTCTTCAGCTAGAATGTTACTGGCATACCTCAGTCTTGCAATTAATTTCTCAGTCTTTCATTCATTTCTACTGCGCATGCAAAGAATTAAACTCTGATGGGGCAAATTTGGATGGATTTGTGCTTACTGACAAGAGGCAAGCTCTCAGTCTTCACCTGCAGTTTCTGCTCCGGTACTGCAGCAGGAAGGACAGTAAATGCATGAGCATACAACAGCACATCATGAAATAAGTCACCAGGTTTTCTTTTGTTTTTCCTGCTTTCATTGTGGTACTGGGGAAACCACTGCCTTTTCTTCTAATGAATAAAGTCATCTGTCCAAAATGTTATCCCAAATTTTACTCGAAAACAGCACAACACTTGAAAATTCATATTATTTTTTTTCCATAAAAAAACATTCTTTTTCCTTTAATCAATCTTGAAAATAGATGAACTTTAAAAGTTTCAAACAATAAATGCACAGTCTGAGATTTACACTCATTATGAAAAAAAAAAGACCATTGAATCCTTTACGCTTATTTAAATTATAACCAATGAATAAAAAAACCACTCCACTTTGAAATGATTCAGCCAGCAAACTGAGTAAATGAGCACAAGCACCCTCACCCATAATGCAAGTATACGCACTACAAATGATTAATTTTAAAACCAGAGTATTAATCACATCCATGAATACAGTAGTTGATGATGGTTTTGTTGGGAATGATGTAATAAACCTGTAGAAACAGCCTTCAGTAAACTCACTGTAGTTGCATCTAATTTTAACTTTCCTTTTCAGGCAAGATTAGGATAGCAATAATTACATACCTCAGCACAGACTTTGATTATTTCTTCATCCTGTGTAGGAAGCTACAGGAGCAGAATGCACTGCTGTCATCACTGTTAGTATTCAGAGTTTAAAGTGTACTTAAGGAACCATGAGCCTTACTAACTCTTCAGTTCTATCATTTCAGGTAGAAAACTGATGTTTTTTCCTACGTGAAAGTGCGTCCTCTGAACTCAAAGACTATCCCCTCATAAAACAGTCTACTTAATCAACTCGTCTGCTTCAGGATGTGGGTGGCTAGCTAGGAAAATCTGGGACAAATGAGAAAAACACATGCATCTTGACAGGTATGTGGGGCTACTGGGGAGAAGGCTAGGGGGCAGAGAGCTTCAAGGGATGAGAGCCACTGGTTAAACTTTTAAGAATTATTTTTCCCTTTTATGGTCTATTAGTATGATTCGCTCAGGAGGCAGATCACAATCTGACAGATTTTAGGCTAATATCCCCTTTGTCTTTCCTTTATTGTTGTATTTGACTACTAAAGTGCCTCCATTGCAATTATAATAATACAGTGCACAAGCACTGATTTTAAGAATCAGCTTTGCCACTCATGAAGCATGGTGATCATAAATCAAAGAAGAACGTTGCAGTTGATTTGTGTAGTGTAACCCATAACACCAACATCAGCCTGATTTCTCATTTGTCACTTGGTTTCTGACACAGAGAAAATGAATAGGAATAATAGCTGCTTTTCATGCAAGTATAGGAGTGAAATGTTCAGGAAACAGCAACGTGGCAGTCAGCTAATTTCATAAATCAAAAAGCTTAGGAGTTTCTCCTCTTGCACACATCAACCAATACTACATTACTTTCATCCACCTGACTATGATCTGAGAGACCACTGAGATTTTTGTTTCCTGCAGTGCTAGAAATGAAACATGGCAGTACTCCTTCTATGTTAGAGAACAATATTCAATGTGCCCATAGATCTTCTCCTTAAGAAAGACTTGTTTGCCATAGAAAAGGCTCCACCAGCTTTCAAAGTGAATTTCAGAGCCTCAAGATGAGGCGTGTTGAAAGGGCAATAGGGACAATAAGATTGAATTGCCAAACTGCAATGAACAAGTCATTGATTGGATGCTGCCAGTGGGAACATCAATTTTCACAAATCAGGTGGGCTGTAAAACTGCGTACGGCTGCATTTTATTAAAAAAAAAAAATAATAGTACAGCTCAGGCAATTATCATGCCTCTATTGTATGCAAATATTTTATTTCAATTAGCACTTTTCAATCATGCTTTTCTTTTCTAAATGACTCACAGATCTCTCAGTCAAGAAGTGGCAGGATCGCAAGCACATGCCAACAGTCTGCTTTTATCTTGCTAGGAGATAAATGTGGAAGAAAATGTGTAAGTCCATCTCAAGATTTTTTCAGCCTGTCTTCCATGCAAACATGTTTTCTCTGAATGCCTGCAAGCCTCTATATTGCAGCCTTCTCAGTTTCCATGCCCTTCCAAGCAAGCAGTGTTTACAAGAATTTAACTAAAGCTAAGGAAACTGTGTTTCTAAATCCTGTCAGTGAGGAACAAACAAGTCCAGTTCAGTCCACAAGATCTCTTTTACCATATTAAACCCAAGAACAAATGAAGGAGTCATAATACAAACTTCCCAGCAAGCGCACATACAAAAGAGGGAATCCTACATACTTCTACACAACACTGAAATAACCACGCTGCATAGGTCATTATGAGGGATGACTGTTCATGAGGGAGATGCGCTGAATAGCTGTGAAGTACGGCTGGATGAAAAAACAATGCAAGTCAAGACCCATGATTCCACCCAGCACTGACAAGCTAAGAACACTGCATCTCAAGGCTGCGGTAACAGTTTTAACTAATTTCAAGCATGCTGACCCCAAGCTGCCTTGAAGCTTTTAGCATCTTCAGCTGGGATACAAGAAGCTCTGTCAGGAACTATAAAACAAGGGGAGAAACAGTGGTGCTGTCTGTTAGTCAGAGAAGCAGAGGAAATTGCAGAAGTGACATTTGGGACTTGGGAAATGTCAATTTTCAACCCTGTGTGTATATAGTATATACTAAAGAAGCTGTGCTGAGAAGGTTGAGAAATGTGAACGTGTGAAGTTGATGAAGAATTCTGTAATTTGGTAAAAAATTAAAAAGTTTTGGCATAAGAACAAAACTTCAGCAAGTGTTTTCCTTTCCAGCCCTATAGATTTTAACACCTCTCATGTTGTGAGAGTGTTCTCTCCACACACAGATTTAAGCCGATGTTAACTGCAGTTGCATCTGAAAGTATGTAGTTTTAATACTATTTAGGTTCTAGGCAGTAATCCCTTTCTCAGAAACTGGAGGATTTAAATGAAGTCATGGCTGCTAAGTGCACTATTCAGCCATATATCATGTCCTCAGAAGTACAAAGAGTACTCAAGGGTGAAGGGTTTTTAGGGTAATGTATGATTTCTGCATTAAATACAGAATCGCCATTATATAATTTTAGCTTTTTGCCAACTTTTTTTTTTTTTTTTTTTTTTCTTCTTCTGAGCAGGGGAAGGATGGAGAAATAAGGAGGTTGAATGAAACTAGTACGGTACTGTTTGTACCCTGGTGAGCATTAGGGAAATGATAAATGATCCCTAAGCACATAGAACTGATTTAAGCAATAAAAAATAGAGAGGGGTGGAGCCTCCTTGTGAAAATCTCATCCTTGGACAGCTATGAGGTATGAAATGCACCCAAGTGTCTCAAACCCCCTTGGGGTGGAAATTATCTCATGATAACCACACCCCTGAGAACTGTCTCTTTTTCTCCTCTGTTGGGTGAGGGGAAAAGGAAAGGGAAAGAGGCGTATTTCTGATAATGAAAAACAGAAGATTGATAGTTTATATTAGTGAACCCATTTAAGCTGAAAGTGTTGAGTTTGCATTTTTTGCTAATTAGCAGCATGAGTAAAAAGAAGCTGTGTCTCCTGTCAGTAAGATACAGGGAAAAGCGGAGATAAAGAAAATCTTCTAAAGCAAATACAAGCCAATAATGCAAACCACATATTAGCTTAAATCAAACCTCCCAGTATCACTCAGGAAATACAGCCATGGGATTAATAAATGCAAGAAAATCCCATTAAATCTCATTCAGCAAAGGCAGAAACTTCAAATAAAATTTGCTATCTCTAAACCTGCGATACTGATTGAAAATCCTACCCGCCTACAACTACAGCCATGTGTAGTCATATCATTAGAGAGCACTTAAGTTCTATACTGGCTCTTTCATAAAAGCCTTCCTAAAAAATTAATTGTATAATGCTATGAAGTGTTGTGTAACAAAGAGAAAGTGAGAAAGAATCAGTTTTAAATTTCTGAGCTATCCTAGCCACCACTTACAGAGAGCCCTCTGTTCCACATAGACAAACGTAGCTAATTCATATACTATTCAAAGTAACGATATCCACCTACTCATACATCTTCACTGCATGGAAACGCAGATGCTTATTTATTTTTCATGCAATAAACTTGCCAAATTTATGGAGAAAACAGTTATTATGCTTGTAAAGTATATACATCATTACGTATCAGTCTCATAATATTTTTACATGGGTTATTTTTTTTATCCCATAAATGACAAAATATGACATTTTCCTCCTCAGGTGAAAGAACCCAAAGCCACTTGATTCACTTCATTGAACAGATAATACTACCCCTCTGCCAAGAGACAGTAACATTGTGAAACATCTTAAAACATGAATTCATAAACATCACACGCAGGTATGAGATCTAATTAGATGCCATACCAAAATTATACAGCAGTCTGATCCCAGGAGTCTTGTTTTTCTCCAACATTACCCCAAGACATTAGTTCTCACTGACATTTAACAACTGCTAGTGCTGTTTTGAAATTATATGCTCCTATAAAACTCTAAATGAAAACCCCAGTTGACGTATTTGTATGATATTCAGCATTTGAAGACTTACTATGCTCATAAAATTTCATGTAAAGATATTTCAGCGCACTGTGAGCACATTCAGAGAGTTAGAATATGCTGAGTTGGAAGGAATCCACAAGGATCACTGAGTCCAGCTCCCAGCTCCACACAGCATCACCCAACATTCAAACCCAGTGCCTGAGAGCACTGCCCAAATGCTCCCAAAACTCCACCACTTTGGGTCCATGCCCATTGCCCTCTGACGCAGACCCTCCTCTTACATTCTGGTGCCCCAAACCTGCCCCCAGTGCTGGAGGTGCGGCCGCACAGCGCAGAGCACAGACACCGTATCTCAGAATTCTGCTGTAAACATTCTTCAGATCCACCAGAAGTAGCAAAACTGAAGAAATTTTAGATGCAACAGTTGCTCTACAAAGCATATCTTACACAGTACTACCTTTAGTTCATATTAATCCTTTTAAACTTTAAAATCAGCAAGTTCATCCTTGAAATCTCTCTCAGCTGAAAATAATTGTCTGCACTGTGAATTCTCACCTAACATCAAATACGTAGGAAAAATTGACGTTCCAGATAGTGAAAGAGGGGGATAGCAAAAAGATTTCAGCTGTCATGTTATTTTGCTTACATTTCCCTCTGCTATTCATCAGCCCATGAATGAAGTCTTTCAGTGGAGCTGAGCTATGACTGTGCGATGTTTCTTCTATTGTTACAAGAGGGAATGGCTGCCCTGTCAAGAAAGGACTTTAAACTTAGCTTTTAAAATGAAAAAGGTATTTCTAACACAATGAGTCTACAGTTCATCCATCATCTGTTCATAGTTCTGTCTAAAGGAGGAGGAAAAAAAATATATAATGTGCTCTGTGGTAAAGATGAACTAAAAATTTCACAGCTGGCAAGTCTGAGGTTCTGCTTTCTTGGTAGAGTGTAGGGCCACATACAGAGAAAGTGATTGACTGCTCACTAGTTTTTTGTTGTCAGTGTTAGCTTTTCTTTCCTCTCACTTTATTGCTTTGGTCTTGAACTTTATAGTACTCTGTGAGTCTGGGAATTTGACTTTTATTATTTGATTTCCAAGGAATTCTGATTTTTGTTCTAAAAGACTACATTCCTTCAGAAGCAAACTGTTCTTAAATTTAGAACTGAATTTACTAATGATGTTCCAGTTGTTTTTTTGTTTTTTTTTTAAGAAACAGTTCTCCGTTCTTATAATTCTCTTATTATGCATATAAATCCACCTCCTTTTTACAACCTGAAAGGCAGCAGATACTGTCTTTGATAACAAGTTCAGCACGTCCAAATGCTCAGTCTTCCTTAAAAGTTTAAATTCATGCATAATCCACCACAGAACAACAGAACACAGGCACAGATTCCTCAGATGTTTCACAGAATCACAGTATCACCAAGGCTGGAAAAGACCTAAAAGATAATCCAGTCCAACTGTTCACCTATTACCAATAGCTCCCACTAAAACATGTCCCTCAACACAATATCCAGTTGTTCCTTGAAAACCCCCAGGGTCAGTGACTCCACCACCTCCCTGGGTCATCCATTCCACTTCTTGTGTTTTATACTGTGCGTACATATCAGCACAGTTTTACTGAAAATCAAATAAAAGATGTTAATATACATAACCTCAGCTTAACTAGATTTGATTGTAAACCTCAACTGCACACACAGATTCAGCAAAGCCAGGAAGGTCTATGTGTGGATGCAGAGATTCATCCCGGCTGAGCTTTCCGTTGGATCGAGGTATAAATTTTAGAGATTTCACCTTTTTGAGAAGGAGGAACACAATCACCAAACACATGGTACCACTGAATGTGTCAAGATGATATCCTGATGATTACAAGAGCATAAACAGACATTTAGGATGGTTCTGTACTTTTAAACTACAGCTGCAACCTACCCTCCCAGACCCATCACTCTCCACCCCCAGCAGACAAATTAGTGAATCTGGATCCAAAGCCTGAAGCCATTAGGTCATGCTTTGGCAGACCCTGATGTTCACATAGCTTGTTGGGCACAGAACCAGCACTGCACATTGACTGAACACCGCCAACAGCTTTTCCGAAACACAGAGCTTTGCAGTAGTAAGAATCCTACACATTACCTAAGCATTAGTGAAAACACGCAAAGCCATACACACAGCAGGAGAACCTTATAGAATGCTTGTAACCTCCCAGTATCAATGCGTGCACTGAGAAATCATAATTGCACACCGATTAAGCAACTCCCTAACACCAGGCTAAGGAGAGCGATCAGCTGCTTAGAATTGCAGCATAAACTCTAGAGAGGTTGAAAATAGAACTATAACAAAAGTTTTATTAATAGGCACAAAAGGGGCAAGCTACACAGGATCATACTCATCCAAGCCTCACAAAAAATCCTTTGCTATTGCTTCATTCAAATCCTGAGAAGAAAAAAAGCATAACAGTGCATTGTTTCACACCAGTTCATCTTGGCAGCCTATTGCATTCTGGCTGTAGAAGTGTCTGTTTTCAAATTTTAAGCCCTCAAGGCAATTATCCTGCTCTCAGACTAAACCTACAGAGCATATTTCAAAAGAGCTTATATCTAAACAGAGGGAATTTAACAGTGATCAATGTTCAGCAGGCCTCGATGGCAATAAACTATTTACGGCCTTAACCTTTTAAGTTTGCACAAGTGAAGTGCTCGAGAGCCCTGTGATGAATTAACTGAAGTGTTTGGTTGTGACTCAGGCAGGCGCTGCTTCAAATCATCTATCCAGCAACGCCGCCCGCCTTGCTGTCCATACGACAGCAGTCCAGTGCTGAAACAATTGCCTTCTCATCAGTTTGAAGTTTCACTGTTCAGACAGGTACACCTTCTGCTTGCTTCTATGTCCACCAACCGTGATAATAACCTTATAGAAATCTTGGTGCGCATTAAAGTGCATTTAGCGCTCACTGCTACAGTAGCTGATTTAGATCTACTGCCCTCCTCTTGCAAGGCTGCCAAGACAAATTAAGAGAGGAAAAAAGATTCACGCCTATTGTATTACCACTGTCACCCACCACCCCACTGATGAAATACAGTAAGAGGAAACATTCCACTGCAGATGTCTGAACACATCTAAGGCTTGGAAAGACTGTCTCGAAAGAAGTTAGCTTTATCAATTTCAAACTAGATTACTTTGTAATTAATTCTGTGATTATTAGAGTAGATTTTTAAAGCTAGTGAGACTTCCGCAAGCCTTCTGCTTTTATAGAAGAATTTTATATTATTCTCAATGATTTCTAGCAACATGGCATGGAAATTAACTAAGTTTGTAATCTTTGTTTCATTGTTTCAGATGAACTGTGAGACGTGTTTGTCTCCATGTAGATCCACATGAAATCTGTAGGCTTTCGCACGCATACCACTGTCAAGTCAATTCAGACTTTCAAAATTATCTAAAGAAATACAGAATAAATTTGGTTTTGATTTTCCATAAAAAGATTTTGGAGAGAACTGCACTTTTCAATTTCAAAAGAGGGTATTCAACCCCCCTCCCCATTTTTGTTTATAATTTAAATGCTATAATACATGGCATGCTAGTGAAAGCAACTGGAAGGCAAACAACAGTAATAACTACTGTCATATGCAGTAACTATCATATACTATAACTAATACCATAAACAGCAAAGCAAAAAGAAGTTATAGATGGTATTACAAGTGATAATCGAGAGGTACGTGTTCTCTTGTAATAAACTGTTACACTTACTGTAACAGGCTTATGATACCAAATGACTACCGTCACATTTCAGTATTTGGTTTGAGATAAAGCATGCATTTCACAATTATTCTAACCCATGTGAATAGTATTTTTCCAACAAAAATAGATGCTTTTCAACAGGATGGGATATAAACCAATGACACAAAGGGAGAAAAGACTCACACAGCCCTTCAAAACAATGAAATAAGCCAGACAAAAATATGTTAAGGAGGATGAAAGAATGAATCCACATACAGTTTTCCTGCTAATGCATAAATCACGCGTGAACTCCACAGCCAGCCTTAGCAAAGTCTAATTCTTATTTTCTCTATAGGTATGATGCCTTGGGCAAGTAAAAAAAAGGCAACATTTCTAAAACATAATTCTGCTCAGCTTTTAACTCTTCCTAAAACACGTGGGCAATGTGTGGTAATTTCAATCCTTTGTCTTTGTTAAAAATTGTGCTCATTCTATCAGAAAAGAGACACAGTCCCACGTGATCTTGTTGAGTGTAGCAGTTTAAAAGTACTTTATCCCCATAAGGGCATTTAGGTACAGCTATTTAAGCCCGCAGATGAGAAAACTGAAGCATCAGATATCTGAACGCATTGAAAAATCAGAGGAAAATAGGATTATTAAAAAAGGACCACTTTTTTTTTTTTTTCCCTGTCACAATTGCTTAAATAATAGAAGTAATGACAATATACATATAACCACTACTATTTACAATCTTCTTTCTTCTCATATGAAAAATCCTGCATAACAGAGGCCATATGACTTCATTCAGTGATTCTTACAGCAAGCTGTACAAATAGCTAGTAGTTATTTATATACCTTAGGCAGGCATCCAATCTTGATTTGAGGACTGCAAGTAATGGAGAATCTTTCACAGCCTTTGGTAAGCCGCTCAAGTGGTAATTGTCCTCACTTCTAAAAATTTGCACCTCTTCTCTGGTTTGAATTTGTTTAACTTTAGTTTTCAGCACTGGATCTCCGTATAATTGCCTACTAGGTTAAGGACACTGTAATACCAAACATCTTATTCCCTGTGTTAACAGGATCAAATAGCTCCTTCACGTTCACTTTAATGAGGTAATTCTAGTGGTCTCCTAGTGTCTTTCATGAGGAAGTCTGCTTTCTACTCCTAAAAGAAATCATTTTAATCTTTCATCTAAGTCATTTTCAATTGTCAACATACTCTGAAAATTAGAAGATCTGTAGTGTTCTTGTGTAATGCATTTATAGGCTGGAGCACCTCTCCTATGAAGAAAGTTTGAGGGAACTGGGCTTGTTTAGCTTGGAGAAGAGAAGGCTCCAGGGAGACCACATTGCGGCCTTTCAGTACTTGAAGGGGGCATATAAAGAGGAGGGGGAACAACCATTTACAAGGGTGGATAGTGATAAAACAAGGGGGAATGGTTTTAAACGGAGACAGTGGACAGTTTAGGTTAGATATTAGGAGGAAGTCTTTCACACCGAGGGTGGTGAGACACTGGAACAGGTTGCCCAAGGAGGTTGTGGATGCCCCGTACCTGGAGGCATTCAAGGCCAGGCTGGAAGTGGTTCTGGGCAGCCTGGTCTGGTGGTTGGTGACCCTGCACATAGCAGGGGGTTGAAACTAGATGAACATTATGGTCCTTTTCAATCCAGGCCATTCTATGATTGATTGACTCCAGTACCTTTTCCTTAGAGTATATCCCAGCTTCCTCAACCCAGGACAGGATATAGTTAAAGGAGGTACAAAACTAGTGTGATGATGCTCATTTAACTTGAAAACATAGAAACCGCAATCAAATCTATTTGTGAGCTACAGAACAACTCCAAGATTCAAGTGACTAAGGAGCAAAACACCAGGTTATGAACAATAAACCTATTTGGAAGCCCGATGATATGAGAATAAAGAGAGAAAAACAGAACATGTGAGCAGAAATAGGAAATGCCTCAATACTACATTAGAATTCTGTCTCTTTTCTAAAAAGTGGTCGTTTTGATTACATCAAGAAATCATCAGACGGGTAACTAATAATTCCTCAAGATCAACCTTTAAGCATTTTTTTAAGGCTATCTGGTTGTGGGCTTAGGGAGTGGGAGGATAAAGGTAAAGAAAATACTAGTGTGGTTTCCATAAGAAACACCAAAGCTAACTGAAAGCACTGTTTTCTTGTGGTTTTTAAATTAAATGGAAAATTGGGAAACCTCACTGTCTTTTAAATTTAGGCATGAGTTGAATCATTTAAAAGACAGCTCCTGCATTGTAACTCTGAATTAGAAAGGATTTATTAGAAAGGTACCTAGGAAATCATAGATCAGACCTGGCACATTACTGTAAGCACTGGAGCTTTCCATGCTGCCGTGTCACATACAAAAGCTGTGGGACACAGCAAAGCCTCCCCAATAGGCAAGCTGGACAGGAATAAGATTCACAAACAGCTGCATCAGACTAACCTCTCTTTCTGACTCTGGCACCGACCAATCACCCACTCACAAGCAGATGCGCTTTCTAACCTCTGGAGCTCATTAGCCAGATTAACTGCAAAGATGAGGACAGCTTACCTCTGCCAGCATCTTTATCAAATTAGAGACCTCGCTAGGCCTATTCCAAAATGAAAACAGGAAAAAAATCTTCATCAAGCATACAAGACAAGCCTCCCTTCCTCTACTGCATCAGAGTTATGCTCCCGCACTGATCTCCTGCTTCACATCACAAAAAAAGCACCATCTGTCAGCAGGAAGAAAAAACCGGAAGAACAGGACTGCAACTCCTGAAATTTGTAAAATCTGTCACGGAGCCATATAAGACATAAACATGTACCAAAGTGTGCCCCAAACACTGTTTAAGCAAGTAAGTATTTTGCTGCAGTTCAGGACAATGCTGCTGGATCTGATCTCATGTGCAGAGAGGAAGACGGAGGAAATAGTTTTCTAATGAAGTGTCCTCATGGTGCAAAAAGCTAACAGTATTTGGAAAGCAAATGAAAGGTTTCCTCAAGTATAAAACACTTTCACTTGTACTGATGAGTTCATTCTTTCATTTGCCTTAGTTTTGTTACAACCGTATCTCTGCCAGCATCACAGGATACACTTCTGATAAACCCCATTACAAAAGTTTAGTGAACAACACCACTCCCCAAACTCCCACTTCCCTTCAGAAAAGAAAGAAGGAAGGAGGGTGGCCATCAGAAGATACTCCGATTTTCTGAGCTGGGTGGTAGAAACCCAAAGCAAACCAGAGACAGCCATCTGTGCTTGCTGGGAAAAGGAAAGTAAGTCATAAGAAACACTTGGCTCATTTTGTGACCAGGCATTGTAGGAGTGAAATCATAAAATATTTGATTTCTCCTTGTTGGCTTTATCTCTCTGGCATGAAGAAATCTGGAGAATACAAATGAAGTAAACTTTGGAACATCTACAATGCCGGCAAAAAACACTGAAGTTAATGTTTTATATGTATGATTATACTTAGAGGCCCTTGATTCTCATTTACTGAACGCAACAGCACAATACCTTTGGGGTACATAACAGAATAAGCCCCATGGATGTACAGATGCACAAACCCCACATTTGTATATACACGTGCATGCTAGCTAGCCCTTCAATATTCACTCGTCATATTCTGACAGCTGCACATGTGCAAGAATTAGCGTGAAGTCGCTAACTGTTATTCTAAGGATTTTTAAATAGTGTTAACCAATATTTTTTCAAAATCTTTTCCCAAGTCAAACAATAAATATGTTGATAAAGGTATTATTTTCATGCCATAATACGCATTGCAAAAACACCAAACCAATGAACAAGCGACATCACCTAATGGAAAACTTTAATATGCTTATTCACGGGTTTTGCATATCTTTCTTCAAAAACAATTTTAATGAAGGGCAATTAACCTCTAACTTCTAGAGCACTTTCCCCTCTGAAAGCAATCTCTTTTCAGAAATGAACCGAAGGGGTAAAAAAAAAAAGATTAAAGTTGACATACAGGTTTCCACAGGTTGTCTCAACATCCAACATCTGCTTTGGGCTTTAAATATAGATACATCTAAGAATACATAATGATTGTGTGTTCCAAAATAGCAGCAGGCAAGTTCCATTAGCTCAGGGAAAATTAGTGCATCTCTCAATGCTTTCGAGCACCTTTTTTTTTTGGCGCTGCAAGACAGGAAAAGCACACTGCACAACAAATAGGTGTTTAATTGCTCCAGTCTTTTAACTCGACCTATATAAATGCAACTTGCCACATTGTTGTATATAACATGAACAGTAAATTCATTAAGAGTTTCTGATGCTATATTAAGAAAGCATATTATGAATTAATAGGCAAGCTAGGCTATTCACTATCAAAGGAAAAAAAAGTAATTGGTTGCATTTTAACAGGTGATAAAAGCCTTAAACAACAGAAAGATTCTTGCTAAACTCTGTGTCTGTTTTTCTAAAGCAATGTCCATTTGCTCAGAGCTCCCACCTCACCTCCCCCAACAGGCAAGATCTCTGGTTCCACGGAAGAGAATGCAGCACAGCACAAAGATCCAGGCAGACATCTATTCAGTGATTTTCCCTTGAAATACCAAGTGCAGGTCAGCCTAGCCTTATCCTAGGTCAGCCTATATCCTAAATTCAGTCAAACAAGGAACACTTAGTACCTGAGGTTTCTGTTTTACAGCACAAGTTTATGGATGTATCCTTTTTTCTCTCAGCAGTTGCAGAGCTTCTTGGCTTTCCAACTGTTTATTCAAGTATCACTTTTGTTTGCTTGAGGTAAAGACAAGCTGTTTTGGTTGACATACACTAAGATCTTAAATACACAGCTCTAGGGACTGCAAAATCTGGTTGCACCTATTCTCATCAGGCCATGGTAAGCCAGCGGTGGTCCCAGCACTCCCTCCTATGTCAGGCACACTATTAACACCAATTCTCACCAAATGGCACCAATATTAACCTGGAAATTCAAGGAAAAACAGGAGGAAAAGGAAATAGGAGAGTCTGACAAGCTCCAGTACACTCAGATTGTCTGAACTGTGTGCTTTTCTGAGGTTTTCCAGTGGTGGCCGTGGCTCTGATCCCCAGGCAGCACTGATACTGAGAGAAAAGAGCTGAGTGACGGATGCCAATATACCATGTGTGAGCAGCAGGAGGCCTGATCCAAAGCGCAGGGAAGTCAGGAGGAGCCTTTTGCTCCTGACCTGACCGTGTGCTGGATCAGACCCAGGGACTGCATGAGCAAACAGCCTGTGCTATTGACACAAGGTACAGAAAGGAAGCTGCGTGTGTATAAAGTTGCTTTGTGATGTGAATGCAAAAAGCCAGTGTCATGGGAATAGTCGCATAAGAAGTTACTTCATGAAATGTAAAAGAAGGAGCTTTATCTTCAGGCTCTCTGAAGATTTCTGACAGTAAACTAACTCCTGTATTCTAAGCAGTAATGTACTCTGTAACTGTTATTGCATCTGAAGCATATGCTACGAGACACTTATTTTCTGTGCTTGGCTATATTCTGTAATACATTCTGCAATTGCATAGGGAAAAATAACTGAAGGCATACATTTAAAGTTTGAAAAGCTGTGTATCTTATAGCTTCTAGAGCACAGAAAGAACGAACTGACAAACATTTCACATTATCTCTGAATTTCTATAAAAATAATAGAAACGTATTCATTGTATTCATTGCAGGGCTCTGCCTGGGCATGAAGCAGAGAGAACAACAACAGAGATCCAGATGGAGAATGCATGTCAGGCTCAACACTACTCCTGCTTTTGACCTGCTGAAGGTGGGTGGGCAGAACTTGGAGAATTTGGCACCTGCATGAGCGGAGTTTGTAAAGTTAGTGATTTGGTCAAAGTACAGTGATGAGGAATGTCATAATCATGACCAAAATTAATTCTGCCTGGGCCAGGCACACACACATGTAGCACTTTCCTATGGGCTATACATTGTATGCGGCTTCCAGGGGCTCCAAATGCCAGAGGAAATAAGCGTTTATCTGTCAAAGAGTCAGGAAAACAGAACAACAAAGGTGGAAGGGATTTAAAAAAATTCTTTTGCTGTCCTACCCCCAACTGAGAAGAGCTTGGCGCTTCCTCTTATTCCCAGCTGTTTCGAGTGCATTTGGCTTTAATCAGGTGCAGGGCAGGAACTCAACATCCTGTTGCCTTGCTCTGATTAGGAGGAGTCAAATTCTACAAATTGGCAGATTTCTTCTTTTAGTGTTCCTTATTTGATGAATCATTTGTTTTAAAGTATTTGGAAAGGGCCATTACAGAGGCAGCAGACCCAGCTTGTTGCTGTTTCCAAGTCTATTTATAACTGCTGCTCTAACGGGTTTCAGCAGAATCCAGTTTCTTCTCCTTTAGTTCACAGAAAGAGCCATTCCATTAAAGCAGAGGCAGAAAAGAACAAATCTGACAAAAGGCACGAGGTGTCTATAACCAGTGAGATACTAATAAACACATGCAGCAATTTGGTTTAGAAGTAATGCCTTTGAGTTTAATGATTTTCTCTTTAATGGCGAGTCTAGTAATCTCAGTTGAGACATTTGAGTGATTTAAGCTATGCCTGCTATCAACTTTGCAAACCTCAATTCAAACCTTAAAGCCTTGCTCTCTGTCCTTTCATTTTACTCGCTTCTTGTGAAGATCATGTAGTCCTAATGTAACTGGCTTAGCACAGTCTGCTTTTCCCACGCAGTTAGCAGTAAGAAATCTGCAATTCTTAACACTGAATTTCTAACTTAGAGTTAGAATATACTAAAGGAGTCAGTAAAAATACTTTTTGCTTGAGGCAAGGTAATCTATTATTTGACTGCGCTTCTCTATCTGGAAGTGCAGTCAAATAGGAAATAAATGATATAACTATCTTCTAGCACTAGAAAACAACAAATACAGCACAGGAATGTTTTACTTCTCCTTTTCACTTTTCTTTTCCTCTGGTATAGCTTGAGAGAAGCAAGCCAAATAAGGGATGATGCTCTACCCTACTCATGTACAGGATATCCTCTTCCTTCTTTCTGCCTTCCATTCTCTCACTTTAAAAATACAAATATGTAAGGTGCTGACCAGGCCAGAAGCATATGAGACTTAGAAATAAACCTCCAAAATTATTCTCCTCAAGGAGGACTCACACTCAGTGCATGAAGTCTAGTAACTACATATATTGTAGCTTGACTTGGATACTAATCAGTTGGGGTTTGGTAAAAAGAATTTGCTGGAAAGGTCTACCTTATATGTTACCCAAATTCATTGGAACATGATATATAATACTGTACTTCAGTATTAGTTTTTATCCACACCCAGTTATATTGTAAATCATACCTAGATCATCATCTGGCACAGCCTGGCTCTTCTGTTCACCAGCAGCAAATGCAATTTTGTATAAGAAAAAGTAAACAGGACTACATCCCTACATATAGCAATCTTAGCTTCTAAGAGGCCAGCTCCTGGTAAGTGGACTTGCCTGGTAGAACCAAGAGGGCAACACCTGCCCACCTGGAAACCATCTGAAGAAAACTGAGATTAAGGCTTCTTAACCACCATGCTCTTCTGACAAAAAGCAGCTGCAATACAGAGACAACTCTGACCAGGGCAAAGGCTGGAGGAAAGCTCTCTAGCTCCCTCCCTGCTCTGACAGTTTGGCTTAGAAGGGCTCCAGGCATGCCACGTTGCAAAGAGAAAAGCAGCGTCGTGCAGCCTTCACTGGAGAATAATTCCTAATATTATCAAGTGGTCAATCAAGAATGAAATCAAAAAGGCTATTTTGCCAAACTCCACTGCAGACCACCTGTATGTAAACATTAAAAAGTCAGTTTCGAAGCAACTGAGAGTAATGGTTTCAAAATAAAATATCAAATTCTTTTCCCTCTATTTCACTGAAAACCACAACACCTCTTTATTCATCTTAAACATAGTGCTGATCAGCAGGAGAACAGCAGATTAATTATACATGCATTAAATTCAAGCTTACTTGCTCATGCTACATTTTTGTTGTATAAAGTAGGTACTTCATTTGGGCAATTTTCTCTTTCTCCAGGAGTAATATTTCCTCCTCTCGAAACTTGTAAACGATAGATAAACAATAGCTAGATAACAAAAGCTCATAGATATGCAAAAGCTCATAGTCCCTGGAATTATTCTTGTCTTGTTAGGCTAATTAAAAATCAAGCTTATTTACACATTACATCCCAACTTTCAAAACATGCCTCATGTGCTTCACAAGACAGATTTCTGGCACTCTGAAGCTCCTATAGTAGAAATAGAGAAAAATATTACTTAATTTCAAGAGAGCAGTTTTGGGGAGACTTCAGAGGTTTGAGTATTTTGGGGCTTAGGCTTTGAGAATGAGAGGGAAGCAGTGATGGCCATAGAGACTCCACAAAGGCTGAAATAGAAAACTTGGGAAGCTTTTGCTGATATGCACTTTTAACGCAGCAATACAAGCTGCAATTAAGATGAGGTATTAGTCTTACTATTTAAAGTTTTGAGTTTTTACTTTCTTTCCTGACATGAAAGATGTATTAGCAGAGGTGTGGGTAATTTTTTTTGCTTGGTTGGTTTGGGGTTTTTTTGTTTGTAGGTTTAAAAAAAAAAAAAACATAAAAAAACAACACATAACCATCAAAGCAGGTGTATATTTCTTAAAAATATATATATAAAATAATAAAAAAAAATCTCCCTAAGGCTTTACATGATTAAATATACGGTTAAAATATTTACCGGCATATACCAGAAGCAGTAAAATATGCAGTCAGTACAACCCACTTTTCCTTTCAGATCATCAAGCTAATTATTCACAATGACTCTGAAAGCTTTTAAAATTAAAAGTACTGATTTTCATAGATCTAGGCCTATGTTGAAATCCCGTGTATGGGTGCAACCTCATATTCACGTATTCCAGCAATACTACTCTGGTTTTGTAATCTTGCCCCTTATGCAGCAGCAATTTCTCTGCTGTCCTCATCTAAATGGGAGCAGTTGTCTTGTATTCTGGTTAGCTGAAATAAAACACACTTAAGTGCCAAGTGACACTCTACCCAGCCATAGAACAAGCCTCTAAAAACACAAGTGTATGTTGTAAGCACTAGCAACCTTAGCTACACAAGCCCAAATAACGTTTGAGGACATGTATTCAGAAAACACTTATGAATGTTATGTTTAAGTATGTGAGTACTCCCTTCAAAACCTTCCCTTGCTAACAGCTAAGTGCATATGGAAGCACTGCATTGTTCACAAATCAACGTTACTTTTATAAACACACACAAAAAAGATTCAAGTAAATCATCATTCTATGCCTTAGTTTGCTCCATACCAAACAAACTCCCAAGAGTAATTAAAGGACAGATGTAATAGTCTCTACTCATGCAAGCTAGCAACTGGTCTGAGTCGTCTCCTTTCTGTAACTAGAAAGCAAAAAATAAAGGCATGTTATATATTAAATCTAAACAGCAAAAATACTGGTATTCAGTTTCAAAAAAATACTAGCAGCTTGTTCGATTCAAGTGTCAAAAGAATTTCACTGAAGCACAAGATGGAAGATACAAGTTTCTCTTACAGGAATTCTTAAGAACTTATAATTATTACTTATTTATCAAGGCCCCCATATGAGAGCATTAAAAATTGAGAAAAGAAGTCTTCCCCTCCCCTCTTTTCCTCTTCCCCTTTTTTCACCAAAAGAAAGGGCACCAGAAGTGTTAAGGTCATTAGCCACTTGGTTTTTGCCTCACACACATATACTCATTAGTCAAACAGGATCTAATAAGATAGCTGTCTCAACATCTTTCTTCGGGGTGAAGAAAGGACAGAAGGGCACGTGAATTTCCTCTGTTCCTAGCATCTTAATTAACTCCAGAACAAACAGTTGCTCAAACTTGTTAAAGAAACAGCCTTGTTACTGCAAACAGAATCTGTGCTACCTGCAAGCAAGCGAGGACCTCACCCCTGACTCAATCACGCCAACGATCCAGACAACAAAGATCCCCTCCAAATGGAGTATGCAGAGAGTGGCTGTTCTAAAAACTGCATCACTAACGTATGCCACGTACAAGGTGGTCAGAAAACAACCCCAGCGAGAACTTTATTGTACTGAGGTATGTTAAATCACATTTAAAAACTACAGTTTTCCTAGAGGCATACATGTGTTTCTTCCATTTTTTAAACACACTGACGTAAAGCTGGCACAAGGACAGTTGTACCATGGACATCCATTGCAGTGCTGGAAAATTCACTAAAAGAAAAGCTTAAGTCCTTTCATTTATTATGGAATGATTTGTGTTGGAAGGGACCTCAAAGATCATCTAGTTCCAACCCCCAATGATGATAATGACAACACTTCATTTGACTGCAGCGGGTTTAAGATTTTACTCTCAATTAATTTGGTTTTACAGTATTAGCCAAAGCACATGAAGCATGTATTTTTTTCCAGCTCTTCCTTCCTCTGCAGGCTTGAATCCACCTTGTATTTCATTTTCTTGTTTATACCCTTCACCAATCTCGCTCACACTGTCTGGCCCCTGCAGCAAACATACTGATTCCGTGGCTGCTATGTGGCATACAATGGAGAGTTGGAGACTAGTTCCCATTTTAGCATACCCACACAGGTAGGGAGTTTCCTGTGAGGTATGTGCAACATGGGTGTGAAGTCCCCTAGGATAAGAAGCTTTAACATGAAGGTTCCCCGCTTCTGGTGTAAGCGGTTTCAGCATAAGGTATTATACAGAAAAGTTGAAGACTAATTCAACAAGGTTTTTGAATTGAAGTGGCTATAATTTCTTATGTTTCATAGGTATGAAGTTCCCTGGAAATCAACAGTACCACTCATAATAAGCAAATATATACAAATCCTAACAAGTGTAACTGGGGGGAAATGGAGAAAAGAAACAAAGAAGAAAAGCTTCCAAGACCTGTGCGGTAAAATCAAATACCCAAAAAACATAATTAAGTTACTCGCTGTTATGACAGAAACATGGGAGCAACTGACCTGACCTCTTGTTATAACGTTCAAGGTATTAAACGATAAAATTCAGCCCTGCAACTTCTGTAACGGCTTCTGAAGTTTTCCATATTCCTCTTTTCCCCTCATCTATGATTAGTAAAATACTGCATCAGCTATTAAACTACATAAATCCTAATTTTCTCTCTCTAATTAATTTAATAATGCACTAAAACCCAGTGTCTGCAATACTGATGCCTTTTCTACAGCAACTAATGGGATGCTGTTAGGAAAATCAAGTGTGACGAGTTCACAGAGAGGAACAATTTTCTGTTCATCTTAAATCCAGTAAGAAGCAATAAACAAACGAAAAGTAAACCTGGGCAAAAATGAAAGTGCCCTGGAAGTTGCATTTGAACTTTCAGGAGAAATGCCTTACTGGTACATTTACACATCACTGTTCATATATAGAGAAGGTATCTAATCCTGTAATTTTGTGCGTATTTACATATACTCGGACAAATTTTGGTCTTAAAAATCAAAAGAAGATAAATATACTATCTTACTTATATGAAAGATTAAGAAAAACCATAAGGCTCAAATACAGTGAGTATCCACAGAGAGGTGAATGAATGAGCCACACTCAGTTACTCTGTGGAATTCAGTTCTCCCCCCGACTCCCAAAAGGCACAACATACACTACTGAGCTTTCATTTATGCTTCATAATCGGAAAATATGAAATGCTTCCAAATTTAATTAGCCTCCCCCCCCCCTTTTTTTTTCTTCATTTCCAAAGACATCTCATATAACTACACTGAACAGAGTCGACAAAACAATGCAGCCTACCAGTGCGGGACAAAAGGTCATTTGGAAGGGATGTGCCTTTAAGGACTTACAAAGGCTTCGTCCTCACTCCTGTATTGAAAGAGGAAGCCTATCTCAGTAAAGGAAGGATGCCCACTTTAAATAAGGAAATGAGTTTGCAGGATGTACACATGCTGCTTTCTATTAATGATAAGCAAAGACTACAGAAAAGCAATAGACTTCTTCAGCTTTGGCAGAAGTCGTCTTCTTGTGGATTACCTGTAAAAGACTTCAAAATAAACAGACTGCAAATAAATGTCCTCTACTTCTACTCTACTTGTTGATTTATGCATGAATGATGGGAATTAACAAATGCTGATTACTATACTCTACAAGAGATATAATTACTGATTGAGGATTTTGCATGCGGGCCAGAGATGACAGAGATGGTTTTGGGCAGCAAAAATGACCAGTTATACATCTTGACATTTTCTTGTTCAAGCTAAGTTTCCTGACTAAAGATCTTAAGGACTTCTAAGGATTCATAAATCTCTCTCTTTGCATTTAATGAATTGTCACAGAGTGATTACTATTTTCTATTAAAAATGTGTCATTTTTTCAATTGATATAATAAGAAAATTAATTTCACTTTACAGCAGAGAATGAGTATCTGAACATAATCCTTAAATAAGAAGGCAGAGACTGCTGTGAGTACCTATTATTTGACCAGCTTGAGAGAATGCGTATCATGCATAGCCACAGTCAAATTCCTTTAAGACTGAAAAGGGCAGGTAAGTAGCAACATACAAAAACGTGTCATAATAATGTAATGAGATTAAAATATACACACATAGACACACACTTGAATTCCTTAAGCATACAAATGTGAGTACACATGCCAATTCAGATACAGACATAAAAGTCAAAAGGCATTTGTTGGCTAAAAAAATCACGGTTAATGCACACAATTGTATTTCCCATCACCTTTCAATTTTAGGATTCAGCTTTCCCTAATGTTATTATTACCCCCACAAAACATTTTGGGTTTCAAACGAGGAATTTTTCAACTCCAACTGAGTCTTTAAGAAGGCCACAAATTCTGGCTGGCTTGGAATAGTGAACAGACATGGCTTACAAATCACTGAAAGAAGCAGGCACACCAGCTGACCACAGCCTGGACCATCACATCCAGCTGGGCCCCATTCTTGGTAGTGCTCACGTTCCTTTCTGTGAGGTACACAGTACAACCAAGCTCAGAGGCAAATAAGGTCCTTCACAAACGCTTCACACTGGCCCCAAAATGAACGTCAGTGGACCTAGTTAACACAGAAATTCACCTCTGCATAGTTGGCCAAATTGAGGCTTACACTCCACACACCACAAACATCAGCTTTTTATTTTTTTGGTTGCCTTTGCTATGCTTTTACAGCAAAATCCCCAGCCAGTCTTCTAACTAGAAACAAACTGCACAAGGAAATTGTTGGGGCATGGAGGTAGGAACAACTGCATACCAAAACAGCTGTAGTCCTTATCTAACCTCTTCCACCACGTTGCAGAAACGAGCATAAGAAGCTCAGCCACAGAAGCACCCAATAAAGCTAACTTTTTCTCAGGTGTCAGAGCCTGACAATCCTGATCCTGGCAACTCTTCTCTTGGATCACATACAACTCATATACGCTATCCGAAAATCTTTTGGTTTGAAAGAAATTATTTGAATAAAACTTCAAAACATCAAACTCTAAAAAGCAAGAGTCTCATTACACAAGAATTATTTGTTCAACCAGCCTTGGAGACATCAATGTTTCCATTATGCGCTGATGTGTTTAATGTTTATTATTGCACTGTAAAAAAAAATTAGCCTAGAACTTGGCATAAAAACATTTTTATTTTTTTTTTAATTCATCAAAAGTCAGAGTGTTGTGGGTTTCTTTTTTTGCAAAGGAATAATTATTAGCATAAAGCTCTTCTGAGTGCTCATGCAATTCCTAAATGATTTTCCTTAAAAGCGTCTCTAGGCATTTATGCGAGCAAAGGAACGAGAGAAATTAAAACCAAGCCATTTCATTTATAAGTATGACTCTACGTATATATTTTTTCAGTCAAGCATTTGTAAGGATTTTCAGCAAGCTGACTTTACACATATGTATGGCAACCAAATGAATATGGATAGACCACAACAGGTCCCAGGAGTTGTTACTGTCTATTGGGTCAATAATATGCAAACTGAGTAGGATTTACAAGCTGGATTATAATGGCTCCTTTGGACCCATTACTTTCTGATGGGTAAATAATACATGTTTTCCAAACTACTGCCATGCCAAAATATGTATTTGCCCTTCAGGCTGTGAAGGATCCAAATAAACCAACAGGATTTATCAGATAAATAATACATTTGCACAAGTAAAATACATGTTTAACTAAACAAATAATGCACTTAAACGCTGACTGAATGACCCCAAACACTGACAGAGATGACCCTAATTATAGTAGGTATTTGGCAGATTACTGGAAGTCAGTGATCTAGGAAAAAAAGACTTGGAGTAGCTAAAACCTGAATATCAAATAGTAAGTTAGTAGAGCTAACCACTTTCTTCCTGCTTTTTGAACAGATTTTCATTAATGTGTCTGAAATATCTGTGCAAAATCAAACCCCATATTCAGACAATCAAAGTAGCTACTATTAAAACTGTGCATAAGAAACTACAACTGCAGATGGTACAAACCTTCTGGGGGTTCTGAAGGCTGTCACATTTCTCAAGTGCTCTGCACTTCATGGGACATCCTGTTATTAAGCCATTTTCCTGACCATGTCCCAGGACGCTGCTCTCACATCACGTCTGTGTTATCTCTGGACTGTCTGATCTCCTCACACTTTCCTCTCAGCTTTGCTTGAAGCATGACAGCAATACAGGGAGGGAAGCACTGATCAAAAGCATTAAGAATTAACCTGACGATGTTGGGAAATGATGAACAGTGATCCCAGTGCTTGGGGAGGGGAGATAACACAGAGATGGTGCAGACAGCACCAAGGAGGAAGGAACAACAACAACAAAAAACCCTTAAGGGAAAGAAGCTGATGGCAAAGACAAAAGGCAAAAGAGGAAAGGAAAGATAAAACGACCACATACATTATAAAAAGAAAGGGGGAAAAAGAGGTCTCACACTTCAGAGCTCAAGAGTCTGCTGAGCAATTTTTGACTCTCCTAGAAGTTTCAGAAACTATGAAGCAAGGCTGAGCAGCAAGAACAAGAGTGAGTTCAAGTATAACACCAAAACCAACTTAAAGAACTCCAGTGAACCAGTTCTACTTGGAACACAAATTTTTTAAGGATCATTTTAAACATGAGAGGTAACTTTGCTTAATTTAAGCTGCAGTATCTGATGATACAAGTGAAGCAACATGTAACACCTCCTGTTCTCACACAGGGACAAATACAGTCTAGTCATACCAATACTGGCAAATCCCATTCAAAATTAATCAAGTTACAAATAATGGCTTTAGAACTGACAGGCTGAACTGATCAGCAACTAAACTGAAGATGAATTGAAATAGCGGTAACAAACAAGTAATGGACTGTAGTAAGGAAAGACGGTATGCCTAAGGACCACATGTTAAGAGCACAGGTGATCCAGTTTCACAGCTTTTACTTCAAGAAGAGCTCTAATTTTAATCAGCAGTAGCCAGTTAAAAGAGAGGCTGCAGCAGTTGGCACAGAACTGTGTTATTTTTGTCCTGCAGCCCAGGTAAACCTTTACAGTTGGGTGAAGAGGGGATAGATAGTGAAGTAAGCCAAATATTTAACAAGACCTACATTTAGTCACCTCACCGAAAGCATTCTTCTATTTCCCTTAAGCTGTTTGGAGAGCACTTCCTAAAGGGAAGGTGGCAAAACTTGTATCGCTATAATTTTCAAAAAGGACCCCTCTCTGAATGAAGGATTTCTTTCATGTCTGCAGGAATGACAAAATGAACAAGATTATCCAAAGGGCATGTTGCAACCCTTTGTTTCTGACGATCAACAATAACAATTAAAACAATGTCTGTGAGAATAGCCATTTTTGCTCCAGTTGAAAAAGAGATTTTACCTTAAATCTCGACTTCCTTCAGCAACATTCAGATCTCACCCTTGACGCTCAACAGACTATGACAGAGCATTCTGTCTATTTATTTTTACACACACAAAAAAATTAACAGTTTCTTGGCACAGGAGGGCCAATGTTTTTGTGGCTAAAATCAATACTAAATTGCAACTGGCGATGCACCCTGAGGAATATATACAAGGTTGTTGTCCTGCAATTAGCCAATATTAAAAATTAACAGAACAAAATTGAAGGGTAAAATAAAGTTTCATTTTCCAAGTAAAAATTATTAACCTTTTCTGAGTAGAGCTGCCAACAAGGTGTTAAGCAAACACTAGGTATATTAATGCAAAATCCAGAGAAGTCTGCCATCTCCTAGGCACCTCTAAGCAGCATTTAGAATTGCAGATAATCTAACCTCATAAACACTGAATCTGTGATGTAAATGTTGTTGTGAACAGCCTCCTGATGCTTTAGAAATCTTACCAATACTGCCACAAATGTGGGATTTTAAACTTAGTTTGAAATTCAGAGGAATAAAACCACCAAAACAAAACAAAACAACCCCCCATAGATCACTCCCAGATTTAGTTCTTCCCAATTATTAGTTCACACATCACAAAGAACTACATGGTAACTTACAGCCCGCCCTTTCTAAGGTCCACATTTACTTTACTGATAATTAGGCATAAACTGATCGCATCCATACCCAACAAGCAGTGAATAACAAATCCTCTGTTTAGAATCTGATAGTAAAAGAGTCCGTAGAGATGATTTCTTGGATCTAATTGTCTTACCTAAAAGTTAGGGGTTACTAAATCGCAATGCTGTTTGGTTAGTTTTCTTTGAAGTGGACATGGTTCAAGGTGTACCAACCTGCTACCACACCACCTAATCCCCAAGGTTGGCACATGACCATGTAAATACTCAAGACCCTCCTGATCAATGAGACTTCTTGTCATCCTTTAAGGTGTAGGTACTCAAAGGACATTTGCCTTTCTGGCACATTTCCCCTTCCTCTGAAATATCTGATGGCTGTATGCCAGTCTGAGGCCAAAGAAAAAAATAATAATCTCTCTTCTACCTGTCTTTTTATTCAACTTTGAAATTCACACACACTTTGTTCCTTCAGAGCCTCACGTTTACCTCCTCCGGTCATCAAGGTATGATTCCCATTTGCAAGATATTTTGAGAATCTGAAATACAGACAGGCAGAGCAATCTACAAAAAGTAGTCTAAATTCTGCGAACATTTCATCCTAGACAACTATTTCTCATGGTCATGAAAGAAGGACTGTGCAATTTATAAGAATTAAATCCAGCATCCCAATGAGAAATATAAACACATGCTAAATTAGCATGGTTATCAACAAATTAAGCCCTTTAAATCACCCATGAAAATAGAAAAAAAAAATTGTATAGCACAACTGTTTTCTAACACTTCTCAGACCACTTCCTTTTAAAGGCTTTTTAATCTCATCTGCTACAGTAGTTACGCCAAGTCAGTAGCTGGATAGGGAACACGCGGATGATATTTTCCATAAACACCACAAAAAAATTACTCAGCAAAATAATCTGCACTAAAGCAATGTTTCAGGAAGTCTCTAGGTAGCAATCTGTCAGCAAAAATAACATCTTCCAGATAGGAGGTGTTATGACTGTTAACTTCCTGAAGGGAGGTTGTGAAGAGGAGGGGCTCGGCCTCTTCTGCCAGGCAACAAACAGGACCTGAGGAAATGGCCACAACTTGTATCAGATGAGGTTTAGACTGGACATAAGAAGGAACTTTTTCTCTCAGAGAGTGGTCAGGCACTGGAATGGCTGCCCAGGGAGGTGGTGGAGTCGCCATCCCTGGCAGTGTTCAAGAGGCATCCGGATGGGGAGCTAGGAGATATGGTTTAGTGGTTTTTCTGTAGGTATGGAAAAGGGAGGATGGTTGGACTAGATGATCTTGTAGGTCCTTTCCAGCCTTGTGATTCTATGATTCTATGATACACGCCAGGGTTCCTTTTGGGGGTACAACTCATGTAGCACTGTATCTTCAGTAAAACTCTCATGGAGTATTTTCATTGTGGCAGAGTAAAAATCAACCTGTCTGCGTTGAATTCATTGCAGATATCCTCAATCACTCTTTCAAGCTATTTTAAGCAAATTATTGCGTTCTTCCACATTATCTAGAATAAAACTTTCATGAAGAGCCAAATTATATCATTCTGATAAGTTGCTTGAATGAATCTAAATGAATATTTTAAAAGGTTCAAGAGTCTTCTGAAGCCAAGATGTTAAAAGAATGTTATTTATCAAATGCATAAGGAAGTGGATTAAATAAGCATTCCTATAAAGTTCTCAATTCTTCCACATTCTTATTCATTTGCTATGCACAAGGAAAGGAATGAAAACACAGTCTGTCGAGAGAACTCGTTTGCACAAGTTCAAAGACTGATACATAACTCATTAACAGGATTTATCACAGCTGTGTTGAAGTGACCAAGGTAGAATGTTTCTAGACACCACTTGATTCCAATGAAAATGTTGAAATTCAGGAAAAGTTGAATATTTAACACTCCCTCCCTCCTTCTCCATTCCCAGGAAAACCTTTTTGATGACAAATACTCCCCAGGCAGTTGCACAAAGTCATCACAGAATTGTTCCAGTGGGATCTATGAACTACAGCTCAGGGATAGTTTTGCTTTCAAGATGCCTGAAGGGAGAGTGCTCAGAAGACCACAGAACCACGAGATTCAAAGTATTCATCACAGTACAGGAATAATCTTATCCTGGGACTCCCAAGATCTACAATACGAATCATTATAGTGTAGCCTGCCAAAAATCAGCACTTTGTCAGAGTACTTCACCCAGATGAGAGACATACAAGCATGACAAACTCCACGGAGAAACTGGAGCCAAACCTGGCTGCAACATTGCCCTGGTGGGATGGCATTCAACTCCAGCCGCTTTCCTGCTTCAGTTATTAATCTGCAGAGCATGTGAAAACTTTAACAATGCATCTATGAGCTGGAGGTCAGTTTACAAGGTAAGCAGCAGTGTGAGAAGTGGAGCAGAAGGTGACAGAAACACTGTTTTAGGGAAGGGTCTAGGTGCTATAGACACCTGCTGAGAATGAAGAAGGTATTTTCAGCAAGGTACATGATCTTGACTTGGAAACTATTCTTCTGTATTGGCTTCTTGCTAATAGGGGAGGTGATTAATAACAATCCAGTGCCCAAGTCCATTCCACACACCTTATGGCACAGAAATGGAAAGCAAACAAAAAAAAACCAACAAAACAAAACCAACCCTTGATATTCCTCTGTTTTTAATCTACTCTAAATCCTCTTAATTACTGGGTGGTCCGTTATTCTACTTTGCCATCCCACAGCTGCTGCACTGGATGGGGTCTGCTCTGCTAACTCCTGCCTTCCCTGCACTGGACCTCTATTTTATGTGTTCTCTGGGCCCAAGAACAGCCCTGTGTCATCAACCCATGGTGCTGCCCATGGCTTTCTGACAGCACTAAGAAGCTGGTGGAAAGTTCACAAGTGTTACACTGACTTTGAAGAGCAGGCATGGTATTAACCTTTCATCTGCTGCTTTCCTGAAGCCGCATTACATCTATTCATTTTCAGAGGGTTAGGTGCAGCTCCACAGAAGCTGGATATTTAACCTGTGTTTGTTTTTAAGTAAGAAAACTTACACTGAAGAACTAGTGAATTATTTTCTCCTCTAAACGTGCCCTTTTAAAGCTATTTGAAACCAGTCTACCTTTGAATCCATTTCTAAATATATAGAGAAAATAAAGAATGGAAATAAATACAATTACAGGCACACATCACACCTTGTGTAAATACTAAGGACGTACTACTCTACAGACATGCTCATCTACCTGGTCTGCTATACTAGCACTTGAAATAGATAGGCTAACACTTTCCAGAAAGTTGAAATGGCATGAAATAGGGATTTACCAGAAAGCAAAATCCCATATCAGTGTTCTGAGATCCAGCTTTCAGCCTTTGCATGATTTAAATATACACACATACGCGTATACTTAAGTGCACTGAGGAAAATGCCATTTAAAAATAATAAAGTAAATCTTGGAGCTGCACTCAAATTCTTTACTTTTAAAGCTCATAGGAAACTAACCCAAAACGTGAACAAGCCCCACAATACAATGCTGTTCTTGTCGTGAGCTCTGAACCAGCTCCACAACACATAGTGTACATATTGAAAAACAGCTGTTGGGTGACAGACTGCTCGCTGGGAAGTTAAAGTTGAGTGAAGTGGTTAACCCACATCCCTTCCCCACTGATAAAGTGCTTTGATAAGCAGGCCATACTGGTGAAAGCTAGCAAAAAGAGTCAGGCCTGAGCCTTTCAGGAATGAATGTAAGACTTGTTTGGTAGAAGCAACCTCAATCTCTTGCACGGCATTCTCCAGTTGTTTTTTACTCACCCGTCCTCAGTTACTTTTAGTGCACGCTTGTTCTTTCTGTGTGCAGCAGAACTGATTCTTTGATATGTCAAAGCAATATCCTGTACATATGGGAAATCAAACCAGAAAACTCTGCTAAAAAGTCTCCCTCACTGCAACATTTTATAGAAGTGTTTTCCACAACTCAAAACGGTCCTAGTGGTGCAGCATCAAAAAAAGTCTGTATAGGAAAAAGCAAGCCCAGTTTAACCACAAGTAAGAAACACATGGACTGTACTTCTTTTTTTCTTTTTTAATATACATTAACAAAAGTAATTCAAAAGAAAAAAGATTTCTTGGGATTAATTTCTGAGCTTCAGCTAAGCACTTTTGGAAATAAACCCGTTAATTAAGTACAGATGTCACCTAAACATGTACAAAAACCCAATACCTCTTTTCACGAACCTTAAATTTTAGACATACGTCCTCAAATTGTACTTATTAAAAAAATCCTGCAATAAAAAGGCATGTTTTTCTCTTAGCATGCCAAAGTTTTAAATGTAAAAAAAACATACAAAATTTGGTGAGTTCGTATTTTCTCAATACACATCAGGTAAAATTGCAATTCAGTTCAGTGGACACAGGCTTATTTGCAACACTGCCCAAAACAAAACAAACAAAATCCATTACCTGCATTTAAGCTTGCTGCACTGGAGGTATTCACAGACACACTGTGAACATTCCTCTCCGACAATGAGCTGCTCTTGATGTCTCTATACTTCTGCCACTCTTTGAAAGTGGAAGAAAAATTAGCTAGAAATTGTTGCCTGACCCCAAGAGAACCATGCTATTGCTGTAACAACATACAGTTACTGGCTTCACATCTACTTGTGCGTTAGATGTAGAGTAAGACGTATTTGTAGATGAAGAGAGAAACAGAATTTCCTCCAGATGCATGCTCCACAGGTTTTAGCCCTATTTAACATCAGATTTCTGCTGCTAATATTGACTGTTCTATGGGAACGATACTAAAGCAAAATCAGCAAGAGATATATTTGAGGAATTATTTTTAAAATACATATTTTCAAAACTAAAATTGTTTGTCAGCACATGGTATGCTAATTTTTCAGGAAAGCACACTGGAAGTATAAATGAAGAATAGCAGCAGTCCTCCCAATATTTTAACTACAAGTACATTCTTCTTTTGCTCAGAACATTTACATACTTTGTTTTATTCTGTTTTTGCCAAGAAAAAGAAACGGTCAATCATTTCACATTCTGAACTTTCTTAACTATCTTCAGAAAAAACACTGTACCGCAAAAACATTTTAGTACCCAGCTAGTGAATTGATGGCAGAGAGCTGTCCAGGCTCTTGACAAGAAATAGATTAGTCATGCACATGTATCTTCAAGGATTATACTATATGAAAAATGTGGCTCTGAGGACAAATTTACACTAGAAGAAGTATAACCTGAGGCTGCTGACCGATTTAGAAGTAGTACCCGTGGAGAACTAACTTGGATAAGCAATGCACTTGCATGGCATTAGTCCTTCTTATCAGACAACTTTATCATGCTTGATCTTTTTGCTATCAAACCAATTCAGCTCCCTGCACAGAGCTCAAAGTGCTGGATGCAAACAGATGTAATGCCAAAAAGCTTACTTTTCCTTTAACAGACCATGCAAACACTCATTTCATTACTCAAAAAACAGAGTACAATTTAGAACTAAAGGATTAAAGATAATTCTTTAATTGCTATGTCAGCATAGGAGATAAAAAGTTAGGACAAAATGCAACTCATCTTTTCTTCTCAGTGTAACTGTTACTAACAGAAATGGAAACTAGAAAATATAATCGGAATCATAAACATTTCTCTCAGTATTTAACAAATTGAGAAGCCAATCAACCAAGCAAGCAAAATTTCAGCTCTCAGAGGTAACGTACTTCTGAACAAATAAGTTCTGATAGTTATCTTACCTTCTTATTGTGTTGTAGAAGAAAGTAAGACAGACTGTGAAGTGGGTTTTCCATTTCACTATTGAAGTACACATCTTTTAGCTTTTAGTTCTGAAGTTACAAGTTTTCATTGATGACAACATTATGCTTGGGTGCAAAATCTCTTTCCTCATCACCTTGCCAAACAAACCTCGCTGCCACCAATTCCAGTCCTCTCCTCCAACAACCAAGGTGAAAGACAAGTTACTTGCCTGCATTATTCTGACAAAAAAACCTGTTTTTCTGCTGCAGCGTTTACAGAGCATGCATTAAAATCTAAACATGATAAAAGTATTTCATCCCATTTTACCACAGCATTTTAATAACAGGATGCTGCCACAACTTCACACATATTTAGGATACAGAAATCATTCCTTTTAAGAACATTGTATACAGACTGTGAGAAAGCTTTAAGACACTCTACCCAGACGCACTACATTTTCCACCAAGACTGCAACATAGCTGTTGGGATGTCTGCAGGGATTTGTAGAATTAAAACACGGAGAAAAAACCCATTTGCTCTCAATGAACACAAAACCAACCAGGTTACTTTTAATCTCAGCCTCAAAGATACAACTACATCTAATGATAAACTAAAATGCCTAAATTTTTCTTTGAAATATGATCTCATCTCTTCTTGATCTCATGCAAAAGGGTGCACACAATGCAAAAGGAGCAAGACGAAGCTCATTCAGTCCATAAAACACAAAATAAATGAAATGTGTAAGGAATATGCTTTATTATCTGGTGAACCGTATATATAATTTTGAGTCAAGATCATATTATTGAACACTTCCTAAGTTAACATTAGCATATTATTTCTTACTTTGACTGATTTAGATATCATCATTTCAAGCATGTTTGATTCATTTTGGTACTCTATACAGAGTAGGCTCACTGCACAAACATTTGCTATTTCTTCAGCCAATTAATAATTAATCTTTTTGTTACAGTCTTAATCCATCAAACTAAGGGTACTGCATACTGTTCATGTATAAAATCTCCACTGTCTCAGAACCTTAACAGTACAGGCTGGAAGAAGCTGTGATAGCCTGTAAGCAGTATCGAGTATCGTGACAATGACAATCTTGTCTAGTTGAAGTTTGAACGCCTAAAAGCATAGAGGAACAGTGTGATAGAGAAAAAATCTTGTCTTGCATCCTAATAAGAACTGGAGAAGGATTAAAAAAGGGGAACACACACCTACAAAACATAAAAGCAACACTACTTGCCGTGAAGTCAAGTCAGTTCCAAGATATTGACTTCCAAGGTATTGACTTCGCAGTCAATCGACATCAGTGCTTCTGGTCCTCTGACACCGCTAGAAACCTCCTGGAAGCTTCAAAACATTCAGGTCTAATAAACACTGTGTCCTACACACTGAACCCGGAATGGGCAGAAGACAAGATCAAGGCAATGGTTTTAAGCCACTTCCCAGTGATATAAATGGATGCAAAAAAATGGGAAGAAAAAATTCTCACATTTATCAGTTCTCAGAAAAAGATCAAAGATTTTAAAAAATTACCCTTTCATTTCAAATAGGGCTACATCCTGTCATAATTAATAATTTCCATTATCCAAGTGCCTGGAAAGTATATTCTCCACGAGACTCACACATCTATGGAAATACAACGTTTTTTACAAACATGGCCGCAAGAGAAGAACGTCCTACTGAAACTGAATATTAGTGGCTAGAATTCAGAAAATGGTCTGAAATCTCACCATCTCCCATCATACCACTAAGTATGCTCCACTGAAAGGTTTTGTTTTCAGCTGTTCTTTGGCAGAACATTAACCATTTATGAAGCTGCTATTTTCCATATTCACACGCTCCCTAGGGCTGCGTGCTTTGTTTTGTTTTCAACTTCATGAAAAGACAAAGTTTAGAACTTTTTTTTTTTTTTTTTTTTTTTTTTTTTGCAAAACTAAAAGCTAGGAAAGTAATTTACTTCTTTCTTTTTTTCCCTTGCCATTTCTGTTTCTTAAAAGCCCAGATTACGGTCGTTTCACAGAACAGCTCCACTGAGCATAAGCTTTCAGGTAGGAGACAAATCATGACTAGATGGGATCATAAGTCAGAAATATGGATCTGCCAAGTCTACAGAAGTACGCTCAGATGTTTCTGAGCTGCACATACTAGATCTTCCATAATACTGGCACCTGCTTACTACTAGCAAGGCTGAAGTATTTCACTGGCCATAAAAATGTAGTTTCTAAAAAGCTAATCCAAATTAAGCCCAAGCTCAAGCATGAGAGCTAAGCTGCAGGCAAAAGCATATCCCAATCAGCACAGATGTTGAAGCCTCAAACATGATCAAATTAAAGTAGGGAGATCTGGTGTAATTTGTCAGAATCAGATTGGTTTTTGGATACCTCTCCTTCAGCTGGAAGATGACTGCTATCCCATTCTTTGGGTTCCTATTTCAAACTACTTCAATGATGGCCCTTGAAACATTCAAACTTTACAATACAGAAACACTCCCACTGGATTATGAGAAAGCAGATTTTACGTGATGGCTTTTTTGCAGATCCTTACAAAGAGAGACTTATCTAGCTCAAATCCTTAACCTGTCACACCTCAATGTAATTATCATGGATCAGATGGAGATAAACAAAGCTTAGAACATAACATGGCATCTTTACACACATACTCTTTCCATAGTCCGTACTGTAGATCACCTGACTACACAGGGGTCCGCCTTAGAAGACAGCATGCCTGCACACAATTTCTACCATCTCCATGTCAAAGTAGCCACTTCCTTCCCATAGTCCATTAAAATCTATATCCCACATTCAGCCCTCCAAAAGCTGGATGCCACTCCTCTGCAGAATCCCAGCACCTCCACCATCTCCTGTGCTCCCACATTCCTCAGGTCCCAGGACAGAACAAGAGGAAGTGTGGAAATTATTATTGCCCTGGACTGGAAGTCAGGAACACTGTAGGAATGCAGATACTGTAAGAGACTGAATTATGATTGCTAGGAATGGAGTTGAGTCTCCTTTTGTCAACATTTTGTCATGAGCCATCACAACATACAGGACTTTCTTGCCTCTACATACAGGAGCTGATTTAAACTTCCCCAAGCAAGTGGTATTATAATAAAAAAAGCAGCACTATGGAAAAGAATGGAACCTTTTCACAGAGCTTAAAAATAGTGAAAAAATATAAAAATTTTCCTACTTACAGCCTACTAACACTTAATACTATTCAAGTTGTTTAAATCCTGTAAATTTATATTAAGTGCCTGTAAAAGCTGAAATCCTGTAATTTAAAATAAATAAATAAATAAATGAAATCAAGTAATTATCTAAAGTAAAGATAACAGAACTTCCTGCTGGAAAAATAAATGTAAATGAGTCACAAATTGTTAACATTTTCAGTCATGAAAAGAAAGTAATTGCTGCATACAACAGCATTAGGCTGCTACTTTACCATGACCTCTAGTTCCTGTGCAGGTTATGACTAAGTTTTGGTCACTGCAGGGAGATGCTTTTCCTGCAGACACAACCATGGATTGCCAGTGCTGTGTTCAAAGCACGAAAGACATTTCAGCTCCCCTTCTGAAGAAAGTCCCATACTTTTTTGTGGGAAGGGGAGCTGGGGAAATGGTAGTGAAGAATAATTCAGGCTTATACCACCCTTTCAGTTCTGATACATAACCCAGTTGCTGGCAAAGCTTGCCACAGACAGTATGAATTGCTTGGATTTTGTTACATTTGGAAAAATTCCAAGGATTAAAAAGAAAGGGTTTCAGAAGTAGTTTGAAAGTGTAACAAAACCGATACCCAAGTCACGCCCCAGATCGCTGCCCTTATGCAATTGACATTGGCCAACATCCATAAAAACAACACCTCCAAACCACACACTTTAGAAATTGCTCTGTTCAGTTCAAAATCTAAGCTCATTCAGTCCAACCACAAAGCCATCCCCACCATGCCCACTACCCATGTCCCTCAGAGCTGCATCCATGCAATCCCTGAATACCTCCAGGGATGGTTATCCCACCACTTCCCCGGGCAGCCTGTGCCACTGCCCCACCACAGTTTCTGAGATTTTTCCTGATATCCAATCTGAACCTCCTTTTTCACAAACAACCTGCTATGAAACTATACATCTACTGCAGGACTAGTGAAATGGTTATAGTATGTTTTTAAAAGAGAGGAAAATAAACAAACAAAACCTGGCAGTTACATTTACAAAGCAACTTTGCAAATGATTCTTATTTTCAATTATGGAAGGGTTAATCTTTCTAATTAGACACAGAGTAGCAAACAGATCGTATTCCTTTGATGACTGCACATCTGCCTGTTTATCTTCTTTGTGTGTGAGACAGCTATTCCCAAAATTGAAATTTACAAGTCATGGAGATATTAATGCATGGAATTTTTGTACTGTATCTCAAAGGCTTTTTTTTTTTGACAGCCAGAGGGACTTGCAAGATATCCACCACATTGTTTTAAGTACATCACTGCAGCATGGTAAGAAACAGAAAGGATTTTCTATATTGAATCAAGCTGTCACAAAGAGTAACCTACTGCATTCCATTTTGCATACTTTCTGAATCATTTTGAAGATTTTTATTTAATGTAAACAGCAGTAGGTGCATTTAATAACCATTAATTCAGACTAGACTGTATATGTGACTATGGCTTTCAAAATTACTTTATGTTATAGTAAAGAAATTAAGCATTTCCACAGGTGAAAACAGTATGACTCGATAGCACGTTGCACAAAAGCATCGTACACTAGCAGGTTTTGCCTTCCAAAGATGATTCTAATGAGAACCAGGATTTCTATTGGAAAGCACAAAATTTGCCTCATGTGAGCATCCCTGGAGAATAGATTTTTGTAAGCTTCTATAGGAAACATAAACATGCTTACAGACCTAGAGCTTTACATGTGCAAACCCCCAAGGCAAGTTTGAAAGAGGAAATGGGCACCTCCAGTTTTTCCTCTTTCTGCTCCTCCAATGTGGAGAAAGCCCAGAAAAGAGGAAAAGCATTTCTATACACACTCAAATTGGGATATTTATGGTGATAGCCATATTTGTGGTTTCACCCAGTTGATTACAAATGTGGTAGTCATAGAATACATATCAAAAACATATCAAAACAAACAAGGAGATAAAAGATAGGAGATGATGGAGTTGATGCAGTTGCGGTGGATGGAGAATCCACCTCTCGGCTGGAGGCCAGCTACATCTTTTACATCACAAACAATTCGACCCCAACTTGTAATATCAAACAGATACTCAATTTCCAAACTACAGAACAGAGTGACTTCAATGCAAATGCTATTAAAAAAATCTTTGAAAATTGTTTCAAGTCGCACAGCATTTAAAAATAATCCTTTGGTAGAAAAGGTCCTAGCAAGCTGAAGCACTTCCACTCTGTTCTCAGCACACTTTTGAATAAGAAATATAAAGAAAAATGTTGTTGGCTCATGAATCTCTACGAGATGGGCTCATTTTACTCATATTTCTTCAGCTTCCCTGTAAATTGCAGCCTAGCTTTCAAACACTGACTCTATAATTAACTAGATAATCCCCACCAGGGGCTGGTCAACGTGAAAAAAATAGCATATTTTTAGCATGAATGATTCATATGCCAGTAACGCTCTGAAAAAGAAAGGTCCTCTGAAGAAAATAATTTTGATGCATCAGTACTTTTAGAGTTTCCTCAGAAAACTGCCACAGTAAAAAGAACAGTACAGAATCTGCAGAACTGGCAGTAAGTGTAATTTCGTAGAAAAATTCATTTGGAATTTACTCACTGGAATTATGCTTAAGTGGCTGAAAACAGAAACTGAACACATGCATGAGAATAATGCATGGACTTAGCAATACAACAAACTGTACCCTCTAAAGACAGCCATTGTCTTTGCTACCAAACCTAAATGGTGTCATACAGCAATAGGAAGGCCACAACCAGTGAGCAAGGATTCATTTTGATCATAAAGTATCTTAATGTAATTATTAAATTTAATTTTGATTTAAACTATTAATAACTCTTTCTTTATTATGAAATTGTTGTAGTTTGACATCTCTCAGTGGGATACCAAAGGCTTTCAGAGACTTCACCTATTTCCTGAGGAGGGACAGAAAATCACTTTGGATGTCACGGCTTCAGTAGTTCCACAAGGTTAAGAAGTAAGTAATCTAGTTAAAGCATTTAATCTCAGACAAAATTATGTTGAGTCTTGGAAGATGAGTACATGTTTAGTTAGAATTGTGTACAAGAACAACACTGTTTATCATTTAAACAGAGCATCATGCTAGGACAACCAGAATAATGTCTTTATGATTTATATATGTGTAATAATTCCATTGAAAACACATAATCCCAAGTGTCACATTACATAATCTATAGAGAAAAGGTCAATGAAACGTTATTTTCAGCCATCCTCCATGTATTATGAACTTGAAAACCCAAAAATTACTTGACAACTTCTTCCCCTTCCCAATCTGCTTCCATTTAAAGGTCAAGACTTACAGTAGCATCCACCTATGCAACTCTCCACCTATAGACAAGTACGGGCTAACAGCAAATCCACACTGCACTTGGTACCTAAGAAAGTCATCCGATCTTAGCCAATAGCTGCAAAACTAATGACCCACTCCAGTCAAAACTTTGGAAGATGAGCAATATGCCCAGCAGGAAAATTCAGCTCATTTGCCAAAAAGGACACAGAGAGCAATAAAATGCCACTCTGGCATGCTGTCAAAAAAATTCACAGCACTTAGTGTAATAACCTATAATCTAATACATAACGTTGCCTTTGTGTGCCTCTTTCACAAGCAATTTTTGTAGGTATTAAGTGTAAGAAGTCCATTTCTTAGCTTCTCCAAGCACAACAATTACCTTATTGTCACACAGTCCACAGTGCATTGCACATCTGATTTCATGTAACAATCTTGTTGCATGCTGTCATGTCTGGGTATAGTGACTGTGGTATTTGCACTGTTCAAAACCCTTCCTTCAGGATGACAGGTCTCCCCACCCCCTTTTCCTCCTTCTTCTCCTTCCCCTCCCTTGGGGGAAGGACATTTTAATTCAGTCACCTCTACAGCAGAGTGATGACATCAAGACCTCACGTTACAGCCCTGGCCTGAGCTGCACGACTTGGCCAGTTGTCGAAGGCGCTGAAAGGAATCACTGGTTCACTTCAATCCAGGTGTTTCAGAACTGACCTAGCACATTTGCAAGGCCAGGCTTGGTGAAAAGCCAGTCACTTAAAATATTATATTAAAATATGTCTTCAGTCATCATTTCTAAAATGTTTTCCCCAAATTCTGCTGGGAATAATTTGAAAGGTATGGTTTTATGCTCAGAAGCAATAGGCTACTAGGTGATTTTAACTTTTTCTGATTGGTTTGTCTTCTATACAGACTTCATTTCTACAACGTTTTAAAAGCACCACAGTTAAGTACTTCAATGGCAAGGTAAATCAGTCAAGGAAATTAAAAAAACTAAAAAGCAAGAAAAAAGTAAATCTTTTTTTTTTTTTTTTTTTTTTTTAAACAGGAAAAGATATAGAAATGCAGAGAAATAGCTAACATTTTGGGATTTTAGTATGAAACAGAATTAATTTTAACTACATCAATGAAAATATATTATTTATCCAAGAGTCACAGATCTTTAGGCTCAATGTTGGAAAACAAAAGCTTTTTATAAGTTCATGATACTGATTCAATACACTGCTATAAGAATAATAGTATACTAGTATTACCAAGCTAGCATAGAAGGAAAATTCTGACCATATTTATTTTTCAAATTATGATTAAGCCACTGACTTGAGAAATATTTACTAGAGTTGAGGTAAATTAATCAACAGCTCCAAAGTAAAAACAATACAGAGCAAACCATGCGGCGTGATTGACCAATCTGGTGGCTTCCTATGATGGAGTGACAGCATGGTAGACAAAGGGAGGGCAACTGATACTGTCTACCCAGACTTGTGCAAGACCTTTGACACAGGCCCACACCACATCTTCATCTCTCTAAACTGGAGATACGAGTTTGAAAGTTGGACTAGTCAGTGGATAAAGAATTGGTTGGATTCTCACAGCCAGAGGGTTGTTGTCAGCAGCTCTATATTCAGGTGAGAGAAAGTTTTGAGTGGTGTCCCTCAGGGGTTCATCATAGGACCAGTGCTCTTCAGTATCTTTATCAGTGGGATCGAGTGTGCCCTCAGAAAGTTTGCCCATGATACTAAACTGTGTGTGCAGCTGAAGCAACAGAAAGAAGGGGTGCCATCCAGAAAAACATGAAGAAATTGTTTTTAATTAGAGGGTGTTGACGCACTGGAATAGGTTGCTGAGGGAGGTGATGGATGCCTCATCAATGGAGACTCTCTAGCCCAGGTTGGAGCAGCTTGATCTGGTGGGTGGCAGCCCAGCCTACAGCTGCAGGTTGGAGCTGAGTGGGCTTTTCAGGTCCGCTGCAACCTAAGCCATTTAATGATCCTAAGAAATGGTTTGTGATCTTCCTCACACAAAAATCACTTCTGAATATCACTGAACTGAAACTTCACAGCTTGTACAGTTTAACAGAAAACTAGAATCTGATTTCCACCCCTAGTACATGAAGGGTTTCAAAATACCCAGAATTGTCCAGATAATCCTTCACCATTTTACCAGGACAAGAACTTGAGGTTAAACTGAATGAAGGCAGTGCTTCATGTAAAGCTAAAACAAAGAACACAAGTACACACACACACAAATTTTCATTTATGCAAAGCTAAGGTTGAAAAGAACTTCCTCAAGTACTATTGCCAGACGTGCTATGGTACTGCAGCATGCCAGATGTCTGAGGTACTGAGGACTGGCCAGACAAGAGGTCACAGCAGCAAACTGCTGTTCATACTGAGGTCCTGTGGTCTCAGTGCTTAGGAAAAATTAACTAACCCAGTCCCTTAGACTTTGCATTCCTGACATGCAGCAGGCATTGCCTTTGACGTATCTTTCCAATCATTATATGCAATGGAGAACTTGTTATAACACAAGTATAGATGGAATGCATAAAAATAATGGCAATATTTCCTCACTCTCCTGGTGACCAGCAACTCTTGCATATTTTTACTTCTCTAAGCATGATATCATAGCTCTTGCACAAAGGAGGCAGATATGCATTAAGGCAGTACCAAACCCCACTCCATCAAAAAGAAAAGACATCTTCAAATATTCAATAATCAGAAGGAGAAGTTGCATAGAGATGACCTTCTCACTGTCAGACAGCAGTTTCAAAAGCACCAGTTTAATAAACATTGCTAAAAAAAACCCCACAGAATATTTTATTTATGAGTATATTCCCATGTAAGTGTGAAAGAAGGGAAAAAAAAAAAAAAAAAAGCATGTACATCTAAATATAACAAGCAATCTACAATGGAAAAACATAGGGAAGAAAACTTTTTACTCCTGTTGTACAATTTGTTTCAGAAACACATTAACAATGCAGGAAAAATTCAGTGCCATTTATAAGGCTAACTCTTGCAGGCATGTTCCAAGTCCAATAAAGAAGGTTAATGCTACAATGGCAGTCAGAAACATGCAAGTCAAAACACAATCTAGGAGGAACAAAGCACCCATACAACCCAAATTTCAGCAGCACTAAATAATATCCCACCTGTCATTATGTCAAACAGCTTGGCATGTTTCCATTACAAGACAAAAGTCACTTTTGTTTGTGTGTCAAAAGTGCTGTGAGCAAAAGGGAAAAAAAGAGAAAAGCTTATGGAGAGGAGCAACAGTTCTCAGAGGTTAAAAAACCAACCAATAAATTACAGTCATGCTTACCACCTTTGTGGTTATGCTCAAAAATGGTGTTTTTGTTAGCCAGATGTTACAAATAGAGTCAGAAAAAGACACGTAATGAACAAATATAGACATCATTGATGCAGAGAAGATAACACTCAGAGGGACACATCCCATAACTAAAAGAATTATCTGCAAACTAAAAAATTATCTGCTATTTACAAACGGAATCTAAAGACAAATGTCTGAATGATCACAGCTCACATTTTCCATTTCCCCAGGAATTTTTTGCTCTGATTTATATTTTTCTACTTTTCCTGTGCCAGGGAAGAGAGAGGAGAAAGAATGGCAGACAACGTAATTTAGTGTTGCCTATATACGTACATATAAAGCCATATGTTCCATTTGTTTTATAATAAACACTGAACTTGAACAAACTGATTTAAAAGATCACATTTTTCTCAGTACAACATGAGGTGCCTAACTAAGGAAGTAAGAAATCTGCTACACTCATTTTAAAATCCTTGCTTTAGTACAGTCTCTATCAGTGACAATTACTTCATCCCAGGGTGCATAGGCTGTCTGACTGCTTGGTTTGGATGACGAGAAAAACTAGATTTGGAAAACGTAAATGGAAAGATAGATAACAATACTTCTTCATTCTGCTGCTGGATGTCAAACAACTTTATAAGTCTGAAATGTAGGTCTCATTGTGAGACACAAGCAATATATAATGACGGTGATTGTTATTAGCAAGAAAAAGACAAGCTGCTTTCCAAAGCTATTGCATTAATATATATCAAGGAAAAAAACAAACAAACAAACAAAAAAAACTGACTACCAGATAATAGAAAATAGTATTTACAAGAAAAATCTAAAATTGCCTAAAATTGCCCTGGCGCAAGTGGTAGAAGTGCCACTCTGCTACACAGGAGGCTCGAATCCCGGGGGTTGGACTCGATGATCTCTAAGGTCCCTTCCAACCCGCACAAGACTGTGATACTGTGAAAATTTATTCTGATGAGGTTATCCCCTGAGATCTCAATGTACAGCTTACAAGCATCCTTATAGCTGTTCTTTACCACAGGTATCACCTGCCAGGTCAGCCTGAAGGGATGTTCAGCTTCTGCTGAGCCTGAAGCCTCCTTACCAAGGAGACAGAAAAAGGACTACTAGCTCCATGTCCAAGAAACCCTCTGCAAGACCAAGCAGAGACGCTACTTGCACAGCTATAGAGAAGCTGCATCACACAGCTGCAAAGTGTGTGCACTGTAAGCAGGTTTTCAGAGTAGCTCACACACACTATATATATGTATATACATGTATGAGGAACTTGTCTTTGAATCAGCTCTCTTAAGCTGTCCTTCATCTGGTTTATTAGCTATGTACCTTTATCATGGGAACACAATCTGCAATCCGTGCAAGATCTCAAGGCATTAAGCACCTCCCTAACACACTAACAGGACTGACCAAAAGCATAACTTTTCCCATCTCCTACTTCAGTTCTTTGATCCACTTCCCTCCCTAGAAGGCTACTCTAAAGAATTGTAGGTAGCTTTTCCTTCCTTTTTTAGTCACTTTTGAGTGGCTTTCAATGATGGGATTAAGACTCAGAGTATGAGCTTCAGAGAAAGATATGATATTCCTATTTGAAGAAAGACACAAGAATATTTGTAGAAAGATATAAGAATACATAGTTAAAAGAGCCTTGAAATACTGACAATTTTCAACAGTAAACTGAGAACTAAAAGGCAGACCAGCACTTAGCATTATCTCAAGTTGCAGCAAAAAAGACAAAACCCTAAATCCTAGAAGACAGCCTAGCACAGAGAAGTGTTAATTTGAGAAGAAAAAGCCCTTATATCTTGCAAAGTGTCTGAGCACAGACTAGGCAAATTCTTAAAGCTGCTGGATGCTGTGGAGTAAAATACAATGTGTAATAAACTATGTAGCATTATACAGGAATGTATATGTTCAATAATACAAAAGCAAATACTGCAATCAAATCCTTTAACCTTCCTAATTATTAAGATCAGTAGGCAACTAACTGTCATCACTAACCTAAATGAGAAGCATTAGGAATGAATGAGATCATCTCTTATCTTGTAAGGGAAGCATTTACTCAATTCAAAAATAAAATTGCTAAGACACAGATCTTGGCAGACTGATATCAAGAGCAACTCCTATCAGGGCAGGATAGTCTTCATGGCATTTATCTCATCTCGTGAGGATCTGAACCAGAATGTTTCTGCCCTTCTGGAATTTAGATTTTTAAATCAGTAAAAACTCCTATGGAAACAATTATGCTTTTTTATTATAAACTTGCACACATATAGATGCAAACTCTCTCTCTCTCTCTTAAGCATATTCTCTTTAGTTAGAAGAGTCATCAATCCAACAAGAACCAATAGCATAATCTCCTACAATGATCAAATACTTAAAATAACAACATATAGAGATCCCAGTTATGTTGGAAAACAATAGCTGGTAACAAAGAAGTTTAAAATGATTTTTATATTATTTTATGAAGCACATTAGTCCTAACATCTATACTTGCCATGCGTTAAAAAAGGTGAGAAAGTTAAATTCCTGGCCCTACAAAGGTCATCGCAAATGAGCATGTGTGTGTGCTGGAGGGATGGCAATCAGAGGAAAAAGGGGGGAGCTCGAAATGTAAGGTTTAAGGAATGACACTGGAACACATCCAAGATCAATCTCCATTCAATTTCTTAATTTTTGGGACAGGCAGCAGGTCCTTCACACCGCATGGAGCACGACCACTAAATGCCAAGAACAACAGGCATAACTCTTTCAAGATCATTCCATCAGGATTTTGTAAAAGAAAACAGATTCAAATATCTGAAAAAAAGAAGTTGCTGAAGAGTGCAAAATTTTCACTTCAGCCTTCTCTCACCAAGTAAAACCTACCTCCCTAACTTCAGAGAACTTGCACAAGGAAAGGAAATGTGGCAAGTGAGCAGGTACCTACCTCAGCTAGGCGAAAATCTGAAACGTTTATTGGTCTTTATTATATTTTATGTCAGCCTTCCCAA
Organism: Coturnix japonica; assembly: GCF_054131305.1. Lineage (NCBI taxonomy): Eukaryota > Metazoa > Chordata > Aves > Galliformes > Phasianidae > Coturnix > Coturnix japonica. The sequence goes on from NC_140664.1 coordinate 76,797,563, forward strand.
GATTTTCTTGGTTCCCTTCACACACTTCTATTTCAGAGGCTCACTGACCCTTACACTGAAATATTAGCTAACAGTTTTGATTTTACACCACAATGCTTGTATTAGTCTGTCAGTGCACAAAGAATATTAATGCAACTCCCACCTGCAGCCACTGATGTTAATTTATACACATGCCACCTGCGTGCTGGGTTCACAAGAACACCTCTGCATTCTCCGGGAGGCCTCTCTCCAAACATCTCCAGTTACATTTGGTCTCCGCAGTATCCCAGCGGGGCAGAACCATGACTGGTTTTACACACAGGCAAAGGCAGCAGTAGTCTAGAGTTGCATATTGCTGGGGAGCAGCAAAACAATCCCACGTGAGGGTATCCATGCCCATAAGCTACATAAATCAGAGAGGTGAAGAGCCAAGTTGGCTGCTACATCCCTGAATGAGGCAGCAGCCTTTTTGAGCTCTGGCAGGAGATGCAGGCATCTCCCAATCTCATCTTCTGTGACAAAACTCATTTCTGGTTGCAGCACACAAATTTTACACTGTCTCTGGCAGAACCATACACTAGTAAATCCTCAAAGAGAACAGGACCCCAGAACATTAATGAATGCATAAGTCATAACAAATACAGGTGAGACTACACTTACCTGACCTCACAATTTCTAGGAAGAAATGTCATATGTCATCAGATCCATTCACTACAATACCAGCTCATGGCAAAAAGATGCTCAAAACCTCATTACACACATGTAAAAAAAAAAACCACCCCTAAAACAAGGAAACGTTCTAAAAAGCATTAGCACTATCATCAATTTTCTCTAAGGGAAAAATCTTTTTGTCCCAGTGAGTGGAATACCTTCTGCAAATGCACTTCTGACTCCTCACTATAATGCTGTCCGTCACCTCCCAAGAGAAGCAAGTTTGCTCCTGCCTGCATCTGTTCTGCAGATGTGGCACTGCTGCCTTTCACCCATCCTTGAGGGAATAGCCTATGGATATCACAGTGTGAAACTGATCTTGTCCCACACATTTTACCAGCTAAATATGCACTCCAACATTCTCCTTCTATCTCAGTGAGGCATGAACTTCAGTGACTGGCTAGGACCGTATAAAAGCTATGAAAACATTGTTTTTCTCTTCATTGTGCCCTTTTTCCCCTTTCCCACACCTCTATCCCCTGAAAACAAAAGGAATGAGAAAGCTATTGCTAACATAAGTTACTGTTTAAAGGAAAAGAAAAAAAAGAAAAGGTAGGGGAATGTAAAACCAACTTGTACTTTGAACAGATAATAATCAAGCTGAATGCTGCATTTAACTATTTAGATGAGCATTAATTGCACTTGTACGACTGACTGAGAATGACAGTTTCTTCCAAGCAGCATCAAGAAACACTATTTGTCATATGGGAAATTAACTCTTCTGCAGATGTTAAGATGTAAGCCTCTTTACAATATCTTTGAATATATGCAACTTTTACTCCACACATTAAATAAAAGGAAGTTTTAACACAGCATTCCCTCTGGTGTGTTAATAGAAAAAATCATACTTGCCTAAACACAACGGTTTTGACCAATGCCTCGGTATTAATTTGTCCTGTTAAAAAACTTATTTGTTCTTGTTCTTCTGCCATGATCCCAAATATCGACCAGACATCCTCTTGGCCATACTTTTTTATGAATGGAATCGTCAGTACATCCAGGTGATGTTTTTGATTTTAAATCACAAGCATAAAATTATTTTCAATTTCCCACATCTCCCCTTTTAAATACATACACGCTCCCCTCATTTCCTTTCCCTAAATATATACTATTTGGCAGCAGAGGGTGAGGAGGGGAGTGTTTGGAAGCTTTTTTGGTTGGCTGATTTTTAATATTTATTTATTTTTTAAACTTTTCCCATGCATCTGTTGTGGTTTCACTCAGTGCCAAACACTTAGATAAACCGTGGTGCCCATCATTAGTAGTACTACAACCTTACTCCTTATTTGTAGAGGGGGAAAAAAATACAACCTGACAATTCATGCAATATTGGAAGACATAGAAATGACTTTTGTTCCAGCAAAAGGAAGAGGCATGCACTCACCTACTCCTAGACAAGAGTTTCATTCATTCCAGACTGCTCCTTGAACAGTAAGCAATGCTTTGCTTTGATTTTGGCAGAAGAGAGAACATCTTTTACCAATACAGAAAAGTTCAGGAGGAACCATAGTCTTAATTAATACTATAATTAATTGCTACTCTAATTTACATCTTAAGGGATTATAACAGGTCATTATACCTGATTAAAGAGGAAGGAAAAATACACACAACCTTTTCATGAAGCTTTCACATTTGCTGGTGAAAAGTTTTGATGTAAATATAGTTTTGATGCTTTACAGTTTAGGATAACTGTAGAATATCTGTGCATCAGAATTTGAGCACAGGGTGCAAGAAGATTTTCATAATGACAATCTTCAAGAAATAAAACTAAGATACAAAGCAGTTGCTGCTGCTTATTAAACATAGCTGTTCAGCTTGTGTTAATTCCTTAGCAGCCTGCTTTCCACACCCTGTTTTGTTAAGTCTCTGGATGCCCCACAAAATTGAAGCAAATGGCCTACAGAAGCATATCTCACTTAAGTGTTTTAATTACAAACTCAGTAGAAATAAAGTCCTCCACAAAAAAGGCAAAGGGTCAACAGTGGCCCATCAGTATAGAAACAACAAGAACTGCTGCCTCAGCATGATGTCAAAAGGTACCATGGAAAAAAAATTGCCAGTATATATTTCACTGATTTGGCTTTATAGTAGAAATTCAGGAGCAGCTTTCCCAAGCCACCTTGTTTTTTGTGCATCAGACTAATGGTTAGACATTGTCTATTACCTTTCTTCAGATTCAGCTGAACATACATCTCTGTGCAACCCACCAAACATGTAAGAAGTTGTGCTGCTATTTGCTGGCCATTGCAAACAAAAAAAACAAAAGTCAGAAGACTAACAGACTAAACCGTCTTTCCTTCTACTAAACCGTGTTTCCTATGCAGCAACTAAACTAAGTGTGCAAACATTCTGTTAGAGAGCAGCAAGCCAACAGGAAATCTGTACCAACATCCATCAAGCCACAGCTGTCAGTCTATCACAAACACTCAAGGGTGATCAGATTATACCCAAGAGATTTGGGGTATTTTGAAAATGGCCTCTAATTTACCAGCGTGGGTAATAAAATGGGAAAATGTTTGCACATCCTTTTACTAAGTCCAACTCAGGAGGTGTTGCTAAAAGAATGTTCATAGAACTTCACTTTGGTGTCACAGCCAGGGAAAAAGTCTATAATCTGTAGCTTTCTTATTCACAAAGACATAACTTTGCTAGAAAAGGATAAAATTGTCATTGGAACACACTATGAAGAGGCAAGGCCATTAATGAAGAGTAGCTATTGGAAAGGTAAATTGAGAAAACCAGGAGCTGTGACTTTTCACAGTAATTTTCAGATATGTTCCCAAAATGAAAACAAACAAACACACACAACACAGAAAACAGATTATGCTCAAAGCGGAACTACAACACTCCACAGTTCTGTAACACGATGTCATCTGATTTCACAGAATCACAGAATGGTAGGGGTTGGAAGGGACCTCCAGAGATCACGGAATCCAACCCCCCTGCCAAAGCAGGTTCCCTACACCAGATTGCACAGGTAGGTGTCCAGGCGGGTCTTGAGTATCTGCAGAGAAGGAGATTCCACAACCCCCCTGGGCAGCTTGTTGCAGTGCTCCGTCACCCTCACTGTAAAGAAGTTCTTGCACACATTTGTGTGGAACAAATGACACTATGAATCTTGTTGAAGATCCATTTGGTCTTTGTTATATCCGTAGTGTATGCAGAAGTAAGGAAGCACTGACACAGCTTCTACCTCTGCTACGTCTCTCACACCCAGAATTATCTCCTGAAAACCAACTGAGCATTACACCACTCTACAGATCAGAACCTTAGGCTCCTATCACTTCCCTACAGTCAACAGCAAGGAAAGAGTTAAAATACCAGACTTCTAATGGTTAAAGATCTAAGCTAAAAGTGGAAGGTGGCCTACTAAATTCCTTTTGCTCTTAAATTTAGTCTTGATTATTTCACAACTGCTATCTGCAAAACTCTAATACAACTACAAGAAATGTTTAAGCCCAAGATTATCAAGCTTTTTCAGGAAACAGCAACACATTATGTAATTCAATCATTATATTCTGCCATCATAAATATTTAGAAATTCCAGGGCTGAAGAAGCCCTTCATGCACAGTATCAACATTCATCCCTTCAGGGTGCAGCATGCTGACTGCTTCCCCGTGGGGAGTTTTATTTCATTTTCATACTGCATTCCATATCTATGTCACCAACCAAATTGATTCCTGTTCTATCGTACAGAGGAGAAAGTTCAGTAGTTGCTATCAACTTGAAATGTATTTTGATGAAATTACTTAAGTCATCTAATACACCTACCGTTATTTAGCTATAGAAAATCAACAGGGTTGATTTTCCAGTTGCTCTTTCTCAAAGATGCAATGGAAATTAACAGCCCACAGTGCAAAGCTGACATCTACCCTGAATTAGAGATACTTACAGCTGAAAGCATTACTCTTACATGCTTATGCTTCTGGTCCTGGGAGGAGTTACTACCATCTTGATTAGCTGCATTAGGAAGTACTATTTGTACACTGAGCAACACTAACGTTAACTGTCTAACAAAACAACCAATGTCTTACTTTCTATTCAGGATCTTTAATATTTTAGTTCTTCTACTGGCAAAGTAGACACAGAAAAAGGGAGAAAACATCTTCTCTCACCTGTGAAAGGATCGGGCTCTGGCTATGGGCAGAAACACATTAAGAGTAGTGCTGATTCACCTACTGGATACATCAAATACTATACACCTGCAAAATCCATGGAAAAGCCCTTTGTCATCTTTGACAAAAAGTCAACATATAAGAACAATTAAAAATACCTTTTTTTTTTTCTTTTTTTTTTTTTTTAATTATCAGTCACCCCATTTAGTTTGGAGTACACAACTATGGGACATGCCAACAATAGTGTCTGACAAAGTAAGGAACTACAGTCCTTGGTGCATGAAACTTCTTATCTACCTTAGCAGCACAGTCCAAACAGACCATCAACATGTCCTCCTACCTTGTTGATGCAGTTAAGCTCTGTTACTTCTTAATGTGGAAATAAAGCCATTTCTTTTAAGTGAGCTAGCTCAAGAAATAGCAGCATCTTAATTACAGCTGTTAGAATAGGCCTCAAAGGCACACATCTCTAGAGGAAGATTTGAAAGATAGTTAAACATTTCTATTAGCAGGCAAATATTCTGTTTTTAAAGATTTTTGCACATGAAAGCACTCCTGGTGTGGTAGTAATGGGTAAAGAAGTACTTTGCATCCGCAGTCAGAGGGCAGAAAAGCAGTTTGGCATCCTCTCTCAGTTGCTCAGTAAAGACCTTAAGTCACAGGTGAAGAACAATGGCAATCTGAAAGTAGTGAAGAACGCTGAGGACAAGTAAGCAGTTTGCACCCAACGTTTTTTTGTTTGTTTTTTTTTAGCTCTACATGTACCATATAAAAGAAAAAAATACTATTCATGAACCACTCTGCTGTTTGGTTTTTTTTTTTTGTTTTTTTTTGTTTCGTTTTGTTTCTTGTAAAGTATGGAGCCAAAATAGCAGGATAGTATTACACTGCACACAGGCACTGTAACAAATCACAGATGGACTGAAGCAACAGTAAGACAGATGCAAACACCAGTTCCATAGCACAGAAATTTCTGTATGCTTTGGATCTCCCTCTTTGGTGCAACACCTGAGAAATGTACATAAAAGCAATTCCAAAACCTCACAGTGTCAGTATCTTTAGTTATTGTCCCCAGCAGCACCTGCAGTACCTAAACAACTCTGAAGTACTCAAGAGAGTATCTTCCCTGCTTTTCCTCCTTACTCAAACCTATACATATAGAACCTCTTCAATTTCCTTGAGCAGGAGTCTACACAAGCTGTCAGTTTTTTATTTAGCTTTGACAGAAATGCACAGTATTATTTAAAAATTGAGTTTTATGCAGAAATTTAGTTCTGACAGTTGTCTTGAGAACATATTTTTTTCCAGGAACAAACAGCATAGTTTAGGATCTGACTCCTACTAAGTACTGTATTTGGCAGTCCTAACCTTCTGAACTGATACTGTGGGGTTCATGTTGTGGCAAGTGAGGCTCTTAGCTCCAGCAACTGGGATGAAACACAGATAAGCCATTAGTAAACTAAACATTCTCAGGGAAGACTCAATACAAAAAGGAAGACCTATCTCAGGATGAATGTACTCATAGCGTAGTAACTGTGTTTATTGTTGAGAATTACGCCAGCTTCAGCTTTCGCACACTATGTGGTTGTGTAGTTATAATGAGCTGTGGTCACAAATCACTGTTACAGAGTCCATGCCTGTAAAAACATGAAGCTGCAAGATGTTGTTGTTCGCATTTTCCTGCTTTTATTTTCCTTCCTTTTTTTAGTACTTCCACCTGTATTATCTCATTAGCACCTGCAGGTAACTCGGATGGATGTCAAATGCTGAAGAAATCTGAGCTGTAGAAGACTCTATATACAAAAGTTTGAACAAATGCTTGGGTTCAATGAAAATGACACAAAGCATTAACCTCAGGGATTCTCCATTTACCTTAAAAATAACCTTGGTGGTGACAATAAATCAGTAATAATCATACCAAGGAAAAGCTACAGCAAGATGCTGATGTGCAGTTGAGCAAGAAACCAACATTCAAAAAACACTGTTCCTGCACTGGGCCTTACTTTGCTTGCAAATGCATTCATTTTATTTATTTTTAATGATACAATGTGAGGTTCAAAACACTTCTTCTATTCCTAAAGGAATGGAATATTTTCCCAGGAAAAGAGGCAACACGGTTTGAGGGAAGTATGCGGAAAAATCACTTCCTCTGTCAAAGTGGAAACATGTGCCCACAGTAGGCAAGGTGATCTCATTTGAAAGTTTCATTGTAGTATTATCATATGGTTAAAAGTGAAGACAAATAGGTGGTTTCCCCCCACTCCCTATATTAATTCCACATTGTCTTTCCCACTCAATTAAGGCAGACCTGCACAAAATACACCCAGAATACAAAAATACACCAGGTTGCTACAGATCGCTGAGCTTTTGTTATCTATCTACTTTGTATTTTTGCATCTTATTATTGTTGCAGATAGTTGTATCCACAGGCCCCCCACGGATAAGACTTGGCCTATTTTTCAAGTGCTTGAAGATTAGGAGGTGGGAACAGATGGTTCTAGTCAAAGTCTTTTAAATCAGTTCCAAAGTGTAACATTTTCACATACTCCCCATGCTTACCACCCATCTAACGAAAATAATAATAATAAAGAAAAAAAGAAAAAACTTAAAAAGTGACAGAAAAGGAGGAAAAAGATGAAAGACTAATTCATCCAGTCTCGCTTTTGTATTTTTAACTTGTTAAGTTTTAACAGTAATGCAACACCCAATCTACTACACTCACAATATTACATTCAGCTCACAACAGGACAAATACTTGGAATCTTCAGCACTATTAATACATAGAAAATAGCTTCAATGGCATTCCAAGTCATTCATCTATGCTACACAATGCAACTAATGCTACAGCACTGCAGTTGAACATGCATTAAGTATAGTATATAAGTAAAACAACCTAAGAAACAGTTAACAGAGCACTTTCCTGCCCTCAGTGATTTCACGCATCTTTTGTATCAAAGCTTCCCACACAGTGCTATAAGAAAAATGGGGAAATACACAAAAGTTGAGATAAAGTTTATCTAATTAATAATCATAAAAACAACAGTGCAGATAGTACGCTCTCCAGATTTCCTTGCCCATTCTCACTTTAAACCCACTGTCTTAAACATAATTGCACTACGTTTCTATGTCGAGAAATGTACTAACTAGAATCTTCCAAGATAACTTTCATTTTAGCAACATCCTTTAAATCAAACAACGACAAAGTAATTGTTTCCCAATTGCCATCTCATTTTCAATCTTGCTTTCTTAAGCAAAGGTTTCTAAAACTAGTTCTAGATGTTACATGAGAGAATGTACAAATGTGCTAAAAAATGTACTGATATTTTAGAAACAAAGAACAACTAAATGTTGACGAACCACTACAGACTGTCATAAAAAAATCTATACCAGCTATATTTGCACTTCCTGGTTACACTGACACACACATTTGCATTTATGCCTGCAAATAGTCAGCCTTTTCATTTTCAAAATGTACCATTTTGCTTTTCTGGCAAGCTTTTAGTTAGAATTTTAAAAATGCAAGGAAACTTCATTTCCAATTTAACAACTCCAGTTTCTGATTTTATGCAAACCCAGTCAGGTTGCACAGAATGCTTTACACGGGCCAAAAGCTAAGGAAAGCAAAAGAAAATTAGCACTGATTTTATGTAGTTCAGGAATGCAAAATGAATGCAAATGCTGTATCAACAGCAGTCCAATGAGATAAAAATCACATCAGAAAGCAAGGTATCTCACAGTATATTAGAGGAAGTAGACCAAAAGTATTTCTACTTATCCACTGCTCCTTCTAAAACATGTTCTATCACCATGACATCACAGACCAGAAAAGCCACACCAGAGCCCATTTGGAGCGTAGAAGACACGTGAAGAAATAGCTTCTATGCTGGCAAACTTGCAGCACATTCTATACAACTGACAGAAGTTAACACGCAAATGAACCTAAGCAAATGCCTAGTGAAAGCCATGTTTTCACACACACGTGAACACCTTGGTAATGTTCTTTTCAAACTCATAGGGACAGTGACTGTGAGCCACTTCAAAAAGTTAGAAAACTATTTGTACAGTTCTTATTCATAACAGTGTTTAATTACAATATGGAAAAAGTTCCGCTTCAAACACTAAATGCTCATCCTTCCACGCCCCACAAAAGCGCATGTCTACTTCTTAAAAAAATAAAAAATAAAAAAAAATTAAATCCAACCATAAATTAAAACTTAAGATATGTTTAAATTAAGGTTCAATTGCTTGCTTGCCTTAAAAAGTAATAATGTTTTCAATATATTGTCTGTGTGACCTTTGAAATCTTCAAATTATTTACACTCCATGGCATGAGAAAACCACATGTTTTACTTAGTTAACGCATTAACATCTAACAGTAAATATGCATATGTAACATGCCATTAAGAAAGAGACCCCTCCTATAAAAATGTTAACATACGCTCACAGAAGCAAAGTCAACTTTAATTTATACTTGCTGACAGAACAGATAATATATTACAGACAATTCAGTTTTATTCAAGGGTCTCGATACATTAAACTTGCTTTTCCTTTCCATTCCCCCCCCCCCCCCCCCTTTTGTTTTAAAAATGCAAAGCATTCTTAGATTAAGAAGTATTTCAACTTTAATATGGAAACCATAGAATCAATGGCAAAATTACCCTTCGCATGAGGACAGGTTTTCATGTTAGATAGAATTACATGTATTTTCAGCCATTAAATTGCAAAACTATTACGGTTCTTAGATTACTAAATCTACACTGACACTATCATAAATTATTTATATTGATCAGCTGCATGCCATTATTGTGAAATTTTGCCTTCACCATGACTTGATACTAATCATCATATTAACAATTATTTATTTTAAGCTGAAGCGCTGAAGAGAAAGTTCAAGTCATTTGCTTTGATTTTTTTTAGTATAAATAAAGAATACCTTACACTAACACTTATAGGGGAATTCTAGTTCAGAACCCCAGTCACAAATCTAAGGCAACAGATTACAAGCACTTACACAATTTAAACAAGATTAACAGTGTTCAAGTCTCAAAAAAAATACCCAAAATGTTGGCCTTCAACTGACTTGTATAACATTCCTAAATCTTACTCAGCACCCACTGTTTGCAGTCTGACTTCCTAATGCATATTTCTCATCGCAGCAAACTGTATAATAAAAATATTAACATCCTATCCTATCATGTAATTACTCATTGGAATTTCCAATATTCAGTAGCAATACTCTCAAAGATCTATATTTTATGGGAAAAAAAGCATAACACCTAGAAATACTTACCTCTGAACAAGGTCAAAGGATCAGGGTGAGAAGTGACAAAAAAACCCATGCATCTGAAATACTCCCAAGCACTGTATACTGAATCCCATTGACTTCAGTAGCCTTTAGATCAGACTAATATAACAAGTCAATCAGTCCCATTTTCTTTTGTTAGAATTATTGCAAACAGCTTCAGAATTGTCTAGCATGCCATAGAAACGTGAAAGGTTTTTACGGAGTTTCTCATGTAGTGCATTTGAAAAGAATTCTCATTTATCAGCTATTTACATACCATATTGTTTCAATTAAGTCGTACCTTTTGAAATCAGCAGGAAGAATTATATACCATTTTATTTCAGATAAAACCTGACGAGAACTGATACTATAATTGATGTTTATACATGGAAAAGATTACTGTATAAAAAGATCACTATTATTTATAATTAGTAGTTTACATTACTCCCTATTCAGTGCAGTTTTAAGTCATTTCACCCCCAGTGGAATTGGCATTTTAGATAATGTGGATTGAGCAAATTGATTCTTTTACTAGTTCCATGCACTCAGGTGCACTGAATGTATGCAGTGTTTTAAGGAGCTTTTTTTTTTTCCTTAGAGCTTTGCAATTAAATTTTACTGTCAAGCTAACTAAATACATAGGTTGTGTATTTATGCCTTGTAATTAAAAATACATCGTTTCTAGAGGATGTTCTTTGCCACAATGCAGTTTTAGAGACAAGTCAAAGGAAGAAAGTATTACAGCAACACAGAATTGGAAAAGGTCTGCAGAACTCACTTATTACATGCATACAATACAGACAGAAAAAGCTTTAAAAAAAAATCAAGAATATTTAGCATATTAAAATCTTTAAAGCAGGGCTTCAAACTCTTAGCCTCCTTTAATTTGTTTTTATGCTCTTGTTTGATGCTGTTCTTTGTTCTGATGCTGTGCCAGTGAAATTGCATCATCACAAAGCAACATTATGCAAGAATGTCTGGCTAAAATTAAAGTGTTATTTCTTAGCATCACAGTTATAGGAAAAATGCAGTTTAGGCACTGACAATGTAATTATTCAAACCAATATATTCAGTAAACACATAATGAAAAAATAAGGTAATGCAAAGCGAGCGCGGATAGCTGCATAGCAAGAAAAGCCACCAGAGTGCTCCTCCTCTTGCTCTAACTGCACTCCTCGGGACCTGAGTCTATTGGCAAAGATGCTTGATACAGCTGCATTTCAAAAAGAAAAGTAAAAGAAAAGCCAAATAGAAGTTGGAGACTCCACACACAACGGACAGAGCTGAGTTATCATGCATGTATATACTTCTGAACAATTTACTGTTACATGAGAAACACCTAAACCCTCAGCAAAACTGCCTGTTTGGACAAACAGTGAAGATTTTCTCCAGCCACAAATGCTCCTAATACACAGCTCTTCATTTCAGGGGAGAACGGATCCATTTCCTGAGTAACATTTTTCTGCCTGCTGAAGTGTAATACAGCAGCATCACAATAAAATTTAACTGCAGCAATGCTATTTAAACCAATTCAGTTCCTGATCTGGATGGATTATATGTAAACACCAAACAGACACTGTTTACGGAGTAAATAATTATCTGATTAGCAGGAAATAAGCAGTTAAAGAGTAGTATTCTATACTTATTCCCTCAAGGTCTTTGCCATGAACAGAAAAGTGCACAGAATGGTAACTGATCCTGACCATCTCAGGACTGCAACTTAAACAGTGCACAATATTTTTTCAACATTGCTACACTGAACAATGATATCTATTCTTAGCATCCACCATTTATTGAAACTCACGACTCAAAAAAAGTCTAATTTCATTTCTGGAACTCAAATTGTTTCACCTTCAACATCCAAAGGAAAAAAAGAAAAATCATGTCCACAGACTGTTGTAACAGTGGAATTAATCTCTCCTAATATAAATATGTTCTGTCATTACTGACCACACTGAATTTCTTAATCATAGGTTCTACGATCTTAAGCGTGTACATCTTACTGCAACGATTATTTAACCAAAACACTGTGTGCTTTAACCTCTATATGCTGCTTTATGCTCTAAAAAGAGTGAAGGCATTTTCACTGCAAAAAATACTGTATTTCTCATTTTGCATGCCCATAAAACACCCCAAGCAGCGTTCAACTCAGTGCGTTTCTTCTGCAGATGAAGGAAGCTGAGAGGATGAACAGACGCTTTTAAAACTGCATAAACCACAAAGTAAGCTTACAAAGAAGAAATGCAGAGTTACTCAGCAAGAAGACAAGAAACATGCACGCACACATACACCCCGGCAGTACTAATGATCCTACAGGGGAAAAAAAACCTGCTTTGTTATGCAAATAAACCCTTTCTAAAACTGAGAAAATTAAATGATGTCATTCAAGCCAATATCCTTACCTCAATGGAAAGGAGGCGAGAAACACCCTTCTCCCCCTTTATAAGCAAAACATCATTTAAACGTGTATAAGTAGGACTCTGCAGCACTTAGCTCCAAGAAGAATTGCAGAAAGAACGTTGGAACTGCTTGTTTTAAGAAGTTAATGTTTGTTCTGCCAACCTAACTTATCTGAATAATCAATGCAACGCGTGCATTGTTGTGTATTCAGGCATTCCATAGCATTTTATTTATAACGTTTTGAACAGTGACTTAGCAAATGGTTTCTAAATATATTAAAAACATGTTTTTTCTTCCAAGTACGTATTAACATGCAGCCACAGAAGCACGTGCAGAAGTACAGTAAGAATTCTGAGACAGAACAGACCAAATCAATTTGCATTGAATAAATGCATTTATGTTATAACTCATCTAACAAAACACATGCATTTTGTCAACTCAGCAGCAGCACTTTACTAGCATTCAAACAACAGACATCGCATGTAACCTAAATTCTCTTTTAAAAGTCCACTTTTGCCCTAAAGAAAAAAATAAAAAATCCCACACGTGCAGACCTGCTCATTTAGCTGCACAAACAGCAATTTAATGACAACAAGAACACTTCAGAAATCAGAGCTCTTCTATGAGCACTCTCCATAGTTCCATGAGCGATAGTGAAAATCACCCACACTCCTGTAAACACATATTACCCTGTGATCTTAGTAGACTTGCAACAGTTTGCTTTATTTGAAATGTTTCAAAGAAAATCCAGTGCTTTTCTTTAGACTTGCAAGAGATAAATTTGGCTGCAGTTTGGCTTTCTGAGTACTCTAAGGTACACTTCCAAAGGGGTGAGCTAAAACACACGGTTTGAGAAAAAGAAACATATGAGGAATAAGTTATCAATAGAAACCTGCCAAGTAGCAAGTTGTTATAAGAGCTTTCAGGAAATTTGGTTACATCCGCTTACAGAAAGTAAAATCCTAATGAGGTGCATCTGAAAAATAAATGAAGCTAGTGCTTATCCAGGATGGTAGCACTCAGAGCCATAACAGGAATAAGTTTTATGACTAAAATAGGTCTAGATACTGACTTTTCCAACCTTGACATAATTTCTAGACTTCTCTAATCACGGTATAACATCCATTTCTAAGGTTTCTCTTTCTATTCTGCTACAGTATCTTAAAATCCCAGGTGTTGAACAACCACTGACACCAGAACCACAGCCTACAATATTGACAAAACTCTACCTTTATCTTGGGAAAGCCCTACTACAAATTTTTAGATGCAGATGCGTACACAAAAGCCTCTTTAATACCTACATGATTACATATTTTGTAGCCAATAAATATAAGTCCATCATTGTACCACCATTATTACTTGAACACTTCTAGAGGCAGATCTGCACCTTGGCTCATTTTAACCACAAATCTAATTTGTGGGATCAGGGCATTACAGACTGCAGCTCTTTCTTACCAAAAAAAAATAAAAATATGAAGCTGACATATAAGCAGATCTTAACCAAAGAATGCTTGCCTGACTGAGGACTGACATTTCCTTTCTCTAACTTGCTTAACTGAAAAACAGGCATTCTGGCCAATTCCTACAGTACCCCAAGGCAGCTGTATATTACTTTCAGTTGCAACTTGTGAATACTTTCTTTTTCTTTCTGTCTCTTTATTTTGACATGCATATTATGTTAGCTGATTTCAATCATGTTGCATGAGTGGGTGACATACCTTAAAAGATTAAGTTTTGCCACCTGGGACTACTCCAGAAATTCACTACTTTCTAGCATCTCATACCCTTCTTCATCCTCTGTATACTTGTATTATAAATAGTAGCTTTCTTTCCTACCTTATGACTAACTACAAGTTGTTCAAGGCTGCAGTTGATACAACTCAGCTTGAAGCGTCATTCCTCTTTCATTGCTATTACTCAATAGAGCTATTCTATTCTATACGACACTCTGCTGCCATCTATTTGACGGAAAAAATACAACACCACAAGTGTCCACCTTCCCTTTCCACCAGCTCTCCCCTTACAGCAGCTGATAGAAAGAAAACCACCAAGGACCTTTTGCTCACTTCTCCCTGCCCATCCTTAGATTCAGAAGTCGTTTCAGTAACTACTTTTGCACTTTAAAATTGCTACAATTGAAGTAGCAATGAGGATATTAATATATTCAGTAAGCACTCTTCTCTAAAGGGAATCCAGTTAATAACCTTCTTACATTTATAACTTCAAACCAGATTCCAGTTCCGAGGTTTGTACTAAGACCTTCCTAATTATGTAGCAACAGAGGTAATTGAGAGCTTGATTTCAACAACTATCTACAACTTTCAGTCCACAGCACTGAATGAACACGGGTTGTGCTGCAATCCCCTTTCACTACACCAGATTTAAAATTCAGAATTGAGTCGGGAAGTCAAATTATGGGGCCTAAAAGCAGAAACCACACACAAAGCGTGAGATGAAAGAGGTGGTACTTTATCCATCATCAGGTTCACTAAGATAAACACCACTTCATTCATCACAGGGTTCAGCCTGCTTTGCGCGCAACTGCGCAGCACAAGAACAACAGCTTAAAAAGCATCCTTTACTTGCAAGACATTATACAAGAGGTACCCACAGAGAAACTGAAAAATAATATATTATTGAGTTGTTTAATTACTAAACCATATAGTAAAGTTCTGTTCCAGGGCTCAGTCTGGTTCTCTCAGCACCCCCCAACATGGTTACTTTCCTTAATACAAATAAATATATGTATAATGTCTTATTGGTAGTAATGTAATTACCCTGGAAATGTTCCTTAAGAAAAGCAAAGATGAATAATGGAAAACTAGCAAGTTATTAAGACCACTATAAACAACAGTTGTTAGAATATCCAAAAAGCATATAAAACTCATGTTGCTTTTCATAGCAAGGAAGGAAAAAACAAATCCCTACCAGAGATGATGGGCAGGGAGAAACTTGTTGTTGAGAGTGAAATAGTTAAGGAGAAAATGGGAGAGGTAGAATGGGACAGCACAGAGGTAATGCTCACATAACTACTGCTGAATACAATCATTTGTGGAGTAAACACAGACCCATAAACATAATGCCTTAATTTTCTCACTGCAACCAACATAAGCAGCATTTGGTTTGGGGAGCCACTTGTTAACACTTGTATTTGCTAATAACTAATACATACTAGTAACACTGCTATTTCATTGTTTTGTTTGTATTCACAGCCATAATACAGCTATTTAGCTATTACAGTTAAACTGTTTAACAAAATTAATAGCTGCATTAAGTTAGGAAACATTCTGGTTTAGAGTGCAGTCTGCCAGTAACAGGCCACAATTACAAACAGTGGTAAAGTACCATAAATATTTAGTGGGTCAAATGGACATACAAAATGGCAATTGCTAGCTATTACTGGAATTGCCTTTCTACTTAATTCATTTGAATTGGTAAATATATTTAAGAAATACCCAGAATAATTTAACTGTAAAACCTTGTAAACAATCAAATTTTACATAAAATTGGATTGCTTAGGGTTTGTAAACTACACACAGAACATCACCATATGTAAGCAGCATTACCAAGAAGCACTCAGGAGGCTTATTCTGCCCTCTGGTGCACTACAACTTCATCCCACAAGAACGGAGTATCTTGGACAAAACACAGGAAAGCACCCGAGTAATTCCAAGCACCTGAAGTCAGTAGCTAAAGGGTGCACTGAGCTACTTTAAGACTGTTCAACACTCTACAGGATCATATCCTAAGCACAACAGGAGATGGACAGGTACCCAAGCATGCCACAGCACACATTACTACAGGCCTGTGCAGAGATCCACTGCAAAGCAGATTTATCCTGGAGCAGAAGGCCCTATAGTTATAATCTTATTATAGCAGGAATCAGCTTTGGAACCTCACTTTCTGGACAATAAAATGAACTGCCATACATGCTAAATTGGAAGTAATTGGATATCATCTTGAGACAGTAAAATATTCTATAAAGCATAACTATATAAATCTTTAACTCCATAAAATTATAGTACTTTAGGCTTATATTTGCCTATGAATGATTACAAAAGTATGCTGCTAATATTCTTTTCAACTAGCTAGGCTAGTTCCTGTTCCACTGAATACCCAAATTCCTTTTTGTATAAAACACAAGAAAGAAATACTCAGTTTTCCAAGCAGCCATGATCTTTTGTGACATTCACAGCACAACCTATGCAACTGTGTAGCAATAAGGACAACAAGGTACAGCATACACAACATTTATTATACAAGCTGTCACACACAGTTTAAGCTTTGTTACTAACTCAGCATCGGAGAAAATTTGCCATTAATTCATTGAATTATCTACTTTGTATACATGAAACTGTACCAAATACAAATTTTGACAATAAGCATTTCAGGACTGGAACCAATCTGCTTAAGTTTACAAATCACATATAAGCACATTAGTAGCACTGTTAAGGTTACTGATCGCTATTTACATGTGATAAAAATCTACCCTACAAACTAGTAGAGAACGTTTCTGTTTAACACTGACTACAGTATTAAAACACATCTCTATCAAACAAAACCTGTTCTCAGAACTATGCCACTAAATAGGCAATATCTGCAATTATTAGAAGTTTGCTTACTACAATTACTGAGACAGTTAAAAGCTAAACCAAAACACATTTAAAGACTTCCAAAATAAGAGTCATGGCAGAGTTGTTCTATATGGACTCCAGACCTTGAAACTATCACAAAACTCAATTGAGGGGCTTTAGTTCTCAGTTTTGACTAAGATCTGGATTAAGGTATTTAAGTTTATGACTTTCCTCAAAGCTAAGTACTTGCTTGACACATACAGTGGCAGTAGCTTCCTCTGTGAGATGGCCTCAGGGCAATCACTATCCTAACCCAACTTTCTCAAATTATTTTCAACTACACCAGCTACACAAATTGAAAGTAGATTAGCAAAGTGGACTGACCCTGTAATGTCATTGGTAAAACCAACAGGAGAGACTCAGCAATATTTTACAATACTTGACACAACTGTGTCCCAAACAGGAGGATTTAGATTCCAGGCTGTGTCCCAAACACAGCTTTCCTCAGAAAGCTGCACAGCACTACCTTCTCATAGCAATTGTTCTAGCGTACCAATACAGCTACAGAAAAATGCAACCCATAAAAATGCTGAGAACTGTGAAGCCCCTTCTCCCATAAGGTTTTCACTCCTTAGGCCAGCCCAGGGATGGAAGTAGGCTTTGTATGTAGTAGCAAATAAGACTTTCTCCAGTTAACCAGAAGAAATCTCACATTCATAGGATCTGGTCCTCATGGGGAACCCTTCACTGCCTTCCATTTTATCACAGATATCTGTTATAGGAACAAAAAAGCAGGGCACAAGTAATGCAGGTTTCTGGATTCCACAGCTGATGTGACACAGGTGATCGAGTAAACAAGAAGGAAAAATGCTATAAAGATCTGATTTCTAGAGACATGGAAAAAGCAGTCAGAGCAGCCTTGGTTGCAGTGCCCACGAGACTGTAACTTTCAGGATACTGAGATGCAAGAGCATGGCAGAAAGCAGGATCACAATCATAGATTTTGATAGAGAGAGCAGACTTGGACTGTTTAGGGATCTGCTTAGTAGGGTACCAATGAAATCAGACCTTGAGAGAACAAGGGTCCACAAGAGCTGGCTGATACTCAAAAAACTCCTCTACACTCAAAGAGAATTCATTCTGGGAAGTATGAGATCATACAGAAGTGGCGAGAGGCTCACATGATAAATAATGAGATCCCAACTGAAGCATAAGAGGCAAACATGTAAGAGCTGGAAACAAGTACAAGTGACCCACAAGGAATACAGAGGCACTATTCAAAAAAGACAGGTAAGGGTGTAGGCAAAGCAAAGCCCATTTTTTGAATCAGCAAGAAAAGTTTCTACATCAGCAGCAAAAAATAAAAAATAAAAATAATAAAATAATAATAATTTTACAAAAAAGGATGATCAGTGAATACACAGGCCTGCTGATTAACATGACAGGAGAGTTTATGACAGAGGTCACCTCATGGCTGAGGTATTCCATGTCCTTTTTACTTATCTTTACTGGTAAAAGCTGATGTTAAGGAATCACAGGCCAAGACACATGGAAGGTCTAGAGCAATCAAAGCTTGCCTCTGGTAGAGAAAGATACAGGAATTATTTAAACAAAATTGGGTACACATGCAAGTCCCTGGGACCTGACAACTTGGAAATAATTTTCAAACATATGAAAGACAAAAGTGCGATCAGAAGTTAGATTTATGAAGACAATATCATGCCTAACTAATCTCATAGCCCTCTATGAGATGATTACAACTCTGGATGATGGAAGATAGGGTTAGATAAATGAACAGTGAGGTGGACTATCAATAGACTGAAGAGCCAGGCTCAGTGCTGTGGCTAAAGGCAGGAAGTCCAGTGGGAGGACAGTCACTAACTGAATACTCCAGAAATCAATACTCAAGCAAATACTGATTAACATCATTACTCACAACCTTGATAACAGAACAGACCACATCCTCAGTAAGTCTGCAGAGGGCACAAAACCGGGAGGAGTGGTTGATAATGCCAGATGGCAAATCCCTTCAGAGGATCTCAGCAGGCTGGAACAATGAGTAGGCAGGAACTTCATGAAATTTAAATAATAGAAGCTATACAAGTTCAGGCTTCAGTAGAGGTCCACATGAGTACAGGCATTACATAAGTTTGGAATTTTCCTCCCAGGGCTCTGAAGACTTTGTGGCTTTTTGTCTCTGAATTGTTTAAATCCTTCATGCTGCTACTCATCTTCCACAAAATATGAAGAATATCACATTAATAGGTATGGGATTGAAATCTAATGGTATGATGTTACGTTCACAACAACTAGGAGTCAGCATTTGATGTAAGTAAACAAATTAGAAATTCACAAGTTCTTTACCTTTGCCAGCCTATATCATTTGTATGGTGAAAGAAGATACTAAAAGGCCTCTTTGTAGGAGAAGACGATTCATAAAAGGAAAAAAAAGAGGGCCTAGAGATAAAGATGGATAAAACAATTAAGTGTAAAGAGACCTTTACTCAAGTGTGGGAACAGAAGTCGCTTGGATTCTGAAATCTCACCTCTAAGAAGAAAATCCTACCACTGTTAGTTGAAGTTCTACAGACATCAATACATGCAAGGAATAAACAGAAAGTACACTAATGAAAAAGAAGTTGCACACATTTTGTCAGGTAAAAAGCACAACATATATTGACTTTTTAAATGTAGTTACATACAGTTAAGACCTTACCCTTAAACTTCACATAGAAATCAATTCATTTTCATATATCATAAAACACACTTGGTACAAAATTTCTAATAACAAACGTCAACAGTCAGAAGGCAAAATCTAGGATGTTAGTCCTTCAGACTCCACATGATTTAAAGTAAACAGAATACTTGTGGTTATCTGCACTACAGCTCAATTGGACAACACCATTTAGTAAATGGCTACTAGAACAACGATAGTCATAAATCTGGAGTTTACTTCCTACTCCTATAGTTATCTGTTCAGTATGGCAAGTTTCAAGTGCTGAGAGCAAGAGACCTTTTCCTAATGTTCCACTGCCTTTTTGCTTCAGGTTTGTCAAAATATTTACAAACTTCATCAGTGTAATACAACTCAAAACAGAAATCTTACAGTGTGGTAAAGGATGCCATCACTACTGACTTTCAGGAAAAACAGTTACAAGTTCACATTGGACTGTGGGTGCATCTACTGAAACTATGCAAAAAGGAACATTTAGCCAAAGTAGCATTTCAATAATTGACCTCTAAGGCATTCAACTGAGAGGGGTACAAGGAGAGTTTTGCTGCAAATTTAGATTAAGTCATGAGCACACTACCTATACACAATTTGTTATTATTTACAATCAATATACTGACAATTACCCCCATTAAACTTATATGAAAACAAGCCCTGATCAACACAGTGTATCCCCAAAGCACTGCGAGCCAGAGCAGGAAGACACAAAGACTGGCTAGAGAACATGAGGAGAAAGTAACTCTGAAGTGAATGTGCCTCTGTTTTCCAAACACCCACCACACAAGTTACAGTATGGGCAGCTAATCCCTATTTCTCCTCAAAACAGACAGGAATGCACACTGGATAATTTGTTCCTACTGATGATATCATTCTGTTAAGTTTACTGTTTTTAATGACTAAGTTTCAGCCTTCTCTCACTTTCTCCCATGTAGAAGATTAGAACAGCCTCCCAGTGACCTATTTTATGAGTCATAATCTTCACTATTTATGATTCAAAAAAAAAGTCTTCTCTGACAGTATTTCCCAGACTACTGTGGGTTCATTCCAAGAACCAATTTCATCTTCATTGGTTTCCTGTAGGAAACCAGACCAACTTCCTATTATTTTGTTTTCCTTCATTTCAGCATGGCTCACATAAAACTAACTGGAAGTGAGAGCGATTTAAAAAAAACTTTATTCTACGTAAACACATGCCAACATAAACAGCACCAAAAAATACTGAAGACGTCACTGGTTCTAAGTGACCAGAATGTGAGGTAAGCTAAGATTAGAGGACTTTTTTTCTTCCTTTTCCAAACATGATGCACGCAGGCAGAAGTGGTACAATTACATCAGCAAAGTATAACGGCAAGAAATGTTCAGTTCTGTGGGAAAGGCCTTAGCTCCCAACAAGCGGCCAAGTTCTAACCCCTCTCTTCTAATGCTGAGAATAGTTTTCAAATGGTAAATGCTGTTGGACTGTCTAAAAACATGCAAATGTGGCACTTAGGGACATGGTTTAGTGGGCATGGTGGTGATAGGTTGACAGTTGGTCTTGCCAATCTTAGAGGTCCTCCCCAACTTCAATTTTTATTATTTTTTTTAAAATCCTATCAACACCATAGTGAAGTCTACCAGTCATTTTAATTAGGCTAGGGGTACCTCAGTTATTCCCCCAGCTGCAACAAAAGAAGTATTATTGGAGATATTAGGAAGCACAATAAGTACCTCTTTAAAGAAGTTCCCAGCAAGGCCTCACGTAGGTACAGTAAGACTTCTTAGCATTGCTTAAGCACTGATCTGCTGTATGTGTGCTAGCTTATGAGAATGTCTTCAAGTCTCCCTCACTGTGTTCCATGGCATTTCAGGTCTCCAGAAGCTGAGAGTCAGCACCAGATCTGCATAGGCTCACTGCATGAACTTTGTATAATACCTAAGGAATAACCCTTCCCAGAGCCCATCTCAGTATTATCTAAGAATCTGCGGCAGCCTCAACACCACCATCATCCCTTTACTACCTCTCAGAGCTGTGATTTGAGCTGCTGGCAAATGCAATAAGAAAATGGAGATAGCACAGTTCTAGACTCAATTTCCTAGTGGACGGAAGCCAATTCCATGGAGATTGTTAGCCACTGAAATGGTTTAAGACACGAAGCACTGAAACACCCAAACTTGGCCTGCAAATACCTGGAATGATTTGCTGGTTTAATTCTACAGAGCAGCAGCTAAAATGCCTTCTGGACTAGAGCTGCCCTCAGAATCACATTAGACTTGTTCTTATAGTGCTGTACTCAATCTAAAAGCTTTAACCAGACTCCTGCATAGCACAAAGCAAGATGGCTAACTCAATCACACAAACAATTGAAAAGAAAGATTATCCCCATTTCATCTTTATATTCTCCTGTCTGCCTTATCAGTAACTCGAGTCATTAATCATGATTTCCTCACGGGCTTGCGCACTGATAGGAGCAACATTGCTTTTTGTAGGAAGGCTGACTTAGGAAACCAAAATCAAAATGGTTTTCATTAAGCTTAAATGCTCCCTCAGTTCTAACATCAAGAGAAACTAGGGAATATTACTGCTGAGGAATACTTTCACATTGCACACATTAAGGAAAGGGCATAAGGCTAACAGTTTACTATTTGGACATCCGTTTTTGTTTGTAATCATGGCAGGGAGTATGAATGAGGTTTTGGCAAGTAAACGAAATTCACCGGTCAGTGAATTAAGCTGAACATAAAGCAACATAGCTTAACATACATACATATATATAATGCAAATTAAATTTAACCGTTCTATTGTACATGCTCCAGTATGACACAGTAATTTTTTTGCCAAGGTAAAGTCTTCTCAGTTTCAGTTTCTATAACTCAATTTTCCAACGAAAAAAGTAGTAAAGCCATAAGCTGTAGCAAGGCCATTTTGTCTACTCATAGGTTAGACAAAAAATACCGTCTACATGAAAATCAGTATAGGTGAAGCCTTTCTATAAATGACACAATACAAACTTTAATGCAAATGTGTTTATAATCAAAGTCTGACCTAACAGTGTACAATTTCTCCACAGGGTTGATCTGCAGTGTGCTGCACAGAGAAAGTTGGTGCAAACAGTAGGAAAAATTTATTTCTCAGCCTAGGGATTTTGTTGATAATGAGAATTTAACCTCATCAATTTCCAATATCTGCTCACATATTCAGTATCCAAACTCAATTAATAATTCAGCGCCACAGCAAGCACAAGTTTGTTAAGTATTTACCCAAAGGCAGCACTTAAAAAGGTTATAAATGTGGGAGGTTAAAAAAAAATAAAATCAGTATGTCACCACCAACGTACATTCATTATTTGCAGCTCACCTTGACATGGCTCTGAGCTCCCAGGTTGTATATTTCATTGGGTTTGACTTCATTAATGATCTTCACCAGGCAGGTGCTGTCCGTGAGGTCACCATAGTGCAGCTTCATGTCTTCAAAGTTTAAGAACATATGGTTAATATACTTTAATCCCAATACAGCATTCTTTGACCAGATTCTATCCCAGGCTTAAAGTTCAAATAAACAGTAACTGTAAAAAAAATGGAGAATGCTAGCTAAGTAAGACACTGCTTGTTTGTAACTCTTTAGGCACACTATATATTGCCCAGAATAATAAATACTATTTTAGACTCTTTAATAGCATGATTTACCTAGCAACATTTACAGCATTTTTTCAGTAGCTTATGCTTTGTTAAGCCAAGTTAAACAAATTTGACCAATGCCACATACTGAATTTCAGCCATAAGCCACCCAAAAGAACATTATTTTAGTTTAGGCTTCCAATCTTTCTATTGCAGGCATCTTTAATAACTTAAGCATATATATTAAATAACATAATAACATCTAACAACATACGAAAAACAATAAAACTTGTTTCATGATACTACACAAATATCAAACAGTTATCAGTCGTGCACATTACATACCTTTTCCTGAATTATTTCTAACTTGCATGCAAAAGGGCAGGCAAGAACAATAGTCAAGTTTCTGTCAAAATACAGCAGACTGCAATGGCTTATGGACTTATCATAGGTTTCAGACTCTAACCTGTTAAGAACTTTCCAAAAAGGTAAATTCACTCTAATAAAACATCTTTTACCTTACATTTAAGAACACCACACTGCTAATCACATCTATTAAACAAATTAAAATGTTACAACTCTTGATGAAATAGCTGTTATCTTTAGAACCAAGGTTGGAAAAGATCTCCAAGATCATCCAGTCCAACTGTTCACCTCTAGGAGAAAATGCTCCAGAGATGATGGTGTTTCAAAAGGAGGTCCAAGACAGCTGTTTTTTTTAGAAGATTTATGTATGAAAGAACTCCCTCCCTCCACAGGCTAAGAGCAACAGAGAAAACTGTACCATAGTCAGGCTCCTTTTTCCTATGCCAAAAACATCCAGTTCTGCTATCTTCCCCAAGACAGAGACTGGTCTCTGAGCTTCCTTACTCTAGGGAAAGGAGGGCTGCCACTTGAGTTGAGTTGAGCAGTGGAGATGCTCTGCCATAATTAATATATACATAAAAGCTCTCACTATGGCACCCATTTTAGTCTCCCACCACCTTTGAAGTTTCTCATTTAAATATCTTTTTAGACAGAGAGCAGGACACAAGGCACTGTTTACATTTTCTGATCCTTTAAAAAGAGATCTTTCAGCAGTAATCTGCTAAGTGGAAAAGACCTACTAGAAACTGTTTATTTGGTGCAAGTATTTATAAAGAGATTAAATGTCAACACCTTCGGGTAAGCACTGGTTGATACTGAGGTTTTTCCAATCTAAAAGTCTCCTCAGCAAGCAGTAGCTAAAGGACTCACTTGAAGAAACACATTTTTCCTCTCGTTTTTCTTATCTTTGGGGGTATTAAGAGATTCACTGTCTATGACGATCACCTACATCCTGCAATGCATAATCAGTTCGTGGGAAGAACACAGGGGAAAAAAAGAAGTTTAGTTTGTTCACTAATCACTATTGCTTCTTTGTTTCCTCTGGTACTGCCTGGAAACTCATTGTTTCAAACTAGTTGCCATGGAGCAGCCTTTCCTGAGATTCCAAATCCAATTCTTCCACCTTCAATTCATATGGCTACGACTTCTTGGTTAAAGGAAAATGAGATAAGAAGTGGGATGAAATATTTAATGCTTTCTTTTTCCCTCTTCCAATTCTCAAATGCTTGTATACATATCTGTTATATATGTCATCTTCTCAAATCACTTTTCATATTCATATCTTGTCCTCATAATATACAGACTTCTTTTTGATCTCTTTTGCCTGCCTTTACATTGTAAGTCACAAATTTAAATCATAGGACACAGTTCTTATGCTGTCCTCATTGGATACATAGGGGCGAGTATTCTTCAAGAAGATAACTAAAGTAGCAATGTACAGTAAGCAGAAACTATTCACAGAAAAATACACTGATGTTGTATAAAAATATATTTTTAAAAGAGAAGCAAAGAACTAAGTGCAATCTAAAAGCTGTGTTATGTGTTACTGTACAGTAAAGTTAGGTTCTGCTTCATTATGGTGGGGAAAACTTCAAAAGACAATCTTTGCTGACAGCATGGAAATATTTAGAAGTAACACCTTAAACATTCAAGCTTTCTTTAAGTCTGTTTTATTCTGCACAAGTTTAGAAATACAAACAATAAAGAACTGCATGTGCATTCAAACACTCAATTATCCAAACTTCTCCTGAACCGGAACCAACCAACACTACCACATCTCATTAACTGAAGAGTTAGCATCTCCTTACAGTAAAACACTAAAAAATGGCACTGAAATGTAATCAGTTCAGATTTCCAGATTATCATATCAGTAGCAAAGAACACAAGTTAACGTCAGCAAGTTTCTTCATTCTTCCTGCCATAAGCAAGAACTGCTTACATTTTACTTATACTGTCATATAAGCTGTCCTCAAACCCTTACCTACATTTGGCACTAAGAAGCTCATGAGGAAATAGAAACAGGGTGCAAAACATCCTTGCTGACAGAGCAGCTCACAGTATTTTACTCCTCTTAGAAAGACCATGCAATAAACAAAAGGCTGCCACTAAGCCTGAATTCACCTTCTTGATACAAACAAGTAGTTCTATAAATGTACCATCCAACATCTGACACTCTTACTTTCCAATATTATGTCCTATGCAAGTGGGACAGATTATATGAAGGGAGGTCACAAACTAAAGAGAAGAGAAAAGCAATGAATCTGAATCCTCCTAATTACTTTTGGGGGGCCAGCCAACTTTTAATTGCTATGACTTAAGAACTATGTCTGTATTTATGAATAATATGAAGCACCTTCCTGTGCCCTTCACTTTCCCCTCCTGTTAACATAAGAATATCTATGCTTTTTCACACTTCGATCATAGAGAAATCATTGATTTTCTGTAAGACAGCAGCTAACAGAAAAGGAAAGCTTACTATTAAGTTTTGGAGCGCTGGTTGTTCGGTTTTTTTCCAATAACTAATTCTAAGTCAAGTACAGCTTTATTGTATTAACTAATCATTATTTTCACATCAGAGGAAACTGAGATTCCCTTCCTGCTCCCAAGAACCTTCCTCCACCCAACAAGCATTAAATACAAAAATAAGGTCTTACTTCCTTCAATGTGAGCCTGTGAGTTCTTATAGAGATGCTCAATCCGGCCTGTGTTAAAAGAACTAGATCGACGAACAATTCCATGCACCTGGAGATGGAAAAATACAAAAGGAAACAGTAAACATAAGAGGTAAATAATTTATTTTTTAAAATATTTTCAACATTAATGCTTGTGCAATGTTTTAAGACAAAGGAGACCCATCCTCTCTCTTTTCAGATACATGTACCTAAGTCCCATCAGTATCTCCATTCTTAAAGGCACACAATTATCCAATTTCTAACAAAATACTTTATGATGTCGTCATTTCAGTAGCCTTGAATGTTTTCACCTTCTGCCCTGTTGACAACCCTGGCAGCGCAGGTTCCACATGTAGTGCAGAAAACACTACATTGACATAGAGCATCATGTATTCTAGTGAGTGAAACCCAACAATGTCAAAGGAGTTGGAGAAGCAATTAGTGGATCTCAAGACAATCACTGCTATTTGGTTACAGAGTAGCTTTTCTAGGGTCAAAGTGGATGGGCATGTAAAAAGCAGCAGCAAGAGTCAGATCGGGGAAAGGAAAGAGAGATGGAAAGAAAAAAGAACAGCAGTAGCAAGGCCCAAAGATGCTTTAGAAAACAGCTGTTATTCACTTTCTGGTGTCTTGGAAGAACAGACTGAACAGTCAGTCCTATTTTTTGTACCGTGTGAGTCAATGTTCTCAGATGGGCTACAAGACAGACAAGTAAGTCTAAGACTGAAACACAGGTTGGGAATTTCCTTTAACCAGCCACGATAAATAAGTTGGTGAAAAGGCAGCAGCTCTGACTAATGTTAAAAGAAAGGTCTATTTGTCTCTAGTACATTAGAGAAATTGTTCTAACACAGATTCTGTTTCCTCCTTATGTAAGATAGCCCCATGCCTGCTGCCAGAAAGTTGTGTTAGCTTAGGTTACCAGCTGCAGGAACTGTGCACAAGTGAAATCAAGCTCTAGCATCCAACTGCCCTCCCTTTCTTCAATTGTAAGTGACTACTTACAATTTGATGCATCCAACACCTCATTAAGTTGGGCCACTTCACTCTATTCTTGCTAACTTAAGTTGTGAGAATACACCAGCAGGAAAAAATGGTAGGTTTTTGTTTTGTTATGCAGATAGTATGAACTATTGTTACTGTTACACAGTAAACATTTTTTTATTTTCACATAAAACACATTTTACTCCATCTTATGCCTCAAACTTAATACAACATCAGAATGAGACCAGCTTTATGAACAACATTTTGGCAATAAGGTCCATAATTACTGCCAAAGAGCTTCATCCACATAACTTGCACAAATCTTGAGTGTCAACTTCCTTGCATAAAATGTCTATCACTCAGCTACACAACAGGCTTATAATATACCGTGTTCTAGCATCCAAATGTTGAACTTTCCGTAACTGAGCAAGTTATCTACATTTTGAAGATCAATAGGAAAATAAGACACATCCATAAGGAGAAAAATTGTTTCCTAAACAATGAATATATAAAAACAAGTCTTAAGGAACACAGTTAAATTCTCCTCAAAGTATTTAACGTGTGGATAGTTTCTAGAAACATAGGGCTAATAGAGAAACACCTAAAAAAAAGGCAGCTCCAGAATAACGTAACTTCTGCAAAAGATGTTAGTAATATTTTAATGAACAATATTAAATGAACAGCTGTTCTGATGAGCAAGCTAAGACTTTATAAGAATTTGATTCTTCAAAACTGTTAAACAAGCTAACAAGTATTCCTAGTACTTGTTAGTCCTAGCCAAATTAGACATTTTGGCCTAAAGTCCCAATGAGAGACATCCAATCTCTCAATTGTGATTTAAGTCACCTTGAAATTGAAGTTCACACACACAAAAAAAATTGAACAATAAGTCAAACCTTGTCAGCTCAAAAATGAGAGATCATGCTTGCAAGAGTTTTGCATCATCTGAATGACTGTGATACCAACATTTGATCAGTAAGATACGTTAAATGCAATCAACACAAGACTTCAAAATATTTCCAAAAGCAAAGCCAGAGAGCCTCACACATCTAGCAATAACAAAAAAACCCAGAACACCAGGGTTGTGAGGTCTTTTTGGTGGTTTTGTTTTCTTTTTAAATAAAGCCTTTCACTCCTTTCTTTCTGGTGTGAACGTACAAAAGAAAACAAGCCTGCCAAATGCTTAATCCATTATAGCAATATTACTGTACAAAAAGATGAAAGATGCCTTTGTGTGCATGGGACAGGCGAACCACAAACTTCATGACAAGCTAAAACACGTGCAAACTGGTTAATCTAGTTATGAATGAAAGATCACTGTTTTTCTCAATAGGGCTTGATCTTTAGGTAGATTGCAATTAAAAGAAAGTAAATATAAAACAAATGACCTTATTATCACTTTTACCCCAGCATTCAGTTATTCAGGAACAGAGGTCCCAAGCTAAGACACAGTAAAGAACTCCAAGTAGATGGAGAATTGAGGAACAGAAAGGAAGAACCCTGTGCAATCCTGTGAACCAGGAAATGCACTGAGGAGATTTATTTGATCATCCATTTCTTTCCTCCTTCTTCTACTGTCACACCTTCTGGGAACATCTTTTAAGACTAATATGGTGAACTATCAGACAATTCCACAATAACATGATTGTTATATTGGTGGTCCACAGAAAAAAATAATATGGTAATTTGGCCAAAGATATGCCGAAGAAAGGGATCTGATTTTGTTCATTTTACAAAGCTAAATAACATCATATAATAAGTATAAATATAATTAAGCAGGTGGAAACTAACACTACAGAAAGCTTGAAGTTGTTTTTTTGTTTGTTTGTTTAAAAATAAAGAAAGGAAAATACAGCATTTTCATTGAAGTACAACTGCTGAAGAGGGCCATTTGTGTCAAGAGAGAAAAAAAAAAAAAGATCCTCGTTCCTTTCTGTGGTACACAGCATCATAAATTATTCCCTAATTCCTTACAGTTTTGGCTTGCACAGGTTGCTGCTTATCTGAGCTGGCGGAAAACACGCTAAGCAGATATACCCCAAGGAGAAGAGGGAATCCACCAGTGGACATTAGATGATAAATAGTACAATAAGCTGGCACGATTACAAGCCATGCTGCACATTCCTCTCTGGAGTTTTGATTTGTTATCTAGGGTTGAGTGGAAAACATACACAGAGAAGGACAGAAGCAAAGGAAGCTTGAGCTGCAGCATCCAAGTGATTCCATCAGCTGCAGTCAGTCACTGAGTCACTCACCTCATAGCCTTTTTCCAGCAGGAATTCAGCCAAGTACGATCCATCCTGGGAAGAGTAAGATATAGGAAAATGTTAGAAACACAGTGAATGGGCCTGTGAGATTTGGACTGATTATGGTCCCAAAAAAGGAAGAAGAAAGTTTTGCAATAAGTGGACTGGTTAGCAAGCATAAGCTTTGACTTCTCCAGATTTATGCACTGACCTAGAATACTATGGATGCTTTTTGGTTAATTTTAGACTAAGTCACAGTATATTTTAAAATAGCTCGCTTACAAACGCTGGTTCAGAACTCCAGTCTCCATAATGGAACTTGGGAAGAGATTCAAAAGTGTCTAGAGACATCTTTCCAAAATATCTTTAACCGCAGTTATTGAATTTGAACTATTTTGGAGATAGGAAAGGAAAAACATTCTAAAAAAACTGGTGCAAGCTTAGCACACTAGCGGGACTGATAGGTTTCTGCAGCACCGTGTCTCATTTGCATTTCTGTTGCACTCAGTCCTTTCACAAGCAATCTAAAGGCAATAAATTCTGCCTGTTGATTGAGTTTTTCAAAAACATCCCTAGCACATACTATATTTATGCTACAGAATACAGGCCATTTCAACGGTTTGTATATCTTTGAGGGTTGAGTGTGTTCCTCTCTTCCTCCTTTTAAATCCCTGTCAAACTCAAATTATTAAAATATCAAAAAGCAAATACTTCAAAACATGACCTAGTGTGTGTTATCCTGAAATCAAATGGTTTTCCTACCATCACTACTGCCAGGATTACCAAATACAGTAAGTCAATGTCCCTATACATTTGCATGTAACATTGCAGAAATCCAACAAAGCTCACCCATCTGGAATGAATGCTAACCAACACATCAAATAATAATGTAAGAGCGCTCCAGAGTCAACTGACTTGCTTCAGGAATACCACAGAAACATGGAACAACACCTTGGCTCAAATGCTTAAACTATATTACATGTGTTTGCCTGGACACAATCCTGGACAGAGACACTAAAGTAAGAAACTGAATGCGTATCTCTTCGGTCCTCTCTTTTAAGCCACGTTTCCAGAGAACTCCTCTCTCACCTTAGATTAAATCAATTTTTCACATCTCAAGACAGCCTAAAAAGAATAACACAGGGAAATAAGAAATTTGAGATGCACCAGGAGGCCCTAAAGCAGCATGATGGCCAGTGAAGAGTGCTCATCAGATTGATGGCAAAATCATGCCTAAATTTATGCAGTGGTAGGGGGTACTACCATGTGTTACAATTTCCAGTATATATAAAAAAAAAAAAAAAAAATTAACACCAAATTAACACCATTACAGAGCAAATATTTCATCTCCTATAGTCCAGAAGACCTTGAAATCATGACTCAGCTTACACATTTTGCCTACTATGTGTACAATATGCACATGCTTACCAGCTTTCAGAACTACCCATAACCAGAACGGTCAGACTATGGAACATGACAAGCCATGTTTGCTGTGGAATCACAGGAATAATATGTGCTTCTGTGCATCACACAGAGCAAGATCCCACTGAGGGGAGAAACTAAGAATATGCAACGGAAACGTTGGAGAAATATGGAAGTAAAGGCAGAAGTTTTTAATATAGTTGTCTCTCTCAATAGTAAGTCCCTTAGGATTTAGGAGAGGTCAGGAAACTCCACAAAACCCCTTGATTACACATCCAAGTAAATAAAATACGTAAAAAGAAGGTGAAAATAGGAAACCCTGAGTGGAAAGGAGATGAAAAAAATAAAAGACAGACTGTGACTACTTAGAAAGTTGATGTACAACAGACTTGACTAGGATTGAACCCTGTCAATAAGACCCTGTTCTTCTCACCCAGGCTGTTGCTCAAACTTTCCAAACACACTGGAACATTTTGAACTAGCGGTGGCATTCGCTTCCTCTCTGCTTCCTTTCCAGGTCTATCAAGTGATAGGGCAGGGCTTCACAATGAGTGGGAAACAGGCAGCAAGTGTGAAAGCTACTGGTTTCTGGCTCTAGCACAGCACAGCTGATTTACTGCCTGCTAATGGCACACAATGCAGATTCAAGCTGTCCCGCACTATGATACAGTATCACATCTTTCATGTTTACCTTCCTTTTCTTTTCAGTATAACAGCTGTCAGTGAGAATGGCAATCAGATTTGCAATTGAAATGTTCAAGAGTTTGCAGCCTGTAAGGATAGCAGTTTTAATCTTCTCCTGTTAGTATCAACAAAGAATATTAAGCAACCTCTACAAAGTGGTTTCAATCTATATTATGAATATAAATTATATTATTGAAGCTACTGATTTCCACTTAGTACAGACAGAGCTTTCAAGGTTCAGGAATCAATAAACAAGGAAAGGAACATTAAAGGAGCTAGGTATTTGGCAAGAAAGCCCAATTTTTGTTAGAATTAGTAAGGAGTACAGCAGCACAG
This sequence comes from Coturnix japonica, assembly GCF_054131305.1. Classification (NCBI taxonomy): domain Eukaryota; kingdom Metazoa; phylum Chordata; class Aves; order Galliformes; family Phasianidae; genus Coturnix; species Coturnix japonica. Next base: position 76,829,662 of record NC_140664.1, read on the forward strand.
CCATTTCATTACTGGAAGCTTTTACACTATTATCTGAACTATGCAAAATGGCATACCCACATCAACCAAACAGAGTACCAGCCTAGGTGGTTGTAATCAAATGCAATCAAGACAGTAGCAAAGCCAGAGCCCAATCTGATCACTGAGATGCTCTCGGCAACCTACTCCCAAAACTAAACCACAAAAGGAAGTGGAGAAGTCATATGCCAAACAAATTAGAGTGCATGGTTACTCTGCTACCTCCACTGTGCAATGCGCTGTTTTACTTTAGAAGCATTCTCACATTTCAGAGCTTACATTTGCTAATGTAAAGTACCCAACAACTGTTACTGCTGATTTTAGATCAATAAAACCTCATCAGACTGAAGCACATCCCTGTCTAGCTAAATCATCCATTTCAAAGAGAGAAAATAGGCTATGAAAGCTGTTATGCAGGATCATAATGAGAACTGACTCCACACATATTCCAAACCATATTGAACAGTCAACATGTTTTGAACAACACTGCCAGTTGAAATGGCTCCTCATCAACACACTGACATATCAGCACTTGAAGAATCGCTTCACCATCTTCAGCCAAAGTAGTTTGAAAGCATATGCAAAGAATGATACTTAGTTGTCTTCCAATACACAGCAGTAAACTTCCAACTGCAGCTGTCTTTCATGTCTGTAAAATTCCCAGACAAAAGAAAATAGTCATATAAACTAGAGAGAGAATCATAGGATGCAATATTTTATTCTTAATACAGTAGTTAATGTCAAGAATTTCAATAAAATTTGATGCGCTGTCAAGGAAAATCTTTTTCCAACAGAGCAAAGAAATTGAGACATAAACGGGTTAGAGTCTTGCCACAAACATCTAAAATAAAAAGTATCATGTTTAACTTGATCTATGAGCAGAGAACGGGATCATCTATACAGAAAAGAATTTCTACAGAAAGGAAAACTGGAAATCAGTGGAATTAGATGGCCTGTTTGACAATCCAATTGGCCTTTATTTTGTACTGTTCTGTTCTGGGAAATTCCAATTGCACAAATAGGCTAATTTCAGATTTATATTAGCACATTTAAGGTAAGGCCATATATGAGCAACCCCAAATGCACAGCATCATACACCTCTTCCTCTGAGATGACCAGTTCTGACACCAGCCACAATGCTACTGGACACCAGAACTAAATCATACATTCAACCCAAACATTAGTAATGTAGGGAAGAGGAATCCTCCTTTCTACTAAAGACAGAGGAAAAGAAGAAAGCATCACATGGATGAACAAACAGGAGAAGACAGACCAGAAGTAAATTGACTAGAGTTCTTACTATAATTCCTCAAATTCTGAGGGAAAGAACATTAAATTTCTTTTTTTCCAGAAGGAAAGAATAAGAAACCTCTCTACTTTTCTGACACACAGATCCTGCTATCAACTAGACCCAGACCTGGCTCCAATCCACAAGAGGCACAGCCTAAGAACATCACCTCACTAAGTAATACAGCAAGAGTGATCAAAGTGCCTTCCTCTTGCATCTTCCCATCTGCAAATACATTGCCAATAATGCCTGAGAACATTAAATATAAGTGTAGTCAGATGCAGTATTAGAGGGAGGTTTGGGTTTTTTGAGGGGAACATTTTTAAGGTAGATATGTAGGATGAATCTCTGTCCTTCTCTATAGGCTTATAGATCTGCTCTCTACTTTTATGCAGCTCCTACACATAATGGATACAATTTTCAGAGATCATTATTCCTTTGGGGGAAAAAGTACCTTAATTTTCCACATAAACAAGAGACCACGGTTGGTTCTGCTTGTAAAATGCAAAACTGAAAAAACTACTCCCATATCCTCAGGAATAATACTATAAAGGTGAGTTTATGGTATATCAAAATATAGATGGAGTAAATTATGAACTTCATTCATAACAGTCTTGAATTCTGTTTGAACTACAAACTGTAGCTGTGTTCTGAAGTCAAATTTAGATATGTTCAATTACTTTGTTTGGGGGGAAGAAGTAAAGAAGAGGTGCATGTTCACAAGGCATGTTTTTAATTTCTTCAGTAAAGGGACCTGTAATAACAACACCACCAATACACTGTCACAATAATTTTCCTTTATCTTGGTTTAAAGGGATAATAAGTACTTCTGCTAAAATACACTGAACTGGTTCCACTGCTATCCCTTCACAATAAGTAGTTGCTTCATCAAACTATAAAACCTTTGCATAACTATAGGCTATTTCAGTGACTTAAGTTGGACTGTGGTGGCAGACCCTTTGGAGCAGGAAACATACAATACACTAAAGCAACATCTAAATGATTTTTATAACAGTCCACAAGAACAGCTACTGATTTTTTTTATAGCGTGACATTAGCCTTCTTCCAGAAAGAGAGATTTGAGAGAGTAGCACCATGCACTATTATTTCTGCTGGAAAATGCATACTACTAATCATTTTCAATGATTTATGGAGGAAACAGGTATTTCATGCAGCTACTATAGACAGAACACTGTTGCACTTAGTCTTAAGCTTTCAAAGCAGTGTTTGAAGCAAAGCATTAGAGCACTCATACAAAAAAGAAAAGCTCCATACTGGGAAAAAAAGGAAGAATTATGAACTCTGAAGTTCTTAACTGATTTATTAAAGCCGCCAGCCTACAAATGCAGCAGTTATTTTGCTATACGGATTTGTATTCTGGCCAAAGTAAGAACAGGAAAACAAGTGTCCTTTTGTTCTTGTAGTCCAAACAAACAGTCAAAAGGTAATACAAGTTAAAAAAATTTGTTTTAAAATATTCCTCGTATTTGAAGTTCTTCTCATGGTGCATTAAATGCAGTACTGGAATAGGAGAAAGGGTCATCATTAGCAACAACATTAGTGTTTAATGACATTACTCTGCCCTTTCTCACTTACGAGTCATTTAAAAGGGAAGTAAGTAGCTTGGAAAAGTGAATCACCATGTTATTTCCGCATCTGAGCTCCTGCCTTCACACAACTATTCCACTGGTAAACTATTAAGTTATATTAAGAACTGTAACTGCAGTTACAAGCAGCAGCAAAAGGTGGTTCATTCTTTCTTCCTCCACAGTTATCTTTACACAGAACAATGCAATTCACATCAAGAGAAAGGTATGAAAGTGCAACACCGCTTATTTAAATCACAGAAATTCAGAATCACCAAGGTTGGAAAAGACCTAAAAGCTCATCCAGTCCAACCATTCACCTATTACCAATAGCTCCCACTAAACCACGTCCCTCAACACAACATCCAGTTGTGATGTAATAAACCATACTACATTACATCTTTAGATATGAATGTGTACAGTATTAGTATACTAACTGGTTTATTTATAAAATATAAAATAAAAATCAAAACCAGTTATGAACTCTAAATTTGAGAGAAACCTAGCTACTTTTTTTCTCTCTCACTAGTGAAACCTCAGGGAGCAGAAGAATGTGTCCAATAGCTCTAAAAACATGGAAATCCAAATCATATGGACAACAATCCACAAGAAAATAAAACCCTCTACTTTGTGTTAGTAATGGGGAAACCTGCAACAGCTTTAACAGCCACAAGATGATTATTTTGTCCATTCTTATTTCCTCCTGCTTTCAAATAACTGTGGGTATCAGATGGTCTTTTACCATTCCAAAACAGTAGCAGCATTTCCAAGTAGCAGGAGACAGGAGCTTTCTGGCCATGCCCATCCTCCAGCAGTTGGACTAATCCATCAGCCCATTGCATGACCAACTGCTGCAGCTGACTCAGGGAAGCCTCCCAGTCTGCAACAAATGCTAACTGCAAACTAAGACACACCACCACTCAAGGGAAACCCAAACAAGCAGACCTGTTCTCTTCATGCAGAGCAGAAAAAGCAGTAAAGCCAGTACTAAGTCAGGCATGTTCCCAGAAGAACAATGTTGACCTCCTATTTAAAAAATAAAAATAAAAAATAAGTCAAGATTTGTTGCTGTAGCAGAAAAGTAACCTGTAAAGCCTCGAAAGTTTTGGGAGAAACACAGAACCTGTTGTGTTCAGAGCAGAACACACTTGTATCTTGTCTGCACGAGGCCAGAACTTAATGAGGCATAGATTTACATACATGTGGGTAAAGGTTTCATATTCACTGTTCTGTACTCAGCAGTTTTAAATACAAACATAGCAATTAAACCCCAAATATGATTTACTTAACAAAAGAAGGAAAGCATGTGTCAGTTGCAATTGAGAAGCAACGCACATAAAGCTATCTTCAATTTTCTTCAGTGTTTGTACAGTCAGAGAATTGGAAATGCAATCCACAATGCTCAACTGGCATATCTGAGCTTTAACAGTTCTCAGTCTTGCAATATTTGTTTGGATGGAGTGAAAGCACTCACCTTGCTTAGCATACCAAATAAGTAAAGCAGTATAGCCAAGGATGGTATCAGCACAGCAACAACATACTCTGAAAGTCACAGGAGCAACAATTTTGTTTCCAGGACATTTTGAAGACTTGGGACAAAACAGTTTGTGTTACAATGCATCATCCACTCTCCAGCATTGTTTCTTCCAATCATCACAATGGAAGCTCAGTTTTTAATGGGCTGGTATCCACTCAGCTATAGCTACATTTTCAGGAACTCTGCTTGTTTACGCAATTCCCATCTCATCGTTTCAAGATTATCACTTTTTCAAATCTTGACTGATATACATCTTTAAAAGGTCATTGCCAGTACTACATATATCTTTATGAATATTGAGTGCCCTACAGAAAGACTTCTCTTTCTAGAAATCTGGGTTGCTCAGAGTCCTTGTTCTAACAAGAATGGATACAGGAAGAACTTAAAATCCTTACACCTGCCACATCAACAACTCAAAACGCCTAAAAACTTCTCCATACGTTCACAATGGGGAGAGCATTTTAAATAACTCATTTCATGGGATTATTCCTGTCAATTTCTCTCCACACAATAGGAGAGTTCTTAGAAAGTTGCTCCTTAATCTCCCCTCTACACACATTCTTGTTACCAAAACAGATACATGCCAAGTACGCATGTTGCACTGAACATAATGATTTCCACAGAAGCTACAATTGATTCAAAGAGCACACTAACACTATTTGATTAAACTCTCATCTACAAAACAGTATTTTTCAATGTAGTCACCACCACTAGCTATGCATTTTTCACCAGTGATGAACAAGAGCCCACGTGCAACACTGATAATTGTACAGCTCTACTAAAAACTTGTCTTTCACATCATCATCACCACTGCTCAAATGCACCACCCACCACCTCACTGTGCTCACATCCTCTGTTCTCTCTCTAAAAACATTCACCAAGTGTCAATGAGTGCCATTTTTCCCCCCCAACAATTCAATGAAGGAATTCAATGACACAGCTTTGCAACATACACAATTCCATGTCAGACATCATTCTCTCAGACTGCCCCACTGCTGCCCTCTTGTCACATGACAATAAAAAGTAAAAGAATATTGATGGGAAGGTTTAACATCTACTGCCATACCACCACCATCTGCCTCTGACACTGCGGGCCAACATCATAAAATAGGAGGGGATTACTTTCAGAGCAACCCCTGTATTTTGAGCCTTAAATTCATAGAGCTTTAGTTGAATGACAGAAACACATAGAAATGATAGAAATCTTAAGATGACACACTCTTCCTGGGCCTTCCAAAAGACTGTCCTTGTGAAATTATTAAACAAGTCAAAGGAGCATGGTCTAGAACTACTTGAACAGAATGCTTTTAAACACTTTTTATTAATGACAGCACTCAACAGAAATCCATGTATTGCCAAACATTTTTACTGCACTCCAAAGCAGCTTCATTTTGCCTGATATTTTTGAGCAAAAGGCTAAATAGGCTTCGTAAAGTTCTTTTGATGTTTTGTTTTTTTCATACAGTATAGGATTTTTCTTCCTCCATAATATAAGATAAATAAATGAAATACATAACTACAGTAAATTTTATTGTATTATGTAAGTTACCACTGAATGGAACTACTAATTCAGGCAGCACAACCTTCCTCTGTAAACAAAGACAGCTCCAAGTGAATGTCAAACTATACAGGAAAAACAGCGATAGCAAAAGTGTTTACTAAAAACTGATTGAAATTGGACATAAGATCTGATACTTCCATTCCACAAAGCTACGTGTATTAACTTCAATCAAGTGCTCAGATACCACATGAACTGAGCTTCCTAGTGGCAAGAAACCAAGCAGGATAAGAATTATCTAGGCGATAGACTGCGAAGGGATGCAGTGTTTTTTCAGAGCAGGTTGGCAAAGGTCATCCTTATATTTACAGATACTGTACAATGCTTGTGTACCCAGCTTCACAGTCTCCCCTTGTCAACTTAGAAAGGGAAAAAAACCAGTTCCACTAACTGCCAAGGCCCTTGTCTAAAGGGAACTAGAAAAGGAAAGTGAGCTATCATGCTTGTTTATCCTATCTGTCAGAAACAGGATTTGGAATAGGCAGCCACTACAGCATTGCCAACAAAATACCTATTCCTTCAATTCATAAAATATCGAGTCACCTACAGCCCAAGTTAGCAAATCACCCCTTGTATCAGGCTTCAGGCAGTTATCAGAAGTTCTCCTAGCTAGCTAGTCCGCAGTTACTTCACAAACAGCGTACTTATCACAACTAGGGCAAAGCTGTAATCAAGGTAAAGTCACCGTACAGCCTAAGTATTTCCACATCTGTTTTATTCCAATAAATTATGCAATTTTGCATAGATCTCTAAAAACAGAGGAACTATTTAAAACTTTCACAAAGAAGTCTTTAAGAAGCATCAAAACAAATTACTTTAAAGAGCCGGTCACAAGCATTTCTTCAACTTCTTTCATACTCTGCTCCACCAAAACCTGAAACTTAAAGTTAAATTTAACAGACTTTACAAGCCGTGGAGAGACTGAGTACACGGGACGCATTTTAGTCATTTTTGTCTGAGTTCACAGTAATTTCCTCTAATCTCAAGGTTTCTTAGCAGTTCATTTGAATCACTTTGTGCCCTAGAAACTACAGGAAATACTACGGAATCCTCCCTGTCTAACTTTGCAAGCTGTTCTGTCACATTTATTCCTAGCTAAGTTAACAACATACACCAAACCAAACACCAGCGTTCCACGATGTCACCAACTTATAGTTCCAAAAAATTCTTTAGTTTAAGTGCCAAGTTATGTGAGGATATACTTTAACCGAACAAACATATCCGCTTGCAAAAAGTCAAATATGAAGAAAACTTTTATCTAGTTCTTATTACAAGCTTTTTTAAATTATTATTTAAGAAATTTAATATTTCCATATTCAGGAGAAGATATACCAACTGCTTTTGTTAAATATCAAGTGTAAAGGAGAAAGCAAAGTGCAAGAGGACCTCTTTCTATGTAGTTTCAGATACTTACTTGTACTTAATGCATTCCATAGGATACAAGGATGACAAGCTATATTCTTCTCAGTATACCGTATACAGTGAGTATACAGTATGCAGAGTATTCAGTACATTAAAGATATTAGCTAGACAGTAAAAAGTATTTGATGCTATTTTTAAATAATAGTTTATTTAACAGTGTATTTACACAAAAACTAGTAGCTAGCCATAGCGATAGCTTCTCATATGGCATCAGGAATCACTTGTGCATAAACATTTCTAACTTACTCTCCATTTAGTTTTCATTCATGGACACAGTAACAAGTGGAAGAATTCCTCACTGGAACACCCCATACCCTCAGCAGTTCATTAATGCAGAATCCCAATCATTTCATAGTACTATGTTGATTCCTTCCTCTTTCATCAAACCTAGTGATTCACAAGCATTTACACTTAACTACACTGACAGCAGTTGGAGAGACATTCACTATGTCAAAAATCAATGGTCGTAATGACCTTTTGTAGAAAAGGTCAGGAATGAAGGAGCAAAGGACTAGTAGTCACAGGCGTCCACAGGAGAAAAAAAGAGCATCTTATGTACTCAATTTCACTATGTTCTCTGTTTCCACGTACTCATGTCCTCCAAAAAATGTCTTAAGCAGCAAGGTTAATGACTTCATTGCAAGTACCTCATTTTGCTAACATTTAGTCTTGAGGAAAATATCCTACAGTACAACTGGCTAGAGGAGCACAATATTAAAAGGAATACTCTACTTTTCTTTCTCCAACAGACAGCATTGCTGAGTAAAGCAAATTACTCTTGCTGATGTCATACAGTTGTAACTCCAATTACACAGTCTTTTCAACAGTTTTTGTGTCATTCTGCAGAAAAGAACTAAAGCTCTCAAGATGCTGTTGTCATAACAAGAGGTAAAGACCTAATTATACTGCCTTGTTTTGAGTATCAAACATGCAAAGAGCAGTCCTACATGCCTTGACTTTCGCCTCTGGCACCACTTCATTTCCTCCAAGCAACTTGATTTTTTAAGTAACATTTTATTTCCCCTCTCTGACTGTAAAATGAATATTACACATGACTTCGCTATGGTATTGAGAGTATTTCTTAACCAGTGTACACAAACTGTCCAGAAAGCATAGCAGGAAAAGTTATTAGACACTCAGAAGAAACAGGCAACAATACCCTGCGCTAAGGAAGTGATGGAGATATATATATATTATTTTTAAACTGAAATTCAGGGAAAAAAAGCTACAAAGGAAAATGAAAAGGCTATAAAGGTAGCGTACCACTCACCAGTCTCTACGGGATGTGGCTCACTCAGACTGTTAAGCTAACTGACCCTTGACAGTGTTTTATGTGAGGACTTTTAATTAATTCACAGGTTTGATTATTTTACTGGCAATAGTAATATTTTATAGATAGAGCATGAAAAGACAGATAGACCTATGGGTAACCCAGTCAGAGAGCAGCACTAAATCAACTGAAAGGCTCTGAAAGAAACCTTCAGCTTCCCTGTCAGCAGTCATTGAGTACATTGTAGAACAGTTGGCAAGATGTTCAGTTGCATCTCATCGCTTCTTTCTCTGGCTTTCTCTTTATAAAAATTATTTCCTCCTGATATCACCAGATGCACAATAACTAGGCTAAAAAAAAAAAAAACCTAAGCTTGCTCTCCAATGCAATCCTCCCACATCTTTTCCCCATCTGGAGTTCAAGCCTATGCAGGAATATTGCAACATTTCTGTAGGTTTTTCATCATTATTTCTTAAGAAATAAATTCTTTTTAACTCTAAAAAAAACACCACCACCACAAGTTTTTCTTTTCCTTGTGACATACTTCGTATGCCAGTGAACAATGCGTTACGAATGAGAATTTCAATATCATGCACAAAAATGTTACAAGTTATCAGAAAAGGAATACACAAGTTCAAGTCCCCTAGATGCTAAATTGGAATGCCTTATACTTGGAATTTTTCTAATTCCCCAAGCTTCAGAGAATCTTTTCTTTTTTCCACAGTAAATTGCATATTACAGTGAATAATGGGGAATCATGTTTATATTCACGACAAACACAAACTGAGAAGAAACTAACAGAGGGGGAAAAAACATTTTTCAGATCAAACACCTATTTCTCAAAGCACTACAGCAATATAAGCTAATATCAGTACATTTCTGCATACTTCCCTAAAAACATTTTAGTCCAGGATTATTAAACTGTGTAAATTGATTTCTTGCTGAAAGAGAAAAGACTCCCTTGGATTACATGGAAAGTCCTAAGAAGGCAGACCAGTGACTAAGATCAAAACTTAGTCACAGCAAGCTCATATTCCAAGCAGAGCAAATTATTTCTGATAAAGTAATCTAATCTTTCCTTCATATTTCAAAGGAAAAGACAACTCAAGCACTGTTTAATCAATCAGTACCATCTTAGGCTGAATCATTTATACTGATGTAGGTCTTCACCTCCAAAATAATCTCAAGTTCAAGTCCCAGCATCACCTCTTGCACCTTAATGGTAGAACACAGCCTTGGATATCCCATCTCAATGATTCAGTGATGGTATTGCACATCACAGCTTAACGGATATGTAACAGAGGCTGCAAATATCTTCCTGCAAGACTTACATCAAGACACGTGAAGTGGTAAATCAATTTTAAAACATGAAAAGACTTGACAAAAGACTACCTCACACACCGCAAAGTAATACCGAATTTAGAACCAGTGTCAGTTCAGGCTCCCTAGAACACTCCCCAGATACTGCACTGCATTACATAAAGGTGATATTCATTTAGAAGATGCACATAAAGGCCACATAATACCATCCTAAAATGAGAAAACTTGCTTCAAGATCCCACCTTAACAAGTCATCCCATATACCGTTTCACACTTCTACTTTTATACTCAAGATCAATGTAATCAGTAAGCTATATCTTCCCTCACCTCATATGAGAAGCAGAAGAGTTTTAAAATTATTTCATTTTACTGCCTATATGGTGGAGCAGGGGCTGGAAAAGGCATCAAACTGCCATGAGAAACAAAAGCTCTTCACTGATGTGTCCCTAGAGCAGAAACTATCTGGCTACAACTTGATGTGACACCTTCAGTTTTGGTACAACAGAACACTTTCAGATCAACATTTGAGATCACAGAAAACTAGCACGCCAGTCAAAATTTAACTATAAATTAGTACTCACTTCAATAATAAAAAATCATTTTAAAACAGTGACATCAGCTAAGCTACTTTTTTGTAGACATCTTACACCTGCAAATACAAAATACACAACAGATGTTGGAGAAAGGACCAGCTATTTTTCCCTCCTTTCCCACAGACTGAAATATCATTTTTGCACAGAAAAACAAATAGTTTCACTGCTGGAAGGTGATTACACTCTTATACCTTTTGAACACATTTGGTTCTACTGACATGTATATAAATATCAAGAAATCAAAATGCATATAACAGAACACGTCAAAGCTTTGATGCTGTTCTGCTCCAGTTACATTATGACACAGGAAAAGTGGAGGAGCTAAGAAACTCTAACCTGGCGCAAAACCTTTTCACTAGTTTGGCAATTGATCAAGGAAATCAAAATACTGGACTGGTTCCAAAGAGAACTGAACTTCCACATTTTGTAGCTGACAGTAATTAAATGTTGGGTGGATGTCCTGTGTTAGAAAACAGACAAGGAGCCCACAGCTCCTTCTGGACATTCCTCATAAACAACTCCCTCAGTAGTTAAGGAAGCCTCTTACTTCCTCAATTCCAACAGAAGACTGGGTGACATTTCAACCTACCTGAACCCAGACTGACAGCAGAGACAAGTCTCAGTGTTCTTTTTTATTTTTACTTTTAATTAACGAAGTCCTATGCAATACTGCTGTTTTTTTCAATTAACATACCACCTCAGGGACAATCCATCTTCAAGAAAAATGAGGTGTGAATGGAGTAGTTGTCATACCAAATGCTCCCTTTAACCTAAATAGAGCAAAATTATTTTAAGTTCTGGTAAACAAGCAGTTTCACGTAGGCATTGTTTTGCACTATATTAAAAATAAGCTTCTGGATTTTGTAATCAGAATTGCATTGGTACCTTTTTCATTCTCTACACCTAAATGAAGTCAATAAGCATCAGCAGGACTTAAAACAACCATACTCTTTCTGGAGGAAAAGAAGGGGATCAAACACTGCTCAAATTACCATTACTGGTATCACTAGATAGCTACCATCACTAAAAGTAGGTGTCGCAAAAGCTCTTCCAAGTCTTAGCTTCAAAGATTTTCTCTTAAAAATTGATAAGAAAAATGTAGCTTTCTTATAACTCAGAACAAAAGTATAAGGCTGTGGTTACCAAAAGAAGAAAAACTTAAGTAATCTAAAAACAGCTTTGCCAGGAGACTTCAAGCCATTCCTATTTAATTCCAGGAGCCAGTGTACAAACTAGGCACTTCTCATAAATATCATTGCCATTCTTGTCCTGAAACTTCAGCTTTTTGATTCAGAAGAGCAGCTGAATAGTGCGTAACATATACAGGCTTAAAAAACAACAGTGCACACACATTTCAACCTCCAAAAAAACTAATAGCACTATTAAAAATAAATGTGTGTCTTAAGTGTGAGAATAAAAGCATGTTTTCACTTTCTATTAAAGCACATTGAATAAGGTGTAAACATTTACAGAAGGGATCAAAGGAGATGAACAGCACAAGAATCTCAGTCTGTTTATTTACCTGAGTAGTATTTTCTGTCTACCTCAGTTATAGTTTAGGAAGGGGCTGCATCTAACTGCAATTCGCAGCATGGGAGAATATGTTTGCATATTTCCCAGAAAGAGGCTGCGGGAAAACCATACCATTAAAACCACCACCAGAGCACTATTACCTTTTATCTGGAAATATTACTGGCCTGAAGCAAATGCTCTGGTATGATCAAATTAGAGATCCTGAAATCCTATTTGTTCCTCCAAGTTTAGGTTTTTAACTCTGTCTCTCTTAGAAAAACAGGTACACTTTAAAACAAATAGAAATCTTTCTATTGGTATCAAAGTTCCAAATCTGTCCCAAATGCAAAACCACCAGTAATGATTAAGGACTAGATGTTGAAATGATACCCTAACACAATACATGTTTTCATCCAACTCAGTGATGAATTTGAAGTAGTTTGACTAGAAGAACACTGTTCAAGAATTGTACAGGGGCCATAGTGGCTACAAGCCAAGGCAGGGGGTGGGGAGGAATATGGAAGGGAGGGAAGGAGAAGAACGATTCCTAAGTTTAAATTACATGGAACATGGAATAAAGCAATATTAGAACTTACTATTACATATTCTAATACAAAAAAATAGTGATTTGAGGCTTTGTTGGATGCTTAACTCTTAAGTATTGCCAAGCAACTTCCAGCTAAAGAGACTTCATACTGGAGGGTTGGGGAAAGGAAACCTTTTCTGTCATATCAGATTCAAATATAAAACCATTTACCTTTCAAATATTTCAGTTGAAAACTCTAAGCAACTTTGTGAAGTTATTTTAAGAGACCACTACCCTTTACTTCCATTGGAGTCCATATTTTTCTCACTTGCCCAAGCAAGAGCAAAGACCCACCCATTGGTGGGACAAACCTGATTGCACAGGGGCAAGTACAAGACATGTCTGGCCTTGCCTCCATTTTGTGTGAGCATTTAAAGTAACCCACCCCAGCCTTCAACCACATCACCAGTCCCTCCATTACAAACTTGGGTTGGGTAGAATTAGCCACGTCAGAGGGAGAAGAGCTGTGGTTTAGTCTAGACACAGCATTTCCCCTTTAATATGGTGCCGCTTCCAAAGATCCTTTAGTACACTGTGAGGAGGAGATTCAAGTGCACAGGACCACAAAAGGAAAAAATTGCTAGTTCAAAAGGGAAAATTTTTCTTTAAAAAATAACCCACAACTTATAAGCAAAGCAGCTCTGGTACAATTTGGTGTTGACCAGACCTTTATTTCCTCATAGTTTTTATTCACACTTGGAAAGGTAGAATTAAGCACCCTGAACCCACCTCCTACAACCACAGACCTGCTACTTTATATCACTGCTAACTACTTCTCTACAAAGGGCAGATGAGCATGAACGTTTAAACAAGTTTCCACCTCAGTAGCTCCAGTTCTAGAAAACTATTCCCAGCTTCAAGTTCCGACAAGGCCCATCAGTGTTTTTGGACATTCAAATATTGTGGTTGCCAAAGCAATTTTCATAGACTGCAATTGGCTGAGGCACCACAATCATTCTTTACATGCTGACACCGTGCTGGACAAAACCTTCATGACCTGAAGAGAAACTCTTGTAACACTCTGATAGAAATTGTTGTTTAAAATCATTCTTAATTTCCAAGGTACATGTATTTCAACTACCTGCCAGCAAGCCACTACAAGGCGAAGTAAGATCTGCCTTCAACTGTGCAGCCCTCCGTGCATTTTTCAACATTTCCAGGTGTGAAATTAAAGTAGTAAAGTGAACCCAAGCTTTGACTACTTCAGGAAGACTTCTATTTAAAAATAGCCCTTGTTGCTGCTGGATGAACTCCAGATATTCACTGCATGTGCATTTAGTACCAGAAATGAAAACAGATTAGTAAGCACTTGTTTCTGAGTCTACCTCTAACGTGCCACGTCAGTGTGATTTTAATGAAACATGTCCACCATTGCTGATTGTTAGAACAACAGCAGAGCACTTTCACCACCCGGTTATCCCTCTCTGCTGTTCCTCTTCTCAAGTTTAAATCATTCTTCTATTTTCTTTTTAAATGGTAGTCAATAAGATGTAATCACTTGTTTAAACTGACCGTTTTCAACTGCTACACGGGAAAAAAAATATTAGCTTCATTTTCCATCGGCTATAAAGACCTAATAGTCAACTACAAATTAAAAAAAGTTCCAGATTTAGTGGGTAATCACATTGTGTCAGGATCTTTCAGCCAGACTTGTTCTGGCCTGTATTCCTAGTCCCAAGAATGGCAGTTTGTGACAGCCAGGTCATCATGTACTTACTCATGCACTGATAGGAGGTGACTGTATTAATCAAACAGTAGAAGGAAACCAAAGACTTCTCAGTGTCAAGCTGTATTTTCACATGATACGTAAGATCTGCACCCTAGTAAGAAAACATTCAGCTTTTCCTGAATCTTTAGGACAACCTTCTCTACTCAACAACAAACCTCACACCCTCCCAAGCACCCTCTACCTCCACACTAGCAGTATTACCTTCCTTCATGTATCCTAGCCCATATTTTCTGTTTTAAGGTTCTTACTGATACCCAAGCTAGAATGAAGAACTCTTACTGAGTCCAACTGGAATTGGTGCAGGCAGTAAGATCTTGTTCTAAGAACTTTCCACTTTTATTTCAAAACTAGGTGACACTTTTAGAATAACTTTCTGGTTGCACGAACACTGAGAAGAATTAGGATACCAAATACGTTCCTTTGTGTAGCTGTATGGTCATTTTAGTTTGAAATTCTTTGAGAAGAGCTCACATTTCAGCATCATAAAAATACCAGTACTTCCATTTCTCTCCTTACAAACAGTAAGCCAACTCCTACTCACCAGTTCCAAGAAATGTGACTAAAATACAAGCCTGCTGGAACTGCACATTCAGAGAGTACATACAGGAACACCTTACTGTCTCCACGTTAGTGCAACACAATGATTAGTGATACGTTGAACTAACAATTCCTTGAAACTTAATAGCGGGTTGCAGCACTACACAGAGTAAGTGTTTCTACATTAGTGCTGAGCTATAGGGAAATACCGTGGCATGAAATGAACCAAAAACGTTGGAAATGCTTAAGGCACTATATTGTTGAGCCACCTTGTGGCATATTTCTCACATTACAACACTACACATATTCAACAGTGTTGTGATTTTCTGGGTCTGTGCAATTCAGGCTGAAATACAGGCACTTAGCACAAAAGCAGCATGCTCACAAAGCAGTACTCCCTTTAGATAGCACGGATTTTTGAAGTTAAACTACATAATCATATCAGGGATATGATTTAGAGTAGGGTTTTTAGAGTTAGGGTTCTGGTTAGGCTACAGTTGGATTTGATGATCTTCAAGGTCCTTTCCAACCTGGGTGATTCTATGATTCTATAAGACCATTTAACAGCTAGCATCAGTCAAACTGTTTAAACAACTGGTGATTTCAGCCAATAGCTCCCCACAAAGTAATCTACCACGTAAGTTTTTTAAATCCATACTACATAAAACCACTGAGCACGAGTGGCATACCAAGAAAATACATACACATGAACTCTCTAGAACCTGCACACATGGGGCATCTCACAAGTAAAGGCATTTAGATCCTTGTTCATCACTGTATACTACACATGCTAGTCATAAATTTCTTCTGTTGGTATACAATGTGAAGATAAGAAGATACCACCACACCAATTGCACCAACCCTGACAGATAAGATCTGGGAAGTACAACACACAACTTCTGGACAAATGTCCATTCCCACACAGTACCTGCAAGCCATGTGCTTTACATCAGCACTAAAAGTTCAGATGTAATGAAGACTTACAAGGCCTTACTTGGTTTTATAGTCTTTCCACAGTAATCTGAACTACTGGTAAGTAGCATCATTAGGATTAGACATATGAGGTCCTTCCCTAAAACACCTCTGCAATCACCTGGCTTGGACAATTTGCCCAACTTCTGATTTTAATGCTTAAATTAAACCTAAAGTTGCTTGCTCCTCTTATGTGAGCAGGATGCTTTACAAGCTTTATGCTGGTATTTAAGAGTGAATCTAAACAATGAATCTAAAAATGAGTAATGAATGTTAAGTAAACACTGTGTAATATATCAACATTGGGATTCCATACTGTTTTGCTCCTGAAGTAATAAAAAACAACACTGAAAGAGGGCATATTTTTATATAAATTAATACAAGAGCTAGGATGTCAGGCTATCAGTCAGCACCTTCAAAAGAAACTGTATCTCCTGTTTAGTTGTAGAAGTAATGGTACAAATTGCACAAAATTATCAAAAGGAGTAAGGAACATTCAGTGACAAAGCAGTGAAAGACAACTCTGACGTGCTGGTAGATTGCTCCCAAGCTGAAACTCTTTGGAAGACAGGCTTTGAAGACCCCACCAGGATGCAGTGCAAAAACACTCGTTCACCTACATAGCTTCATTTTTTGGTAAAGGTTAAGTTTAACTGGTTTCTTGCAAAGCATATCAATGTTTCCCACAACCAAAACACAGACAGGCATTGTGAAAGCTGCTTTTAGGCAACACATGAAGTTAGGTTTTTAAGTCTGTAATTCAGATCATAGCGTCGCTCAGGAAGGAAAGGGCTTATACACACAGGGTCACTACACACAGTAATTAGGCAGCACAAAAACTCCTGTTAACTTTACAGGCAGATGAGATGTGAATCAGCTGTTTCAGAACAGCCTCTAATCTTGTTTTAGAGAATATTCAGTTCTCTTCAGTAAGAGGAAATGCATCTCTCCTGTCTAGACATCCAATTTAGAAAGAGCACAACACTTTTTCAATTTCAATTAAAGAATAACAAGTGCCAGGAACTTCTTTTATCTAACATTTTTGAAACTTATACAAGTAGTTTTATTCATGAAACCAAGCCTGTAAATACAAACTATTTTTTTCCTCCCTCAACTGCTTCAGTATGGTAAATTTAATGACATTTTACATAAAAATGCCACATAATCTTCTATTGTAGTCATGCTTCTCATGGTTATATACATATTTATCCAATGTTAAGTTTTTGTACACATTACTAGAATTATCATTAGAGTTCCATAATTGAGATTTTCCTATGACATGTTTGATGGAAAGTTGTGATTTGATTAATAACATTGCAAACTGAAGTTCTCTGCAGAAGTACCTGCAGAGTTCCATATAATAATGCTGCAAGGCTCACATGCTAACACCAGCATGTATTTAAACATGGGCTCAGAAATACAAATGTGCAGTACTGAAGTGTTAAGAAAAAAAAAAACATGAATTACAAAGACACTAGCTGTAGTCCAACAATCCTTACGCCTGTGTTCTCTTAACTATGACCTCACTGTAACTACAAAGAACAAGCAATATGTGGTTGACAAGTAAAAGGTATCAGACTTCTGAAAAGATTTCAGACTTTTTATATTTATTTTTCACTAAAAAGAACAAACAAGAAAATCTATAATCTTAAACTATCCCAGACTAAGCACTCCCATGGTGGTACTGACATTCTATATGGTATAAGATCTATATGGTACTGATATTCACTAAGACTGTGATCAAATCACAGAACTCTAAGGAGTGGGGGAAGCTCAGCATACATGTATATTTGTGTTTTTGGGTGTTTTTTTTATTTTAAGTACAGAAGTAACAGTGCAATACATGAGCACCATTTCTTCAAGCTCATGCATCATTAAAGTAATAATAAAGGAGCCCAAGTAACATGCTGATTTCCTCAGTCAATCAGAGAATAAGCCATTGTGTGGTAAACTGTGGCATAAGCATAGGTCAACTCCAGCATTAGACTTAGGCTTTTAATATTACAGTTACTTTTCACTTCATTTTAATGTATCTGCTGCATTGACATAAAGAAAAAACCTTCCCAATTTATACTTTTCAAGTGTAATTTGAGAGAAGCCAGCTAAGGCTGGCAATACATATTTACTTTCAACTGAAGTGTTTTAACACTGAGAAGTAATTTTATTCCACAATAAAGAACACAGAAATCTAGAAACAAGTTTTCCCATTGGCAGACCAAAGACAATTTGGCACAGGAGCTTTAGTATAGTCCCAAGTCAATGCATTTGAGAACCGTTCTCTCAGTACATTTATTGCAATTGTTCATAAAAACATTTTGCCAAGAATCTGATAAGAACAGCTCAAATTAAAGACAAGCTGTTTTATACAAGCAGTAGGATACTTTTGAGTCAAGTGAAATCCGTCCCCAAGGGACCTGTCAAACCTGTAATTATTTTTAAAGTGTCTTAGCTGTTTCTGAAATTACATATGGCATTTAAACTAGCCATTTTATTAAGACCATGCTTGGGTTGTACATTATGTAGTGTCCAACACACTGCTAGAGGACTGAAACAGTATGTTTACCAGATAAATATCTTCAAGACATAACAACTAACTTGCTAACAGCTCACGGACCATTAAAAATGACAGTTTAGAAGTGCTTTTGTAGTGAGAATGAAAGATAACACTTCAAGACTAATATTCTGGCCACAGATCTGGACTTTATTGGTAGGGTTGCATTATATCTAGGGTATTCTTTGCTGCTATAAATAAAGGAAAAAAAAATCAGTTATAGCGAGGGGAAAATGACTCAGTCATCACACTTCTCCCAATACATGGGAGAGTAACTCTCGTCATATTTTCTCGACCTTTTATTCTTATTCCCATATCAAATATTACTTGAAAATGGTGGCAGTGTTTTTTGTGAAAATTTGGTTATAAATGGTGCTCAGCCTCTCCCTGTATTTAATAGAAGTTGTAAAAGGTAACAAAATTGAACAGTCACGTTTATTGGCAGAGATAACCACTTAACAGTAGGGGCTTGTCTTAACCCAAGTTGTCAACAGTTTCCAGCCTTGATAGAGTCATTTGGTTTAATAACTTAATTGTATTCTGACAGAAAAATTGAGAGGTTTTAAATGTAGTAAAAATGATCTCCTGCTTCTGTGAAAAAGAACCACTTTTCACTGTCTCTCTATAATACAGGGTTTATTACTTGATATAGAAATAGCTCTACTTGAGCTAGTTAGGAGACTTCCAACAACCAAATGAGCTTTTACAAGGAGAGTTCTGACTAATGTTTCATGGGAACACACTGGAGAGCATGTTTCACTAAGAAAAACACTGTGTAGGTTTTATTTAGTATATGGAGTTTAGCTTTGGGGTCCTTCCTGCCTTTAAGTACTTGGGGCAGCATGTCTTTGAGAGCATCACCCCTCATCTGACCAGGATAACTATATATACCAAGTCAAGGCAGTCTTAAGATCTGAAAATTTAGCAGGAGACAACCCAAGTTGCAGATTATCTGCTGTTCTCGAACAAGTTTCAAGCTTTTACAGCACAGCTGGAATCACAGAAGTGAACAAATACAAACTGAATTTATCACCTGTAACTGCTCATCTAAGTACCTATTTAGTGGATGATAAAATTATCTTCCTTTGTCTCAGAATATACCAAACCAATAGCCTTAGTTCATACAAATAATCCTGTTTTACTCCTAAATAAACAGTTCTGAAGAAAATTTTCCATTCAGAAACTAAATTTCAATGCTATACTATCCACTACGGTTGTTTCAATACATTATCTGGGTTCTACTACCAATCTATATCAGAAAAACCAGTCTGCACAGAACCTCGTATTATCTGAAAACACTGTCAAAAATAAAGCCATTGAGATATACTTCACAAGTACTTATGATCCAAAATTTCAAAAAACAGATTTTTTTTCAGAAATGAGTTTCCTAAGAAGAAATACGTACATTTCTAAGCTATGAACTCAAAGACAGTCAAACTTGATTCTTCAATGAGTTTTGGTTTTTTTTAATGCTTTTTGGCACCAGTAACATACTTAGAACACAGCACAAATCTTCCGATTGCACGTTGCCCTGTTTTGACAAAAATGAAGGGCTATAGAGAACCACTACAATTTTCAGTTCATTTTAACTAAGTTGAAATTCAAGAGCTTTTTCCCCAGTGCGGGGAAGTTCTTAACATTTTAGTAGCCCTGCTACTACTTCTGAAGATTTCATATCTCCGCTAAACCAGCCTTTGGGCCTTGGTTGTTGTATATCCACAGATCACCTCATAATATAACTTCAGAAGTTTAGGCAATGACTTAGATGAGTTATTTCCTTATATCAAAATATTATTTAACAGATCTTTAGGAAAGCATGTATAGCTTTTTGAGGTTTCTTTAAGACATTTACCTTTAAAATACCTATTCTTTTGGCAACTAGATTTACTAAAAAAAAAAACATAAAAAACAACACAACACAGGACAGAGATTAAGTGTTACACAGACCCCTGGACCTAGAGTCTTTTTCCTACACAACACCAAACAGGTGGCATTAATTGTTTCCAAGCACATAGCAAATGGAAACAAGGTGCACTGATAACAAGTCTTCCATTATGAGAACGAGACACCTGCTATTAAAAATCTACATTGAGTTACAGATAAACTTATGCTAGGAATAACCACTCTGTGTCATTTTCTACTTTGTTTTATTTGCCTTCTAGTGAAGGTGCAGGCAGCTACTATTTCCAAGAAGGAAAAATAGGGGTAAGTAGAAAGTTCAGTGTTTGTAGAGAAATTCTTAACAGCTTTAAGAATCCAGCTTCAAAGACAAATCTGCTTGAATAACTGATTTCCCTGAATTTGCACCAGCTGCTGGTTGCAAGACACCCCTACTCCCATTTTTACAGTGCAAAGAGTGGACAAGAAAAAGTTATTTTAGGGTAGATTAACTGCCCTCTAGAGTGGAGGGTAAAACCAACCACTTGGTGCCTTAGTTCTCCTCCTTCAATGCACACACATAATAAAAAACTATTTTTCCAAAAACTAACAAGCGTGCTGCTTCTCTTCTTACATGTGGTAAACTTTTATTTAAATTTTAACATAATTTACATACATGTGTTGTAGAGCTGGAATAATACAAGTATAGTTATGTATAGTTGGAATAATACAAGAATAGTTGTAAATAGATAGCCAGAGGGTATCTAAGGAAAAGACTCACCAACTCTGAGGCCTTCAGTCAAGATGGATGCTTGCTGATGTTGAAGCTCACCACAAGAACTCCACAAAAGAGTGATCTCCAGAAAGAGATGCTACCTTAGTGGTGGTCTGCCCTTAAATGGGATCTGGGAGAGGTCCAACCCTTTCAGGAGCACAGCTGAATTACCTTCACCTGTGATCCCACAGCTGATTCATCATTTGCCTCAGGTGCTTAATCAGAGGTTCAGCCTGTGATCAACAGTTTCCCTTATATTCCACCCCTTCACAGTGTGAACCAATGATTGGGTGAGCTTTTCCTTATTACAGAGTTCCAACATATAATAATGCTTATAAAAATTTCCCACTGCAATGCACATTGACACAATTTGAGTGATGACTGATAGAAGTTCATGGTCTTCCATGGGCCAGTGCTTGATTGGTGTTACTGGAGACAAGCAATCATGAGGTGCACGTCCATCTGTGTTTCATCAGTCCCATGTGGATCACCATTAAGCATCTAATTCCTTCCAGTGGTCCTAGAAGCTCACAGACTCAGGGAGAGTAACACAGATGTTTCAAAGGCACTAGGAGGAGAAGGTCTGTCATCCAGGGCAAGATACAGGCTGTATTCTCATCCTAAGTCAATACTTCAGCTTGTAGCATGCTACCTCAGAGGTGGTCAGCCCTAAAATGGGATCTAGGAGAGGTGAAGTCAAGCTTCAACCCCTCCGGGAGCACAGCTGAATTACCTTCACCTGTACTCTCACAGCTGACTCATCACTTGCCTCAGAGGTTCAGGCTGTGATCAACCATTTCCCTTACACATATCTATTTGTTTCTATACAACAAATGTCCTTTAATTAGTTTCATTACAGTAGATTAATGTTCATAAATTAAAGCAGTGATAGCTACATATCTGAAAGACAGCAGGAAGTCTACGAACTCATGGAATGCTGGCTAGATACCTGGGACAGTACCTGCTCAACAGCAGCATCTTAAGGGTATATTCTTCATCTGCATTAGACTTCAGTTCAATAGCAAGTTCCTCAAGAATTGAGAGTGACCCTGAATATAAAATTTGGAGGAAAAATAAGCCTTCCAATCTATAAAACATGAAGAAAATGACCAGCAGTCACTTTTTTTTTGGCAGGAAGATTTCACTCAGAACAATGGACCTGGAAAGAGCCACCACTGCTATTGACAATGAAGCGGACTATGGAAAAAGCCCCTTGCCCACACTTAATACCAGTGATTACCTGATAGGCAGTACACTTCTTTTCTGTTTTCGGCTGAAGCCCAGCTCCTGAGCTCCTACCTTCACTCTCTGCCCCAGGAGAGTTAAAATTGTTGCAAGTAAGAGGATTTCCAATTGCTGTTTAATTGCGTCCACGTTGACACAGGTCACAGGAAAATATAATCATGGAGTAAAGAAGCAGAGAACTACTAATTTATAGCCTGTATGCATTTATCCACAGTGTTTTTTGTTTGTTTGTTTTTAGTAGGCCTTGATAATTAACTCATTTTCTAAAGGAGTAATGAGTACAGGGATAAAAAAAAAAATAACCTCAAGTGCTTAACAAAAGTCAATGGCCTTTACTGTACAATTGAAACCAAGGTTTCATTGCAATGTAAGCAACAGTTTCTCATTTCCTAAAGTGCTTACCATCCCAATAAGAAGAAAATAGGGTACAGGCAGAATAAAATCTTAATACATTTGGATTTGTTAGAAAGCACATGCATAAACAAAGACTTTGGTCCAATACTAGGAACCCAGTTCACTACAACTATAAATTGTTTTCACACAGAGAAGCTCTGAAGGAAGGGAAAACATTTAGAACACCCAGGAACTATTTCAGTTCAAAGGAATTTTAGCATACTACCCCAAGAAAATAATGGACACATGTGCACAACAACGTACAGAATATTCAGTATAGAAAAGATTAACCTAGCATTATTATTACATTATATGAAAGCATTCAAATGAAGGAAGACTTCAACACTTCCTGAAAAGCTACAGATAGTCTTTAAATGAGGCATACCTTGAGCCATTCATGAATTTATGTTTTAATGATTCATATGTAATAAGCACAATGCAGTCACAAATGCACTTTACATTCCTAGTTGTTATTATCCTATATTGCAGATCATTTTGTTAAACTCCACCATGCTTTCAAAAAGCCCCACAATAAGCCACTCATTTGGCACACCCATCTTCATAGTGAAAAAGGTATTAAGAAGATGAGAGCTCACATCTAATTACAAAATTGCAAAAAAGATTTACAGATACTTTTCTAGTTCCATATTTCCCAGGTTCGCTAGCACACTGTTTTAAGGTCTGTCATTTTCTTAATTACCTGCAATACTTAGTAGTCCGAAAAGAAACTGTAAAGAAAATAACCCTTAAACTAGAAGATAACAATCTACCATCTACAAGCATCAAAAAAAGCATTTGCACCAGCCTCCCACAGTGGCCCTACTGTAGTAAATACAGTGGAATTTGGCATTTTCTCTCGAGCAAGTCAATAACAGGAACTCAATCATAAATGCCCTGGTTTCCGGCTAGTACAGTGCTTGCAGCTGCACTGCCTAATGAGGCAGAGGCACACACATTTAAATAGCAGCTGGCTGAGAAGCCCAGAGAAGGTCAGAAGTTTGTTTTTAGTCAAAACAGAATTATTTGCTAGAGAATAAACATTCTCTTGACATTGACTTATGGAAGATGCAGCTCTTCCACTAACTCTTACAGAAAGAGTACCAGATCTCTAGAGCAAACTAATATGGACATATTTAACTGGTGTTGAAGACTGCTAGTCTTTTAAGTTAGAAACTGAAAAGTCAGTTTTCCATTGCTACTTCAAAAAAGAAACCTCTGAACACATCAAGCCTAAGATTCTTCATACCACCTTTTGTCTCTCAGCTGCATTTTGACTTGTTTTGTGAGACTTTTTCCATCAGTTGACTGTTTTTGAATGAAGTCCTACAGCATTCATAAACAGAACAAGCACTGTGTGATTTCTGTACTAGCGCATCCTCAACAGTTTGCGTACTCTGCATGCACTGAAACAAACTCGTCAAGTTGCAACTGTCACAGAGAAGACTCCAAATCCCAGCCTCCATCCGCACACAGTTATGCCAAACTTAATCCAGTAAAGTTTCAGACTTCTGCAGCAAACACTTGTCAGTGCAATGGAGCACAGCCTTGTATTCATAATCCAACACCACTGTGTGCTACAGCCCTATAGGAAAGAAATACCAGAAGATTATTTTCAAGGATGAAGATCTTTCAAATAATCCCCCGAAACAGGCCTGTTTCTTTGACTAGGACTCTTCAGGTAGGTACCTATGGGAGAAGTATGCCAGAAGCTAGGATTTTTCCACAGAAAATGAATGACAAAGGAAAGGGTGTGCACCAAAATGCATTTAATGCCTTCCTCAATGCTGAGAGGAAAAGAAGAATAAAGGAACAGGTAAGCTGAGAGAGGAAACCTCAACTAGACTCAACATCCACTTTACTGAGAAAGAAGTCCACTCTCTCTGTTTCTTTCTTTTTCATTCCTTCTCTCTGCCTGCATCTTGAAGTCTTCAGCTTCTGTAGACAAAACAAACAGCAACTGCAGTGCCTTTCTACTCACTTTATTCATTACATTGCTTAAGATCCTTTTTAAAAAGCTCCTGCCCAGCTCATCACCCACCATCAGTACAAAGTCCAGCAGTCTCACTACCCTCTGCAGATAAAGTGCTCTTATTGCTTCAGGCCATGATCTGGCTCTTCCACATTTTCCTCTCTCACTAATGAACAGAGTGGGCAACAGTCAGAGAACTGAATCTGGCTCAAATACTACATGAGATGCAGCAGCCAATTAAAATATGACATGTAGGTATTGTGCTTTGAACATGGTTTTTCTTAATAATTATATAAAAGTGACTTTGAAGAATTGCATTCCTAAGTACCTGTTGAGAAAATATGTCGTTTTTCAACAGTCACTTCCAAATTGAAGTATGTGAAAGCCAAAGAATTTTTGCTATGTTCCATGCTGACAATATGCAAGAATAAATGATTTTGTATTCTCTGGGTTGAAATATATTAAGATTAGATCCACAGCAACAGTAGAACACATTTAGTAAACTTAGGAGAAATTTCCAGGACATTTACGTTCAAAACTGGAAAGGTCAGTACTAAGAACCCCAAGTCATAAGATGACTCACTGTATTGCAGCATAAAGACCATATTTGGCATAATACATTCACACAGAGCAGAAGGTTATCATTGTAGCACATGTGGTATTTACAGAGCCTGTGTACTTCAAATATGACAAACAATGTTGGCTTTTTTTTTAATTAGAAATAGCAGTAATTGTTTTTAGTATTAAAAACAAAATGTCACAAGCTGCTATTCAAAAATCAAGTTATATGAAAACAGACCATCCCAGACAACTTTGATTGGATGATTGCTGCTCCATTTTAAACTACAGTCAAAATAGAGCATTAAATAGCTTCAGGCAGTTGAGGCAGATTGAGAACAAGGTGCTGACACAGTTTCCTCATAAACATCCACAGCTGTACTGACATCTCATGTTCTGATACTGTAAATCAACAGCAGCAAAATAGGCATTTCAATTGAACAAAAGGACCATCTCCAGTGCTATTTAGCAATGGACAACAAGTTTATCAGGCCACCCCCCTCCAAAATAAAAAAAAAAAAGACCATTTCATGTCTGAAGCAATAGTGAGCTCTAGAGAGAACTCCGTGACAAAACCTAAGTATTAAATGCCAGAAAACATCCTCTCCAATGAGTCCTCATGTCTGTCAGAGAGCTCCTATACCGGTATGTAACAACTAAGACTTGGATACACTCAATGATTTTGATTTTACTTAACTCATTTTCCAAGTGCATAAGGCGAGATCTTAGAGTGCTCCTGAGTTGGGTGAAGTCCTGAACAGGCTAAAGCAACAGCTAAAGGAACCTCTCTCCTAGTGTATTAAGTACCTTCTAAAATCCATGAAGAAACTTGAGGTTTAAAAACCTCAGCGTACAGCTACACTTTCAACATATAGAAACTGCCCTCTGCTCTCCTTCTACACCCCGTACAAGAGGGCATACGATTCACACAGCAATTCAGTGAAACTCTTTCCTTCCCCTTGCTACAGATCAGTTTGTGATCTGATTTCTCTTTACCAGACTCATACCATGCACGCAGCGGACTCCAGATGTCTGGGCAAGGGCTGCCTTTTGCTCCCTCAAAGACTTAAAGAATTTCACAAGTACCACAGAAAAAGGCTATGCCTGCTTTTATCCCACCACCTGTCCTAAGGCAAAACAGACAAGAGGCTGCCAATAGGCAGAGCAGCAGGTAGCATGCCAGGACAAAGGAAAGAACTTCTAGCCTGCAGAACCATAGGAAAGGTAGAAGGGTTTTCCTCACAGCTCCTCTACTCTTACTAAAATCTCTACGCTTACTAAAATCTCAGCCTCAGGATGTCCCCAGTTCATCTCCATTTCCCACTTCCAAAGCTTCACCCAGTCTCCTAGGGCCACTTCCTTCACAGGCCCTTTCCCAGTCTCTCCTTCCTAGCCCTTCACCCACCTTGGCATCATCTGCTTTCCTAAACTCTTGCTCCAGTTTCACTGCTTAGCCCAAGCCTGCTGCACATCATCACAGTTACCCCATCCTCTCTGCCCCTATTCCATTTGGTCCAGCGCCAAACTCTCTGCCCAACCTCTTGTTCAGCAGGGCTCAGCACACAACCCCTGCCATAGTTTTACATCAAAGCTTCCAACCTCCATTTCTCTTCTGCTATATAATTATAACCCTCACCCACTTCTAACAGTGCCTAGATTACAATACTGTTCTTCCCCCTGATCCAAACTACCTAGAACACCAAAACCAGAAGTGCATTACTATCAGATTTCATCCTGTCTTCCCAGTCTCATCCCAGTTTGCTGAGGAAGATAAATTCTGTCAAGTGTCAGATACAACAGCCTGAAAAATACTTCACACACCCACAGGGACAGTGAGTCTAACAGAAGGAGAGCTGTAAGGACTGGGAAACAGCCAGCATGGAGAAAAGCCTTCTCAGAACTCAGACAGGAGATATCATGAAGTCTGTTTGACTTTAAGGACAGTCATTTTCAAGACATTTTATTGACACAGACCAACAGATAAAAGCCCTTGTCCCAAAAGATGTTGAGAACATGTTCCAAACCACTGAGCTTACTTCAAAGCCATGATCCCAAAAAGAGACCATGCTTCAAACCACTGAGTCTATCTTGAAGTGTTAAGTTCGTGCCACCTTGTAAAATTTCCTCCCACCTCCTCACATTTGGATTTTCATTACAGTTGACTCATTGGGACTGAAAAAGTTATAGAACAGACAGCTGTGGGGAATTCTAGAATTGCAAAGTGATAGAAAGTGCTGCAATAACAGCAGAGAAGCAAGGCCCCAGGCTGTAGCAGATTTACTCAAATGCAACAGCCTCGGGCAGAGAAATAAATGAAAGAAGCTGCTTACCTTCACAGGTAGGCAGGGATCTCCAGTGAGATACCCTCACCTCCATTGCCAACCCTTCAAATGAGGTCTGGGAAGGCACCACCCCTTCCAGTCACTCAGCTGCATTGCTTGTACCTGAGCTCCCCTGGGTTGGCCCTGCCTTCCTACCAGGTGCTCAATCACTGGGTCAATCCACAACTTAGCATTTCCACTACAAGAATCAACAGTAGAAGCCAGGCAAGAAACAATGAAAGCAAAACAGTTTTCAACAAAACATTTCTGCAAGCCTAGGAAATTATGCCACCAACCAAACTTGCCTATTACAGCAGTAGCAGATACTAATTCTTTGCCTAACCAACGTTGTCTGGTCAAAGAACCTGCATTAACTCACATGCATGCTGAGGGACTGACTGAGCCATCAGCAATTCCAGCTTATGTAATGATAGATGGTAAAAAATGCATCACACACAGGGTAGCTTTAAAAATATATATTACTGTTAGAAAATATCATCACATACTTTCCAGCAGTTCCCTCCAGATTTCCCATATCTGTAATTGTCTTACCAGTTACTCATAAATCCATACACATAAACAGAAACTATTCTCACTGACACTGGAACAGAAAACCAGTTGAGTTCATATAAAAAAATCTGGAATTATATATGCCACTGTTGCAAAAATTACATACTTAGAAGTGAAAATACTCCAAGAAATGTAAAAACGAGGATTTCATTCAACTCATATTAAGGCTGACATCCTCCTCAATTTCATTTTTTCCCTTAAGTTCTCTTTGTCAAAGATGGCATAACTAAAATCTTCATAACATTTATTTTCCACATGAAGCAAAATGATGCATAGTTTTTGCAAGCAAAACAACTACAAACACATACTGGTATTGTTCATCAGCGTTCAAGATTCTCTAAAAAAATAAAAAATAAAAAAATAGGCTGCCACTAAGCCAAAGCAAGAGATTTGTTCTGTAACAACTTATTTTGTACTCAAATGAAGAAGTGATTCTGACTGAAAGTTTCCTAGTGATCACAAAATCAGTAGCACAGGAGGTGGGCAGCTCATTGTCACAAAACAAAGCTCAAAATTGAGCAGATACAATGGGAGAGGAGATCTAAGGATAAGGTGGAGAAATTTAATATACTGGAAATAAAATTGCTTGCTTCTTACACACATCCTTTCACTTAAAGCTAAAAATGTCAGGTTTAGGTATAACTGATGTCATTCTGCAAGCACAGTTATGCATTCAGAAAGCACATTGGGAAATACATTCAGACTACTGCCTTCAGCCAGAGTAAGGAGATGCTCTTCAGAAGCCCACTCCCGAATCAAGGGAAGGATGAAGCAAAGAAAATTACTCTGACTAAGCAATTTATTTCAAAGAGGCACAGATACTTGAAAAACATTTATATTTGTGCGCAATTTTTTATTATTGTATCTTTATTGAATAGTAGAGTCTAATTCTCTTGGTTTTGCTGGATTTTTTAAGTATTTGAAATAAAATACTAAGTAAGGAATTCATCAGCTACTTGATTTTGTCTCTTAAAGACGACCTCTATGCCACTCATCCTGGATCTCTCAAACCAAGGCAGCCAGTCAGCCTTGCTCCAGTGACTGCAGTCTGTTTCCTCCCTCTAGGTGGAGAGCTTTACTGTGTCACTAGAAGCACAGTTCTATGCTACAACTGGGATCAAAGGGAGAGCACATAGCACATAAATGCAGCATAATCAGCCTGTCAGAGTATTATTTCTCTCCCTTTATCCACCTTGGACCATAAAAAAAAAATTAAAAAAAATCCAAAAATAGCAGTGGAGGTAGCACCATCATGTAATAAAATTCTACAAAAGCAGAACAGCCTTAAGTGAGATTTCTACATCATGAACATCCTAATCCAGGCGGAGAGAATGGGAAAGTGGTAACCCTGTTTTGTTCAAAAGAACTGTTTTCAGATTTTGAACTTGGACTTTATTCACTTCTCTGAACCATTTTGCCCACCTCAACAACTATTTAACTTCTTGCTCATATCACCACACGTAAGTTTCTTCACCTACCATGTGACAACATTTCCATTCCCACTTCAAACTTCAATGCATTTGACTGCAGTTTTAAAGAGTATAGAGCTGACTTAGCCCTCTTCAAATTCTGCTCCCCAAACAGCCTGGACTCCAACAAGTTCTTCTGGCAGACATCCCAAAAAACAGCACTGCATGAAGCACCTTCTCCCTATAAAAAGTCTCATTAATATTGGTGATATGTGGATGGTTGGACTGGGTAATCTCAGAGGTCTTTTCCAACCTTGGTGATACTATGATCACTTAATGAAAGCAAAAATATTACTAACTACAAGTTCCAATTAGTGCTCGTATCTTGTCATGAAGCAACCACAGGAAATAATTTAAAGGTGGAAGCCTAAAGAAAAGTCATGTAGAGCTAAAGCACTGAGAATGACAACAAAACAATATTACTAAAAACAATCAAGAAATCAAGAAACAGGTCAGAATTTGTTTAAACAACCACTGATACCTTCAAGCAACTTGTTATCTTTCTCCTTTAGCCATTACTCAGGAACAATAAGCTCATTCATGCCTTTCGCCCCACGTTATCTAGGCAAGGAGATGTAACTGAAAAAGAAAGCTATGAACTAGAAGGCAGCAAAAGCAGAAGCCTTACCTGTACTTCCTCTTTCTCTAATGTTTCTCCCTTCCCATCACCTTCACTCCAACATCATTTTCCATTGAATTAGTCAGCCTTCTGCATGTAATTAATGAACTAACTGTGGATAAACATATTAACATAGGCAGCAGTGTGATGGAGTTTAATTCTCAAAGTCTGGTCTCTATGCTAATTAAGGAATTTCTTACAAAAATCTCTTAGAAACCTAATAACTTGCAGCTCAACGTAGTTCAAGCACGTCACTACCTAAACTGTTTTAAGGTGCAACTACATAGCCATGCATGCTACAGTAAACCAATATCTTTGAAATCCTTAGTAAAGCATTTACAAATAAACCTCACACCCATTTTTCAGATGTCAATAAGCTCAGGCAAAGACTGGAGAGAAAAGAATGTGTATCAGTACCACTCTGCTACTCGATGGACGTATTTAAACAGCAGCCCCAGAAACTGAACAGAGATTTGTTTGCTTTGTAGATGTCAGGAGCCACATAAAGCTACTCACTTCAGGTTCTCCACAGGTCAAGATAACTACATCCAGAGTATTATTGCATTTAATCAACAGTACCTGAAAGAGACACTGCAACACCTATCAGCCATGCTAAATTCAGGCTCAATGATAATCGTAAAAGAAAACAAAAGTTTCCCAGCTCAATTTATAGCCAGCATTTTACCAAGCTGTCTGAGGACTGACTATAGCCACCTAAATAATTCCAGACTCAAGCCACGTACACAGTCACTTCTTTGTTCTCCCAACACTGCTACATAAACCAGAACCAAGAGGGAGCAATAGAAAGACTTGCAACAGGAACTCTGGTTTTACATTCAGCCATCTATTCTGTTAAAAGCATATGACGCTGTCAGTATATATACCCAGCAACAGCTGAGAAAAGTCTTTACTACTGTATGTGTATTCAGGCTTCCTTGCTGGTGTCTGAAACAGAAGCACACAGGCTTTTCCTCTTAGATCTGCTGTTACTTCAGTGCTGGTGATAACACAGCTAACTCAAAGACCTCGTGCCAGCTGAGTACCAATGGCAGAACAGAACAACTAGAGAGACTGACAGGGGAAGCATTAGATCAAGTGACGCTGCCCCCTATCACAAACAAGCCAGCTTCTTTTCCGATTCCCTCTGCCAGAAAGCTGCACTTCAAGAATTAAAAGGAATGGACTTTTTTCACATATGGATTTTTATGACTAAAAACCTCAAAAGGAAAAGAGCCAAAAGGTCTCCCTGCAAAAATTAATCCTGGAATTAACATGATTCATTTGAAAACTTACCAAGTGTTGCCTTCTAAGAGTTATTACATACGAACACCTGTAAGGAGCCAACTATTTATAGTACCAATGAAACTGTCATACAAAAACAAAGAAGTGCTACTTGTGGTACTATGATTCAGGTTGTGTCAGCAGTTTGATTTTCATGGCTTTAGCACCCAGCTGTAAAAACTGCTTTCAGTAGAACCAAGTATATTACGCCTGTATCTGTGGGGAGCAACATTTCTGTTTTCACTGGGTGAAAGGCGAGAGTCAACTATATTTTAATACATAATTTCTGAATAATAAGATCCAAAAAATTTGCAAGTCATTTTTGGATACAATCATTGCCAAACAGGACTACACCTTAAAGACAGTTTGATAAATATTGCAAGACAGAAACTTGGTGGAGAGCAAGACATTGAGAAATAAGTAGTTTTCAATTTTGGCATGCATTCTTCAAGAATTAGAGACATACCAGAGAAACCGTTCCAATACACAGTTCACAATACACAGCTATAATACAACCGTTCCAATACACAGCTATAGATCTTTGTAACTGGGCCAGTATGTGTTTAAACACAGAGAGGAAGTAACAGATACAGTTTTGAATAGACATCAAGTGAGATTCTTCAAGCAAGGAAATACATAAACACTACACACTGAGGGACCAGTCCCATGCAAAGTTAAAAGCAATGCTCCAAATGACATTGGCACATCTGTTCCACACCAGCATGAAGAAACTGACACTTTAACTCATCAGATGTCAGGGATATACAGCTGAAGAGATGCTGCAATAATTATAGAATGGCTTGGGCTGGAAGGTTCATCCAGCTCCAACTCCCCTGCTGCAGGCAGAGCTGCCAGCCTCCATATCTAATACCAGACCAGGTTGCCAAGGGCCCCATCCAACCTGGCCTTAAACACATCCAGGGATGGGGCATCCACAACCTCTCTGGGCAGCCTGTGCCAGAACCTCACCACTCCCCTAGTAAAGAACTTCCCCCGACATCCAACCTAAATCTACCCACCTTCAACTAAAAACCATTTCCTCTTGCCCTGCCATTATCTACCCTTGTAAAGAGTTGACTCCCCTCCTGTTTGTAGGTTCCCTTTAGGCCCTGAAAGGCTGCAATGAGGTCACCCCGCAGCCTTCTCTTCTCCAGGCTGAAGAAGCCCAGCTCCCTCAGCCTGTCTTCATAGGGGAGATGCTCCAGCCCTCTGACCATCTTTGTGGCCCTCCTCCTCTAACAGCTCCTTGTCTTTCTTGTACTGGGGGCTACAGACCTGAACGCAGTACTCCAGTTAGGGCCTTACAAGGGCAGAGTATCTTTTTATTTAAAAGATACAGAGAAACTTGCCACAGAATACAATTGTATCCCATAAGAGCTTTTTCTTAGGGTATATTGGTGTGTTGAGCACATCATACAGATTCGGGATTTTATTCTACTTCATAGCTAAGTTTAATTACGAGAAACATTAAACATTAGCTTCAAAGACTAGCAACTTTGAGTGTGAGGAAAGTCAGTAATGTCTTAGATAAATTCAATAATATATAGCAATTTAATTAAATGCTCAACTTCAATGGTGATTTCCTATCACCATCTCATTGTATATAAATACATGGTAGAGATATATGTTTCCCTCCACATACATAATGCCAAGGACAGTAGAGTTCTACTGTAACAGTAGGAGCAATGGTAGAGTAATTTTCCCTCCCATCTTTTTGTACATTTTCCCATATTAAAATGAAGTACCTTCTATTCTATAAAGAATTAAAGCCTGGTATACTCTACCCTACTCTACCCCTGATGTGCTTACAGATTCACAATCCCTTCTCTCATCCATTCTTCCCTTAGAATTCCAAATATAAAAGAAGCTGTGAACTGTTAAGCTAATCTCAAAGCTCTGGTTTGATCATTAACCAGTGCTACTCCTATAAGCTCCAATTATTTTAGTAAGATCAATTTAAAAAAAATAAATCCATCAAAACCATCGTCACTGAAACACAAGAATTAGTCAGGGTCAAGCTGCTGATATTTTTTTGCCCAGCATATTGAATCACTTTAGATCTAAGTTTTTAGATCTAGATTTTTAGATCTTTATTAAGAACTTGGGCTTGTACCTCCTTTAAAAGAAATCTCCCATTACTTGACTTTTGGCCACTCCCTATCATCCATGGCCGCAAAGTGACCCCATTCTGACCTTCAACACATAGGCTGTACAAATATTGGCATCTACTCTTTACGATTATTGGAACATTTTATGAGGGGAATAGGGACAATCTTATATTGAAATGTCAGTCTCAGTAAGCCAATAGATGAAAGTCATCTAAACTCTCCAGAAAGCTTTGAAAGGAAAATAATGACATTTCTGTTTACAAACACAATTTAATATTAAGATGAGAGCATACACATGATAGAAAGTAACTTAAGATCCATCATTACTGCCAGGTAAGGCAGAAATCAGAATTCTATTTAGTGCTTCAAATAAAATAATTGCTGCTTAGGCAAATGAAAGCATAAATAAGCACCACCAGGCAGGTACCTTAAGCGCCTTTCACAGTCAGTATAGCAGACATCCATACAGCCAACAGAACTTAGAGCACAATTCTTCTTACTATAAGGTAGACACAAGCATCTGATCAAACAAGCCTACAGTCCTGAACTTAATGGTCTAAATGATTCTCAGAGACCAAAGCAGCAGCCTAGACAACTAGCTTAGTGTAGACATTGTTAAGCAAGGGGGTTCCTACTGAAAGTGACAGAATTCATCAACCAGTAACACAAGCTAGAATAAAGGAAATGAAACAGCATCAATTAAAGTCAACCATCACATTTCTCAAGTCACACAAATAATTTCCAACAGGAACTTGGCCTACTTAACAAGAGCCCAATCAAGTTGCATGTCCACCTCTGCAAGTGCCAATTACGACACTAAATGATGGGGAAGTTGTCTATTTCAAATGCAGTTTGACTCTCCAATCTCACTATTAAGGCACTTTCATACTAAGTATTTATGAACTAGCAATAACTTAGTTACTTTACAGGTCTTCTTGTTTATTAAAATCAAAAATATAGCAATATTTCAGTAGCAGGATTTCAGTACTGTAATGGTTCTGGATGTTTTTCACTTGCTAAGTTTGCGTTACACTTTCCTTTAATCAGAATAACAGAAAGATGCAAGGTACTGGGAGGAGGTAAGAACTGCCAATGCACACGTATAACACAGCACTTCCACTGCATGTGTAATTAGCAGTCAGCATTTCCCCATCTGACTGCACTACCTCCTAATTTAAAGTATGATTTCTCACACCATTTAAACAGAACAGTGTAAAGAGTGTAAAGACATGAAACGCTGCCCACACTTCATAAGTAAAATAAGTCACAGCACAACATTTCTACAAGTTTTGGCTTTTTTTTTAACGTCCTGACTGAACAGTGATCCAGCATAACTGCAAAAGTATGAAGGTACAAGGAAATTAATAACTAATGCAGCAAATATTTTAGAGATGGTCTATACTGAGATTTCTATATCATTCCTCAGTACTGAGAAACTTGTAAATTAGTAAAGAAAAATCTTACCATTGTAATCTAGTCTTCAAGATAGAGATAGAACTTAATGGTTTCAGTGTATCTTCTAATAGGAAAGGCTGCAATAAGAACACGTGAACACAGTCTCCCATTTGATGCATAGCAGATCATTGTAGGAAATTTAGAAGGCAAATACCTGAAGAAAACCATAGTTATTGATTTCCAGTCTTGGACCAGCTGCAGTTATGGCTATTTCTCTGAACCAGGCTAGAAAGGGCATAAACTGTAGTTTAGCTGCTAGTCTTTATGACTACCTCACCTTCACATCTTCAAGAATAACTATGTAACTTTATTTTAGGCTAAAAAATAAATGTGCCTATGCTACTAAACATACAGATCTACAACATAGCCTCCATCACTGTTCAAAGTGCAATCAGCACTCTGAAACTGCTCTCATCCTGTCTGGTACCACTGCCAACATTAGTAGGGGTAAACACAAAACCAAACATTCATTTGAAAGCAATAGAGTGATGGTCATTTCCACCAGAGAAGACCGGGCATGGGTTCCAGCAGAATAGCACTTGATCAGGAGTAACCAATTCAAGACTAGTAAAGTAGCTTCTTGGCTGTGACTTCTTAAGCATGACACCGAAACTGATGTCTGACAAAGCTACTGGCATGATCACACCATCTAGAGTATGGTAGAACATCATAATCCATATTCAAGTCCAAAGACTTATATATACACTTTATAATGTACATGTTACCAGATTTCAATGGCATTTTAATTTCAGAAACAGCGTGCTAAGTTTTGGCACCAATATGCTGACAGACTACTACTGTATAATCATGGGAAAAAATTACACTAACTTGAAAACCACAATTATTAAGTTGTATAAAATCCAGAAAGCTTTGCCAGTGTTTTCAGCATCTGAAAAACAAATCCTCACCACATTAAGGTTTATGCTTTTGGAGAGCTATATACAAGATAAAGAAGACAATGACACTGGAGATAGCGTAGCTGTTCTTTGGGTTTCTAAAAAAGAAATAGAAATCAAAAGGATTGGATCACCGCCAGCATAGCTTATGAAGCCACACACTGCCATTACATCTAAAGAAATCCCACGAGCAAGAGTTGTTTAGAAAAAAGCAAGAGACACAGTAACAACATATTACAGCATGCATGCCTGCAGATTGACAAGTAGCAGCCTAAACAGTCAGATGCATCCCAGGTTCCAGAACACCACCAACCAAAGCATGCAGCACATAAATGACAGAAATAAGGTGTATATAGGAGCACTAACCATTCCCTGCCTGATTTCAGTCCTGCTAAACATATATTGTTCCACATACCTCAGAAAAGGCTTATTTACACTCATAAAATGGCAAATATGTTCAAGTTACTTCTGTTATGGGTTCATACGTTACTAAGTTGGAATAAGAATCTCTACTGCTTTCACACCACTAACTTCTTCTTTTATTTGGTGCTTTCTTTGTTTTATGTGTATTTTTGTTGCTTCGGTTTTGCTGTGTTTTAAGGCTTCCAGTGCAGCATGACATACTACCACAAAATGCTTATAAATACTCAGAGAAGACACAGTAGACCAGAGTGCCTCTCTTAGCTCCATGCTATAAGGTTAAACTTTACAGATTGAATGTATTACATACCTGACATGCAAAAGAACACCTCCTCAGGAACATGAAATACAAGAAAAAAGCCAAGAGGCACACCTGGAATAGCTACACAGGTGCCAGATATGCAGAGACACAGCATCTCCTCATTACAACAAAAGCACTTGACTAGACTTTCAATATAGCAATTTTCTCCCATTACACATTCAATTTCACCACAGGCTGCAAGAATTCTCCTTTGAGAGAAATTTCCAAGCAGCAACAAATGGGTCAGATGACAGCTAAAACCAGAGAACTCATAGAAACTGACTATCTTACTATACTGAGTAGTCAGATTTTTTTTCCCCAGAGCAAGTATCTTTGCTTCTAATCATTTCAAATGTGTTCAAGCATAGTAATTGTAGTGCAAACTGTTTCGGGAGACACTTTCCAAACCCAAAGTTCTACAACATACCCTAGCCAAGGCAAGTACCATTTCGTAGCTAATTTACCCATTGGCTTTGACTTTGGCATCAATACAAGGGCACTGCAATGCATCAATTTTGAACAGACTTATTTCACTGCATGATATAAGCTGTACTTTTATTCATGCGATGAATTGGGCTCCTGGTAGAGTATCAAATGCTGTTCAAGGGAACCCATCATCGAACCAGCTCCAGCTAGACCATAAAGTCAATGGACACATCCTGAGAAAGTTTGCTAACTGTCAGACAACATAAAAGTTGCAAAGCAAAACTCATTTCCCATGAGAAAAAGAAATACTTGAAGAAAGAATGCCTGACATATATTTTGTTTATTCACAAATACACAAAGTGCTGCAACATTTACATTCCATATGAGGAAGCTTTACTGCTTAATGACAGATGTAAAAAATGACAAGACAAAATAGCTTACCATCAAGTTGCCAGGCTTTAAAAATCTCATTATTAAATTACTGAAACACAAATCCTTGAGAGAGGAAATCAGACACCATCCATAATGTTGACTTGCTCTCATGCCATTGTTCATCTGCTGGTTCAATGGAACTATACTTCCTCAAATAAGCTGCAACATTATAGGAAGAGTAGCAGAACTGACAAGTTTGTAAGGAACAGATACTTAACCAGGACTCAAGTCCAGACTCAAAAGCCTGAAGAAGCTGGGATGAAGCTGTTAGAAATTGTCAAGAAAGGAAGTACTTCTTGCCTCACCACCGTAATACCATATCAAAGAACAAATAAAAGTGTATATAAGTGCAAGGTAACATTATTGATTGATCATTGCTGCCCAGGGAGGTTGTGGATGCCCCGTCCTTGGAGGTGTTCAAGACCAGGTTGGACGGGGCCCTGGGCAACCTGATCTAGTAAATGTGGAAGTTTGGTGGCGCTGCTAGGCAGGGGGGTTGGAACTACATGATCTTTGAGGTCCCTTCCAACCTGGGTCATTCTGTGATTCTGTGATCATCTAGCATTCCTCAGAAATAAGATGTGGGCCACAAGAAGTAATGCTAGGATTAATACCATTATTATAGTTGCACAGAAAAACCTTACACAACTTCCTTGAATTACAGGAATCAGAATGGTAACCTCTTATGTGTTCTACACATAGATCAGCACAGCAGGCTTAAAATACTCCACTTTCCTTGCCTTTCTGCACAGCTGTTTTCTAAGAAATTGTTTCTCTTATGTGGAAAACTCAAGAGCCAAATGGATGGACAAGAGACAACCAGAGGAGCAACAAGACCAAAGCTTAGTGGGAGAGCTTGAAATCATAGGAAGAAGGTAGAAGAGCACTCTCTTCAATTTGAATAGGCTGTAGGTGTGTAAAGAAAAGGATGCTTCAATGCTACAGCCTTGTGAAATACAGAAATATGGCATATTTACATTTAATAGTCAGATTTTTCCCATAGCAAGTTATTTTTCTTTCTATTATTTCAAACGTGTTCAAGTGTAGCAGTGCAAGCTACGCACTAGGAAACTCTTCTCAAAACTCCAAGACTTACAGCATCCTACACCCAAGGCAAGTAACTTTCCTGATGGCTACCAGTCTTCATTTAAAAAACAAAACCAACAACAAAACTAAGAAAGCTATTCACAGCATCAGAAACTTTTACAAGAAATGCTGCTGGCAGAAATCAGCTTCCCAAATACAGACTGGGTGCTAAGCGATTGCCTTTCCTATACCATTGCACTGTTCATATAGACTAAATTCTAAATTTTCCAGTATGTATTT
The DNA here is from genome assembly GCF_054131305.1 of Coturnix japonica. NCBI lineage: Eukaryota > Metazoa > Chordata > Aves > Galliformes > Phasianidae > Coturnix > Coturnix japonica. The sequence goes on from NC_140664.1 coordinate 76,868,583, forward strand.
AGTATTTCATCTACTTTCACATCAGATACATATCACTGTATACAGTGATACTTAGTCTACTTGCTGTTCACAATGTTTCTCAGTCCACATCCTGTGCGTATCCTGTTCAAATACAAGGAATCAGATTGTGCTGATCCTTGAGTCAACACCTGGGAGCTGTGCTGCTTTACCAGAACTTCCCTCTCCTGTAACAAGCCCCAGAACAAACTACACTGGCAGCCATAAACACTGAGCAAAGATGTACAAGGATGGAGGAAAAAAAGAGAAGCTAACACAAACACCAAGATAGATTCAAGCTAATCCTATACCAGCCATACTTTGTGTCATAAATGTGTTCTAGCTCACCTGTGCTCAAATACCTTATTAACTGCATCATTGCAGGTAATGGTATACAGCTAGACTCCATAGCGTAGGAGTGTCTTCGATTTCCAATTATGTTTCTTACATTTCAGTTTGATCCCAAACTGGGACTCCTCCATCTCTGCAACCTCGAAGTAAGAAAAGGATGTTCAAGAGATCTGAGATCCTCACTCAGAACAATGCTTGGCTATTCAGAGACAGCCACTAAAGTAGAGAGCACCTACTTTCAGCCAAGACCACATTTGTCTCAAAGAAAAGGCAGCACAAACTTACATGAAGCCTCACCTGTAGCCTATGCAGTTTCAGTGAAATCTAGCCTATCCCTATGCAGAAAAGCAATCCTTCAGATTCTGTCCTCCACCTGACAAAGGACTGTCTTCTCTCTGAAGAGCATGATATAACGCCTCTACATTTGCCTTCCAGACACACGCGCACTTCCAAAAGACAGGGTCCCACTTGATCAAAACACTTAATGAAACACTTTAAGTCTACTTCCTCGGTGATCCTTTTCCCTCCATGTGCAGTTTGTCTTCCACAAATCACATACTAACACCTGTATAGTAAGCAGCACATATGTATATGGATTTGGTGTGCATGTTCATTAAACTTTCAGTACTAGGACAGAGGCAGATCCTATCTTCTCTCTACATTAAGTAAAACAAAGAAAATATTCTTGCATTTATGCACACTCACTTCTCAGTTATATCTACTTACAATAGCAATCTCAAGAACTTTCAACCAAAATCCGAGTTTTGACAGAAATGCCAGCAACTATACAAAAGAGCTCTCATTATAAGACAGAAACAACTAATTTGCCTATAATTAACAAAAGCATCTGGTCATACATTGGCATATGAGTTCTAGCGTATTGCTGCATTTAAAACTTAGCTTTACAAGTTAAACAATTTTCCTGTTTGTCTACAAACCAACTTATCACCACTCCAAGTAAAGCAGCACAGTGCCAGAAAAGATAAAAAGATACACTATTCAAGGCTCATAATGCAGTGACAGAGAGGGAAAATGAAACATCAGCACATAACACAGTAGTTAAGACTCAGACTATGTCTTAACTTAAGTCTTTAACTTAATTCTGATACATCTAGCAGGAATGTGTTTCAACAACAACATTTTCCCCTTCAATGAAGAAAGAAAGGGCTCTACATTACTCAGAAGTAGTTTACCATCCGACCAGCACCTATCTGACACTTCAGAAGTTTTATCCATCCAAACACAGCAGTTGGCTCAATCTAGAACCAACATTATCAGAACAGTGAAGTGTGGTTTACCCCACTGCTGTATAGTGTGAGAAAGGAGATAAGGAAATCTCAGAGCTGCAACAAGAGTGTACAACACCACTGGGTACATGTCAAAGGTCTCTTATCAGCAGTACAAGCGATAGAACGGCACCGATTACACTTTAGCCCCATTTCTAAATGCAGAACGTGTAGAAATTAATTTACATACTACATAGTACATAGAGACTAAAGTCTAGCCCTTGCTAAATGAATGCCTTTTGCATTGTGACCACGTGGAATCAGTTAGTTCTTACAGCTTCATCCATATCGTTCCCACCTTTTACTATCTGGCCAAATGTCACCATCAGCTTATGGTTAACACATTTACCCTCACATACACCTGTACTTCTAACAGCTGGCACCTAGGAGGGAAGCAGGCCACATAAAGTGCCTTTGCTAACTGGTGCAGCTCATAGTTGAGCAGGAACCATGTGAGCTCCTACGCACTATACAGAACACATGCAAATAGCACATCTACTTCCTCCAGTCTTATAAGTCCCATCAGAGGTCTACAAATCATAAGATACAACTGTGCCACATTTCCATGGCATACCTCAGCTAAAAGCTGCATTGCTAGACAGCTCCAACCAGAACTGTTAGGATAATCAGTCCTACCTCAGCTCAACTCTTCCACCACCAAAACAAGATAAAAATCCCATCATTTGTCAGTGGAGAAGATGAACAGTTGAGATGTTCACACCTGCACAGAAGTTCTGAAAAATGTGAGGTGTCTGATTCCAATGCTATGATCAGTTATGCCTGATATAGCATCACCTTAACTCAGGAGGTGCCACTGTAGTTCAAGCAGCACCTTGCTGAGCCTCAGAGTACTCTAAACATAAAAGCACAACACTACAGCTGTCTAAAGCAGCTCTTTTAGCTTAATTTTATCATCCACTTATCATTCTTCCAGGCTCTTAATTTTGCATATGTTCTCAGAGTATGTTGGCCATACACAGGTGATTCTTTATACAACTCAACTGTACCAATTCAGTGTAACAAAAGGGACACAGTTTGAACAAGATTAGTTAACTATCTAGTGCTGTTCTATGCTTTCTTACCCCAAAGGATCCAAGCCCTTATTTCCTGCCTTGCAAGAGTACCAATTCCACGTAAGAATACAAAACAGACCAACTCTATTTAGCCAAGTAATTAAAGTTAACTACCCAGAAAAGACAAAGCCTGAGCTCAATGCCATTTGGTGAAATGCACAAATGCATTTCTACGTTTTATGCATGATAGTTAAGCTTAAAAACTAGATGACACTAAGAGATTCTCACTAAAGGCAGGCATGCAAGTTTGCCTGTTCTCATATAAGGAAGGAACAGAATACTACAGGTGTCTCATTTCTGGGTGAGGCTTCTCCAAATAAAAGCCATTATAAAAAAAAAGAAAGAAAGGGAATAAGATAAGAGGGCAAGGAACAAATATTTAGTCAACTTCCTCTTAAATTTTACATAAGAATAGAAGACAGAACAGAACCCAGTGACAGAAAAATATAGGACTTGGAGGCTACTCTCAATATAAAACTTCCATCCTAAGCCACTCTTAGTGAGCCCACTGCTTGGGTCAGTAATCCACCAGAAGGGATGATGCTGCAAAGTGTTTTAAGAACACCCGAGAACAGACAATGAGCTGAAGTAAGATCAGCAGATGAACACTGAACGCGGAGTCCGCAAGTAGTAATGGGTGAGAAATGCTGTGACACTGTATTGCCACAATTAATTCTCTCACAAAAATCAAGTGGCTCTTCAATGTAGAGTAAAATAGCGCCATGCTTGTTTTCACCTGTCCTTTTCTGCAGTGCTCGCTGCCTTCTGAACAATCCACAGCAGGGCCTCACAAATGGATTGGCAAACACTCCAGGAAGAGCCACAGCTGAAGAAAATGTCCTTCCAAGCACTAAGTTCACACTTAATGCCAGTCGTAAAGGGAAAAAATAGCAACCAAACAACAACCACCAAAATGGTTCCACTACTTCTAAGACAATTATTAATGCATACCATCCAACATAACCTACTTAACAGGTTTTACCCATCACAAACAATACACCCTATGAGTAGATGGCACTCAGCATGTTCAAAGAGATAACCTGAGTGCAAGCAGAGTGGCTTTCCCAGGCTGCAGGCAACACCTACACTACAAAGCAAGGAGTTCCTCAAACACCATCAAAGGAGCTCACAACTTCACTTAGCACAACTTACCAGCAAATATAACAATGCAGAACTCTGAGTGGACAAGACAACAAACTCAGCATCCAAGGTGCCTGTTGGCAGCTTAGGGAGGAAAGCTACAAGCTCCGTACATCAACACTCCTGCAGGTCTCACCAAGTTAAAACTCACCATTGGAACATTATTTCTCCCCAGGGCAGAAGTTGCTGCAAGGGAAACACTTCTCCTTCCACGTGGCCTTTTTTCAGCACCTTCTGCTGAGAGTATGAGGAATGAGAGCATCGTTATCTCTATTGTCAACACAATCAAAACACAGAGACTGTGACAAACCCTCTGTGAAGGTGACAGAGCACTGGAACAGGCTGCCAGAGAGGCTGTGGAGTCTCCACTAAAGACATACAAGACCTACCCAGACACTTCTCTGTACAACCTGGTATGGAACCTACTTTAACAGGGAGTTGGACTAGATGATCTCCAGAGGTCCTCTCCAACCCCTACGGTTCTGTGTAACCCACATGGACACAAAACACAGGAGATGCCCTTGTCACCCATTCAAGCCTGGGCTGAAAGTACACACTGACTTATAAGACTATCCTGTGTGTCGGGGGAGCAGGTGACAACACACTGCCCTGTGCAACAGCCCTGCTGAGGGAGAGCATCAGTGCTCCGTGTCTTCAGCCCATCAGGTAGAAGAGCTGCGTGTTTCCTTTCACAGACACAGCTCCTTTGCTGAAGGTCACATCACATCCCACTTCAACCGAGGGTCAACTGATGCCTTTAACAAGTCCAGGTGAAGATGACTACGAAGACAGGCACAAGAGCAACGCACTGCTACCAAAGACGCCAGCAGAAAGCATCCCTAAGCACAGGGCGCACATACAGGCAGCATCCAGCTGAGCCCCGCACACCCCTCACCCTGCGGCGGCCCATGACAGTCCGACGGCTCTCGGGGGCCGCCCGGCAGCGCCGTGACAGCGCCCGCTGCAACAGGAAGTGCGGGCTCCACGCACCGCCGCGCCGCAAAGCGCTGCGGGCACCTCGCGGGGCACTTCGCAGGGACACCGGGCCCGGCTGCAGCCCCCGGGAGCCCATAGGACCGCGCCCCCCCGTCCCACACGTGCCGCCGGGGGCCGATGGGGCTCGGCCCATCTCACCCCGCTCCCTACCTGCCCGGTGATGCCGGTGATGAGAGCCACCTTCTTGTCGCCCATCTCCCCGTCCTCGTCTCCCGGGGCCGCCGCTCCGGCACACGCTTCCGCCGCTGGCTGCGCCACCCTGCCGGCGGGGAAGGCGGTGGCCCAGGTGCAGAGGTAGCTCGGGGCGGAGGCGCTACCACCGCCGCCGCCGCCCGAGGGCAGGGCCAGGACGCCGGGGGCGGGCACCGAGATGAAGACGGCCGCCGCCCCGAGCGCGGCTCGCACATGGGATGCCGGCAGCCCGCGGCTACCTCTGCCGCGGGGGCATCGCCCCGCCCGCCGCTCCCTGCGCAGCCGTCCCGCCCCGAGGCGGCCGCAGGTGCAACAACCCCAGCAGCGCCGCCGCCCCCAGCCCGGCCCCGGCCGCGCGCGATAACGGGGGGATCGGCGGGAGCGCGCCCCGCTTGTTTCCCACCCCTTATCTCTTCTGGCCCCGCCCGGCTCCGCTCCGCAGCCAATAGGGAGCCTCGGCGCTGCCTTAAAGGGATACGAGACGACGGCGCGCCGGGGCTGAAAGCGAACGCGGTGATTGGTCGGGAGAGGGAGAAGGGGCGTGGCTTGCGGAGAAGCGGAGCCGCCGACTTCCTGACCGCGTGTCGCCAGGGGGCGGGGCTACGTGACAACGACGAGAGCGCCGCCGCCCCGCCTTAGAGCGCCGGAGAAACAGCGACCCCTGCGGCGGGGAGGAGGTATTGCATCAAGGGGAGTTGGCCGGCATCTCTGTGCAAGAACACCAAGTGATCATTGTATCTCCGGTGGCGCAGTGGTTAAGAACGCCGCTTTGCAACACCAGAGGCCCGGGTTCGAATCCCCCCTGTAGCGCAAGTGGTAGAAGAGGCTCGAATCCCGGCTCGAATCCCGGGGGTTGGACTCGATGATCTCTAAGGTCCTTTCCAACCCGCATGAGACTGTGATACTGTGAAGTGCGAACGTAGCTCGCTGCCGCGAGTGATGTTCAGATAGGATCAGACTTCAGCATGGCAGAATATGTAATAGCAGGACACGGGGAAATGGTTTTAAGTTGAAGGAGGGAAGATTTAGGTTGGATGTCAGGGGGAAGTTCTTCACTAGGAGAGTGGTTAGGCCCTGGAACAGGCTGCCCAGGGAGGTTGTGGATGCCCCGTCCTTGGAGGTGTTCAAGGCCAGGTTGGACGGGGCCCTGGGCAACCTGATCTAGTAAAGGTGTATGTTTGGTGGCCCTGCCAGGCAGGGGGGTTGGAACTACATGATCCTTGAGGTCCCTTCCAACCCGGGTCATTCTGTGATTCTATGCGAAATCAAACAGCATCGGCAGGAACACTTGGAAGGAAGGAAGAGGAGGCTCAGGGGAGACCTTATAGCTCCCTACAACTGCCTGAAGGGAGGTTGTACTGAAATGCGATTGGCCTCTTCTCACCTGTACCTGTGATGAGAGGCTGCACCAGGAGAGGCTCAGACTGGATATGAAGTGTAGTGAGGCAGTGACACAGGCTGCCCAAGGTGGTGGTTCTGCGCCAGGGGAGATTCAGACTGGACATTAGGAAGTATTACTTCTCGGAAAGGTGGTCAGGCACTGGAATGCACTGCCCAGAGAAGTGGTGGAGTCACTGAGCATGGGAGTGTTCAAGAAACGTTTGGATGTTGTGCTGAGGGATATGGTTTAGCCGGGAAGTATTGGTAATGGTTGGACTAGATGATCTTCTAGGTCTTTTCCAACCTTGATAATTCTGTGATTCTGTAATTCTGTGATTCTGTGGAGTCACCATCCCCGGAGATGTTCAAGAAACATGTGGATGTAGCACTGAGAGACATGGTTAGTGGGCATGGTGGGAATGTTCTGCCCATTGGACTAGGTATCTTAGTAGTCTTTTCCAACCTTAATGATTCTATGATTCTGCAATCTGAGCTGTGACAAGAAAGAGGAAAGACTAAAGGAAAATACTATCGTTCATCATTTTTAGCTTTTGTTCGCAGCTTGTTCAATGTCCAAAGCAAATCTGGTCTTCTTTCTGTATGCTGCTCAGCAAATCAATGAGAGGTGCTGACAGTGCAGGGCCTGAAGCTGTGCTAGGTCAGGAGCTCCCATCGTTCAGCTCTCGTGCACATTTAAGAGGCTTTTTTTGGTCACTCTCCAAGCAGAATTTTGTCTACCCCTGTTTGTCCAAGAACCCACAAGATCTGTTTCAAATGCAGCATTTTCATGACTTAATCTCCAAAGCTCTCCACCAAAGGAGGGAGCTGCTCACACCGTTCAGAACTCAGATGATTAATCAATCACACCGGTTGAAAGATTACCTTGACCCATGACTGTAATCTTGGGTGACAAGTACCTGGGCTCTTCCTAAGCTCAGAGCAGTTGTCTTTCTACTCAGCATCTTCACTGCTCACAGAGTGAAGAGATTCAGAATGAGATATGCCAATCTGTGTCACTTTTGTAAGGAGAGCATCTCAGGCAGACTGTGCTGAGATCACTTTTGCAGGGTTTATACTGGTATTTTTAGTCAATACGAATACTAGAAACAGGCAGATGAAGCCAGACAGGATGTAGCCTAGTTCAGGTTCCAGCTGACTGAAGCGAAAAAAAAGAAGTCTTGAACCTGTTTAAATTTCTGTTCCATTTATAAGTCTGGCGCTGGTAGTTACAGATACCGTTAGCCAGCTACCATAATCCTTCTAAATCTGCCCCTGGCATGCACTGGAGCACATTCCAGGTTAAATGCACAAAGACTGTTCTGTCACCAAAGTCTTCCAAGGTACATTTACAGACAAGACTGAAGGCTCGATTGTGGCACAGGTACTCGGTTTTGCCTAAGTTGCTCTGGTGTTGACAGCAGTTCATGACAGACTGCAGCATTTTTCAGGATAGGCTGAAAACTGGACTACCCCAGGGATCTGGGGGTTAATATGTACTCTGGGCACTAGCCTGCACTTATGTCTTTCTTTCTGCCTCCAGCACCTGTACCATTACGTGTGCTACCTAACTTAAAGCTATGTCTGCCGACACCATAATCACTTTTTCATGCGTCTGCGTAGACCCGACTCTGGCTGCTAAAATTGGCAAAGCCCTCACTGAAGAGGAGACAGCAGATAGACATACAAATGCACCCTCAGCCCCCTTGAATCCCTGTAAGAGGAGAAGCTTGCAACCAGTAAAAGTTTTAAGATGAGTGAGTAAACTGACAAGACCTGAAGCAACAAAAAATGAACAGCATGTGCCGTAGAACTGTGTTGTGTTAATGTGAACACTGCCACCACAGGTGAGAAAGAGGTATTGAACAGATGCAGTGAAATTCGCTTTTTGGTGGTGGATAAAAATATATACATCATGTGGAAAGAGAGATGAAGAGCACTGCTGATTGATGCCAAACTGGCACAACTAGAGAATAATGGAAATGAGCAAAAAGGAAACGGAGGGAAAAGTAAAGAGAAAATAAATCTTGCTGAGAATAAGGAAGAAAGGAATAATAGGAGGAAAAGGCTGAAGTATATTAGATTGCCAAAAAAATGACCATATTGAACACTGAGGAAAAGGGAAAAGGAAGGAGAACATACACAAACTGTTTGAATACCGCATGCACAGCAATCATGAGGACCTCAGTGTTTGTATGAGGTTTTGGCCATAGTGCTGACTGAGATTTGAAAAGGTAGTTATTTGAAGTTTAAGAATCTCACTTGAACCCATTGTTAATACTTACAGAGATTAAGTAATCTTGCTTTACCTCCAGAAGTAGAAATTGCCAATTTAAAGCAACCTTTTTTCTCACTGTGGAACAAAAGCATCCCTAGTCCTATTTCATTAATAGTGTCATTCATAATGCTTTCTCAGCATAAGCTTAGGCTTATTTTGCTGTAATGAAAGTTGACATGTTATTAGCATACCCTGTTCTGTATAGGAGTTACAAATTGCTGGTGGACCAAATGTAGTTCTCATTCTCTGTATCACTCTGTAACAGGGGGAGAAACTGGTGACTTGCCTCTTTCTGAGGCACTTTTGAATGACCTACTTCAAACAGTTTAAGCAACTTCTACATCTGTGAACTCTGTCAAAGCTGTACTCAAGCAAGAGCCCTGATTCTTTGCTTACCTTCAGTTTCAGTTGCCTGCCTATTGCTAACCAATACTTTGGATCTTGTCCATGGCAGTGAAGTCCATAGCGACATCAAGGTGTTCACATCTCATAGGGGATGGCTCAGGGAGCCAGCAGTGGACAGAGTAATACATCCAAGAGACCTTTTCTTCCTGAGGAGCATTAGTTCATACTGGCAGGCAACTAAGGGAGCTGCAGTAGGCCTAGAAGAAAGTAAAACACTTAGGGTTTATTTCTCTTCTTCTACTTTTCTGTTTTACTTTAACAGTGGAAAACAATAGTGTGCTACACAAATCTGGGGAGATCTGGAAAGGAGTGCGAAAGATGAGATGCTAGAGAGTCCAGGAGAGATCCAGCATGATATGAAATGAGGTGCAGGTGTTAGAGAGTAGCAAGTCACTGGGGAAAGAGGGGCAGATCTCATTTGAAGTAAAAAGAAATAGAGAGTGGGAAGTTAAGGGAAGTCAGTTTCCATATTTATTTTTTGAACTGTTGACCTGAATATCTGAGGGCACACGTAGTGACCCATGTTCTCAGTGCTCTGACACAGCAATGGCAGGCAGAGCAGAAACAGGAGGACTTGGGAGGTCTTTCTTAGTTGGGAGCTTTGGAGCCAGTGCTTGGAGATAAGGTCTTGCGGGGAGTAAATTTGAACAAACCCGGGTTTACACATGCTGTTGATCCCCATTAAGGTTAATTCAAATAGCTGCTCTACTCAGAATGAGGACATTATAAACTGTTTCTCTGGAAAGCCATCAAAACACAGTAACAGGGGTTCTCTTCTTTCTCCTGGCCTTACACAAATATAGGCCAATATACACACAAATCCCTGCATAAATCTTGTCCAAAAGACTTCTAATCAGGAAAGAAAACAACAATGTTGTACTTCTCACACTATAAAAAAGACCACCTTGGGAAAAGAGTAATGCAGCCATAGAGTGGTGTGGTGTCTGTTAAGAAAATTCACATAAAGCAAGCATTAACTATTCAAAGAATTAACTGCAATGAGGCAGTAAGTGAGCGTGCCTTGTCACTGAACTCAGAGCCATAACAGGAGCAGAGTAAGAAGTACACTGTAAAAAAATCTAGTAGGAAAATTAAAAAATCACTTCCCTGTCCCCTGGCCTGGATTATTCTCTTAGAAGATTGGTCAAAATGTCAGTGGTTGCTTTTACAAGTTGTCTCTGCAGTCACAGAACAAATCAGTAGCAGAGCATAAAAGAAACTCAAGATACGGACCAGGGGGGGACTCTTAACATTGCTGAAACTAAGTTTTTTGTAACAACACACATGTATTTGGCTAGACATATGCTATTCACACTCTTTATATATTCCTTTACATTTATTTGTGGTGAAGTGGTAAGGTAAGAATTAATGCTGTTATTTTTAACATGCATATTTCACGCGACTAGAAGCACTCTCACAGGCTTGTGTGCCTGGGGTAAAGCATTCTGTGACTCATTGTGACCAAAACCAGAAGAACGATACATAAAATTACTCCTTTATTACTCCTATTACAATGCATTAACTGTTTGCTAGGTGCTGACAGAGTCAGACCCCTGCAGCCTTTCTTTTGGTTTGCCACAGAGGAGTGCTGGATTCAAACCAACAAACAGAGGCACAGAGTGGGGCCGGTCAAAGAGTATCTCGGGTGTCAGTGATGGGAAAATGACAGAATTCACATTTCCTTCATATGGAAAGAGGCAACATTGCAGTAAAAGCAACAGGATTTCAGGAAGGCAGATTTAAGTTATCCAGAAGCTCATTAGGTAAGATTTCCTGGAAGACCGATCCAAGGTAAAAGGGGAAATTGAAAGAAATCACATAACTTTAAAGAAATGGTATTAAAGATGCAAGTGCAAAGTTTCCAGTAGCAGAAGATAAGCAGGGAGTAAGTAATCAGTTTGGTTAGGTCACTTTGATCCCATACATTAGAAGAAATTATACAGGAAGTAGGAAGTATAAAGGAGTACTAAAGGCAGATTTTCAACAGTGCACAGATACAACATCAGGAAGGCCAAGGCAGAAAATGACATGCTAGTTCTAGAAACCTTGGCTACTGAAATCATTCTAACTATGCAATAATGCAATATTATGCAATAATAAGCAAAGCAGGGTTAGTGAACTTCTAAACAGAAGGGGAAGCCTACTAGCAGATGACATTGGGAGTACTATAGAGTAAATGATTTTTGGGTGAGGTACCCAAAAGCAGATAAAAGCAAATATGACATAACTTGAAAAAGAGGTCAAAGAATTATTGACTGGCCAGCTAAACTCAGTTGTTTGGAGTTAGGGAGAAATAGCCAAAAGTGACTTTTGGTGACAGATTGCAAGGATTACAAAGGAAGGGGAAAAAAAAACACACCTGGATTTTTGAATAAGCCTATGGATTTGTCAAGGTCCAATTTAGTTTCTTTATTTAGTCATTGAGTGGACCTGCAGATTGAAGGAAAACCAGTAATTGTTGTATATTATGTTCTCACAATAGATATAAACTCTTATTTGCTTTTGAGTACCACACCTATAATCCACATGTTCTCAATACTGTTGACAGCGACTCTTTGAAAGAACAAAGCAAAGAAAGCAGGTCTGAAAGAATCTAATATCAAGTGTGCAAAATCAACTGGAAAATCACACTGACACAGCAGATAATGTTAATTCACTGTCAGAACAGAAGGACAAATATTATCAAGAGTCCAGAGTTCATAGTATGTCTGACTATAACTTAAAAAGTTCAGAAAAAAAGAAGATAGGGATCATGTTTATCAAAAGGAGTAATGCGATCATCAGCAGCACATTGTTGTTAAAATGGGTAAGCACAACATAGATACATGTATACAATCTGTGAGCACACTGGGTATTTCCCATTCTTTATTTGATGTTACCATCTCAACATGGGCACTGTGTTTGGTGCTGGTTATCGAAAGGGTGATAAAGAGCCATAAAAATTAATAGAAAACCACAAAACATGGTATGGAAGGAAAGGTAAGAAAAAGTAGGATATTTTATCATAAGAAAGGATGACATTGTCCAGGAATGAAGGGCTAGGACAGTCCTGTGCAGCAGGAACAACCTGCTACAGCTGAGCTTACCCTGGACAAGTGACATCATACTTGATGCTTCAGGATTGCTTCCAGATCTACAGTATTTTGAAAGGAATGAGATCTTGACCACAATATTTCAAGCACAAGGCAAACTCCCATAAACAGCACTAGGTAATCCTTTTGCAGCCAGAGGTTTATTCTGTTATTAGAGAATGTTTTATTTTCAGGAAAAGGCATTATGCATAGGTGGCAGAGCTGTAATCAGAAAATAGGGAGCAGAGTCCTGACAACTGGTCTTGCCTCACCCACTTTGCCACTTCCATATTGCTTGAGACTCCACTGCTTTTGTTTGATCAATAAATTTGACAGCTGGACAAACACAACAATCTCGGTTTCAGGAAGAAGTTAGGGCGAGGTAGGGAGCAGAGGGTGACAGCCAGGCTGGCAAGGTGATGGCTTCGTTGACAAGGCCTGTGATACCACAGCACCTAATAATGAAGAGCAGAGCAGGTCTGGTGATGGCAACCAGGGATGGCCACGTGCAGATCACCAGAGAAGCCTGTAGTGAGGAGGCAGAACTGAGATCAAGCCGAGATTTCAAGTTCACAATTCAGAGACAGTGTCAGTGGAACACACAGCCAGGCACAGGCACACTTGCAGTGTAGCTCAAGGAGGGTGGCAAAGGTGAATGCCTTAGCTTGAACAGAGCTCCTAAGCAAAGATGACCAGGCCCCTGCATCACACAGCTTTTTCTCACCCATCTCTTTCTGCAGCAGTGATCCAAAGTTCTGCAATAGCACCAAATCCAAGCTAGCCTACCCCCTGTGGAAGGCAGTATGGGGTCCTTACAGTCCAGATAAAAACATCTGTTATTCATTTGTCATAGGACCAAGAGAGCAAACTCCTGAGCAGCTCCCCAAAATAACAGACCCATAATGTATTTTAAAGGACAGTCATGTGCTGATGTAAGAAATATCACTGATAAGCCACAGTCTTAGGGGAAAAAAAAAAAATCACAAATATATATAGCCAACTTCAGCTACTGGTTTTAAATAGTTCATAATCTCAAGGTTATGGCTGTAAGAAATGAGGGTGTGTTGTTTTTTGTTTAGTAAAGCAGATGAGGAGCAAGAGTTCCAATACTCTCATTTCTGGTATCTGTAGGCTCCAGAGACCAAATTTTCTGACACATTTTCTTTATTGTAGGCTCCATCGTTTCTCTGTGAATGCAACAGAAATTGTACCACTTTTCATTGCAGCCCATTGCCCACATTAGGCTGTATACCAGCAAGGGACCACTAAAGAATCTGACCTAAAAAGTTCAGTATTTTAATTACAGTCTCTACATGACTACTGAAACCAACATTTTTTCATAGTTAGCTACAAGGAAAGATGTTTGGCAACATTATGAGCCATCATGCTGAAGTGTTTGACTATAGCCTTGGTGACACAATTGGCCTATGTGTGTGAGGAAGTGACAGCATCAGCTAAGACTGTCACGCCACTGACCCTACCAGCAAGTCTGACAGTTTTGGAGATTATAATTACTTGATCATCTTTGTCAAACGCTTTCACTGACTCATGGGCTATAGACTATGAGGTAGTGTCTCTGCTTTCTGGATCAACTTGTCCATTGGGGTTGCTAAGCCAGATGGTTAGCGGAGGAATCTGCTTAATTCCGATTGTTAATCTCTTTGAATCCCACCCTGTTCATAGTCCACCCTGTTTTCCTTTCCTTCAAGAAAGTCTCTGAAGAGCTGTCTCTTCTGGGCAAACAAGCAACAGTGGTCAGTCTGTACAAAAATCCCTATGACTTGGGTAGAAGGGTATGCTTTTGCAATCACACCCTGCCTTTCAAATTAGGATATTAAAAGCACTGAGTCAATCAGGGAAAGACACATAATTAGACTCACAGAAAGCTCCTGTCACCACTCTTGGATGAGCACTCTGTTGGCTATTGGGAGATCAAAAAGAACAGAAAGGAAGCGTATACAGGAGAAAATGGATTAACCAAGGAGGGCTTTCTGTGTCACACATTTGTGAGTCTCACCCAAAGTGGTACCATTTTTTTCCCCCCTCTGCAATGGCAACTGAATGGACATTTAAACACATACTCATATCAGGCCATGTACTGACTTGGTGCAGAATCCAGCAGGGACTCCCAGGACAAAGTTTCCGGAGTGGCCTCAAGCTACTTGGGATAAAGTTTGCCTTTTTCCATTCCCAACATCACCTCTGCTTTGAATACCTGGGGATGTTTCTGGTTGCCTGCTGGCAAAAAGGCACTGGAAAGAAATTTGTTAAATTAGCACTTCTCGCTGCCAGAAAACGTTTTGACTGCAAGGTGGAAATGTGAGAAACCTCCCACTCTGCACACGGGGCTAGCGAATTCAGCTGCTATGCTTCACTGGAAAAAATCTGCTGTAGTTTTAAACAGAAACCACAGAGGTCTGACAAAGCCCATAGGAGACTCCTGGAACTTTTAACCAAATTGTTATTGTATTTCTAAGCTATTGGACTTTCACTGTTAGTCTGCATTATTCTTCAAATAAAGGGCCAATCTTGACATCCAATGAAACTTCCCACTGAATCAGTTGGGATGCCAGAAGTGTACAGTGAACAGAATAGGATCTCTACAAAAAGGGATATGTAGATATATTTGCAGGTCCCTGTTTTTCCAAGCAGGACTTTGCATGAAGTTTTTAACCAGTTTTTTACTCTGGCAAATTTCTGGTAGGTGCAAACCTCACCCAGGGAAAGCAAAAACTCATTTAAAAATCAAATTACATTTCTAGTTATAAATAAGTAGGGTATCTGTATTGCCTTCTTCATGACAGGAGAGGATGGTTGTATCTTCCTTTAGATTCATTCTCTGGGCACCTCAGACTTCAACACAACTGACATGATTAGGCTTGTCCCAGGTTGTAGCACCTGCCTGGTCTTAAGAAAGGACCATAACCCTGGACTGGGCACCAGAGCCTCATAGCAAACACAGCAGTCGTTCTTTAACCCATTCTGAGCTGACGTGCAGCTTTGGAGCAGACTGTCTCTCAAAGTTCAGTGAGATAATCAACAAAAATTATGGTAACCAAAACACTGCTTGGCACGCCGAATTAAAAGAAATAACATAGATACGTAATTTCACCAACAAAAGCTTCATTGTAGTCATTTGAACAGTGTGCCTGTGAACCATGAGGTTGGAAGCAAACTACTTCAGTCAGTGGAAAGACTTTCATTAAGCTAAATGGCTTTGTATCAAGCTTTTACTGGATGGAGCCCTAAAAAATTTCCTCCAGAAGTTCTGGAGACTATTTTAGTCTACTCAAGACGTAAGGAAGGAAACTAGAAAACAATAGCTGGCCAGACCAGCAGAAAATGCATAAATACAAGCAATACAGTATGAGTTAAAAATATATTGGTATAAAGCTAAACTACGATCATTATGTTTAACTGCAGCTTTTAGGCTGCTCTCCAGCAGCTGTTTAGTTGCACTGATTCATAGCACTCTGCATGCTTTGTAGTGTTTACTAAAGCCTAGGTGGGGTATTAGTGAAAAAGCAAATTATGCTTTGATTTCTAAAAAGATTTGGAGTATGAGGTACAAAATATAAGCCATCCCACTTCTGTTAAAAGTGAAGCCTTCGTTTTCTAACCTTGTTTTAAGCACAGTCAATTAGTTTGCCAAAAAGATGTTGGTTGTACTTTGAATTTAGATATCAGCAGCTATAATTTATTTTTAGTTGATTTACTAATTGACCTGTGCTCAAATTAATATAACAAAAACATTCAAATCAACATAAACAATGTGCCTGAGTAATTCATTCACTTTGCTGGTTTGGAATCTCATTTTATCATTAGCCACATCTTTTTTTTTTTTTTTTCCCAGCTAGAATAGCAGTGATTTATATCGCTGTGTTAATTATGTGAGCCTTTAAACTGTGGTTTGGAAAACATTATGTATCTGAGGTATTTTTGCAAATTACGGGATTCATTAAAAAGAGAAAAACAAACAAGCAAAAAAACAAAAAAAAACAGGTTAAGTTTGTTAACTTAAGTTTATTTCTTAAGTGGAAACCTTGAAAGGAGTGTGTGTGAGAGAGGGAGAGCTGAAACAGGCCTGTGTTTGTGTGCATTCCTTCCCTTTGTCTTTCCCCTACTCTTCTCCGTGGTAAGATAGCAGTCATGTTGTGAGTCTTCTCATCTGCATGATGGTCACATCTATTTACTTGCAGGACTGTATTCCCCAACTAAAGCCTAGTTCTCAGATACTAAAGCAGAATATATATATATATATATATATATATATATATATATATATATATATATATACATACGCATTTAGTCACATAAACAAAAATAATATTTTTCTGCCTCTTTATCATTCAGACAAAAATTGCTTGCCTTACTGGAAGCCAAAGCACAACTTAGTCAAATAAAAATTATTGAGCTCAACAGGGCAACTGAGTAAAATTTAACAGCCTGTGACTTACAGGTTACACTACATGATCTAGTTCCTTTTGGCCTAAAATTCTACAAGCCTAAATTGAATGTAAGCCCTGCGTATTTTTTTTTAATTAGAACACTGCTGAGGCTGGAGGGGACTATCTAACTTCAGCCATGTGTAGGCGTGGATGGACGAATGGCTGTATTTTCGTTGGGTCATAGACTGCCCTTCTGCATTGTATTTGGCTTCACTTTTAAAGTGGCTGAAAATCCAGTCCAAATACAAGTTGGCCCTGAATTAATTTCCACTTCCTATCCTTCCTTCTGCTGAAACAAATAAATTGGGATTCAGCTTGCAGGACTCTTGGCTTCACAGGCAGGATCTACAAGGCCATTCGTTAACCAAAGAACACAGTACTTAAGGAGCATACAAGATGCGTCCAAAAATTCTTTGGGATATTAATTTGATTCAATACCTCCAGTCAAGAAAGCTAATAATTATTTTCAAGTAACTGTTGCCAGACAGTTCCGCAGTTGTTTAATTGCTTATATGCTGACTCGGGAGTGAGACCTGAGAGGCATTTCAGAGATCCCCACAGAGAAGAACATGAAAATAGATCAAAGCAAATATTGGAATATAGACTGTATTAGTTTCAAGTGTGTTTTCCAAGTCCAACTGACACAGCAGAAATACTGGCAATAATGATACGTGCCTCTTAAGTAGAAATCGGAACTCGGCTTCCTACCTTGGTCTGTTCAGCTCTTGAAATCTCATTTCCAATTCATTTGCCCAAAGACAGAGGAGGACTTAATGACTGCCACATAGTAAGTGTGTCTACTTTGGCCTAAAAGCAGAACTTGCTCAATGAAAAGTCTGCTCAAAATTTAATGAGATACGTTATTCATGAAGCACTTCATTAACGAGTGATCCGCCTATTTAGTAATAAACAAGCAAAGATGTTTGAAGACTTGTTATCCATGGCTCAAGCTGATACATGTCCTCTGCTAAATACTCTGTTCTGAAAACTTCTTTGTTATAACTGTGATTGTATCATACTGAGGGTGTTTTAAACTACACCTGATGTTTCCTTCAGTGTGGATTCCTTTCTAAAATCAGTGTCAGGTCATATTTTGTATAACCTACCTGGAGTCATCAGGAATCCTTTCAGGAATAATCCTGCAATTCAAACAGAGTATCTTCCATTTGCTCTACTTGTTTTCCAAGCTGAAACAAAGAATAATGGGAGAACTTACAAGTCTTGTCAGAGAGATAAGGCGGCTGCAATTTCTAGCATGGAGAGAATAATAAAGCTTTCAGTGCTCTATGTAATATTAAAAGGGAACAGAAGAAAGGAGATGATAGAAGTTGTAACATAGCCAAGCTACAGTTTCAGAAGCTTAGAAACTTCTGTTACTAGGGAATGTGTTTCCACCCTGGCTGCAGCATACCAGTCAGCAAATTATCTGCATGCAAAGCTGAATTCAAGCCAGCCTATTATCTCCTTTACCACTATCACTGAGTGGAAGTAAGCAGGTAATTTCCTTTCTCTTTCTGATTTTCACCTCCAGACTGTATTCCCTCCCTCCTTGCACTGATAACTCCTTCCATGCAAGCAACTAGCTCTCCCCTGCAGTCTTCCTCCCATGTCATCAGTGAGGCACCTACCTTGTCCTGCAGCCTGCTGAGCTGAGACATCAATATCTGCAGTTTCCCTGGTAAGTAATTACAAATCACTGTTCTCTGTAGGAAAATCCAACTTGCAGTATTGCTTGGGATGGACATCTATTGTTCATTAAATCCATCATTCACTCTCAGGGCAGATACATCATTCCAGCCGTGACTCTCTCCTGTTAGTAGACAGAGGATCTCTGGTTGGTTCTGTGCTATGGTCTCCATTCCTGCTCTACAGCTGGTGAAAGAGAAGTTCATCCTAACATCTAACCCTAATGCTCCTTGTTGCTGTTTAAATACTTCCTTACTTAAGGCCTTCACTTGCCTTTTAAGAACTACTTTGCAGGAATATCAACCCTTACAACATTCCACTTTTTATCCATATAAAGTTTGAAAAACACTCAAGTGAGTTGTGTAGGACACTGAAATTTTGCAGATGCAAACATTAAATGTGGATTTTCTTTTTAAGGAGTCAAAAGAAGCAAGCTGCACTGGAAAAATGGGGGGGAGGGGGGGAAGAAAATATGGTTAAGTGGGAAGTTCAGAGATGCTATAGGTTTCAGTGTAACAGAGGACTTAACATAGACAGAGAGATTTTGTATTAGCATCTTCTGAGCAGTGTAAGTGAATTAGTAGCACATGATCAGTTTTCTAGACTAAAATAGCTCCTAGTGAGGCCAACAACTGTAAGGCTAGTGGCTGTGGAATCAAAAAATGACTTATGAAAATGGAAATAAGTCAGAGGCTTTAAACAAGTCTTATTTAAAACATTAATAGACTTAAACCCAAACAAATGCATAAGGAAAGAGAATAATAGAATCATAGAATGGCCTGGTTTGAAAAGGACCATAATGTTCATCTAGTTTCAACCTCCCTGCTACGTGCTGCTGTAACAATTTGCTCTCACTTCCTATATCTGATCTGGGAGGAAACAGAGCTATGATATGTTCAGTGACATCATGTTTTGCATCATAGGGTAGTGGTTACATTCCAGCTTGCAGAACCTCAGCAGAACAGATTCAATTGCTAAGTGATCCCACCACAGCTCATAGATACCTAACCATGGACTCCACAAGCATAGAGTTATTCCAAACTAATGGCACAGTGGAAAACCTTGGTGCTAGGTGTCTTCTTGGCCAAAGAATGAGCTAGAAACACTGACATTACAGATCGTTCATCATCACTTTCCCATTCTAGCACAGAAACAACTCTCCTTCCATTATTTCCTACCTTTTGTTACCCCATTTCAATTGCAACTGAGCTTCCAAAAATACATCCAAGTCTTAAAACCAGTCCTAAGATATTTACATCCAAAATTCCCACTTCACTCACGTAAATACAAGTTTTTTCACGTTTGTTCTTTTTTTCTGTCTCCAACCATTCTGATTTCTTAAAAAATCAAAATACCTTTGCCAGAGTGAATGGTAGTTTACCAGTCACTGATGAGAGTGGTGAGTATTGAAGCTGGATTAGCAAAACCCTGATGAATGTGAATTTCCTTTATCTTCCAAACAAGACATGGTGCCAAAAGCAATATATGGACAATGGAAGACTTCTGAAAAAAGGCTCACTCTAGTATGTGATATAAAGGACAATGTCTTTAAAAGTAGCAAAACACAGATAAGATTAATTTGCTCGTTTCTTGGGAAGTGCCCTTTCACAGAAAAAATAATCTTCATGTTGTTTTGAATCCTCTGAGATAAAGTCAACACTCCCACCTGCTGGTCTCTCCTAAGAAAGTTTTCTGTGTTTTTTTCTTTTTCTTTTTCTTTTTTTTTTTTTTGGTCACATTCTCCTTTTTCTGTCATGTTCTTTTCTCTCCTTTCCTTTTTCATTTTCCTTTCCCCTTCCCCCTTCCCCCTCCCCCCCCCCCCCCCCCCCCTTTATTTCCCCCTCTCTTTTCCTTTTTTTTTCTTTCTCTTTTCAGATTAAAATTCCTATTTTCCATCAAAGGTTCTCCAGATTTAAACAGGCAAAAAGAGCTGCCTCAGGAAAAATAAAGCATTGGAAAATGCACATCCTCAGAATGATGTGTTTGTTCTTTTCTGACACCTGTGAAATAGGTTACAGGTGACTTCCCATTGTGAGTGGAGCAGCTTTCACCCAATCATTGCATTCATTTTGTGCCAGCTAGGATCACCCATTCTTCCTCCTTCATAGTTCCACCGTGTCTCTCATTTATTCTTAAGGAACACTGGCAAATTTGAGTAACACTCCTTGCCTGAAGAAGGCTGGCAGAACACAGACCTCGTCCAATCTTATTTATTTATTTGACCCCTTAGTTGACCCAAATGACTTTGTTTTCCCTTGCAAATAGACACATCTCATGTAAATGTGGGCTATGAAGAATGTAAGGCCCCACAGGAACTAATTGCTTCCATTACCTCAGAGTCATCTGTTATGAATATGTGCACGTTCATGATGTTGCAAGTTGTCCAAGCTGCAGACAATGAGTAATTCTTATTAAGAAGCTCAGCTCAGCAGAAATCCATTTTTGCCAACTAATATATGCAGGATATATCCCACACACCTCCTTGTGTACTGCTCTTAATGTTTTGCATATAGTAATTCTTCTGTGTTTGGCTTTTCTTCACATTTGGTCTGAAAGCCAGTAAAAATACTGATATTCTTTACATAAGTGAAACAGTATTTTACCTCAAAACACTTCAACTATTTTCAATCTTTTATTTCCCTATTTCTGTAATACTTACAAAATTATAGATTATTTTTAGAAACATGTGATGAGAAACAGAAACAAGATTTTAGAAGAACCTTCTAATCATTTATTTATAATTTAACAGTAACTACTATAAATGGCTGCCTATTATTATTCATGTTACAGTAGTGCCTACAGGTTCCAACCAGGAAGCACAAGGGGATGAAATGACTTGCCCAGATTTGCACTGCAGCCAGAGCCAAACCAGAAGCAGAACCCGCAGCCTCGTCTCAGTCTTGTGGCCTAACCCTTAGGCTGTGCTGCTCCCCTCTCAGCCAAGAAGCACATTTCCATACAGTAACCATAGGTTGATCTAGTGAAACCAGCCCCGCTTTGGTTTACAAACACATTCAGAGCTGAGTGCTGATGCCTAAGAAACTGTTTCATTTTGAATAATAACTGCTGGTAGAAGGTGACTTAATTGCCTACAAGCCAGATTTCCAGTGTTGTTTAAAAAGCTACACGCACAAAAAAACAGTGACTGGGATTTTCAGAAGCACCTATTTTCTTCACTCCTCTGGGATAGTCATTCTGCAAGTTTGGGAGCTTCGTACTTTTCACAGTTTGTCCCTAATGCAGATACTGGAGTTTTTTTATAGGGAAGAGAGGCAAATTGGGCCTCCATATTACAAGTACAGTTCACATCCTGTGCCAGGGAATGATGGGGCTGCTATGCCTCTGCACACATCCCCATCTCCTTCAACTCATGGCTACCTTCCGTGCTAGCTTGGACTCTGCTAGAATTGCAAAGATCTCTGTTTTGACAAGGTTACTTCACCTGTATTTTGCTGTTTGTGGGCCATTACAACATCCTTTGAGATACCACGATACCTATTTTCTACCATTCTATTTTCTGTTGATCATTCCTGTTACATACTGGCTGGTAGGAAGGATCAGGCATAGTGCTCTGCTCCCAAAAGTCCTAGTTTGCCTTATATAGGCCTGAATAAATACTACATGTGGAATGTGATGCCCCTGTTTCACACTGGCAGCCATGGGGGCTGAAAACCAGCACGTCCAGCAAGGAGCGTGCAGCAGTTCATAGGCTCCAGTGCTTTTTCTTAAAATGCAAAGTACATCTGGCAATAGTATTAGGGTCGCACTCAGATGGACTCACCCTCTAGTTCTCACTTCTATGCAAGAAGAATTTCAGCCCACCACTGCTTATGTTGTGAAATTATAGCTTCTTCCTATTGAAATATTAGTTTCACTTTGATGCAAGAATGGGGTGAATAGTTCTTTGGCATACCTGCTGCTTTTAATAACCATTTTGTTGCCAATCAAATTGACCACTTTACACTACAAAACAACCAACTTGACGGAACTTAAAATACCAGTGAAATAAAAGTGTTCAACCTTGTCAACAAGCAAGGCATTCCTTACCTCTCTTGGTGTCTATAACTTCGTTGGTACATATGCAGTGGGCATTAGTCTGCATCCCACACGGGGCTGTGGGTTCAGTGTGATGAACACATCCAAGAGCAAGGGAAGCTGTAGAAATATCATATGGTTTGTAAAGCGCTATGACATGAGAAGTATCCTAAAGGCAAAATATTTTACTTTATTAGATAGTCCTCCAGCTGTATTAATAAAATCCTGGATATAAGTGTTTATACATATAAGATTTATCATGGTAAGACTGATTTCAAACTTACGTTTATTGAAATGAAGAGAAATCAGTCATGCTGTCAATCCATATTCATTTCATAGAATTTTATTTGAACCTGACAGCCCCCTAGAAACACACATTTCTTAGCCAGATGTTCCCTTCATGCCAATTTGAGTCCCAAGATCTTCACTTAGTTTTTTGGCATTGTGAAGAACTCCAGCACTTCTGGACCACGTCCTGTGGTAATTCAATTGAAAGGGGACCCCGTGGCATTTTTCAACAGAAAGATGCTTGCCCAGCAGTGGTCTCTCATTCAAGGAAACATGATAAAAGTCCTTAGCAAGAACTACTGCTGTGCAGTTGGCCTCCCTACTCTTCTGCTGTACTACAAGCTTTTAGTTCAGGACTTTGAAAAAGAAATGTATTTTGAGATGTGTATATTGCACCACAAGCCTTTCTTCATGAAACCACAAGGTTTTTCTACATTTAACTGCCAAAACCCAGAAAAAAAAAGTTCTGTGGTTCAAGGAAATCTAGTCTTTACAGTACAGCCACGCATGGTTATGGGTCGCAAACAACTTTAACTTACTCTTCTGTCCATTTTTTTGAATAGTTGTTGCACTACCATGCTTGTGGCTTTTGATGAAATACAGCCATTTTTTAAAGACAAACTTTTCATATCCCCCTCAGTTCCACTGAATTGGAATTACTGTATTTTTACTTACAGATTTTAGGTATACCTACAGGGATGGCAACTCTGTTGTCATCGAAATGCTAAAACAAAAACAATGTGGAAGAAAAAAACCCTGAACATTTGCAAATACTCATTTTCAAAAATCTGTTTGGTTCTAAAAAGAGCGGTGCTGACTGCACTTATTCTTTTGGAGGTGTTACATAGAAAAGACTAGGGACAGTGAAATTAATTGCTGGAATTGACATAGATGAAATTGGTTAGTCTTAAATCTAACAAGGATGTCCATCAGTTTTCTGTAAGCAAACATAGTAGGTATTATTTCTAGACAGGATATGTTGAGTTTTTTACATGCGAGCATCTGCATTTGTTATGCTGGCTAAGGTGTAAAAGGTTTTAATGACCTCCTAAATCTCCTTCTCTGGTTGTCATGGTGGAATGTCTTCCAAGGTCAGTCTCCCAAAGAAGCAGGTTCACTCGTATTGTAAACAACCATATATCAGACTGAATGATAATTGCCAGCGGGCTCTGAAACAGAGCTATATTTATCACAACGCTTTCTTGTTGGGGTAATACAGGTCAGATGCGCTTGCTCATGGACACACTAGACTTGAGTTTTCCTGAGTCTCTGCATCTTTCACAGTGGTCCGGTTTTCCCATTGTATTTGCTGTCTGGACAGGATGTTCTACCAGAGGAAGTGTTCCTTGTGGAAAGACGTCAGATAGTTACCCAACGAACCCTCATCACTACTAACTACCTGGCAGGCACTAGTTTGATTTATGTATTTTGATACAAGCTTATGTTGCTTTTATTGCTTTGCCTCATAAAGAAAGCAGTAAGGCTTAAAAGTTGCTGACTAAAGCAGGCAATAATGCAAATTTCCCTTCACGCAATGAATCATCAGGTATTTATTTCATATATAATTTTGAATGTAAGAAACATTTAAAAGGGCATAGCTGGTCAGCAAGGTTAATTAATTACTATGTTGGCGGACAGCTTTGTTTGAGAAGGCTGGGGTACTGTAATCATCTAAGACTTCCAAGGTTTTGATGAGGAAACAGGTCATCAAAAAAACCCACAGGATTTTTAATAAAGCAACTGATACATAAGAGTGCTGAGGAGATAGGGCAGAATCTTCTTAGAAATCTAATGCAATTACCAGTAATCAGAAATATGATATATTAAAACACATACATGTTTTGGGTTAGTTTCCTCAGAATAATCTATTTTAATATGCATGAAAGCAAATGTTAGAATACCACAGCTAGCTTTTAAAAGACCTCTTGGTCCCTGGGCAGAGTTCTGGCAAGCAAGGGGAAGCTCTGCTTGATCACACAGCATGTGTTATGAACTGCATTTGATTTTATGGCTTTCCAAAAAGCTGTCCAAGAAGGAGGTTTTTTTCCTCCTTTTGCAAAGGGGTCTCAGCCATCTTAGTGTATGTTTTTCCTCACCCAGTTGACCCAGGCCAGGGAGATATTTGCCAAGAGGGTAAGCAGCTCCCAGAGGCAGGGACTAGAGTGCAGAGCTGGCTGGTCCAATTTGGAATAGTTGGGCTTTTGCTCACCTCTTTCATCAGGGATCCTCTTTTTTTTTTTTTTCTTTCTTTTTTTTTTTTTTTTCTTCCTGTTTAAAATTCTCTTCCACTCTTCTTTGTTTCTTTATTACTGGAGCAACTGGATTTGCCCCTGTACTGGCAATGTAGAAAACCTTCTTCCAGGATGGCAACTTACAATTCTCAAGCATTTGAGAAAATAAGCAAGGTAAAACATAATATGCAGGCAATGCTATCTCAAACCCTGCTCCTACTGCAACTACTCTAAGATGCCAGATCCTTTTCGAGATAACCAAGATCCATAAAACCAAAGCAGGACCTTCCACCCAAGTGAGGCCCTGTGGAGGGGTGTTACCAGATGCTCTCTACAAAATCTGCCCATGTTGATCATGAAAAAAGAGAGATTTTACTTGTTTTGAAAAACTCAGTACCTGCTTAAAAAGAAATTGCTGAAATCCTGGGTGACTTTGATTGTGGCATTTGCTTGTGGTTACCTGTATGAAATTTCTCTTTACCACATCCCACACCAGGGGATTCTTATTCTCCTATCACCCAGAAGACTGGGAGGTTCCCATTTTACAGGCAAGACACCGGGGTGCAGTATACAACCACATGCATATGCATATGCATACTCTTTTCCCAGTGTTTGCTCAGAAGGGAACACAGGCCTCTTGGTGCTCATGAGATTGCACGTGGAACAGATCTGCCTCTTGCGTGTAGCATAAGTATGGTACTGTAACCTCAAGCACCATTCATGGTATGTGTGGAAAAACCAGGCCCATACTACCTAAAATAAAAATAGTTTTGCTTCCAGAAGGAGTGTCAAATGGAAATACTTTAGAGGATAAGTCTTTGGTATGGCTTCCATTGCTCAGTTTTGTTTGCTATTTTAGAGCAGAGTATATTTGATAATTTATGCAAATAACTTGATGTAGATGGAAATTAGGAAAATTAAACGCAATTATTTGTCATCTGGCTTTGTATCTCATGTTTCAGTTGAAATTTTACCAACACGTAGTCTTGTTAGAGAACCCCAAATGAAACAAAACTACTGAGAGTTTTATGATAAACTGTGAAGACTACCCTTACTATAGGCAGTGAAGGCTGTGCAATTTTGTACAGGCTCTGAAGACATGGCAATTCCTGCAATGCAGTGTGTCTATTGGGTATTTATAATACCTCAGTGCTTATCTTCTGAAGCAACTTTTGAAACAGTACTGGTGTTTACATGGCTCTGTTATGTTTTTGATATTACGCTGCCTTAAAAACTGGAACCAAAGGGAACTTCTTCCCACACAACTACGCTTGAAAAAAAAATACCAGAAAGGGTGGAACATAGCTGTTGCTCTTTGCCACAAAATGTCAGCTTCATCAACACACACCATCAAATCACTTTATTATAGTTATGTGGTGTGGGAGTGTTGTTTGTCATTTTGTCATTGTTTCATTGCAAAGCATTTTCCCTCAAGCCCTATTTTCACCATCTGTGGTTTCTGCAAATTCTGGAGTATTCAGTGTAGGACTTTGTATTCATACCAAGTTTGAAATGAAAGTGAGTAATGCTTTTTGTTTTGCATTGTTGCATCCCAAACACTTTCAGATGTCTCACGTAATGATAGGAACTTATTAAAGGCAGTACAGGTTACTTCCCAAAGATTTATAATGTTTTCAATGCATTAAAAATTATTTCTTTCAATGTTTTCAGTTTTAAGTTTTTTGTTAAAGTATTTTTGGCTTAGGTCTTTGAGAATAGTGATTTTGGGGTAGCTAGCCAGACAACATAATAATCATCAGTTTTAGGAGGTCAAGTCGCTTGGAGTACACACAAATTCAGTACTCATTGCCCTCTATGGTACACTTACAGTACACAATTTAAATAAAAAACCTTTGAAAATCTGGATTGTTTCCTTAGACCCTTAACAGATTTATATATATTTATATGATATGATCTGCTTAAGTACAAAGACTTATACTTCATAATAAGGTAGAATCTCATTGTCAGAATGGGAGGAGTCCTCTTGCTGTCAAAGTCAATTTAAAAAATTCCCACTGGTGTTGGTGGTGCAAATTTATATCACCAAGCACTTTTTAGAGTCACCTGAAACAGCTCGCTTGTGCTATTGGGAATGACACCATTTATGGGAATAGTCCAAAGACTCCTACGCAAAATGTCATGGCTTAGGAATGAAAGTTCAATAAATTGAGCTCAACTAGGGAGCTGGGTCCAGGAATTTGGGCGCCCAATAAAGCCAGACCTGGATAAAAAATTATGAAAAATAATTTAAATAAATGGATCCTGCTTCAGCTAGGTGTGCAGACTGTATAAATTTGCAGGCTATGTCATCTGGATACCTGTATTTTTTGCCCCTGACAGTACAGGCTTAGGAAGCCAAACACAGAATGCTAGCCTTCCACTTCTGGATCTATCAGTCTAGTCTTATGCATTAGTATTGAATCTTGATTATCAAATTCTCCACATTTATTTAAAATGCACGAGAAGAAGACAATTTCCTAATAGCTTATTTTGCAAAGAAAGAAAACAGATTTGTCACCCACTTCCTGACAAGCTGAAGTTTTGTTCAGGAACTATTTACTGAATCGACAACACTCTACAACTACAATTCCTCACAGCATAAAATAGAGCATACACAGATTTTTCTCTGTCTGCACTTCTCAAACAAAACCACAGGCACATAAATCCTGCTCCCTGGAGGCTGGATAACAGCTACTGGACTCTAGGCTCCTTTGAGAGCCCAACATAACACAGGCAGCACATGCATGCTCATATATGCAAGCACGTATGAAACATGAAAGCACCTCAACTTTCATTGATTGTTTCCACTTCCTTTTTTGCCATTCTATCTGGTTACCTTTTCTACGTTTGCTTTTCACCTGCTCTATAGTAGAAAGGGTAGACAATGGCAAACGATGCCCAGAGTAGTGAAAAATATGAGTTACATTTCAGTATATAGGACCAATGTCTCACATCTCCTTAGGTACCTTCCCTAAAATAGCTCAGTGGGCTATGAACCATCACAAGATAATGGAAAAAAATTACACAGCAACTTGTAATGCCAGCTAAACTGAAAGCATGTCATCAGTGTATACTTAGTAGTTATTTATAAAATCCGGGAATTTCCACTTTCCTTATTTCATAACATATTTGTCTTTCTGAATACCTCATGACTGAATGTTGAGCAGCACAACTTGCTGATGAGTATTTACTGAAAGAAAGCTCGATCCCAGCCTGCCACCATTCGCAGGTGACTGCAAACTTGGTGCATGACATGGCACCATGAGAAGCATACCTGAGGTGCTCTGCCACAGGCTGTGATCCCCTCGTCCACAGATGCATGGGACCTTTTCAACTTCCCTTCCAGTTCCAGCCTGTTGGTAGATGAAGCAAAAATTACTCTGATGAACGGTCAATTGAAATTTCCCCCAGTCGTTGGTCAGTATATTTAAAGAATTACTACAGTAATTATATTTTATGAGTATGAGTCATTTTTCTGTTTTTAAAAAAGTACTTCACTTTACCCATCTCTTTTAGTACATTTCCATTTGGTGTGGTTTGGCTGCATGGAGAAATGCGGCAGCTGGTTACTTGAAAATATTTAACAAAGCGCCAGATTCCTCAGCTCTGGCATACCTGTGGACCACATATATGGACATAATTGCAAACATCTGTCCACCCACCCATGTAACAGCTAAGAAGAGTTATTTAAGAAAAAGAAGGCTCAAATATTCAGCTCTGAGGGAGAGGAACTGCAGAACTGCCCACTTGTATGTTTATTTATTCATAATATATTATGAATATATTCAGAGACAAAGTCCTCTGTCATTTTCACAGGAGGGTCACGGGAATGCAATATATTGTAGTACCATAATATATACTCACTAAACCACACAGTGACAGGTTACAACAAAAGCATAAACATTTAAAGAGCCTCATTAACAAGCTAAGGACTTTCTATGGCATGTGTGAAATTGATAAGAGGTAAAGAAAAGAAACCTTGGGTTTGATTGAAAAATGTGTATCTCAAAGACGTGTCCAGAATCATAGTATCTATAACCCTGACTACAGAACTATGGATATTAGGAAGAAATTCCTCTCAGAAATACTGGTAGGGCACTGGAGCAGGCAGCTCAGGGAAGAGGTAGAATCACTGTTGTTGGAGGTGTCGAAGGAATGTGCGGATGTGGCATATGAGAGACATGGTTAGCAGACATAAGTGAAAATGGGCTGATGGCTGTATCTGATGATCTTAGAGGTTTTTTCCAACCTTAATGATTCTATGGTTCTATGTACCATGGAGCTACTTGCATGAAGAAAAATGCAGCTAAAACTTTTTGAAATTATTAAATTACTTTAGCAGTCAGAATTGAGACTCCAGTCTCCAAACTGCCCAGTCCCCATGCTGAGGATAGCATACCTCTGATGAGTCCTGGCCAGTCCTAGACTGAATGTTTATTGAAGGTCATGCTGACCCAAGCATCTTGAAATCTGAGTGCCACCAGATTCAGCCATGGCAAGAGTCAGCTCAGTGGGTTTTTTTTACCCTTCCAAAACTGGTTATATTTATTAGCTTTATTAAAATACCCTTTAGGAAACAAGTTTTTCATTTTATTTTGAATGATGTAAAGGCCTGGGCTAAAATCCATCCAGCTTTAAGATGCTCAGAATCTGGATCCATGGGAACATTTGATATATTATACTCTCAAAGCTTGCACTTACTGACTGTCAAACTGAAATCACCTCTTTCCTCTAACCCACCTTCTCCCCTCTGCCAGCTATTCACACAGGGAATGGAGGACTGCTGACCTCTGAGAGGCCTTCAGAACTGGTAGACAATTGGTAGAGTCAGTACTATCACTCCTTGAGCCATGTGAACAGAATATTTGAAAGTGAGAGGATTCTGGAGAGATGTTATGCTCAAATGTGAGCAGGGAGGAGACAGCGTTGCCTCCTCCAGTCTCTCAGCTCCTGGTTCTGTAAACAAGACATGGAAAGGGTAACTTAGTACAGCCTCAAGGCTGCTCTAAACCTCATCTGGATTGTGTTAGTGTATAAGGTGAGCCTGAGGCACCTTCTGTCACTGGAGCAAAAGTCCTCCTTGCTCAGTTAATTTTATATATACTGCATATAAACTTCATAAAAATTGAGATGTTTCTCATATTCATTTCTCTTGGTGGAAGATTCCTCCCTTCATAGAATGTTGCCCTATGGATCTGACAGACAAGAGCTGACGTTGGTGCTTCTGAGACAATTCAAGATCCCATGAAGACCAGCTGCCCCAAGACTTTTGCCCCCACCAAAGAGACAGCGGAGTGGAGCACTCCAGCCACATCACAGCAAAGATATTCAAGCCCCTTCATAGAGAGACTTCATCCAGATGCAAATATTTTCAAGTTAAAACTGAGCGCTTAGTTTACTACATATGCAACTAATCCACAGTAAATTACTAAGCTAGATACTTTTTTTCCCCTGCCCATTTATTTTCTTGTTGTTAGACTCCAGGTTCTACTAAAGGCAAAGGGACATCTGTCTGAAGAAATTTAGCCTGGCAGAAAAGAGGTTGAGCACATGGCTTTCCTTGTTGTGTCTCAAGGCTCTGTGGAAAACCATGCAGGTGAAAAAAGGTCTGTAAGCGTTACAAGAAGCAGAACACACATTCACAGCTTGAACAAAAGTTAAATTGAGAATGTGGTACAGTGTTTGCTCAGACTGGTAATTTCTGACTGGTGAAGATCTGAACACTTTGAACTGACTTTATTTGTTGTCCTGATGCACCTCACAGAGATTTACAATTGATATTATACTGTGATACTATTACCCACTGTACAGCTCCACAGGCGCATAATATATAAAATCTGCACCATGTTAAAAGGCAAGTTGAAAATCAGCTCCAAGCAATTATTTTGTGGCACAACTTCCAGCTTTCTTTTATTCCCCCCCCCCCCCCCAAAGCCAAAATGCTGTCTCCCATCATAAATGCTACACATAAATACTGTATAATGTAAACAAGGTGTCAGCTGGAGGCTTGCAGGCTCTACTTAGCTCTTGATATTTTTTTCCCTATTTCTTGATACATAGCACTGCAGTTGTGCAATCTTTAGTCTAACTGAAATGTTATTTTCCAAACAGATGCAGTGAGACCTAGATCTATATCAGACAAGGCATAAGATCTGAGAGAGGGCGCAAAAGCCATGCACGGTTTTCTTCCAATCTGATAGCTTGTTTCTTTGTATAACTGAGCTTCCAGAGTTGTCGTTTCACTCTGCAGAGAACGGCAAGACAGACTTCACTGTCTCACTCATAGAAATGAGTTGTAAGAACTCCAGTAAAAAATACTTGTACTTCTGGATAGGTCGTGATACCTCTAGCAAGGATCATGCCCTGAGTAGAGACTGGAGATACTCTTCTACTCCCTCAGCATTGTTCCAGCTCTCTCAGATGCTTGCACTTAATGAAGCAATGAAATCACTGGTTAACAATATGATGTCAACCATAGCTTAACTGTTAGAAACCATTTCATTAGTAGATAGCTAGGGAGCAGAGAATTAACTGTAAACTTGGACATCCAGCTATTGTCTGAAGTCTGAGGGTCAATGCCAGTTCTCCTAGCATGTGTTGCCCTCTGGAAACTAACCTATAAAGTCACAACATGAGAAAATATCCAAGTATGAAAAAGCGTGTACACAGTTAGTAGCTCCTGGTGGTTTCACAGCAGGTGCAGTATAAGGAAAGCATCTCACCACATGGAACATAAATCCTAACAGCTACTGAAAAGTCACTGAAGGATAGTTCTATGGGTGGTATCAGCACAGTGGATGCCATTTTCAGAATT
Organism: Coturnix japonica; assembly: GCF_054131305.1. Classification (NCBI taxonomy): domain Eukaryota; kingdom Metazoa; phylum Chordata; class Aves; order Galliformes; family Phasianidae; genus Coturnix; species Coturnix japonica. Next base: position 76,900,251 of record NC_140664.1, read on the forward strand.
ACAGCCTATCTTTCATCCAACAAGACTGCTAGTCAGCCTTCCTATAAACTAGTAGACAAATATACAATATCACATGGAAAAAACACTATTATGTTCTTCCTTATGACTACGGGTGTGCAACTTGTGAATTAAAAAAGAAGTAGATCAGAAGGAGTTATCTCACGCTGAACCTGTTTATTGCACAGTGCATCCCTGTGCACTCAGGGTTTGTTAGGATGAAGCCAACCAGCTCAAGTTTCCCTCAAGAGATAGATGGCCAAGATGGATAGGACTAACAACAGTATAGTCATCTGGCACAGTAAGCACCCAGGAGAGAGGCATCTGCAACAAGAGGGTGTGAGTGTGTTTCCTGGTGAGCTGCCTCTTTTCATGATGGCGCTTTGAGTTGAATTTTGGATGTATGGTCAGAGAGGTCCCAAAGATGCCTTGGGAGAAAGACCGCCCTGGAGTGGGGACAAACTGGTACCTCTGGAGTTTAACTTGTTCCTTGACTGCCTTAGGGGACTGCTCTGAAAGAATTTCCAATGAATTATGTTAGATCAGCCTGGGTTTATTGTTTATTCTTTGGGTCTTATACACTTATCTGAGTAAAAGCTAAATGCTTCTTTCCATAATATTTACTCCCTTTACTTCACACTTGAGCTTGTTCATCTGTTAGTGCTGTTATTTGTCACTTACTCAGACATTTAGACACTCAGGAAATAAGGTGTATAAAGGATCAGGAAAACAAATGTTACAAAATCATGAAAACAAACTAATTAGCTGTTGCAGATCAGAAGAACAGCTTTACTGGCTTCAAAAGCTGATGCTAAATTTTTTTGATATGCATTGGGATTGAGAAGCCTCCAGGTGACTGAGTCCAGTCATTTCCTGTGATATCACACAATCTCTTTTGCATCTTTTCATCTTATTTAAGCAGCCTAAATGCCTGGGAAGGGTGTTTTCCTGTTATTCTAGTATCTGGATGTTAGAAATCTGATTTTTAACCTAAATTCATGGATGTTATATCCATATTATTCCCACAGTCCCTTGTGGAAAATCTCTTCAGCCTAGTTAGTTTTGTACTAACCAATGTACACAAAGAAGCTATATAGCTGATTCTAGTACATCAGTTACTAGAGTTAATAAATTAACTTCATTTGGTCTGTGTGGCCTCTAGAGAGCAGAGCCACACCATAACGCCGCTATCCGGAGCCCTGGGAGAAACAAAGCTGCATTTTGCTGTGCAATTCAGACCAGCTGTTGCATCTGTCTTTCAATGTGACTTCAAGCTTTCATTTCTTATATTGGGTCACTCAGAGACTTTGCGCCACATTTTTTGTGTCTACAATCCTTTTGAAGAAAGTTCTCTATCTCCTTGTCCACTTTGCAACTGTGTGTCATCTTAAATACCTCCTCATTGCACACAGGTCACTGGAACCATATATTGCACTTCAGATGAAGACTTGAATTGTCTTACATGTGTCACAGAAGTATTTCACTTACTGCATCCTAAGATCGTGATCACATCCAGCCTGGAGATCACAGTCATTCTACAATTAACTGGTATAGTCGGGTATACCATCTTCTCCTCCATTGTTTCCAGATGTGTTTCTCAAACAGAAATTCTTGTTACTCATTCTGAAGGGCTGGATTTTGCACTTTGTGCTATTCACTTTCATTCCATTTCCATTACTTCTGTCCTCAGGGTCATCCAATTCTCTCTGCATGGTATTCTAGTCCTCCTCTGAATTGTCAGGGCCTTCCAACTTTGTGTCATCAACGCATTTCATAAGCCCACTCCTACTTTTTGAGCCAAAACCAGCCCTTGACGAACTCCATTAATAGCCTGTCTCCAGCTCAATACTTCCTCTCTCGACACAGTCTGCTGTCATCTCTGCTTTAACCAGTTTTCTACCCATCTTACAGTTTTTCTACTAATCCTCCTTTTCCTTAGCTAAGCAGACACTTTCTCACATGGCACCAAACCAACTGTTTCACTGAAATTGGGAACATTGTATTTCCTTTGTCTAGAGAAAACAGTCGCGTTAGAGAAAGATATTACACTAGTCTGGCGTGATCAGACTATGACCAAACCAGTCTGAAAACATTTTCCATTTTTCTGCTTATCTTTATCCTTTCCTGCAACATTTGTTCTACAGACATGCAGGTTGTTGCGGAGTAAATGACCTCAAAATATTCAGAGCGCCTTCTCACTTTTTATCCCGTTTGGAGAGATGGATATGTTCTCTGTTCATCAGTTATCTTCTCTGTCTTCAGTGTTGAGGAGAGGAGTTTTGTGATGAACTGGAGATTTCACATGCTGCTTCCTCAGTATTTCTGAGGTGGAGATTAACCTGCTCCCTGCAATACAAGCTTGATGTAGCGTATATGAGTTCTGCATCTGTCACTACAGAAGTAATTCTCTCTGGCCATATCATCTCTCTCTCTGTTGTCAGTGACTTTGTGAATAAAGAAAAATGGCACGGTGTATCAGACTTAGGAAAAATAATAATAAATCTCCACCCTTGTCTATTGCAGGACAGTTTCCTTTTTTTTCTTTTGTGTTCAATTCCTATTTAGATTGTTGATCTTTATTTATTTAATTATTTATTTTGTATTAGTTTTATTTCCTTTTTAAGGTCTCACACAGCTTGACTTTTGGCAATTCTTACTTTATTTTTGCCCTTTGACCTCCAGACTGCTGCTTTCTTGTCTGATTAGTCTCTATTCTCATTCCTTTTAGGTTCCCTGTTATTATCCATTTGATTTTTAAGGTGGATTTTAATTCAGTTCCTTCCTACAAGGTCCCCTCCTACATGTACCCTTGCCTAGGAAACAAGTTACTGATATTTTTTGGACCTCTGACTCAAAGGAATTGCAGTTTTAAGTAGCTGTCACTTTTCAGCCAATAGCAAAAAGTGAATACTTTTCTGTGGTACATCTTCAGATTTTTCATGAATCTAACATTATGACTCCTCATTTTATTCCTGACTTTTCCTATCAGTGTGGAACTCAAAATACCTGTGTTCTTGTAAGGATTCTCTGTGACAACTCTCTCACAACTATGCTAGAGTACAAGACAATACTCCAAAAATACCTCTGATAGGATTACCCAATGGCACACACAGTACTCTCACTTAATATTTAGCTTCTACTCTGCCAGAAAGTTATTTAAATTGTTATTTATTCCCCTTGATTTGCTGCTACTTAGAAATTGGACTGAGTTGCTACTCATTATTGGACAGCAAATGATCATGAAAGAGCCTCAGAACTTAGCAAGGTCTGCTGTTATAAATGATAACTAATGTCAGTAACAAGCATAGCTAATTTTAGTCTTTGCTGTTTATGTCTTGACCTACTCCTAATTAGAGCTATGGAGATCTGAATGTTCTGCTTCTGAAGAGAACTTGCACAGACTGGCAAACAGCATGCCAAGGCCCTAAGAAATATTTGACATTTTAAACAGACATTTTTAGGCAAAAATGTCTGAGGTGAAACACAAAGCCTTGTCATACAGAGCTACAGCCTGCCCGCTCCTTGCCCAGTAGGAATGAGGGATGGGGAGAAAACCTTTAGCACAGCTGATATCAGGACAGGGCAAAGCTGTATTTCTGGTGCTCACAAGAGTGCATGGGCTACACCCTTTGAGAGAGGAAGGAGGAATATCATGTTGCTTCCTTCCAGGCACACAGTCCAGCTGAACTGCTCAAGTCTTTTCCAAGGACTATACTCAGGGGATTCCTAGGACATCTCCTGCCTCTCTGCAGCATCAAACCCAAATCAGTCTGCATGCCATAAAACAGGAGGTTGGGGATAGCATTGTGCACACAGTGCGACATCTACCCTCAGCTAACCTATGCATTTGCCTTAATCATTGCCTTAGGAAGACTGTTATGAGTCACTGGATTATGTGTTCCAGATTCCTATCAATAGCTGTTTTATAGTACGCTGTGTAGTCATGACCATAGCAAGTCACAAAATTGCCCCTTGGTTATGAAAAGCATTATCTGAAAGGATGCAAAACAGGCTTTACTAAGTATGGATACTCACTACACTGAGTGCTTCTCCAGTTAATTTTTAAAAGCACAAACAGAAGTTCAGCTCTTGAAACTATAAAAATTTGATGCTTCCCTAAACCTACTGGGTTTCTACCTCCTGAATGTAGGCCTTTTTTCCCTTCTCAGCATGTGGAAGAAGAAACAGTCCAAACAATACAGTAAATTTTTGCCCTATTATTATACAGAAATCCTTTTTCTATTTAATTTCACTATTAAAAAAATAAAAAAAATGAAAACCTTGAAGCTCTGACACCAGCAGGTATATAATCTTCATAGAGCCCGCTGCCCTGGGTCATTCTATAGGAAAGTGCTCTTGAGTGTGTGTTCTGGGTTTTCTCTCCTTTTCTGTCTCACTCTCTATCAACTATATGGGGAACCAGAATGGACAGATGCCAAAGTTAGGATACTAAAAATATTCATAGATGTGTTCACCACCCACTGAAATTACGGAGAGAAACTTGAGTGCCTCCCTGGTTAGAGAGCAATTAAGTATGCTTGTAATTTAAGCATGTTAATTCGCATCTATGTTATGAAAAGTTTGTGTTGATGCTGCTCCCAGGCAACCTCCTACAAAAACGCAAGCTAACTGCTATGACTGAGTCCTGGGATAATGGTTTGGACTCAGGAAGTCAGTTTTCTGGTAAAGGAAAACATCAGAGCCTGCAGAGTTTGAAACTCTGTGCATGCACTCAGCCAACCTTCATGTCACAGATGTTTTCTGCCTGTGGAAAGCCAGCATCGAGCTGCCACACAGCATTTCAGTGAGCAGCTCAGCAACAGGTGCCTCTTACAGCTGATGCACCCAAAGCAGAACTGTGTCCTTTTTGTGTGGCAAGGCGTCAGTTTATGCAATAACACATTCTCTCTCAAATGATGTCTGTAAGCAGGGCAAAGAAACCTGACCGATACGTATCTATCTGCATTTCTGATTTCAGTCCTCCAAGCTTTTGATCACTCTCTAAGTCTGTTGGCTTCTAAGCACTGCCAGAGTAATTCCTTTAAATTAATTTTAGGAAACACACTAGAAGAAAGCAACAACTGTCAAATAGTTTTAATTTGCCAGGGATCATCCTGAATCCATCCTGTGAACAGAAGCACTGTTGTTTTTGTCCAGAGAATTACACTGGCAGAACCGGGATGTGCAGATACACTGTACATACTCAAACCTCAGCCTTCTCCCAAGTGCTTCCAATGCTCAAAAGGTTTTACCATCCATTTTTTCTCACCTAAAGGGTGGAATAAATTTTGCCTCTCATCTGGCTTTAATTTCAGGCAGTGTTAGGACAAGCAGAATCTCCAGTAGTACAGTGAGGAACTGGCTAGAAATACCCCTGCCATGGCCAGGACATTACCTTCCCAGAGATGGGTTTGCCACAGCACAGTCGTCGTGCACAGCTTATGCAAAGCACTCTTTGAAATATGGAAACATCCAGCATTTTTGCATGGCAGCCAAGATAAGCCTTCAGTTCTGCCACTTTGCCGGGACCCACCCTGTGCAACCGACGCAAGGCTGTAGCTCAAGACATGGAATGATGCCACAGAGGCCAAAAGCTGCTCTGAGATGCACCCACATGACTCTGCCGAGACAACTCATCTAAACAGGTGTGAGCAGCCTGAGAAGGATCCAAACCCAGTGTCTAAAAATCATTTTAAACCCACTGCATTATTTTATCCCAGATTTTCATTTTGTGCCCTTATTTTGTGAGATGCAGAGCCACTTCCATTCAGGTTCAGGCAGAGCGCGGAGCTCTGTGCATGGGGACATCAGAAAGGGCTTCATACTCCTGGGCCCTAAGGGTGGCTGGAAAATTCCTCAGGGAGAACTTTGCAAATGCTCAGTATTCAGCTTAGGAGCCAGAGCTTTACAAAGTGCTCATTATAAATCTGGTGGAAAATCTGACAGCGTTGAGAAATGTCTGAAATGGAGTGGATCCTTTCTAGAAGCTGGATTTTAGGTATACCACAAGCTGCTCTATTTTTAAGCCTCTGTTTTAGGGTACTGGATTTTTATTAGTCAATTGGTAGCCAATTAACAGTTAAAAAAAAAAAAACAACCAACAGATACCCCCCCACCTTTCTGGCCAAATGCTCATCTGCAAGAGAAACAGCACCAAGCTATTTTCCTTCATACAACATGTCAAGTGGACAGCATCTTCTAAGCCAAAGACATAAACACTAAGTCACCCACATAATTTTATTAGACTAAAATAAAGCCATATGATGTTTCTGTATTAATGCCTGAAAAATCAGCTCACTAGATTCCGGCAATATAATGTGTCCCTAACACTTTTGTTCAAACACATATATCTAAAGCCCAATGAAAAATGGGGAAAGTTAGTTTCAAGGAATAGTTGGAAAGCAGTTCCCCTAGAACAGAAGTTACCTCAGCTGTTTGCCATTACTGCCACTGACAATAACTCAGAATGTGTTCACAATGCAACGCATACAATAAACTACATTTTATAGGTGCTATTCAATAGCCAGTGAAGTAAACGAAAAGACCTAGATTAAGTTGAGTGGATTTTGGAGCTGTCGCTGTGCTTCACACCTCCTGTTACAGTCACACATTCAAACACTACCAACATCATGTATCACACACTAAGTTAGAAATGGTGCTACCTAGCTTTAGGAATAACCATACAGCCAACCGTACACATCTACCCAGAAGACAATTGCTTCCATCTGTCTGAAAGAATGACACTGCTTAGTTATAGTTACATACTTTCATAAGAAGAATAGCAGCAGAAATAAATGAATTCTGGCTTCAGTGCCATTTCACTAAACTACAGTTATTCAGGAGAGTTTGATTTTTCCAGGCAATGGAGCAAAATATAAATTACCTACAAAACCTGCTGTCTGAACTAGCATATTTGAAAACAGAATGTAGTGATTTATGCTGTATCTTGTCATCGAGGAATCTCAAAAGACTTTACAAATGAGAATGACCCTGAAGTATTCTCTGCTGTTATCCCTGTTCCACAGAGCATGCACAGCTTTCTCGGCTGAGCAACTTGCCGCATCTGACAAGTAGAGTCAGGAGCAGCGACCACAGTGATATCATCTTCGTGACATTTTCTTCCATTGCTTATTGCTCTCAGAAGGATATGTTAATGCTCGTAGCCATGAAGAGTGAAACGAGTAGGTAGCACTTCTTACTACAGATTCTATCCAAGAAAGTTAAGAAGATCTGCTTCAGATTGGCAGGTCTGGAACAGAAGCCTTCGGTGCCCAAGCTTAGGAAAAGCCTTGGAACTCTCAGGTCTTATATCACAGAATTATAGAGACAGAATAGCTTGGATTGGAAGTAATCTTAAAGATCACCAAGCTCCAATTTGCCTGTTGTGGGCAGGGTCTCCAGCTACTAGGTCAGGTTTCCCAGGGCCCCATCCAACCTGGCCTTGAACACCTCCAGTGTAGATAAGAAAATGGAGAGCAGTAATTCACTCCACTGTCACAAAAGATGACAAAGGCGAGTCATCTCCTGGCTTTTCGTAACACCCAACTTGGATGAGAGGTGTCTGTTGCTCTCCCACAACCTCATGTGGCCATGCCATCAAACAACAAAGCCATGTGTTTTTTTTAAAAAACAAAGATCTCTTCCCAGCTCCCTCTGTATAGTGCTTGTGGTTTTAAATAGGAAGATGACTAGGATTGCTGTACACTGATTTCCCTGTAATTTGCAATTAGGGAAAAGCTCGTGTGTAGATCACCTACACACACAACTACACACACACAATTCTGCAACAGCTCTGAGGACATCTCTGTGCCTCTGTTCTGACTACTCATTCTCAGACATCACTGGCCTCCACACAAAATGAGTGATGTGATGTTTTAAGTATGTATGAGAAAACTATCAGACTTTAAGTTTCAAAACATATCTGAGGAAAAAAAAAAAAAGAGAGAGAGAAGTCGAAGATTCAGAAGAATTTATATGCTATAAAATCAAACAAATCTGGATGTTTTCTGAACTGAGGAGATACTAGACAGATGATACTGACAAGAAACAACTATCTAGGATTTTCATTCATAATAAAATTTTCAGTAATATAATCACAGCCAAAAGAAACCAACTCATTTTTAAAGGCAATTATTTTAAATAAAATACGTCATTTTTCTCAGCCTGATGTTTGGCACTAAGATAGAATTGTACTTGAAATGAAGTAATAAAACACAATTAGCCATTTTATGTAGCAATGGTAGTTTCAAATCCATTCTGAGCTAATAAAAAAAATGTAGCATTTTTGAATCAACAATAAATCACAGATTAAGATGCCTACCAGGAACAAATACCAGTTCTACATTTTAACAAGTAACATTTGGTACTGTAGCCTCTCCGCCTGTTCTTTGTTCTCCTCCTTATGACTTTATTCCATCAAAAGAGTTGATTTATGCTACCATAGTCAAGACTTCATTACCTGCTATTTAACCCAGTGGAAATAAACCCTGTCTTGAGCAATCTGGAATATGTGAAAAATCAGAAGTTTTATTTTTGATCTTTTCCTTTTGGATATTGAACAGAAACGCCTTTTATTTTCCCTCACAAGCAACTACCTTGATTTTTTTTTTTTTTTTTTCCCCCATTTCTTTCAGCAACAAGGAATGGAAGATTAAAGAAACGGGATATGGTTTATAAAACCTTTTTCCACAGGCGTGCCCTATATGACAGACTGTGTCCCTGGAACACCTTGGCTCAAATGTAGTAGCTGTGGGTGTGGTGATTATTTCCTGGCACAAGGAGGGATTTCAGGAAAGCACTGACTCTGCCTTCTCCACCCAGGCAGGTTCCTGACCTCTACTTACAAGCGACAAGAGCTCTCGTGTGCATAAATCGTACAGGATCCTTAAGGCAAAACCACTCACAGTGTTTGCATTGTGGGTCTGTTCCCTTGAAAATATAAATGTGTGCACAGCGTGCCTGAGGGTACCCAGTTCTGAATTATAGAGTGCCTTGTGAGCAGTTGTGGCATTTGGTTTGAAGATACTCCCCATGCCTCCCTCTCCACTTCCCACTTCTTATTTTAAATTCAGCTTTTCAAAAGCTTGTTACCGAAAATACTCTGATAGATTCGTGGTGGTGCTGACTAGCAATAGCTTTGCAAGAGGGAGTGAAAGATCACTTCATAGACTTCAGCTTCTTCCTGGAATTGCTGCTTTTTTCCTTTCACTTTTTTCTTTCTTGGCAGATATATTTGAAAAAGAAAAAAAGAGTGTATGAATTTACTGCTATGTGGGGCTGTTAGATGGGTAGCCACAGAGATCAAAGCGTTCTCTCCACTAAATGGGTGTGGCATGAAAGTGCCAATTCTTTCTTTTCTAAGTCTGTTCTGAGGATGTACATCTGCGGGTGAGACCTTGCACAACAATGTCTGAAGAAAGCTTGAGCGAAAGGAAGCATGGACACAGGAGCTCTGTGTCCAGATCAGGCTTATAGGTGATAATGGACCAATCTTACCTCTGTTCTTTTCCTCACATTATCTGGCTTCTCCTGTGGGAGCTTCTCAAAGCAACTGTGACAATAGTGAGAAGATCATAATCACTGGGCCAGTTATCTGAATTTTGTAGATTGGCAGCAGCAGGACCAGGAAGCCTCCAGCATCATATGTGGACTTCTTACTTTCTTCTTCTAAAAAAGAAAAACAGAACAGCAAATGTGGTCAATGCCAAACAACAAAACATTGTGTCTGGTCAATAAATGACCCTTCTCTTTCCTCTGAAGAGAAAGATCAAAGTATTTTGATTAAACTCAGTAAGGAGAATATGGTGGGGAAGATGAGTCAAGGAGCAAGAGGGTCATGAACTGGAGAATAACAGAACCAAGTGTTAGGTATGTATTAGAGCAAACCTGAACAACAGGTACAGCCTCTGTTGTCTACACATAACCAATGAGTCATGGATTGACTTGAGGCAGTGGTGCCATTGCCAAGAGTTCTGCAGTCTAAGGAGGAGCCTTTGAGATATCTTTGCCAAAAAGAGGGTGGCCAGGGTCAACATAAGGGATACACCCGGTGATAAAGCAGTCATCTAGCAAGCCTAGTCTTTAGAAGCCTCAAAGTCTAATTGTGCTTGAATGGAACCCAACTTTTGTCTGACCAGATTCTAGAAAAGGAAAGCCCTGGAAAGACCAGGGCAGAAGCATCTGGATCTAAGAAAAGGAGTTCAGGGGAAATGAAGAGGAGAATGATGCACAGAAATGAGCTATGTTCTCTACAACATACTCTCCCAAGGATGGGCTGGAAGTCTAGATTCCTGACTGTTCCTCTGCTTTTTAGGAAATATCAGTGAAACCCACAAGAAAAATTTATGTTTGATTCTCCTTGGGTACAGGCTTATGCCTCAGTCCCTGCTATACAACATACTAAGTCACATCTCTGTTCACTACAACCAGAACTTACTATTATGCACAGGGAAATTGTACACAAAAATGCCTATTGACTTAAAGAGCATTACTGACTTTGAAGCCAACTGCTCAAAAGCAAGGAAATCACTGCTCGAACACACACACTTCCTTACATGGATGGATTGTGATAGGACCTTTAACTGCTTCACTGAAAATGATATTTTCCTCCTTCAGGCATAAGTCATTCAGACACAGTTGTTTGGTGGCAATAATAAGAATCAGCAAACTTACTCGGCAAACAGTTATTTTATGTATATTTTTTCTTCACTGCACAATGTGCAGAGTGGTTTGATCCAATGGGGGCTATGGGGAAAGATCTCCAGTGTTTACTTCTGGCTCTGAGAATTTAAAAGGTGAGATATCTTCAGAATATGTTACTACACTCACTCAATCCATGTTTTCTGGAATGATACATGACAAAGACAGCAGCTTGCAAAAAACTTTTGTTTTCTGCAGCATCAAGAGAATCTGAACTATGAGCTCCTTCATTAAAAGTGACTGGGAATATAAATTAAGCATTCTCACAGCCCAGTTTTTTCTTGTTCTTGAAGAACATTTTAGAAAATAAGAGCATTTCCTCAAAGACATTATCTTGGCTGAAAAACTCATTATTTTTTTTCACCACCACATGGACTTTTTATGCTATGGAGCACAAACAGAATCCATCCAACAAAGCACCTAAATGCTTACTAAACTTCAGTGGAACTGCTCACACATTTACAATTCACAGTACTTATATTTCATGGATGGAATAGTCAAAGGAGCAGATGAAGAATAGCTGCAAACTCTACTGGCTTTCTGGGCATCTGACTCTACTATTTTCTAAAAACTCTCTTGAAAACAAACAAATAAACAAACATGTTGAGGCTCATGAGAGAAATTTCAATACCATGTCAACACACTATAATTCAGTGGCCAAATACAATGCTATTAAGTGAATGAAGCAGTCATGAAATATCTCTTTGCCATGCCTCACAAGAACTGCAGAAAGAACAAAATCTGCGTGTGAGTGCTTTCAGCATTCAGCATTCACTTGATGGTGCCTGTTCAGTGCACTGATGTCCTTGAGCTTGTCAGTTACCCAGTACACACTAGACTGCATATCCAGCTGTTAACCACCACTTTGAGTCTTTGTGCAACTTTAGCTATAAAAGGAACACATGTTTAGAGTGTTGGAGATTATTATCAATTAACTTAGAACACCAACCAAAGTATAGGAAAATTCAATTCCCGACCCCATTGCTTCGGTTTCTTCATTTGAGAGAATGGAATTGATAATTCCATCTGCCTCCAACTGTTTTCAGAAAGATGTTAGAAGGCATCTTTTTCTTTTACAGACTGTTTCATGACAAATGCCAGATTTTTATCTGAAAGGATTTGGCCATTATACCTTCTCCAAAGATCTGGGGGAAATGGTGGGAAAAGTGTATTTTATTTTATTTTTTTTGTTAGATTTTGTTTTTGCTTGAGTCATACCCAAATTTTCCAAAAATACTTTTGGAAAGAGAACAGCATTGGACTAAGTTCAGCCAAAGAGGCTAAAGTTTATGAAAATAATAAATAACTTAAACTGGGACTTTTGAATGGAAATGTTTAGATAAACTAAATATTAGTGCTTCAACACACAGGTATTTCACTGAATTTTTGAGTCAGAAGTATAGAAGAGAGGAAATGAGTGGGAGAAAAAATCCCCCCCTCCCCCCCCTTTTTTTTTCTCCTGGTATATATATTTAAATGGAAACAGGAAGAAAATAAAAGATGTCATGTACAGTACGTGATAGTGATAGAGTTGGCTTAGACCACTGACACATCCTTGTGCTTTCAGTGACTCATCTATAGAGGTCAATGCGAATTAAAATTGAAAGTGGAAAAGTTTTGTACAATTTATACCAAATGTTGAAAAAACTAAGGCTCCAAAGTCAACAGATCAGTTAAGTTCAAATAAGCATGAGTTTGTGTCCCATTGAAGGCAATGGCATTTAACATCATACTTCAGTACATCAGTACATATTAGTGTCATTAAAAGGTACTTTCCACAGTTGTGTAAAAGGGTAAATTTCTTAAAAAAGGTGTTTGGGGGGCTCAGGAGCTGCCTGGAGAAAGTAGATCATGGTATGATACCTTAGTCACTAATTAATAAACACCAGCTTACCCCCAGTGACGCAAAAAAGGTACGCAATAACGTTACAGCAGTTTTCAGTTCAGTCCATGCAGTCAGGACTGTGCAGCACTGTTATTAGCTCAACTTGTTCTTTACAGGATTTGGAAACAATTCTCACCTGTCTATCCTGAAACCATGCATTTCTCATGAGTCACCTCTTTGGTTTCCATAGCGGTAACCTCCACAGAAATTAACACTTTTTGTGAATCGCTCTCATCACCTTTGACAACAAACAGAACTCCAGGCTTCTCTACTGGTCCTCAAGCTGGACCCTAGAGTACCCTCTGCTCCTTTCGCACAGACTTCAGGAAACAACAAATAAAAATCTGACTCACAAAATATGAGATCAAAATCTGCTCTTACCATTAACATTGTCAGTGGTCTAAAACAAGAATAACTGTCCTTCCAGAAATGTCTGAAGGCCTTTGAACCTGGGGCCAAAATGGCAGACTTGAAAGTCTGGCAGGATATATGCACCCATGCATAACTGAGGAGTAGAGGTAAAAGCTCTGGCAGCCACCAGGAGTTCTCCTAGGCTCCAAGAGCCATGACTTGCTGATGAGTTAACAGCTGGCACATGGGCCCAATTAATACACTTCAGCCTTGGAATGATTTCTCTAGCTCTACAATGAGAGCTTTTTTTCCCCCCCTCTTTTTACTTTTTTGTCCTTAACAGATTTCTGTTAACACTTTTTAACATTTAGAATAGAGTTTTTCTGAAATAGAAATAATAACTGTAGAAATATTAGAAAGAATATCTGTTTCTGTTAGTTACTGAATTGTTGATGACTTAACTGAGAATGCAGTTCATAGCTTGAGAGAGATGTGAGTGTGGAGCATTGAGCTCACTTGCCCTTCCTGAACATGGAGGAGAAGAAATCAAGAGAAGACAAATACTGCAGGAGGAAAAGTGGCATAGTATTGAGAGAAGAATTAGCTCTCTTGAGAGAGAAAATGTAGTAAAATTAGGAAATTTTAATCTAGTAAACTAAGTTAGTGAGGCCAGGATAAGGGAAAATTTGAATCTCAGGCCAGTACTGGCATATGTTCATCTAATGCTTATACTACAGAACATCATACATGAAAGCTGTGATTTTTTGAAGCTTCTTAAGTGATGTGCATGCACATTCCTGGGACTTTTATTTGGGGATGAATGTCTGAATTTCCCCCAGTAAAAATTCTGCTTGAAGTACTCCTCTACGCTGACAGGCTGAGCAGCTCCTATTGTAGTGTAATGCTACATATATTTAGTCAGTGACAGAGGGGAATATCGGAAAACAGTACATTTGTGGGGTTTTTTTTCCTTCTCAATTTCATAAAAATACAAACTCTTCTTTCACCTCAAATACTATACTTGCCAGTCCAACCTTAGGCAATCAGAAGGTAAACACACAGAAGATCTACACACAGAACTGCATATGCTGTCATCCTATTTACTGTTTCTTTCTGATGGAGTAGACCAAAATGCATGCAGATGTCTGAACTGACCACTGGTGGATGAGCACAAGCTGCCCAGAAGAAGGAAGAAGCTACCAGTTCTTGAGGATGAATAACAGCACACTCTTTTTCCTATTATCTTCAAGATTTTACAAGGCCCAATCCTGTTCCATCTCATTTTTCTTCCAAGAGATATAGCTTAGCAGGGGGCTATTGCTTTCCCATCAGCTTTTATACATTTACAAAACATAAATTAGTTCAGACCACATTAATGTACAGTTCTGCTAGATCCATTACAAAAGCTGGAATTCCTTCCAAGCCAAGCAATAGTGCTTTATTTCAGGTTACTCTAAATCACGACTGGCCCTTTCTGCCTTTTGACTAATGGGATGTGATACAGGAGATGACCTTTGATTGGGCATGGTTAGATCTTTGGTTTGACTTTTGCTGTTGTTGGCTCTGCTTGCAGTGAGAACCAACATTGCTGCTAGCTGCTGCAGAAAAATGCTCTCTTCTGGTGATTTTGTGAGTTGTTAACACTGCAGAGCAAAAAGGTGAGACCGTGCCAAATGGTATGGCCTCAGGTGGTAAAAGTGGAACAAGTAGTTCTCAGAGAACAGGAAATAAAGCTGATATACAAGAAAGATTCAACCCTGACAATGTGAATACTTGATTTTCAGCTGTGCTTGATTTTGATCTTCCAGAAGTTCCCAGACTTCTGTTGACATCATTTGGTGATAAAGGTGAAACTAGAAACTCTAGAAACTGCATTTCAATTTTCTTCTACAGAACTACAGTCTGATCGCTACAGTCTGATTTGCAAGTCCAAAACTACTCTGCAAAACCACACTGTCTGCAGTTAGAGACAGAGGTCTTAGCTGTTCCTTAGAGTTCCATACCACTTAAACTCTGGCTTCCCTACTGCCATAAGTCTCACTGTCCAAAGCTCTAGCATAAACAAAGTATGGAAAACAGCTGTTTAACTACCTCTGGCAGGCCACTGTGCTAGACAGCTGCCAACTTTGATGTTTTCCAAAACTGGTATTGGGTATGTTAGGTCTTTTTAGAGGCATTTACTTTCCAGTGGCTATATTTTCACATACAGAGAGATAAGTTATCCATTTTCCTGGGAGGTAAATCCCCATCTATTTGCTTTTTCACTGCTTTTTAAGGTAAAATGTACAAAAGAGCTCTCCAGTTTCACAACATGACCTCCCAAGGATCCAGTACTGTGAAACTGAATACAAGAAAAGGTTCTACAGTGAAAGTTCACAGTGAAAAACAAACAAATGATAATAAAACACACATACGCTCGACATGAAAGGAGGTGGCTCTGTGCAAAACCAGTCTGTAACTTTCACACTGGCAAGTAGTTTCCACTTTTTCAGTTGGCATTATACTCATGGCTGTGAGGGATCAGATATCATTTCTCAGACTTACATGAATAAGTGGACCTAGTGTCCTGAAGAAACTCTGGATCAAGTAAATGCCTTGTGTTCTTCTTACCTATTCTCTGAAGCCATTTCAGCTGACTTTTAGCTTTTGTTCCCCCTGCTAAAATCAGTGCTATTTTTCCTGTCTAAAAGTAGCCAGATTTCAGTGACAGGTGATGTGAGCTCTGCAAATACAGAGCCAAATTCCACTGCAACATACTTATGATAGCAATGGATCTGTGTACTATGGCACAAATGGGATTGCTCCATGGCTCTGTGAGACAGGCAGAGGATAAAATCATCTTTATCATCCAATACCATTAATTAATGCTATGGAAAACTGCTCATTAATAGAATACTAAACAACCAGGTTTGAAGACTGAAGTGCCATTACCTGCAGCGTCAGCAGCCTTGGCTTGGAGCTACACTTCTGTGAAGTGTGGCCTCAAAATCCCGTGTGTATGTGAGTGCAGTGACCCAAACTGAAAAGGAATTTTTGACATGTAAACAACTATTTGTCTTCTGTACTCTTGAACATAGACCCATTATCTTATCGTTCATTAGCAGACTACTGAATTCACATAATTGGTAATAGTTTCTGGAAGCTGTTTGGCAAGCAGATATGGAAATTACTAACTCACAGCTGGGTAAGAAAAAATGGCAAACATACATGTTGTGCTTGCTCTCTTCCCTCGCCCCTTCCCTCCCCCCTGCACTCTCTTCCTTGGACACTGTAGATTTATGGCCTCACAGTATTCACAGATGATGTTTTCATAGTCACTAATGAGGTCCCAGCAGTTTTTTAACAATAACAGGACATTACTACTCCTAAGATATATTATGTGATTTCCCCATTTTTCTCCATTTCGGCTGAATACTCAGAAGTGTGCTAGCTGAAAAATCTCCCGTTTTATTATTATTATGATTGATAGTCCGGTCATGTGATATAAATGACTGCTGAACTGTAACTTTCAAATTGTTAATTTGTATACAACCTTAGAATATAATCTTTTAACACATTGTTCATGGGTTTGTACATACAAATGCCAGAACGATTTTTGGTTGTTTTTGTTTCTAGAAACAAAAGGGCAAGCAGCAGAGATCAGTTTTCAGTACTCTTGTGCATTCATTTTTCCTCCCTACAAGAATCTGGCTTCAGCCTATCATAACTGGCAGTGTACTCTAAAAATATTTACTGGTAATAGTTGAAAATAGTTGTTTAGAGACCTATGACCCTTCAGTGTTTATTCCCTGATTCGTGAAAGCATTTAAGCATTTGTTTTATTTTACACCTGTATTTAACTTACACTAACTTTGAGATAAGATATATTTTGAAGGCTTTCTTCTTCTCAAACATAAATTCTTATACATAAACCCTTAGATAATAGACAAATAAGTTTTATTTAGGATAGTCAAGAGCATGCTGCTTTCTTAAGTCTGATCTAGAAGTTTTCTTGCTATCATTTACAGTCATAATGTTTACAAGCTCTTACAGAAGTTGTTTAATACAGAAGAATTTCATATGCTCGTGTGTTCATTTAACAAAAGAGAGTTTAGGAGATCAGTCTAGACCTCTGCAGTACCAATTTCCTATCTTCTGTTTTGCCAAATGAACTAAAATCCTTGCTTGGAAGACTGATACTGAAGTTTCTTTTGCTAGATTGATACTTGCAGTGAGGACCACCCATTGAAACCATTCATAGTCCCAGCCATTCCAACATCTACACACTTTTAGCCTTGAATGAATGAATGTTCTCACTGACTTCATGCAGAGGGAACTACACCCATACCTAACATTAACCATGTGTGTAGACTCTTACAGGTTTAGGACCAAAGAAGCTCTTTGGTGGGAATGATTAAAGCTACAGTCAGGAAAAACCCTGGAGCTGCTACTTCCACATTCAATCACAAACTTTACTTAAGAACTTCCAAGTCCCTTAGGTCTGTGTACAGACTTGCTATGCTCCTCGGAGAGTATGTAAAGCAGAAAACAGAATCCACACCCAATGAAATCAACAGTTTTGCCAACAGGGTCCATTTGAACAGAATCCCACTTTGAGGAACATGACACAGAGGACAGAAGGCACAATGGGTGAATGAGGCTGTGAGAAAGAAGAGAAACTCCTATAATTTGGGCCCAACAAACAAAGATTTATTGGGTCTAATTTCCATTCCTTCTGATATCAGGTGGATTTTTCCAAGAGTTTTTTTGTGAATTGAAAATATTCTGTGCTATAATTTTTGTTCCTGACAGATACAGAGATAACAAGCTGTAGTTTTTGTTTAGCAAACATTGATCTTGGGTTCACAGCAGGGTGCTCATTGTTAGGTACTTTCTTCTGTTCAAGTCAGATTTGGTGACATTTTGTTGGATTTTAATGCTGCAATTTGTAAGCATGGACACCAGTTCTGTGCTCTTTTTTAACTGCAACTGCCAGATCTAGCCAACACATGGTTCCAATTTTGCCCCACCTCAAATTCTTATGATGTAAATTTTCATGGAAAAGTGTCACTTTGAAAACCAAAAAGCTCTATCAAGCAACTTAACATTTCATCAGCAGATATATTTGCAGCTATTATCAGCAACTTGCTCTTGGCAACACCCCAGTGCACTCTCCCAACAGTGGATTTTTGCCCCTTGTTAGCTGTTAAAGCTGTAATATTTTCCTTGAAAATTACTTGCAAGACTCTTATCCCCAAGTCCCTAGTATCTCCCTCTTCCTTTAAAATGCTTAGGCCATTTCCAGCCACTGAAAATGAGCCAGTCCTTTAGTGCAGATGACTGAAGACTTGGAAAGGGAAAGTCACAGAACCACAGAGGAAAATGAAAATGCTCTTTTCTTTCTTTTTTTTTTTTTTTTCCTTGGAATGATAATGTCTCCATCTAAGTTCTTCTGATTTCCCTTGTTACTGTATTCTTATAGCTCTTGGTTATCTTACCTGCCTTACAGTGCTCAAACACTAGACGGACCAAGGTTTCCATTCCCATTCAGCAATTGCTTTTCATTTCCTTGAGACTTAATTACAAAAAAGAGAAACAGGACATTAGTCATAATCAAAATTAAGAAAATATCAAGTTGTCCCATGAGTGACAGAATTAATGAGCCTGGCCTCCCACAAGACTGTCCTCGTTCCTCTGCCTATTACATCAAAAACTTGTTCATATTCCCCGTAGTGCCAGATCAGAAATAGCATTTACTGTGGCCAGCTGATGGTAACACATGTGATGAATGACCAGTTGGCTGCAACCAAAGAAAATAGATAATGGCTAAATAGAAAATGCTTTTCCTTTGGGTGTCTGGGGTGGGAGCAGGGAGGTTCTTTCCCATCCAGCCACCAGTTTTCCTGAAGTCTGTGATTTCTTACACCTCTTCTACATTTCTTAGGAATTGTTTAATGGATTTGAAAGTGATTTATATTGGGAAGAATCAGCAGATTTTGAGATTACAAAATCACTGTCTCTGTAGTAAACCATCCAAAAAATAGGGGATAGTGCAACAGGTGTGCCCATCAGGTGTGCATCAGGTGGCCCTGTCTCCTGCAAGCAGCTGGGGGATGTCTTTGCTCCTGGGAGAGGCAGAGACTTCTAGATCCTGCTGATGTCTCTGACCCACGAAGATGCTGCTGCTGACTTTACTAAAACTGCTTACCACACAGGGGCCAGGTTTCCTCTGGTTATGACCTTTCCTGAGAGAAGTGGTGATACGCTGATGCTTTAAACATGGCAGTCAGCGTAGCAGTCATCCCTCAGCAAAAAAACCCAAAATGCCAAGAAAAGTAAGGCAAGACAAAAACAGATTCATTTCCCCATTCCTCAGTCTCCATCCTGGAGACTCCCTTAAGAGTCTCCATCTTCTCTTTCTCAAAAACAAACAAACAAACAAAGTTCCAGCTTCCTATGCTCAGGGAAGGGCTCTGAAGGACTGCTTTGGGAGGCAGGATGAACTGAGGTTGGTTGAGCACTTGCCAGAATATCTTGTAAGAAAAGAACAGGTTCCTGAGATGCTTAGTTGGAAAGAAGACTCTCCAGCATACACAAGTAGAGACTTCACCAGCAAAGAGGAAACAGCAGCCTTCTTTATTGAACTGCTTGTTAAGGTACTGCTGCCGAGGCATGATGACAGGTAAGTGCTTTGCTGTTGTAATTGCACAATAGATTAAGACAGTTTTTTGAATAGTTAGTAAAAAATACCAGCCAGTCAGAGGTGAGGTGGCTACAGTTCTGGGAGCCCATCCTTGCTTCTATTCTCCTCTTTCCCACCCTCCAGCTCCTACCAGCCTGACAGCCGCCCCTGGTTTGCTGGGTCTTAATGTACTTACCAAAGCGCCTAGAAATGTGCTGCTTTGGTCCAGGTACCCAGGGCTGGTCCTGGCAGCAGGCTTGACTGGTCCAGGTGGATACCATCATTCCTGGGGTCCCTTCTGAGCAGATCCCAGCAGTGGGCTGGGGGGCAGGCTTGGTAGACAAACAGTTTTCATACAGCACCCCTTGCTTGCTGTTTGGTGGGCCATGGCTCCATCTGACCACTGGGGAAAGTGAAGCCATTAAGGAAAGGCTGGGTTCCCAGAATGTGCTTTATACTTAAATGCCCTGATTTGGAAAGGCATGAAGGCATCAGCTCTTCCCATTGACTCTGGTTGGCAGTATAGGCCCTTGATACATCAGATCACTTATTTAGAGCCCTAAATTTAGAACCTGAACTCTCAGCAAGACAGGAAATATCAGCCATGGGTTTGTCACTGCTGTGTGCACAGCAGAAGTATATAGCTCTACGTCCTGCTGCTTTTCAGGAAATTTGTCCTTTTTTGTCCTTTCAGGCAATTTTAATCCATTCAGGGAATTTGTTTTCATCGCTGATAATATGAGGTGCCAATAATACAATTTCTGTCGTCAGCTACCATCTCTACTATTAAGCACACTGATGTTCTAAAAAGCATCCTAAAGGAAACTATATTTTTCAATTCACAAGTACATTTCTATCTTCAGAGCGCAAACTTGTTCTCCTGAAAGCTAGAAAAGCCATTTCAATTTAAGATCTAGGGAACAGGAAAAGCTGAGACACTGATATAAAGATTCACTGAACCAATGCTTTTGCTATTATAGGGTCAATCTGTCTCCACAGTTCTTGCTTTTGTTTTAACTGGAACAGAAGAAAAAAGATTAATAAGATTAAAACAGAAGAAAAATTTTCTCAGTTCATTTCCATCCTCCCTTTAGTTCATGGTAGTGATGGAGAACAAGTCGGTGAACTTGTTCTTACGAACACAGGAATACTCAGTACGATAAAGTACTACCCAAGGTAAAATCTTTCATTTCAACCACATAATTATTTGCTAGTTACATTCAGCTTAAAAGAAAAGGCGAGAATGACTTGGCTCAGTCTGAAATACTGAATGTGGACCGACAATTTGCAGATTCAAGGACCTCCTTCCCTCCCACGCACAAATTCACGAATATAGGGATAATATGATAAATATATCTGTGGGTCATTTGAAATTCCAGATAATTTACTGCTAGTAGATTTCTGGTTGGAGAGTTTCTTTCCCCAGCTGAATCAGTATGTGCTGTTACCTAAAATCAAAATCAGCCCCGTACAAAGCTGCTGAAAGCTTTATGTGCTCTGAGAACACACCACACCTAAACGCAGTCGGACATTGTTTCCTTGCTGTAAGAGAGATTGCAGAGAGTTACAAATAATAGTTCAGTTGCCCAATGTATTTTTAATGGATTAGTAAAGTTAACAAACGGTATCTTATTTCTGGCTCGCTCTGATGTAATGCAATTCTTTCAAAAGCATACTAGATGTTCCAGTTTAATGACCCTTCCTCTTTTCAGGGAACAAATATACACGTCCCTGTTTCTCAGTCCTTCACAGCAACCTTCTAAAAAATATCTGGAGACAGGACAGCATTTGCCCTAACTGAGTTAGAAACAGTTGAGTTCAACTGCACTTTGTGATGAGGAATTCTGAAAGCCAAGGGACAGCTTTCAGCAAGCTGAATTTAGTGGAGAGGACATCAGGACACCTTCCGCAAGCAAAGCACAGGTCAGCTTAGAACTACTGCTTCTCTCTGGGTGGTCTCAGCTTTTCACTGACATCTGATGAGCTTCTGGCAAGAGCTGCTGGTGTCTGTCTGTGGGTTACGCCCAGACATCATGATCCTAACAGGGCAGGGGGTGGGAATACCTTTTGTACTTTTTTTCTTTTTTAATTTTTTTTTTCTTTTAATTGTGACTTTCTTCCATCTGAACAGCCACTTCAGGATCCTGCTTCTGGTTGGAAGGGTGGGGTGAATGATTTCCTCTTCCTCCTCCCTTCCCTTCCCTTCCCCGCTCTGAGCTCTGTTGCACACATCACTTGGCAGGGAGAAGCAAAGGGGAAGGGTGGTTCTAATGCCAAGAGTTTGGAAAGGGCTGTGAGGACATTTAGCCCGATTCCTGTTTCAGGAAGAAATATATGCAGGAACAAAGTGCAAGGCAAGGAAAAAAGAATGAAAAAAATCCCAAGCCCTGGTCCCAAGAGAGTACAGAGTGTGGATGATACACCATGGCAACTACCCTCCTAAAATGGCTGATTCCCTATATCAGGAAAAGAAAACAAAACAAACAAGTGTCATCTCCCACCTCCCTGCCCCCCAAACACACAGGAGTTGAAGATAATTTCAAAAGATGAAACAATCCAGTTAAAGACCTTGTGAGATCTATGCAGTCAGACCACCATGTTAAAGCTCTCTCTTTAAACTGTCTCTCATTGCATTAACCCGCTGCGATGCTGTAGCCTCAAAAAGGCTCAGTGAACAGCAGAGACACCCAAGCACCTGTGAAACATCTCAGCAACAGCAGTGTCTGCCCTTCCCATCCTCTGTCCCATGAAGTGTAGGATTTACTCCCAGCTAGGAGCTGCCCCATGAAGCCTGGGGCCTACAAAGGTCCCGCCAAGGCCTTCCCAGCCCCTTGTGGCAGCAGTTTATTTTGGTGGTATTTCACTGGCACTTTTCAAACCAGTCAGAACAGTTATCATCATAGCCACCAGACCAAAAAGGACCAGAGCTGAGATATGAATGCTGTGGTCCACTCTTCACAGTATGAAGCATTGGAGGTACCTTGGAGGTACCCAAGACGAGGTTAGATGGGGCCCTGGGCAGCTGAGCTGGTGGGGGCAGTCCTGCCCACATCATGGGGTTGGAGCTGGGTGGGTTTTATGATCTATTCCAACTTAAGCCACTCTTAGAAACCAGCTACTTATGTCTGTATCTATACTAGTTGCACGAAGGTTGTATGATGGTGGGAAAACTGACTGAACATCACTACCCCATTTTGTGGGTAGCTGAGATGGTGCCTTCCCTACACAGTCAAATGAAGAAAGTTTTGTCTTAGTCATAAATCAAAGTTCCTTGTTCTTTTTCATACCAGCCTCTTGCAGTCTGATGCAATCGCAGCAAGGCTTACTGCCTGCTGCAGTTAACACAGCCAAAAGTGTCTTCAACTTCCCAGCACCAAATCTCCACACTTCCCAATATGTGCTACCAGGAACCCCACCAAGCCCTACGCACCCTGGGCCCAGATGGTGTGGTCACACTTGACACAAGAAACAAGGAAGATGGCTTGAGGTTGTTCCGCTCGCTCCACATTACACACACAGCCCCTGAGGCTGGCATGGCACAGCAGAAATGTGATTTGCTGCCTGTGTCCAACTGCTGGATGCTGGTGGAAGATCATGCCAAAGGGAAATCTGCTCTCTTGGAGATGCCAGCACAGCCTGCTCTCTTTCAGAGCATGATGGAAAAGGCCCTTCTTTGTTCAGTGTTTTTACTAAGTGTAAAAGTGTAAAACCCTTGATGGCTTGCCATCTGGATGGAAATTGCTCTCGTCAGGGGCAGACAGGTAAAAAGCTGAGCAAGTGGGTGCAACCCTTTCTGCTTTGCTACAGTTTTTGGCATGGAAAGCATTTGGTCCCTGGGGTGATTGCTCTCACATTTATGTGTAATAATAATAAATACTATTGGAAGAACAACAATAATCTGACAAGCTTCAGCACCAAGAAATGCTCTGAGACTGAACTGAGTCCCAACCCTAAGAATGAGGAGGCTGGGAAATGCGCTGCATGCTAGGTGCAAGTAGAGGTTGGAAATGTTCATCTCCAGCAGGAACAAAATAGAACATGTGTTTGTGGAGACTGGGTGGGGAGCAGGACAGTGAGGTGGTGCAGGAGAGCCTGCAGGGAGGACAGGCGGAACAGGAGGGTGTAAGATAGAGCAAAGGGCTTTTGTGAGATTTTTGGCCGATGCTTGAGCAGGTGGAATGCAGAGCATGTTTACACAGTTCGTATTTCAATATACTAAGAAAACATGCAGAGTCAAGCTCTAAGCTTTTATTAAGCTCCCCTCCTCCTGCCCAACCACTTCTTTAAAATCTGCCTTCAGATCTCGAATGGAACTGCTCTCTGCTGGGCTGATGGCGCTGGAGCAGTGACTGTGCCACCAGCTGAGAAAACAAATTTGAGAAAGAGAGTGTGCGCTCAGGTTAACAAGCCTTAGGCAAGCAGGCTCCCCCTCCCTGTTCCCTGTTCTCACCTCCAGTTCCCCAGAGCCCCTGGAAATAGTGTGCGTTGGTAGGAGAAGCCGTCAGGCATCGAATGGTGGCCGGGCTTCAGAGCAGCGAGCGGGAAGGAGAGGGGAGATTTACAACGTTCCAGTTTTGACTTTTTGCATAATGAAAACCAGAGGTCTAATAAAATACAGCAGCAGTGACACAGTAGTGGGAGGGGGGAAAGGAAAACAAACTTTTAGGATAAAATAAACATTGTGCACTCAAGTAAGGAGTCTATCTCTATTTCCATCTATGGATACAGACATAAACACATTCTTCTCTGCTAATTCAAACTAAAGAGATTAAATCCAGGTAAACTGAACACAAGATAGGTAGGAACATTTCCCATTAGCAAATCAGCCCTCAGCAATCTACTCCAGAAAGGAATTTTGTCCAAAGAAGACTGTATGAGTGGCTCTGAGGTGTTGCTACACACCGCTATTCAGACAGGAACCAAGGATATATAATTTTAAAAGTTCTGGGTTTGCTCAGAATGATGGAGAAAGGGCGAATATTGCATTTACATTTGTATTATTTTTTAGGGATCTTTTTTTTTTTTCTTTTTTCTTTTTTCATGGTGCCAGAGCAGGGGAGTACATCTGAATACCTCAGTGGGCAGCTTCATATTCTGTGGGATGAAAATCACATTGTGCAATAGCTTCAATCACAGACAGACATAGTGCTTCTCATCTTTAAAACAATGTAGAAACATGATGATCAGGATATATTGACCAGTTACAGGAGTTGATGAACTTATGAGGCATGCAGGGCAGCAGGCATCCCACAAAGCTCCTGTGTAACACATTCCCTTCAGAATACAGAATTGAAATTCCTCTGTGGTGGAAAGAAAGAGGCCATGGGACGCATCTTGCTCCTTCCAGTTGTTCAAGGAAGTTCAGCTTCTGAGCTTAATTCACACATTGATTTCATCCACTGTTGATCCTGGGAAAATCATTCAGTTTCTTCCACTTCTCCAATTACTCATCCATATAACAGATATTTTTATTTTAGTTGGGAAGCTTGAGTTTCTACTTGCAGTTTTTACAGGAAAAGTGGTATAGAGGGAAAACAATTGTCTAAATAGCAGTAGCAGCAAGTCATATTTACAATTCACAAAGGGCTTCTTTGAAGCGTATTTGTTAACTCTATGCTATTTACTTGGGTTTGAGAATGGCAAATCCTTTGACCACATAATTGCCATATTATTGGTGATATATTCACTAATAAAGTCACAGTGTACCAGTGACAATGAAATACAGCATTTACAATCCAGTAACCGCATCCTGCATCCTGTTCAAGACCAAAGGCAGACCAGCTTGCCAAGCACCTGCTATTATATCACATTCAGCTAATACAAACAGCTGAAAAGCACTACTGCTGACTTTGGGTGTCCTAATATAATCTCCCAAATTAGGCAGCAAGTTTTGTTAAGTATTCATTATGCCTTAATAAGTTCTAGCTAGCATGTTGAAGATGTACTGCACTCTGCCTAATTCAGATCATGCTCTGGAAGGTCCTTATTGGTGCTTCTTGATACCCCAGTAAGGCAAAACTTGATAGTCTGTATCTGCACAGTCTATTGTGGTAACTATGAAGCGAGCCTTGGGCAGCCAACTCTAAGAACAGCTTCGATTCATTTTCCCATTCCACAACATTAAATCCAACAGCACCCTCCGCTGTCTGCTGGAGGGAACGAGAAGTCTGCCTGGTATTTTCCTCCGACAGGATGATAAAAGCCAGCCAGCGGAGCACATTCTAATTACAACAGATTATCCAGCTGTTTGAAGAACACAAATTAATATAGATGATTGTAAGTAAGTGATTGGAATGCGGCCATTTTTGGAGGGTGAAAATAAAAAGGAATGACACTTCAAAAAAATGCAACTGACTTCGGAGTAAAATTAAAGATGAAATCATAATTAGTCTACTGTGTATGTTCTTCTATGATATCATTCCAACGAATGTAAAATTCTTTACAGTTAGTGTTTTTCCCTTATGCTGTTATTTGAAGATACTTTTTCAGACTCAAGAAAATACGAATCAGATGTTCTTTCTCACAGTAAACCTCAGCCATTTTAAGTTAGAATGGCTTACAGCCAGAGCACCATACACATATGAGTCATGGCCCCTTTCAGTTGCAAATACAGGACACTAAACATGATCACCAGCTACTATTTCTAGCTCAGAGGGCCCTTCTGGAGCAACAGCACCAGGAACATTCAAAGACAGATTTACTCCTCCACCTCTGTGGACAGTCTCTCTTATCAGCTCCTGTGAGAGCAGGGTGCTCTGCTTTTGGCATTGATTTGTGCTACACTGCATCCATACACCCCCAAAGTCTTGTGTTGTGCATGTTGCAAGCACACAGTACCTTCTGTCTTTGTGGCCAAGGAGTAGGAGCATAACACACATGATAAACGTCTGCCAAAATGAAATCAGGAGTTTCCTGATTTCCAGCACAGAGCAACAGTTCCCATCAAGGCAGACACATCTCACTGAGGAGAATTCCCAGTATCTGTAGGAAAATGCAAAGAAATGTCTCTGTATTGCCACTGTTGAACAACTGATGTGTAGCTGTGGGACGAGAGCCAAGGAGCTAAAGGCACAGTGGCACCCAAGCCATTCACCTTCATTAAGTCATGCTTGGTCTTTGCTGCATCTGACAGTGTACTGGAATATGATACCAAGACATTTGGGCTGCCATAGGGGCTGATAGCTCTTTAGCTGTAGCAATGTATAGCTCTGCGTTGCTGCTTTGAACCAGACCCATCAGATCAGAAAGGGACTCTGAGCTCATGCCTCTGTGGAGACACAGCTGGGTTATTGCTGATACCAAGTAGAAATACAGCATCTCTGCACCAAGTCACACTTCGTTTCATATTTCTTTTTGGAGACTGTTGCTTAAGTTGCCTTCATTTACCCTGTTTGTAATTAGAACTGGAATTATCCAAGGGAGCACAATTCCCATGGAAAGCAGGGTTGGGAATACAGTTCCCCTAAGCTTCTTCCAAAACTGTCAGCAAAAAATTAAGTTTCTCATTTAATATTCCAAAAGCTTTTAGAAAAAACATACAAACTGAATCCAAAACTTACTTCCTGCCACACGAAACTCAAAATGCGGACCCACGAAAACCCCAGGTTCAGCCTGAATGTTCAAAATGCCATTGTACAAGGCTTTGGCAAGACTTTATCCAGAACGATGTGTACAGCTCAGGTCACTCACATTCAAGAATGAATTTATTCAGCTTGAGACAGCTGTGGAAGACTTCAGCTTAGGGGAAAGAAAAGCTGTTCTTTCTGGATGACACCAAAAGAGCCTGTCTTGTTTAGTCTAGCAAAAAGAAGGTTGAAATATGTTCACTTTTTATGAATACATTAAGGCAGAAGACACCAGGAGAGCTGAAGAGTTATTTAAGCTAAAGAATGATGTTGTCAGAAGAACAAATAGTAAAAGACTGGCCCTGAGCACATTCCCACTGGAAACTATGACAGGTTTTCTAGAAGAAAGGGCAGCAAATTTCTGGTAAAACCTTAGTAGTAATTGAAATGTAAAGCATGACCAGTTTATGAGAGGGATTATGTGATATAACTGCCTGTATTAACAGGGGACTGAGTCAGAGATGACTGCTCAGGAGGTCCTTCCCAGCCTGAGTCCCTCAGCTGGATGATGATTTGGATGCCTGCCTTGTTGAGTTCCCACACTCAGCTCTGCTGAAGGGTCATGGTTTCAAGAAAGTGTGGAAACCTTCTGAGTATTTTGCCTGGGTCATCCTTTAAAAAAAAAAAAAAGAAAAAGAAAAAAAAGAAATAAAAAAGCAAGAAAAAAAGAGAAAAATCAATGCCATGACTTACAACCACCTTATTTTTCACAAATAATTAAAATAATAGTAATAATAATAAATAAATCCCTCTTCTTTAGAGTTTTGCTTTGATTACAGACTTGGAGTCGTTCTTAGAGACTGGCTTGAAAGGGAATTTCCTTACACAACGTTCTGTAGATGATATTCTGTTGACATAAATGTGCTCATGCCCTATGGCATGGAGAAGCTATGAAACACTCCATTACCTTGAGGAATCTGAGTCATTCAACTAGATGAAGTGAGAGCGCACATTACATAACAAAATCAGCAGATCAGAGCAGTTTATATCAAACCTCTGGTCTACGATACCTCAAACCCGAGAGAAGACAAAAAGTTGCATAAATATTAACAGACTTTTGAGTGTGTGTATCATTGTGACACAAATTACACAAGTGATCTTGGCCGCAGAAATTCAGTTGGTCTCCACCAGTATCTGCTGCACTATGCTTACCAATATTTTTTCCTCTTTAGAGCAGCTATGAAATGGTTTCATAAAACCACGTACACACAAAACTAATGCCAAGCCACCTCATTATTCTGACTTCTCTAAGGTTCTTTACGCAGCTTCTATCAATAACTTGAACTACTAAATGATGGGATCCATTTGGGGGCAGTGTTGAAGAAAGGCGCAGCTGTGAGTTTCAGTTTTGAAACACAGTGCCTATGTGATGAAATAGCAATTTGTAGCAAAGCAAGAAAGCAGAATGCATCCACTATCTAGACATTAGGCATTTAGACATTAAGGTGATGAACACTGCACTTATACAAAAACATATATACGGTGAGCATATATGTCAATATGAGAATAAAGACCATCACTCACATAACCTATCTAAAGTCTGGTATGAAAGCCAGAACAGGAGATATCTAACAAAAGTCTAGAAGCTGAGGCTGGTGTTACACAAAAATCACTATAAAAACCAAGGCCATTTACAGTTGCCAAAGAAACGTCAGCTAATTGTTGTTCTCATCCTTATACCAGCAAATGCTAATTGTTGGACACACAGCACCATGACAGTCTCATTTTATAATCAAGTCAGAGCTTAAAATGCTCTGCAGGATAATCATATGAAAGGGAAAAGTACACAAGGGGTTAAAGTACACAAGGGAACTCCACTTCTTTCAGACACCTTTTTAGGCATTGCAGTTCCTGATTGTTTTATATCTACACTGAGGTCAAGCTAGGGTGGACTAGTATTCAGCACTGTTTACCAGAATGCCTGAGCTAGACAGAAATCTTCAAACATGATATTTCTATACATTGAATTCCTGCACGTGAAATTTAGAGAGAGAGAACACGGCAACAGAGGTCACCAGCTGATAGAATGGTGCTTTGCATTCTTACAAAAGCCAATGATTTTGACATAGCTTTCTGAACAAGACCACCATTTTTAGATTTTCTTCCCAAAACAGCAGTCATGAAACAAAATAAGGGCTCCGTGGATGAGTCAGTGAATATCCCACCTGTCAGAAAGAACATTAATCGTCTGGACAGTATTAGTCAGCTTTCTCTATTAGAAAGATCTCTGCATTCAAGAAGGAAGATCACTCTTTACTAGTACCCATCTTTCAACTGCTTGTAGCATTAATTCAGACAGGAAAGCAACTGATGAAATTTGCCATTTAACTACAGGCAGTCTGGCAGTTACAAGGCGTGAGAGACTTTTGGTAGGCTATAAAGCCTTGCAGTCAACTGTTAAATTATAGACATGCTTCTAATCAGTCCCGCACAGCTGATGTGTTCACCAAGAAACACACATACAAGAATAGCATTAATTTTCAGTTGTCACTTAACAGCAACAATAGTTTTCAATAAAGCAAAGCACAAAAGCATTTCCCACTGGACCATACAAATATTTGGAGCTTTTATTTTCTATAAAAATCAAGATTAAGACCAACAAGGGAAGTATAATCAAATAAAAATATTTGTATCAGCCTGAAAACTTTTGGA
The DNA here is from genome assembly GCF_054131305.1 of Coturnix japonica. Classification (NCBI taxonomy): domain Eukaryota; kingdom Metazoa; phylum Chordata; class Aves; order Galliformes; family Phasianidae; genus Coturnix; species Coturnix japonica. The sequence goes on from NC_140664.1 coordinate 76,930,120, forward strand.
GCAGGTGATATTCCCTATGAGAGCTGTTTAGATGTTTGTTTTTTTACAACATCCAGAAAAGCAAACAGCTGTCTCTCAAGTGATAGCGGCACTGGTTTCACCAAGACATCGCCTTTAAGACTTAAAGTACGATAACCTGACAGTCACCGTGGCTTGTCCTTTTGCAAAGCTCTTTTATATTATCTTCTGTCACTTTTTTTTTTAATCTCATCCTTAAACAAACAAGTCAATTCTAGCAGAAGAGTGCTTTTTTCTTATGCTTGTATAAGAAAGCAGAGACGAAACCAAAATAAATTATGTGCACAGTAAAACAACAGATAAACAAAATTACACTGTATGAAGCATGTGTAAATAAGCCAACGCTTCAACTAAGTAGTTGTTTCAAAGGCCTTCTCCCACGGTCTATATTTGAAGAACCAGTCCTCCAGTGAGGACTACTGGATAAAGTGAGTTGCTAAAAATGCAAGTCACCTGGTCCCCAGTGCATGCCAGTTCATTGCATTTTGAAGACAGAAGAAAATGTCTCATCTTTCCAAAGACCGGCCATGCTTCCATGCTTATGGAAGTGGTTTGAGGAAATGGTTTCAGCTGAACTTCTTGCAAAGCAAATGTTTCTGAAGCGTTCATGTTAGTATGAAATCTATCCTTTGCAGTCTCCCACTTACCAGGTCTCTCCTCACCTGCCAAAATACGCAAACATTCAGTAGGACAATAAATTCTCATTTTTCAGTCTGGAGAAATATTCCGTAAGTCCATCATTCACTTGGAAAAATGAAATGAAAGAAAAGTTTGAGCTCAGGAACAAAAATCATGTGGCTGTAAAACCTAAACTATATCTGAAGTTGTATGAACATAGAGCTCAGATTTGCTAAAGCTCATGTAGGCATGTCTAAGACACTTAAATGCTACTTCCATGTGGAAAAAAATAAATAGCTTTGCTGAGTCTCTACTAAAACTGCCTTCATTTTACACATATTATATTAAGTTAGTTTCCTCACAGTGGGGGCTCAAACCAGATCAGTGCACAACAACAGGTTGTCAGCAACACAGGCTCTGCTCTAGCTACAGCTTCTCTTTGCTATTCTGCCTGACTGTGGACTTGTCCCTTCTTAAGGCAGTCAGCAAGTATCTCAGCACAAGCAAGGCAGTAAGATGTGTTCCCTGCCATTAGCAGGCTTACATCAGGCAGCAGCTCCACTTTCTTCACATTTCATTTATTGCTTTCCTTGCTTATGGCTTCAGTAAGATTTAAGACAAATAGGCTTTAAAGTATATTTTTAAAAGGCTTTCTGATTTCAGCTCTGCCCCAAGTGCATGTAAATAGACTCAAAGCATGCGAAGTATCCTGGAGGGCAAGAACCAAAGCTGCGTTTTCTTCCTTGTGGTAGCTTTCATTCTTTCAGCTCAGTAAAATACACTGACTAAACAGCGATCATAATCCTCAGCTTCTGTAATCTGAGGAAGTTCATACTCTTTCCAAACTCTCATGTGTAAAATACAGGACCACACATTCAGCCTTTTTTACTAGATCACATTTTCCCCCATAGTCTTTTATAACCCTCTTAGCTGACCATATAAAGACAAGGTGATGTGTCAAGAGTCATCAGAATTGAAACTGCCATGGAGCGGAGTTAAGGCTTCTGTGGTGTCAGAGAGGGGCATGGCCTCACAGCTGAGGGTTGCTCAGAGCCAGTATGGTTGCAGGTTTTTGCACTGACTGCTTCAGAGCTGCTCTTGCTTTCCAATTTCAGCCCAGAGCCTCCTTGGCTAGGGAGTTCAGCAACAAACAAACAAAAAGAAGTGGTTATGAAACTGTGCAGTTATTACAGCCCCTAAGAACTCAGCTTGTAATATATTATAGCCTTGACAAAAAGCAACCTTTGCCTAAATTACTTCACTTGTCTGACAGCTGATTTCCATTAAGGGTTTGTATGGATCATGCCAGTAATCTTGATAAACCTCTGATAAGGTGTCCAGATGTCCTGGTTTTGCCAGTTTCTAATTAGCAGTCCTGGGGTCCTGTCATTTTAAGTTGGTGTTTGCTGCCCAGGGCCATAAAGTGAAAAGTTCTCTGCATCTGATGTCAATTCTTCAAAGGAGGACCCCCTCCTTGCCATTGGATATTGAGTCCTGGTTGGAGAGACCGCAAATTTGATCAGCCTAACAAAAATTACAGGCAAGCCTGGAAACAATATTCTCATGTGCTTGTCCTACTTTTTTCCTCCACACCTCACCTGCACCACAGACAGGCACGCACACCAAGGCTCTTACGGAGAGACAGAGCTTCTTGTACCACATGGTATGTTTGCACAGACAAGTATAAAGGGATCTGGAAACAAGTGTGGATGAGGAGATAAACATGGGGCTCACCTTAAGCCTGGAGGCTGCAGAGAGTCCAAGTGACCCAGCTCTGAACTGATGCTTAAGGATGGCATTTTCCCGTCTAGAACTGGAAGCTCAGGTCATCCCCAAGGGCCTCAGGCTTTAGGGAGGTGTGGGGGTCTGCATCTAGGCACAACAACATGTCTTTTTTAGGTAGCATAATAAGAAAAGGAAAGATGCAGCTGGAGAACACTCCTGCCTCAGCACAAAACCCTTTAGCTATTTGCATTGATAGAAGCTACTAGCTGATCATCTGTCCACATTTCAGCGCAGTTTCAGCAGCTATGAACATTGCAGAGGCAGTTTTACCTACACACTGCTATGAACATACACTGGGGCCAAAAACCTCTCTGCCTTTTTCTCGCTGAAAGGCAGCCACTGGAAGGAGGTAGAGATTGAACATTTAAAACCGAAAACATGATGGGTGGGAAGAGCAACTAAAAGGAATGCAGATGGAGTTAACCTGATAAGTCCTTCAGCAACGCAAGCTACAGTATTTCACTCCCTGCCTAAAAAACATCATTCTATCATGGCAAGCAGGAAGAAGCAGCACTAACCACTTCCCAGCCACATAAATGTCAAGATGAAACCCCTTAAAAAGTGCAATAATACAGATTTAAAAGTCTAAGCATACTAGATCCAGTTTAAAGGCTCAAACAAAGAGCACAAGTCATTTGCCATCTTCCCATCAAGTACTGGGAAAAGGAATTATGTGTGAGGCAAATTCAGCCAGACTCTGCTTTGCTGTAAATGACTTGAGATCCTCAAAAACACTCAGCCTTTTCTTCCATAAATACAGAGGTTAACATTTCAAGAACAAGCCAACAAGGAGTTACTGGGGTGGAAGACAAATTTTGCCACAGTGGTTAAAACTTAGAGTTTAGCTTAAGACATTTCTCACAGTTTCTCCAATACGAACTTCTACAATGTGGCTTTACTGTCACTTTCTCCACCATCTTTCCATGTCCTTCATGTCACAGAAAAGAAGAGGCATTAGGAAAATGTAGCATCCTCTACTGTTACTACTTGAGGCCAACCAACAGTAGGCTTCTTGGCCAAGGGCACTGAACTGTCACAGCAAGAAGCAAAGGTGAGTGCTGTTGTCTTGCAGGCACTGGCCACTGCCAAAAGCAGAGACATAGTGGTAGATGCAGGCAGGCACAGCTCAGGGCTTTGGTATGTTTTCCCAGCAGACAGGAATTGTCCCTGCTTAGTTTCAGTGAGAACTCATCCAGTTGACCCATGGAGGAGAGCCTTCAGTATAAGCTGCAACTTGCCAGGAAAGTTAACTGGTCATGTGAAATCTCAGAAGGAAAATGAGGAGCCCCATTTGTCAGAGTTATAAGCTGATAAAGTTGGAACCTTGCCTCTCAAATAATATTAATGGTAAATAAAACACAGCTTTTCAACAAGCAGGCAAGCTGAGCAAAAAAATACAATTAAAGACAACTTGCTGGACGTCAGTCCCATCACTGGCTCTATGAAAAGTGTTGAAGCAGGAAGCAGAAGCCACTCTTCATAGGGATGCAGTTTTTCACTCAGTGCACATTAAATGGCATTATATCATCTGCATGCAAGGAAGGGACTTCAATGAACAATTTCCACTCATGCTGCTTCTGCTCCATATTATTCTTGCTGCAAGATTTGCATTCTTTTTTTCTTCTCCTCTAAGTGCACTGAACTACGGTAGTTCAGACCACAAAAGACTATTGTTGGCTGTGTAAGAAGAAGAAGAAGGATTTATAGGCTGTGCCATTTTTTCTTTCAACAGATAAAAGTGAACACCAAAATTATGGTACAAGCTCTTAAAGTCTGATAATTAAAAACAAAGGTTATTCCCTACGTAAAGGAGTACTGAAATCTGCAGTATGTCCTTCAAATTGAAACCGACTGTATAACTCCCAAATAATGGGGATACAAATTAGCTATATGTGATCATCCGCTTCTGTTTATCCAGAGCACGTTCGTTTCTTGTGGTTTTTGCATACCTTGCATTCACAGTGTGAATGAGCCACACACAGCTAGTGTTTACCATCCAGTATTTCACTGAGGGAAGATGGCAATTAACGTTTTGGCTTAAATTCAAGCAAATCTCCCTCCTTTCCATGACCCAGTGCCTGACTTGCCTCTTAGAATGACAGCCAAGACCACGTACCTTAGAGCAAAACCAAAAGAAGCTTCTATAAAAGCACATCACTTACATCCAGAAAATATAACACCCACTGAAGTGGAGCTTCAAAAACTCATTAATGCAGTGTCGGAAAAAAATAAATCATGGAAAGACAAAAAAGAGTTCACCCTGTGAACTAAGTCCTTTTGATGTACAAATTAGCCTACACATCAAACAAGCCCTTGAGAAAATGTCTTGTCACTTCCTCAGTGCAATGTGAAGTAGAAGTTTTCTGTCCATTCCCGAAAACATAATTTGGAATTTTAACAAAATGCTAAGGATCAACCTACTCCCTGGAGAGGCTTACTTTAATATGCTTTTGACTTTGGGTAAATAGAAGTTGAGTTGCTCCACGGTCCATTAGCATTTTTACATCATCCCCTTGATGGAAACAGGGAATGGGGAGTTACTGAGAAAAGCTAAACAAAAACCAAGAAGCACCAGCAAGACTTAGGAGAGCTCAGGAACATCTGAATTTGGACTGGGTTACACTCGGGTGGGAAGATTCTTGTTGATTTTGTCTGGGCTGATCCCTTCCCAGCGCCTCCAGCTCACAGTAGAGCATGGCAGCGCATCAGCACAGCCCAATGCCTTGGCACAGATTTCTACCTCTGGCAGCTGAAGCCCCAAATCTGGCCAAAGTCGAAGGGAAGAATGACACCGGTGGTCTAGACCCATTCTCCAGAGAAGCTTTGTCCACGTCATTTGCACACGCAAAGGCAGGCATGCACAGCCCGAATACACCACAGTGTCTGGCACAGTTGGAGGCCAGGGTTTTAGTGATGACAGGGAAACCACGAAGATGAGGATCTTTCCCAAGCAGCCAGAGCTGAACAGCAAAGCACAGGGAAAACTGCTTCCACCAAGCAGCGGGCAGCAAAAGCCCTCCCATCCGCCCACACTTCTGGCTGGTCCAACTCGTTCCCAAGAAGTCTCTCCTGGGAAAACACGCTTAACACACTCATACATATGCACACAAGTGCATCACAAATCCTGCCTGCTAACAGCAAAAGAAACTTGGCTGGTCTGCAAAGCCAACAGGAGCAGCTCCTACAGAAGCACTTGTCCCATCACTGAGGGACTCCATCCTCAGATCATACTCTTAGCAAACCCTCGCCCCCTTCTTTCCCACCCCCTCCTCTCCCTGCTCTTCCATATTATAGTTTCTTTCCACTGACCCTTTTCTTTAAAAAATCAGAGCTTTTTCTGACTCCTCTCATGAGCACAGCTAGCTCGGTCTCTTTATGAACTACTGGACCTTGGCAATGCTCCAGCATCACAGCGTTAAGAAAGACATTTTCTATTCAGCAGCGCTGACTCCATCACATAAGTCTCTGTGGAGTAGGTCAGAAGGCAAAGCCTGCAGAGTGTAATAATATTTGTACTGCTGTCTAATCCTTAGAGGGAAATTCGTAGGAGGAAAGATGTAGAGGAAAGTAGAACCAGCTAACAGAACACCAAGTGCCTCCAAACCACAGGGCTCTTCAATAAGGGGAACAAAGAAAGAGAGTTTCAACAATATCCACAGTGTTTCTTAATCTAATTATATTCCTGCTCTAAGTTTTGTCATCATAAGATATGCCCCTCACAGGCTTTTGTTGTCTTTTCCTTCTCCATAGGTAAAGTTGCTCACCTGGTTAAACAGAAAGCTGCTAGTAAAACATTCCAAATATATATAGCAGATGCATAAAGATATATTGAGAAAAGATTGTTAGAGACAAAAAAATTCCTCCCTCCCCCTTCCCCAGCTCTTCTCCCTATCTCTTCCTGTGGTGAAAATACACCTCTTTTAGAAGTGTCCCTGTCTACTCTTGGATTGGGACACGGTGGTCATTTCAGGCTTGAAATACGGTGTCCAGAAAGAATTTAAACTTTCTTTTTTGAGTGACAAAAACACTGTAATAGACCTTTTTCTTGCTCTATGGAAGAAAATTTGCTCTTCCCAATATTCAGTGAGGATTCTAAACAGTATATGTCACTTTCATATCAGAAATATCTCACTTGACAAACCACATCTATTAGAAGTTTCATGTAGAGGAATGAACCTCAATCTTCAACAACACTTCTGCTACCCTCTGTGTTTTTTTGTCCCTCCATAGGAAACTTAAAAATAAAGTTGATCTGAAGAAGCCTTTTCTGTCTATAAAAAAGTTACTTTTCTTCATTCAAGCCCTGTACATAGTCTCCCCTTCTGGCTAGTTTTGGTGAAGTGAAATATCCTGGGTTCATCTTAGCTGCCCAGAAGCCTGCAGTGTGAGATGCTGACAAGAATCCACTTGGCTTCCTGCTGCTGGAGGGCTTAGGAACATGTTGGAGCTGTGTTGTTGCATAAGTTCTTTAATCTACTCAGCGAGGTCAAAACGATTTGGGAGTGATCATAAATCCCAAACTACTGAAAATAGCGCCCCAATAAAGTGTAACACTGTCAAGGTGATGTACAATTAACAAATGTACAGTTAGAAGAGAGACATGGTTAGGATGCTATTTATAGGTGCAGAGGTGATAGAAAGATTACTGTGGTGGTGGAAAGTAAACAAAAATGAAATGCTCACCCATGCCCTAGGCTTGCTGTAGAAAAACCCAAAGGGAGAGATCTCCAAAAAAAAATCTTTCTCCAGTGGCAGTCAGCCCTTCAATGGGGTCTAAGAGAGGTGCAGCCAGGCTCCATCCATTCCAGTCCCACAGCTGAATTACCTTCACCTGTGCTCCCAGGGCTGACTCAGTGCTTGCCTCAGGTGATCACTCAGAGATTCAGGCCGTGACTCAACAGTTTCCATACAGGTGAACACTGAAAATTTGCTGCAGAATGGCAGGAATCATGAAAGTAATCACTTGGAGAACCAGCTTAATCTCCTCCAGAGAAGAACGCTTTATTTTTGAAAGGGGAAGACGTCGAAAATATATTTTTTCCCTCTTAGGAAATGTACCAAAAATATGAACAGTGTGAGGAGTAAGAATATGCAAAAGAAAGTGGAAGGAAAAGTGCTACAGTCTCTGAATCAAAGAAACAAAGGTGCAAGGCAGATTTCTCAACTGTTCATTGAGGCTGAAATGCTGTGCCAGCTGATCTGGGACACTAAAGCTTCTGAAGATATGGGATACCAAGCTAGATGTTCCAGTAGGATGCCACATGGGAAAATAACTTGTTTGGTCTGAAGTTTATACATGAAACTGTCCCACTGTAGGGTTTCCTTCTCAGCAGCATTCATGCTCTACAGGATTTCCCTTCCCTTTTGAGCACTGACATTTTGAGGGGAAGACTAAACTTTAAGTACGTGATGGGAGAAAACCGACTACCAAGATCTACTTCTGTCTTGGCCAGAACTTCACAAGCAAGGGGACACATCTGCTGCTTTTTGCAAGCCTCAGGAGAGGATGCTCCTTGCTGCTTCCCTGACATGGACTAGGAAAGCCTATTGAAGGCACCATCTTTGAAGTAGTTTTCCACACAGCTCACATGACTTCAGCAGAGCCAAAATAGCATGCAGAATATCTCAGAAAATACAGGTATGTGGAGGATGACGGAAGCTGCTACAGTGCTGGACCTCGGGTAAGCATCACAGCATCACCCACCCATTCTGCGTTGGATTGAGCCAAACTTTAAGGGCTGCATTAAGAGTATGGAGAGAATTCCAGCCTCAGTTTTTGCCTCGTTCCAAGCAAGATGAATGAGTCAATTATTATTGGCACATTTTTGCAATACTTACAGGATTCAGATACATTTATATCACAAGTCACCAAAGTCTTTGTAAATGATCATGATGTTCTTAACATTCATGATGCTCTGATTAAATGTTAGAAGTCCTGATGGTTGTTTATGGTTTCAGTTTTCAAAGATTCTCACAGAATTTCCCATAAATCTGGAATAAGCACAAAAAGAACAGCAGGCAAGAGAAAAAGTCATCTTTGAGTGAGGAATTACAAAATGCAGTAATCAAACACAGCATGGGATGATTTAACAAGGCTTTCAAACGTGTTAGAGTGCCTACGCTTTGGAAAGCTCTAGCTATTTCTAGCGACCTGTTAGAACACTGCGTATAGGCTAATACATTTCTAAGAATACATTTGTTGTCTGCATGTCTGCAGAAGCTCTTCCTTTTGTGAGTGCTGCACCTCATGAGGGGCTGTGGTATCTACCAGCTCTGCAATGGGATGCCAAGCAATTGTACTTTGCTGAGTCACTTCAGAGGGCTGCACAGGAGCCCTCTGCTCTGCTCTGCTGATTTCTGTGATCTCATTAGCTCCTTCCCTTCACAAACATCTAGTTTACCCACAGTAATATATATGCAGCCTAGTCGTTATCCTATTTCTGTTGCCTGGATTTTAATCACTGCTCTGTTCCTAGTTGTTCCGTGATGGGTTCAGGCATAAAACAAATCTGCTCCTGATTCTTCCTGTCAACAAATGAACTAAAGACCATAAACTATCCTCTTCCTAATCTACTGTTTCAGCATATTAGCTAACATAAACCTGTTCCAGTGACCCATGTAATAGCCATACTGACATTTTATGGTTGGTTTCTCAGTCCCAGATGTAAATGATTAGAAACTACAAGGGATTTCTTTATACAAATCTATTAATAGCTTGGGGAATTTTTTGCTTCATTTTTAGGGTAACATATTTAGAGTCCGAAGTGTGGAGCATAAAGCAGTGGCTGGCGTCAGAAGCCACTGCAATATACATTTCAGTTTCCTCCAGCCAGCCACAGCAAGAAAATTGATGGCCTGTTCTCTGGGGCTCGTGTGTTCCTCCTTGGCTGCTGTCTCCCACGCTGCTGGTGTTATTACTCTGTTTTCACTGCAAAAGAATGCAGGACATTCAAGCTATTCCAAGCAGTATCCTTGATGTCTGGATTTCATGGGAATGTTTCACACCGCAGTTATTGCTAACTGTTAACTTTCATACCTTGGACTGTTGTTTTTGGCAGCTTGCTGTTTTGCTAGCCGGACAGACGTAAGCCAAAGCAGCCTTTGCTGCAAACACAAGATGTGTCGCCATCTCTCATGCTGTTAGGGAGACCCAGCTGATGGCACCCTGCTACGTGGAAATAAGAGGGGAAATAAAAGACAAAGAGATAGAAATACAAAAGGACTTAAAAAAAAAAAAACACAAAAAAAAACAAAAAACCAAAAACTATCTTTGCTGTGATCTCCAGGAAAATCTTTCAACTCATTTCAGGGAATAATTTGTAACTTCAACACCTTAGTGCTGTTAACACATTCAGGCATTCAGGCACTGGTGTGTGTATGTGAGCAGCAAGGCGACTGTAGCTGTGTCTGTGAAATTCTGTCCTTCTTCATGACATTCTCCACCTAATACCAAACCTGTAAAAGAAGGTACCCTTTGAGGAATGACTGGAAAGATTTGCAAGAGGCAGAGGGGATACAGTACAATCTCCAACACTTGTACATCTCTTCTGACACTTGTAGATGTGCTGCTAGGAGGTCACAAGCATGGGCTGAGTTCACCATTCTTTACAGTCTTAAAGCTGGCAGCTTGTCAAGATATGCTCAGCACTGGCCTGACATTGCAGGAATGAAGAAGGGGCATGAGAATAGAGGGATTATGTTTGAAGCTCTTCCTGTGGTTGATTTGATTGATACCAGAGAGATAAGACCAAGATACAAAGCTTGGACTCAGACCCAGAGTTTGTTGAGTCTGACAGACTTCATGGGTCTTCAGATGGTGAGCTCGGTTCAACTGCTTCAATTAGGAGCTAGAAAAAGCTCAGATGCAGATCTGGTTTGCAATTTTCCTCATGCCAAGCATGAATAATTAGAGGTTTGGAGTGAGTCCACATGCTGCACGGGGAAGAAACTATTGTTTATGTCACAATGGAAAAGGAGGATATGTCACAATAGAAAAGGATGATAATCATTAATAGGAAGCAGGGTCGTTGTTCTATCCAAAACCCTAAAAATCTTGTAGTCTTTTCCAGTGAGTAGAAAAACAGAGTGGACAGAGTCATCGAGCTCATTATTTAACAGGCGTTTTATGCTGTTTTTCTTTTCACGCAGAGCGCTTTTATGCAGAGAACCGGTTGCAAAGCATCACTGAAAAATTTGCTGAGCACAAGAAGTTCCCTTGAAACATCTCAAAGTCTACAGCAGTGCTGGGAGAGGGGGTCTGCCTCCATCCCTGGCAGATCTGCCACAGGAACAGCCCAATTGCTTGCCTTCCTCCTCCCATCAGGTCTCCAGAGCTGTCATTCTAATCAGTGCAGTCACTGGACAGGGAGGTGCAGACCGTCAGAAAGTGAGATGTTCAGCTCTTCTGGGGATGTTCAGCACGTGGTACTAACTCTATAATTCAGAGAACTGTCTGCTTTCCTTAGGAACTCAATAATGATAAATGAAGCACCATTATTCTTCTGTAATTTGATTAGGCATCTTTGTCAGAGAACTATTAGTATAAAGCCAAAGAATATCAAAGTCGTAAGGACATCACAGAATTGAGAAGGAAAAAGAAAAAGAAAGAGAGAGAAAGAAAAGAAAGAAGAATTGAGTTCAGTCCACTTCAGATCGTTCCTGCTAGAAAAATCATTGTCTTACTAACAGGGAAGAAAAGCACAAAAGCATTCGTGGTTTGTTTGAGGCCACACAGGAAGTTTGAGAGAAGGCTGAAAACTGAGACTGTATCTTCAGCATCCAAATCCTTAACCACAAGGCCATCCTCCTTTCCATAGCTATCTGTCTTGGGGAAGAAAAATAGAGCAATTCTGAATCTCATGGGCCAATGAATTATATTACAATGACAAGCAGAATCTGTCCTCTGTGCTGGCATATTCTTTGCTATGTGCAATTACCTTACCAGCAGTCACTGGACTGCATTTGTTGGAAGACTAGCACATAATCTAGTGGAGATAATATGTCTTGATGGTTCTTTGGACCTGTAAGTGGACTCAGTGGCCTCTAATTGTATTGTCCAGTGAGTAATGACCTATATTGCATAATCACTCCACATTTTATCGTCTGCAAAATATTTTAAATTGACTTCTCAATGGAAAAGGAAAGGCTGCTGCAGAAGAGGATGAATGATGCAGCTGGCTCAGAAAAGCTTGGACATACTGCCCATATGTCTATCTGGCAGTAATTCCTCCTGTTCCTTATCACTTCTCATGCTTTTGAAGACTGTGATGGGAGGAAGAAAGAAACAAGGTTTTAGTGACCTTTTTTAAAGTCTAAGAATTAAGGGTGAGGTGAGACAAGGCTCGTAGGGGAAGGTAACGCCTTATTTTAAGCTCATAAAATAAAAATGTCTGGCCTAATAAAAGATACTACCTCTGCCCCGTAGTCTGGCTGGTGTGGTATACTGCCCTCACTAACTGCTGTTGCAGTCGTGCACACTGGTTCTTCAGAACACTGGCATTCGCAGCGCTCAGAGATGGAAGTAAACAGCTTACTGTTTCCTTCAGCTCTTAACAGCAGTAAGTGAGCATTCCCACATCAGATGTTTAAAACACTGAATAAGTGAATCAATGTGCTGTGAATGAGAGACAGCAATCAAGGAAGTCATGTGTCTTAATCCAGACTTCTAAGTGGTGGAGATTTGGGAAATGTTATTCATGAGAAAGAATAGGAATGACAACTAAAAAATTTATCTTTAGATAAGGTTTTTTTTTTTTTTTTCTTTCTCTTTTAGGCATTAGATATAAGTAAAAGATGGGAGGGAAAGAACAGAATAATTCATTATCATGAGCAGAAATCAGTGAGTTTTACCATAGTGACCTGTCCTTTCTAGAGAACAAATGACTGCACTCTTCTGAAGGGCATGTGTGGGGAGGACAGTAGTGCTCCCTCAATCAGGCATGACCCTTGAATTGTTTCCACAAGTACAGGATGAAGCAGGTGAGGCTTCTCATGCTAATTGTGCTACAGGAGCTTCTCACAAACAGCAGAGAATCCGAGGCCATTTATTTTCATGGGAGTTAATCCTACCAAGACATTGCCGACTAAGCCTGGTTGTGGTTGTCCTGCCAAGCTACTCCTTGCAACTTAACAGATCATAGTACAGATAATAAAGGCAGGATGTCAACCTTGGGAGCAACTGAGGATACCAAAAGAAGTTAATGGCCTTGCTGCCCTGAGTCAGTCTTTCCCCTGTGGCTCCCATGGAGATCTTACGCAATTGTGGTAAGCAGTATTGTGGCTAAGCGGGTATTCTTAAGGAGAGGTAGGGTGAATTCTTACATGCACATTTCAGTATTTAAATCAGAAGTTGGAATTTCATCAGCCCACTATGAAAACTTAATATGTGAGTGCAGCTTTTGAGAATAAGGTCTTCTATTCCATTCTCTAATGTGGATTTAGAAGTCTTGCTAAGCACTCTCCTCAAATTCCAGTCAGAGGTAAACACTGACAAGATGCCGACCAGATAACCTTTCATCTCACGTCCTTGTTTTATAGGAATTAATAGGCATTTCAGGACCTTCTGAAAATTGTAGAGGTGTTCTGACTAAATTTCATGACAGTACACAAGACCATCAGAGGCCACGTGTAACACTGGGCTGGCTGGCTTGCCGTTGAGAGAGACTAAACAATTTAACTCTGTCATAAACCATTTCATTGTGTTTGAGGTACTAAGAGAAAGTGCTTGAAATGCAATGAGAGAGACTGTGTCAAATCCTTATGCAAAGGAATCACTTTATATTCATTTTATCATGAAATACCTGACTTCCATGTCTTCTGAGACATGCAGGGTTGTACTCTACTTTTGTATCCTCCACCTCCCCAATCCTGTGCCTTTTTCAGGCTCAGGCTTCAAAGCTGCCCAAGAGAGACCTGGCCAGATGCAGAGATTATTTGCTAAACATCCTGAAAATATGCAGGTTTGTGAAAGTTGAGCCTGGCAGCTACTTTTACACTCCCTCGCCAATGGAAAACAAACCTAAGCGCCAGAGGCTGTTCAGTAAAAGTTCACTAATAAACTTTGAACTGTTAAAACCGTGTGTTATAGGTACTCTTGTTGGCCAGTGTGTGTTATGCTTGGCTTTGAAAGCACCTCAGCTTTCACTTTATGCAAATGAACCAGTCAGATGTATCTGACAAAATCTTGGATTGCCTGGCAGAAAGGCTTTCTGGACCCCGTCAATCTTTGGAGAGAGGGAGCATGTGTATGTGGCAAACTATATTCAGCAGAAGCTGGTCCCAATGCTGACATGAGCTCCAAGGAAATGGACTGCTCTTCCATGTGGGTTCATAGAAAGAAAACATGCTGACACCTGCTCTTGTCCCAGGTTAAGAGCATTTCATGTAGAAGAGAAGCCACCTCAGTGCCAGCCTCATGGAAGTTTAATATCTACATTTCCCACATTTGTGGGTTATTGAGGAAAGCCTTATAAATCTGATGCAATCTATAAAGGGACAGTGCCTTAAATAGTCATAAAATTCACATCAGCATAAAAGAAAAAATCCAGATGTTTGTGACTGGATTAATTACTTATAAGTGTTCAAGTAGTGTGAGTCAACAATTTCTTGCCTGCAAGTTGTTCACAAGGGAACTACTTTCTCCATGCCCCATTTCTGCTATGTAATTCATCACTTAGGTCCCATAATATTGTTTCTGATTCCTGGCTGAGTAACTAAACACTTCTAGTCGTGTATGTAGACACATTTAAACAGGATTGTATGGAAGAAACAAGTGCAAAAATAGTGAACGGACAAGAAACACATTTCAAACATGCTAGCACTAATTTAAAGCAGTCATGGCCCAAATATTTAACACAAATAAATTCTCTGTGCAATCATTCACATCTTTATCATCTGTTAAATCCATGTTTGGTGAAGCTAGCCATAACAGAAAGAATTTGGTTATAAAAGCCTCTCTTTGTAAAATCAGCATGTCCCATTTTCAAATTTCTTCTACTTCAGCACAGGATGGTCAGTACAGATACCTTCAGGCAAAGGGAGAGGAGAAAATCATTATCTTTCTCCTGTGTAATTCTCCCCTCCACCCCCAAGTGTGAGGCAGTTTTTGCTACACTGATTGAAAGGTATACTTATGAGAGGTACTGCTTAAGTCTTGTTTCACCACAAAAACTCCCTGGCATGAAGCTAGCTATAACTCTTCTAAACTATCCATTTTGAATGACTGTCATTAGGAAAGAATTCGGTGGCTTTCCATTTCATATAAGGTAATGGTTTCTAGAGGATTTTTGGGCAGCAAATAATAACTTTAAACATTCTCAGGAGAGAGTTGTACGCCTGAATGACGTAAAACATTTAAAGTCACCTGAGAAAGTCTGTCTTTTACCACCAAGTTTAAAGCATCTGTTATTTACTGTCTTGTTCTTGCCTACACCAGCTACTTCAACAAAGACAGGAGCAATTCCCCCAGTAACTGCCCTACTATTGCCCTTTCAGTTACAATTCACATGAATCCTACCCAAGTTACTGCCTGCGATGTGGTAGTAGAAATATAGTGAACACTCCTGTAGAAAACTCTGCAGCATTTAGAATGAAAAACAGTTCTCTTAAATGTATTGCATCTTCACTGGCCAATGGCTGGCATGGTGAGCAGAGAAAAAAAAAAGAGGGAAAAGGGAGGGGGGGAGTAGACAGGTTTAAGTGGCCAAGTTCTGTAACATTCAACTCTAGCATGTTAAAACAGGTTGAGAACGGGGGTAGACTTTGTCACATGAATGAAATCATGGCATTACTTCCACCATCTCATAGCTCTACCACTAGCCAGCCAGTAGGAAGCAAGGAGGAGCTTCTTGTACGGGACAGAGGGAGGGATGAGGAAACAGAAGAATAATAAAGTTTACATTCAAAATCTACTTACTAAAAGCCACTTAATCTTGGTTGGTTTTGGAAGACGAATAAAAATAAGTTAGAAAATAACTGGTTTTGGAAGTGCTAGCATGTTATTTTACTAGTTTTCAAATATTTTAACTAACATAACTGGATTCCAAGAGTACCCTAGTGCAGGCCACAAAGCCAGGGCAGGCTACACACAATTTCTAGGTAGATACAGTTAAATAGATACTAATAGAGCAAACACTGGAATTTGGATGAAAACAGTATATCTATCTCTTAGTCCATTGTGAGGGTTGTCACCACAGTATGCATCTCTCTTTTTGCCATTCAGTCATTCAAATCCTCATATAATCTGGCATAGCTTCAGCAGGCCAAGACACAGAAGCCGCTCTAGAATTCACTGTAACATTTCTCAGGGCAGAATCTCTACATAAGTCAAAGAGGTGATATGAGCATTGTTCATCTTGCTTCCCTGATGAGTAATCACAGCCCACTGCTTAGGACATAAATAATATCTCAAATTTTTACTTTCTGTTTTGACAACAATTCAAAAAATGTAAATTCATTTTTAGGTTGGTCCAAAATCATGTATTTCTTTTTCTTAATTTTGTCAGAGCACCAAACCATGCAAACCTCAAATTATCTGTATTCCCAATGTCTCCAGTGCTGTATCCAACCAGTATCCCACCTGAGTGTGCAATGCATCCCTTAGGATTATACTGCTGCATTCACCTGATCTTTATCCATGCTTTATTTAATAAAGCTCAGGAGAAGAATTGGTAAATTAAAGGTCCTACAAAAAGGAAAACAAACAAACAAACAAACAAAAACAAACAAACAAACAAAAAACTTTAAAAGAAAACTTGAACACACAAAAAAATTGGATTCAAAACTGTAAGACAAGCTCCAAAATAACCTTTACCACCTTAAATATGGCTATTTCACTTATTGCATTTTTATTGAGTCATAAAAGTGGGGCAAAAGGAAAAAACAGGGAAGTCAGTACTGTAAGTGATAAGGAAACATTCTACCAATGATAATATCTGTATTTGAACTGCCTGCAAAGGTGGCTTTTAAACAGAAGGCAGATGTGTAGGTGAATGAGGAGAAACATGACAGGATCAGTTTTGGGTAGAAAAATACTTCTGACGTTTTGTTCTTCTCATTCTTGGCCACAGACTTCTCACATGAGTAAAGATGGCTCTCGTGCTCCAAGAGGTAATATGCTCTTGTACTAGTGATAACCTGCTTATTGCTGAAAAAACAGTTTTGTATCCTTTAGCTGTTCTACTCCATTAACCCTAGGCTGACATTTTCTGTCTTGTTTTGAAATGCAGACTTTGTTTAGAAATTTGATTGAAAAAGAAAAGCTGAGCTTAATCTAAGTAAATGTACTTCAGCGCAGCAGGCTACATTTACAGTGGTATGTCAGAAGACAGCTTTGCAGACTGATGTTGTCTGCCTGAAGCTCTCTGTCAGTAGGTGCCCATCTCACCTCCAGAAGAGATTCCATTCTAGAGTGACCCACAACACCCACCTTGAAAAATGCTTTCCATTGCTGGAAAGAGAAGACCAACATGAGAAGACCAACACTGCCAACATGTAACAGGGGAGTTTCACTCTTTGGGGCACCTTCCCATAACTGTACTCATGCTGTACTACTCTCAGGGCTCACGTACAATGTCTGCAGCAATTTTTTAGCCAGAAGGTTGTCCTCAAGTAGAGCTGCTGAATGGCACATTAAGGAGTTTGCAACAGAGTACAGACTTCATGTATAAACACAAAAAGAAGAATAGCTAGGGATGAAGCCAAAAGGAAGTAATACTGAAAGTGAAAGAGACGGTCCCACTTCACAACCTCACTTCTTCCTCCTTCCTTTCCAAGGGGTGAGAAACAACCTTAAGTATCAAGACAGAATGTTAATCTTTGCATGAAGCATTTATTATTTTTCATTATTATTTTAGAACTCAAACCTCTACACCATAGCCAACTCTTGTTAATTTTTATTTGTAACAAAACTCAAATATGACAAAGTAAATTAAAAAAAAAAAAAAAAAGAAGAAGAAAAAAAAAGAAAAGGAAAACTATGAAGATGTAGAGAATTACTGCTGAGTCTTACTGACATCATAAATCATGAAAGACCGTAGAAGCACTTGTAACTATGTCACTCTAAATTTCCCTTTGGGTATTCTGTGTATTATTACACACGCTCTCTCTATAAATGCAGATTTAAAAACCCCATGAGTTTCAAATGGCACTTTATTACAGAGCATTTAAATCATTTCTGAGAGCAAGATCAATTTAAGCATGCAGAATTTTTATTAGAAGCACAAAAGAGGAGTCCAGCTGTTCCTATAGAGCAAATGTGTGTGAACCAGGCTTTGGAGCAATTTCTGCTGTGCCAGCCACAGTGTTAAATGTTGGCCAAGAGGGACTTGCACAGAACAGAGCAAACTAAGTCTGCAGCACAGCTGAGGAAACACTGCCCCACATTCTGCATTTCTTATTAGAATGACCTAGTCTCTGAATCACCCAAACAAGCCTGTCAGAGACCTTGATCTCTCAGCAGCAGGCGCTGCAGAAAATACAGTGTTGGAGGCTCCTCTGGCTCTCAGAACCTTAGAGAAAGAGGGTAGGAGGAAGATGTCAAGTCTAAAATACCTGCCCTATAGGAAGAGCATCTATACTTAGGGAACAAACGGCTTTGGCCCTTTTAACCATATCATGGACCAACATGTTATTTATTTTATGCAAATATGTAAACAAGTGATTAAGTTGATTTTCTCAGTCAAACTCGTGATCTTACTCTTAACTGCTGGTAATGCACCTCCTATTTTGGAATCGCTGTTACAAAGCAGGTGGCTAAGTCACCAAAGGGCACCCACTAGAATACCAGAGTTTACAGCAGTTATAACTCTTTCTGTCTCCGGGTCCATTTTTATTTCTTACAAAGGTCTCGTCTTCCAATTAATATGTGGGCATTTCATTTCTAAGCATACGAGGTACATTTACTAGAACAGTTGATCTTTTTCATTGAATGTTTGGAAAAAAATAAAAATAAAAATCAGACAGAAAAATGAACTAGGTCTGCTCTAGTTGGCCCCTGATGGAAACTGCAGAATGAAATGTTTTAATTGCCAGAAAACTCCCTTTGCCAAAATCGTGTCTTTATGGAGATTGTCAGAAGTTTTCAGTTCCCATCCAAAAAGCTGCCAGAGTGAAATCCAATCGCTAATGACAGCAGGATTAAAAGTGCACAGACTGGCTGTCTGAATAGCAGTTTATAATAGAACAAAAATGTTGTGGATTTTACATGAGTGATTCATAGCAAACTTTTTAATAGAACATAGATTTTAACATCAAATGCCCATCATTTTATCCTCTGGCATTTCTTAAATGCATGGAAAATGTTGGACTGGAAGAGTGAAAGATAAAAGCTTTACTCATAGTACATTTCTCTCTCTCTAGTGAGAGCTGAACTGTCAATTAAATGGATTAGAAGTGGATACTACTGGAAATACAAGAATGTTTGAGTCCTTCCTACTGTAGAATACTGATCTTGACTTTACCAAGGCTTCCTTATACATTAAAATGTCATTCTCTGCAAGAGGAGAATAACAAAAAAGGACCGTGACATTGCCCCACCATGTTTTAGTCTATATGTCTAATCGTGACAGTCATCTGCAACAGAAACTCAAAGTTATTAGCTAGGAATTGCATGATTCTAGCTTACAGTATTTAAAAGTGAAATGCACTGTTTGAAGGACTCCATAAACATGATTTAAAGAAGCAGATGGTATGAAGGGAAAGCAGGAATTCAGTCTTCTACATCTTTACACATGAGCACT
Organism: Coturnix japonica; assembly: GCF_054131305.1. NCBI lineage: Eukaryota > Metazoa > Chordata > Aves > Galliformes > Phasianidae > Coturnix > Coturnix japonica. Next base: position 76,949,277 of record NC_140664.1, read on the forward strand.
TACAACCAACAGAACAACTGAGATTATGAGCATAAGAAAGAAGTTCACACCTTGGCCAAGTATTGCGTCCTCTTCTTCTCTTTTTGATTATTAGAGTAGCTCAGGTTAGCTAGATGAAAGTTGAAATTACACCTGTCTGTGCAGTGTTTACTCACATGCATGCACACAGAGCCATCTTAGCACCCCAACCCTTCAGAGCAAATACTTGCAAACTTTTGAAAATTCATGAATCTTTAAAGATGATCAGTTAAGAAAAATTGTGTTTCACAGTCTGAGTCAGAATTGCAAAGAGCTGAGGAAGAACAAATTCCAATGTGATCCAATGTAGTAGAACTGCCATACCATAAAACAGAGACAACCAGATACATTTTGATATCTTAAAAATTCATAGCTTGGTACAAGAATAGAAATCACACATCTCTTTCATTCACATACTGATCCAACAAGTCACTACATATTTACCTCCATGAGCAGTGAATCCAAGTATTTGACTCTGATACAAGATTAATTTTACCTATCATTGTCATTCTCACTACAGTATGCAACTCTAGCACAATACTTTTCCAAAGAGAGACAGACACACTGTGATGTTAGTACATCAAATGGGTTGGAAGTTGAAACATCTGTTCTTGATTTGTTTTAATGAACATGTGATGCTTATCTTGTCTCAGCCAAATCAGAGTTAACACCCATGGACTTTATTAAATTTATTCATTTAATATACATGTTCAAATCCCATCCACAGGACATCTCATTTTATTCTACAAGACAGAAAATATTATTTTGCAGTTATAAAAGAATGATGAATAAAACCAAAAGCTCTTTCTAGAACTACACTCTTGCTTTGAACTTAAGGTTGTTAATGTGTACACTTGTTAGGAATACTCCTAGGTTAAACAAAAACACTATTTATACAAACACGCAGTGGTGGTTTTGCCATGGAAATATTAAAATTGAATGTAACTCACACTTTTGGACTGCATTATGTGTGCATTTATTAAGATTTTTTTTTTTTTTTCTTTTCAGCATTAACAGACAAGATTGGCAAGATTTCTTCTTTGTGAGGACATGGATAGAAAAATAATGAAGTCGAGAAGTAAGATCCATTCAACCCAAAAAAGCAAGACAGTCACTAGCCCCAAAAATATTAACAAAGGCCTATCTGCATATCTTCAAAAGCAAGCAAGGAAAACAACCACCACTAGCTCATTTTCCTCTGAAGCAGACTTTGAAGAGATAACATTGATTAGTGTGGGAAATAATCTCATAGGCTGATGAAAGCTCTATATAAAACAAGATGTCCTTTGGGCTTAGGAGAATTTTAAGGAGAAAATTAAGAAGAATTTCAGCTATTATGAGAAAAAAAAAATAGAGGAGAGGAGAGGAGAGGAGAGGAGAGGAGAGGAGAGGAGAGGAGAGGAGAGGAGAGGAGAGGAGAGGAGAGGAGAGGAGAGGAGAGGAGAGGAGAGGAGAGGAGAGGAGAGGAGAGGAGAGGAGAGGGAAGACAAAATTCTGGCACCCTTCAAGTCAATTGGAGTGGACTCATGGCATAGAAAGCAACAATGTGCTAAACCTTGGAGAAACAAATGTTTTGGACACTGAAGAAGACAAGGATTCAAAGCGCCAGAGAGGACAAATTAAAACACCCACACTGAGGGCAGAAAGAATCTATTCTTTTAAAGAAACAGGGAGATGGAGGGTAACTTTAAAGACTCTCCAAGAGAGATAAGCATCAAACAACAACAAAACCCTTCATAATATTTCTGCCATTTTTGGGAAATTCTTGTTCGACAGCTGAGCTGGTTTCAAGCTAGTGGGCAGTTTCATCTTCATTCTTTGTTTATTAATGTGATTACTGTCCTTTCCCATAAGTTCCTTTTTTGTTGTTTTAAATGAGGAAAACATTATCATAGATTCTGCAGAATCTGTAGCACCTCAAGAACTGGCGTGGTTTTAAATAAATAACAGTAATATTTTAAGGCAAGTTAAAATAAGGAAAACACTCAATCTTATTAAAACTCTAGTAACTTCTATTTAGATGTGCTATACTAAATTCTAACTCTCTAAACTAACACCATATTCTTCCAGGCAGGGATTTCAGTTTCCCCCCCACTACTCCACATACTTTGTTTTAATGACAGTAACACAACCTCCACCTCAATATGACCCTTCAGTAGGGACAATTTTGCTCAGTGGTGCCACAGTGCCAATCTGCTGTACAGTTTAGATGACGGCTGCTGTTACTTCTCTTATTTTACATTACATTTTTTCAAAATAATTTGGCCAATCTTACACCTTCTTGTTCAGACTTGTTCAGTCTAATAGCACTAGATGAATAATAGCTGTCAAGAGATTTGTGCTTTTTCTAGACCCGTCAAACTAATCAGTTGATTATTGCTGGGAATTGCCAAGTTTGTATTCCTTAGTACTGGGAAAAGTAATTTAAAAATAGAAGTGACAGAGTAATCTAGATACTCTGTTGTTAGAAATGTGCAAGTAATAATCATTCTTCATATAAACTTCTCCTAGCTACCCTGTTCAAATGAAACTTTTTCCATGCTTCTCTTCAGTGCAATACTATGAAATAAAATAACGTGACAGATGCAGCCCCCCATGAGGAAACAGCACTACTATTCTGCATGTCTTTTAGACTGTTGATATCTATCTCAGCTCTTTTTCCATGGAAAACACTTTCCTTCTCCTACCTGCCAGCATTCAGCTCTCAAGGGCGTGTACTAGAAATAAAGACCAAATTGTACAAATTGTTTAATAATGCAAATGAAAGCTTTTCAACACAAAATTTTAACCATTTGCCAAGAGCAAATTTGGATAAAGCAAAATATGTAGGGCAGTGCAGAAGACATCATTTTGATACAGCAAACAATGTAATGATTTGCTTAAGTGGCTAGCTATCTTAGTCATTGTCAGGCCATTAGCTTAGCCATTATTCTTCTCATTCAAAACTATTCAGTAGTTTTAGTAAAAAAATTGTTTTGTACATCTTGCCTATTCTAATATTATTCATACACTTAGGAAAAAAACAAAACAAAAAACAAAAAACAAACAAACAAAACCTTTTCCTATAAGTGTCTCATTGAAAATAGTTATCTTTCCATATCTCACTTACCCCATCTCCTCTTCTAAGAAGGATTCAAGTTCTACTTTAGTCAACACAAGCGTTGACATTGGTGAAGCCAGGACTTCGCCCCTATAAGGAAACAAGAGAAGCATTAACTTCATAATTCTCAGAATAAAAGACAGACAAGAAAACAGACTGAAAGAATCTCAGCTTGCAATGTACCAAGATAACATACTAAGCAAAAGAAGATTACATGCATAGCACTTTACATACTAACCAAAAGATGGATAATCATAGGAAAATACTTGCAGGCATTGAAAAAGAAATAATAATAAAAGACATTACATTCAATTGAATAATTCTGCTTTACTCATCTAGGAAAAGACATAATATGTTCTTATTTTGGTCTGGGCTTTTTCTTGACGTCTCAGTTTTTCTTAATACAAGGCTATTCTTCACAATTGCAAATGATACAGCAGACAGGAACAGTTCAAATTTTTAATATTTTATTCAACTCTCTATTGGATTCTCAATCTATACTGTGCTTTTGTCTTCTTACTATGCATCTGAAGATGAAAGTAAAAGAGAAGGTAGCATCATTTTTCTGTGGTGCCCTCTGGAGCTGACAGAAGACCACTTTTGCTTGCTAAAGATACAGATATTTCTTTATCTAGGGAAAATCCTAAAGTGCACCTACAGGTGCATGCAATTATTCCTCCCTAGGTGCAAGACTCTACACTTGCTTTTGTTAAACTTCATCTGGTTTCTTACTGCCCAGCTCTCCAGCCCCTCCAGGTCTCGCTGAATGGCAGCACAGCCTTCAGGTGTGTCAGTCAATCCTCCCAGCTTCATATCATCAGCAAACTCACTGAGGCCTCTATACCCCCGTCAAGGTCAAGGTCACTGATGAAGATGTTGAACAAGACCATATCCAGCACCGACCTCTGGGGAAATCCTTCAATGACTGATTCTTTGCAGTTGCCAAACTTTCTTCATCTGTTTGCAACATTTTCAGAGGACTCATAGAGGTAAATGCAACTGATTGTTCACATCACAAATAGGAAGACTTTTATAACTCCAGAGGATAAACAAATCCACTAAAGAAAAATTATAAATTAACAATGGGAAATCTAGAAAGGAATGCATCAGTCTCTATCTATTTTCCATGCCTCTGAAAAAAATACCATGGATATGCAACCCTATCTTCCACATCATTTTGTCAAGGCCAAATAATATTAATTTCTAAGGACATAAATCCAGATCCTCCCAGAACTCTAGAAAAATACAAGTCATACAATTTTCACAAGCAAGAAGTTTCCTCAAGTACTGCCAGGGCATGACTTGTTCTTCTAGCAGGCTCTACCACAGTTGCACCATTTTGCACAGGTCTCTTTCCAATGGCAAATATCTCAGTAACTCATCAGTGTAACTGTACACACTTTCAGTCTTACTATGCTACTATTCAAGGCACTTCAGGTGAACTAAAGTAGAACCGATGCCCAGAGTGGGTTAACACCTTCAGTACAGTGTTTCAACATGAAAAGATAACCAACAGAGCCACAAGATCTCTTCAGACGAATAGCAGGTGTCTGCCTCAGGGTAAAACAGTTCTTTTGCTATGCTCTACTGACTGTATTGACAAGTTTTCCATTAATTATGACAGGAGCTTAGATACTAACATTTATGCATCTACACACAGAAACCTTCATCTGTTTCTTAACCTAGAACTGAATCCCACACCCTGTTTCCATAGTGCAACAGCTGAGCATAACTTCAGTTGTGCCCTGCAGAAACTGAATCACTCTCTGGAGTCCTCACATATATCAGATCCTCAAAGCACATCCCCCCTATACCTCTCCAGGAAATAGCTGGCACAGTTCCTGGGGGTGCATCAAACCCAAACTCTTGCTGAGCAAGTGTCACATCCAAGCCTTGGAGGCCTTAGGAGTTCAGTGGCAGTTACTTCTAGTTGCAGTAGCATTGCACAAGGGTAAGGATGATTACATGCAGGCAATCTGGTTGCAAGCCAAATCTGGTCCCTCCTGCAAAGACTTGAGCAATCTCTAAGTCACCAAGCAGAAATTCAGTAGGCCTTCAAAATGATCTAATGCTCAGTAAACACGTTGCCACCTTCTTCACAATGACCTCAACACCTGAGCATTGTGAGAAGCCAGTTTTCTCCATAACACTCATGCTAGATCTTTCCAGAGTCACCTATCATCACTGTATCCAAGGCAGAAGATATTTCAGGACAACTTTTGAGATGATAATCCCTTTGGGCACTTACTCTAACATTTGAAAGAACGGGACTATTCAACTGGGAAGCTGGTCAGAACTGCAAGGAGACCAGAACTTGGTCTGCATGATAAATAGCCTCATGTTACTGGGGTAAAGAAAAGGTGACTAGGTGAAGTTTTAATGGACCTAAGCACCAATGTGTAACAGCTTAAGAAATTGATCATTCTTCATACCCCAAACCTTATAATGAGCAAAGGCCTGCTGTCATGGCCATGATGTATCCTGCATGGAGCAATGAATCTGAAATCACCTGGTTCATATTTCATTGCTTTTGGTGCAATATGCAGTCATCTAACTTGCTCCGTCACACCACTCATCATACCCTCAAATAGGGTCCTTGTTGAACTTTCTTGGATTCAGCTGTTTCATTGCAGTAATATGACCTTATGAGATATCTAAAAAAAGAAAAATGTTTTCATACATGAACCATATTTCTTAATTTCTGCTTTCAGTCTCCAAACAAAGAACAGTTTTTCTGTAACATAATAGGAGCTATTTACTGGTATTGAAACCACAGGCTTACTGTAAGTTTTATAGCATCCAAAATGCAATGTAATTTTCCTCCCTTTTTTTTTTAGCCCATAACACTTTATTGCCATAATCACATCAGCACTGTCTCACTATTTTGTTTGTTTTGTTTTGTTTTGTTTTGTTTTTTAATGTTGTTGAAAACCAGACTGTAGAATAGTTGCACATTGCTATTTAAATTGTTGTTTAATAGATCAACAACAAGCTTGTGGCTAAAAGTAACTTATGTCTGACTGGCATTTAATTCTCCTTTTCTTTCTTGCTCTCTCCCCTTTTTCTTTTCCAACTAATGTTCCCCTGAGACACACATACACACACATTAGCTCACATAAGGATACTAACCACCTAAGATCAAAATTTCAGCTCTGTAGCTTGACTGAAGCAAGGGACAGATCCTTCTCTTTTGCCAACATCTTGTTTTTCCTTGTGAAGTAAAGTTTGGGAAGAAACACACACAGAAAAAAAGAAAAAAAACCTAACCTCTTCACCCTGTCCCCAAGAAAGGTTAGACCTCAAAACTGAACTCTTTCAATTTCTAGGGAGGCATGCTTGTTGTCTGGGCTTGTTATTTTCTCATTAGGACTAAACAAGACAAACTACAGTACATGCCTGAAGCCTAATCTGAAGCTCTTTAATATCCATGGATTCACTCCCACTGCCACTCTTACCAGGCTTTGGCTCAAAGCTGAGCTGTGGTTCTCAAGCCAGCTGTGCACATATCTTACCAATTCTGAATGCAAACCTGTGCAGATTAGTTCATACTCCAGAGCATAGTTCACACTCTGAAGATGTCAAGGGGCAGCCTGGCTCCTGCCAGGATCGTGAAATCCTTATCTGGGCTTGTAATTTTTTGTGTGGCATCAAGTGAAATCACCAAAGTCCCAGTTTGCTGTAGGTTTTATTTTGCTCCCCATGCCACTTGCTCTAGAGGGAAAGAGGATAAAGAGATTTCTTTATACCACTCAAGGTACATATGGCATCCACATTAAAAGTCTCTACATTAAACAAAAAGTGACATGGCTGCTGGTCGAAGAATCCTTCTGGACTGGCACAAATGTCTGTCCTTTGAATATGATGCAGGAGACTGGTCGATCAACTTCATCAACACAGAAGTCAGCACTAGTCATAGAAGTGATTAGCAATTTAAGCAAAATAATCTGGGCATAGCACCCAACCAACATGACAGAGGGGTTTACTTCAAATGACAGTCTGTATCTTTCACTTTGCTTTTAATTTACCCAGTCTTTCTGCTGAGCTAGTAGGTTTTGCTTATGTTGTACAAGAGCATCAGAGGACAGGAATGGATTTGTTTTACACTGTGAAGAAGACATCTTTTGTACATTCATCAATCCAATCACAAGAAGATCCCAAGGAAACTGGGATTTCCAAAGGAGAGTAGAGTCTCCCAAAACAGAGTTACTGACAGAGAATGCTTTCAGTCAGTTGGTAACAAATTTTAGAATCTCTTTACTCCAGCCATTTATATCAGCTTCTTTTCTCCCTTCTTATCTTATTCCTTCTCCCAGTTCCACTAAGTTCCCATGCTCACAGTTGCAGCAAACACTAAACCAACTGACTACATAAGAAGGAAGAAGAAAATGTCCCAGGGAAGGTTAATATGAGAGGGAGAAGGGATTCTGGAAGAAAAGGAAAAAAAGTGATAGGAACTTTTAAATGAAATTCTAAATAACTACATTTATTGTCTATAAAACATTCTTTTGAATGTTTTTAACAAACATGCATAACATAATCAAGCAAACAAAGTTTAACTTAATTGTAATCAGTTGTATTTCAACAATTATGTGGTTAGGGCACGTACATGCAAGGGTAAATTTGAATTCACCATACTGAAATTTTCCAGAAATGTCTTTGGACTCCAAATTTGCTATATTCTGAATACATACGCTCATGGCAGGGACTGTCTGTTGTAGTTTGTTTTTGTCAGAAATGGTTCCAATTACCCTTCAGTTCTGCATAGTAGAATGTGAAGTCCCTTTATGATCCTTGCTTTTTCCACCACCTAACATACCAGAGAGCATTCTGCATTCTCTTGAAAGCTATTGCCTTTCTTCAGCAGTCCACCTAAATTTATTAGAGGCTGGGATACTGATGACCTCTATTCTTACTCACCCACAATTAGTTAATTCCACAGTCCCTCTCAGGGCTCTTTCACCAAGTTATTTGTCTTTATGTCACTCTATTATACACTCAGAATGAACTGTTGTCTCCTTGACTACACAGATCCCATTTGGAAGAACAGATCCATCAGACCTTTTATCATCAACATTATTCAACCTTGAGACAGACAATTTGGCTATTAGGAAGAGGCCTTACAACACTGAACCTCATAATGTGAGCAGAGTTCAGTTTTGAGGTGGTTCAGATTTTGTTCCAATCAGCTCTCTCTTTCCTCAAAGCATAAAACCAGATCTCAGAATTTGGCACCACAGTGCTTAAACAATAGAGACAAAGATTTAGTTACATCTATTGCTGTGGTTACATCATAATACTTATAGTGGGTGTGGGGGGAAAAATAAAATAAAGCAAAATAAAAAGAAATCAAAATAGAAGCCTGTTCTTTATAACATACACTTCTTATTTCATTCCTTTTCTTAAGCAAAGAAAAAGTTCACTGTAATCCTTCTTTTCTCTGATTTTCAAAATAACAGGAATACTTTTCTTTTTCTAAAGGACAGCACTTTTAATTTTTTCCTTATGATGAGTCAGCCTGAAAACTTTAGTTATTGTTTGGTGTTGGTGGCAAAGCCTAGCCACACCCATAGAGCAGCTGGGGGCAGAGATACTTACTTCAAAGCCTCAGCTCTTTCCTGTCCTGAATTAATATCAGAAGTTTTACCTTAGCCCACACATAGTGTGTCACTGTTTCAGCAGCAGGAAAAGACTCTTGAAAATAGAAAGTCTTAAAGAGTATTGGAGAGTACACTGGACAGGACAGGATGGGCAGAGCCACTGCCAACTCAGCCCTTCCTGCAAGGAAAGAGCACCAGGGAAAGCTGAAAGAGCAAACAGAGGGAGAAGATGGGTCTTTCCTTCCTGAATTGGATTTTCTTCCCTGAGGACTCAGTCTTTCATTATGTGCATGATTTAAGACCCTTTGACTGTAACAAAATTTTCTCCAAGACAAGAAAGTCAGGGAGCAGAGAAGTTGTCAAGGGGAAAGAGTGGAAATTATATTCAAGACAAGACCTACAAATGTCACAGAGATGCACATAGCTTTAACGTTACGGCTTACAATGGTCAAACATGCATATTTTGTTCTACTTGAGTCATTTTCAGTGGTTTGGTAATGCAAAGCTGCCACAATGCACCAATTACTTGACTGTTAACTTCTACCACTCCCAAAACTCTGACTAGTTCTTCAAGGCAAGAAATACATATTTTAAATTCTGGGTGTACTGTTATGTTACCATTTATAAAGCACATACCAAATAGCACAGCAGTTAATATTCTTAAAATGTGCACAAATAGAGCATACAGATAACTGAGTCCACTGCCCAGAAAGCGTAGGAATATGATTTTCTGTAGAACAGAGGGGACAGCTCCCATTTCTTTATGGGTGAAAACACAGTAATGGAAAAGTCATCATATTGTATTTATTGTTCTGTTTTAGTGAATTTTCCATGTTTCCTGGTTAGCTGACAAATAATTTTTAGTTCAGCCTTTCTGCTGAAGCAGTCATTGTTGCAAGCAGCAAGTACACAACCACACTAGCCACCTGAAGCTGAAGTACCAAATATATACATCTGAATTAACCTTCATCCATCTGGAGCAGAGGCACAGGAGCCCAACAGCAGCTGATTCTGCCTAATGCTCCATTCCAGTGTTTGCAAGACCACTCATATCTCTCTCCAAAGTGGTCAGCAACCAAAGTAGTGGCATCCTCCAAACCTGCTGCCCGTAGTCCCACTGGCTGCTTGAAGGGCACCATCCAAGACACAACAGACTCTGCTGAGTACAAGGGCTTATGGCAGGAAGGATAGAAGTGGCTCCTGGTAAAATGGGTGCCTGTAACTAGAGGGCTTCTGAGAAATAGCATTTGGGTGTACTTTTATTCAGTTCCTGCAGCTGGGCTTTCTGTGAAAGCTCCCACACTTGAAGGCTCTCAAACATTAAACCTGTAGCCAGTGTAAAGCTCAAGTGTACATTTTAAAAGCACAACAGACAATGTGAGAGGTCTGTAGTATCTTACGCACAAGTATGAGCTGCATCTCCAAAAACAATCAACACACAAACGTCTTGTACCACCCCTGCTAATTAAAGCACCTCAGTACCTTGTCATTCTTAACAAGAGAAAAAACACTGATGTAATGCTCCCATGTGCCATCACTGGGTGGCAAAGACAAGCACAGAGAGATTAAGGATAAAAGCCACAGTCAGGGTGGGAATTTCACCATGTAAGAACATAACAGCCTTGCTTGGAAGGAACAAGTGATGATGCCTACTTCTGGAGGAAGCTCCTGGTTGTGGAGTAGATGCACATCACAGCACCTCGCAGCATCCAGGAAGGAAGGAATCGGGAGAAGTCTGGTCCTGCTCCATCCCACACCCTACCACCAGGTGCAGGTTTTTCCCTGTGCTCAGGGGGCAGGAGGAAGGGGGAATTAACTCCTTTTGGAAGGGCCAGGCTCTTCCCACATGTTGGATTGGGAGCTATGGATTTTAATATACCCTTCTGGACTTTAATTCTGCCAAAAGTTAAGCTATTCAGCATCTCACTTTCAGACACTTAGGTAGTTTTTGGATCAATCTTTACAAGTTCTGCCAAAGATTGCATAGGAAGGCTGCAACAGTCCAAGGTCTTGAACTCCTGGTCTCCTGCAGTCTATATTGGAGTGTTAATCGCTGTGCTGTGATCCTTCCTCTCCAACAGGTTCTTTTTAACAGTTATAGTCACCAAAAGACAGAGGGTCACGTCCCATTGTAAAAGACAGAACCAGTCATATTTAACACAAAACAAACACTGACATTAGCCTGCCAGCAAGCTTGCGACAAAGAATTATTCACAAAATGGCAATCAGCCCAAAGTGGCAAATACCTTTGAAAACAGAAGCTGTAATTACATAAAGCTTTGGTTTGGGATAACTGGCTAAACACTGGTTTCTTCTCAGAGAGAGGTACTTTCCAGCAGCAGAATTTGACCTGAACAACAACTACAGAACACCGCAAAGCACTGAGAAGTTCTGGTCTTTCCCCTCCTCTTCCTGCTCATACCTTAGCAGTTCAGCCCTCGTCCTGCGCCTGTACGCCAGACACCGGGGCACGTCTGTATGGCTCCATACATACATTGCCATCCTGTGGTCGGATTCTGCCAGTACAAGAGGTTGCAAGAAGGCTGCAAAAGGAGGTCCGGCGAACTGAGTGCTGCTTTTTCATGACACAGACAAAATAGGGCTTTATAATGGCTGTGGGCTCAAGCTATAGAATGCAAATCCAACCATGTTTTTGAAGCTTTGCAGATCACGGGCTGCTAGATTAGTGATCCAGCCGAGTGCTGAAAAATATTTGTATAGTATTGAGATGCAGGTAAGGAAAGACAAAACCTGAGGAGGAGGAGAGCTTTGAAATCTTCAGGAAAAAAAGAAATGGCTACCACTGACTTGAGCCCAACACAGGGCATCAAGGAGCAACAATTGACCAGGGAAGTGTAAGCACAAAGGAAAAGCTTTGACATGATAGATGATCCAAAGACCTCTGGAAAACTTGACCCCCCTACCAGGAGGCAGTCGGAAGGAGGTCATGACATGATGAGGGTGAGTGATAGGAGAAAGAAAGCAGAGGCTGGGCAGGAGCCTGAGGGTTGCTGGCACGTTTCAGAAACTTGCCCTGGGTGTTACATCCAGCCCTCTGTGGCCGCAGAGAGGGATGTGCCAATCTAGCAAGGCTGTGTTTTGGCCTCTTTTGGCCTCACAGACGGGGCAATATTCCCTCTGCAACTGCTTAGGAAGGCAAAAGGAAAATGTTGATTAGCACGTAGAAGAGGAAGTGGCTTATTTTGCCTGATTATAATCATGGGAACTTTGTTCCCTCTGCTCCAGTAACCACATTGGTAGCATTAACTGGAAAGCTAAGTAACTGGTAAAGAAACCACTGAATCAAATGTAATCTCAAGCTGCTTGCATAATTTTCCTTGAATGGACAGACAAAGAACATTCACTTTCCTCCTACATTGGGCTCTCCGTTTCCACCATTGCCCCCCAGAAAACAAAACAAAACAGCAACAACTAAACACCAAAATAAAGCAATTTTTCATCTTCTTATTGGGTCACAGTCTGCCTCTTTTTCCATGGAGGACTGTCAGAATGTTGTACAGGTCTGCACAAGAGTGCTTGAGAGCTCAGGCTGGGCTGGCGATGTCCAGTGGCTGTCAGCCTAATGCCATTATGGTAGGCTGAACTAGTGAATTATGTCTTGAGAGCCTTTTCTAGGCATAGGCTTTTGTGTGCGTGTGCTAAAAACAAAAATTTACAGTGTCTTAGACATTAATTTCCGTTCAGGGTCACATGAACCATAAGCAATAATGAAATGTTATTTTCATAATTGATGTGATTGTATTATTAAGTGCTGGAAAGCCAAAGTGAGATTTTCCTTAGTTCTTAATTAAAAGCTTAAGTGAATGTACTTCTCAATTAATAGGTACTTGTCTCAGCATAGGATGGAAATCCTTCAACATGGGCAGCTAGAGCTTTTCCAGGCCAGGCTTGCATGCCAGTGCAGAGCAGCCAAAGGACCTTATACTTTGTATTTCATGATGTTGGTGCATTTTGGCTGTGCTGCCTTCCTCCTCTATCATGTTCCACATCCTCAGGGTGACGCATGCTCTCTATAGTGCCCTGACTGTGGGTCTCTTCTGGGACACAGGGGACATCCAGTAAAGGCATTACCACATATCCTGAGATCTTTTTGTTTTTCAGATTATTCACTGGAAATTAGGTTCAGATATTTGCTGGAAATCAGGCCCCCATGATGTGAAACCGAAATGAAAGCCAGGAGAATGACCAAATTTCCCTGGATTTCCCCTTCACAGTAGACCATTGCTGCTATCCTGCAAGTATACAAAGATTTCTTCTCCCCTGTAGTCTTCAAAGTCAGCACAAGAAGAAAAAGGCATCAATTTGGCAGCTTAAAAAAAAAAAAAGGAAATCTTAGTGTAATTTTCAAGCCCTATCTTGCATAGTGGAGACTACCAATGTTTATTAGAAGACCATGTGGGAAAGTGATTTTGTTTGGAAAATGCAAATAGAAAAAAATAATTAAACGGTAACAGAAGATTGGTCTATTTAGTGCTGAAACAGACACCCTTGGCTTAGGAGCACCAAATAAAATCAGCCTTAAAAATATCCACATAATCCTCCCATCTTCTCTTTCTCTTTAGATAAGAGAAGGGCAGAATATTCCAGGGATTTAAGGCATCATTTGTTTACATGGTCATATTTTAATCATTTCCAAGAAGCTAAGGTTACACAACCCCAGCGTTCAAGCGGTCCCCTACCTTGCTGTTTATAAGAAGTGGGGCCTGACATTCATAACGTTCCCAGGTTGCTCCAAGGCGACAGGAGGAGAGAGCAGGGGAGGGAGGCAGGAGGAGGAGGGAGGTGAGGAGAGAAAGGTCAGTTCGCTTTTTAAGCGGCTCTGAGCTTGCTGGAAGCTTTCAGCTTGTGGGTGGTAGGTGTATCGACTGACACAGGGAAGTGTAAGCGTGAAGCTGGCCACCCAAGACCTCGGGGTCACTGCTGACACTCCAGATCTCTGCACTGGGGAAGGCACCTGCTCCCTTGCCAAAACAAACCATCTCCCGCTATGGGCATACTTGAAAAGACCTGCTTATGTCAGCCTGGGGGAAGAGAGAAGGGGAAGGGGGAAGGGGGGAGGAATTAGAGGGATGTGGGGGCTTTTGCTTTTACTTAAGCAGTCTCAAATAACCAGTTTACAATGCAGCGATGTTCTTCAGAATTTATTAAAAGGGAAAAGAAAAAGAAGCCGAGGAGTCTCGACTCCAGATCTGGTGAGCATTAATATGCATCGTGCTAGAATTTCATGAGGCAAGCGAGTTTTGTAGCCCTTGCTCTGGTGGTCCTCTGCTGACAGGATCTCAAGCCGCTATTTGTTATCTTTAGGCTTGATAAGTACATCTGGTTTTGATTCAGGTGGCTGCGAGCTTGTCTCAGAGTTGAAAAGGGTGCTTTGCTCAAATTGAATTTTCTCACAAATTTCAAGCCGGGATGAGAACCAGAAGAAGCTGGGCCCTGTCACACAAAACTCCCGTTTTGCTTGCTCGGCCCTTGGGCTCGTAAAAACCTGGCACAAATCAGTTTCACCTGTTTGGCTAAGTGAGTACATGCGAAAAGTAATAAAGCTATTAGTGCAATCAGATATTTCTCCGCATGTGTTCTGATGTAAAAAAAAAAAAAAAAAAAAGGAAAAGAAAGAAAGAGGGGAGGTGAACTCTTCTCAACCCTGCCTGTCACATTTCTTCCTGTGTCCCTGTAAATCAGTTGCAGAGAGGCTGCAACTGGTTCTCTGTGTCTTTGTGCTGGGCATCGTGGGCTGGCATGGAGACCTGGTTGCAATGAGTTGCCAGAATGCGTCTCTCTCCTCAGAAAGGTGATTTAAGTTTCTGCCTAAGGTGAAGAGGAGAAGAAAGATGGGGACACCTTCCTGTGTGACCTGCTGTAAGTAACCTGCTGTAGCAGGGGGTTGGGCTCAATGAGCTCCAGAGGTCCCTTCAAACTACCCCAACTCTGTGACGTTTCATTTGTTAGTCACTGTCTCATTCTTACAAGCTGTCTTTGTACCAACATCAGACTTAAACCATAGTTAGGAAGGAAACGCCTTCCTGGTTATCTACAAATAGCAACTCTGGATTCCTACGTCCTCCTGATACCACCTACAGCCAGGCAGGACAGGGTGACTCGCTCCTGGGATGCTGTGAAGTTTGAAACAACACACTTTTCTGACACTATTTCCTGAAGCAGTGTATCATTATGTCCTCACAGCCCCATGTTTCATGGCTTATGAGAAAGACTCATGGGGAAGCTCAGAGATGAAAGAATTTAAGAGATTTCTGGCCCCAAAGTGAAGGCAAGTGACATCTCCCATTAAATCCACTCTGACAATACATATTACTACTCATAAATCCATGGCACTGCAGCAGTGTTTTCTGCTCATGCAAAATCCTCCATCAAACACTCTGGAAATCTTCTGGATGGGAGATTCCATTGCAGTGCACTCTGCAGATTTTCATCCTGTCATTCATCCGTGCTCTTCTTGAGGAATCTTCAGGATGAAACACTGGACATTTTTGTTTGATATACCATGTGTTTTTCACATCCCATTTTCCCATTTCATTATGCTTCACTCTGTTGTGCATTTTTCCTTGCAGGGTCTTCTTATGTCTCCTTTTATAAGAAGTTTCATCTGCCACGGAGATTAAGAAATTGCATTTGTGATATATATTTGTCATACCATCTGAATGTAGATAGGCTCACCTTAACAGAATGAAGAAAACAAATCTCTTCAAATACAATAATAATCCTCACAAAGATACTGCAAAATTATGTCAAAGCAACTCTGTAACCTAGATCCAACTGAAGGAATAAAAAGAATGATACTGTTGGCATTTTTCATAAGTATTTCTACATATTTTCCAAAACTAAATTGCTATAAAAATATGAACCATCTGTATAGCTACTTGCAAAGCAGGGTATCACTCTGGAGGAAAAAAGTTACCAAGTTTCCATTAGGATGTTTTAGATGTTAACATATTAAAAAGAATTGACCAGCCATGCCAGTTCCCTTTCCTAAATGTATAGTGAAGGAAAATGCTGCTTTCTTATATGATAGGTGGATAAAGTGCAATGAGTCATGTGACGCTCATCTGCACCAATATTTAATGGTCAATATCTAATACACGTAGTTCACATACTCTTTAGGGTTTTCAAGCAAGGTACCCTGTTTCGGTGCTGTCTGCATATCCAAGGTCAGAGAGGAATTTGGCTTTTTAGTCATCTCTGTTTAAAGTGCTGTTTAATGAAGATATCATCCCTTGCTCTTGCAGGTGTTTCATGGAGCGAGTGTTTCTGCATAGCATGTAAAACAGCCTAGTGACCATAATGGCAAAACTGAGCTTCGAGCAAGAATAGATTTGAAGGATGCTGAGAAAACCACCAGCTGTAAATCAAAGAGCCAGAACTAGATTATTTCTGCCCGTCAAAACCTGTCCTGTCTGGAGACAGTTAATGGAAGTGCCACATTCTTAGGTAGGTGAGTGGACGCAGAAAACCACAGAGTATTTGGATAGCTTTTTCAGGTGGTTCCATGCCCTTGGTTCTTCAACAAGTGCTTGAACATCTGAGGGACCACTTCCTCAGAGTAAAGCACTATTCACCATAATGAGAAGAGACATAAGAGCAACCTTTGTGACTGGGTGATATAAAATTTATCACTGATTTCTGCACTCGCTGCCCTGAATATCTCTGCCCTACTGTTCCTCAAGCTGCTGGACCCACTTTCCCAAACTCTAAACAATGTAACTTATCTACCATCCAATTCTGATGTCCTGTCTTGACTTTGCACCCAAACTGCAGAAATTCTTCTCATTCTTGCATCATTTCTCTAGGCTCCAAATCACAGCAAAGAATGGGAGTAATTGAAAAAGAAAACACATTTACTTTCTACTAGTGGGATGCTTCCTTCTACCCACACTGGCCTTATTTAGGAGGCTGTCAGGGTACAGGACCCTCTCTATGCCATGCACACCATGTGGCCCTTTCTAAATGGACACAACACATGGGCTGTAAAACAGAAGTAACTAGAGTTCACTTTCAAATTAATATCTGCTGTGTTTCATGACTCCTACATGTGATTTTTAGGGAAGAGAAGGGTCAAAGGGAAAGCCATAGAGTTCATGGATTTTTGTCTTGCAAGTCACAAGCACAAGACCTTCTCAGCTGAAGAGCAGAAGAAGGATCATCAGAGCATCATTCACTATGAGTAGATAGAGAAGATGAGGAAAGAGCAAAGCCCTGGAAAGAAGACAATGGCTCTATCCCCCACAGCAGCAGAGCTCTATGGAGTGGCTCTCTTTGTCTTTGTAATGCGACTGACACAACTCCATCAACCATGGTTGGTTGTCTGGCCTTTCTCTGAACCCATCCCAACACTCACACACACTTCAAAACAATTTCTCCTTACTTCTTTCCATTCTCTGTGCAGTAAAATAAAAAGATAAAATTCACTTAAAACCCCAAATCTCAGTACTTCTTTGTTTTTTCAGTAGCCTACTTTACAGTGATGTATGCTTTCCCTCTTTTAACTTTCTCATCTTTCTTTCCACCAAACATTTTCCAACAGCCACAGTCTAACAATAAAAGCAAAATATTTAAAGTGCCAAGAAAGAAAGATTGGATTTAAACTGGTTGTAATAGATCACAGCCACAGAAAATGCACAGAAGCAGCAAGAATGCCAAAACTTCAGAAGAAGCACATTTAACAACTGTAGGAGTTAAGCAAAACAGGTTGGAATGAATTTTTTCCAAGAGATATTGCTTCTAGGTTTTCTCTCTGCAAAATCTTGTGCTGTTTGACTTTGGCTCTTTATATATTACAGGATTCTTATCTGAAATTCAGTTCATTCGTAACTATGAATGCCATATTTTTAGTTTAACGAAACTGAAAACAGGTAAAGAGAAAAATCTCTTTGAATTTCATGTGTCTCAAAGATGTTTGAAATGGCAGGATACAGGATAAGAGTAGAAAAAAGGCAAACATAGTCATATATACTATTGAGATGTACATGTACTGAGTAGTATTATACTGTTGACTACTAATAGTTTTAATTCCAGGAAGTCCTTGGAAAATTTATTTCCTTTTTTTCCCCAAAAAATATACAGCAGGTTTTTTTTTCCCCCTCATATTTGAAAGGGAACTTTAAAGTTAAATACAAGCATAATTACATCTTGAAGTAAGATTTCAGTTCTAGTGAGTTATAAGGATGCACAGTAAATCATGAATGCTTTTGGGAAGAAATCATCCATTCGTAAAATACCAGATAACCAGACATTTAGAGTGACATTAATCTCTGTTCGCCCTGTATCTCCTTCTGCAGCAAAAGGACAAAGGCTAATTTAATGTTTCTGGGTTAGAATACAGGCAAGTTCCAAAGTTTTGTAACAGAATATAATCAATTGAGTACTTAATTACTACAAATTTTATATTCTGAAAGAGAAGATAAGGTAGAAAAGAAATGTATTTCAAAAAGTAGTTTGTTTCCTTAAGTATGGATATTTTTGGTACAGTCTTGTGGTCAGGAATTTCAGGATCCATCTTTTAGTTTACTTCATTTTCCATGTCCCTTTTCTCAGCCCACAAAGAACCCATACACATATGACTGTGGATTCAGAGTGGATTTTGTTTGCTGATTACATTGAAAATATCATCCTATCAGTTCTGGAGAACTTTGTTGTATCTCCTTTGCCTCAAAACCAGTTGATCTTCATGAATGTTTGATCTTCTTCACTGGCTTGAGTAAGTTGTGCCAGAGACATAACTGAACAGCAACTTTAGTCTCCCTGTTATGTAGGTATACATGCAGAAAGAATATTTTTTTGCTGTAGAGCTCTGTGAAACAATTCTGTAGACTAACTAGCCAAGAGCTGGTTGACTGTATAAATAAATAAATAAATTAAATTGCACTATGTTAAGCTGAGGTACTGAGCTATTTTTGTTTTACAGGAAAGGAGAGATCCTCATTACAACTAATTAAAATGTGCAGATGGGAGTGGAATTAAAGAATTCCAAACACACCTACAGTCTTTGAGAAAGACATGGGAAAATGGGCAGCAGGTTCATGCAATTTGTTCACTTGATAACTACATTCACTTGATAACTCTTACCTACACTTCAGTCGTATTTCTTCTGGGTGCTTTGACTTATTTTCTTACCCATTTCTTTTCATGCCCCCTCTTCTACCTGTGCTGAAGTTTTCCATGAAAGGAACCAAAATTATAGGCTTTATCTTTGAGCATTCCCAGCTTACCTAGAGTTACTACTGGATATTTGGGAAGAGATATTTTTCCACTCACAGAGATATGAACCCAGCAGAAAAGCTGTCAAGCAATATGTAGATATTTACACCTTAAGCCACACCTGGAAGTTTCATTAGTTAGCTTTGTATCTCTGATTTGTGAAGGGCTGACAGAGCTCCTGCAGCTGAGGAGAAAATAATCCCTATATATTCCCTGTCCCATATGCAGAGATAGCTGATGTTCATGTGAGCAAGCCACTGTAATGCTGCAATTACTGGTCAAAAAACTACAAAAATTATGCATAGGTAGACCTATAATCAAGGTACTGACAATACCTAATTTGAAGCACTAAAAAGCCCTTAAGCTTAGTGGCTGTTGTGGCTGGAGTATGCTTACAGACATGGCACTTGCAGAGTTAAGGTTTTGAATATGGATAGGTTTGGAACATTTTAACTCCAAACCAGTTTCAACCAGATACCCACAGACCAAGTTTTCCTCCAGAGGTGTACAAGGACCTGATTATCATTTTGAGGCAGCCGGAAGAGAAGTGGTGGAACAGCATAACTTGTGCATTATAAACTTGTCTGGGTATTTTTTGGCGTTATTGTTAAATTAAAATTATATTAAAATGAAACACTTCACTATTTAGTTTTCTGTCTGCCTGGCAGGTTTTGCTACATAAATCTAGTTGGAGAAAATTGGCCCATTTGACTTGGACATTGGATATGGCATTTCTGCACCATCAAGAAAATGGCTGCACATTTTTTTAATTGTTTCCCTCACATATAATTTTTAAGCAGTCTTATAAAAATGTTTTCCTTGTTTCACTCCCCGCTGAATTAAGAATGCACATGAATAGTTGCCAGTTGGCCTATGCAATAGTCATTCCCACAGACGGCAATGAGAAAGTATGAAGTGTTTTTTGGAAGAACTACCTTTCTTTGCAGAACGTACTAGACTGTGTAGCTTGAAAGAGATGCCTTTTATTCCCTGCAGACCACTTCCTTTAGCTTAAGAAGAAAGAAGAATTTTCTAATTGGTGAACACACAGAATAAACGTAAGGAGTCTTCTACGTACTGTGGTCTCTTCAAGTAAACAAACGTTTGCTGTTTTGTTGTAATTTAAGTGATATATACTCTCTAAAGATATTGACTGCATGTTAAGATGGACATCTGTTGTCACTGAAGGTATGTATGGTATTATCTTCCCATTGCCTCCAAACTCTGTCTTTCAAACAAACATGTGAATACACATACCCACTGACAAACATACAGCTATGGTTCATAAAGACCATTTTCGGGAGGGGAGTTAGGAAGGGGACACTCACTCTGGAAAGCCACAGTTTCCTGGAAAATGATATCATAGCAAAACACCAAATGACATTTAAATGTATGGAAAGTAAGAACAAAGACCAAATTATGTTGTACTTCTAGCCTGTCAGACAAAAGCAGTGTGAAAAGGTGAAAGTGCTGCTTTTATTCAATCTTATTTCCTTTTATTAAAAATAAAAGCCAATCAGTTAAAAAAAAATGAAATAGAGAAAAGTGGAATAAAAAGGTGAGGCTACTCATATGGGAAAAAAAGAAAGGGCGAGCACAAGGGAGAGCAGGCAGGATGCATATACGGTGTGACTGAAACGTTGGACCAGGCTGCAGGAGCTCCCTGCCCTGCTCCTGCGACCTCTGTCTGGGCGCATGGGGGCTGCCCAGGGCCCCCGGCACTGAACAATTGCTCGCTTGTTGCAGACCTACCGCCCAGCTGGAACAACACTCCCTGCTCTCAGGCTGGCCTGGGGAGCTCCTCCGCCGGGCAACTCTGGGCAAATGTACAGGAAGTGTGAATAATTTAAGGTTTTAGCATTAAAAACAAAAAACAAAAAGCAAAACAAAACAAAACAAAACAAAAAAAGAACACCCTCAAAACTAATTTTCTACTCTGGCACTTGCTTGATGTTTCTATCTCTTGTGAAGCCCTGAAAGAAATCCACACCTTCAGATGACAACCTGAGCCTGACTGCAGCAGAAGAGGGGGGACCTCTAATCAGGGTTGGACACGCTGAACTTTAAGGGTCCCTTCCAACACAAATGATTTGATGATTCTATGATAACTGATTTTGAACAGTCCTCATCGCAGAGGAATTTCTGTCTGCTCTACCTAGCTAGTGAAGATGATTTATTTAGGAGCACAGCTGCAATGCTCACCAGGTATATGAGTCTATCCCAGTGGTGACCACAGTCCTGGGACATCACCCTGAGCAAATCCCTGGTGCTCCCAGCCACCACCAAGCAGATACCAACTATTTAGGCTTTCTTCCGTTGGTCTCCACACAGCAGTTGCAAGACCACCTAAAGAAATGTCAGGGTAATCTCAAAAAGACACCCTTTCAAATGGTCTTTTCTCCATTCTGTTTTCAAGGGTTTGGTTTCTTTCACTGTGCTCTGGACTGTGTCATCTGGCAAGAGCTGGCTCTATCTAGATCTAATTGTTTTCTCAATTAAGCCTAGAGAGAGAGAGATTTTCCCTCTTGGATTACCAAGCTCATTTTAAGAAGGTAATTTAGTGGCTTAATTTAGTGACATTAAAATTAAATTTTAACTTCATTTTTTCTCCCTGTGCTGAGGCGTGTAATGAATAAGCTGCCTCTTGGGAGGGGTAAATTTCTCTCTTGTTTTTCCTTAATGGAGAAGACACTGAGGAGGAAGGAAGTAAGAGGTGAACTGAAAAAAATTAATCCTTTCACATTTGGACCCTAATTCAGAGAATTAAGACTAGGCTAAAAAAAGCCAAAACAACACAGGTTAATCCAAACACCCTGACATGTAATTATAAGTAAGATTTTGAATAGAACAAGTTGTGAGGAATAAAACAGTGAAGGCATCTTTGGGCAGTTTTGTAAATGCAGCACCACACGATCCCATTTACATTGGGTAGACATGGGCACAGGCAGCTCATTCTCCTCTTTCCTGATGGTACCTACGGTGGGTTAGACTGAGAGTCAGACCTGTTGGCCTCCTATTGAAGAACACTGGTTAGCTGAATCTGACTAGTAGGGAGGCCCTCTCTCCTGTTTCTCCTACATTTGAACCACCTTTACATCATCCTCAAAGTCCCCACCACACCCCATGGGTAACTGATTATCTTTGCATTAGTTCTGCTCATCCAGACACGCTTGGCCTTTCGTTGTTGCAAGTTAGTAATTCCACTGGGATCTGCACAGCTGGAAGCGTCCAGTCTGTAAAAGCTCCTAAGCACCCAAATCTTGTTCTGATGACTGCTGTGATGGATGGTTTTTAATATTACTGAAAAACAGGGTGAGCGTGCAGGGGCCATGAATCAGGAGGAGCGAAGAAAGAGAGCAGAGCACTCCAACCACTGCTTTGTCATTGAGGAACAGGATTTTGAAGGGATTTATACTGTTACAAGTCACTTTTCTGGATCCTCTTCAGGTCCCCTATGTTTTTGCTTTGCTCAGATCAGTCCCTTCAGCTGAGGTCAATGCAAACTTTGTCTCACAAGGATGTAAGAAGCACTGAATAGGGCCTTTTTTTACTAGATTCAGCTTTACTCTTCAAAGCATACAATGACACACGTGACTATACAGCTTTGTAAAAAGACAGAGAAGGATTAACGTAGTGAAGAATCTTCTGGAGAATGTCAATTACATTAAGAATTACACTAGGAGTAGAAATACAGTGATAAGTTTCTATTAATGCTGCTATCAAAGGAATGGGAAGCAACGAAGTGGCAACCATATTGTAAAGCATTCACACATACACTGCTCTCCGGATTTGTCGCCTTGAAAATATACGCTTGTTAGGTTATGGTGATTTTCTTTGCAATTCATTTCACAACATGTAGGTGATGAACTTTCTTTACACATGCTTTTAAAGTACTGCAACAACTGATCTCTACCAGAAATTTTGTCTTCCTCACAAAATTTGCCTTTTAAACACATGACCCAGCACTCACCCACTCATTTCTCTTTCCCCTTCATACACAAAATTTTGCTTCTTCACCTCATCCGATCCCTCACTCATGCCTCATGCATTAATGCAAAGGAGAAATAACATACACAGCAAAAGAGGCTTTTTCCCAGTGTCAAGAGTAAAAAGTATTTTGAAAATCCATAATAAGGAAGAAAATTCACTCTTACTGATTTCATCTTTTAAATATCCTAGCATTTTACTAAATAAATGTACCATTTCTTTTTGTTTGGTTGTTTTCTTCTTTTTTTTTTCCTTACTTTTGAACACGAACTTCATTTTGCATTTAAGTACTAATTAAATTATAGGTGACTTCTCAATACGTTTTCCCAAAAAGGGAAATAATTAGTGATTAAACCACCCAGTAGATAATCAGTTTCTTTGACTAAGAAAAAACTGATTTCCTCCAGAAGCCTGTAAGTGTCTTGCTTTTTATAATTCTGTTTTCCAGTCTTGCCAGAGGACCAGCTGTGCTTTGTTGCTAGGCATGCTTCTAGAAGTGACCCCCACACATACCAAAATGGGACTGAAAGACTGATGCAGATTTCAGCCTTCACTGTGCAGGCTGAGCCCCTCTTATGTCGAGTGCTGTGCAGAATACCGCCAGCAGAAATCCTCCTCTGCGGTAACTCCTCAAAGCAGTCCCAGAGATGACTCCTCTCTGTCAGTGCAGTGGGAGAGCCGGCAGTAGCTGATTCAAAGGCCTCTGAAACGCTTTTCAAATATTTTTACAAGAAATTGAGAGATTCGGCCTTGAGAATTCACTGTGCCTTGCAGAGGGCTCATAAATAAACAGCTTTTGGGATAACGTTTCACACTTCAGCTAGCTCAGGAACAGACAGTATGTTACTCCAAAGATTTCTAGGGAAAAGAGTTGCTCACAGAGCCTCGTAAAACACAGCAGTGCTTTCTGTCAGCTTCACTGCCACACGGCCGCCTTTCTAATGTGCATTAATCACCTGTATCCTCCTGTCTCCCAGTCAGCTCTGATTTTATTGCTGAGTTTTGATCAACTCCACAATCCACTCAACTGTTCCTCACCACTCCTTTTTTGTGGTGCTGTTTTTATTCTTCATTTGGGCTCTTGTTGTTTTTGAGTTATGTTTTTTAAAATGTTTCCTGTTTCTTTCCATTTTGAATTCACAGCTCCACCAGTATAGCAGAATATACCCATTAGTCAGACATCACACAAACATCTGTTCCCACAGGAACAAGAATATACTGACCATCCTCATTTGCTAATGGCTTCAGCAGCACTTAGAGGGAGTGCTGCCGAAAGTGCCTGCTGCAGAAAGACTGCCAAAATGCTGCTTCTGTTTTAATTTTGCTTGAGCTGTTTGGTCTGTATTGCTACTACAGGAAAAAGGTTTGTGCCTCCATGCTGGTATATAATTTAAGAAACCTCTGTGCTGCATGTGACGATCCATCTTGGAACACCATGTTTCTCTGCTCCACAGGGCTCTGAGCAACAGCTTTGGAGTTACCACTGTCGACTTTATCAGATGCTCTATCAGGCTTAGGTTATCAGCACTGCACTCTTCGTTGCCACATGCTGTTGCTTCCATTGGGCTCACACAACAGCTTCTCAGCTCCTAATTCAGATAACTGCATAAAGCACAGAAGTGCACTGTAAACACCAACATGCTGCCTGTCTCCCCAAAGGAGAGAATTAACAAAGCAAATGTTACATCTATAAGTGAAAATGTTCAGCAAACCAAAGTAACAACATTTAGTACCTTCTCTTCTGCTGCTTCCAGTTTTAGCTTACCAAATTGAAATCTATTCACACCTTGTTGCCCCATTCCTGTGCCTACAGCATAGGGTGGTAACTGCATATTGCAAACTGCTGCTCGTTTCTTTACATTAAAACACAAATTCTTGACTCCTAACTATGTCAATGCAAGAGCTGCAGTTCTTGTTAGAGTGCAGTCCTAATACTGACCATCTGTTTTATTCTCCTGGTTGTTGGTAAAAACACACTATTTTTTCCACTATTCTCTTCTTGTCCCGTAATTAATATTTTTCATCCCAAACAAGATAAAAATTTCATTGTGAACCAAGTATTTTAAGAAGGGCAGTTCATTTCCTGCAGTGTTTTTGCCAATTAACATTTAACTTCTGTTAAAATCTAAACAGTTTTATTTTCAGGACAAAAATAAAAATAATAATTTAAAAAAAAAAAAAGAAAAAAGAGCTGCTTTACTTTGAGAATGTTTAATCTGTCAGGGCCCTTTTTCCCAATCAGAATTATTCACCAAAAGCAGAAAGCAGACCAAGCACCAACAGTCTGCAGAGTTGGCCAAGAGTAGAGTATTGCTCAAGTGTGGTTAAACTCATCTGCAGGACTTTTTCCACTGTCTTCCACTCCAATGATGTTGAATGCAGGTGAATTAAGAAAAAGATATTTGATAGAAAAAAAGTAAAATGTATCAATAAGAACTGTGAAACTGGTGGAGTTTCATACAGACAAAGCTTCACAGGGATGACCCAAGGATAGTTAAGTCTGAAAGAGAAATAGGACTTCTTTGTGATTTGTTGGCTTGCCCAAGATGCATCCGAACACTGTTTTACGGCAAGGATATGGCTGTTTACAGATATGAGCCTACATGAAAATGAGAAAAAACCATCCTGAAGCTAGTTTTCACTGCTAAAGTGCACCTGGGATGCCGAGAGAGGAGAGGGCAAACAGAGCGGGGTGGCTGGGTCCTGCTGTCTTGTCACCCACCATGGAGTGAAGGACTGCTGGTGGCCTCTCTGCCTGGCTGACCTCCCCCTGACTTGGGGCAGGGAGAAACAGAAAGATTTTGTGCTCTGGCGGAGCTGCGCCTTCCCGTGACCCAGGCAAAACCCTCCAGCCCTTTCCCACAACGCCGCACCGAAGCCTTGCTGCAGCTCTCCGTTTATTTTTTCAGGTGAGTAAAGGCTGTATCAAGTGCTGGTTTCTCAGTTGCTTTTAATTAGGCTTCTGGAAGCCGCTCTTTCATCTCAGGCGAAGCCTGCGTCACTTCGCTCTAGCTATTTTCGGTCCTAAAGCCGCGGGTTCACTTTCATGAGGCTAATTGAAGGCACACGGGAAAGCAGAAAATGGCTAATCCCAATGATTTGAGATATTTTACGGTTCGGGTGAAACCGCACATTTTTTAGCTGCAGAGAACCACTTTCTAAATTTTAACCACACAACCACTTCCCTTGTGAGGGGCCCATGGGAGAAAGAGGCTGCAGTGACATGAGGCATGATAGGGCCCCATGCTCGGTACTGGAAAAGTCAAGCAGGTGATGGAGACCCGATGGGATATAATGGGATATCTTTGTTTTTTAAGCTCCTGCCTATTCAGTCAGCTCCCCTTCATCTCCCAAGTAGGCATGTGAAGAAGCTGAGGGAAGTCAACCAGATCACCAACTACAGTACAGTGCATGTGTGACTGTCATTTAATGTTCCCTGCAGGGGAATTACCTTTGTGGGTCGGAAAATAAAGTGATAAAAGGCATTTCACCAGCTCTCACAATTACAGTTACCATCCAAGTTTTTGGCTACAGTAACCCTGACCCATTTGGCTAGGGCATGAATTGCCCTATCCTATTCATATTCACTGCACTGCATGACCAAATTTCCATGTCGTGTAATGGGGTCATCTGCCTTCTGAGGTTTCTTCGTATTGCTGTGCAGGTTTTCTGCATTACTGTATGGGTTATTTTGCTGTGCTGTCCATAATAGTGTGTGTTGCTGTGTGTGTTGCTGGTTCTTCTATACAACCCAGGCAAAAATGTGCATCCTTGCTGGATATTCTGAAGACTCCTCTGCTGCTGTATCAAACCTTACAGACAGCCATCCTTAACAAGTTATCATCTCTGCATTTCTAAATACTCAAATAAGTAATTGTAAGAACAGACTTCATAGTATCATAGAATCATTAAGCTTGGAAAAGAACACTAAAGATTGTGAAGTCCAACCTCCAACCCATCCCCACCATGCCCACTAACCCATATCCCTCAGTGCCACATCTAAACATTTCTTGAACACCTCCAGGGACAGTGACTTCACCACATCCCTGGGCAGCTTGTGCCGGTGTCTCACCACTCTCTGAGTAGCAATTATTCCTCATATCCAACTGGAGCTAAGCTTATAGACACATACACTTTAGATGTAACTGGGTGAATGCTGGCACAAATTTTCTTAAATGCATGTACTGTGGACTTGTCTGTATCTGTTGTGAACCTAGCCCATGGTCTGATTCACTGAAATACATTCTCACACCAGTAATGACTTGGGACCAGAGCTTGTCCCTCCATGATAGAGCTCATTTTCTCAGTAGTGCCACTAAGATGTGTGAGAGCTTTGACAATTTTTTCTCCTATAATTACCAGTTGTTTCCTATGTTACTAAGTCTGACCCTTTCCAATTGGCATTTTTTACTGAACTTTGAGGTAGATAACCCACAGCAATACTCCTGTATTGATTTTTAAACATATATATACACATATAAATTGCTATTTCCGCAAAAAAGTATAACAGTTTGCAATTGTCCATTCCTGAACATAT
Source organism: Coturnix japonica (assembly GCF_054131305.1). Lineage (NCBI taxonomy): Eukaryota > Metazoa > Chordata > Aves > Galliformes > Phasianidae > Coturnix > Coturnix japonica. Next base: position 76,976,749 of record NC_140664.1, read on the forward strand.
AATAAATGTATTTTATGTAGTTATCGGATGAATAAGTTAGGAGAAGAAATAACAGAATCACAGAATTGCAAGGTTTGGAAGGGTCCTCAAAACATCATGGAGTCCAACCCCCCCTGTTAATACAGATAACCTACAGTAGGTAACACAGGTATCCAGTTAGATATTGAATATCTCCAGCAACCTGTTCCAGTGCTCCATCACTCTTACTATAAAGAAATTATTTTGCATGGCCATTACTGCTTGTCCTATTGCTGCACACTACTAAGAAAAGCCTGACCTCATCCTTTTGCCTCCCACCTCCTTTTAGATACTTACAAATATTTACCAGATCCCCTCTCAGTCTTCCTTTCCCCAGGCTGTACAGACTCAGGTTACTCAGCCTTTCCTCATACAGGAGATGCTTCAGGCCTTTTATCATCATTGTGACCCCCCCACTAGACAATCTCTCCACCCCAAAAACTACTACTAGTACTATGTTGACAAAGAAGGCCCACAAGAGATTTCAGAAACAGCCATTTTCTGTCTCAGCTATTTCACAGGTCTGTGATGGATTTTGTCCTTCCAGTGGCTGGATTCAATATTTTATTTTTCTGGATAGCCAGTGTATTGTGCAACACGTATGTGAGCAGCACCAAGGAAGTGTGAAGAACCCAAGAGATTAGGGACACCTGTGGCATGCTGGGTTGCGACTCCAAGCACACACACCCTTCTCCTTCTGCCAGAGGAAGACTTGGAGGAATTCAGGGAAGAACCACTGCTCACAGGAGTGTTACTGCAGTTAATTCCTCCTTGCAACAAGGGTGCAGCCTCTTAAGTAATGGTGTTACATGGTACATGGGAAAATTCAGCTTTCAATTCAGTTACTGGTAGTGGGAATACATAGAGAGATAGCCATACCCCAAGCTAACATGGCCAGTATAATCCCAAAGCTCTGGTGTCCAAAATATGCAAACAGGTGACGGTGAAGGTTAGACAAAGAAAGAAAGCAGAGAAGTCAGAGCAAATACAGTCAAGAGAAAACACATCTCTGTATTTTGGTCTTTTGTTCTCTTGAACAATATAATAGATGAAAAAGTTGTTATTATTATATTTTTATGATGGGTGAGGCTTTTTGTAAATACCTTTTTATTCAAAATTGTAAATATTTTAAAATTCAAAACTGTAATTTGCTTTTGACAAAATACAATGAATTTATGAGAGAATTTTGAATTGTTGAAGCAACTTGTACTAATGGTCTCCTAGAGTATGAAGTTTAGGGTAGCCAAACCTCGTTGAAAACTGATGGGGCACTGAGACTTTCACTCTGAAACATTTTTCACTTCACAGGCAATCTACAGCTTCTAAAGCATTTTAAGAGGATTAAATAATTTGAAACAGAAAATAAATAATTCCGACCTTTTCACATTTCAAGAAAATCTGAAAAATTCTGCTTTGGTTTAAACCAAATGTTTTTTTTTGTTTGATACTTCTGCTCAGCAACTGAACTGAAAACCCACTATTCATCCAGTCTTTACATAGGTAATTGCAGCTTGAAAATGGGAAAAGTTACATAAATTATGCTCAACAATCCTTCTATTTAATTATTTGTTGGTTATTTTTTTGGAGCTTCAAAGCACAAATGGCTCTTGAGGCAGGATTTAAACAATGTAAAGGTATCGGACTAGCTTGCAGTAGTTATGGGTTCATATTTTGCATATGGAGCCGTTATTCCAACTAATAGATCACCACCAAGAGAAGCCATTTAAAATATCTTTATGGCCTATATCCTGACAGGGAAGGAGTTGTAAAAAGGTCATAAACTGTGCCAAGAAGCATAAAAAGAAGTTGGTGCTCTGCATTACAAGAAATGCAAGATAAGGTACTTGCACGTTCCAGGCATGGTAGGTGGGTGGGCAGGAGGCCTAACAATATCCAGATGGGCCCAGAGCATGGGCTGGAGGTAGACTCTGCAGAGCTTTTTGTCTGCTGTTTCTTATGCACTTCATGACCTCCTTGTCCCTAGTTTTCAGCCTTTGCCTTTTACAGCCTTTGGCCCCTGCACAGCCATCTGGCTGGTGTCCCTGTGACCTCCTCTCCTCACTGCCTGGGCTTCTTTGCTTTTCCCAGTCAGAAACCCCCCTGGTCTAAGTCCTTGCCTTCCAGACGTGACCCTCTTCTGCCCTGCCAGAGCAGGTGCCTGCTATTTCTCAGATTTCTCCAAGGAATGCACAGGGGTAGAGGCAGCCAAATGGGTGGGTCAGTTGTGCAGGAACTTGCAGTTGCTGGTCTTGTCCCCTGGTAGCCGTGTGGTTGGAAATGCACTAACTCTGCCTGAATACTGCGCCTACGTCCTCCCCCAGTTTCCCCAGGGAAATTTTAACCCGAATACTGTGGTGGCTGAGAGGGGTTTGTCTGCTTCTGCACCACCACAAAGTTCCAGGCAGGACAGCAGAAACAACAAAGGGACAAATCTTCGTTAACGCTGTGCCCTTTTTACTTTATGACAATTTTGATGGATTGTATGTTGCGTAAATTGGGTGCCAGGTTCTTTTCAGATATCACAGCTGTCAAAAAGAACATTAATATAAATAAGAAACAGGCTGTAATGACCAAATGTTTGGGTATTAATTCAGTCTTTACTTTGGCAAAATCTCCTGCTGCTTTTCCATACGTGAGAGTGGAGCAAATGCTATAAGACAGTTTTCATAACCTTTTTGCACTCCCATGTGCTCTTACTAAGATGCTTAGTCACACCAGGATGTGTTCTCTGGGGAGCTACTCTCCTGTCTTCCTGTTGGTTTGCACAGTCTGAGTACAACCTAAGAAGAACTTCAACTAAAAAGGAACAAGTCCATGCCTGGGAAACTCAGGGCTTCCATCACATTTGATTTTCTATAGATAGTAACAGTAGATCTCTGCTTACAGCTGTGCTTGCATAACTCCTGCTGCTGAGATCCGCTGAAGCCAAAGAGGCAGCATCAGTGTTATGCCATGATTTGCTGGAGTATTACATGCCATCCCTCTGCTGCAGGGACTCTCAAACCTACTGGTGCTAAATAATCACTTCCTTTCAGCCTCTTCACTTGCACCACTCCTTCCCAAACTCCAGCAGAGACAATTTAGCCATCACCAAACTCTACAGTAGAGCACAGGTCCCAGCATTGGCATTTGTTTCTGACAGACCCTCAGTAGTGTGTCCCCTCTTTCTTTACAGCAGGATGGAAAAGCATACTTTACTATTTCTATTTCTGCTCCCTGCTGTGCTGTCTTATGATATCTTTGTCTCACCTATGCATTATGTAGCTATCATACTTATGCAATGACTCTGCTGAAGACAAGCCTGGAGGAAGCTAATCCAGGGATTTTGATTCATTAAGGTATGAGGTCCCCTGGAGTCTTTCCATTTGCAGTAGAAATGACTAGAAAACTCCCCTATTTATGTATTACTGTAGCCAATAACATCATTGTTCCAAATGCAAACCAAGCATCAATGGAGCAGGTGTGGGACTGAAGATGAGGATGGTCTCATTTTGAATGCGACTGGAATTGTTGCTGGCACTAAGGACTTAGTTCTAAGTGGTAAAGCTCCTGCTGAAGTCTGGGAACGATGATTCTGAGGGTATTGCCTGAGAAAAACACATTGATCTTAATTTCAAAAGGCTGCACCTGAGAGTACCTTTTGCTCAGCTACCCCCTAATTCTAGAGGTCTGTGAAGTCCCTTGTCACTTGCGTTTCTACCACTACCATCTTCCAGCCACCTAAAGCTTGGGTCTTTAGTCTCAGCATTGTCTCACATTTATCATGCTATGTTATAAAGAGAGAGCTTGAAATCTGGGCTTTGCTATGATTCACATAAACTTGTTCCATGCCTGCTTCAATTGTAAAGTCAGTCCTGGACATGCCAACTGGCTTGGTGCCTACAGAGCACGGCCAAAGATGGTCCCCTCTTGCTGTCTCCCCCAGTGTCTGGTAGGTTACAGCACTCAGTGAGGATCTGGTGGGCCCTGCTTCAGATCTTTCCTCCCTCTGCAGTAATTTGAACCTGCAAAAATAGCCAGTGTGCCAGAGAGAAAGTGAGTAATAGTGTCTGAGGCCACACAGAAAGCCTTCCCATGGGATGAATGACACAGATTTCCTTCTTTCCACATAAACGCCCTGACCTCTAGGCCTCACCTTCTCCAGT